>NW_028227257.1:35088388-36293388 GCF_978045245.1 Mus caroli | reverse complement strand
CTGCAACCCCCTATGTGCCTGCATCCCCTATGTGCCTGCATCCCCTATCTGCCTGTATCCTCTATGTGCCTGCATCCCCCTATGTGCCTGAATCCCCTATGTGCCTGTATCCTCTTTGTGCCTGCATCCCCTATGTGCCTGCATCCCCTATGTGCCTACATCCCCTATGTGCCTTCCATCTGGACTCCTTCTAGGCTTATTCCATTCTCCTCTTGTTGGTGCCAAAATATATGCCTACTTGTTCCTCTTCTGTCTTCCTCAACTGTACAGAAACTCGGATTGTATAAATTTCAGACTCAATACAAAACTTACATAAAGTTGAACAAGCACATTGTGTAAGTAAACTAACTTAAAGGTCCATAGCTATAACAGGAACAGAATGATACCTTTTGATTTTCTTCTTCCAACTCTATAGTATGGTCTTGTCTCCTTCCAAAAACAAAGATTCTTGGGCTACTAGAACTGCAGCAACACATTCTCCAGGCATAGGAACATATATTCTCCAGGCTTACTCCATATAAGCATTTCCCTATGGCTAAGTTCCCCAAACTAACTATAAGCTCCTGAAGACAGGAACCAACTGAATACATTCTACATCCTCCAAAGATTTAATAAAATCCTATGTCACTCACTCCCTCTCCATCTTACCCAATACCCAAGGATCACTGATGTTCTGTACCTTCCCAGGGGTACAGCCAGCTCTCTGAGGCTCCAGGCAGTTCACAGGCACACTAGCTCGCTGTCATGGCAACGAGGCATCCCTCAAGTAGACCTCACTCCATGATGTCCTGGAGCAGCTGCTAGCACTGTGACTCCACCCGTGGCCTTTCTGCTTCCCTGGATTCTACATCGCCTGAAATAATAACACAAATTAAGGTATTTGCTGGTTTCTATTACCAGTTTTTGGTAAATCACTTTTTTTTTCATATTAGACTCTCAGGAAAGAGTCTGTCCACAAATATACCAATGATTTCACTGAGAAAGACTTTTAAATGCTCAGTCACTTTTCTAATATAGTTCACTGCTTCCAAATTTACTTATTTTTGCCTCAATATGTCTGAGTAAATCATGCCTGGATGTCTGCGTGCCACACCCTCGCTGAGGCAAGACTTGCTAATGAGCTGTTTGCTGGGACCTGAGTCTGGATGTGCACCTAGGACATTCGTACTGAGGTGCTAAACAGAAAAGGAATGGAAGCCAGCAAGGAATCCCTACTTTATGCCTTAGAGAGACCCGGTTTAGGGATGACAACCTTAAATGAAAACCAATGAGGAGAATAAAAAGAAAGCCACCATGCATTCCCTGGTGGTACATTTTCAGTGCTGTTAGGAAGCACCTTTGAAGCAACATTTTATTACAGATTTGGAACTACAATTTTTTTCATCCTCTAATCTCATCCAGAGAAGGTCTTGAAATCTGAAAGCTTATGTGTATAGTTATCAATTGGAGACGTCTTTGTGTGTGTGTGCGTGCGTGTGTGTGTGTGTGTGTTCATATGTATAATCCTATGTAATATAATTATATGGTATTTGCATATGATTATATAACACATAAATTATATATAATTTTGTGTATTCGACATTATTATAGATGATTGTAGATAATTATGCAAGTATACATAATTTTTGTTTGAAGTACGTAATTACATGTAATTTTAGACATTAATAATTATATATACAACAGCAAACATTATTTAATAAATAGTATATATTTGCAGTAGAAATATTTGAAATGTAGCTAACTGAAGCTCTAAATGTCAGGCAATCATTACTGACAAACTGAGCATGAGAGAAGGGAGGTCTCCAGAGAAAAGAAAGGAAAAGGTAAACTCCAAGCTGACAATAGCTTCCAGGTCAAATGCCTGTTCCATTGGCCTAGAAAGAGAGATCTTGAGGGGAAATGGCCCTGGCCAGCACCCTGAGAAGCTTGGGGCCTTGAGAAGCTAGGAGTTAAATGATGAAATCTAGGCAAATCATGTAATTGTCTTGTTGGGTCATGGGCAACCATGAAGCAATGCTGGAAGATGCTGGTGTGTCCATCCTCGAGGCAAGAGGGCCTAAACCCTGGAGGGAGGCAGGAAGCACAGCCCAGGGGCACACACTGAGCCTGCCTCCTTCCCCTCAACCTGGTTCCCAGAACTCTGTTAGGTGCTTTCTCACCAGCTGTGCTGGCAGGTTAGGAATCATGTGATGTCTCTTTAATTAAAAATAATAGCCTAGCAAACACAGAAGTGGATGCTCACAGTCAGCTATTGGAAGGATCACAGGGCCCCCAATGGAGGAGCTAGAGAAAGTACCCAAGGAGCTAAACAGATCTGCAACCCTATAGGTGGAGCAACATTATGAACTAACCAGTACCCCGGAGCTCTCGACTCTAGCTGCATATGTATCAAAAGATGGCCTAGTCGGCCATCACTGGAAAGAGAGGTCCATTGGACTTGCAAACTTTATATGCCCCAGTACAGGGGAACGCCAGGGCCAAAAAGTGGGAGTGGGTGGGTAGGGGAGTGGGAGGGAGGGTATGGGGGACTTTTGGGATAGCATTGGAAATGTAAATGAGGAAAATACCTAATAAAAATATTTTAAAATAATAATAATAATAATTAACATACTTACTAGAGCTGGAGACAAACAAGCCATTATTCTTCCTTAATCGCTGAGACCCAGGAATGTATCTTTCTATTTGGCAAGTTCTCGAAAGAAATAAATCAATGTTAAACCTGAACTTTAATGACTTGGAGATTTGGAAGGAAAAAGTAAATTCATCCTTGAACCACAAAAAAAAAAAAAAGCAAGAGCCAGGGGATGTTGGCTATTTTACAAGTCACCAAATCCCCTGTAGAAAGAGCATCATCCCAAATATGGCTAGTTACATTTGAGCCACGCAATCTTAATGCCTTTATAAGCCAGCTTTTATTTGTGTTGCTGAACGCGTAAGTACGCCCTAATTATCCAAAAGCAGGGTAGTTTGATCAGCAGGATTTGCTGTTCAAAACAGCCAACCTGTCTCATTGCAGAACTCTGTCAGCATCTCTGTGGGGACTGTAGAGTTAAAATGTCACCTACTACACAGGCTCAATGCATGTAATGCTCTGTACTGCCAGGGAAATGTTAGTGATCCCAAAAACACAGACAGGAGCCAATCTGAAGCAACTCACAGCAGGGTTCTATTCTATTCAAGCTAGCTCACCCCCACCCCCAACACACCACCATCACACAGGACACTTCTGGTGATGGGGGAGCCCTGAAAGTCTATCAGGGCAAGGCTTTACAGTAAGCAGCAAGCAGGGAGTATGTGTGCAAGCATCTAATTGGAAAGTTACTGTGGCCTTTAACATAATTGGCTGGTGCTGGGAGTCATATTGTAAACTTAATTTCTGCTCCTGCACTGGTGGTCATTAGGCAGGGAGTGGACTTGTAACCTGGAGGTGCAGGTTTATTGGGGAGTAACCTGGAGACACTGGTCATATTGAGGGTGTAACCTGGAAACGCTGGTCATCTTGGGGATTAGCCTAGAGACTGGAGCTAGGCTCAGGTTTTGTTGGGGGGCAACTTGGAAACTAATGCTAGGTACCAGCCTGTTAGTTTCCCTGTCTTCAAAATTAGGTCAGGTTCTCTATAATGGAGTCTGAACTTAGAAGATTTGGTATCTCAGTTCCAGAATAGAGGTTCTCAAGTTTGAAGTCTCCCTTACAATTCCCATTTGTCTTCCTTCACGTTGGCAGAGAATGTTCGCATATGTGTTAATTCGTTAATTGTGAGCTTATATTTCTAAAACTCAAAAGAGATGACCCACAAGTGTGCATTCAGTGTAGGGAAGGCCAAAGCTTACAGAGGGAGGACATAGTTCCCCATGTACCCTAGAAGCGGCCATTGTCACTAAGTATCTACCCTTCTATCACAGACCTGGGAATGAGAAGTAGAGTGTGAACCACAACTGAGTACATGATATTAAGTTGCCACATTGAAAGCAAAAGGAAAGAATGGAATTAACTTCAACATATAACCAGTGTAAATCCATTCATTTTTTAAAGATTTATTTATTTTTATGTATATGAGTACATTGTAGCTGCACAAATGGTTGTGAGCCTTCATGTGGTTATTGGGAATTGTATTTAGGACCTCTGATCACTCCAGTTGGCCCTGCTCACTCTGGCCCAAAGATTTACTTATTATTATATATAAGTACACTGTAGCTGTCATCAGACACACCAGAAGAGGGTGTCAGATCTTGTTATGTGTGGTTGTGACCCACCATGTGGTTGCTCAAATTTGAACTCAGGATCTTCAGAAGAGTAGTTAGAGCTCTTACCTGATGAGCCATCTCGCCAGTATAAATTTAAAGCCCATAACCAGTGTAAATTTAAAGTGAGCTATAGGCTGCATAGTACTCAGACATCTTGGTTGCTACCAGGCACATTACAAGGGCTTGGAAGCCACACAGAACAGTGAATCCACATGTAACAATGCAGTTTTAAATCTTTCTGTCAGACAGACAGATGGTAGGGCCGTGTATCAGTTTATAATCTTTTGCTAATAGGAAGAGAACTAATTAGTCAGGGTTAGTCAGCATTCCCAACTAGAGGAACAGAGCCAACAGAATGACTATATATGGAAGGATATGATTCAATTGGCTTACAAGATGTCCCTATGTGCTCTGACAATGGTGGCCTTCACACTGAGGAGGCTGAGTAGCCACCCAGTGTTTGATGTCTCAGCAGTCCTCCTCTGGATCTGAAGGCCTGGAGTATTCCTGAAGAGCCAGTGGTCTTCACTCCCTTTTGGAAGGTGAAGATGTTGGGTCTTAATATCAGTGAGGAATGGTAACAGCAGCCACTTGATGTCCCAGGGTAGATGACTTCACAGGTACACCTTGAAGGCAAAAACAAATGCGTCTCTATCTCAGGCTTTCTCTTTCATCTGAGCTGCCACCAGAAGGTACCTCCACATTCAAGGGGGTCTTCCCACTTCAATTAAACAGATTCAGAAACACCCCTCATGGGTGTGCCAAACTTCATCATCTGTTTCCCCATCTGTTAGTTGATCCCCATCCGGCTAAGATGACCACCAAGATTAACCATCACCTGTGGCTTTAGTAATATACCTATGATCACAGCTTTCAGGAGGGATAAGGGGAAACAGCTTTTTCCAGCCTGGTAGAAATGAAAGAAAGGGAGATGTGGGGGCAGGAGAAAAGAAAAGGGGAGAGGAAAGGAACCAAGGAAGCCTCAATCTGTGTAGAGAATCCCAAAGATGGACCAACCTCTAGCAACCCTAGATCCTAGTTGTTGTCCAATTTTTTCCAGTTTCTCCATGGTTTCAAATTAGTTTCTGTAGATCCAGGCAGTACATCTTCCTACCCCAGTTTCCAAAGACAGGAAGCAGGAGGATGACTGAGAAAGTAAAACAGAGACCTTTCTCTATCCATGGAGGAGGCCAACCAAAATACAAAACAAAACAAAAACAACAACAAACAAACAAAAACAACTCTTCCCCGAGTGCCCCTTCCTTATCCCCAGATTTTACAGCAAGAAGATCACAATGGCGTGTGGGTGGACAGGTTACCACATGACCTGTGCTAGTTGACACTTCCTCCAATGCTGTGTAAGAAAACATGTTTCATCACCTGTGCAGGAGGGTAGGGCATTGTTGGAGTCTCAGGTAAGTTATGTGTAGTGTAAAAATATCCCCTTAATTTGATCCAGAAGTGAAATAATTTTCCCAGACCATAAAGAAGAGGTTGAGCCATGAACCAGCCCTCAGTGCAAGCTGGCTGCTTTCTCTACCCTCATGTGCAACCCTTCTGACTTGAAGAAAAGTTTGTGAAAATTGAATATACGATTGAAGAGTCTCAACACAAAATTTCAAATATCCAATTTCAAAGTCAACCCTTCCCAGTAAAAGCTCTAGGTTTTGTAAAAGCTCACAGGCGCCCCAGCCAAGCCGGAGAGACAGGTCTTAGAACTCAATGATCTGCCTGAAAATTGAGAGGACACAGATATTCTTAAAGAGACCGTAAAAATAATGACAGTGTGGTGAGTCCTAGACCTTGAAGTATTCTTACGTCTGTCATCCCTTGTGTTTGAAAAGAAAATATGCCAAATCTCCAAATTTAGTTTTGGTTCAGAATTTTATTTTATTTTTTGTTGGTTTTACAATTGTAAGGTTCAGAAAAGTTAAGTCATTGGGTCAAGGTCACACATGTGGGCTAGGCCGAATTACTAGGAGTCAGAAGTAGGGACTGAAGAAACAGCTCAGAATTAAGAGCACTGGCTGCTCTTCCAGAGAACTCACATTCAATTCCCACATCTCACATGGTACCACAGAATCATCTGGAATTCTAATTCTAGGGCATCCAGTGCCCTCCTCTGGCTTCCATGAGCACTAGGTATACACATGATACACGTATATACACACATACAAACTAAGTACAAATACACATAAAATTAAAAAATAAATCTTTAGGAAAAAAAGAGTCAGAGATCGACCGTGATTGCCTACCAACTAGCTGTGATAGGTTCTACAACATATGAAAAAAGCTTTGGACTCTTGAGTTTGAGGGAGGGTTCCTTGTCTTTTAGTATCAAAACTTCCAAAAGTCTAGGCATGAGATGTGATTGTGACAGCTCATACTGACAAGGCAGCTACTGCACACTGGGACTATTCTAAATCTGCATTTTTCTCTCTCACTGAACTTCATAGTCATTCTATATTGTTGTGCATCTGCCAGCTATTTCCAGATAACAAACTAAAAAGTTGACCAAATCTGAAACAACAGACACTTAGTTTTGACTAATGTATATACAATTTAGTTATGTTTGTGGTTGGCTCAGTCAGCACCGTTCAAAGCCAAAGGCTATGTTCAGGAGCATTTTCATTAGTGTATGTCCTGTTAGTGAA
Source organism: Mus caroli (assembly GCF_978045245.1). Taxonomy (NCBI): domain Eukaryota; kingdom Metazoa; phylum Chordata; class Mammalia; order Rodentia; family Muridae; genus Mus; species Mus caroli. Next base: position 36,286,489 of record NW_028227257.1, on the reverse strand, counting down.
TTGCACACATCTCATGACACACAAAAATGCCCTTTTCTCTGGACTCCTAAATAGTAGTTATAGTATCTTAGTAGAAAAGGGAGGATTGGAGCAGAGAAAGAAATGCCTCCATGGTCATCTCTAGCAAAGAGCCAAGTGGGATTGAGGATAAGGCATTGAAAGTTGGCCAGAGGGGGCTCACTGATCTACCCATCACATACATCTATTTGCACACAGGTTTCTCCAGTACAGTGATTCCTGGTATGGTCTTCCGGACCAGCAGCACCAATATGGCTTAGGAGCTTGTTAGGATTTTGTTGGATACATTTCTGATAGTGAAGCCCTACAATATGAGTTTCAACATGCTTCCAGAAAATTCTTACCATTTTGAGAGACCCTGCTAGAAGAGAGGGGGTTGGAGATACATGCAAGATTCACTACTGCTGACCTGCTGAAAGGTCAATTGTTTCCCATGGTGACATCCACATTCCTGGTTGCATGGCCTGTGCCTTTGTTATATCTTATGTAGAGTAGCTGAAAAGGTCATCATCTTAGTCCTCATCTTGGTTTCTTTTCCTCTCCAAGTGATAAAATCACTCTGACAAAAGGATCTGAGAGGGAAAAGGATCTGCTCTGGCTCACAGACCATGGGTACACATGATCACGGCTAGAAAGTAAAGGTAACGGGACCTCAAGCTTCAGGAAGCTTCACATCCATGATAAGGAAACAGAGAGGGATAGATGCTCGCTGCTAGGATCCCTTTCTCTACTTATACTGGCTAGGATCCCAGCCAAGGAATAGCACCGCCCACAGTGGGCAGGTCTTCCCACTCAATTGATGCAGTCAAGATACTCACCAACAGGCATCCCTAGAGGCCTGCCTCCCAAGTGATTCTAAATTCTGTCAAGTCAACACTAACCCTACCCTTCAAAGAGAACTCTATATTATCTTTGGCTTTCATTTTTTCAGTAAAAATATGGATGTTGGAAGCATAGAAAAGTTAATGGGACAATTTACAAAATGTAAATAATGTGTGGAGATTAGATAACATTAAGGAAGGGATGTTAATTTCCTGACTTTCACCATTTAGCTGATTATATAAGAGAAAAATGATTGTTTGTAGGAAACCCACACTGATGTATTTGCATTTGAATGGACATATTGTTTACAATTTACTCACAAATTAGTTGTGCATGTCCATGTGTGTTTATATGCATGGATGTGGAGAGAGAAAGTCATGATACAGATGTGACAAAAATGTTAGTTTAGAAAATGTGAGTGGATAGTATGTGGAGACCCTGCACAATTTTTTAATTCCCTCCCCCGTGCAAGTGCTAGGTACCCTGGTTGGATTACCACACATAGTATCCATTCCACAAAGTATCTCGCTCTCCCCATAAACTTAGACAACTACTAAGTGTTGTCTTTAAAGTGGTTTAAGAGCACGGCTTCTGGGCTCAATGGCCAGGTTTAAATCCTACCTTGCACATTTTCTACCTAGGTCACTTTTGCCAAAACCCCTCCCTTGATTGAAAAAAATGGGCATGATAGAAGTTAAAAGGATTAAATTAATATGCTCACAACTGCAGTGAGCACATGATAAGCTGGTCAGGAAATATATGTTGTTGCTGTTATTTCTCTACCCTTTTTTGATTATATCTCAATTCATATGTATACAGCTTCAAATTCAGATATTTTTATGTTCATAATACAGTCAACTTCACCTGTTCATCTCCCTTTACACCAAAAGAAATAGACTCAGATTTATCACTACTTCCCAAGACATTACAGTTTGTTATTACTTACCAGTTCAAGTCCTTTGTGTCTGAAATACTTCCTGCCAATGTGGTCCCAAGACTGAGAACCAGAAAATCAGTGGCAAGGGCTGGAGTCCCCGAGATAAACTTTTGATAGAACTCAGTTTGACCTTAGCATACTAGGTCCTCCTGATTTAGGATTAATATCCATCACAAATTATCAAAATTGGTTAATTTAGACAGAATGTTAGTAAGAATTTCCAGGGCCCACAGGATTGCTGAACCACAATTTCTTTTTCAAATGTTTAGTATTTTTAAGAGAAAAGAAAGTAACACTGTCTAAGGAAACTCAGAAAAATGGATCATGAGTCTAAATGTGCCAATCAACCAATCAGGTTTGCCGATTCTCCGTTAGCTCCCCTCTCTGCATCCATGGAGCAGAATGTCCTAGTTTCGTTCTATTGCTGTGAGAAAACATCCTAACAAAAGCAACTGGAGGAAGAAATGATTTGTTTAGCTTGCACTTTAAGGTCACAGTCCATCACTGAGGGAAGCTGGGGCAAGAACTCAGACAGGAGCTGGAAGCAGAAACGATAGATGAATGTTAGTTGCTGGCTGGTTCACTCTCATGCCCATGCTCAGATAGCTTTCTTACACAACCCAGAACCACCTGTCCAGGGAATGGTGCCACCCATGGTAGGCTGGGCCCTGCTACATCAATTCAGACCATCAAAACAATACCTCACATATGTGTTCACAGACCAACCAGGTAGAGGCAGCTACTCAATAGAGGCTCTTTGCAGGTGATTCTGGGCTGTGTCCAGTTGGCAGTTAATGATAACTAGAAAATAATATAGTAATCTTGGTGTCAGAAATGGGAGAGAAGGTGGCAGCTGGGGAAAAATGTGTCCATGATCCATGAGTATGTGCTCTTTGTCCCCAGTGGTGGGCTTTGGGCAGAAAACTGATGATGAACTAGAGACAAGAAGGCAAGTCAGCAAGAAGAGGGCATGAAGGGAAGCCCAGCCTGGAAGGAAAGCTCCCAAGGAATCACGTAAGAGACTTGATGGCAACCTAATACTACATGGTCATCACTTTCCTTGTTCACATACTGAACATGCTGGGAAGTTCATCCTTACTCCCAAATGGGTCTCCAAGAAAGCATGTGAAGTAGCAATATTTTTCACTCCTTACTCACTCCTTATTCTCCGTCATGTGGGGTTCATTTACAATTGACTGGCTTATTAGAAATGTCTTATGGCATAAACAAAGCACTAGTTTCAAAACAGAAAATGGCTGGCATAAATAACAACCAGCTGGAAATAGGCCACATCAAGCACACGTTTCAGAAAGTTTAGTCTTTACACGTAAGAAAATAGCTGTTTTTGGTAATGCTGGAGTAGAGCAAATTGTGCCTAACCTAGAGATAGAAAGCAACATAGATTCTAATTGATTGACATTTCGTGGGTCCAGAATTTAGAATGATCATGGAATCTCCTGCTTATTCCACATGGTTGGGTCAGGTGGCAGTGAGACTCATTAGAGGACCACAAGCTGGGAGCCCCAGTGAGGATGCTAGCCTTTCCAGCGAGTCAATCTTATAGTGACTTACATGGTGACTTTCTTCCTCTAGATCAATCAAAATAGACAACCTTGCCCTGCCCACTCCTGGCAATCAAGTTCCATGCTGGGTAGATACTGAACTGAGGGCAAGGGCAAGTACATGCATGCATTTTATCTCTCGATGGAGGACAATCCAAAGCATAAAGAGATTGTGTACTTAATGATGATCTAGTATTTAGTCCTTGATGCTACTGGGACTTTTGCCTTCAGTAGGATGAGCCAGTGATCTCACCCATTGAAAAGAAGCCTATCATCAAAGGGGAACATGGGTGTATGGTATTGCTCCTTCAACCATAGTTTAACCTGGTCACTTGAATCCAGGCTAGCAGCTCATTGGGTGCCATTGGTTGCTTAGATGAAATAGCAGGGTTCCTTCTCTGGTCCCTAAAATGTACTAACATGCTGCTCTCCTTCACAGCACTGGGCAAACATCCCTAAATGGTGAGAGTCCATCTAAACAGGCAAAGATATTGATTTTCTTCTCTACCTCTTCTTGAAAGCTCTCTGTTTACCAAGTGCTGAGCAAACAACAGGCAAATGGTGGACTGCGCTGAAATAGATCAAGTGAGGAAAAGGAAAGGCAGCTCTGGCTTTCTGAACACAAGCTGGTTAAACATCAGGTACACACACACACACACACACACACACACACACGCTTTAGATTGCAAAGCACTCGCCTTTCTCCACACATCATTATCTGCCAATTGGTAGCACAGCTGGCTCAAATGGTACTGGGTAGCACTGTAAAAAATGTTTCCAATCAATCCACAGAACTAAAGCTTGAGCTCTGTCTGGAGAGAACTCACCGAAAGCTGGGGTGAGCTGAGTGTCCCTGTCATGATAGGGCCACATCTCACAGGGTGGAATATGCAGCCTGGTGATTAAAGACAAAATTGATTATGCCTTTAGCAAAGGTAACAAGGTCTGTGTTAGTCCGTCTCAGTAGTGATTAAAATACATGGGTTTAGAGATTTCTAGGAGTCTTTGATATAGAAGGTATTTAAGAATTGGTTTAGCTTGGCATAGTTATACATACCTATAATCCTGGCATGCAAGAAATGTGGGCAACTTAATAAGACTATGTCTCAAGAAAATAAATATCAAAAAAAAAAAAAAAGCCGGGCATGGTGGCACACACCTTTAATCCCAGCACTTGGGAGGCAGAGGCAGGTGGATTTCTGAGTTCGAGTCCAGCCTGGTCTACAGAGTGAGTTCCAGGACAGCCAGGGCTACACAGAGAAACCCTGACTCGAAAAACCAAAATAAAAAAAAAAGAAAGAAAGAAAGAATTTATCAATATTATGTTGCTGCTGACACTCAAGGAACAGAGATGTTATTTTCTTGGTTCAAATTAAAAGCCAGAGGATTGCTCAGGTAGCCGAGGATTGCTCAGGTAGCCAAAAGGAAGCATACTGATGCTATGTAACTAGCATCTTACAAGCATGCCGCTGACAGGGTATGAAGAAGAGATCCAGAGCTCAAGCTGGCTCACCTCCAACACACAGCCCAGAAGATAGGTACAGCCTCAGAGAACAGGCAGGAAAATGCCCACAGAAGAGGCTTTTAGTAATTTTGTTCAATTTTCTGATTTAAGTGGGCTACTGCTACTAGCAGAATACACCCAAAAAGTATATAGCAGGGCATTGTGGGTTTTGGTGGTAGGTCTTTGTAACATCCTTACAGAAATTGCTTCAGGTAACAAGTTTGCCAATATATGGCTGCAGAACACATTTTCAGCAATTGTATTGGAGCACAGTACTTCACTGTCATCTGTAACTGAGAATAAGATACACTTTTTTTCCATTTAAAAAATATCAAAGATGCTTTTCCTATCTGATTGATAGAAGGAACATGTAGAAAAAGCATTTTGCCTAGCCTGTAGAGGTAAGAAGTCACTTAGATCATTAGTTTTCAACCTGTGAGTTGTGACTTCTTTCAAGGGTCATGTATCAGACAGTTACACTATGATTCTTAACAGTAGCAAAATTGCAGTTATGAAGTAGTGACAAAATAATTTTATGATTGGAGTCACCATGAAAAGAGGAACTGTATTAAAGGGTCTCAGCATTAGGAAGTTTGATAACCATGGGCTTAGATGATCAACACAGTTATTGAAAATAATTAGAGGAAGAGGAGGCAAAGGTCTCAATGCCCTTGCCTGGACAAGGCATGGACAGGCAAGCACAGAACAAGACCCAGTCATTCTCACCCTTCCCTCTGGACTTTGGCTCTTTGTTGTAAGAAGGAACTTGATACTTTTGTGTTGTTTTTGCTGGGTTGTTTGGTTGTTGGTTGGTTGGTTGGTTGGTTGGTTGGTTGGTTGGTTGGTTGGTTGGTTGGTTTTATTTCTTTTGGTTTTTTGTTTGTTTGTTTGTTTGTTTTTGTTTTTTTGGGTTTTGGTTTTTGTTTTGGTTTGGTTTGGTTTGGTTTGGTTTTCGAGTCAGAGTTTCTCTGTACGGCCCTGGCTGTTCTGAAACTCACTTTGTAGACCAGGCTGGCCTCAAACTCAGAAATCCACCTGCCTCTGTCTCCTGAGTGCTGGGATTAAAGGCATGAGTCATCATGCCCCGATATTTCTTTTGTTTTAAGGGGGATATTTTTTGTTTGTTCTGGAAAGATCATTTCTGGAGAATAACACTCTTAAGAAGACTCTCTTCAGCATATATTTCTCTTAAAATCCAACAAATACTGTTATATACCTCTTCCCAACTGGGATGTCCTGAGACCTGCATTATTCTTCCGTTTTTGTCATTGTGTGAACATCAGTGTTTGTATCCAGACTAAGATGACCATTTAAAAAGTCATTTTATGAAACCATAGTCATTTCTGTAGTCTACTCTTGAGAGTCACTGACCTGCACCTGACTGTGCTTAGTGATCTCCTACATTACACTTGGCACTTCTGAACTCAGAAACCAGGAGAGAGATGGCTCCTTTCCAGGAAAAGGGACACTGCTTGGGGACAAAGCCCATATCTACAAGGACCTTCATGAGAAACTGAGAGGACAAAGCCACCTCATTTAAAGAACAATTGCTCGGTGGTGTTTGCTGTGGCCCAAAGGGGAAAACAACTCAAAACACTAATGTGACAGGTCTATCTTAACCAGTGGCTAAGCTTTGAATAAACCATGCCTTCCCCAACTGCAGTCATTGCTCCAAGAAAGGGCTTGAGAGGGGTGTGATCTCGAGACATCATCTTGCTTTCAACGTAATTCTGCTAGGCTCATCAAAACAGACCTCTGTTTCTTCATTAAGAACAGTATACTCTTCTAGGAAGAGCCACTCAACAATTAGTATAATAGGACTCTTGGCTTCTTGGGAATACATGGCACTTATTAGACTGCATAAAACAACTGCAGAAAGGAGATAGAATTTCAGCACAAAATGAAATGTGATGCTCCTTTTTACATTGCTCGTGGGTTACACACACACTGGTGGCTTTTGATTGTCTATTTAACCATAGGATAAACTTCAGATGTAGAAGAGGGAACAGATGAACAGAAATTTGGCTCTTCAGAGAATAATGGTAGGCCTTGCCACATGTGGGCAAAGTGACAGTAGTGGTGGGTTTAGGGATTATCCTACAGCCCTGCCCCCTAAATATTCTTCCTCTCTCTGAAAATCATTGTTTTACACTTGATTTGGTTTTCCCTTGAGGAACTTACAGTCCAATGACAGTACAGCAAGCAGCAAGATACATAAATACACAAGAAAGTGTTTCAATCGACTTGTTTACAAGGGGCTGGGAATTTCTCAAAACTAGTTTTCAACATCATCAGGAAATGTAGCAAGCATCAAAAAGTCGGGGAGGTGTGAGGAGTGGCCCACTGGGTTAAACCCATTGAGCTATGAGTGAGTGTGTTCCAGGCAGGAACTAAGTATGGCCATGTGAGGCCTCAATAGGGCAACCCACCTGTGTAGACCAGTGGGGAAGGAACACAATATGGAGTGTATGGGCAAGCAGTCCTCTGATGTCATGAAACTCGGGCTAAAGTAGTGCTACATCCTTTGGCAAAGTGGTGGGGGATGATCTCTAAGAATAATTCAAAACTGAGATGTTTAAGATACGGAAAACAGCTTGTCTACCCAGCCCTGAAAAACCCTTTCTGTAGAAATAAATGGCCAAAACAGCAAACCTGCAGAACTAAGGAAACAGCATCGTTCCTCTGCCAGATCCGTCCTGAGCTTCAACCAGCAACACAATCTTCATGCAGCCCTAGCTTCTCATTCACACCTACCCTTGTGTCTTCCCAGCTATGGCTCTAGAATAACATAGAGACAGCACTTCCTTCTAGGGCTGGAAATGCAGTTTATTGGAGGAGAGCTGGTCCAGAAGCACACGTGTGGTTTGGGGTTCCACACCCACCACAATCAAAAGAAATTTTTTTAAAAATCTATGTACTCTTCAAATTCGTGATCCATAGAATACAAATGGTGAAATATTGGGTCAACTTGTTATACAGCAATAGTAGTTGGATACAATCATTGACCTTGAGTGATTTACTAATTGGCTTTTGTCATTTAATGATGGAGCCTGGTTTTGTATTTTACTCCTTCTCTCTGCTTAGATGCTTCTGGGATTCTGTCTCTATCCCTTCATGCATCTATTCCCTGAAATATTGATCTCATGCCCTCCATCTTTCCTGAAATGTGCTGAGCCTTCCAGTCTGTGTGCACAAACATGTTTCTTCCTGTCTATTTCAGTGCTCTGTGGGCTTGTTTTTCTAGAATACTGTTAGAAATATTCCTAAAATGGGGTGTGGGCCCCCACCGATAAGTTTGGAGGGCAGCGTTAAAGCCATTCTTTCTACTAATCAGCTCTTGGTTTTTGCCACCTCAGATCCAAGGACCAGCAATACAAAAGTCAAAGAGTCTTTAACTATAGTAGACTAAGGACTCGTTATTCTAAGTTATAGAGAATCCTGGCAATGGATATGACTTCAATAATAGTTTGGACCCCTGAGTCTTAAAACTTAAGGTTCAGCTTTAGTTTCCATAAAACCTAACCGTGCTTGGCTGGTCTGGAGTGTGGCACACAATTCCTATAAGCCTCAGGAATTGGTGATTCTTTAACTATAAATCCCTAAGTAATATGTCTACCTTAAGTGCCAGCACCCATTAACACATGTGACCCAAGCACCTCTTTCAGCTTCCCCTCCTAAAGCCTCTTTGTTGTGGGGGCATTCTTCAGTTCTTATTTGTTAGGAGAAAATGTTCAGAAAAGAGAGTTTGAATAGAACTTTATCTATCAAAGCTAAGCAAAGCAAACAGCCCAAAAGAGAGATGGGGTAGACTACCCTAAAGCAGAAAGCAACCCAATAAGTTCTGTGTTGTGAACTATAAAGTTCCTAATGAATATTTGTGAGATAAATAGCCTTTATTCCCTTCCAATGCTGGTGGGACAGCTCTGTCTTTTAGAGCATTTCTTCCCATGTTCCTCACCAAGGCGGGTGTCAAAACCACAGGTGAACAAATGATGTGAATTCTTTGGAGCATGCAGCCCATTCATTAGTGTACATAATGTGGGAGAATGCCCTAGAGCAGTGGTTCTCAACCTTCTTAATGCTGCAACTCCTTAATAGAGCTCCTCGTGTTGTAGTGACCTCAGCCCTAAAATTCTTTTCATTGATACTTCATAACTGTAATTTTGCTACTGTTGTGGCTCATGTCTTTCTGTGATCCCTGTGAAAGATTTGTTCAACCCCCAAAGGGGTCCCAACTTACAGGTGAGAACCACTGCCCTAGTGGCTTGGTTTCTGACCCAGCAAGAACCAGAGAACTGTGACTTGTGGGATGTTTGTTCACAAAATTCATCCTGGCCATGAGGAGCATAGCTACTGAGATACAGATTCGGTATCCTCAGTTACCCAGCAACATTTTCAGTAAGGAGATAAGAAACTCCTGAAGTGAACGCACACTCTACTTGCAGACAGAATGACCCAAGCATCGTGCAAAGGCTTTCTGGTTTTGATTGTCTCCATCCCCCCCTAAATGAGCACCCAAAAACTAGTCCCGCCTCCCAGAATAGCTGTAACTTTATATTGCATCTGCCTCTCTGATAGACATCTTACAGTCCCATCATTTTCTCTTTTAACAATCTCTTTCTAGAAAAAGTTTTAAGTAACCTTTATCTGCCCACATCTGCATTGCCAATCCTATCCTGTGACCACTGTGAGACTTGCCATCCTCTTCATGCTTCTGTGTCTCATCAATACATCTTTTTGTCTTTCTTTGAACTCCTATCCATTTTATGGACTTGGTCTTCAGTTTCATTAAAATCTTGATTTATGTCCTGGTCAATATGCCAAAGAATTTTTCTCTGGCTCTCTTTTCTTTTAATATACCTCTTCTCCGGGTCTTTAGTGAGGTGTCCTCTTCTCCGGGTCTTTAGTGAGGTGTCCTCTTCTCTTGGTTCCTGGTCTCTTCCTTCCCAGTCCCTTTCTGTGGTTGTCTTGGTTAGGATTTTACTACTGTGAACAGACACCATCACCAAGTCAACTCTTATAAGGACAATACTTAATTGGGTCTGGCTTACAAGCTCAGAAGTTCCGTTCATTATCATCAAGGCAAGGTAACATCTAGGCAGGCATGGGGCAGGCAGAGCTGAGAATTCTACATTTTCATCTGAAGGCTGCTAGTAGAAGACTGGTTTCCAGGAAGCCAGGAAGAGGGTATTAAAGCCCATGCCCATAGTGACCCACCTACTCCAACAAGGCCACACCTCCAAATAGTGCCACTCCGTGGGCCAATTATATACAAACCATCCAAGTGGTCTGCTTGATCTAGTTGGTTTAGTTTTTGAATGGAAAACTCATGAAAACCCAATGTTTACCAGTTCTGATGTGTTGCCATTGGTCTATCTGTTAATTAAATCAGTTTCTGAGATATATGCAAAATGCTCAGTTCTTCAACAAATTCAAAATGTTTAAGGAGTGCTCAAGATTGAGCTGCATCCTTCTGCTCTGGCTGCAGCCCTCTCAGATGTTCTTGCACACAGGTGATTAACTGATGGTGTACCATACACACTGCCTCCAGTTCTTCTCCCTGCATCTGCCTACACAAGTGACACAGTGATTTTTCTGATGTCTAGCTCTTGAAGCAAAATGGGCCAGCAGCAGCATCTCTCCCCTCTTCCAGTTATTGCCTATTCTACTGTGTTCCTCAATTGATGTGGAAGTAAAGTTTTGGCTCCGGGCAGGCAATAAGGAAAGTGGGAAGGAAAAGCAACAGCCATCTTGGAGAGTAACAGAAATACTGTGCTTCCCAGCTATGACTAGGGGGGACAAAGTGCAAGTTTGGGGATTTTTTTTTAAATTGGTTATTTTTTACTTACATTTCAAATATTATCCCCCTTCCCTGTTTCCCCTCCATAAACCCAGTATTCCATCCCCCATCCCCCTGTGCTTCTATGAAGGTGCTCCCCTATCCACCCACTGACTCCTGCCTGTAACATTCCCCTACACTGGAGTATCGATCCTTCACAGGACCGAGGGCTTCCCCTTCCATTTTTTTTTTAAACAAGGTCTCACTACATAATCCTGGCTGGTCTTGAACTCACAGACCTCAGCCTGTATCTGCCTCCCCCATGCTGGGATTAAAGACATGTGCCACCACACCAGCTGGAGTGAGAATTTTTGCTGAAAAGTCCTCTTCTTCTCAGAGCATGAAGGATATGTCCTCAAATGTATTCCACTGCACTGACCTAGCACTCAGTGGTCAGTGCCTTTGGCTCTTGGCTCTAGAAGCACTGTCTTCCCACCTCTCCATGGCCATTCAGGTTTTTTTTTTTTTTTAATTTGCCTTGAATATTTCTGTAAGAAAAGTCAAGGATACTGGACCAGGGTACACTATCCACATTCAGAATCAAAAATGGCCCTCAAAATATAGGCTGTTCCCACAGAGAAATTTGTATGTCTTGTTTATCCTGGTCTCCCATGCAAATGACTCCCCGTCATCTCTCAACACCCACCACACACCTCATAACACTCAATACCACAAGCACAACATGTTTATATCTTCACATTCCTGGTCAATCCCCTTTAGCTGCTGCTCAGTGGAAGTCAAGTGTGTGCCAGGAACCCACCCCCAGTACAAGATTCATCCAAGCCACAAGTACAATTTACTTTTCTCTGGTAAGTTTGTAGAAAGCACAATCTAGTTTCATCTTATAGGAAGAAAAAATGGAGTAGAGAATCTTAAAAAAAAACAACAACAACAATAAAAAAAAAAAAACCTAGACTCGTGGCCTGTGTACTACAGACTTTCTTGAGTGTTATAGTGTGACTGTCTACACAGTGAGCACCAGCAAATTGCACATTCACAACACATATGCACACACATACATACACACAGTTACACACATGCATACACATTCACACATGCAAAGTTGACATCATTTAAAGGTCTTTCACACACATTCCAAAAACATGACTGATATTGCTGATATCCCCTGCAAATTGATTAGCAGGGCTCACATCTACAGTCAGGATGCACATCTCTTTCTTTATGGCCTCCAAGGTATCCAGTACTTAGTAAGCTACCTAAACATGTTTGTGGGAATAAATGCAATGCAGCAGTTCCAGCAGCGTGGACTCATGAAAGACGATATCAAACCCACAGCGTCCTCCCAAGAGGCTTCACTTTCACCCCTGCTGGCCATGAAACAGGACTGGGATTTTTGTCACCATCCCTTAAAATGCAAATAAAGTATTGAGTGGCATGAGTTTGTTAAAACCCTTTTTGTGGAAGAAAGGGGTTAGTTTATATCATGTCAAACAGTTTAATAAAAGTCCTGTTAAATTTATGTAATTCTCTTCACAAAAATCTCTCTTCAGCTACGAGCTATCAAATCGCTGCCATGTCTGTATGGATCGCCTTTGTCTTCCCACATCAAAACATACTCTAGAATTAGAAGGAATTCAGCTCTGACCCCAATTTGCATGGCCTTGAAACCAACACTTGTCTCTCAAGCATCTGACCAACCCCACCCTCTGCTGAAGGCAGAAGCACATCCCTCCCACAGGCTCCATTTTAAGAGTCTGTTAGTGTGTTCATCCAAAAGCAATGGGTCATTCCTCAAGCGTTGGGGAGGGAGCTTCTTCCACCCAGAAAATGAGACTGTTCTTAGCATTAGTCCGAAGCCAAGGCATTTGTTGTAGCAAGAACTCGGGGCTTCTGTAACAAGGATTCGAGGCAAGTCCTCCCCACCCATCACAAAAGCCAAGTCACACAAGTCATCATTTTACAATGTATATAGGGGAAAATGTTTAACTATCTAAGAAGACCAGATTTATCCCTGGGATTTTAGAATATATGCCAAAGAACAAAAGTTAAAATTACCCACTTCGTTTTTGTTTTTCTTCTTTTCTTTAGTATTAGGAGTTGAATCTAGTTCCTTGCACGTTCTAAGCCAGTGTTCTGTCATAACTCTGAGCTATAATCCCAGCAGGTTTTTTGGTTGGTTGGTTGGTTGGTTGGTTGGTTGGTTGATTGGTTGGTTTTAAGTTACCCAGCATAACATAAAATTCACTCCATAGCCTAAGCAACCCCTGAACTTTCCATCTCCTTGCCTGTGCCTCCCAAACTGCTTGGATTGTAGGCCTTTGAAAATGAAGGAAAGAGAGGCCATGAGATGAACCTAGGAATGCAGGAAATCCAGTAGAGAATAAAAGAAACAAACAAACAAACAAAAAAAAAAAAAAAAAAAACACAGACCTACTCTTGGAGGCCCCAGAAGGAACACAGCCTGCTGACAGCTCAGTATTAGACCTCCAGCCTCCATAACTCCAAGGACATAAATTAATATTTTAAGCCACTAAGTTTGTGCCAGTTTGTTACTGCAGCCACAGGCAACTAAGACATCTCAGAATGAAAATCTGTTTTCTCTGGCCTTTCTCAAAGGGCAGACCTAAATGAATGACTCTAAGCCTACCAATTGCTACTGCCAAGCCAATTCATTATGCTCTTCGTTTATTATACACCACCGTGCTGGGGTTCATTAGCACCCTGCCACTGGGTGGCCCCTGTAGAAGACGAAGTGTGTTAAGAATCAATAGCTCTGACCTTTATTCCTTGTTGATGTACTGTGATCTTGAGCTGCTCAGCCTGACATGACTCCTCCAATGCTGGTGCTGGTGATGTATTGTCATGGGGGCCCAACAATCTCAGATATCCTCCAACTGCTGTTTCAACACACATTCTTCTGTGCCATTGGCAACTAATGACATACCAAAGAAGGAAGACTTTGCTGCTGAAAAGATGCTGGCCTTCGAAGAAGACCACAAGCATATGCCCTTGAGGAAGAAAGGGCAGAAGAAGGGTTTCGATCCTTCCCTTGGATACCTCAGTCCATCTCTTAGTCGAAAAAATTGATAACCAGTGTCTTCTTATTTAAGAAACGCAGGCTAAATTTTCCATAATTTATTTACATTCTGGAGCAGTCAGTTGTTTTTGTCCATTCTTAGGATAAAACAAAACCACAGCCTCTGTAACAGCATGTGAAAGTGGGTTTTTCCCACAGAAAACACACACCACATATGAGGTCTATGCTAAAGAGTCCAAAAACTCAATGAACATTCCTTCCAGTGCCCTTGCCTCCCCATTCTTAGTTCTTCCTCCTGTGGGGTGCCCAATGCAACGTTGATCCTTTGTTGTTGATGACACTTCTCCCTAGCCTGCAGAAACTGCCCAAGGCTCTTGAAATCACCTTTTCAATAAACTCCCATCCCCTCTACCGATCTCCAACATTACCATTGAGAAAGCTCTCTAATTAATAACTTCTGCACACGTGTGGCTAAGTGAGAACACCTGGATGTAGCCTCCTTCCCAGGGGACCTGTTTTCTAAATCATTTAAATAGAGTTGCAATCAATCTGGATAATGAATGTTTGAAAATTAAGGCTTAACCCTTCGAGGCTGCAGCCAACCCAGGTGCGTGTGCCTGGGGCAGGTGATTCAGGTCATCAGGAAGCAGCTTTCATACCCACCAAGGTGCACCAAGTGCTCCATTAGCCTAAACTCTGCCCCTCATTCCTTTTTGCTGATATAGATTCTCTGAATATGTTGCTTGCCATAATTATCTCAGGAACATTTATAGACTGCTCCCCAGTTCCCGACAAGGACTGTTTCTTCCACTTGCATCTCACCAGGAAGTTCAGGAGGTCAAGAATTATATCATCTCTGTGTTGTGCATGAGAGTCAGCAAATTCCTATATAAGGGCTCTAGAGCTAATACAGCAGGCCCTATTTATTTACAGAAGTTCAAATCTCTGCTCTTGATAAAACATGACTCAAAGACTTTGAGGAACCTGCCTCAAAATATGTACGAATATGAAGCTACTATGCCAGGGCTTGAGCCTGGGTTTTTCTGATTCTATATCTAGTGCTCAGTCACTGGATCTTTAGCGCTTGGGAGAACCGTGACTTTCATTCACCTGGACCTAGGGTGTCATCCTTCTCTTCTTGGGGCTTGGCAACTCAGACACATCCCACTTAGCATCTCCCATCTCCTGGTTCACCAACAGAACTGGAGGATACAGCATCATGGGGCTCTGTGATGCAGTGTTAGAAGCTGTGCTCCTCTACTAAGCTAGAGCCATCCACTCTCCATGGACTGTATTGGGCAACTTCTCAAGTACCCTGTGGCACTCACTTCATCTTACCCTGCCCTTAATACTGGTGCCTTTCTGAAGACAAGGCATACTGGGCATACTGTCAGGTGTGAGGCTGGTACTGGTCACAGACAGGACGAAGGGTGAGAAAGTCTTCATCCTCTTTCTTCATCCTTATCCTCAGACTTTTCCTCCCAATTATCTTTCTAGGATCCTTCTCTTGTAACACCAGGGTCCTTCTGCCCACTGTGATGGGAACCAGAGTGGTCTATGCAGCTCATGTAGGTCTTTGGAGTGGTCGTGAGTGAGTGTGTGTGTGTGTGTGTGTGTGTGTGTGTTTACTATTACGTTATAATGGTTTTACCTTTCTTAGCCTCTTTTCTGCACTCAGCTCTCAAGAAAGTTTTGGCCAAGGACAACATTTAGGGGCTCCTAGTTTCCATGTCCTGCTCCCCCAGACACCCCAGTCTAGCCAGCCCTTGGTTAACATTTAGCAGAGTATCTACCATTTTCTAATAGTTTTCACTTCCACAAACCAGGCTCCTAACAGTCACTCATAACCCTGGTAATGGGAACAAGAGGGCGTTCAAGTTCCACATGTTCCCGCAGACAGCAGAGCTGGAATGTTATCCTTTAATGGCCTTCTCATTGGTTCTCTCTGCACTTTGCTCCACTGGAAACCTCTTTCGTTTCCTCCCTAATTGCATTGATTTATGTCATGGCATACCTTGTGCACAGCGCTTCCGATGATGGATAGCAGTTTGTTAATATCTTGTCACTGAGATGCAGCGGCTAGAACTGTGGTCAGAGGCCCAAAGCCATAGTTTGTTCCCTCAATCGATTGCCTTCATTCTTGCAAGTCGGGCAGACCTCTCTAAATGAGGCTAAGCAATGCTGTGCATTCAGCCATAATTGTGGCTTAACTTCGTGTTCTTTCAAAAGTTGCGATTTGCACATAATTGGGCTTTCCAAAAGTCACACCTGCCTGCCCAAGGAAGAAATTAACAGTCTCAGCCACCTGCTCCCTCCCTCCCTGGATCTGAGCTCTCTAGGCAGCTCCTTCCCTTCCCAACCCTCTTCACTCTCTAAACCTCTTTGGATTTTGACACCAGACCAGATAAACTAGAGCACCTTGCAGCTACACTGCCAGGTATTGCACTTGTGTGGCTGTGGCCATCCTCATCCACAGTCAAGGGAGTTTAAGGAACAGAAATGGATGGAAACAAAGGTCACAGCTCAGGGCATTGGCAGGGCTGTTTTGGGAACCATGTGGCTGGGCTGGTTTGGGGTATCTGCTCTGGGCTTTAGTCACTCTTCTCTAGGTAACCTCTCAACAGTCTCTCCTTAATTTCTCTTTCATGAACACACTGAAAGAAAAAGTATCAGCTTAGGACACCCACACCCACACCCACACCCAAGAGCAAGTTCTCAGCATAAAGGAGATGTATTTGCCCCAGAGGGACAGAGGGCAAGGAATAAGAGACAAACACAAGAGACAGAGGATGAGGGAGTGAGGGAAGGGAACAAGGGAAAGGAGGCAGGGCTATTTGTCCCAGAGGACAAAGGACTGCCTCTGGATAGAAAGGAGACAAACAGGGCACATCTTATAAAGGAATAAGGGGAAACCCTGTGTTAGGATGAGGTGTTTAATGCTAATTGGGTGTGCTAGGTAGGTGAGTCAGAGAGGGCTTTAGATTGCTGAACTTTAATGCTTTGATAGCTAGACCTTAGTAGTCAGCCTTAGGAGAGGGACTGGCCAAATAAGGCAATAAACCTTGGGGGGACTAGTGTTAGGAACTTAATCTAGTGGTTTTTAGCAGGGCTTAGGGAACTGGGGAGAGGGGCAAAGCTTGCCAGATCCGTGCCTGCCAGGCTCTAGCTGGCCAGAGTCCCTTCTTAGACAAGAGTTGTCTGATTAGGCTAAACCTTAATGATTCATTTTTACCTGAAACCTTCATGGACAAAATCTCCAGATATAATCTCATTCTGAGGAACTGGTCACAGGTTCAATATTTGGGCTTAGAAATGTACAAAAGTTGGTTTATAACATGTGGGAGCCGTGGGTAGTTAGATGTCAATATGATATCCCAAAGAAGCAAAACTATAGTCTCCTGTCTAGAGATGAATGGTCCCCAGCCTCATTTAGTTCAGGGTCTTCTAGCTTCTTAAGCTGAAAAGTAAAATCTCCCCTTTGCTACCTGGCAGGGTGAGAGAGCTGCCATCGTCCTTTTGGTGTAGTTTTTAACTTACCAGTAAGAAACAAGTCTCCACCCAAAATAACGGCTAGGAAGCTGATGGCACAAAACAAGAGTGTGTTCACAAATAAGATTTATGTATTCTTTGGAGACTTTTGCACTGTTCTCAACCCCTGCCCTAGGTCTGCATCACCTCCATCCCCACCTGGGTGGTGAACATAGCAGTCTGTTTATTTGGAAGAATGGAGTATGTTTGCCTCCCAGTCTGACAAAGGTCCTTCAAGGTCATTCAAAGATGCTTCCTCCTTGGTTGGGTTTGATATTAGCTCTCAACCTTTATTTTGTCAAATATGATCACAAGAGAACAAGCAAGAGCTGGGATACACCGGCCTCAACCTCAGCTGCCCTCATGAATCACCCCTCTCCTGTCCCAGCACTCTGGGGTCTGGTTCAAGCCTCTAGATCTTACCAAATCCCAAGACTATGCAACCAGAGCTGGGGGAGCTCTGTTTTACTATGGAAGGCAATGCAAACATCAGAAAGACAAAGGAACTTGGCTTCTCTGAGTTTCTGCCCAGGATGGGAAAGAATCATGGGACCCAGGATTTCTCAAAAGGCCAAGTTCCTCTCTGTCTGTTCTCTCAGACTACTGGATCAAGATTCACACATTTCTGAAATTCTCACATTCTTATATGTTCTTAGTGGGAGTGCCATTTGGTGCAAACATTCCGGAGGGCATTTAGCAATAACCGCCTTACTAAAATTTAAAAACCACCTAATTATTGGCCAAGTGTTGAAATATGTCAACAATGTGTCAGCATGCCTAGACGCACACTGTGTGTTTGTGGATAATCATCACATTGTTATGCAAACCTGTATCACACAAGAACCAGCTTATTGGTGTTTGGAAAAGCTCAGGACACAGTGGGCCAGACAGACAAAGCACAAGGAAAGGTAAAAATATGGCCACAGTGAAGCCATTTTAATTTTTGTTTCCCCAGGCATGGGAGATTAGGACTTCATTATATCTTCCAGGACACAATTCAGTCCATAACAATTGTAAACAACATAATTCTTCATGATACATAAAATGACAGTGTGACACAGTCATGCCACAGTCAACAAATCAAAGTCCAAGTTAGTACAACTCATTATTAATGGGTGTTTTAAGGAGCTATAGGAGCACAGGGTCCCTTAGCTACTGGATGATGTCTGGCAGAAGAGATAGAATGGTGAGTTTTTGTTATTGTTGCTATCTATTTTTAAGGTTCTCTCTCTCTCTCTCTCTCTCTCTCTCTCTCTCTCTCTCTCTCTCTCTCTCTGTGTGTGTGTGTGTGTGTGTGTGTGTGTGTGTGTCCCCACATACCTGTGGGTACTCTCAGAGGTCAGACGGAGATGCTGGATTCCCTGGAGCTGGAGTTAGGGGTGGCTGTGAACTGCCCACTTGGGTGCTAGGAACTGAATTTGAGTCCTCTGGAAGGACAGCAGATGCTCTTACTCACTTAGCCATCTCTCCAGACCAGAGGTAGAGTTTTAAAAAGCATAGCCCACAAGTATGCAAGTAATTTTATTCAGATTATGATTGACAGAAGCAAATGGTCAGACTTGGAGCCCAAATGTCTGCTGGTGATTACTATTCAGCTGTGGATCCTACAAGAGCAAGTGATGACCCAGGATATTGTGGTCCCTGTGGTCTGAGCCGAGATGTGCATCTGCTCCTGACTCCTTGACCTATGCTGGTGGCTCAGAACCAAAGTGTCACCATCTTATGTTCTAAGTTTACCGCACGATTGACAAACCTCAGTACTTAAAAGAACCTGGACCCATCCATCTATTTCAGTTTCTTTCCTTGCATTCTCTTCAAGCCAAAGCCTTTCTCACCCAGTGGGAGGCAGGTGTGTCCTTCCCTCCCCTTTCTCCTGGCTCCTCCCAACCCAGCACATTCCATGATAATTAACAGCTGTTTAATTATCAGCCCAGCAGGGAAAGTAGTCCAGTCCTTAGCCAGTTATTTCCCCACTTAAGCTGACCCAGATTCTGGAAGGCTGACTGTGCTAAATGACTTAGAGAACAGCAGTGTCGCTTAATAGAAAGTTAGAATCAATCGGTCATCCTCAGTGACCCGGCCATCCTGTCACGCTGGGGCAATGGCTTCTGAAGCTCTGAGTGATCAGTGGGTGGGAAAGTATTGGCTCAGGACCCCCAAGACCAAGTCCTCAGACCAAGTTCTCAGTGGGCATTCTCAGCACAGAGGAGATGTGTTTGCCCGAGAGGGACAAAGAGCTGGTATCAGGAACAAAGAAGATAGAGGAAGAGGGAGAGGGGGAAGGGAACAAAGGAGAGGGGAGAAGAGGGGCAAGGGAGAGGGGGAAGAGGGGTTTGTCCTAGAGGACAAAGGACTGCCTCTGGGTAGAAAGGACACAGTAGTGGCACATAGGTAAAGGGGAGGCCTAGGTCCTGCCTGTGCATGTTCTCTGGTTGGTGGTTCAGACTCTGAGAGCCCCAAAGGTTCTGGGTTAGTCGACACTGTTGGTCTTCTTGTGTCTTCAAGTGGGTCCTGAACAACTAGAGTGGTGGTGGGCGGGGTACTGGGGTGAGGCTCTCCCAAAAGTTGTTGCCTGTACATGGGATATGTTCTAACTGAGCTGCAGTGTCTGCCCTCAGTGGGAAAGGAGGCATCTATCCTTGCAGAGACTTGAAGTGCCAGGGCTGGGGAGATAACCAGTGGGCCCACCCTCTTAGAGAAGGGGAGGGAGGAGGGGAAAGGATTGTGGGAAGAAGTGACCGGGACGGGGATGTAAAGTGAACAAGTAAAAAATAAAATTAAATTAAAAATTTTAAAAAAAAACTTAAACTAAAGGTAAAGGAAGGAAAACCCACGTTAAGATGAGGTGTTTAATTTTGATTGGGCGTGTTAATTAGGTGAGTCAAAGAAGGCTTTTGATTGCTGGACTTCAATACTTTGATAGCTGGACCTTGGTAGTATGCCTCAGCGGGAGGGATTGGCCAAATAAGGGAATAGAGCTTGGGGCCTAGCTTTAGGAATGTGGTCTAATGGTTTTAGCAAGGCAGAGGGGATGGGGGAAAAAAGGACAGGGCCTGCCTGAGCCATGCAGGTTAGAGTCCGTTCAATATTCCATAGTTTGGTTGGAAAGATAGAAGATAAAGAACAGACCTTGTTCCCTATAAAGTAGTAAGTAACCATGTTGGGTTACTGTCTGTTCTGTCCTTGGACTGTACCTACAAGAAGTGCCCTAAGCACACAAGAAACATCTGTTGACTGAGAAATTCTCAGTTGAGAACCAGAAGGAGTAGGGAGTAGGTGGAGTTATTTGGGTCCCATATGTGCACCCATGACTAAGGAAGGTGTAACAATTGAATCAGAACTGTGGGGTATCCATCAGTTCCCTTTAGTGTTAAGAAGACTTATGCACTCCTGCTTTCCCATGTTTTTGCTTAGACATTTGTACAAATGGTCGATGGTACACTTTGGGGAGGCATTCTAACCCTATGAATCTAAGTGAACTGTGCTTTGTGTTTTAGGAGGGGGAAAGCTATGGTTAAGTCATGCAGATGTCACTGGGATTCCACCCAAATGGTGATGACAGGTTCTGCATGAAATAGATTAAAATTCAAAGCATAGAAAAGGGACGGCAAGTTGGGTGATCTTTTAGCTATAGCGAGACAAATCCTTTAGACACTAGGAAAACATTACTCTGAAATTAGAGGACTTATCACACATATAATTATAGTACTGAAATCTTCTCCAGAGCTCTTTAAAAATGGCTTGCATTTAATCTCTCTTGTCATGTTTATTTCAGTTACAATATAAAACAAGCTAAACATCCAATAAAAGGGAAATAGTTGGTCCCTGTCTCTATGAAGGTGTAGAAATTCAAATACCATGGCTCTGTGGTAGCATATTAAAATGTTTTATAGTAAGACACTCCAGGAAGAAAGAATGCATGGTTTTACCAATAATATGATTACTAATTATGTAAAAAAGATTAAGTATAATTATGAATTAGAATTGAACAAAAACACAGAAAATAAAAGCAATAGATGTGCATGAAGTCAACACACTTCTGGAGTTATGTATAACACGTATTTGGGAGGACATTCTGCGGAAGCACGCCTATGATATGAAGGTATGGACACAGAAGGCCAGCTTCAGGCTTGGGATTCCTGATTGCAAAGACAGATGATGTCCAGGGACTACGGTACCCTAAAGCATCACCGGTTTCCATTAAAACCTCGTTTATGGAATTACAATTAATTTTATGGAAACGGGTTTAGCAGTCTTTTCATTAGTGTGTTCCCGGCCTAATTGTGTTTGGAGTGATGGGTGAGGTCATCCCTGCACAGCCCTTCACATCAGCTCTGCTGTGGGTCCTTTGTTCCTCGACTGCTAGAAGAAACATAGAGCTGAGAACTTTCAAACTTCCCCCATGGAGGTTGGTAGTTGTACTTGCTCTCCAGAGATCCTGGGAAGGAAAGTTACTATTTCACAGAAGTTATTCGAGGCAATGAGTCCAACAGGATTTGAGTCCATAAAAGGCAATAAAGGTGTCCCTGTGGTGAGCCCTGGGAATAAAGGCCTCCCTGTGAGACCAAATTGGGGAAACAAGTTGGTGAATTCAGACTTCTTCCTTCATAAGCTGAAGGGGTGCTCGACTTAAATTCTTTGCACAGTAAAAGGTCTAGAAAAGAGGCACAGAGCGGCTGTCTCTCCAGACTTAGAACCACACATCTGCTGGGACCTTTTAAATGTTCTTTGTACTAATGAATTCTAACACACATGCCCACACATACACACACAGGGTGTATATAGGGTGGTATAAGAATGTAATGTCCTGAAAACCGTTGACTTTAAGGAATATAACTGGCCAAAGACCCTAGCTGTGGCATCCTGAAAACTACATACCTGTAGCAGTGAGACTATACTTCCTATAGTTGCTCCAGGCCAGTATTGGGGTGCTGAGGCAGGCCTACCTCCCTGGAGGTCACAGGGCTTCAGAAATGCCCAGTAATGAATATAAATATATATATACATATACATAAATAATCATATATGCATATGTGTATAGTCACATACATAGTTGAGTTGTAATTTATCATTTTTGGTGGACATGAGCTATGTCAATATTTTGCCATTATAAAAAAATACTAATCCACCCCACTTTTCCAATTACTTTGCTACTAGCTATACCAGAGCGTATGCCTCCTTTTGGGAAAACATCCAAGAATCCAGAGTAGTGCCGCACCAAGTCTTCTTTGCTACATGTATAGAGTTTCTGGAAGAGTTTGAATTCTCTGTCAAATGAACCCAGCCTTTACAAGTAGGTGTAGAGAATAACGAAGTGAGAACTAACCTCCTCTATGGAAGGGGAAGAACTGGAGGAAAATCTGGAGTCTTTTCATTCATCCCTTCTCACCTCACTCTGGGCGTGACCCTCCTGGCCTACTCTCACCCACACCAGTGATGGGTTTTGACTATGTCTAAGAGTGGTTCTGGATCCCTTCCACAGAGTGGGTCCATGAAGCTGCTAGGGGCTCACAGTCAATGGGAGGGTGGAGGGTCAGCTTTGGACGCCCTACAGTGCCTGCCTGTAGGAGATCTAACCAGCAGCCTTTCAAGAGAGAGTCCAATAAGTAGGCTCTGAGGTCAATGGGCTCCAAGTACTCCCTGCCTTTCCTTGTCTCCCTGAGAATCATCTGCTAAAAGAGAAGCCACTAAAGAGTTATTCTGAGGAAACCCTTACTGTCTGGAGTAGAAGTGCTCAGAATTTCACTCCTACCCACTTGGAAACTTGGTGGACAGGAAGAAAGTGTCTTCACACATTCTAGGGAGACTGGAGATGTAAAAAAAAGTCTGTTGGGCCACAAAATATAATAGAAATAATAATAAATATCCATCCAGCACACACCCTTCTGTGCTGGTCCTTCATCCTTGAGTTTATAGGTAGTCAGACTGGCCACAGCAATTGGATGACAACGTACTGAATGCCTAAGTGGAAAGAAATTCTCTGATTAGAACAAAGTCTGGTCATGGCCTGGAGCCTGCTTGAACTAACAGCTCCCAAATTTCATTGCTATCCAAGAGCCTGGTTACCCAAAACTGAACTATGGAAACAAGGAAAACAGAGTCGTTCTTCAGCCTCTCTCCCAGGGCCTCTCCATTTGCCCTCTGAAGCCTGGCGGTGGAGCTTGCCTGCTCCTTGGTAGGTGACTTTGAGTCTGCTGGGATTTTATGACTCTCAATTGTGACAATGCAGGATGCACTACAAATGCAAAGGCTGAAATCTTTCAGCAATACGAGCTATTTGAGCTATTCGGACTACACCCTGGACCACCCCTCAGTCTTCATCAGCATCCTTCTCCTAAAAGAGATGTTCAGCTGTCTTCTTCTCTTTCATTTAATGACTCCAGACACTTCATCTTCCTCAAGAATACTTTCTCCATCCAATTCCTATTTTAAGGAAATTTGTTTTGAGTTAGTGTTAGCCACTAATAGAGGCAGGCACCTACAGAGGCAAATTCTTGTATTAATACACCTTCAAGTGTCTTTTCCCCTATTTTCAGCTAAAACTTTATGTCACAAGCTCAGCGTGCTGTGAGGCATCCTGTCTGTGAATTTGATCTTTTAAACCTGTGTTTTAGAACTGTCCACTAAGCGTGTGTGTCTACTTTTTCCTTCATAAATTATGAATTTAAACTGAGCATACTCAAGAAGGACTCCTTAATGACTGTGCTCAAGAATGGGTCCACGATGTATGAAAATGTATAGGACACCTATTTATTTACGTGTAAATAAAACCCCAGTTTCCTTCAGTCCTGAGGGAGAGGAGTGCTGCTTTGAAAACAACTCCTATGCTAGCCTTGCCTATGCCAGGTAATAAATCTCTCTCCACTCTTTCCGTGTTAGCTCTGACTATTTTGACTTTGCACTCACAGACTTGTGAACTGACCCCACTCAACAATATGATCATCACCAATGTGTGGTTGCTCTCAATAACCACAAGTAAATGCTCTTAGACAATAGATGAGGTCCTACATAGGATACTCTTCTATTCGCTAAAGAAAACACACATGTGCTTGAGCGCATAAAGATTACTTACAAATAAAATTTCAATTAGTGGCAATGAATTCCAGAAGAAGGGTATTAAGGTTTGCACTCGGGTAATCTGTTGGTATTGTTCCAGATAAAGATGGCGCTGCAACAAGAAGGATTTGACCGTAAAAAGAGAGGGTACAGGGACATCAATGAGATTGACATCAACATGAATGATCCTCTCTTTACAAAGCAATGGTACCTGGTAAGTTTTTCTATTATTTATAATGGCCCACACTTAAAAAGATGAACTTCTAGGGGGCTGGAGAGATGGCTCAGCAGTTAAGAGCATTGACTTTTCTTCCAGAGGTACAATTCCCAGCAACCACATGGTGGCTCACAACCATCTGTGATGGGGTCCAATGCCCTCTTCTGGTGTGCATGAAGACAGCTACAGTGTACTCATAAAATAAACTAATCTTTAAAAAAAAAAAAAAAAGATGAACTTCTATTTCTTTGTTATTTGGTAGGATAATAACCAGAATCCAGGTCAATGAATGCCTGTATGCCCTTCCATGTGCTTCCAATGTCTATCTGCTACCTCCTATTCATCTTGCCCCCAAGTATCTACCAACAGCTGATCACATGGTCTTGCATTCTAAACAGGTGCACCTACATGAGAATAAGACATGCAAACTATCAGAAGGTCAGATCAAATATTTAGAAGTAATCCAGAGGTGTTTACAGGCATAGAAAGGTGAGAGGGACCTACTGAGGTCACAGCCTTAAGAGTAAGAATTCAGTGTTTTCCTGAGCAAGAGAGATGAGAGACTGTCAAAGATGACATTTCAGCATTGCCTAAAATAATGACAGCAAATCAGGATTCAGAGCACTGAAACCTAGGCTGCCTCATGGCGAGTGCTTCTGACCCATCTACAATCCATTGGGACCTATGTGGGTTTAAAAGATTAATAGGGACAAGAGAGATGGCTCAGTGACTAAGAGCACGTTCTGTTCTTCCAGATGACCCATGTTCAGTTCCCAGTACCTATTATCAAGCAGCCCACAACAGTCTGCAACTCCGGCTCCCATGCAGCCCACACCTCTGGCCCCTTAGGCACCTGCTCTCACTTTCATAAACCCACACATATACACATCATTAAAAATAATAAAAGCAAATCTCCTCAAGAAGGAAATCAATGACTCCAAGCCAACCCAAGTTGCCAAGCACATTATAAATGACTGATTTTTAACTGTGAGTGATGGCTTACTTTATTAGGATTAAAAGATGGTAAGCAAGGTAGAAAATTAAAGAACATGGACTGCTACACCATAGGGATAAAACCCAGTTTCCCCTGAGTCTTCAGTATTTGACTGTGCCTTGTGCTTTTGGACATAAAATTCTGAAAGCCTGGGTGATTGAATGAGCTTATGTATGTTAATCAGGATAGAGTAGGTTTGGTACAATAAGAAATAACCCCAAATCACAGTAGCTTCTTAAAATCAAAGCCTGTTTTTTTCTGGTGCTACTTTTTTTTTTTTAATTGCTTCCATGGCACCTCAGCAAGGAAAAGGAACAAACTATATATGGCTCTTGAAACTTCTGCCTAGGTGTGACAAATAACACATGCCCTCACATTGAACTAGCCAAAACCATTAGAGTCACATGACCATTCTAAGTAAGAAGGAAATGGAGAAGGAATATAATCTTTAATGTGGGCATGAAAGGAAAAGAGTAACCTTTGTGAAAGTTAAATCGTAAAGACACTAATGACATTCCAATAATGTCTTACTAATACCAGAACAGCCTCTGGTCAACATGGCCCTCTGCCAACACACACTCCAACCTCACTATTTCTTCACATGCCATCCTTGAGAAAATTCGTACAGAACACATATACATGGAAAGAAGCTAGTGAATGCATTGGTGTGGACCATTCCTTAATCTTCCTTTTAAAAAATATGGAGGGGTTAGAATGACAGCTCTGTCACTAAAATGCTTGCCATGTAAGCATGAATATCAGAGTTCAATCCCCAGAAACCACGTGAAAAGCACTTGTAATGGTGCTTATAAAATGGCAGCATGCCATACCTAAGGAGCCAGAGGTGTGGGCTGCATGGGAGCCGGAGTTGCAGACTGTTGTAGGCTGCTTGATAATAGGTACTGGGAACTGAACATGGGTCATCTGGAAGAACAGTACATGCTCTTAGGACTGAGATGTGAGAGACGGAGGACCCTTTGGCCTCACTGGCTAGTCATTCCCAACCCGCCTGGCAAGCTCTCAACCATCTAAAAACCCAAAATGGTCACTAAGGAACAATCCCCAAAGTTGACCATTAGCCTCCACCTCCATGCACATACACACAATGGTGTGTGCACACACTCGCATTCACACGAACACACATGCACACACAAAAACTCTGAGGAGAACTTTATTTTTTCTATACGATAATATACACTGAGGAATGGCCACCTACCTTGAATTTAGTTCAACACGTATTTTAGAGCAATTTTGGTATAATGGTACTACAATTCCACCAAAAACAATGTTATTCAGTAATAAGCCAAGATATTATATGTTAAATTCAAAACATGAGCTAAACAGAGGTTTGACAGAAAACATTTCATTTTCTATTTGGAGGGTTTTGCTGTGATAATTTCTCCAAGACCATTATATAAGATGATTTGAATTTTCTGTGTGGTGCCAGGATTTAAATATAGGGTTTCATGTGTGCTAGACAAACATTTTTACCACAGAACTATATGCCTATCCCTGTAAAGAGAATTTGAAGGTAGCAATTTAGTTATGAGATGAGGGGATTAGAGCAGTATTTGATCTTTACATAAAACAGAAAAATTGGTTGTTCATGTGAAACAAATAGGAAGGGAGCCCTTTGGGGTGAAGTAGGCCACCCAAAAGCATGTTTCATGAAGGGTGTAGCCTTTGTTGGCAACCAGCTATGAGACTGTCACAACCCCAAACCAATCAGATTCTCTGCTTTGAATTCCTCTGTCAGTTCAACACCGGGCAAGCCGATGGAACTCCTGGGCTAGACTTGAACGTGGCTGAAGCCTGGGAGCTGGGATACACAGGAAAAGGAGTGACCATTGGAATTATGGATGACGGTGAGTATCTCACAGGCCTTACGTCATTTGCAAGGCAGTGCCTTTCGTGCCTCCAAACACAAAGAGTTGGGTTTCCTAGAAGCCTGTCAGGCAATTAGCAATTCTGATACTGGACCTGATGGCCACACCACCGTTTGATCAAATCCTTCCCTTCATCCTGATCAGTATCCTGACAGTTGGCGATGCTCTCAACAAGTATTGCTTGAACTGATAAATAAGAAACTAAAGAAACCAGTCTTTACCTTGCTTCCTTGCTGACCCTGGTTCTTACAACTTACCTGAAACGTCTTCCAACCCCATGTATATTTGCCTTCTGTTTCTCTAGATGCATGATTTAAAATTCAGTTCTTCACAACAGCTCCATTTCACATTTTAGTGTTTAGGTTTTCAACTATTGGGAACCCAGCCTTGCTTACATGCTAGGCAACCGCTATACTATCCATCCATAGTCTCAACTTCCTGATTTTAAGTAGCCACATGGGCTGTTTGGATTGCTGAAGTCAACATTCATTTCAATAGTCACAGAAAGCTCTATCTGAGAGTGTGGCTTTGGGTCTGCGACAAGATTGGGGTTTAAAATAATTAGTTTAGATGCTACTTTCAGAATGAGCCCCTGTCAGGGCAGACTTTGATAATGGTTATATCGTTGACACTCCCGTGTGTTTTAACAGAGTTTTGTGAATTAGTGATTTGATAACTGCACATGGCTTGTTTCTGTGGAAATCCTGTGGCAGCACCATGATTCGGCCATTTTGTGAGGATGGCCTTCTGTCCTTGGTCAGCTCCCTAGCTCTCCCTCTAAAAGTCCCACTGGGCATCATCAGCTTAATTACCTACAAAGCCTACACAGAAGAGAGGCAACGGAGCCTCTCTCTTCTGAACATCCTCAAAGAACACTGTTGACTAAAAGCAAGTCTTTGAAGCAGAGTTGATAGAGAAAACAAGGCAAAGCAGGATGCTCTGAACTGTTCTGTCTCTGTGGGAGCTCATTAAACAATGCATGGCGCTGCCTCCATAAGCATCTGATGTGTGAGATGTTTTGAAGTGGATGTTAAAAGCCTTCTCTCGTCCTGAGAACTTTCCCTAGAAGAAAGAACTATGTGGGCAGACGTCAGAGCTTATGAATATAGTTTTTCCTTCTGAACACTTTGGCTTAGACTACTTTTCAGAGCAGCTGAGGCCAGCCCATCCAGAAAAAGACACATCAAATTTTGAAGAAACCACCTAGGATATTCTGTGAAAGCTAATGGGACAGCTCATTGGAAGTCCTGCACTGTAAATAGAGAAGCCCACCTTAAATGTGGCACAGCAGTGACTACCTCTCTGATCAACCAACACCAGCCTGACCAAGCCCCAACAGTACTATAGGTGCCAGTTTCAGCTTCTGTCCATAACCTCCTTGAATGACACTCAAGCCATTCCTTCCAAAGATGGCCAATGAGAAGGTGCCCCACTCTGCCCCAGAATAAGAGGCAAAACTCTTTAGTAAGTCCCAGAAGGATTTCCTGTTTGATCTTAGTTTTGTAGGTTAGTGGTCATTGGGATCCTTATAAGTTGAATTCACTGTCCCTCAATTAAAATTCCTAATTTCTCTACTGTTTTGGTCACCTCTGCTACAGAACAAACCACCTAGAATAACTTTTTTTTTTCAGTTACTGTGTCTTATAATTCTGTGAAATGATGGACTCTATTGGAAAGCTCTGCTGGTGTCTCTAAAGAAAGAAAAGAATAAGTTCAGTCAGGGAAGGAGGCTCAGTCAATAAAGCTTTTGTACAAGTGTAAGGAACTGAGTCCCCATCCCTAGCACCTGTGTGAAAGCTGAGTGCAGCAGTGCACACCTGTCACCCCAGCACTGAGGATCAAGGTCAGGCTGCAGAGACTGGCAGATCCCTGGAGCTCACTGGGAGGTCAGCCTCACTGAATCAGTGAGGGCAGGAACAGTGAGAGGTCTTGCCTCAGAGAACAAGGCAGAGAGCAACTGAAGAAGACACCTGATATCTCCCTCTGCCCTCTATATGCATAAGGACACATGTGCAACACACACACACACACACCACACCACAGCACATGTGTCAGTTTATTCTACTTTAAGAGATAATCAGACATACAGGAACATTAAAACATAACCAGTCAGGCTATTACTCCCATTTAGGTCAATTCTTTCATTGGTAGAAAAATGTCTTTCATCCTTTACAATTCTATCAACAATATTTTCTTTCTCAATCCCAAATCTGTAACCATTCTACCAACATTTTCTCTTAACCTTACTAAAGATTCTTTCTTATAATTATAATAAATATGTTTTACTAAAATATTGTTTCCTCCGGTCTCATATTAACTCCTTACACTCATATTTCCTTTCACAGAGAAGGGATTACCAACTCTTCTCTTAAACAAAAAGTATTTTCAGAACATGGAATCATATTTTTACTTCTGTCTCAGAGGGGAGACAGTGGATCATGACAGGGGACACATGACAGCAGGAGGAAGAGGCTCACCTGGCAATCAGGAAGGTGACAGATCGCATTTCATCATCACGCAAGAAGCTGAGAGAGAGAATAGGAAGTGGGACTATAATATGAATGTCAACATTCTCCTTCACTTATGTACTTCCTCCAGTGAGGCCCCACCCCCTAAAGGTTCCACAACCTCCCCAAATACCAGCACCAGCTGGAGATCAAGAGTTTATGTGCATGAGCCTGTGGGGGTAATTTTATCTTCAAACCACAACTTCCTACCCTGGTCCCACAGTCTTGAGGCCATTTCATAATACAAAATACATTTAGTCCGATTTCAATAGTCCTATGGTCTTTAAAATAGCAACACTGTTCAAATGCCCAAAGTCTTTCTAAGACGCAAGGTAAACCCTCACTGTAAACTGTAAAACCAAAAGATAAGTTATATACTTCTGATATATAAAACATACATACTCAATCCAAAAAGGAGGAATGGGGACACAGTGAGGAAAAATTGAGCAAAAGCTAGACTGAAACCAGCAAGATAAATACCAAAACCTGTAGCTCTGGATCTGGCATCTGGGGCCTCAGTTTCAAAGAGCTTGGGCAACTCCACCCTTTCAACTCTGCTGCCTGACATCTCTCTCTCTCTCCTTCAGGCTTGTTCTACTCCCTATGTGCAGCCCTCCATAGCAGGTATCTCTAACATCTTTGAATCTCCATCACAACCCAGGCTTCAGCTTCACAGCTTTGCAGAATAGCCCCTCAGGACTTCTCAGGACCTCACAGGGACTCCAAGCATAACACACATTACCTAGCCACAGTAGCTCCCTGAAACCACAGAGTGAAAGTCGTGCCCCTACCCACCCAGTAAAGAACATTGCCAGGGTCTGCTACCAGCCTGGGGTGGAGCCTTTTTCTTTGAACCACAGTTGTATCACTTGCATCTGCTCACTGATACTGATATTGCTTTCTAGAACCAGGAAACTTCAGAATCTTTCTCCTTTCATAAGGAAGATCTTGCCTTTAGGGAAACTTTCCTGACTTTTTGGTGTAGAGCAGGAAGCTTTGTAAAGGCAGGAAGCCCTTTAAAGGTAGTGTCCTTTTCAACATATGCCTTAGCTACAACCTTAATCTTCCTGATGCTCTCTTCCTTCCCGCTGTGCACACTTTATCAGGAAGAATTATTGCATAGAATGTTATTCTGCCTTGAAGTTTCCTCCACTGGAGAAATTAGCCTATTCCTTTTTAATTCAGCTTCATGCAAGTTCTCGGGACACAGGCAGAATGCAGTCAGATTCTTTGATGAAATATCACATGAATGGCCTCTAACCCAGTTGCTAATAAAATCCTCAAACTTCATAAGCTGGGTGTCTAGTGTTCGTTGCACTCTCCGACCTTCTGTCTTCCAAGCCCCTAAAAGAATGGCCCATTACGTTCTGCCCTCAGCACTTAAAGCTTTTCTAGCTAAAGTTCCAAAATCTTCTAGTCTCTTCCAAAAAAAAAAAAAAAAACCAGCATGAACAGGTTTATCACAGCAACAAAACCACTTCTCTGAAGCCAATTTTTTTTAATTAGTTAATTCTCTGCTGCTCTAATAAAATACACAAAAAGCAAGTTGGTTAAAGGGGTTTTATTTTAGCTTACAGATACAGAGGAAATTCAGTCCTCTGCGAAGGCATGGAGGAGTGTGAGGCCAGCCTGGCAGTCAGAAAACAGACTGATCATATCTTCCCTCGCACAGAAGGCAGAGATAAATAATGGGAAATGGGGCTGTAATATAAAACCTCAAAGGACATCTTCAGTGACATACTTCGTCCAGTGACACTCCACCTCCTGAGGGTTCCATAACGCTCTCAAGCAGTGCCACCAGCTGAGAAACCAGCATTCACATATAAGCCTGGAGGGAACACGCTATATTCATAAATAATGCCAGTCTAATGATGATGAATCCATTAGCATGTTTGCTGCTAGCCAAGCACTTCCACAGATTGTTTCCAAGGTAAACCTTAGCCCCATTTCAAAGATGACAAAGTCAAAACTCAGAGCTATTGAGTCACTTGATAAAATCTGCATCAGTGTCACTGTGTCTGGCACTAGACTAGAACTGGATCTGTTAGTCTGTCTCTGCAGATCACTTTTCTCCCTCAGATCTTTGTCAGGAGAGTAGAGAGAGAAAGCATCATGTCCTTGAGTGACAGGTGACTAGCTGTACTCCCACATCGTTGTTCAGTAACTCTCAGCCCACAAATTATAAATGTGACCAGGGGAAAAAAGAGAAAATTTACTTTTAGAATATGTGCATCCTAACTCAAGAGGTTTTATTTGTTTTGACTTGTTCTTGGGTTTGTTTGGTTGGTTGGTTGTTTTTGGTTGGATGGTTGGTTGGTTTTGGAGTTAGGTTGTTTTTTGGGGGGGATTGGCTGATTGGTTTTTATTTGTTTGGGTTGTTGGGGTTTTTGGGTTTTTTTTTTTGGTTTTTTTTAGTTTTGTTTTTTGTTTTTGTTTGTTTGTTTGTTTGTTTTTGCTTTTTGCTTTTTTGTTCTCTACTACAAAGCCTTAGGATGGCCCTATGTAAGATGGCTGGCACAGCCACTATAATAGTGGCACAGCCTTAGTATGTATAACACAAAGATGCCAGCAGACGGTACTTAACGATAATTCTAGCTTATAATTCTAGCATCCTAGGATAGTAATAAAATGCATCTACTGCTAGACTAAACATACCACATACATGTGCCTCTTTGAGACATGCCCTTTTCTCATCTCCATTTGTTCAAGGAGTAAATAAGCACAGAGAGGTTGAGCAACCAACCTAACGCCATTCTGCTCATTATCATAGTGGTTGGGAGTCAAACTCTGCTCTTTGGCTCCAAATACCTTCATTTATGGCCATGTCCCTATGTTGCAGGGTCCTGTTTCATTGCTCCATATAAGCACAAGTACAGCCTATGCTAAGATTCAATAGCACAGCAGAGCTGGTTAAGAACTTTTCAGTTACCCCTCGTGTTCTACAGTGATTTCTGAGGTCAAAATCAAATTTTCTGATGGAACTCAGAAGCATAAATAAACCGTAATTCTACCCGAGCAATGACTCCTGAGCACAGGATAGGCTTTGGCTCAAGAACAAAACACAGAACTCCAGCCAAGAGAATTGAAGCCTCTGGCTTTCCAGAAAGGCACGTTCTGGAGAGACAAGCATCAGCTCCCAGCTGGCAACACCTCACTAGAAACCGCTAGCTTTCTCCTAATGGCTTTTCTTGCCTAGCCGTGCGCCTCTTATTTCCATGCTGGAGTGTGCTCTCCTAATCCGTGGTTCTCCGTGCCCTGTTAAATAATCATCGCTTTTCCTCCCCGGGGCCAGCTTCATTTCAGAGGAGATGCGTTAGAAATGTCAGGATTTCTACAAATCTCTTTTACATCGCTGCAGCAATGAGCCATCCATCTCACAGTCACTAAGCCCCTTACTGCTGACATTTATCCGGAAACATTATCCGTGGGCCGGGAGCTCTAATTGGCTTCACTGCTCTGCAGTACGTCTGGGGGCAGCTGTCTGTCTCTCCACCAAGGAAGGGATGCAGCCCTCCTCCACACAGAAAGGCAAAGCAAGGCAAGGCAGAGGGTTCAGGATAAGCACTGCCCCCCTCCACAAAGCCCCCGACTCCCACAAGTCTCCTCCATCATTCCTGCAGGAAGCAGCTATTCCTGGGCAGCTTTGAAGATACAGTGGCAGGCGCTGATTAACCTTCCACTCCCATGTTATCTCTTCACAGGAATTGACTATCTCCACCCAGACCTGGCCTACAACTATGTAAGTACAAGTTGATTTTAAGGTGTGAGGAATGTGTATTTTTAACCAACCTGCTGCATCTAATTACTGAGTGTTCTAGTACATGCAATAAATACATGTGCATGCCCCAATACAGGAACAGTGCCCCCCACCTCCCTCCCACACACACACTCACTCACATACGTATGTGTGTGTGCTACTCAGATATTCACGTGCACACAGGAAAACAACCACGTACTCAACCACTTGTGTGCTTGTACACACTGAATCAGCCCATCTTGTTAGGGCCACTATTCAGATATGGGAGCTGGCCACATGCCAAATGGATGGCTTTTTGAGAAGGATAACAAGCTGAAGTGTGGAGGAACGGACTACCAAGAAAGTAGACAGAGAGAGGGGCAGAGAGGAGAGCGGCATGGCAAAGCTTGAACCAATGCCAGCGGCAATCCTCAAGTGATAAGAATAATCATGCTATCTGGATACACTCTCTGCCTTTGCACCCCAGCAATTCATCCATACGATGGTCTCCTGATAAACCTACAAGCTCTCTAAACATAGCCAATCCCTTTATTTCAATTTCAGGAGGTACGCTATGCAAGCATTGGTGTGGTCATTTAAAGTTGCCCCGGCTGGATTACACTTTCCCCATAAGCTTGAACTCTCTTAAATTAAAAGGCGTGACCTTAGTGACTGAGGATTCCATTTAAAACAAAGGCTTAAGTAAAAAGGACAGTTAATAAGCAATGCTCTTGACAAGTCAGTCCTCTGGGTGCTTTGCCCTAGATGTGTCTGTCTATACTGTATAAAAGTCAAGGGGCTGTCTTGTGTTTTGTGCACTGGGTATCAGGAAATAGGATAATAAAGTTTCTGTTTATGTGTGTGTGTGTTAGATATATAATATATTATTAGATACTAATTATATTATGCTATTATCTAATGTTAAAATTATATTAGATACTAATATATATTTCCTAATACTAATATACGTATATATTACACATTATATATCATATGTTATTATATACTTGTATATTGTATTTATATTATACATATATATACTAGTATTAAAGAAGAAATAGTAGAAAAGATATATACATATATATGTGTATATATGTATATATACATATATATGTGTATATATGTATATATGTATATATACATATAAAATAAATCATGGATCATCCAAAAGATGTGTGTGTGTGTGTGTGTGTGTGTGTGTGTGTGTGTGTGTATGAAATGCATCATGGATCATCCAGTCACTGTGGCCTCCAAGGAAAATGACAGAAAAATAAAGCAAAGCTTTATTGCAGATGATAATAACTCATAGCTGTGGAGAAGACCATGATGGGCTTCCTGCACATGACAGTCTACACCACTGGTCCTGTGGGTCATATCTAGGGAACCCTTCTCTAGCCTGTCCCTGAAGCCACCTGCCCCAGTGCCCGCACCCATGTCTCTAGCTTTTCATTTCCTTTCTTGAAATGGCCTGGACTCCTCACCTTGGACAACTTTTCTCTGCATCCCTTTTATGTGTCCTCCATAAACACAGAGCCCTGAGATGTCTCTGATGGGGAGGCTGAAAAGAGCACATGGTTTGTTTTCTACTGTGTTCTGGTATCCCAGGGCCTTCCCTCTTGGAGGTATGTTTCTCTCATGGATGCTATCCTGAAGCCTAGGAGAATTGCCTATACCTACTGAGGCACTGGTATTTCCCATAATTTTCTTCAGCCCCAGGTCCCCCACTATGTCAGAAGTAGCCATATAGGACTATCACTGCCTTGTCTCCTGGAGGACCTCAAGGTGGGTGTGTCCCTCTTGTCTGAAAGACTAATGACACCTACCCTCCTTACTGTGTACAGATTTTAGCTCCACAAAAGCCTAGACCACAAAAGCAATTATCAACCTTTAGGTCACAGCCCCTTCAGCAAAAACCTTTATCTCCAAAAATATTTATATTATGATTCATAATAGTAGCAAGATTACAGTTTTAAAGTAGCACCAAAAGTTTTTATGGTTGGGGATCACAGCACACCATGAGGAACTGTATTAAAGGGCCATAGTGTTAGGAAGGTTGAGAGCCATGGCAAACCCACAGCTGAATCTGGAGAGTGCTAGCTGTGCTCAGACCAGCAATGTCAGACGCATCTGGAGACCCCATGGCTTGTGAGCGCTAAGCTTTTTCCCATTTATTCCTTTTCCAGAGATATGGATAAAGGCATGACCTATTTAGAAAGGCATAAAACAGATTCAAAGCCAGCCATAACACCATCAACCTGACTATCTGGGGCTTTGGCTCTATGTGTGCTTTTTTCATAAAACTGAATTCTGACCACACATTATATTCCCACATCTTCGTATGTTG
Source organism: Mus caroli (assembly GCF_978045245.1). Taxonomy (NCBI): domain Eukaryota; kingdom Metazoa; phylum Chordata; class Mammalia; order Rodentia; family Muridae; genus Mus; species Mus caroli. The sequence continues at coordinate 36,250,541 of NW_028227257.1, read as the reverse complement.
TGAACATTTTTAAGTGTCTTCATTATTTGAGGGCTATGTGGAATTGCTTCACGCTGTAATTTAAGCACCACAACTTATTGTTGGGCAGCTGGGTGTGTGTTTACAGTGGTTACACTGTTGTAGGAGGGAGAGTGACAGGCAGTGACACACTCCATGGAGGCTCCGGACACACCTACTACTCTGCCCAGACACACCCACTATTCAGTCCAGACACACCTACTACTCAGCTTCTTTCCAGAGAAGAATTTTTCCAAAGATTTCTGGGGAAAAAAAGGATTTAAGAGGCACATTAACTAAGTTTCCAATTACTTTAACGTGTACTGTGGAATGAGATATTCTACATCTCCTATCATTTCTCTCACGGAAATTGCCACCAATGGGTTGGCAAGAGCAAAGGTAGATTTTCAGTTCACCTCAAGGGTGAGTTGTCTCATGAGTGAAGCTAGTAAGTACATAGGAGTGATAAGTTCCCCATACTTGAAAACATAGGCCTGGGCTGAGGCCACTGGGAGGGGACACTGAAGAGAGGATGTGTGTGCTAACTTTAATCTAGATCAGTGGTGCTCAACCTTCCTAAAGCTGTGACCCTTTAATACGGATCTTCTGAATATAAAATACAGTGACCCAAGAACATAAAATTATTTTTATTGATTTTTTTCATAATTGCAATTTTGCTATTGTGATGACTTGTAATATAAATATCTGCTTTCCAAGGATTTTAGGCAAGTCCTGTGAAAGGGTCATTCGACCCCCAAAAGGCGTTGAAAACCAACCGTTGATCTAGATAATAATATATAATAAATGAGTAGAAAATGTGAATTATGTTTAAAGATTTACGTGTTGATAATTTCATCTGGAACAAGGTCCAAACACTCATTAAAGGACCTGTAACCTTCCCAAGAATGAGTGTACACCTCTGTTTGTTTTTTAAACTTCCTGGCTCTTTGGCGTAGTGAGAAAGCTAAGTATTCTACCACCTCACTCTTAATTCCTCAGCAGAGAACCCTGAAAGACCAGCTCCCTCAAATTATGGTGTCTTTCAGTCTACGTAGAGTTGAGACCAAACCTAGCAATACAATTTGTCTTCTTATTTTTGACTAAAACTGTTTACACAATCATTAAGCGTAAGTGGTGTCAACCTGCTGAGGAGAGCAGAGACGGCAGCGGACGAGGATAGCACTCAAGCACTGAGTGAGAAAAAAATTAACCGACCTCATCTTCACATTACTAAGTAATTTAATGGCTTAGATGTGATGAGCTCACTCCAGAGCTCTTCTAGGAAAAGATACTTTGGGGAGGTACTTATTCGGGTTTTCCCAGAAACAAATCCCTGAGACAATAGTTTCAGCAGAACTACTTTCTATCTGCGTGGTGCCAGAAAGCAGAAATGGAGGCGAGAAGGTAGCCATGATAGGTACATTCTCAAACATGTGACCACTGCGGGCAGCTGGAACTTAACCCCACTAGGACAATCTGAGAGATGAATAAATATGTCAGAGTGCTAGAGTCATCTCACCTGGCATGGGACACCTGAGGACCCTGGGGACCCGACCCATCTCCCAAAGACACAGTCCTTAGTTTAGGGTTGATCCCAGCAGATCTTTATATTGCCTCTGGAGCATGGAAAACAGCCCCCATCCCTGTTTAAACAGTGGCTGCTCACCAGGAACATGCAGGTGTCAGCCAGAGAGATATGTGACAGCACCTGCTATCAGTGTGTGCTGTGGAAATCTCTCAAAGGTTAAAATGAACTAAAATGTTCTATATGGTGGGAACTAACTCCTCCTCTTTATTAATTTATTTTCAATATGAAGTAAAACTTCTACCCAAAGCAAAGTTCTTTTCATAGCTTTGTTATTCTGTGTAGTCAGAGAGAGAAAAAAAAAAGAGTGTGCTGGGTAGTTCAGGGCTCTTTCCACTAAACTAAGAATCAAAATACTTTGAAAATTGCAAATCAATATATAAATGTAAGTCTTTAGCGTTAATTTAATTCAACAAATCGACACTGCGCCTGTTGAGTGGAGAGCAAAGGATAACAGCAACCACTTCCATGATTATTCTATTGTTCAAGGGTTGAATTGCATCTCGGAGTCTGGCCCATTTGTAAGGGCTTACTATTTCAAATAATTAAAACTCTCCTTTTTCCCATCCCAATCACAATAACCATGAAATCAGTACTGGCCAAGAGAGTATTTTGGACCAAGTTAGAGCCTTATTTCCTCGTTTTCCCTGTACTGCAACAGTCTGAACCGTTTCCCTAGCTCAGAACAGTCACCATGTGTTAAGCCACTTGCAAGACTGGCAGAAGAGATGCCAGGAAGGTGCAGGCACCAGCTGAGTAAGGATGCAGGCAAGGAGTGTCTCACAGCATGGCTTAGGAGCAAGCAGATGGAGAAGTGACTCTGTTCTGTGACTCTTAGCCCATGATAATTCCAGACTTGTATCTGTAGCACTGGCTCAAGGCTGGGGCTACACTAAGTCTGGGGCAGAAGGACTGCTTCTTTAGGAATGTGTGGCTTGTGGAAGAGGTGACAGTTTTCAGAGCTTGGGAGCAGGTAGGGCAGAATGTCATCTTTGCTTTGTAGGTCTGCCTTGCTGAAGTCACAGCTGGTGGGCCTGCAAAATTTAGAGAGGATATTCTAGCTGTGTTGGAGTTTTCTCTGGGACTGGTATTAAGGCAAAGATTTGAAGCTCTCTATCTGTGAATTCCAGCTGAGTATATACAAAGACATTTTCTTTATTTCATGATTTCCCTAAACAACAAACTGTCAGATAACAAGTACACCATTCCTATTGTTTTAATTACTGTAAGTTTTGTAGAAGTGGGCTCAGGTATGTCCCATCTGTGGTCTGAGGTCTGCATATAGCCCGGGATGTCATCCCTTTCTCCTTACCTACACTTTGTTTGAATGATAATTCTAAGAATCTTAGAGATTATTTTTGGTCTCCTCCACTCTTTGCTCTTAACTTTCCTAGCCTCACAACCTTTTACTTGACCTGGGTAGGCTGACCTCTTTATCCGATACCTCTGAGCTCACTGGGAACCCGGCTGAGCAGTTGCACTTGTTCCTGAGTCCCTGCCTACTGCCTCTCCATCAGCATACCCTGACTTGTGCAGAGCCATCATCTCAGCTCTTTTGAGAGGAAAATGAAATTTTACTGAGCATCTAGCCTGTGTCCGTCCTGATACACATATTATCTCAATAATAGCTGACAGTGTCAACAAACAGACTTCCACTGTGCCCCTTTCACTAACAAAGAAAAATTCAAAGTCTAAGGTTGCACAATTAGAAAGTAGTATTTCTTTAGACACTCCCCCAAGACTCTGGTCACAAGCCTGGTCATTTATGTTGGCATCCACTCATCCTTCCAACAATTCGACTTACCTAAAATGTATGACTACATCTCAATTAGATCAAGAACCCTTGGTGCATGTAGTCTGTGTATGTTTGTATCTCTCTTAATATTTAGCATTATAGTTATCAGACATTTCATAAATACGCACATAGTGTTGAATATTTACTATTGTAAATGAAACCAAAAACTAGGTCAAACAATGCCCCTCTGCTAATGACAACCTGGCAAACAGAATCCTCTAGTGCCCAGCTCCCAAGCATCTCACAGGTAGATGTCACCCTTGGATTCCATGCCTGATACCAATGTCAGAAATAGGGACCCCTAGCTGAAGTCCCACAGACACAGGCCTGAAGAAAAGATTGTCATTTAGGTAAGGTGATCTGCACTCAGGCAGCCTCAAGCCACTTCTTGTCTATAACATCCCTCCCCTGGACAGAGGTGATGGAAATATTATCAAGATGATACAGTTTGTTTCCCAGGTTTGAGCATGACAGATGAGGCTTTGTTTCAGTTCAATTGTCAGACCATTAGGGACTCCACACCTGTAATTCAGGTGACAGAAGTACTTAAAAGAGAAAACAAGGCTACCCTTGAGGATCTGCTCTTCTGCCCTCTTCAGATGGAGCCTGACAGATCACTGTCCCTGAGAAGGTACCTGTGCAGAGCTCTGAAGTTCTGCCCCAGGGCTTGGCAGCAGTGTACACGCCAGGTGGCCCAGGGCTGCCATGATGAAAGAGTGATGGCTGGAGACAGACACTGTCCTCAGCCCTGGGTGACTTATGTCATGCAGTATTGATCGAATACATTGCTCCAGGCTTTTAGGCTCATTAATATTTAAATAGGTACATTAATAATGCATGTGAAATTGAGGCTTAAATACTCTTTGTGTCTTATTGAAAGGGAGGTGAGCTATTCTCAGCACTTGTGTGTGTGTGTGTGTGTGTGTGTGTGTGTGTGTGTGTGTTGACCAGTTCACAGGGGACTTCATCTCCAGAAAGCCAGAACGAATAAATAGAACTGTCTAAATGATCCCTTGGAAAGACCCTGGAACAAATGACTATAATTTTATTCAATCGGTGGATTAGAGGAAATGGTCCATTTTTATAAGGACATACTTGGTATGAAAGTGGAAGAAAATAAGCCTCATTTGATTAAATGGATCTCCTTCCTTGGGCTCCATGTTTATAGCAAAATTACAACTAAAAGCAAAGGAAAAAATCTGGTTAGTGAATTTTTTTTTTTTTTTTTTTTTTGGTTTTTTGAGACAGGGTTTCTCTGTGTAGCCCTGACTGTCCTGGAACTCACCCTGTAGACCAGGCTGACCTCGAACTCAGAAATCCACCTGCCTCTGCCTCCCAAGTGCTGGGATTAAAGGCGTGTGCCATCACTGCCCAGCCATTAATGAACTTTTACAAATTGCGCACCGGACTAGACTTTGCTTTACTAAACTTAGTCAATTTTTAAGGTATCTGAGCCCTACTCTAAGGTACTGCTCTAAGGGCCAGGATTGTAAAATGTAAGAGCAAAATATCCCTGCCTGCCCCTGGTGGTCTCCATGCAGTTATAGAATTACACTGCCGTGTGCTCAATACTCTCCTGAAGAACAAAGTCTTATGCACTTAAGAGTCCAGCAAAATCCACAAGACACACAGAGCAAAAAACTAGAGTAATAGATGGACTTCAAGAGTAGCAACTTGCATACTAGGGATAGGCTTGCTTTCTTGAGAGAGCATGTGGCAACTTCCTAGAAATCCTGTCAGTGGATCACTGCCATGTCAGTGATTGGACATTTGCCAGGAGATCTGCTCACATCTGGAAGTCTACACTGAAAGTGACCCACAAAAATCACTTCCTTGCTCCTAAAATTTCCTAAAAGTACTTGACATAATTTCATTTCATACACTGAGTTTAAGTCACTTACAAACCAGGATACTGTTCTTTCACTCATGAAAGACTCTCCTAGAGGTCTCATTCCCCAGGGAGATTATTAACTGAGATTAGCTAGCTAGCTCTGTGTATGTGTGTGTGTGTGTGTGTCTGTCTGTCTGTCTGTCTGTCTGTCTGTCTGAGTACACATGTAAGTGTTGGTATATATGTGTTTTCTATTAATAAATATTAAATTATGGAAGAATGAATGGATGGATGGACAGATGGATGGATGGACGGAAATGGATGAATCATAAGAACCACAGTTTCCATTGCAACCCAATGCCTATTCTTCCCTTAAAAAAATATCTCAGTCATTTTCCCTTGAAGACAAGTGTCTGGGTTGTTCATAACTCTAGAATAATCCCCTTGCTTTCTCTCCTAGTAAAACACTAATTCCCCCTTGAATCTGGAGAGGAGCTATAAATGTGACCTGATATCAGTCCCTTAATTAGCTTGAATTTCAAAATCAATTAAGATGCCTAGTTAGTTGAATTTTAGATAATCAAAGCGAAAATGTTCCCATGTGGGCCAGAACTTAACAGGTGTGCACTTTGAAAGAAGATCTGAAGGTCAGACAACAAATAAGCCAAAAGGATTCTAAACATCATAATTGACCTGTTGGCTTTGAAGAGTCACCTGCCATCACACAAAGATCGCCTACGATGGTCTTTGTACTCCATGGTTATTATAGGAACTCAAGGCATCAATCTTATAACCTTGAATCACCAAATTCTGTCAACAGTCAGCAAACTTGAAGAGTACCTCCAAGTTTTAGATCCGATCTCCACCTCTGCTTGATTTCAGGTATGGAAAAATAGTCCAGGTGACCCATGTCTAGAAATCTTGACACAATAATTTATATTGTTTAGCAAATTTGTAGTGGTTTTCTACATAGGAACAGAAAAGTCATGCAGGTCTCCATAAACTGCTGTGTGCTCGTGGTTTCAGTGTCTACGTCATATCCAAACGGCAGCATTTCATGACAGTCCTCCCGATCCTCTGTCTCTGAAATTACGTCTGCCCTCTCTTCCACTTCTGTGGTGCTCCCTGACTTTGAAGTGTTTACATATAAATATCCCGGTTAAAACTCTGCTCATTGGTCACTTATTCTCCACACTTTGACCTCATTAACCACCACCCTCTACAAAACAGCTTCACTACCGCAGGTGGAAAGCCACATTAGCCTATGGGCATGGACATGCATATCATGCATATTTAGAAGCCAGCTTGACAGCATGTTCAATTGGGAACAATGGTATTGGGTTCTTCCCTTAGGTTCAGGTTCCCCTCAAGCACAGGCTTTTGACCTGGGTGCCAGTCTCGGGTTGTTGTCCCCTCTCAAAGAACAGGCCTCTAATATAATGACAAAGTGGTTTCTTATCGCCAAAATAGTCATGCCACCATTGTCGAGTGGGCACATCTTGCTTGGTGGATCCATATTGGGGCACACACAGTCTACAGATGGGTGAGATCACTGATGAAGTTTCCTTCCCAGCAGCCCACATGGTACCTTCCATGCCTTGCATGGTAGTCAGCTGGAAGCAAATTTCCAACTCAGTGGCCTATAACCTAATTGAGAGCTACCCTTGGCTATAAGCTCTTACCATCTCTATGGGCAACCAAGAGCAATGCCAATAGCCTGTATTCTTCTACAGGCCTCTGAGACATCTCTGAACTGACTTAACTGTTTTTCTTTTTTATTGGATATTTTATTTATTTACATTTCAAATGTTGTCCCCTTTCCCAGTTTCCCCTCCTCAAATACCCTATCCCATCCCCTCTCCCCCTGCTTCTATGAGGGTGCTCCCCCACCTCACCACTCTGGCATTCCCCTACACTGGGGCATTGAGCCTTCACAGGACCTAGGGCCTCTCCTCCCATTGATGTCCCACAAGGCCTTCCTCTGCTACATATGCAGCTGGAGCCATGGGCCCCTCCATGTGTGCTCTTTGGTTTGTGGTTTCATCCCTGGGAGCTCTGGGGGATCTGGTTAGTTGATGTTGTTTGTTCCTCCTATGGAGCTGCAAACCCCTTCAGCTCCTTCAGTCCTTTCTCTAATCCTCCATTTGGGGTCCTCATGTTTAATCCAATGGTTGGCTGCAAGCATCTGCATCTGTATTTGGACATGTATTTGGACATTAGTTTTCTACCTGACTCAACAGAGTCAAGAGGCTTGACTACAGAGAAGGAGTCTATCTAAAGCATGGAAATAAAGAAAGGCACAGGACAGGATGGCTGTGCTGTCCACAGAGTAACAGTCTCCAGAATGTCCATGTCCTGACCCCTGCTGCCAGACACTGTGACATCCTGTGACATATGGAAGGGTACTTTGCCAGTGGACTTAAAATTAACTCCAAACAGGGAGATTTTCCAATGGTTAGTTTGTTGTTGGTGATGTGACCAAGATACATGAGAGCCACAATTAGAGTAGGAAAGGTTTGCTTTGTTGCACAGATTCAGTGAGTTCAGGGCATGGTCACTTGGTCCCAAGAGTGTGAACAGAGCGTTATGGCAGTGAGAACATCAAGTAGAGAATAACCCACTTCCTGGATGCGCAGGAAACAGTAAAACAGGAACAGGAAGTAGCAGGCATCCCCAGGATCCCACTTCCTCCAGCCAGATCTCATCCCCCGAAGTTTCCAAACCTCCCACAATGCCATTATCTGAGAGCCAGGCATTCGACTCATGAGCCTGTGGTGGGTGCTCTGTCTACCACTAACCATAACCCCAGCTGTGCCAAATGTAACCACACATGCTTTAAATCAAGAAAGGAAAGGAGGCACCAGGTTAAAAAGAGGCATGAAGATTAATGAAGGGTCTGAGTGGAGTTAGAATATGAGGACTCAACCCACTTTTCTGGCCCTGAAGGTAGAAAGTGGGATTGTGGGGAGGATAGGTCAAGAAGTGGGTAATGGTAGAGTGTGGGGCATTACTACCCCCAGCAGTTCATGGGAATACCAGTAAGCCAGTTCTGAGGCCAACAGTGACCTGCCTGATCCCCCCAATCTATTCCTCGTGGAAATCTAGCAGCTTACATCCTTGAGAGGCACAGGGAGCCAGATGGCATGAACACTGAGATGACCCATGTGACCAAAATCCACACCATGGGCCTCCTGGGCCTCATTCTGTAGATAGGACTGTCTGTGCCCTCCCCATTTCTCCAGCATGAGTGTTCTCAAAGCTGAAACTGCTCTTGACCTAAGTGTGAGTTTAAGGATATTTGGGGAAATTGGTAGAGAAATGTTTTGCTTTTTTTTTCTAAGCACATTCAGACACATTTCCATTAGAGACAGGGTGTCTTTTTTTAAGATTTTATTTATTTTATGTATGTGAGTACACTGTCGCTGTCTTCAGACACACCAGAAGAGGACATTGGATCTCGTTACAGATGGTTATGAGCCATCATGTGGTTGCTGGTAATTGAACTCAGGACCTCGGGAAGAGCAGTCAAGTATTCTTAACCACTGAGCCATCTCTCCAGCCCCAGAATGTTTTGCTTTAAAAGGCTGAGTTCCAGGGCTGACCTTGAACTTGGGTCCTCCTAGGCACCAGTGCTCTAAGGATACACCAACAATTCACAGCTAGCAAAATCTTCATCTCCTCTCAAGGCCCTCCAGTTATATGATTAAAACAAATGTCCTGCAAATGTGTGGACATACAGGGCTCTCTGTACTGAAGCCAAGGTTGTAAGAAGTGGAGGATTTTCCAGAGGTCCTGGCCCAGACTCTCACTCTACAGAGAGAGAAACTGAGGCTTGGTGGTCAGCAGACTATCACAGGTCAGGGTGCAAGTTAGAGCAAAGCTAATCTTGGAATTCAGCTCTCCAGTGTGTCTCAGTGGCTGCAGGTATCACTCTCACAACTGAAGTATGTATTTGAATATTCTAAAGTATATATTTGAATATTTGAGCCATTTTCTGTGCCTTCCCCGTTGCTTTGAACTGGTTTTTACTCCAACTCCAGCATTTACTCTTTTTTTTGGAAAATTGCCATAGGGATGTTAAAGTCTTCATTACCCTCCAGATATAGAAATCTAGTAGGCTTGGGATTTCCCATCCCCTCTTGGCTGCTATTGAACTGTGAGTCCCCACGTCAGGCTGAACAATGTGTACATCTTCTAGCGCCCCCTTCAGGACTTTTCCTGAAATTACATCTAGACATGGCTTGCTTCCCTACCCTGACTTCTTAATCAATCCTCTCTGGGGAAGCTCCTGAAGAAGAGGAGATGCTGACCTTACAGTTGAACAGTCTGGAGATTTGGGCAAAGCAAAATTTTCCATCCTATGTAGCCAAGCCAAAAAAAAAATCTCTGACGCAAAAATAAGATTAGCTTCTCCCACATGGTAACCTTGCTAGCTCCCAACCTACAGGAAATTATTTTTCACAGAGAAAGAACCCTTAATTACCAACCAATAATTAAAACCTGAAGCCAAGTACAGGAAGCCAGGGCTGAGCTCTTAGCAGTATTCTTTCACACAGTCCTGGGTATCACAGTGAGGACTGGGCTTTCCATGTAGCCTGTACGTACCCTCTCCACAATATAGAATCTGCTGGGTAGAATAATAAGATGTATTACAGTGTGTGGGAGATGTTTTCATTAAGCTATGGAGAGAGAGTTTTATAGCACTTGCATTTTATAGCCCTAACATTGCCAAGTTTTTAAGTAAGAGGTTTGGTGTATGTCTAAGACACTCAGAATGTTTGAGGACTCCTTGTGAATTGCTGCTAGGGAGGGAAGAAAGCACTGTTTAATGGTCCTTGGTTTTCCCAGGTCTAAACTATAATGGTTGCCCATCCCAGGAAGACTATAACTGCCTTCATAGTCATAGGAGAGAGTAATTATGCACATTGCAGATATGAACATCAGGGTTTTGTTGATCTATCAAAAAAAAATACACATCAGCTGAAGTTAAGTAAGGTGACTCACACCTGTAATCTTAGCACCAAGAAGATTGGCATGAGTTCAAGGCCAGCCTGAGACACAAAGTAAAATCATACCTCAAAAAACAACGGGAAACCAATAGAAGGGTCTCACAAATTTCAGATCATGGGGCAGGGAAAATGTTGAAATTGCCATGAAAGTTAGGCCATCCTTGGCCTCATATGGGGAGGAGAGAAGTGTAATTCTTTTTTTAAAGATTTATTTATTTATTTTATGTATGTGAGTACACTGTAGCTGTACAGATGGTTGTGAGCCTTCATGTGATTATTAGGAATTGAATTTTAGGACCTCTGCTCGCTCTGGTCAACCCTGCTCGCTCATTCCCTGCTCACTCCAACCCAAAGATTTATTTATTTATTATTATTATACATAAGTACACTGTAGCTGTCTTCAGACGCACCAGAAGAGGATGTCAGATCTCATTATGGATGGTTGTGAGCCACCATGTGGTTGCTGGAATTTGAACTCAAGACCTTCGGAAGAGCAGTCAGTGCTCTTACCCACTGAGCCATCTTGCCAGCTCGAGAGAAAAATGTAATTCTAAGAGCAGAGGAGCCAGGAGGGTTTGAGGCAGGGACATGGCATTTTTGCTTTCAGGCATGAAAGCAGAAAATGACTCCCCAGAGTGTTAAAGGTATCAAGCTGTTCTGGTCTAGATGCTGGACCACCTTGCATCTCCTCCTCCTCCTCTTCCTCCTCTTCCTCTTCCTCTTCCTCCTCCTCCTCCTCCTCCTCTTCCTTCTCTTCCTCCTCCTTCTCTTCCTCCTCTTCCTTCTCTTCCTCCTCCTTCTCCTCCTCCTCTACCATACCTTCTCCTCTTCCACCATACCTCCTCTTCTTTCTTCTTCTTCCTCTTCCTATCTCTCTCTCCTTTCCTTCCTCCTTTCCTTCCATCCCTCCCTTCAGTGGCTCAGTGCAAAGGCCACAGTCACTGCATAAGTGTCCGCAATAGTGACCAGATTGATACTGAGCCATTTGATCCAGGAAGTCCCTTGCTGAGCTCCTTACAGAGAACAAATGTCCTCTGCACATAACAGTGTGGTTCAGGAACACACCAGCTAATCACTCACAAGCAGGCATGATTATCCAATACTCGGTGACAGTTTGGTTGGAGAGTTCTTTAGCTCACAACCCCATCTCCCTTCATGTGCAGAGTTGATTGTGAGTTAACAGAATCTGAGGTCCAGGTTGTATTTGCATCTCTGCTCTCTCCCTTCCTTTGCCTTCAGATGTGCTAACCCCTAGTGCTTGATCCCTTTCATTTCTGTCAATTCACCCTGGCCAGTAAGGATGCAGCGTGGTTATTTACAGTGTCCCTGGCCCTGTATGTTACATGAATTGTTGCATCTACTCTGCATCTTATATCAAACACATACACGGTTTGTACAGTCAAAAGCTCTGCTACTGAGCTCTACCTCTTGGGCATGGGCACTTTCTCGTTCACCTGAACAGAACAGAAAACTGAATATCAGAGAGGCTAGTGGCTTACACAGCCAGGGAGCAGAAAAATGTGAAGCTCACCATCTGTCTGTCACCACCTCATTCAACCTGACCCTCCTTCAGTCATCTTCTGCAAATGCCACTGCCAAAAACAGTGACAAACCTCCCAAACACTGACTCTCTCCCTCCTCCATTCCCTCAGCCTGCCCTCCCACACTCTCCTCTATGTAGTCACTACTCTGGTCCTATCATAAATATCCTGGACCAGGCCAATGTCACTCACATCCACAAAAGCAGCTTGCTCCCACTCTTTGAACATATTTTCCCTCAAACAAGCAGAAACTAAAGAGTTTGTTGCTTCCCTGCCTATATCCACCTGAGGGGTCCACTGCCCTTAGAATTCCATCTTCCTCCTGTAGACAGGAGATGGTTCCTCTGTCCCATGAGACAAAAGATGGCCTGACTTCTATGGCCTTTTCAACCATTTTTCTGCCCCAGCATCTGAGACATGTGCAACTCTTCCTGTGCCCCACACACACACTGTTAGGGCCATCTCAGTTTAGGGACCTTTCCCTGTTTGGTCACTTCCTGGTTCTTCATAGTCTATAGTTGTGTGTATGCTTTTGGGACGGGGTGGAAAGGTGAAGTGGGGGATGCCTGCCCATTGGAGCACCAGCCATCTTGGCTGTCAAATATACTTTTCTATCCTCCACAAAGTCGGTGGCCAGGCCCATGTATGCAGTTAATCAGCACTTACATGGCTGGGGAATGAGTGTTTTACTTAAAACCTCTATGTTAGCCTGTACCCTGTTGTTTCTGCTGGCCATGTGAGGTGATTTGAATGGTAATGGGCCCCATAGGTTCATAGATTTCTATACTTGGTCCTCAGCTGGTAGAACAGTTTGGGAAGGGTTGGGAGGTGTGGCCTTGCTGGAGGAGGTGTGTCACTAGAGACAGATTTTAATACTTCAGTAGCCTCCTGCCTGAAGGCTCTCAATGTGAGCACTCAGAAGCTCCAGCCACCACGGCCACCTGCTACCTCCCCTCCAACATCATGTATTCTTGTCCCTCTGGAACTGTAAACCCAGAATAAACCCTGCCTTCTATAAGATGCCTTAGTCATGCTGCCTCATCTCAACAATAGAAGAGTCACTAAGACACCAGACTTTCTCCCCACAGCTTCTCCCTTTGTTGTGCCGAGGGTGGGAATGATTTACTTAAACCTGAATCACCACCAGCATCTCACTATAAAAGAAAAACTGTCTGCCCCACCGAGAATCATGTGATCAAGAATTGGGTGTGTTTTCATGTTTCCTGGCTCGGGCAGAACTGTTGTATTTCTTCATAGCCTGAAGCCGAGGAAAGAAGGCCCTCTATGCAAAACTGCCTTGTCCAGTCCCAAAGAAAACAAGTGAGAGGAACCAGGGAAGGGCATGGCAGTGGCTTTCTTATTGATTTTAACTCTTTACGTGCAGTTAGCTGCAATTTAATTTCCAGAGCACATCTTCTCTTCTCAAGCTGAAAAATAACCAAAGTTTCTTCTGTGGTAGGGATGAGTATTTGAAAGACTTTGAAAACTAATAAGAAAAATTATACAAAAGTATTTGAAAAATAAAAAGAAATTGTATGTAAATATATATATATATACACACGTGTATATATATATATACATATACATGTATGTATATATACATATATATATATGCTTGTTTAATTGTTATTCCAATAGAAGGAAATTTCCAAATATGGAAACTCACAGGACTCAGCAGAAATAGGTCATTGTAGTGTCCTCACTATTAATATGAAACTCCTTACACCATATTTACAAATCTTTGCACAGGAAAACAAACCTGCCTTGGAAAGAATGTTTATAATTGTAGTCATGGATGATATCAGCTCCTCAGAGGGAGCACTTAAAATATCAATTTAAATGCAAATGAATTTTATCATTCTAAATTAGACTCACCCCATTATGTTGAGATTAATATAAAAATAATGTTGAGTACTAAATTGCAAGTAATTAATATTGACATAGTGAAAAATGTACAGTTTCATTTTGGCATTGGGGGGTTGAGGGGAGTCTTGTCTGCATGTGCCACTTCGTGTCACGATCGGTGTCCTCCGTGCATGGCAGCATAGTGTCTTGATTAACTTGAAAGGGAGACAAATTGCACTGGGACATCACAGAGCCCAACAAGCTGTCCTCTGGATCTAAAGAAAAAAGCACTGAGGCCTGTATTTAACTGGCAAAATCGCACTTAAAATTTTATTTCCTATTTGCACAAGCATAAAGTAGTAACACTAAATGGAAAATGAGATCTTTTTTTTTTGTACTCTCTGATTTTTAAAATAAAGTTGTACTAGAAACAGCCACTCTTGTGTTAGGGACAACTACACTCTTGTGCCTCTTGTGCTAGGAACAGCCACACTCATTTACTTCCTTTGGTTTTTAGAGCTGAGCACCATGCCCAGGGCCTTGCACGCACTAATCACGTGCCCTGCCACTGAGCTCTAAGTAACAGGCTTTTTTACTTACTGGCGATGACTGCATTCCCGCTATAAAGGCAAATTGTGACACAGACCATAGGGCCTACAAAGCCTGAGACGTTGGCTATTTGAACCTTTAAGAAAAGGTCTGCTGAAACCTGTTGATTTGACCAATCATGATCAAGACCAAGACACAGGCTTTACTGGAAATACAAATCTAGAGAGGACAATGTGAGTCCAGTCCCCGGGGGTGGGGGGGGGAGCATTTTCTACCTAGGTGGCATCTGGCGGGCAGGATGCCACACATCTCCAGGATGGAACTCTCAGCTGTAAGCTGGAAGGATTGGACTCTCATAACTGTGAAATCATACAAAATGCCCCCCCTTTCCAATAAAACTCCTGAGCAAGAAGCAAAAGCTGTGTTGCTTTTGTAAGGAGATGATCATCTAGTGCTTTGGATCTATTTAAATACGCCAATACACCCTCGAGAGTGGCAAACATGTCTTAGCACTCACCAGAGTAGCTAAGTGATTTCAAAAAGGGTTTCTGGTTTTTTGTTTTCTTCTTTTGCTGTTTTCTGGGTTTTGTTTTGGGTTTTTATTTGGGGTGGGGGCGTTGTTTTTGTTTTGTTTTATTGTTGTTTTATTTAGTTTGGTTTATTTTTCTGGATTGTTTGTTTGTTCAAGACTGGGTTTCTCTGTATAGCCCTGGCTGTCCTGAAGCTAGCTCTGTAGACTAAGCTGGCCTCAAACTCACAGTGATCTATTTGCCTCTACCTCTCAAGCTCTGGGATTAAAGGCATGAGCTACCACTGCCCAACTAGATTCAGAAAGTTTTGTGTTCAAAGGCCACCATCATTTCAAGTCCCCAGAGTTGGCATGGAGGGGCAGAGTCACTTCAGGACTTGGTCCCAGGAAGCATGGGTGGAGGAATAAGAGACTGAACAGGGAAGATGGACTTCACTGGCTAATGCAGGAACCTTGCTGTGGGCAGCCGCAGCTCACTTGCACCCAACATTCAGAGGACATAAGTTAGAATAGATGTGGCACAGTTGTGGACATTTATATACCCACACCCAGCGCCATCTGTCTGTCAAGTGACAGGATAGAAGAGGAACAAGGGCCAGTTCTCTAGACTGCTACAATCAGAAGCAGATGGGGCTTCAGAGATCCAGAGAGGTCCAGTTTCATGTAAGGTGAATGAATCAGTGTGCACTCACATGCTAAAAACAAGAAGATCTGAATGGATGTCCAACAGCACCTGCCAAACTGACAAAATCAACATACTCACTTATCCATGGACTCACTCAGATTCCATAACCACATGGTTATTTTCTACACAGGCTATGTATTGCTATATTAGTCACTTACTGAGCATATCATAAGAGGAAGACAATCCTTAAAGATGAAGTAACATAAATATTTAAAAGGTTAAAATGCATACCTGTGTCATAAGAACCAGGAACCAAGACAAAGAATTGACCAAAGGGTTGATGGACCTGGGAACGAAGGCGCCAGAGACCACATTACAGTGGGACAACACAGAGCTTTAAATGGGAAGGGATTCTGAGAGGGTAGAGCATGGATGAACGCTGAGTCAGATCAGCCAGTCACGAAAGGCACACTTCCCACGTCCATGAAATGTCTGGAGTAGCCAAATGCATAGCGCAGGAGCTGGAGCTGGGGAGGCTTGTAGAACAGGCTCACAGTTTCAGGTTTGCAAGATCAAATGTTCTGGAGATTGTCCGTACAGTAATGTATTTTACATTTTTTTTTTTTTAATTTATGTGGATGGGTGTTTCTCCTGCTTGTATGTCTGTACATTGAGTGAATGCAGTGCCTTTGGCGTCCAGAAGAGGGTGTCAGATCCCCGGGATGAGTTACAATCAGTTGTAAACTTCCATGTGGGTGCAGGGAATGGAACCCAGTTCTTCTGCAAGAACCGCCACTGCTCTCGTCCACTGGCCCATCTCTCCAGGCCCACACTGAAATATGTAAAAACCACTGAACTCGGCACTGAAAATAGTTAAGAAAGCACAGTGTCTGTCAGATTTTTACAATGGTTTATACAAAGTACCTTAAACTTTTAACCAAACTCAAAAGTTCTAGTATCTATCCCTCATACCTTGCACTAACAGAGCACTTGTATGGCCCTGTTCTCAATGTGGCCAGTAAAGAGAAAGTTTCTTTGCCAGAGAGCTATTGGGATTTAAATAAATATGGAAAATTATATAGTCAATTACAAACCTCTTCCTCTTTAAAAAAAAAAAATCCAGGAAGTGGTGTTATACACCTTTAATCCCAGCACTTAGGAGACAAAGCGAGCAGATCTGTGTGAGTTCAAGATCAGCCTAGTCAACAGAGGGAGTTCTAGGGCAGCCAAGGCTACACCGAGAAACTCCACACTCAGCACTTGAGATGAGATGCTAGAAACAGTCCCAGTATCTCTAAGTAGAGATGATGAAGATGCTACCCAATAGTGCAGGTCTTATTAGGGTACCTGGTCAGCCAGGCACTATGTCCTGAAGGGGTCTCCTCAATGGGGAACAGGCTCAGGGAGAGAAGCCCATGGGATGCCTCCCTCGACATCAGTAGGACCTGGGCTGGTCCAGAAAGAGTTTTGAGAAGCATTTATGATCTTAATCAGAAAGAATGCAGTGCTGGTCTGGAAACTAATTGGATGCTAGAATCCTCCACACATTGTGGAGTGTCGGGAATTACAAAGATCTTGGTGGGAGTATTTTTAGCAACAGTGACATTGATGTTGGATCCCAAGCAGGGGCCTATATCTACCTGGGGGCTCATTATACTCCAAGTGACAGCAGGCACCTAGCAAATCTCTTTTGATGGTGACCATCAACCAAGTCGCTTGGAGCATCATTAATGGCGAATGAGAAATTGTACCAGAGATGAGGTTTTTCTAAACATGAAATCAGATGTGGATTTTTGTAACCCACCATGCTTTTATTTATTTAACAATTTTCACTTGACGTGCAATTCTACCTTAACAGGTCATTTGACAGTGAACTATATATTACCTCCATAGCTGACAATATCACTTGCAGTATGAATAAGGTGATGGATATATGCTCAGGTTTGGGGATGTGATGGTGTCAAAAATGAACCCCCCCCATAGGTTCATTTATTTGACTGTTTGGTCCCATTGGTGGAACTACTTAGGAAGGGTTAGTGGTTTTGTCAGGGAAGGTGTGTTTCTGGGAGTGCGATCTGAGGTTTTAAAAGCCCTTGCCATTCCCAGTTATACCTCTCTGCTTCATGGTTGTTGTCTTAATGTGTAATCTCTGCTACTGCTTCAGCACCATGTCTACCTTCCTGATGCCAGGCTTCCTACCTTGATGGTCACGGAGTCTAACTTTCTGGACCATGAGCCCCCGACTGAATGCTTTCTTGTTTAAGTTTGCCTTAGTCATGGTGTTTAGTTGTGGAATTAAAAACTTCAGTACCCAAGGACTTCTTAGACTTTGCTGCTCCAGAGACCACAGCAGAGAGACTTGTCTTCTGCACTGGACTTGTCAGGGGCAGTGTGTCTTCTGTGTCTGTGATATAAGGAGATGGGGACTAGAGTGGGTAAGGGGGCACTCAATACACGCTTTACTGCTAAGGAAATTGACCCATGATCTTTCCTCCAAGGCCAAATGCCTGTAGGCATGCATCGGGGTGCAAATTTAAAACAGCCAAACCTGTTTGCTACCTCAAACCTCTGTGATGCAAAGACCCATGCTACAGTGCCTACCCCCAAAGAAAAGGTTTAGGAGCTTCCTGTCCACTCTTGTACACACACACACACACACACACACACACACACACACACACACGAATGCACACATGCTTTTCACATAGCCAGGAAAACACACGACTCCCACCCATAAGAGAAACACGCACTCATAGAAAGACATCCACACAGCAGCTGCATTTGTATTAGCAAAAGGAAAGGACTATAATGTCCATCAGAAGTGAATAGTGTAAAAACTGGTGTATGTATGATAAGTTCATACAACAGTATACTATCAAAATAAAAACTAGTGCAAACAATAGAATAGGCATATGACAAAGTGCCATGTTAGCTAATGAAGGCAAACCCCAAAGGAACACATACATACTTGCTACCATCTGCAAGGTATTCTAAGCTAGCAGGACTACATGCTGTAGGGATCTACATGGTGGTTATCTGAGAAATCCAGAGATGGACCAAAAGTGTGTCACATGGTGAACAAATTTTCCAAGGTGGTAAAAGTCTTAATTGGCTATGATTATGCAATGTATCCACTTCCTATGCATCAAGCCACCCAACAGATCATACAGGTTATTGTGCATAAGCTACACATACAGAAAAGTAACATTCAAAGTGAATTTTAGTAATAGGGCCAATTCAGAAGTCAGTGTGCACCATGAATGTGCTTATGTGTGCTCCAACCCCAGAACCTCATCTCTCAGCTTTGCCACTGACCACCAGTAAGATGCCAGCCCATCCCACTCCCCAAATCACTATAAGCTTAGAAAGGAGGGATCTTAGAGCCTCAGTCACTGCACACTACCAAGTTCTGACCATTGTTTCTGGATTCTTAGGAAAGCATCCTCATTGCCTTTATCTCTATATTTGCCTTTTAACATAGACTTTAATGCGTGTTCATTGTAATGCCTACTCAAAGAAGAATAGTAGACCGAAACCTGCAACTTCCCTCTTCTCTACTTCTTCATCCTCTATAAATCCCACTCTCTTTCCAGTTTGGGTGCTGAGGCAGTTCTGTGTGAATCCTTCTAGATTTTTCTCCTTCTAAAACCAGAGTCCTACAGTACATCATATCATCATTCAAGTTCCTCTTCTATTTAACAACACATCGTCGCCTGCAGTATGCATACACCATAATTTATGTAACCATCCTATAATGATTGATGTCTTGGCTTTCCTCTGAATCTTTACTGTTAGAAATGACAGGAGAATGCCTTGCTTGCCTGATTTGAGGATCTTTGCATGCTTGTGTGATTATCCCATCAGAATAAATTCCTGGAAGGGAAATGGCTGGGTCAAAGAGCATATGCAATTTTAATTACACAGTTATGCAATTTTATTGTGTAATTTTAATTTTAATTCCTTCCTCAAAATATTCTTTAAATATGTCCTAGTCATCTCAAAAGAGTCTTTTCCCGTTTTGACCTCAAATAGAAGGGAAATAAAGTCAAGAGAAGTAATGAGAATGAGAACTCGCCCCAGCATCCTTGAGAGGGCAGTGAAGCTGAGTGTGGCCTTATTTTCTGGCTGCTGACTTGAATTTCCCATAATGAGAAATAAAACATACGATTTTTTTTAAGCCTCTGACACAGTAACATTGATGAAAACTGAGAGGATATGACTTGAACACATGCGAGCTAATAGATTTAAGGAATGAAACGGTTTTATGTCACTTGTTGTAATTAGCCAGGGATGAAGATGAATTGATGGGGCCCCTCCTTTGCCAGCCAAGCCTCACCTTTAATTCTGGCTAATGAGCTACTGGTGAAGGACAGAGACAAGAGCTGAGCTAGGAAACCCACACAGCTCTGCACATCAAAAAAAAAAAAAAAAAAAAAAAACGCATGCTGCCTCTCAGAGCCACAGGCTCCACCTTGCAGAGCACCCAGCTCACTACCTGATCCTCCAGGAAATAGGACACTTTCCAACTAAGTTTGGCTACAATTCCAAGGCTTGGCTTCCCTTAAGTGGAGTTAAGCTCTTTCTCAACCTGAGAGACCCCGGCCGTGAAACAAAGGGAGGTGTCTGTTCCCATGATGAAACACCCTGAAAACCACCGACAGCATCCCTCACCCACTCCACCATCAGCAATCATACCAATTTCTTTAGAAGTGGTTCTAAGAGAGAATTCTTTAAACTTTTAAATGGCCATTTTACTTAAATTATGTAAAACTAGTCTGGTAGCCAATCACTATTTTTCAATTCTTTTTTTATTATTTTTTTTTATTTACAAAGAGTAAATTTGGGTTTGGGTGTGTCATTCTGTGACTGCTAAAATCATGTAAATACCACCGCAATCAGAAAGATGAATGTCCCTTTCTTTCTTTCTTTCTTTTGGGGAAGGGGTGCAGGGGGTTCGAGACAGGGTTTCTCTGTGTAGCCCTGGCTGTCCTAGAATTCACTTTGCAGACCAGGCTGGCCTCGAACTCAGAAACCTGCCTGCCTCTGTCTCCCGAGCGCTGGGATTAAAGGTGTGCCCGGCTCTGAATGTCCCTTTCAAGCAGCTCCCCCAAATGCCCTGATGCTCCTCTTCCAGTGAACCCCTTCCCTACGCCCATCACTGGCAACCACAGAGCTGCACACTGTGTAGTGCTGTCTCCTCTAGACTGTCCTAAGGACCAGTGTCCTTTCGGTGCAGCTGTGATTATTCCATGGGATTGTGTGTATCAGCCACTTCGTCTTTTTGTTGTTGTTGTTGTTGTTGTTGTTGTTGCTGTTTGACGTTCCATTCTGTGCCGTGCTATGATTTGCTTTTCCAGTCTCCATTCTGAGACATTATGATAATATCCAGCTTGCACAGTTAGAAATAAAACCTCTTTGATTTTATAGGAAACTAAGATTGCTGATGATAACCCAACTGCTACTCAATCTTTGGGAAATCGCGATATTCCTAGGGTGCAAGAAGACCAAAAGAGCTTGATTTTCTAGAGGCCAAGAAATCTTGTCTCTGAGAAAACACATCTCCCTGGTGCAGCCCTGGTGCCTATCCAGCTGTGTCTCCAGTATCAGATGAGGAACTCCAGCTCTGTCCTCCAAGGCTTTGAGCCAATGAGTCCTTGCATTTGGACTGTTCTCCTCTGTCATTTATCAGTCTAAGCCAAGATATTTCATTTTCTTTACTGTTCCCTATTGAGTCTGTCTTAAAAGTCATAAATCTTCCTAAGCAAATGATCCTTGACTTTTATTTTATTATTTACTATTTTGTTATAGAAATAAGCTTAAATGAAATTATACCTATTCTTCTGTTTTTGAAAGTATACACTGTTAAACTGAGAGGCGATGGTTCATAGCTTTAATCCCAGCACTCAGGAGTGAGAGGTAGGCAGATCTCTATGAGTTTGAGGCCAACCTGGTTTACAGAGTGAGTTCCATGGAAAACCTGTCTTAAAAGACCAAAAACAGAGAATATATAATTTGAACATTAAATATGCATTTTGAATATAAGACTATTCCCAGATTCTATGACTTAAACGTGGGTTTGGTGGGAGAAGCTAATATGAGCTCATCCTTCAAAAGCCCTGTATTAGGAGATGGGTTCTGAAAGGGAGGCAGCTTTTAGTCTGAAAATGAGCTTCACTGAAAGAGCCTGCAGCAAGGTGCGCATGACCGAGCCTGCAGGGACAAACAGAACCTTCAGTTCCTAAGAACAAAGTAGATTTCTAACTCTTGCAAGTTTTCATGGGGCTGAGCAAGCATCATACTATGTGGTCTAGCCTGAGCTATGTGTCAAGTTGCATGGAGGCAACCACTGAGTAGGACCATACATTTACCTTGCAGTTGTAAGGCAGGCCACAGGACAGCAGGTTTCATTATCAACTCCACCCCAGTGAAGGAGCTGCAGGAGTTGGGTTGGGCCTGATTTCAGAAGGGGGTGGGGCTAAAGGGTCTATAATCCAATAGCAGAAAGCTAAAAAGTATTATAAACTTTAAAAAGTTTAAATTATGATAATCATACAATCCCTAGTATACTCGAATTCATGATGAAGAAAAACAGTTTTAAGTTTCTATTTCCTTCCAATGGCCACTAAGCACCACTGCATTACACATATTCACTAGCACGTATTCAGTCGGGGCTAACGGTCTGTGGTTTACAGCATGCCTATGATCTATCTGTACTGTGCATCAATTCCAGTATTTGTCTGCAATCAATCAGATGTCTTATATCCTGACATTCCACTTATTTTTCTAAAGTAACAATCGCAAAATATAATTAAAATATGCAAACAGTTCTGCTTAGGATTGCTATAGCAGCAGGTGATATAAACAACAGTTTATGATGCTAACATTCGAGCAGGAAGACTGGAGCAGAGTCTAGTGGCTTAGCTGAGCACTGCCAGCCCTGAGGAGGAGAGGCGGGATTATGTAGTTAGAAGCCAGCCTGGGATACCTAGCTAATACTAGACTAGCCTGAGCTACACAGCAGGACCCTGTGTCCAAAATAAAAAAAAAAAAACTAAACTAAAGGAGTTTTGAAGATATCATCATTTTAATATATTTTTATTAAGTAATTATATCACTTTCCCTCCTACCTTTTCTCTCTCCCTCCCTTCCTAGCTACCCTTATTCAACCCCCCCATGTCCCCACTCTCAAATTGATAGCTTTTTTCTCTGATCATTATTGTGATATACACATATATAAATGTATGTATTATGTGTTGCACAAAGGGATATAAGGATAACCCACTGAATATCTCTCTCTCTCTGTGTGTGCGTGTGTGTGTGTGTGTGTGTGTGTGTGTGTGTGTGTGTGTGTGTTTTCAAGGCTGACCACTCTGTATTAGACAACCAATAATCCTGAGAAAGGCTAATTCTCCTCCCTGCACTCTTTAATTGCCTGTAGTTCTTTGTCTATGGGTGACACACCATGAAATTTTCCCCCTTCTACATTAACACATCTATTGATATTGCTGTTATTCTGGTCTTGTTTATGCAGCTATTTCTCAGAGAGAGTGTTTCAGGGGAGATTTCCTGGTGTGCTGGTTCTTGCAGTCTTTCTGTCTCTGTTCTGCATTACTCCCTGAGCCAGAGATGCAGTCAGTGTGGTGTAAATGTATCTGGTAGGGTGTGCCCCCTGTAATCTGCTGATCTCTGTGTTGTGTCCAGTTATGTTTTTCTGGCATGGTCTCCTCTTGCCCATAAAGAGTCTTCTTTAGTGAGGGGCAGTAGCCACAGTCATCTGTGTGTGGCTAGAAGACTGATATTTAAAACACAGTAAGGAATTATGCTGGCCTAGCAGAATGGCTTTGCTACTTTGATATCAACTTTTAATTGAATAAAAGCACAAGTAATGAAAAATTAAATGTCAAGTATTTGATAATTTGAAATCTCTGGGGCCATGCTTATATTGTTCTGTCTAATTCTAAAATCAAATCCCTGTATTTTAATAATTTTGTTAATGCATAGAACATATGCAAACTCTGCCTGGTAGCTCTCAAAATGCTTGACTATATTGAAATCAACAAAACAGACGATTCCTGAACCACCTGTATAGTTGGTGGTTTTCAAGGCAAAGCCCTAGTTCACACCCATGTACCAGCCTCAGCGACTGGAATATTGAACAAGTGTTACAGACCAACACAGCACCTGACTATTGGGGTAGGGATGAGGTCCCTTCTAAACAGAAGCTAGTCAGCTCTAGAAGAGAGTTCCAGATGAATAAAAACAGTGGGAGACCAGGCACTAGTGGGAATGCCTGCAACACAGTGGGAACAGGGCACCAGGGACACAAGTGTATTCCTGGGTCTGTTGTGGCCATAACCTGGCTGGCTTGAAGCACTCCAGAGAAGCCAAGCTGTGATCAGTGTGGTCACTCTAGGCAGCGAGCCTGACCCTGGCTTCTGTAGCTGCTGGCCACCCTGAGCATTGTTTGGCCAACATAATTGCTCCTGTCCCAGACCCTTATCTTTACGTTCCCTTCTGATGTCTCCGTGTCTGTCTCTTCACCTGGCTTCAGAAGAAATGCAGCCATTGGAATTAGGATTCATCCTATCCAGCAAAGAGGGACTGTTTCTGGGGTCATTTTCATTAGTCCTGGGAAGAACCTGGGCTTCTGTATCAGAATTATAATCTCAACCTATCTGTGGAGGAGACTCGGCCCCCTACAGGCGAGTTCTATAAATAGCAGCCTAATAACTCACTTCATTTTTTATCTTTATCCAAAAAGAAAGGAGAGAGAGAGAGAGACAGAGACAGAGACAGACAGAGACAGAGACAGACAGAGACAGAGAGAGTCAGAGAGAGGGGTTATATAGTAATACATCCATACCCATTTATCACAGGTGATTCTTTTCCCACAATAGAGGCAGATGTGACACAGGTCCTCACTTGCCATATGACCCTTCAAAACAAAGTAACCTCTCTAAGCTAGAGAGGAACTGGAAGTAAACAGACTATGAACAACCTTGATGAAATTAAGAAGCCAGTACTTGGACCTGACCATGCCAGCTCTAGAGGTGAAGAACAATCTGGGGAATGGAATCCAACACGAGACGAAATGCACAATAGAACTGAGAAAACACACACACACATACACATGCACACAGAGACACACGAGACACATACATTCACATACACACATAAGCACACACAGAGATGCATTCACATACACATACAGACACACACACACAGAGTCACATACATGCACATATACACACAGAGCCACATACATGCACATATGCACACATGGGAGAGGACTTCATAGAGAGACACACACACAAGAATACACACACACACAGCTTGGAACAGACAAAGGGTTTTTTGCAGAGCACAGAACAGGATGTCCTGTGATGCAGAATGAAAGAAACGGAGGGCAGAGAGTGAGTCATAGGCCTCTGTGGTTTGAACAAGGTCTTGGGTTTTAGGCAGCCTAAGAAGATGCTGGGATGAACTTGCATGAGAGCTGCTGAGCGCCCCGGAGGTCAGACACTCTTTCCTCCTGTTTCTTAAAAATGCTGAGAACACTGGTGGTCACAGGGATGTCAGCAAATGGGAGAAGTCAGGAGCCTGCCTTCGGCAAAGAGTCTAGACCTGAAGGCTTGCCTCCTAGGACATTCCATATAATTCACCTGCTGCAACCCAGAGTGTGAGGGGGATGGTGTGATTAATGTGGATCTGATATTCCATCTTGTAACAACTTAATAAAGTATGTGCACAGCCTCCAAACGAAGCTGTAATCACTTTTCCATAGTTTATGAATTATGAAGTTGGATTCCCATCAGCAAATGCTGTCAAAGTTTTTGGCATCAAAACCAATTAAAATGATGAATCGCTGTGAACGGAAACAGGAGCACATTTAATCTTTTTCCAGAACAGTTGGGGATCCCTTCTCTCTCATTTTGGCCACATTTCACATTAGCAGGGAGCATAAAGTCGGTCTCATTCAAAGGTAAGTCTCAACTTCCTCATCAAAGGGAACCGATGCCCTTAGCTCTTCCTCGGCTGCAAACACTGCCATGTTTACAGGCTGCCCTGTGCTTCCTGCCCACTCATCTCCCAAGGTCACGGCCTTCTATTCTCATGTTCTCTTAGCAAGGTTGTCCTTCCGAAAGAGCCATGAAAGCCGAGATTAACTGTGCAAAATACAAAGACAGCCAAGAGAAACCTGTGGGCACATCTTTGATTTATTATGGATATGAGAGTAGGTGGAGTCAAAGCCCAGAGGACCCCCAACTGACTGTCCTCATCCTGTGGTTATGTACACATTTTAGATCCTGATGTTCTTGCTCTGAACACTGAGCTAGCGGGGCTAAGTGTGGTCTTGTGGGCTCAAGCATTTTTTTCTCTCCCCTTTATCATCAAAATACCCTGCAAATGTCATTCAGTGTACCAGAGAGTGAACGTGTCTGAATCCAAAGGAGTCATTTCTAGCACTCTCCAGCTGCTTCCAGCTGAAAAGCTGTGAGCTGAGCCTCTGTTTTCTGACCTCTGAAATGGGAGGTTACATTGTTCAAGTCTCAAACTTGCTCAAAGTGAGGCTCAAGTGGGATGAATTTGGGCAGTAGTATACACACGGATATTCACATATGATGTATATGCATGTGCGTATCACAGCAACAGATCCCTGGCTGATATATTTATATCCACATAGCTGTGCTTTTGACAAGTGAATAAAAACACATTGTATAAAATGTGTTTAAGGTGGAATTCCTAATAAATAATACTTGCTCAGGACACCCACCCCCTTGGAAGAGGTGATTCAGCTATCGGTGAACTCATCTTTGCTATTTTTAGGGCCAAAGGGGGGGGGAGGCAAGTGATATTGAAGTTGTATAATCATTGAGATGGGGAAGGCATAAACTAGTCACTCCATCTCTCCCGGGGCATCCAGATTCATAGTGTCCTTGACCTTACCTACCACTCAAAGCAAACAGAACTCCTACCAACGGGCCAAGCTAGCAACATCTATGGCATGGAAGAAAACCCAATTAGAAAGAAGGGAGCACAAATTGACTCATACCTCGCCACCTTGACAAGACAAATTGAGGCCATGTCTGCACCATCACCTTGCAGTTCTTCTCCCTGAGCTGAGTCTCGCTGTCTTGGTGTTAATTTACGTGGTTGCTGACGTAAGGCTTTGTGGAACTGTGAGAAGCAGCCAGGAACTGCCTCCCGAGCCAGCTCCTCACTGCCACAGCACCTTGCAGCCTGCCAGTTCCTGAGCTGCGGGGCGTTCTGCTCAGTCCCTGACCTCTCTCCTTCTGTCCCAAAGCTGCAGGGCATCTCCGAAGCCATCCTAGGTGACCCGCTCTACCTCTCTCAAGAAGTTACCAAGGCCAAACATGGCTTTTCCGAATCCTGTGTCTCTGCTTTTCCGTCAACTTCAGATAACCCAGGCTTCTGTAAGACCGCTTCCTAGGAGAAGAGCACAGAAGCTGGGCTAGCTTGTCATGCTGCAGCAAGCTGCTTGCTTTCTGTTTTCACAACAAATTTCATTTCTGGTGTTAGAGAATGTAAGGTCCGCAATGCTTTTGAGAAAGGTGAAAGAATCCATTAGCAACACAAGCACTGTCTACAAGTACTTCATGCTGCAGCTCTCAAAGTCAAGTTGGTCACTCTGGGTGACAACAGATTTCAGCAACAAAGGCCCCTGGGAAATAAAGCAGGCACAAGGCTGGGAGAACCGACTATTCTAGAACTGTCACCCAGGTGAATAGATCATGGCTCAGATCTAGTTGTGAACTCAGAATTGCTTTGGGCCCTATGGGCCATGTTTTCATGTTGTCTGACCACAGAGTCCCAGCATCCTTATGGGTACCCATGTGCACTTCGTCTGATAAAATCCAAATTACAGCTCTTTGTACCGACTTTAGTTTGTCTACATCTTTTGTTAAAGTCCTGAAAACATCACAGAAAAGAGGCAGGAAAGCATGCACTGAGATATAAAGATTAGTTTTCAATGTTTCTTAAGGCAAGGTCTCTCTATGTACCCCAGGCTGGACTTGAACTTACAAGTCTCTGCCTCAGCCTCCTGAGTCCTGACGTTACAGGGCTGAGTCACCACCCTCAAGAAATTTAAACACATTTTAAAAGGATGATTTTTAACTCCTATTGCTACTAATGAAACTTGGCATTTTCCCTATAATTAGATGTGATTTAAAGTGTTAGGAGAAACTTTACTTTAAACATGGAAGGACAAAAATAATTTAGATCTTAGTGTTCAAAGTATGTTTACTAGCAGAACACCCTTCACAGTGAACTTATACCATCATCATCATCATCATCATCTCACAGAACCAATCCCCACAAAAGTCCTTCCTGCCATACACAGTAAACCCAAAGCCATTGCATTAGGAAAAAATAGATCTATCTTCACTCAGAGTTTAAGAAGGGAAACAGCCTGTGATGGGAAACATAGTGGACAGTGGAGGGCCTGGTTACATAGAAAGTTGGTCTAATCTCTTCAATTAAACCTCTCTAGGAATTCCTTCCAAGACATGCTTGGAGCTGTGTCTCCTAGTTGACTGCAAAAACAATCAAGTTGATAAGATTAACCATTGCAGAGGCTTTTCTACAGAAAGGGGAGGGGGAAACACCAACAGAGAGGTGCCCCCAGGCAGATGTTCTTTTATTGGGTTGTAGGAGTGGTTCCAGGGTTCACTCGTCATGGGGATGGTATTTCACAAGACATTTTCCCTTCTCCTCCATAGGCCTTCTAGCAAAAGGCGAAACGCAATGGCTGGTTCCTCTTTGCGGAAATCATGGCATCTTGCTGCACTTAGCAGGTGTTGCCTCTGTGCTGAGGATGAGATACCGGGTCCTTTATACACTGTTGACAGGGAGGACAGAGGCATGGTTCAGCTTTTATGGAATGGGAAGAACAGGCCCTTTCATCACCCTGAAGGGCCCCATCCAGTATTTGCACTTCCTTTATTTTATTTTTATTTATAAGTTTATGTGTACCACATGAGTACAGTGACTTCAGAGGTCTGAAAAGGGTATCAGATGTCCCCAGAAGTGGACCTGCAGATGGTTATGTTAGAGGAGGTGCTAGGAACCCAGCCCAGGTCCCCTGCAAGAGCAGGAAGTACTCTTACCCACTGTGCATCTTTCCATGCCCCGGTATTTATGTTTGTAAAGGTCCTCCGGGTGCTTTTCCTGAAGTTTTGATTATGAGCCGAGCTTTTTATTTTATTAGATATTTTCTTTATATACATTTCAAAAGCTATCCAGAAAGTTCCCTATACCCTCCCTCCACCCTGCTCCCCTACCCACCCACTCCCACTTCTTGGCCCTGGCATTCCCCTGTACTGGGGCATAAAGTTTGCAATTTACCAAGGGGCCTCTCTTCCCAGTGATGGCCGGCTACGCCATCTTCTGCTATATACGCAGCTAGAGACACGAGCTCTGGGGGTACTGGTTAGTTCATATTGTTGATCCACCTAGAGGGTTGCAAATCCCTTCAGCTCCTTGGGTGCTTTCTCTAGCTTCTCCATTGGGGGCCCTGTATTCCATCTTATAGATGACTGTGAGCATCCACTTCTGTATTTGCCAGGCACTGGCATAGCCTCATATGAGACAGCTATAACAGGGTTCCTTCAGCAAAATCTTTCTGGCATATGCAATAGTGTCGGGGTTTGGTGGCTGATTATGGGATAGATCCCCGGGACTATCCAGAGAATGAGCTGAGCTTTTAATGGCTGAGCCATCCAGCCCCGGGTGGTGATTTTTCTCACACAGCCTGAGCTAGGAGTCACAGCCAACTGGTAACTAACAACTCAATTAAAAATTCCACAACTAGAGTTGACACCCTGAGGGTGAATAAAATAAACAGCTGAGCTAAGGGCTTTTTATTGGTTAGTTGTGACTTGCACAATATCTGAAAAGTATCAGGTACTTCATGAATGTCTGTCGCACAAGCAATTAACTATGTTAATGTGTGAATGGGTGGGCATCCCTGAAGACCAACAGCCTACGGGATGAAAAAGGTTGAAGTCATTGTGTCATAATGCCAAGCGGTCTGTTGAGGGTTCAGGGCATAATATCTTTTCCGTTTCTTTCTAGAAATGTCTCACATAGATAGGTAATTTTAGAGCCACATTTAAAGCTGACTCAGCTGATAACTGGAAAAAACAGAGCTATGCATTTCTTCATTACCTTCTTCCAACATTTCCCAGCCATCTGTCAGCCATAACTGCAGTCCTGTGACATTAAATAGGTGTAATTTAAAGGGAAGCTACAAATCACTATTTCAAATAGAAAAGCAGCCCTGACACAGTGGGGCTGATTATAAACGCCACCAGGACACCTGAAGCCGATGCTTGCCTGGTAGACAAGAAGGAAGTGGGGAAGTGTTAACCAAGGAAGCACTTAGCAGAGACGTTGTCACATAATAAGGATGAAGGGGTGTTTTTAAAGGAGCTACAGTCCTTCCCTAGAATCCCAGATTATTTAAAGTGGGGAGGGGCCCACAGCTAAGCATCAGCATTAGTCAGATTCCTGTTACTATAACTGATACCAGACATGATCAACTGGAGGTGAAAGAGAAGGAGGGAGGACGGTCCTACAATGCTCCTCACGGACATGCCTGGGACTTTCGGGAGGTACCACCTGTTAAAGATTCCCACTGCCTCCTGAAAGCAGCACAGCCTTCGGACCAAGCTTTCATCACATGCACACTAGTGCACATTCTAGAGGTCACATGCACACTAGTTAGTGCACATTCTAGAGGTCACATGCACACTAGTGCACATCCTAGAGATACTACAATGGCAATTTATGAAATTCCATCCCCAGCCAATGAGTTTCAAATCTGCTTAAGAACCCAGGAGCTGATGCTTCGGAGCTTCCAGGAATGAAAAAGGAGGGAAGGGGAGTCCAAGATTTCACCTTCTGAAACATTCAGTCACCAGTATTATTTATCTCATCTAGAGTTCAGCCTTAGTTTTTTTTTCCAGGTTTAATTATGTTTATGCATGCATGTTTGTGTGAGACTTTGTGTAGGTGAGTGTGGTCGCCCATAGAGGTCAGAAGAGGTTATCAGTAGCCCTGGAGCCCGAGTCACGGTTGGTTGTGAGCTGACCAACATGA
The DNA here is from genome assembly GCF_978045245.1 of Mus caroli. Taxonomy (NCBI): domain Eukaryota; kingdom Metazoa; phylum Chordata; class Mammalia; order Rodentia; family Muridae; genus Mus; species Mus caroli. The sequence goes on along the minus strand of NW_028227257.1, from coordinate 36,220,112 downwards.
GTATTGGGAACCAACCATGGGTCCTCTTCGAGAAAAGTATTTGCTATTAAATGCTGAGCCATCTCTCCATTCAAAATTTAATTTAAAGAAATCCTACTTCCATACAGAATGATATAACCAACAGAGAACAAAGAAACTAGTTTAGAAAGCAAAAGAGCTTCCTTGGTGGGAGCCTGTTTGTCATGTTAGGCCCAAAAGGTATTCTATCAACCTCAGATGAAAGAATTCACTAAATAAAACCATGCTGTTAAAGAACAATAAATTGACCTAGCAGAGGGAAAGATGTGTGTCCCCAGCTCTTGTAAAGCATGTCTTAATGTAAGGGAAGCTAACTTATCAGCTCAATTTATATGCTTACATTTAAACAAAACGACAATTGGATTTAAAAAGAATGATCTGTCGCTGCTCTGTAGAGTAAAGATACTAAGTTGTTTTTTGTTTTTTTTTTTCATTTTGTGGAGATTCAGTCTTCTCTTTTAAGCAGTGCTCTAAAAAGTAATGGTTCTGATTCCAAAGTGAAGAAATCAAGGTTGTAGTGGAAGAGGAAGAGGCCCAGGAGCTGGACTTCTCCCTCCCAGTCCTTGCTCTCTCCCTCATCCTCTGTGTGACCTCTGCCAACCAGTCAGGTCCCCAGGGCCTCAGTGTGTGTGCTCATGGCATACGAGTGATGTTGAGTGCCTTGTTAGTAAGAGCATTGTAAAGAGAAACCATTGCACACAGAACATCTGTGTATTAAATGCTATTGTTATGACAAGCAGAGGTTACACTAGGAAGTTATGTAATGAAAGCCATGTCTTCCAATCCACACCATGCCTCTCTGCAGAGGCAAAACACTCCAACCTTTGCCTTTGTGTTTCTTTGCATTCTATGTAGTCTAGATATTTTATGAACTTATTATAAAGTATATGCCTCTCGTCCATGTAATTGAAAGCTCATTATACAGTCTACTGTGCACACTACCATCTTTGCTTAACAATATTTCTCAGAAAGGAGCTTATTGCAAGTCTTGTACTTCATCTTTTGCCAGAGGGACAGAGTTTTGCATCTTAGTGAACTATACTTTATTTAACTCATCCACAATATTGATTATTTGGGATACTTTTAGTCTTTTAATATTACACTAATAGATGTTGTCAATAATTCAAATGTGTAATGTGCAATTGAATATGTAATTCACATAGGTATATATGCAAATACATAAGTGTACTTTGAGAGTACAGTCTTAGGGGTGGGATCGTTAGGTCAAATAGTTCATTTTTTATTTTGATAGATACTAACAATTTTCCTTTCAAAGAAATCGCACCACATAGTACCAACAAACACTCAAGACATTTAAGGTCTTATTTTAAATACTTAAAACACACAGAGTAACCAGGTTTCTTTGTTTATTTCTTTGTTGTGCTATAACAAATTAGCTCAGACTGAGTCATTTATAAGCAACAGAGGTTAATTTGTAGTTCTGAATGCCAAAAGCCCACAATCATGGGGACAGCACACACAGTGTCTGAGAGGACCTGGTCTGCATTATTAGTATTTTCTCGGACCATCCTCCAGTGGTGAGGTGAAAATAAGGACACTAATCCCACTTGCAAGGACATCACCCTTATGACCCCGGTCACTTAAAAAACACATACTCTTACCAACACACTGGAAATTTCATTTCAATATATGATTGCTTAAGAAACACCAAAAGAGGCTAACAGTTGGATCATAGCTGTCAAATATTAAAATTACATGATTGGCAACCTCATAGAAACTGCTCATATCACCATGACTTTCACTCCACATATAGAAGAGGAAAGATTTCAAACAAAGAACTGACTGTAAATAATGTTCAGGATGCTGGAGAAAAGCTAAACTTCATTAAGTTTTACAGCCAAACTTAAAATAGGCATATTTGAAAGGATATGCTCAGCTCTAGGTGGTGACTACTGAAAGCAAAGCTGTAGACTTTTCCCCACCTGAGCCCTGATGCCTGTCTTGGAATGGACTTTGGAAGATGAATTCCTATGAGTTGCAGCTTCTCAAGGTCACCCTCAGGAACACATGCTGTGTGACAGAACTGAGAGAGCTCGGGTGGTATAGAGTACCGCCAAGCAAGCAAGAAACCCGAATTCGATCCCCAGAGCCCATGTAAAAGAAAACCAGTACAGTGGAATATGCTTGTGATCCCAGTGCTGAGGAGGTGGAAGCAAGCTGAACTCTGGGGATTATTGACCAGCCAATTTAGTCTACTCATGAGTTCCAGGCCAGTGAAAGGATTGGGAGGAGATCCTACCTACACACACACACACACACACACACACACACACACACAAGTCAGGCCACCCAAGGAACACAATCCAAGCTTGGTCTCTAGCTTCCACATGCACATGCATAAACATGCCCATGAACACACAAACAAGACACACATGCCACACACACACACACACACAAATGTGTGTGAAGGACCCAGCTTCAGTCTATCCTGACATGCATCACTGAGCTCCAAAAACAGTGGAAGGAGCCATAGACAGTGGTCATCATAAGGGGACTCCAAGGATACCTTGACTATTTCTTTGAACAACTGCCTACCCTTGCAGCACCTGCACCACAGACTTCAGAGAAAGAAATAAGGAAAAAAAATCTTCTAGTCATTTAAAAATAATAAAGACACTGTTAGTTTAGGACACTGTGTGCTAAACTTTAGAAATTATTATCATTACTATCATTATCTCCTCTTAGATTTAGTGCTTAACACTTCTCCCAATCCTGCTGATAAGAGTGGCATCCAGTCCCGCAGACCGGACCTGCTAAGCTTTGGAAAATGTAAGAAGTCCAGCCACAAGGATGTGGCTTGAAGCATGCTGGCACTCATATGTCCTCACTATTAGGCTACATCAGTATAGCTAGCTACATCTCAGTATCTAGAGTCTGTGTCAGTACCTAGAGAAGTCACTAGAATTTTCAAGACATAATGAGAGGAGATGTCAAGGCTACCATGGGAGAGCACTGTGGGAGAACATAAATGACCTTGGAAACCTCAAACACATGAAGGAAAATTGCAAACAAACCCCTGACTGAACATCACACATCCCCCCCCCCATCCTTTTTTTTTTTTTTTTAATTTTTGGAGTGGCAGGGAAATGTTAAATTTCATTAAGTTTTACAGCCAGGCTTAATATAGACATAAATCCCTTTAATGCTGGCTTCAGTCAAAAGTGAGCTGCACATTATCGTTAAACTAGCGCATGTGGGAGACTTATTTGAGGAAAATCAAAATAGACACAGTTGGGAATGTTCAGCCATGACCATATTCAATGCAAGTAGGCGCAGTAGCAAAATTCTTTAGGCTCTAATGGACTGGGCTATTTTGTTGCTCAGTTTCCATATAGATGAGCTTTGCACTGGGGCAATATGGTTACGGTTTAAAGTCTATCTGGGGAAGCTCATTTCTCTTTCATTAGCCCATGAACACTGTGCAATTTGAGCTAATACTGTTACACAGCTCCTAGCTGGGTTATTTGGTTAAATGCCTTCGGAGAAAGTAGCAATCCAGAACAAAAGGACGAAAGTGATGTTTCTTATTCTGAACCCCTGCAGCTTGGGATTGCCTTGACAATTAACCACATGCCACCCTATACCCAAGTCACACACACCTATTGTCTGAGACATTGTTTAAGTCTTGTATTATATTTCACTGGAGACATCTTATCTTCCTGTCTGACTTCTCTGAGGTCCAGACTTGTCTAACTACAACAATGGAGACCTATTTCTTATTGTGACTGATAGATACTCCAGTGCATACATAATGCGCTTGTGTTGGACTGAAGCAACCACTCTTTGCCAGTTGGTGAATTGCAGAACCGAAAACAATTTGAAAAGGTGCCCTCCTGGGCAGGTGGGTGAGAAAGTGACAGGGCATCTCCCTAAAGTGCCACCAAGCCCATCTGCAGCTCCAATCGCTCCTTGGGCAAGGCGAGTCTTGCTCAACTGTATATCAGAGCCCTCATTTCAGAAACTACCTTCTCAGTTTTGTGGTTAAGCCTTAGATTTGTTCCTTGGGACTCAAAACCTGATCTGTACCATCCTATCAGTAGGTGTCCAGATTACATATGCCAAGCCTAGCAGGGTCAAACTGCTAGTGTGTTACTACTACTTTGGTGATCTTGTGGGGAATTGCAGGGAGAAATTGGGGTAAATATTATCTTTCATTATATACATGTGAGGCACTCTGAAAAAAAAAGGTATTTCTTTAAAAAATATATAACTGAGACCTGCATACAGGTACGATGTGGACCATGTGCCCACCTCCCCTGAGCAGTGGCTTCTGGGTGCCTTCTGTCAGGGACAGTCACCTGAGAACAAGCAGGCTACTTGTTTCTGAAAAGAAAAAAAAAGGAGATAGAGGTGGTGCCCCACTCCCAGATGCCTTCAGCCAATAGTGAGCTGGCCCCATTTTGTGATCTCATCAACCTGCCTATCAACCCTTCTTGGTGGATATGAGGCTTGAACGGAGTAAGCCACAAACACCTCACAATGAAGTCAGACTTGTTTGTATCAGACTCCTCTCAGCAGCTTCACCGTACCTAGAGAGCACAGGTCCCCTAGCAAAAGGGGTTACCCAAGAAGGCGCGATCCGTGTAAGGCTTTAAAATGTGGGCTATTGGAGCACAAATGGCATTGAACATGGGTCATGGTTCCACAAACTCTTTCCAAGAGAGGCTTTGCAAGCCTTAAGCCACTGCTAAATTCTCCTGTTTATTGTGAATAAATTATTTGAAATGGAAGGGAGTTAGCTATTGTATATATAAAACATTAATACTGTGGGCCATATTGGAAGAAGAAAAGGAGAAGGACGAGGAGGAGGAAGAGGAGGAGGAAGGAGAGGAGGAAGAGGAGGAGTAAGAGGAGGAGGGAGAGGAAGAGGAGGAAGAAGAAGAGGAGGAGGAAGGAGAGGAGGAAGAGGAGGAGGAAGAGGAGGAGGGAGAGGAAGAGGAGGAAGAAGAAGAGGAGGAGGAAGGAGAGGAGGAAGAGGAGGAGGAAGAAGAAGAATAGGAGGAGGAGGAGGAGGAACTTAAAATTATGAAGTGAAACACTTCACAGACAGGAAAGCTAAGCAGCTGTAGTCCTAACTGGTAACTAACCTTTGGCAACAGTTTTGGTTTTAAATTTGCCAAGTTCTTTCCCACCAGGATAACAGTTTTTTCTAGAAATCTCATGCAACGTTCCCAGGGTTTAACACCCTTGAAAGTTTAGTCCACTATCATCATGGCAGGAAGCGAGGAGCCAGTGTGCAGGTAGACATGATGCTGGAGGAGCCAAGAGTTCTGCATCTTAATCCACAAGTAGCAAAAGGAGACTGGGTCCTGACTTGAGCTTACAAAACCTCAAAGCCCACCTCCACAGTGACACACTTCCTCCAACAAGATCACGCCTACTTCAACAAGACAGATTTCTGAATAGTGGCACTCCCTATGGCCAAGAATTCAAACACATGAGTCTATGGGGGGCATTACTAGTCAAGCCAGCACTGGTGGAAGCATTTTGGATGCCTGCATATTTGCTTTTATGTGTGTGCAGTCATCTGTTACTAACAGTGGAGAAGGGGCTTTAGCAGAAGCTAAGTTTAAAGGAAAGGAAAGGACCTTTGAATAATATCACTCATGCAGTTGCAAGGCCCTGTGCTGCTCTGACTCCTCAGCTGATGGGCCACCTCCTGGAGCAGAGGAGCATCTGGCAGCAAGAACCTTGACGACAGTACTGGGAGAAGAAGGCAGGCTCTGTTGTCCCCACAAAGCAGGCAGAAGCAGACTTGGCTGTAGCCAAGCCTCATCAGTTCAGACACCAAGAAGTTAAAGACCTAAAGAACGAGGTAATTAAGACGATGAAACCCAAATAAATGGCCGTCACGTTTTCAAATGGATAGATAAAAACGATTTGTTACACTGTGCAAAAATGTTTTCATACTACATACATTACAACATTCTCCTGCAGGGTGAGGGGAGGTAGTGAGAGGTTAGAGAACAAGCTGCAATCCAGCTGTCCTTGCATGTTAGCCTTCTAGGCCAACCCCAGTCTAGATCCAAAACCAGGTCTCTCCGACTCTGGCACTTCTCCCTTCTGCATCAGGCTACTGTCTGAAGGCTAAAGGGACTTGCAAAGTCTGACCAGAAGGCCTCTCTAGACATTCAAGTCTAGCTTTGACGGTAGGATGGCGATGTCAGATCCACCCTCAACTTTAAGCGCTTCGGAAACTTCACTGTAACATGAAATCAATGAGCACAGTTGCCCCCTGAGCTCACGTCCCCTTCTTCCTCCCAGCCTTTACAGTGACCCTGGCACTATCTAAAGTGAGCCTTTTGTCAGCCTGCACCATACAAGCATAGCTCCAATGATAGGAAATGAAAGAGGCCATGGAAATCAATACCTCCCTTGTTTTTTCATAACTGGGTACATATACTCACCCTCTGCATGGCGAGTGTATGGGGGCAGACACTGACTAGAACTCTAATGAATGAACTTTATAGCTAAGAGCAAAGTAAGTCTCACTTCCTACATACTCAAATATTCAGAAACTCGGTCTTTGGTTATTAAATTACTGAAAATCCAAGAGGTGTTTGTCCCCCACTCCCTGCAATGAACTTTAAGAAGAGAGAAAAAAAAGAGTTGTTTTCAGAAGTTTCTCCCAGAAATAACTTGTAGGGAAGCCCTGAGGTCACCCTGGATTCAGCCCAAACTTTCCTGCCTGTTTGATGGCACAAGGACAATTCAAGTTCTTAATGACCGCTGAATCACCACGAGCCTGAATCATGGAAGATTAAGTTATATTTGTCAAACAGCTCATATTTTCTAAGGCAAGAAAGCATAACAATGTATTTTATTCAGAAGTCGCAAGAATGTAAATAAGTATCTAGCTGGACCTGAAATAGCCAGAGCATGCAATTGACTACAGTCCTCACAACCTCTTAATATTCTCTATGGCTGCCATAGAGAAAGTTCGATATAATTCAAGGCCAGTTTAACTTCTTGTACACAGATAATTTTATAGCAGGCACATTGTTGTGCAAGCGATCAATGGCTCCATTTGTCTATAAAACCATAAACAGAACCTTTGAAAGTATTGCTTTGTGTTTGTTCTTCCTATAAACCATTAGATTTGGGGGCCAGAAAATATACAGGCCAAGCAGAACAATGATTTGCCTTCCTTAGTGTTCAGTGTAGACTCTTACTCAAGGAACTAAGGATTAGTTGTCAAAGTCATTATAAAAATCAACAAAATTACCAGGTATGCTAAACCACTATCTGTTTTGATGTTAGGAGGCAAATCTGACCACAGACAAGGCAGGGTCTTTCTTCTTTTTACAAAAATATCCACAGGGTTCAAGGCTTTTTAATTTCAATTTTTTTCCAAAATCTCTCAGGCCTTTCTTCTAATCCATACCTTTTTTAGAACAGCACCTTCTCCAGTGCCTGGAATGGGAGCCAAGAGACCTCAGCCCCAAGCATAACTGCAACATGTGTGCCAGAGTAGACAGTTTACCAAATCAGTCACTTAGGGAGCAAGCACGGGAGTGATTACTGCTTTTACAGAAAGTAGAGTTTGGTCCCCAGCATCCAAATCAGGCCCCCAAGTGCCTATAATTCTATGTCCAGGGGATCTGATGCCCTCTGGCCTCGGTGGATACCTGCACACATGCTGTGCAGGTCAAATCACTCGAGTACACACGGGGTTAAGGAGGAGAAGGTAGGAATCGTGGTCCTAGATCATGCCATGGTCCCCACGGTCTTCCTCAACACTGTGTTTCCTGTGGGCCTCACTTGTCAGTTCATGAAGCTCTTGCCCAAACTCTAAGTCCTCACTGTCCAGACCACCAGAACTTCCAAGCTAGTTGGTCATCACCAATCTCAACCTCCCACAGAATATTCTGCTATTTCTTTTTCTGAGATGGGGAGTCAGTGAGGTTCAGGATAGAACTACTATGAGACTATAAGATGAGGTGCCTCGCAGAAACTTTTCTGATCTGTAATCCATGCCCCTGTGATAGAATGAGCCAAGACCTAGGTCAAGTTGCCATTCTAGCCTGCACCCATTCCCCCAAGCTTGTAAGAAAGAGGCAGCCCTTGGGGCTCCCTCCAAGGACCTCACAAGTGCGACTTATGCTGAGTGTTGTGGCCAGCTCATTCTAGACCATAAAATCTTGATCACTTCTAAGGAGAAACCAACCAGACTTAGTAAATGCGTTTCAAGATCTATTGCTTAAGTCTCAATCTCAACTCTAAAGCCCAAAAGAAAAGAAAAAGTTATACATATATTTATTTTTATAGTTTTATTAACATATATCTATACATTTTATAAATATTATTTTATATAATAAATGTATTAATATATAAATATACATATTTATATATTTAAATTTTATATATAGACATGTTTTAGTATTCCTACCCAGTCCTACTCTCTCCAGAGTGCTCAATCTCTGAAAACTTCAGAGAAGGTTAAGAACAACAACATACTTTAGGAAGACAAATAAATTATTTCAAAATAACTTTCTTTTTTTAAAGAAGAAGGAGGAGGAGGAGGAGAACGAAGGAGGAGGAGGAGGAGAACGAAGGAGGAGGAGGAGGAGAAGGAAGGAGGAGGAGGAGAAGAAGGAAGGAGGAGGAGGAGGAGAAGGAAGAAGGAGAAGGAGAAGGAGAAGAAGAAGAAGAAGAAGAAGAAGAAGAAGAAGAAGAAGAAGAAGAAGAAGAAGAAGAAGAAGAAGAAGAAGAAGAAGGAGAAGAAAGGAGAAGAAGAAGAAGAAAGGAGAAGAAGAAGAAGAAAGGAGAAGAAGAAGCGGCAGCAGCTGAAATGGAAATGGAAATAGCTCAAAGAAACTCCAGAGGGAGAAATGTCAAATCTGAAAAAGCAGGTGGCCCTGGAGACAAAGACTGTTGACCAGACACAGACTGAAGATTTGCATGTGAATGAAGGTTCCATGAGGTCTGAGCCTGATTTTGGCTACAAGTAGGGCACAGAGCCTGAGGACTTAATCATCACTATGGCCAGTGCTGACCTCCGCTGAAGACCTGGAGTTGGATGACATTAGTCACTTTTCTCATTACTGGAATAGAAGCAGCATAAGGATTTACGGTCTGGAGGAAAAGTCCATTGTGGTGATGAAGGTGTGCTGGTGACTGTGGCTCTTTGTGACGGTGGATTCGTGAGACATCTGGTCATACTACAACCACAGTCAGGAAGCAGAAGGACATGAAGGGTGCTAATCAGTTTACTTTCTCCTTTTCTCTTTTTTATCCAGATAGTCCTAGTCCAGAACTCTTAGCCAAAGCTGGGGGTAGATCACCCATCCACAGCTAAATCTCTTTGGAAATGCCCTAATAAAGACAGCTACATACATGTTTCCTAGGCAACTCTAAATCCATTCAAGTTGACAATGGAGATTAACCATCAGATAATGACCTAGATTCTGGGGGAGGGGGAGGGATAGACACTTAAAAGGCTCAAAGGGGCAAGTTTGAGGATACTTTAAACAATTTGAGTATCCCTCATCTGCAATGCATGAGACCACAGTATTTGAGATTGATAATTTTTTTACTTAAGAATAGTTACATATATACAAGATATTTCGGGGGTGGGACCCAAGTCTACGCAAGAAAATCAGTTAGGTTTTATACATACCTTGAAAGTTTATCATAAGATATTTTGATATAATATTGTTCATATATCTATACTTTAAGCACAAGGTAAGATGTGGAATTGACTGCTACTTTTGACATCTCCGCGGGTTGCAATTAGTTTCCTATGTTGGAATTACACATCTCACAGTTGGAGCCTGTACTACAGTTCTGATCACTGCAAACCGTGATGGCTAGCAGCTCTTCGTCACCCAACAAGTCAAACAAAAATAACTGGAATTAGTCAATATCCTGCCCAAAGAATGACAACACCAAAACATTAGCTTTCAAGTTAGAGTGTGTCACATACCAAAGTATTTTTACCTCATAAAGGAGCACATAAAAGCTCTTAAAATGTCTCAGGACTGTGGAATCAAGGAAACACTGAAGATGGAAGGAAGATCTCTTTCTTAACCAAGTGTGAATCAAAAAGCCTTCTGGAGTTTTCCTTACAAAACCCAACAAAGAAGAAACAATAGAGAAAAGAATTTCCACAGTCCAGCCTTCCTGGGAAGGCAGAGAAGGCAATGGGGAAGGCCTGGATTATTCACTCAGTAACAGTAGGCATCTTTCAGCATAGACCTAGAGCAAAAACAAACTAAATCAAAACCTAAGGACGGTATAAAATCACTTAGAGATGACTGAATAGAGGCTGGATTAGTCGATGTGGCAAGCGTCTCACAGTGGAAAAGGGGAGTTACAGGAAGACAGAATTTCACACCCCGAACTCTCATAGGGTGCAAGAGCACGTGACTACAAAATGTACAATTACATGTTTCATTGTTCAACAGTTGATGGATGTTTGTTCCTCCAAGAGGCTCTAAGAGACATAAGGGCAGGGATGACAGCACTGAGTCATCTTTACCTATGTCTCTGACATACATTGAACTATTCATGGTCATTATAAAGACAATAAATGAGTTAACTGTGGGGGACGAGAAAAAAAGTTAACACATTGAGAGGAAAGAAGACAAGACTTAAATGAGCCAGTTCTGAAGTAGCCTTATAAAAGGGAGCCTTCAGCAGAAAGCAGGACTTAAACACTAAACGCTGCCTCACTCATGATTTGAGAAATAAAGCATTCTGGCCACCAGTGAACAAAAGTAGCAAAGACGCTTAGCCTAAGCCCTAGGTGGAGCTTCCTAACACACAAAAGGTTACCCCAACTTAAAATGAAGCTAGACTTGGAGAACACAGGGCTCTCATTTGCCACGCCTTTTAAGGCTTGAAATAGGGGGACACCAGCTCTGTCACAATTTTGCAAATGTCTATCCTTGTAATATGCAATTATTATACATAAAATCATATGCAAAATGCAATAAGGCAGAGCACTGGCACCCCCTCCAGGGAGGAGATAAGATGATGTGTTCAGAGCATCAGCTCACCTGTGTGTTTGCATCTTTACTGACCTGAGATACCTTGTGTCTTTCAGAACGCTGATGCAAGTTATGACTTCAGCAGCAATGACCCCTACCCATACCCTCGATACACAGATGACTGGTTCAACAGGTAAACTGAGTCTTGAGAACATCTTGCTCTTAGCCTCTGGAGTTTATTTTTGCTCTGTTTAGGGTTTTGGGTGTCACCAGCAAAGTCACATACCAACCCTGTGCACTGTGATGTGTGGTCTTCTTCACAGTGGCTTCGTTTCTAAATTCTTGGATTTCCAGTATTGCAATGCCCCTCAAGAATTATCCTTTGATTATCTTGTTCTCTTGAAATAGAAATTGTTTTCCAATCCAACCTATTACAGATAAGGGGGGGGGGAACAGAAACAAGAAAGCTTTTATCACGTTACCATTCAGTGGTTTAGGAGTCCACTTGTTCTACTAAAGCTATTCCAGAGAAACTTTTTTGTTGTTTGGAGACAGGGTCTCACTATGTAACTTTGGCTATCATGGAGCTCACTATGTAGACCAGGCTAGGCTCAAATTCATTCTACCTGCTTCTGCCTCCCTAGTGCTAAGATTAAAGGCATGCACCACCACACCCAGCTCATTTCCAGTAATTCCCAGTGGGTCTGTGTTGACATATCTTTAAAACTGCTTGTGCTATAACATCATAACAGCCTTGGTAGTCCTCTCCACAGACATGTGATTGACAGAGACTTGAACTACAGACTACATCTTTCTCCATCCTATTTTGCTACTAAACATATAAATGTGACTTCTTTTTTTTTCTTTAGGTAAATATCTTGCTTACATGGTTAGCTGCACATGAATAGTATTCAGAATCTTATGGTTTTTATTACTCCAAGAAAAAAAAATACTTTGTTTCAAACCTGGTGCATAGGGAAAGTTTGCTCAGTGGGAACTAAATCATAGTGAAAGGAGAGGAGCTGCAGAGTAAGGTGACCAACAGTGGCAGTGGTCTCTATGTATTTCAAAAGCCAGAGAAGAGGGTTTAAGGAATTCCCATCAAAATGAAATGGTTAAGTGTTTGTGAAGACAGTAAAGTTAAACCTAATCAAAATGTGATATACTGAAATGTCACATGGTAATAATAAGGTGTACATTTTGTGTATAGGTAAAAAAAAAACTAATTTAAATTTTAAAGTAAATTAAGTCATAAATAAAACAGCTGCTTCCATTATTATCCCTGCCCTTGGGTGAAGATCATAAAAGCATGTGAATTTCAGTTCTCAGCACAGAAGCATGTCAGTCACAGAGTGCTTTCTCCATTGCTTTTGCTTCTAACCTGTAGACAAGGCAGAAATTATCTCCTTCAGTTATTGATAGGGATAGGTTAAGAAAGACTGAATAGCTTCTCTGGTCAAACAAACCAGGTTCAGTCAATAATAGACCATGTTTTATAATACTTTAAAAATCTAAATAATTATTGCTTCTTTTTTTGGTTTTGGGTTTGGGTTTGGTTTGAAGTAGGGTCACAATTTGTAAGCCAGGTTGACCTCAAACTTACTATGTAACCCAGCTGGCCTTGAACTTTCAGCAATCCTCTTGCCTCAGTCTCCTGAGTGCTGGGGTTCCAGATGTGCACGACCATCCTCAGCTCAAATGCGTACCATTTTTATAAGTATCATTTTTTATATAATTTTACTCAAGACGTGTGATATCCAGAAGTGGGCAGGACAGGTTCTAAGTGAAGCAGGCAGCTTAATCTAGCTTCCTACCAAGCCAGGGAACATGGGTGTGGAGACCCAACAACTTCAGAAAATGCAGAGTGTGAAGAACAGAAGTAAACTGGAATATACTAGTCTTAATGGACAGTTACTCGTGTGCATGCAGTAGCATAATTCACTGTCTACTGAGCTCTTGCAGCCAGAATTTGACCATGCAGTGCTTGGGAAAGCATCTTTGCCAGTGAAAATACAGCTAGTAAGATCTGAGAGCTCTGGCCATGAAGTCTTTCTTATTGCCACAACTTAGAACCCTGCATCCTAGTATCTTACCAGATAACTTATATTTAGACACAAGGATATGAAGTTACCTAACAAATGCCCCTAAGCAAGAATTTCAGAAATACCTGTCCCCAAGCAGATAGAGAAGTTTTTCCTGAATATAAACACAGTTACCTCCAAGCCAAATCTTCTTTATTTTTCTTTTTTTAATTTATTTTTCTCCCATATATTATATCCCAACTGCAATCCCCCCTGTCTCCCCTCTTCCTAGTCTCTCCCCTCTACCTTCTCTTTCCTCTCCCTTCAGAAAAGAGCAAACCTCCCAGAGATATCAACCAAATGCAACATAACAAGCTACAATAAGAACAGGCACATAGTCTCATATCAAAGCTGAATGGGGCAACTCAGTAGGGGAAAAAGGATCCTAAAGGCAGGCAGGCAGGCATCCTTTGGGAGTCTAAGATGGTCCCCACTACCACTGAGGAATCCCACAAGAACATCAAGCTATACAACCATAATATATATGCAGAGCCCCTAGGTCAGACCCATAAAGGCTCCCTGATCTCTGTGAGTCCACTTGAGTCAGTTGATTCTGTAGGCTGTGTTATTTTGGTGTCGCTGACCCCTCTCTCTGTTCAACCCTTCCTCTCCTTACTCTGCAGGACTCCCAGAGCTCTGCCTAATATTTGGCTGTGAACTCTGCATCTGCTCCCATCAGTTGCTAGATGAAATCTCTCTGGTCTCTCTGATGACGATTGTGCTAGGCTCCAACCCCAGCACATCCTGCAGGCAGGACAAACTGTAGGTCACAGGTTTTTTGGCTGCGTTGGTGTCCCAATCCCTCCACTTGAGGCTTTGCCTGGTTACAGAGGACAGCTGGTTCAGGCTCAATGTCCCCTGTTCCTAGAAGTCTTTGCTAGTGTCCCTCTTGTAGATTTCATGGAGTTTAGATTGCACTGGGTTTCTACCTTGCCCTCGAAATGCATCACCAATTCTACTCAGTATCCTCTCCCTCTATCTCCCCATCCCTCCTGTTCCCATCTGAATCCACCCCCAGTCCACCTGGGAAATCTATTTCCCCTTTAAGCCCTCCTTGTTACTTAGCTTCTCTGGGACTGTGGGTTATAGTGAGATCATTTTTTACTTTACAAGCTAAGTCTTCTCGTGTGATACATATAGAAATCTTCCTCAAAAAAGAATCCTCTTAGAAAATGCCTTATCTCTTAAATATTTTCATTTGCAAGCTTGTTCTTGAAAGTTCCATTTTAAACAGGCTAACAGCCTCTAATTAGATCTAATTAGTGTTTAGTGTAATAAAAATCCATCACTGTCAGGAGTAAGAATTCCCAAGTGACAAGTTTACCAGAGACACAGTCCTAGTGAATCAGGCAAGCAGACTGCTTGTGTCCTAGGAAACCGACGACTCGGGACAGAATGTTCATCCACTCTGAGTAATAAATACCTCTCCCCCAATTATCAACTCATTCTCGAATACTTTCATCTACTACATCTTGTATTGCAATGATCTGGTGATGCCAGGCTAAACTCATGGAATCACAAACAAGAGAGATTGTAACTAATGGTACGAGGTAGTATGACAAGCATACCACACTAGGACAACCTTGGCCCAGAAAGCTGGCACTGGCCTGGCATGAAATAGTCTTTCTTCCACGTGTAGGATAGTTTCTAAGAGTTTCCTGCAGAATGAGAGGGCACTGTGCCTAGTACCATCTTCAGTACGGCTTACTATAACTTAAGGCAGGAAGTGGAGGATGGGTTGAGTGTTGAGGGAATGAAACCGGTCATGTGTTAACCATCATCAAACTGAGAGCAGAAAACGGGAAAGCTTGCTCTGTGTTTGTACACCATGTCTATTCTAGTCTGCATCTGATATTTGTCATTCTCTCAAACAGCCAAGGGAAAAAATTTAAAAGCAGAAAGTTTTCTTTGGGGTCTTGGAGCTCGGAGCTTTCAGACCATGATCATCTTGGCTCTATCCCTGGGCCCTGGGAAAGGCAGACTATCATGGTGGTGGAAGTATGGTGGAGCGAAAGCAGCTCACCTTATGACTGACAGGAAGCAGAAAGACGAGACAAAGCCAGGGCAAATCTAGCCCCTTAGTGTCAATTCTACTCCTCCAGCTAGACCCCCCACCTCTTATTTCCTTCACCTCCCCAAAAAAAGATTCCAGCTGGCTACCAAGCCTTCCACACATAAGTCTATTGAGGACATTTCCTGACCTAGCCCATTACATTAAAATGAGAAATAAGCTTGAAATTCAGGGGACGTAGAAATAGGCAATGAATGGACGTGGAAGTTAAGTTCAATATTCACAAAAGCACTAGTTCTGCTAGGCAAGCTTCTTAGGAGCTCGCCAGATCGTGCGAGGAGGAAGCACACACCTTAATCATCATAACACTGGCTGGGCCCAAGGCTAACATTACACAACATGCACATTGAGACAATCTTACTATCTCTAAGGCACCATCATTTTAATACCTTGTGTGCATTAATCTCATTATCCAGACACTCTTAATTATCAGCATGATCCCTAAGCATATAGCCTATGCCATTTGTACAAGGTCACACAGTGAATAAGTGGTGAGGGCAAATAGGTAGAGTTGGAAAAACAAAGAAGACGAAAGAGAGAGAGAGGTACAAAATGCATTTGAGAAGTGCCCTGGACATATGTATGGTTCAGACATCAGAGATAGTGCAGGGAACAGCATCCTAAAAAGAGTTTATGGAGGACAAGATACTGGGTTGCTAAGGGAAAGAAAAGGACAGACTATGGCTGGGTGAGAAACTGACTGAGGGTCACAGACAAGGATCCCTATCCCATCTCACCCAAAGAATGTTGTCACCCAGAGACACAGGAGCCTTAGGTTTAGCACCTACCCTTGGCCAGCACAAGATCTGTTGTTGTTCTGCCAGAGCCTCCTGCCAGCTGCACCACCACAGGGACATGGCACTGCCTCCTCGGGTGACTTTTCTGGACATGCGTATCAAATGTGGTGCCGCACCCCCATTCAGACTTTATGGTCTCTTAAGCAATGCTCATCTCAGCATGCACTAAGTCTGCAATAAAATTGCCGTCTGCTGACCCAGAAGAAGCATGCTGCTATTGATTCTAGCCATGCTGCCTGCTGTAGAGGCTAGTTAGAGCCCAGAGGCAATTGCTGCACAGGCTTCAGCAGTGGCCATCTATCCTAAGATCCCATTACTGGGGAAAGAAGAAAATACAACAAAGCACCCACAAGCAAGTGACTGAAATGTATTCCTTGAACAGGAAACCAAATTCAAGAGCCACATGCTGCTCCCCCGGGTTTTCCTGAGCATTCTAAAGCATCTTACCATGACACCTGTTCTTACCGGCTAATCTGTTTTTCTTCAAGTATGCATTTCCAATAGAATATATTTAAAACACCAAGCCATACCTACACAAGCACTGCTTTCAATATGCCCTGTCCTGTGCTTGACCACACTTTGTAGTATATTCATAGTTATTGAGTGGTTGTGGACCTCTCCATAACTATATGCAATATTAGAGTTCCAGAGATACTTCTGAAACACAGTTGAAAATTTTGCAAAGTATAATTTTCTCCTAGCTTGCAATCAGAGAATGACATTTTGGCCCAACAAAATGATAATCCAAATTACAGGAAAGGAAGGAAATATTACATATTTAACAGGCACCAATAATGTGCGCAGCAGATATAATTGATTTGCTGGGAGGCCTCGGGATCTAACAGTGGTTCTTTTCCTGGCTGGCATTCAGTCAACACTGATTAGCTGACTGCTGGAAGGGTAGCCTACCTTTTTGGGCACATTGTTGAGTGGCCTTGACAGCTGTCTGTTTTTCGAGCTGCCTGCTACTCACAAGGTTTGCAGCACACGTTTGGTCAGTACTCTCTCACCTCACTCAGCTTTAAGAGACTATCCGGTCATATGCCATGGATCTGAACTCCATTACTGTGCTGTTGTCCATAAAAACCCCTCTTGCATAGCATGTCTTTGACAGGTACTTGCCACTGAAATGTCATCCCTGCCATTGCTGATATTTATGTGGCAGAGAGGATGCTGTGAATTCTATCTATTAAGCCCTAAAGAGGAAGAAATTTTGGACTAGACACAATGCCCGGCCATAAAAAGTTTGCTATAAATTCAGGAAGAGAGAAGATATTTATTATTCCCAAACAGCCAAAGCCAAGGGAGGGGGAAGGCAGATGTAGGCTACGAACCACTCTTATCTATGGGAGCTAATTTGATTGATAATAGAGTTAAACCTTCAAATATGAAAGATTTTCAGTGGGTTGTGGTTTTTCCTTATTAAATGCCATATTTCATGTTTAAGAACCCTATGCAACAGGTCATGTAAGGGAAATGTTCCTCTCTGGCTTGCTCCTGCCACATCGGTGCAAACTCATACTTTACCCTGGCAATACGTAAAGGCTTAGGAAGGGATAAACATCTTCCTCTTATGTCTTTATGAACTCATTTAAAGTCACCTCCTGGATAATAACATTCAAAGCATTTTCAAAGACATTGATCAAACTTCTGTGTTCATGTGAGCACTGAGATGACTGCCTAGGTGAAAATTATCTTGGAGTTTGTTCTATATACAAGCCAAAGCTTGGCAACACCCAGCAGAGTATCATGTTCTTAGTCATTTATACCCCTTGAGCAAATATCAGTCTCTAGCCTTCTACATAGACTTCATAAATGTCTATCATGTATGTTGCTCCTTCAGCTAAGGAAATAGACACAAGACAAACTCAACAGTTTGAGAGAAAATTATAAAGATTGTAAAATATCTGTACATTTGCATAATCATATCTGATTTTAAAGCTAATTTTGTGCATGTTCACACATGGATTTTATGGTCTTCAAGTGGCAATAACCCTTCTCTCAAGAGAGAAGAAATGTACCCAACTATGACAGACAAATATGATATTCTACAAAATGTTTAGTGAGGCATTGGTGGTGCCTATATCAGTTTCCCTGGCATAGAATGAATTAATGTTCTTGCCTTGAAGGTTTGCCTTGGGCAATGGAGATATGTAGCAGAGCCTGTAGGCACTCCCTCTGCGGAGGCACATGTCATTGCGAATTTCAATAAAGGGATTTCTCCATGTGTGAAGGCAAAAACCCCTCCACAAAGTAGGAGAACGCCGAACAAAGCTGCAAGTGGACAGCCCCACTACTCATGCACCCAGACACCCGCTCTCTCATATGAATGTCAAGTGGACAGCCCCACTACTCATGCACCCAGACACCCGCTCTCTCATATGAATGTCTAAGGAGAAAAGGAGATCACCCACAGCACAAGCTTAAGCTTTCCATATTTGTGTTACTGATGGAAAGATGAGCTCAACACAAAGTTGCCTCGTGCATGAGAAATGTGACTAACTGCAAAAATGAAGGCTTAGAAAAACAAAGAGGTTCCTCACCTGCACAAAATAAAACAGACCCCAGGCTTCACCAAAGCAGCTCTGCAGGGTCCTACTCATCACCAGCTCATCTAGTGTATGCATTCTCACCTCTGCTCATAAGCCTGAGCCTACACAGCAAACATGACTCATGTCAAGCTAGTTGGACTTTCTCTACATTTAAGCTATTATATGCCCAACGCTGAGATTTCCATCTCCAAGGGCATGGCTGAAAGCCTGCAGATGGCTGCCGAGAAACTCTGGCTGTGCAAAGAGCCAGAACAAAGGGAGAATGGAGGACAACAAAGCTGCATAGAAATGTCTCAAGCTGCATACTGCCTTGGGACTAAATCTGACTTCTCGCCATTTTCTGTGAATCCAGAACCCTGAACCCCATTGCAGAGCCCGGATATGATACTCGCAACCAGAAATCAACAAAAGCAAATCATAAAACCAATAACCAGGCTATAGGTCCAACGGTGGGGGAGAGATAAAACAGGAAAAATCAAAATTCTACAACCCAAAATCCCAAGGCCTGGGGAGGGAATACAGCCAACAAAATTCAAAACCAAGATATAAGTATATCATGTATAATTAATTTTGTGGATCAGTCTTGAAAAATTATGCAGTTTGTTCAGAGTGGTAAATATACCTATAACATTTAATATAAAAATAAAAATAAATGATGGTAGAAGTATTGCCTCAACTCAAAAGAAAAGCCCCACTAGCAAGATTCTGCTGAAAGGACCCTGATATAGCTGTCTCTTGTGAAACTATGCCGGGGCCTAGCAAACACAGAAGTGGATGCTCACAGTCAGCTATTGCATGGATCACAGGGCCCCCAATGGAGGAGCTAGAGAAAGTACCCAAGGAGCTAAAGGGATCTGCAACCCTATAGGTGGAACAACATTATGAACTAACCAGTACCCCGGAGCTCTTGTCTCTAGCTGCATATGTATCAAAAGATGGCATAGTTGGCCATCACTGGAAAGAGAGGCCCATTAGTCATGCAAACTTTATATGCCCCAGTACAGGGGAACGCCAGGGCCAAAAAGTGGGAGTGGGTGGGTAGGGGAGTGGGGGGGAGGGTGGGGGGGACTTTTGGGATAGCATTGGAAATGTAAATGAGAAAAATACCTAATAAAAAATATTAAAAAAGAAAAAAGAAAGAAAGAACAGAGGAAGGAAGGAAGGAAAGGGAAGGGAAGGGAAGGGAAGGGAAGGGAAGGGAAGGGAAGGGAAGGGAAGGGAAGGGAAGGGAAGGGAAGGGAAAAAGGAAGGAAGGGAGGGAGGAAGGGAGGGAAAGAGGGAGGGAGAGAGGGAGGAAATATCAAGGGGCTGGAGAGATGGCTCAGTGGTTAAGACCATATGAGCTCTTGCAGAGAAACTGGGTTTAGTTCCCAGCACCCAGTTGGTGGCTCATAACCATCAGTGGCTCCAATTCCATGAGATTTGACACCATCTTCTGACCTCCATAGGTTTCTGCACATACATAATATATGCATACACATTCAAGCACATACATACACATATAAGATAATAATTTAAAAAAAAAACAGAATAAAGAGCACAGAGACACCACAAGAAACTTCTGACATGAGAGGAACTGCAATAAAAATGAAAGAAGGTACCACGGTATTCAGTAAGTGGTGGGAGCCACTGGCATGAGGAAAACTAGACATACACCCTCCATCCTGAGCACAGATAGAGTCTTAAATTGTCTGAGCCTTTGAGAAACAGGTGTGGGAAATATCTCTATGATCCTGACATCAGGTTGTATTCTTAAACAAGACTCCGAACCAGGGGTTCCCAACCTTCACAATGCTGTAACCCTTTAATCCAGCTTTTTATGTTGTGGTGACCCCAACCATAAAATTGTTCCATTGCTACTTCACAACTGCAAGGTTTCTATTGTAACGAATCATAATGTAAATACTTGATATGCAGGATATCTGATATGTGACTCCCTACCCCCAAAGAGATCATGGCCTACAGGTGGAGAATCACTGCTTTAAACCATAAAGAAAAAGATTGATAAATCTAATATAATAAATTTAACTTTTTTTCAAAATGTATGATAGTAAATAACATCAAGCCACAAACTAAAAGGCATATGCAATGAATTTTATAGAGAAGGAGTGAGACTCAATATTAAATTTTTAAAAGTTTAACGGAAGACGAATATCTCAACAGAAAAAGAGGTATCAAGGCTATGAACAGCCAATTAACAGAAGATGAGCCCTGAGATAATTAAGCATATGAAAATACCTTGCTCATAACAATGAAAGCAAAACAAAAGGAATCAATAAGATGCCATTTCACACTAATGCCATAGGCACGGTGCTGAGGTTCGACAACATAAAGTGTCATTGAGGCTATTGAATATAAGAAACACGCCCACCGTGCAAAAGACAGCTTATAACTACATCCCGTCCATGTTCATTCCTATGTGAGTAGCTCAGAAAAACTCTCCCACATGAGCATAATAAAACAATATATGAGTTTTTCTTTGCAAATTATGTATAATATTCATGAAAATCATTAATAAAAATACCATAAAAGTTAAATCCATTTTCCTCCCAGCCCTGCTCCCTAAATGATGACTGAGACTAATTATTTATTAATAAATACCCAGGTCAAATCTTCAGCTTGTTCTTACTCGTCAGCTTGACTTACTCTTAACTTATTATCCCTTTAGTCTACCCTGAGTTCAGCTACATGGCTGGTTTCCTCTTCTTGTCTTCTTATCCCTATATTTAGAGTTCTTAGGGTGAGTGTCCTCTTTATTCTACCCTGAGTTCAGCTATCTGCTGGTTCTCCATCTCCTCCGCATTCCCAGGTGACTCTCCTGGCCTCTGGCTATTTCCCACAGTTCTCGATCCCTAATGGATGTCCAACCTCCTATTTTTCTGCCTCAGCTCATTAGCCATAGGCTTTTTTATTGACAGGTGTTACTTATAAGAGATTGTCTCTACAGAATACCTCTCATGGGTAAATAATTTACAAGGTATTATAAACAGACTATTGCCAAACATCAAAAGTAGTCCAATGATGAATCTCCGAGGAGGTAAAGAAGAAAGGACATTGGAAAAGACTCCCATCATATGTGCAGAGACTTCAAACCTCCGAAGTCTGGAGAATATTTAGCTTTTATAGGCTTGTGTGGTAACCACCTAAGAAATGTTATATTATTTATCAAAGCTGTTGTAATGCTTAACATAGTTCATAAATTAAAATATGTACATGTTCTGTGGCCCAGCCAAGTTGATAAATAAAATGAAGCAGCCCACTTTCTTCTGCACGCTTCTCAGAGTTGGGGAATAGATGGCAATGGTGGCAGGAGTAAAGTCAAAAGAAGCTCAGAAGCAGCAACTTGAACTGAACTGTGGTTGTGCCTCTTAACTGAGAAGTAACTCAATGGTGCTATGCCTCTCTATCCGAAGTGGAGAGAATGGTAGATCCTTTGAGGGCTAGATATGATAACTTATATAGCATTTTGAGCATGGTGCCAAGCCTATAGTCTGCACCAATGAGGGGGAAAGAGTCACTACGGGCATCCAGACTATTATACTATTATACTATGTGCTGTATATGCCCTCAGTATATTCACAAATAGATTCTTTGGGGCATGATGAATTTGTATCTGTAATTGCTGCATTTGGGAAGCCTAGACAGGAGCTTTCATGTGAATCAAGCCAGTCTGGACTACAGAGTGAGTTCCAGACCATCCTGTGCTATACAGCAAGGCTTTGCCCTTCCCCCGACCCCTCCCTGGAAAAAAAGAAAAGAAAAGAAAAAGTAAGAAGAAAGAAGGAGGAGAATGAGGGGAGGAGGGAGAAGAGAATGTGGAGAAGGAATCAGATAAGGGAAGAAGATGAAAGGAGAAGCCTGCTTTGGGCTGGAAAGATGAGAGAGGTGGCAAAGGCACTCTCAGGTACACAGCAGTGGAGTGGAGGGAGCAGAGAGCGCCTGCTCTGGCTCTCAGAAGACTCACGATGTTAGGGGGCAGAGCCCCATGTCACTTGGACACTTAAGGAGCTGATGAAGACTGTTCCGGGAAGCCCAATCAGTCACAGCAGCACAGGTCCTCACAGTGAACCGTGACTTGCCCCACTATACTGTCACCTGTATTTTCTTTCAGTTATATACTACCATAGCAATGCCACATAACAAGTCACTCAGAATTCGGCAGCTTAAAGCAATAAGCACCATGCACTTGTTAATTAGCTCGTTACTCATTCATTCTACAATATACACAGACTTAAAAATACCACATTGAACATAGTGGGTACATGCAATTTCACCTGTCATTTCAAAATTGATTCATTAACTTAATTTCTAAGAAATGTGAAACGTATTACTAGCATTATCCCATTAGTCACAAGGAAAGTGTAAATTAAACAATAAGATCGCTAAGATCCACACTCACAGTAAGCAGTAAATTGGCCAACTGAAAATAGACTTAGAGATTTTCCTGAAGTATAGCGTAGTGAAGACATCTGTTTCATGATCACACTGTGTCAAAAAATAAAATAAAATAAAATAAAATAAAATAAAATAGACAAGTCTGTGGCTTTCCACAGCATCAGAATTTACTGACTAACAAATTCACATGCTCATTAATTGATTTGGCAGCCATTTCCACATTTCCCTGATTTCCTTTGATAACTGGTTATTTGCACACACAGATTCTTTTATTCTACCCTTAATTACTAATATTAACTCTCAGAATACATACTACATACACATCACACTGTAGATAGATAGACACACACTGTAGAAAGACAGATGGGTAGATAGATGACAGGTAAGTAGATAGATGATGTTAAATAGAGGTGATAGATGGATAGATAGATAGATAGATAGATAGATAGATAGATAGATAGATAGATAATAGAAATAGATAATAGCTGATAGAAATAAATGATGATGATGATGAAGGTAGATAGATATAGATAACATAAATGATAGATGTAGATGATAGATAAATGATTGATAGATAGATAGATAGATAGATAGATAGATAGATAGATAGATAGATGATAGATATAGATAGAAGACAGACAGACAGACAGGCAGATCCAGAATCAAAGAGTAAAAGTAGACTTAAAGGAGCTCAGAGAGGTCTATAATAGTCAATAACTTCACGGGCAGGATTTTTCTGCTATGGTTTTGTTTTTATGGTCCCAAACCACTTTTATAGGGCAGCCCCTTTCTGTTTTTAGGGATAATGTATCAGGTTGCCTCATGAGTAGTGTCAGACAGAGGTGTGATTACATGTCCTCCAAGGTACCAAGTCACCTGCCTCCACATTTGCACTCAAAATGGTGTCACAAATGCTTGTAATATGAAGCCACCCAGGGCAAAGCAGAGCCCTCAGACACTCTTTTGTCCAGTATCAAGTCACTTAGAGCAAGGAAGCTAGATCTCAAATTTTTGCCTGAGTGAAGGATTATGGGAACCTCTCTGTGTGTTGTTTCCCATTGTCAGTGCTTCCTTAGGTAGCAATACAATTGCTTTCTCATGTGGCCTGGGAGATCCCATGGCATACACTCCTCAAAGAATTCAAGGGACCAAAACATCTGTATAAACCAGCTCACAGGCATATATCCCAGAGTCTTTAACAAGCCCTGTGAGGTGGAAATGGTCTTTTCCCTTAAGGAAGAGTCCTGGCATTGGTCTCACAGCTGGCCTGTCATTGACATGAGTGACACCTGGTCATCTTTTCATACATGGTGCAATGATTTCTACTCTTTCAAGGACTCGGCTTTGACACCTACCAAACTTAATCAGACTCCAAAAAAGTTCCGTGTGCGTGAGTGTGTGTGTGTGTGTGTGTGTGTGTGTGTGTGTGTGTGTGTGTGTTGTGGAAACTGAGAAAGCTGAAGTCAGAGGAATAGGAATAAGGAGATTAGTCACTGGAAGTTAGGGAGGATGAGGAAGACGAGGCACAGAAGCTGGTTGGATGAATAGTACTAAAATATGCTTCATAGGAAAAGTCCTAGTGGTCCACAGCATAGAAGGGAAACTACAGTCCATAATAATGTGTTATATATCTTGTAAAGAACTGAAAGAGAAGACTTCGAAGTTTCCCAACACAAAGAAATAAGTGTCCAAGGAGACAGAAGTAGTCAAACTCTGATTTGATTATTATACATTGTGTATCGTCATATTCTTGTATCAAATTACTATACCACAGGCCATAAATATGTGTGATATTATATATTAATTCAAATAAATATGTAAAATATTAGAAACATAATTTATGTACATGTATATGAAGTATATGTGTGAGATGCATGGTATGTATCTGATATAATTTTATGCTTGAATATATAATACTTGGGGAAATTTACGTATATACTACATGTAATATCATAAGTTTGGTATGGAGAGATGGCTCAGAAGTTAAGAGTACTAGCTGCTCTTCCAAAGGATGTAAGTTCAGTTCTCAGCACCCACATGGCAGCTTATAACCATCTGTAACTCTAGTTCCAGGGGATCCAATGCCCTCTTCTGGCCTCTGTACATATAGTGCATAGACACGTGCACAGCCAAACCCCTCATACACATAAAGTAAAACAAAGAAATCTTAAAAAAAGAAATACTATAAGTATATAGCTATACATATATTGAAATATGTGCATTTGAAGTATATGTGAACTAATGTATATATGGTTCAGGATGCAACATGCATATACATGAGCTTCCATGGGTTTGGGCGGCAGGTATTTTATTTGGCTTTGGTAGCTGTGAAAGTGGAATCCATGATAAACTTCCCTGAGTTAAACCATATCAACGTGCCCATCTTACAAGTCTCAGCTGTGCTTTACAAAAAGCTCATGATGTGTAGATAAAAATCTTTGCTCAGCACTTGAAGTTTTCATAGCTCTCTATCTTTCAACAAAAGGATCACCGCTGCAGAGCCTGCAGGCCTCATGTGTTCACAATGCAGACTCCATTCTGTTGTAAAGGGAATCTTAAGCACAGGCAGGGGCAGGATTTACTTTCACTCACTTAAAGAAAGAAACTATGTGTATATATAATATATATATCAAATATGTAATGAATATATATATACCTAAATATGCTCACAGGTACTATATATATGTATAATAAAAAAATATTTACAATTTATATCATAAATGAAGTATTTTAATAAATACATTATTTGTAATTTCACAAATCTAAAAGTATATGAGGGGATCTATCTTTGAATATGTTTTGATTAATTTTTTGACAATTCCACACACATATATATGACATATTCTGATTACTCTCTCCCCACACCTCCTCTTATCTCCCTCTGATCTTTATCAACAATTCCCCCTTTACCAAATTCATGGCTTTTGATTTTGTTTGGTGACCCTGGGCCATCTGTATGACTGTTGGATTGGAACTACCCAATGATGCTTACTTAGTAGGACCACCAGTGGATGCACAGATAAAAGCAATGATACCTCCCCTTCCTATCCATTACAAATAGTCCAGCAGAGAAGGGTAGAGCCCCTCTTCAATCTGTGTCAAGCTATTGATAAGCCCAGTGCAGGCATCCTAGCTGCTCTATGAGTTTATAATTTCAAGGGCTGTGTCTTTTCCTGAAGATGGCATTTTATAGCCCTTGGCCCCATATTTTAGCTCTTATCTTATTTTTAGCCCTCTTCTGCCATCTTCCCTGTACTTTAGAGGGGATGATGTAAATGTCTTGTTTGGGGATGCCCATCACCTTGCCCAATCATGAGTCTCCACATTAAATACCATTCACTGAAAAGGAGTTTCTCTGACAAGAGTAGAAGTTGTCTATGACTAGAAGCAAATGTTTAGAAAGCAGCTTGATACTATGTCAGTCTAGCTAAACAATAGCATTCATTTCTGCATTCCATCCTCAGGACCTATAGTCTCCTCCAGCATGGGTTTTGAGCCAGGCTTCTAGTACCAGTATAAACTCTTTCCTGGCAAGAGGGCCTCAAATTCAATCAGAGAGACGTTGGTTACATCCATGACAGTAATGCCATTATTGCACAAGTGAGCACATTGTGCATGGTGGGTTGGTCTAATAGATCACTAGAATCACAGGAAGGTAAGACCATTGATGCCTTTCTCCTCCAGTATCCTACATAGGACCAGCATGGCAAAAGCATCTAGCTCAGTTCCAGCTTTATTTCTTTATATTGAGTTGCCACAGTGCACAGAATCTTCAACAATGAGGTCTTATCATCTAACTCTGAGCAACTAAGAGAAATATCAAGAGCCTGTACTGTGGGGGAGTGACCTTTGAACTCTCCAGCTTGAAACCTCAAAGTTCAGCCACAGTGAGGTAAAACCTCCAATAAGTCCAAACCTCCTAATCCTTCCCAAACAGTCCAATCATCCTGGAACCAAGTATTCATGAGCCATTCTCATTCAAAATACCACAAGTAGACGGTTTCCCTGCTACTATTTTCCCATGACCTATCTAGCCACAGGTTTTCAGCCTCATTGGCAATGTCAACTACGGCTTCATCTCATGAAGCAGGACTTAAATCCATTCAAAAAATGGTTGGTTACCCCTAAAACATTCATGCCATTATTGCAACAGTGGGCATCTCTTGCCAGGCAAGTCATTATTATAGTGTTCAGGATTCACAACTGAGTGAGTCTGATGATTTCTTTCTCCTCTGGTGGCATGTGTAGCACCTTCCTGAACTATGAAGCTAAACAGTATGAATAAAGCTTTCAGCTGAGTATCATCTAGATATCCTTATGCTCTATTACTCCAGTATATAGACAATAGTATTTTTAAAGGGTGGAAGTGGAAAAATAGAACAGGAAGGATTAAAAGGGATGGGGAAAGAGATGGCAGGGTAGAGAATATAGGGAGTGACATTAACACTAAAGGTCTTTGGAAAAACTCACATGGAAACATACTACTTGAGAAACTTTCTAATATATATATATATATATATATATATATATATATATATATATATATATATACAAAAAAAATTAAACGGAGTTTACTTTATAGTAGAGGTACAATACCTCAAATAGATACCATATGATACCAAATAAACCCCAGTACCAGGAATGGGCTACCTCATTTTGAGTTGTTGGCCAATGGGATTACATACCCCCCAAAAAAAAATTATAGGCTATTACCAATCCTACTGATTACCATCCAGAACTCGACAGTAAGATCTTATTTCTTCAGCCTTTCAAAGTTTTCAATATATTCAATATTCTCACCTTCTTGGTTAGATTAGTTCAGAATTTGTTTTGATGTTATTGGTGGTGGTGGTGGTGGTAGTGGTGGTGTCCTTGTTCTTGTTCTTGTTGCTCTTGCTGTTTTGGCTATTATTGGGCTATTTGGATTGTTTTCCTATTTTCTGTCTTGGTGTGTTTATTATCATTGATGTCTAAAAAAGCTATTGGATTCTGTATGCTAATTTTGTGTCCTGCCACTTTGCTGGAATTCTGGTTGTTGGTTCCGAATTTTCTGGTGACATCTTTAGGGTCTTTATGTCTAGAGCCTTATCACCTGGAAACAGGGGTCCTTTAGCTTCCTCTTTTCCATAATACTGAAAAAATGTGATTTCTTATTTTTGTGTCAAAGTGGAAACCTAGTTCAATGAAGGTAACCGACCATCACTCCATCCTTGGTAGGCAATATCTCGCTCCTGTATGCTGAGGCACCCTTGAAAGTAACTACACACCCATAGATTCTAGTGCTTCCAACAGGCCAGCACACACCTATTTTATAGTGTGTTTCATTTTTAAGAAAACCTGTGTTTTCCACTGGAAGAAGCTCCAAATTTTAAAGTAAAGACCAGTGGTTGCAGTTAAAAGCATTCTCAGAAACATCTTTATAATAGAAATAACCCAGGGTCAGGAAGGCCACTGGAGAAAGGGGAGGATAGAAGGGAATTTGAGGGTTGACAGACAGATAATTGTCATTGGAGGAGGGGCTCAAATACAGCTTAATCTTTAAAAACTAAGTTGCTCCCTGCAGACAGGATTGAAGAAATCCCCTATAAATGCTTTTGACCATGTGTCTGACTTGTCTCTATTTTCCCACAGCCATGGAACGAGGTGTGCAGGAGAAGTTTCTGCTGCAGCCAGCAACAATATCTGTGGAGTCGGCGTAGCATACAACTCCAAGGTGGCAGGTGAGCCAGCCCTGCCCAAGACAGGCACAGCCTGCCCTGGGAGCTGTCACATTCTCATCTCCTGTTTGCAGGGCTCAGCACATTTATTCCACTGGGCGGGAGTTCTGAGACCCACAGGTAGAGCAGGCATGGGAAGGTCATTTAATTCTAGCACTCACACAGAATTCTTTAAGCATCAGACACCCCCAAAATAGGCAGAACACACACCTATAGCTCAAATGTGAATAGATTTTCATAAATGTATTGACCACGAGACCAACAAAACCCACCAAACCCCAAAGACCTCCTCCTCATGACCCTGTGTCCAGGTATTACCCATACCTATCCAACCAAGAATAACCACAGTCAGGTTTTCTGACAGCAGAAAGAAATGACTATCTCAGGTTTTTAACTTGATATTAATGCAAAGTTGCTACTTTAAAGTATTATGTCCATGTCAATAACATTTTTATAGAGAGAACATATTTGTATTTGCAGGTGTGAAGGATTATTTGTAAAGATATTGGGTGGTCTTGAAACTGTTTTATATGGTCCAACTCATCTTCAAGGAGACCTGATCCACCTGTAGCCTCTTATAAAACACAGCTGGATCGAGTACTTCATGCTTCCTTCCTTACAAGGGTTTTAAGAATGGGAACAGAAAATCATTGAGATTTAGGGAGAAAAACAGATAATTTCTTTCCTGGCAATTTAATTGGACCATAAGCCTACTTTGTACTGACACTTGCATTTCTAGAGGCCTAAATAAGGCAAATGGATGCTCTCCAAACCCACCCTTAGCTCTTTTCAGACTGTTTATAGAGAAACCTGACTGAACTGGGTACAGATTTCACAAAAGACTATGTCTGGGGACTGGAGGCTGGCTTAGTTGATAAAATACCTGTCTTTTAAGTACAAGGACCTGAGTTTGATTCTCAGAAACCCCATTAAAAAATGTCAAGCATTATGAACCACACCAACAATCAGCATGGCATGATAATCCTAACGGTACAGTAGTGGCATGAATACCTTGGTAACCAGCAGCTCTCTGCTTGGACTTAAGGCCTGCTCAACAAGAGGGAATCTGTGCCTGGTACAGGAAACCTAATCAACTATCCAAAGCTAGTGAAGTCATGCATCTTGAAGGAGAACCTACAACCACCACTTCACTAAACCATCACAATTCTCAACTACATTCTAATATTTATCCTTATACACACAGATAAGTGTGGTCCCTATCCCTTACCTAGGAACTTCTCTTTGCAACAGACGGAGACCATAACAGAAATCTTCAACCAACCAAAATGTTGAGCTGTGGATCCCAGTCCCAGTAAATACATCTACAAAGCAACTTGGGCACCTAAGGCTCAGGAAGCATTGTGGGACAGAGGGCAGAAAGATTGTAAGAGCCAGAGGATGAAAGAGTTTCCTGTGGGACTGTCTCTTAGTACTTTCAGAAGCTACACCCATAAAATATCATCAACATGACTTCCTAAACATGAGCTGAACAAGGAAAGCAATAGACATGACAAAGTGGACAGGGGAAAGGCCATAAGGACTCAACCCTACACAAAGAACTACAGGCAACTAGAATATGCTTAGAATTTGAGAAATTGTCTTCAAAGCTACCAATTTGCTGTTCAATTCCAAATGATCATAGAATTAACATATATACAAGTAACATTATATGGACTGAGTGGGTTATATTTAGGACTACATGTATAGACATATACATATGTACACATAGCAACAATTAATAAAAAAGGGGGGCCATGCATTTGAAAGAGAGCAAGAAGGGGTACATGAGAGGGTTTGGTTGGAGGAAAGGGAAGGGATGGTGCAATTATGTCGAAAAGAAAAATGATCCCAGTATTAGGGACAGGGAGACAGAGGATTCCAGGCATTTCCTGGGCACTTATTCTAGGCTAATTAGTGAGCTCCAAGCCAGTGACACACTGTCCCCAAGGAAATGGATAGTGTTCCTAAAGATAATACCCAAAGTTGGCCACAATCTCCCCAAGTACATGCATGCTTGAACACAAGCAGGCATATGCACACACATGTGTGCACACATACTCACATGTGCAAGCACAGAGAGAGAGAGAGAGAGAGAGAGAGAGAGAGAGAGAGAGAGAGAGAGATGTGCACACACACACACACACGTGTGCGTTTCTGAAAAAGTTAAGATCAGGGCTCTTCCTTCTTCTCCTTTGCCTGCTTTCCTCTTTTTCTCTTTCCCCTGGATGTTTCCTCTAGAAACATCTCAGTTCCCTAACCCCTAGTCCCTGCATTCCCTAAAAGCAAAACCAAAAGCAAGGTAGATACAGTCTTCCGTAGCTTCTTCTAGCCTGTAAGCAGCAGGTTGGACATGCCTGTCTGGTCCGATGCGATGCTGTGCCCCCATTAGAGTATCAGAAGACCGTGAGGGCTTCTGCTTGAGGAAACACCAAAGTTGGTCAAGAATTGCAAGCAAAACCAGTTTCAGCATCCCCCAGTCATGTAAAATTGAGAGGGGAAAATCTTGTATTCATTAAGGCTGATAATCCTGAAAACTCGTGTGTGTGTGTGTGTGTGTGTGTGTGTGTGTGTGTGTGTGTGTGTGTGTCCTTTACTAAAAATGAACCAAACTCTTCCAAAGAATTTTCCTTAAGCAATTTTCTATGCTATGGAGGACTAAAGCGCCACCTGGTGATCTACTGAGATAACTGTTGGTCTGTGGTGGTCTGGAGGTGCTTGGTAA
Organism: Mus caroli; assembly: GCF_978045245.1. Lineage (NCBI taxonomy): Eukaryota > Metazoa > Chordata > Mammalia > Rodentia > Muridae > Mus > Mus caroli. The sequence goes on along the minus strand of NW_028227257.1, from coordinate 36,188,807 downwards.
TATGTTGGAGAAGTTCTGGTAGGAATACTTAGCCTGGAAAAGAAGAGAGAAAAGGGCTTGTCTCGGTTTAGTGGCAGAGACTTAGAATCCCAGAACTCGGGAGGCTAAATCAGAAGCCAGCCTGAGCTGTTTATGAAAGCAGAAAATAGAGAATGAATCTTCTAAAGAGAGAGAGAGAGAGAGAGTCAGTCAATGGACAAGCCCACTAAGATACTAATGACAACAGAATGACAGAATGGGGTACAGAAGTAGAACTGAGAGACTGGGGACCTGAGGTCAGTGGAATGTCCACCCAGGAGGTAAAACATGTCCTTCTACCAGAACCATCAACCTCTGTTATTTTGCCTCCTTCAGATCAGTTCCCAGCAATCAGGAGCCTCTCCAGACACTCTCAGTTCATTGCTTCTCAAATACCCGAGAGATGTCAGTCTAATGAACCCTTTGCACAGCGCCCTGGGACCCTCCATGCAGAACAAAGTACAAGACTATTGGCCAACTTCCTCTGTTGAAAATAGAGTGTGTGACTTTTCCCGGGCTCTCGTTTTCAGAATCTCTAAATACTGGAACCCTAAATGACTCTAAAAGTCCAAATATCTGGAGATACTTGCATAATGACAATTATAAAAACTAATAATAGCAATCAACACATTGCCTTTCTGTCAAGAACACTGCAAATCTCGACTCATTTTATGTTCTCTGCAATTCTATCACATTATTATATCTCTATATGACTTGTACTATTATGTCATAACCTTTTGCGTGCAAAACTTAAACACGGGAACCGCATATCAGTAAATTGTGAGGTTATTTTGCACCTGGTGTCCCTGATTGAGAAGCTGCCATTCTGCTGAAGTAGCTGAATCAGAGTGGCATTTCAAGCCTCTGTGACCAGAAAGCAGCTCCTTCCTCTTCATTTGTTCACTCAGGGGCATGTGAGACCCTTAAAAATATCTTTAACAGGTGTCATTCTGGCTCCACTTTCCTGCTCTCCCAGATGGATCACAACTGGTGGACCCTGGGGAAGGGGACAAAGCAGGAACTCCCTGGGTTCTGGCATCTGGTTTTAAGAACACAGTTATTCCTGCATTTTCTCCACTCAGCCAGGGAAGGAGGCTGGAAGAATTCTAACCACACTGACTCCTTAAGAGTAATTGTCTAACATGGAGACTGGTGTCCAGGATTATTGGTATAGTCTGGAATTTAAATCATCTCAAAAAAACATCTGAAATTTTAATTGTTGATAGTCCCTTAGTCACTTCTTTAATATGAATTTCGAAACAAAAGACCAATTTTATTTATTTTGGAACAAGTCCCTTTCTTCAGTGGGTAATTGTGTAAGGAGGTAACCTAATTCCTCCCCTTTTTAAATTTTCACTTTTAGACTGCATTTTACCTGTTCAGCAAAAGGACTGGACTTGAAAGATGGTTCAATAGACGAGCATATAGCCATGTGAGCCTGGTTACCTGAGTTCAGTCACTAGAACCTAGAAGGGAAGGAGGAAACTGACAACTGAAAGTTGTTCTCTGACTGCCCCATCCATGCCATGGCATATGTGCACACAAGCCATACAACATGCATGCACATACAAACATGTCTTAGTTAGGGTTTTACTGCTGTAAACAGACACCATGACCAAGGACAGCATTTAATTGGGGCTGGCTTACAAATTCAGAGGTTGGGTCCATTATCATCAAAGTAGGAACATGGCAGCATCCAGGCAGACATGAGATAGGAGGAGCTGAGAGTTCTACAACTTTCTAAAGGCAAACAGAAGAAGACTGACTTCTAGGCAGCTATGATAAGGGTCTTAAAGCCCACACCCATGATGACACATTTCCTTCAACAAGGCCACATCTACTCCAACAAGGCCACATCCCCTAATAGTGCCACTCCCTGGGCCCACCATATTCAAACCACCACAATATATGATATACACATGCATACATCATACACATTGTGCATATATATTATACACACACAAACATAATATACATACATGCATATATCATACATACATGTACACACATAACATAATGAAAAAGGGAGATTGAGAAAATACTGAAATTTAAAAATCTATCAATCATAAATATGTAAGTGAACAAAAATAACAAACTTTCCCATTAACATTACTTGCTGATTCGTCAGCGTAGCGCTGCTGAAAGCTCAGGGAAGTGCCCAGCCTTTGGGGTGATGCAGTCTCAGGCCTTCAATCCATTTGTATAGTTCATGGATGTTGTGTAGGAGGGAACCCATGGTGACTAGCAGGTGAGACACCTCTCTCCCTCATTTGAAGACAAGGGTGGAGAAGCAAGACCATGTGACATAATTATTCCCACTCTGAGCAGAGTAAAGCGAGGTGGCAGACAGGAAAGTCCTCCACTTGTGCACAGGCTCACAGTTAGTTCCATGACACCTTGGGCTTCCCTGAGTAACCCAAAGCATAGCAGGCCCAGGTGGATTTGCCCTGGGCTGCCTTCCTTCTCAAACCAGAGCAGATGAAACTGCACAGGAGATGAGATCACCATTAGCTGATTTCTTCACCATAAAAAGATAAACGCTTGAGGAAACAGACATGCTCCATCTCATGGTAGCCCACGACGGTGTTCGATTTCAGTGTTAATTAGAAACAAAAGGTAATTTTAAAAACAAATTTAGTAAGGACTATGAGAAGCACACCATTGATCACATAATATGAAACTTCTGTCACCAATGAGTCACTTCCACTTGGCCATCGCTCTTATTAACCACTAGTTTATACAACACATTCATGAGTTTCTATACTTAGTATCTGGGTCTTTTAAGCAAATCAATTAAAGTCGCCATAAGGTTGGGGAGAGAGAAATCCGGCCTACATAGGGCCACAAGCCTCTTCCGGCCAGAAAAGCACCGGGGCAGCTAGGGCGCAGGGTTGGCTGACACTCGCCAGCTACCCACAACACCCGCCACAGGATCTTAAGACTTCTGGTGAGTGGAACACAGCTTCTGCTCCAATCCAATTGCCCACAGGAGCTGAGACTGCATTAGTTAGGGAAGCAGAAACCGGCCTGAGTAGGGCCACAGACCTCATCCGGCCGGATCAGCGCCAGGGTAGCTAGAGCGCAGGGTTGCCTGACACCCGCCAGCTACCCACGACCCCCACCACAGGAGTTTGGGACTGCTGGTGAGTGGAACACAGCTTCTGCTCCAGTCCAATCACGCGGGACCTGAGACTGCTCTGGTTGGGGAGAGAGAAATCCGGCCTACATAGGGCCACAAGCCTCTTCCGGTCAGAAAAGCACCGGGGCAGCTAGGGCGCAGGGTCGGCTGACACTCGCCAGCTACCCACAACACCCGCCACAGGATCTTAAGACTTCTGGTGAGTGGAACACAGCTTCTGCTCCAATCCAATTGCGCGCGGGACCTGAGACTGCATTAGTTAGGGAAGCAGAAACCGGCCTGAGTAGGGCCACAGGCCTCATCCGGCCGGATCAGCACAGGGGTAGCTTGAGCGCAGGGTCGCCTGACACCCGCCAGCTACCCACGACCCCCACCACAGGATTTTGAGACTGCTGGTGAGTGGAACACAGCTTCTGCTCCAGTCCAATCACGCGGGACCTGAGACTGCTTTGGTTAAGGAGGCAGAAATCCGGCCTACGTAGGGCCACAAGCCTCTTCCGGTCAGAAAAGCACCGGGGTACCTAGGGCGCAGGGTCGGCTGACACTCGCCAGCTACCCACAACACCCACCACAGGATCTTAAGACTTCTGGTGAGTGGAACACAGCTTCTGCTCCAATCCAATTGCGCGCGGGACCAGAGACTGCATTAGTTAGGGAAGCAGAAAACCGGCCTGAGTAGGACCACAGGCCTCTTCCGGCTGGACCAGCACCGGGGTACCGCCAGCTACCCACAACCCCCGCCACAGGATTTTGAGACTGCTGGTGAGTGGAACACAGCTTCTGCTCCAATCTTTAAACAGTGACAATGATAACAACTAACCCCAGAGATTACCAGATGGCAAAAGGTAAACGTAATAATCTTACTAACAGAAACCAAGACCACTCACCATCATCAGAACCCAGCACCCCCACTTCGCCCAGTCCAGGGCACCCCAACACACCGGAAAAGCTAGACACGGATCTAAAAGCATATCTCATGATGATGGTAGAGGACATCAAGAAGGACTTTAATAACTCACTTAAAGAATTACAGGAGAACATGGCTAAAGAGTTACAAGTCCTTAAAGAAAAACAGGATAACACAATCAAACAGGTAGAAGTTCTTAAAGAAAAACAGGATAACACAATCAAACAGGTAGAAGTCCTTAAAGAAAAACAGGAAAACACATCCAAACAGATGATAGAAATGAACAAAACCATACTAGACCTAAAAAGGGAAGTAGACACAATAAAGAAAACCCAAAATGAGGCAACACTGGAGATAGAAACCCTAGGAAAGAAATCTGGAACCATAGATACGAGCATCAGCAACAGAATACAAGAGATGGAAGAGAGAATCTCAGGTGCAGAAGATTCCATAGAGAACATCGGCACAACAATCAAGGAAAATGTAAAATGCAAAAAGATCCTAACTCAAAACATCCAAGAAATACAGGACACAATGAGAAGACCAAACCTACGGATAATAGGAGTGGATGAGAATGAAGATTTTCAACTCAAAGGACCAGCAAACATCTTCAACAAAATTATAGAAGAAAACTTCCCAAATCTAAAGAAAGAGATGCCCATGAACATACAAGAAGCCTACAGAACTCCAAATAGACTGGACCAGAAAAGAAATACCTCCCGACACATAATAATCAGAACAACAAATGCTCTAAATAAAGATAGAATACTAAAAGCAGTAAGAGAAAAAGGCCAAGTAACATATAAAGGCAAGCCTATCAGAATTACACCAGATTTTTCACCAGAGACTATGAAAGCCAGAAGATCCTGGACGGATGTTATACAGACACTAAAAGAACACAAATTCCAGCCCAGGCTACTATACCCAGCCAAACTCTCAATTAACATAGATGGAGAAACCAAAGTATTCCACGACAAAACCAAATTCACACATTATCTCTCCACGAATCCAGCCCTTCAAAGGATAATAACAGAAAAAAAAAACAATACAAGGACAGGAACCACGCCCTAGAAACAACAAGAAGGTAATCCCTCAACAAACCTAAAAGAAGACAGCCACAAGAACAGAATGCCAACTTTAACAACAAAAATAACAGGAAACAACAATTACTTTTCCTTAATATCTCTTAATATCAATGGACTCAACTCCCCGATAAAAAGACATAGACTAACAAACTGGCTACACAAACAAGACCCAACATTTTGCTGCTTACAGGAAACTCATCTCAGAGAAAAAGATAGACACTACCTCAGAATGAAAGGCTGGAAAACAATTTTCCAAGCAAATGGTAGGAAGAAACAAGCTGGAGTAGCCATTCTAATATCTGATAAGATTGACTTCCAACCCAAAGTCATTAAAAAAGACAGGGAGGGACACTTCATACTCATCAAAGGTAAAATCCTCCAAGAGGAACTATCAATCCTGAATATCTATGCTCCAAATACAAAGGCAGCCACATTCATTAAAGAAACTTTAGTAAATCTCAAAGCACACATTGCACCTCATACAATAATAGTGGGAGACTTCAACACACCACTTTCACCAATGGACAGATCATGGAAACAGAAACTAAACAGGGACACAGAGAAACTAAGAGAAATTATGAATCAAATGGATCTGGCAGATATCTACAGAACATTCTATCCTAAAACAAAAGGATATACCTTCTTCTCAGCACCTCATGGTACCTTCTCCAAAATTGACCACATAATTGGTCACAAAACAGGCCTCAACAGATACAATAATATTGAAATTGTCCCATGCATCCTATCCAATCACCATGGACTAAAGCTGATCTTCAATAACAAAATAAATAATAGAAAGCCAACCTTCACGTGGAAACTGAACAACACTCTTCTCAATGATACCTTGGTCAAGGAAGGAATAAAGAAAGAAATTAAGGACTTTTTAGAGTTCAATGAAAATGAAGCCACAACATACCCAAACTTATGGGACGCAATGAAAGCATTTCTAAGAGGAAAACTCATAGCTCTGAGTGCCTCCAAAAGGAAACTAGAGAGAGCACACATTAGCAGCTTGACAACACACCTAAAAGCACTAGAACAAAAGGAAGCAAATTCACCCAAGAGGAGTAGACGGCAGGAAATAATCAAACTCAGGGGTGAAATCAACCAAGTGGAAACAAGAAAAACTATTCAAAGAATCAACCAATCAAGGAGCTGGTTCTTTGAGAAAATCAACAAGATAGATAAACCCTTAGCCAGACTCACTAGAGGGCACAGGGAAAGCATCCTAATTAACAAAATCAGAAATGAAAAAGGAGACATAACAACAGATCCTGAAGACATCCAAAACACCATCAGATCCTTCTACCAAAGGCTATACTCAACAAAACTGGAGAACCTGGATGAAATGGAGAAGTTCCTAGACAGATACCAGGTACCAAAGTTGAATCAAGATCAGGTTAATGATCTAAACAGCCCTATATCCCCCAAAGAAATAGAAGCAGTCATTAATAGTCTCCCAACTAAAAAAAGCCCAGGACCAGATGGGTTTAGTGCAGAGTTCTATCAGACCTTCAAAGAAGATCTAATCCCAGTTCTTCACAAACTATTCCACAAAATAGAAACAGAAGGTACTCTACCCAACTCATTCTATGAAGCCACAATTACTCTGATACCTAAACCACAAAAAGACCCAACAAAGATAGAAAACTTCAGACCAATATCCCTTATGAATATTGATGCAAAAATCCTCAATAAAGTTCTTGCTAACCGAATCCAAGAACACATCAAAACAATCATCCATCCTGACCAAGTAGGTTTCATCCCAGGGATGCAGGGATGGTTCAATATACGGAAATCCATCAACGTAATCCAGTATATAAACAAACTCAAAGACAAAAACCACATGGTCATCTCGTTAGATGCGGAAAAAGCATTTGACAAGATCCAACACCCATTCATGATAAAAGTCTTGGAAAGATCAGGAATTCAAGGCCCATACCTAAACATGATAAAAGCAATCTACAGCAAACCAGTAGCCAACATCAAAGTAAATGGTGAGAAGCTTGAAGCAATCCCTCTAAAATCAGGGACTAGACAAGGCTGTCCACTTTCTCCATACCTATTCAACATTGTACTTGAAGTCCTAGCCAGAGCAATTCGACAACAAAAGGAGATCAAAGGGATACAAATTGGAAAAGATGAAGTCAAAATATCACTTTTTGCATATGATATGATAGTATATATAAGTGACCCTAAAAATTCCACCAGAGAACTCCTAAGCCTGATAAACAGCTTCGGTGAAGTAGCTGGATATAAAATTAACTCAAACAAATCAATGGCCTTTCTCTACACAAAGAATAAACAGGCTGAGAAAGAAATTAGGGAAACAACACCCTTCTCAATAGTCACAAATAATATAAAATATCTTGGCGTGACTCTAACTAAGGAAGTGAAAGATCTGTATGATAAAAACTTCAAGTCTCTGAAGAAAGAAATTATAGAAGATCTCAGAAGATGGAAAGATCTCCCATGCTCATGGATTGGCAGGATCAACATTGTAAAAATGGCTATCTTGCCAAAAGCAATCTACAGATTCAATGCAATCCCCATCAAAATTCCAAATCAATTCTTCAACGAATTAGAAAGTGCAATCTGCAAATTCATCTGGAATAACAAAAAACCTAGGATAGCAAAAACTCTTCTCAAGGATAAAAGAACCTCTGGTGGAATCACCATGCCGGACCTAAAGCTCTACTACAGAGCAATTGTGATAAAAAAACTGCATGGTACTGGTATAGTGACAGACAAATAGACCAATGGAATAGAATTGAAGACCCAGAAATGAACCCACACACCTACGGTCACTTGATCTTCGACAAGGGAGCTAAAAACATCCAGTGGAAGAAAGACAGCATTTTCAACAAATGGTGCTGGCACAACTGGTTGTTAACATGTAGAAGAATGCGAATCGATCCATTCCTATCTCCTTGTACTAAGGTCAAGTCTAAGTGGATCAAGGAACTTCACATAAAACCAGAGACACTGAAACTTATAGAGGAGAAAGTGGGGAAAAGCCTTGAAGATATGGGCACAGGGGAAAAATTCCTGAATAGAACAGTAATGGCTTGTGCTGTAAGATCGAGAATTGACAAGTGGGACCTCATGAAACTACAAAGCTTCTGCAAGGCTAAAGACACCATCAATAAGACAAAAAAACCACCAACAGATTGGGAAAGGATCTTCACCTATCCTAAATCAGATAAGGGACTAATATCCAATATATATAAAGAACTCAAGAAAGTGGACTCCAGAAAGTCAAATAACCCCATTAAAAAATGGGGCTCAGAACTGAACAAAGAATTCTCACCTGAGGAATACCGAATGGCAGAGAAACACCTGAAAAAATGTTCAACATCCTTAATCATCAGGGAAATGCAAATCAAAACAACCCTGAGATTCCACCTCACACCAGTCAGAATGGCTAAGATCAAAAATTCAGGTGACAGCAGATGCTGGCGAGGATGTGGAGAAAGAGGAACACTCCTCCATTGTTGGTGGGATTGCAAGCTTGTACAACCACTCTGGAAATCAGTCTGGCGGTTCCTCAGAAAATTGGACATAGTACTACCGGAGGATCCAGCAATACCTCTCCTGGGCATATATCCAGAAGATGTCCCAACCGGTAAAAAGGACACATGCTCCACTATGTTCATAGCAGCCCTATTTATAATAGCCAGAAGCTGGAAAGAACCCAGATGTCCCTCAACAGAGGAATGGATACAGAAATTATGGTACATTTACACAATGGAGTACTACTCAGCTATTAAAAAGAATGAATTTATGAAATTCCTAGCCAAATGGATGGACCTGGAGGGCATCATCTTGAGTGAAGTAACACAATCACAAAAGAACTCACACAATATGTATTCACTGATAAGTGGATATTAGCCCAAAACTTAGGATACCCAAGATATAAGATACAATTTGCTAAACGCATGAAACTCAAGAAGAATGAAGACCAAAGTGTGGACACTGTGCACCTTCTTAGAATTGGGAACAAAACACCCAGGGAAGGAGCTACAGAGACAAAGTTCGTAGCTGTGATGAAAGGATGGACCATTTAGAGACTGCCGTATCCAGGGATCCATCCCATAATCAGCTTCTAAACGCTGACACCATTGCATACACTAGCAAGATTTTGCTGAAAGGACCCAAATATAGCTGTCTCTTGTGAGACGATGCCGGGGCCTAGCAAACACAGGAGTGGATGTTCACAGTCAGCTATTGGATGTATCACAGGGCTCCCAATGGAGAAGCTAGAGAAAGTACCCAAGGAGCTAAAGGGATCTGCAACCCTATTGTTGGAACAACATGATGTACTAACCAGAACCCCGGAGCTCTTGTCTCTAGCTGCATATGTATCGAAAGATGGCCTAGTCGGCCATCAATGGAAAGAGAGGCCCATTGGACTTGCAAACTTTATATGCCCCAATATAGGGGAATGCCAGGGCCAAAAGAATGGGAATGGGTGGGTAGGGAAGTGGGGGGCGCTATGGGGGACTTTTGGGATAGCATTGGAAATGTAAAATATGTAATAAAAATATTAAAAATCAAAAAAAAAAATAAAGTCGCCATAAGCATCATCAATGATGACTGTTGAGACCCTAAAATCTGGTTGAGTGTGAGCTTGCTTCTTAGCCTCCGGGGCTAATATTCATGAGCACAGAAAGTACCAATTATCTGTGCCCAGGTGATATATTATAGCATGCACTGGTATCAGATGAGAGCACACCTCTGGTGACAGGAATGGAGAGGGAGGTTCTCCCGAAATCCACTGGGTCCTTGCAGCCCCAGGGCACCAAGTTATACCTTTCTAAATGTGTGGAGCAGGAAAAGAGAGTACCTCTGACCATTAATGAGATGTACAGACCTGGGGGTGGGGGTGAGTTAGGTGGAAATGGCAGCTATGCAGCCTGTAGCTGTCCCCACCTATCAAGTCATGACAACCAATAGAACATCTTACAGATATGAAAGCACTGACCCCCCCAGTTCCTCCCACACCTCTCTCTCCCTGTCTTCCACTATCCTCACATTGCTCACAGGGCACAGGAAAGATAGAGACCCTCTCTAACAGACTTCAGGTCACCCTGAGCCTATGTCTTGGTCACTAATAGTGCTGTCATTTGCAAAATTAATACTGTGTCACATTCAATTAATTCATGCCTCCGTCCTCTGGAGGGTAACATGATTAAAAGAAATGCCAAGAGCCTGGCCCCAGGAATATGAATGAGTCTAACCTTCAGTTTATGACACCCCTACCTCCGTCGATGCTAAGGCAGTCAGATAAATACACATCTGTTCCTGTGTTCTTTCTTGTTCATCACAAAGGGAGCTCATGTCATGGTAAGGTAAGAAGCACACTAAGGAACCAGAGTTGTAAAGAGGAAGAAGGTTCAAGGTGCAGCCGCCTGCCCACACTGACTCTGACAAACCTAGGGCTGCCATCAGCCAGCTGGTGGGACAGTCAAGGCCTACTCTGGCCAGTGTTAAGTTTGCCTCACCTTGCTTTTTAGGGTTGACTGATCAAGCCTGGATAATTGATACCAGACAAATTCAAAACTTTATGAACTTTCTCTCTAAAACAAGAGAACAACCTGTTTATTTATCACCCACAAAGCAAACACAATTTCACTTTAAAAAGAAATTTCTGTTCAGCTTATTCTGTAGCCCAGTGGTCTCTATGTTAAATTGTTGCAGGCCTGCTAAAAATTGAACCCAAAATTATGCATATATACATACATACATATATACATACATACACACACATACGTATATTTGTGTGTGTTTGTGTGTATGTGTGTTTGTGTGTGTGTTTATATTTGTGTGTGTGTTTATATTTGTGTATGTGTTTGTGTGTGTGCTTGTGTATGTGTTTGTGTGTATGTGTTTGTATGTGTGTGTCTGTGTACTTGTGTGTGTATGTGTTTGTGTGTATATGTGTGTGTTTGTGTGTGTATATGTTTATGTGTGTGTTTGTGTGTGTATGTGTTTGTATGTGTGTTTGTGTATGTGTGTGTGTTTGTGTGTGTGTGTGTGTGGTGTGGTGTGTGTGTGTGTGTGTGTGTGTGTTAGGCAAGCAGTCTATCACTGAGCTTCGTCAGTATTTCTTAATGTTTGTTTGGAACAAGATCTTAGTAAGTAGACCACTCTGGTCTTGAACCTGCAGTCTTCCTACTTCACCCTCCTAAGTTGCTTCTCTCTTAGAGGTGGGCCACTCAGGCCTAAGTGTCTAAAACTAAGCAAATTTAAAAGCATATGAACTTTCTCCTTAAAGCAAGAAAATTATAGGCATGCACCACTATGCCCTGCTACATTTCTTAAGTAAATAAATTAGATATAGGTCCATAACCAAGTGTAGTCTTAAGCTTTCTTGAAACACAACTTCTAAAAAGTTCAGATCAAATCTTTATCTAAATGAACTTCCTCCAAAAGAAAAGATATTAATTCATAATTGAATGTTAGTTGGCATAAATGGGTGACCTGACTTCAGGGTTAAGGCAGAGGCTGAGGGATTAATGGCTGTCTCTGGCCTTTATTACTTGTTCTGAACCTGTTATTGCTGTTGGAGAGAAAAGATACAGATAAATCACATACAGACATTCACTCCTAAGAATCAATCTGGAGGTGAATATCCAGCATCATGCTGAGCCCAGGGACAGAAGTAAACACAATAACAGCACCCGGGCACCAAAACGCCTTGCTGCCTGATAAGACATAAAGCACTGCTACCCCTGCAGTTGCCTAAAGGGGGTCTGGGAGAAACTTTGATCCAAGCATGGAGGGGGGTGAACCTCACATCATTGAGGTGGTAAGACAGAATGCCTAGCCTCTTGGGGTAAGAACAGACCTTGAGCAGCATACACGGGCTGGCCAAGAGTCCCACCCCGGACACATATATAATAGAGGACTGCCTGGTCTGGCCTCAGTGGGAGAAGATGCCCATAATCCTGGAGAGACTTGAGATCCCAGGGAAGAAGGGTGTTTGTGGGGTAGGGAGCACCCTCTCAGAGGCAAGGGGGAGCAGGAATGGGATAAGGAACTGTGGTGGGGGGCCTAGAGTGGGGACAACAGCTGGAATGTAAATAGATAAAATAATTTTTGAAAAAGAATAGGTCTTGAGAAAGAAAACAATATCTTATCAATTCTTCAAGCCCTACAAGACCTGAGTGGCCTTTATTTAAATTAATTTGCATACTGTGTTACAGAATTGAGATTGACAAATAATGTCCTTGAACAATAATGTCCTTTGTCCGCAAGTGTTTTCCTATGGCTTCGTGGGAACTAAGAATGGAGCGTTGGGATCCAGATTTTAGCTAGGCATGACCTAGGCACTCCACTTCATAATCCTTGTTTTAGCTCAATTTCTGTTGCTATAACAAAATTATGTATAAAGTATGAGTTATGTATAAAGAGGTTTATTTGGCTTATAGCTTTGAAAGATGAAAGGTCAAGATCAGGGGACCCCATTGGACCTGGCAGAAATACATGCCAGAGAATGGAGAAGTTCCGTTTTGCTGTTTTTAACAACTCACTCTCAAGGGACCCATCCAGGGTCCCCACCTTAAGATGAACCACCTTAATCCCTTCCAAAAGCAATGCCACACAACCACCTAATTACCTCCGTTCTCATATTGCTACTGAGTACCCAGGACCCAGAACAAACCTTTAGGAGACACACTCAAACCACAGAAGTTCCCGTGGTCAGAGTTACTTCAGCTTCCCAACTCTAAGCTATAGCAGGCATAACACACATAACAAAGCCTTGTAGAGAGCAGTCTGGACCAGTCATAACATCTGGAGGAGTCAGTAGGCTGGAGAGTTCATACTAAAGAGGTCTTATAGTCAGCTGGAAGTTGCTATGAGCAGCTTGGCAGAAGTGAAGGCCTCTTTGTTCTTTCCCCTTATGACCCCGTGTTCAACTCTGATTTGCCCAGTTCAGTCCTAAACATCAGGCTCTGCTCCTTGCTGGCAAATGTCACTCCCAAAAGGCATTAGAGAATAACAGACTTACAGATATACCATACTGTACCAAGTACCTCATTACTGACCATTTATAATAGCATGCTCCATTTCTGTCCTCCCTATATGTGTTCCATCTCTGTCCTCTCTATATTCCTTCTCAGCTATGATGAACTGACGGTGCCTTTTTCTTTTTTATCTCATCTCTTGTAACATTCCTGTCCCCCACTCACTGGACCCTGGAGCTTCTTGCTAAGTGTCAGCTGCCTCCCTCTTTCCACACAACTGTATTCACCCTAGAAACCTTGCTTCCCCTCTCCCCCATCAACAGTGATCAATTGTGCACTGCTGAAGGCTAGGTTCCCACTTAGAAACTTAGTAGGGATACCCTTGCACAGCATGTCTTTCCCCATTAAGAACTCAAGTAATTTTTGTTTAGAGAATAAAATGCCTCAAGGAAAGACATGAGTGAGGTCTAAAAAGGAGTGAGTAGGGTGATCTGAGCACCATTTTTTTTTTTTTTTTTTTTTTGTTTTTTCGAGACAGGGTTTCTCTGTGTAGCCCTGGCTGTCCTGGAACTGACTTTGAAAACCAGGCTGGCCTCGAACTCAGAAATCCGCCTGCCTCTGCCTCCCAAGTTCTGGGATTAAAGGCGTGTGCCACCACTGCCCAGCTCTGAGCACCATTTTTGACCCTCAGACTCCATGGTGTTCTGAGGGCACTGAAGGTCCCCAGCACCTCCCAGAACTCAAACTTTTCTCTACCCCCCATGTCTTCTGAGCGCTAGGGTGCCAAAGTCTTGTTTCCTGTCCCACCTGTGCACAGGGATCCGGATGCTGGACCAGCCCTTTATGACAGACATCATCGAAGCCTCCTCCATCAGCCACATGCCTCAACTGATCGACATCTACAGTGCAAGCTGGGGCCCCACAGACAATGGGAAGACGGTTGACGGGCCCCGAGAGCTCACACTCCAGGCCATGGCTGATGGCGTGAACAAGGTAAAGACTTTCCTGTCACCACAAGGCCCTGGTCCACCCATGAGATAGGATATAGAGGGTAAAGTGGTAGGGTCAGATGGAAGTGGGTCTACATCTCTATAGACCTCTATGTTTAGATCCTGTGGAAGATAGGCACAGAGTTTGGTTTAGTGGTGTAAGAGGCACATGGTAAAGAATTCCTAGAGAATATACAGGGCAGGGGTCACCTAGGTAGAACATGAGCCAGGCTCGGGGATCAGAGAACTCCTGGGCCAAGACCCTATTCCAATTCCTAGTATCCAAGAAGCTTTCAGAAAATGAATTCACCCAGCCTAGCCTGCTTTGTTGCCTATGAAATATTCATATGTGGAATCCTTCAAAGAAATGCCCATGGCCCACAGAAAAGGCCCTTAGTCAACTACCCAAGACTTCATGGCACAAACACAGCATGGATCAGGAATTCAGAAAGGGTACATTGTGGGTGACCCGACTTTTCTCCTCCGGGGGCCTGAAGTGCCAAAGTATTTGTGATTTGAGCATCAGTCTCCAAACTGTTCTCACAAGCTGGTCTGAATTGCTGGATTTAAAGCAATGGTCCTTGGCAAGCATCGGGGATAGAGGTGGTGAGAGATGCCATGTCTCAGCCCAGCTGGCCTGCTGTAGCCCATGCTTCATTTGAACAAGATTCTATCAGGAGCTGAGGGTCATTGTTGTTGATGACTCTGGGATCTATGACTTGTGACCCTAAGATACTAAGATCATAAAATAGCACTTTAAACACACATGTTAAACAGAAAGAGGAGTGTCAACCACTTACATTCAGGGAATAACAGGGTCATGTGAATGTTTGGTGACCACGCTGTATGCCCTCCTTATCTCAATACTGCAGGAGCAGACATCCAGGTAGCCCAGCTGAAGGGACATCTTTTGAGGAGACAGGAATGACCAGAGCAGTAGGGTGATTCAGGCAGGTCCTCAGATAGCTGAAGGGGAGTTGGGTTGCCTGGGTTCCAAATGGCTGTAAGATGTGTGGAAACCCACATTGGGGCTCTGAGGTCCAAATCCTAGGCCACCCTTACCCATCTGTTCTCCCTGTCCCTCCCCCCCCCCATCCTTTCTTCTCTTCCTTGGGGCATGCATTCAGGTAGTGCAAAGGTCCCCTTCCCATTCTTGCTCATCACAACCTGGCAGCTTCTGTGCCACTTGTCCCTACTGCTTCCAGGGAAATGTTGGGCCCAAGTTGGGCCCATGGGGACATGTCCTTCCCAAGCCGAGACTTCAAAACTAATATGGCTCTGTGTGAAGACTCAGAATATGAAGGGATCAAGGACAGTGACCTGTCTAATGCCTTCTTTTTCTCTTCTGTGGGATAATGGTGAATATTCAGTAATCATCACCCTCCAACAGAGAAGTCTCTCATGTACTGTTGAGTTCTATCAAAGACCTGAACATAAATATGAGACCATATATCCCTCTCTGTTACAGGGTTTGATAGCGTACCCAATTCCTCCTCTTTGAGGTCTCAACACTAGGTGTCTTGGAATATAGCCTAATTTGAAATTCAGGTCAGTGCAGATAAAACTTGTGATCATGAGGCATGGATAAGTGAGTCAGGCTCTAAGCCAGCATGATAAGAATAAAAAATCCACAGTTATTAAATGGAAGTGTTTGCCCACAGATATGCTCAATGGAAGAATGTTGCACAAAATTGAAGATAGGAACCATATGCATAAAACAAACAAAACAAAACAAAAACAAACAAACCACCAAGGTGCCAGGATGTCAGAGAATCACCAGCGACTGGGGAGGGTGTGGAAGAGCTCTCCTCCAATCTGTGGAGAGGAAGCAATTCAGTTGACACTTCAATCTCCAGCATCTAGATCCTATGGCAGCTAGGCAATGAATATCTGTTATTTAAAGCACCCAGTTTATAGTACTTTGTTATGGTACTCCTAGAAAATTAATGCACCCTTCCAATCTTGTAACAGACAATCAGAAAGGGCATTTGGCCAGACTCTGTAACAATGTGGAAAGACCTGGTCACTTTTACAGTTCACCTTGATGTCCCCTGCTCTCTCTTTTATAGCCAAGACTAATCAGGCATGGAAGCTGGCAAACAGAGCTTCTATGTCCCCTTCAGGGAGAGACCTTGTTCTCCAACATAGCCCTGGTTTTCCTTCAGTCACAGAATTTGCATACTGCATATTCACCTTGTATGTAGAAGACAGCCTTGGCCTAGTAGGGTTTAAAGTTCCCTTTGGGAGGGGGAAAAACTGGGATAAAGGCACCTGAGATCCCGAATTGTGTGTTTCTACAAAAAGAAAAGTTTTTCAACCTGAGTCACCACATATCCTGTCCATGCAGATCAGCTTTGCTAAGTAAGCCATGACCTCTCTCTTTAAGAGTTGTCTCCCTTACATTCAATACAAGGTTCAAAAAGCACAGAGTCCTGGAATTGTACAGCTGCCAGTCATCTGCCATCTATCACTTCCTACACTTGGGTAGGGCCTGTTGGGAAACTAACAAAATGATGCCCTGGTACAAGGTTGTGGCAGTCTGCCATTGCAATTGAGCCAATCTAAAACCATATGGAGGGCCCTGACATTAGATGGTACAGGGCAAAGGCTTACCAATAGGACCTGGTGGCAGGAGGTGGCATTGCTGCCCTGTTTCAAGTAGCGAAGGCACATTTAGACACATCAGCAGTTTGCCTTCTTAACACGTGACTCACCTCATGATTGACAAAAAGCATGCATCCAACTCAGGACCAGATGACAGTGGATGTGGTGTGTTTTGGCACCTAAAGCTGGAAGAGTCAGGCAAGTCTGCAACAAATGCCTCTGTCCACATATGCGATGCAGATCTCATTGAAACAGGGCATCCCTGGGCGGCTCCTGTCATTTACCATGCCTCTGAATGTCACATCTCAGAGCTGGATCCTTCTCTTTGCTCCATCTGTAACCTCCCTGCCTGCAACTGAAAGGCCTTCTCAAGTGGGATGGCTCTGCATCACATACCAAGATTGCTGGAAAGGAAGAAAAGAATCTTCATGGCTTACCTTCAGACAACAGCATGCAAATATTTTGGAGAGGAGAGTGCACCGTGCAGTGGGGAATATGTTTTCTCATTTGACTTTTTCCTGGGTTTTGTTTCAAGATAACACTTTTTAGACAGTTTTGGTATGCTTTGTAAGTGACAGCATAGTATATAAAAGCAAAGGGCTCCTCTATATCAGTTATTTGACTTACTCTAAAGAAAAACCCACCTGGGAAAGATGCTATCCATCCACACACAGGAATCTGACTGTGAGTGTCACCGAGGGGCAGTTCTTACATTTGTCTTTGAATATTAACATTCTGCAAAGGGTTTTTTTATGAATATAATAGCCATAAAAATGAGAAGGAAATGAAGAGATGGGTCTCTACTCTTAACAGTGCCCACACTGTTTGGCATGGTGTTTGCTATTCCCAAGTGCCTATCATCTGCTTCACACAAAAACCTCATTTATTTGAATCTTTAGAAATGTCAGTGGGCCACTTCTAAATTTTTTTCAGTAAATGCTTGAAAAGGCATCAAAGAATAGGCAAGACAGAAGGAAAGAGACTAGCAGATGACATGTCTGGGTGGTCAAGTGCTTCTCTGCCAATCACAAGGCTCTGGGTTTGGTCTGCAGAATCCCAGGAAAAGAATGAACTCTTTGCCCTTGGCTTGTTGCCTCTTTAACTCTGTAGTGTACATATTAGGTTTATAGTTAAAGCATTTTTCACAGTATAGCTGGGAAGTTGGTAGCAGAGATTCTGAATGATTAATCTCTACCGGTGCTGGCTAGTTTTGTGTTACCTTGACCATGAGCTAGAGACATTTGAAAAGACAGGACCACCATCAAGATAATGGCTTCACCAGAATGGCCTGTAGGCAGGCCTATGGTACACTTTCTTAATTAGTGACTGATACAGGAGGGTCCAGCTCACTGTAGGTGCTAGACAAAAGCAGGCTGAGCAGACCATGGAAAGCAAGCTGGTAAGCAGCTGTCCCCCATGGCCTCCAGTGTTCTGCCTTGAGTTCCTGCCCTGACTTCTCTGGAGGATGGACTACAAATTGTTAACTGAGACAAACTCTTTCCTCCCCTAGTTGCTCCTGGTCACCGTGTTTTATCACAGCAATAGAAACCTAACTGGGACACAGTGTAAGTTTGGGATCTCCCGAAAGCAAACCCTGAGACAAGACTTGAGTTTAAGATCTGAGCTGAACTTGAGTTGAAC
The DNA here is from genome assembly GCF_978045245.1 of Mus caroli. Lineage (NCBI taxonomy): Eukaryota > Metazoa > Chordata > Mammalia > Rodentia > Muridae > Mus > Mus caroli. The sequence goes on along the minus strand of NW_028227257.1, from coordinate 36,170,454 downwards.
TCAAGTTTAGGTGTAACCTCAAGCATTCCACCTACACCAACTCCCCTGAAATAACAACTTCGAGGCTTCTTATATATGAATAAGTACCTAGGCAAAAGCCTTGGCTCATTCCCTAACTAGCTTAGAATTTAAATCTTGTTATTCTCTTCTATGTTCTGCCATGTGACTGGTTAACTGGTCCTCAGTTACATGCCACCTCTTCCTCTTTGTGTGGGGCTGAACCTCTTCCTCCCCTGTCTCTATCCCTGAATCATCCTCCTTTCCCTCTCCCCTCCTGATGTCCTATCTTCCAATTTGGCTTCAGTTCATTGACCAATCAGCTTCTTATTGACAGATGAATTGTCAACATAGTGCACAAGAGATTATCTCTACATTCAGGATTTGAGTTGATGTTATTTGGGAGGCAAAGTGAGTACCAGTAGCAAATAGGGAGGTGTAACGAGAACCATAAATGGTCAATACAGGCCATGTACTCAAGCCAGTTACCTACATGAGTGTCTTAGTCAGGGTTTCTATTCCTGCACAAACATCATGACCAAGAAGCAAGTTGGGGAGGAAAGGGTTTATTCGGCTTACACTTCCATGCTGCTGTTCATTACCAAAGGAAGTCAGGACTGGAACTCAGACAGGTCAGGGAGCAGGAGCTGATACAGAGGCCATGGAGGGATGTTCTTTACTGGTTTGCCTCCCCTGGCTTGCTCAGCCTACTCTCTTATAGAACCCAAGACTACCAGCCCAGGGATGGTCCCACCCACAAGGGGCCTTTCCCCCTTGATCACTAATTGAGAAAATGCCTTACAGTTGGATCTCATGGAGGCATTTCCTCAACTGAAGCTCCTTTCTCTGTGATAACTCCAGCTGTGTCAAGTTGACACAAAAATAGCCAGTACAATTGACCCCTTGTCAACTTGACACACAAACACATCACTAGTAAGCCTCAACCCTTACATTCTTATTCATCCCCAAGATCTAAATAACTTTAAAAGTCCCACAGTCTTTACATATTCTTAAAATTTCAATCTCTTTAAAATATCCATCTCTTTTAAAATCCAAAGTCTTTTTACAATTAAAAGTCTCTTAACTGTGGGCTCCACTAAAACAGTTTCTTCCTTCAAGAGGGAAAATATCAGGGCACAGTCACAATCAAAGCAAAAATCAATCTCCAACCGTCCAACGTCTGGGATCCAACTCTCGATCTTCTGGGCTCCTCCAAGGGCTTGGGTCACTTCTCCAGCCATGCCCTTTGTAGCACACACGTCGTCCTCTGGGCTCCAGATGCCTGTACTCCACTGCTGCTGCTGCTCTTGGTGGTCATCTCGTGGTACTGGCATCTCCAAAACACTGCGTGACCCCTTCAGTCCTGGGCCTTCAATTACAACTGGGGCTGCACCTTCACCAATGCCTTCCATGGCCTCTCACAGTGCCGAGCCTGAGCTGCTGTGTGACCCCTTCATGCCTTCAAAACCAGTACCACCTGGGTGACCCTTACACATTACCAAGTCCCACTGCAGAAGGAGTACAACCTTGCCTATCTCTGGAACACAGCCTCTTTGTGCTTTCAGAAAACATTTCCCAGAAGATGTCACCTCAATGATGCTGGTCTCTTCTTAATCACCGTTAATTTCTTAGCTCCAGCTAACCAGCATCAATAGTCCCAGTAATGCAAAGTTTTTGCTTTAGTAGTTCTGGTATCTTGTTAATCACAGCTGATTCTTCAGCCCCAGCTAACCAGAACTACAAAATCTTCACAATAAAAACAGCAATGCCCCTGAAGAGAGTCTTTAATTTTCCCTCTGAAATTTCACAAACCAGGCCTCCATCTTCTGCAATGTTCTCAGCATTATCTTCCAAGCTCCTACACAACATCTGACAGAGCTCTTAACAACGAATGGATCTTCAAGCCCAAAGTTCCAAAGTCCTTCCACAGTCCTCCCCAAAACATGGTCAGGTTGTCACAGGAATACCCCACTCTGCTGGTACCAATTTCCCCATGGTAATCTAGATCTATCACTCCTCCTAACACGGTTATTCCTTTTTTAGCCTGTTGGTTTAAGGGCATTAGAAGCCCAAAATGACCAGGGGGAAGTCTGAGCTTCCAGTTCAATGGAATATTTGTTGTAGCTCCTGGTAGGAGCACTCCCCTCTCTGGAGCCAAAACTTCTAGGTGTGGTGGAACACACCTTTAATCTGGGCTACACCTTCTGCTGGAGACAATATAAGGACATTGGAAGAAGGGAGTCTAGCTCTTGCTCCTTTGCCTGCTTGCTGTGTGAGACTGAGTAACTGCTAGATCCTTGGACTTCCATTCACAGCTGCGACTGAACCATTGTTGGGAATTGGGCTGCCGACTGTAAGTCCTCAATAAATTCTTTTACTATATAGAGACTATCCATAAGTTCTGTGACTCTAGAGAACCCTGACTAATACAATGAGCGATAAAAATCATGGAATATCAAAAATCCACATAGAACATACAGTAAAGGTATATTTATCTTAGCAAAGGAGCTAAGATTAAAAAAAAAGAAGAAGAAAAGAAAAACATTGATATTTACTCCCACAAGGGGTGGCTGTGCCCTACCAGTCAAAGCCAAAGAGCAGGTTCATGGAGAAGCCTTCAGCCTCTTGGGAAGTAACCATACACAAGAGGTTCTGAGGTCCTGGGGATCGAGGATGCCATCTGTCACCTGTTACAGTCAGTGGAGCTCAGCTAAAGCAAAATCTAATCAGAGACCTCCAGACAAAACTTGGCCTCTGAACTGGTTCACTGTGTGAATGAAAGGATGCAGTCCTTGCAGGAGGATGAGTGAAGCAACAGACAAGCAAGCCATCAGAGAGCACAGTATCTCATCCTCCAACATCTTCCATTCCTCTGACAACCAGAGGAAGAATTCAGACAGCACGAGAGAACCTTGACGGTGACAGGACTCATGAGGTTCTTCTCTCTCATAAAGGGAACACAGACATCCAAGGTAGCCTGGAACATTCTGGCTGGCTCTGATGACTATATCTCAGCGCCATTATTAATCACATCTAAGGACTGCTACTAGAAAGAGTAAATAATTAGTTTAGGAATAGTTAGAGACAATCTGCAACAATCCTCTGTGGTGCTGATGAGACTGAGTGGGGATGGGGCATAGCACAAGCATCGGGTTTCTGCACTAGAATATATGAAGATGAGTCCCTTACAAGAGACTGGCTCAAGTGCCCATCCAGGAGGGAGGGGTACAGGGCTGGCTGGGAGAAGGTGATTAATCAGGTGCAAGCTAGGCCAAGCCCTGATGCTGCTTGTTGAAATTTAATCAGAGTGTGGGTCAGATACAGTGGCACCAGTGGCAGGGCCTCAGCAGGCGATGGATGCCTCCTGCCACAGAGCACTCAGGAACACCAGTCCTGATTTATTCTCTGAAGCCCAGTAAAGCCTCACATTTGGGTGAGGGCTGCTTGGCATGAAGCCTGCAATTCGGTCTCCGAAATGGTTCACATACCATTGCAAGTCTTCCCTGCATTTCTGGGACGAAAAAGAAATACAGGAAGGCAAAGGCTGTAGGATCAAGGCATTTACAGTCATTTTCAGCTACATAAGGAGTTCAAGGCCTACCTGGGCTGTCTGAGCTCCTGCCAAAAAAAGGGAAGTCCTGCCTGGCATGTGCAAGACCCTGGATTCAATCCCCAGCTCCACAAAAAAATAATCTATATTGGCAATTATGATTTATAGATGATAATGCTATAGTCATTATATAGAGCAAAAATATGTTATGTGGATAGAAAGTCTTCAAATATACAATTTCTTCCCATCAAAAACTTCTTCTTTTAGTAACTCTGCCAAACAGAGCTAAAAAGACAAACAGACAGACAGATAGATAGATAGATAGATAGATAGATAGTAGATAGATAGATAGATAGATAGATAGATAGATAGATTCATACATACATACATATATATAAATTATACATAGATAGATACATAGAGAATTATGTTTATTTTAAACAATAGGCAGTTTTATTAAACTAGAAATAAGCCTCCACGTATGTCTAAAAAGAGAATAAATTGTAAAATGCCTATTTAAAAAAGCTAATAAAACATGACATAGAATATTATTAATCACATGAGTAGGTGTTAATTATATAATAGTAAAAAGCACATTTTTAAGTAAGACAAATAAATGAATCTTTTTCATTATCCCAGGTTCATTTCTAAAGCTATTCTAATACTTTGCCTCTCTCCATAAAACTGTCAGGAACCCACAAAATCACACAAAGAATCATTTATTCTCAGGTTATAAAGAATTCCTATTTTCCTCTCCATAGTCCGTATATTTCAATTATTCAATATTGCATGTAATTTTTACAATAAAAAGTTAAATAACTTTTTAAAGCATATTAATGTACTAAGACGTCAGAGTGGAAACCATTTGTGGAACCAGCATTTGGGAAGCTGGGGCAGGAGGATTTCTGTGAGTTCGAGATCACAAAGCCAGGGTAAACTATAAACCTTTGCTTCCATTTGGTGGCAGCCCCTCTGCAGCCCAGTGCCCTCCCATAGCCTCAATCATGCATCTGTGATCAACTGGAAGGTAAGCCAGAGACTGACTGGTCTAAGGAAGATCTTGCAGGAATCTGGGAGCTGTTCACTATCAGCTGGGGCAGTGAATTTAACTGGGCTCTGTGACTATCATCAATAAGGCTAAGTCAGATTCATTGCATGGTGTAACCAAGCTCTGAGACATAGCAGAGATGTACAAGGTTTCCTAAGTCTTGGGCTTGGAATCTTTGCCCACCGAATGTCTCTCACATTCTTTTTTTTTTTTTTAATATTTTTATTACATATTTTCCTCAATTACATTTCCAATGCTATCCCAAAAGTCCCCCATAGCGCCCCCCACTTCCCTACCCACCCATTCCCATTCTTTTGGCCCTGGCATTCCCCTATATTGGGGCATATAAAGTTTGCAAGTCCAATGGGCCTCTCTTTCCATTGATGGCCGACTAGGCCATCTTTCGATACATATGCAGCTAGAGACAAGAGCTCCGGGGTTCTGGTTAGTACATCATGTTGTTCCAACAATAGGGTTGCAGATCCCTTTAGCTCCTTGGGTACTTTCTCTAGCTTCTCCATTGGGAGCCCTGTGATACATCCAATAGCTGACTGTGAACATCCACTCCTGTGTTTGCTAGGCCCCGGCATCGTCTCACAAGAGACAGCTATATTTGGGTCCTTTCAGCAAAATCTTGCTAGTGTATGCAATGGTGTCAGCGTTTAGAAGCTGATTATGGGATGGATCCCTGGATACGGCAGTCTCTAAATGGTCCATCCTTTCATCACAGCTACGAACTTTGTCTCTGTAACTCCTTCCCTGGGTGTTTTGTTCCCAATTCTAAGAAGGTGCACAGTGTCCACACTTTGGTCTTCATTCTTCTTGAGTTTCATGCGTTTAGCAAATTGTATCTTATATCTTGGGTATCCTAAGTTTTGGGCTAATATCCACTTATCAGTGAATACATATTGTGTGAGTTCTTTTGTGATTGTGTTACTTCACTCAAGATGATGCCCTCCAGGTCCATCCATTTGGCTAGGAATTTCATAAATTCATTCTTTTTAATAGCTGAGTAGTACTCCATTGTGTAAATGTACCATAATTTCTGTATCCATTCCTCTGTTGAGGGACATCTGGGTTCTTTCCAGCTTCTGGCTATTATAAATAGGGCTGCTATGAACATAGTGGAGCATGTGTCCTTTTTACCGGTTGGGACATCTTCTGGATATATGCCCAGGAGAGGTATTGCTGGATCCTCCGGTAGTACTATGTCCAATTTTCTGAGGAACCGCCAGACTGATTTCCAGAGTGGTTGTACAAGCTTGCAATCCCACCAACAATGGAGGAGTGTTCCTCTTTCTCCACATCCTCGCCAGCATCTGCTGACACCTGAATTTTTGATCTTAGCCATTCTGACTGGTGTGAGGTGGAATCTCAGGGTTGTTTTGATTTGCATTTCCCTGATGATTAAGGATGTTGAACATTTTTTCAGGTGTTTCTCTGCCATTCGGTATTCCTCAGGTGAGAATTCTTTGTTCAGTTCTAAGCCCCATTTTTTAATGGGGTTATTTGACTTTCTGGAGTTCACCTTCTTGAGTTCTTTATATATATTGGATATTAGTCCCTTATCTGATTTAGGATAGGTGAAGATCCTTTCCCAATCTGTTGGTGGTTTTTTTGTCTTATTGATGGTGTCTTTAGCCTTGCAGAAGCTTTGTAGTTTCATGAGGTCCCACTTGTCAATTCTCGATCTTACAGCACAAGCCATTACTGTTCTATTCAGGAATTTTTCCCCTGTGCCCATATCTTCAAGGCTTTTCCCCACTTTCTCCTCTATAAGTTTCAGTGTCTCTGGTTTTATGTGAAGTTCCTTGATCCACTTAGACTTGACCTTAGTACAAGGAGATAGGAATGGATCGATTCGCATTCTTCTACATGTTAACAACCAGTTGTGCCAGCACCATTTGTTGAAAATGCTGTCTTTCTTCCACTGGATGTTTTTAGCTCCCTTGTCGAAGATCAAGTGACCGTAGGTGTGTGGGTTCATTTCTGGGTCTTCAATTCTATTCCATTGGTCTATTTGTCTGTCACTATACCAGTACCATGCAGTTTTTATCACAATTGCTCTGTAGTAGAGCTTTAGGTCCGGCATGGTGATTCCACCAGAGGTTCTTTTATCCTTGAGAAGAGTTTTTGCTATCCTAGGTTTTTTGTTATTCCAGATGAATTTGCAGATTGCACTTTCTAATTCGTTGAAGAATTGATTTGGAATTTTGATGGGGATTGCATTGAATCTGTAGATTGCTTTTGGCAAAATAGCCATTTTTACAATGTTGATCCTGCCAATCCATGAGCATGGGAGATCTTTCCATCTTCTGAGATCTTCTATAATTTCTTTCTTCAGAGACTTGAAGTTTTTATCATACAGATCTTTCACTTCCTTAGTTAGAGTCACGCCAAGATATTTTATATTATTTGTGACTATTGAGAAGGGTGTTGTTTCCCTAATTTCTTTCTCAGCCTGTTTATTCTTTGTGTAGAGAAAGGCCATTGATTTGTTTGAGTTAATTTTATATCCAGCTACTTCACCGAAGCTGTTTATCAGGCTTAGGAGTTCTCTGTTGGAATTTTTAGGGTCACTTATATATACTATCATATCATCTGCAAAAAGTGATATTTTGACTTCATCTTTTCCAATTTGTATCCCTTTGATCTCCTTTTGTTGTCGAATTGCTCTGGCTAGGACTTCAAGTACAATGTTGAATAGGTATGGAGAAAGTGGACAGCCTTGTCTAGTCCCTGATTTTAGAGGGATTGCTTCAAGCTTCTCACCATTTACTTTGATGTTGGCTACTGGTTTGCTGTAGATTGCTTTTATCATGTTTAGGTATGGGCCTTGAATTCCTGATCTTTCTAGACTTTTATCATGAATGGGTGTTGGATCTTGTCAAATGCTTTTTCCGCATCTAACGAGATGACCATGTGGTTTTTGTCTTTGAGTTTGTTTATATACTGGATTACGTTGATGGATTTCCGTATATTGAACCATCCCTGCATCCCTGGGATGAAACCTACTTGGTCAGGATGGATGATTGTTTTGATGTGTTCTTGGATTCGGTTAGCAAGAACTTTATTGAGGATTTTTGCATCAATATTCATAAGGGATATTGGTCTGAAGTTTTCTATCTTTGTTGGGTCTTTTTGTGGTTTAGGTATCAGAGTAATTGTGGCTTCATAGAATGAGTTGGGTAGAGTACCTTCTGTTTCTATTTTGTGGAATAGTTTGTGAAGAACTGGGATTAGATCTTCTTTGAAGGTCTGATAGAACTCTGCACTAAACCCATCTGGTCCTGGGCTTTTTTTAGTTGGGAGACTATTAATGACTGCTTCTATTTCTTTGGGGGATATAGGGCTGTTTAGATCATTAACCTGATCTTGATTCAACTTTGGTACCTGGTATCTGTCTAGGAACTTCTCCATTTCATCCAGGTTCTCCAGTTTTGTTGAGTATAGCCTTTGGTAGAAGGATCTGATGGTGTTTTGGATGTCTTCAGGATCTGTTGTTATGTCTCCTTTTTCATTTCTGATTTTGTTAATTAGGATGCTTTCCCTGTGCCCTCTAGTGAGTCTGGCTAAGGGTTTATCTATCTTGTTGATTTTCTCAAAGAACCAGCTCCTTGATTGGTTGATTCTTTGAATAGTTCTTCTTGTTTCCACTTGGTTGATTTCGCCCCTGAGTTTGATTATTTCCTGCCGTCTACTCCTCTTGGGTGAATTTGCTTCCTTTTGTTCTAGTGCTTTTAGGTGTGTTGTCAAGCTGCTAATGTGTGCTCTCTCTAGTTTCCTTTTGGAGGCACTCAGAGCTATGAGTTTTCCTCTTAGAAATGCTTTCATTGCGTCTCATAAGTTTGGGTATGTTGTGGCTTCATTTTCATTGAACTCTAAAAAGTCCTTAATTTCTTTCTTTATTCCTTCCTTGACCAAGGTATCATTGAGAAGAGTGTTGTTCAGTTTCCATGTGAAGGTTGGCTTTCTATTATTTATTTTGTTATTGAAGATCAGCCTTAGTCCATGGTGATCTGATAGGATGCATGGGACAATTTCAATATTTTTGTATCTGTTGAGGCCTGTTTTGTGACCAATTATGTGGTCAATTTTGGAGAAGGTACCATGAGGTGCTGAGAAGAAGGTATATCCTTTTGTTTTAGGATAGAATGTTCTGTAGATATCTGCCAGATCCATTTGATTCATAATTTCTCTTAGTTTCTCTGTGTCCCTGTTTAGTTTCTGTTTCCATGATCGGTCCATTGGTGAAAGTGGTGTGTTGAAGTCTCCCACTATTATTGTATGAGGTGCAATGTGTGCTTTGAGATTTACTAAAGTTTCTTTAATGAATGTGGCTGCCTTTGTATTTGGAGCATAGATATTCAGGATTGATAGTTCCTCTTGGAGGATTTTACCTTTGATGAGTATGAAGTGTCCCTCCCTGTCTTTTTTAATGACTTTGGGTTGGAAGTCAATCTTATCAGATACTAGAATGGCTACTCCAGCTTGTTCCTTCATGCCATTTGCTTGGAAAATTGTTTTCCAGCCTTTCATTCTGAGGTAGTGTCTATCCTTTTCTCTGAGATGAGTTTCCTGTAAGCAGCAAAATGTTGGGTCTTGTTTGTGTAGCCAGTTTGTTAGTCTATGTCTTTTTATCGGGGAGTTGAGTCCATTGATATTAAGAGATATTAAGGAAAAGTAATTGTTGTTTCCTGTTATTTTTGTTGTTAAAGTTGGCATTTTGTTCTTGTGGCTGTCTTCTTTTAGGTTTGTTGAGGGATTACCTTCTTGTTGTTTCTAGGGCGTGGTTCCTGTCCTTGTATTGGTTTTTTTCTGTTATTATCCTTTGAAGGGCTGGATTCGTGGAGAGATAATGTGTGAATTTGGTTTTGTCGTGGAATACTTTGGTTTCTCCATCTATATTAATTGAGAGTTTGGCTGGGTATAGTAACCTGGGCTGGAATTTGTGTTCTCTTAGTGTCTGTATAACATCCGTCCAGGATCTTCTGGCTTTCATAGTCTCTGGTGAAAAATCTGGTGTAATTCTGATAGGCTTGCCTTTATATGTTACTTGGCCTTTTTCTCTTACTGCTTTTAGTATTCTATCTTTATTTAGAGCATTTGTTGTTCTGATTATTACGTGTCGGGAGGTATTTCTTTTCTGGTCCAGTCTATTTGGAGTTCTGTAGGCTTCTTGTATGTTCATGGGCATCTCTTTCTTTAGATTTGGGAAGTGTTCTTCTATAATTTTGTTGAAGATGTTTGCTGGTCCTTTGAGTTGAAAATCTTCATTCTTATCCACTCCTATTATCCGTAGGTTTGGTCTTCTCATTGTGTCCTGTATTTCTTGGATGTTTTGAGTTAGGATCTTTTTCAATTTTACATTTTCCTTGATTGTTGTGCTGATGTTCTCTATGGAATCTTCTGCACCTGAGATTCTCTCTTCCATCTCTTGTATTCTGTTGCTGATGCTCGTATCTATGGTTCCAGATTTCTTTCCTAGGGTTTCTATCTCCAGTGTTGCCTCATTTTGGGTTTTCTTTATTGTGTCTACTTCCCTTTTTAGGTCTAGTATGGTTTTGTTCATTTCCATCATCTGTTTGGATGTGTTTTCCTGTTTTTCTGTAAGGACTTCTACCTGTTTGATTATGTTATCCTGTTTTTCTTTAAGGATTTGTAACTCTTTAGCAGTGTTCTCCTGCAATTCTTTAAGGGATTTTTGTGCTTCCTCTTTAGTGTCTTCTGCCTGTTTAGCAGTGTTCTCCTGTATTTCTTTAAGTGTGTTATTAAAGTCCTTCTTGAAGTCCTCTACCATCATCAGGAGATATGCTTTTAGATCCGTGTCTAGCTTTTCCGGTGTGTTGGGGTGCCCTGGACTGGGCGAAGTGGGGGTGCTGGGTTCTGATGATGGTGAGTGGTCTTGGGTTCTGTTAGTAAGATTATTACGTTTACCTTTCACCATCTGGTAATCTCTGGGGTTAGTTGTTATCGTTGTCACTGTTTAAAGATTGGAGCAGAAGCTGTCTTCCACTCACCAGCAGTCTCTAAATCCTGCGGCGGGGGTCGTGGGTAGCTGGCGGGTGTCAGGCAACCCTGCGCTCCAGCTACCCCTGCGCTGATCCGGCCGGATGAGGCCTGTGGCCCTACTCAGGCCGGTTTCTGCTTCCCTAACTAATGCAGTCTCAGGTCCCGCGCGCAATTGGATTGGAGCAGAAGCTGTGCTCCACTCACCAGAAGTCTTAAGATCCTGTGGCGGGTGTTGTGGGTAGCTGGCGAGTGTCAGCCGACCCTGCGCCCCAGCTGCCCCGGTGCTTTTCTGACCGGAAGAGGCTTGTGGCCCTATGTAGGCCGGATTTCTCTCTCCCCAACCAGAGCAGTCTCAGGTCCCGCGTGATTGGACTGGAGCAGAAGCTGTGTTCCACTCACCAGCAGTCCCAAAATCCTGCGGCGGGGGTCGTGGGTAGCTGGCGGGTGTCAGGCAACCCTGCGCTCCAGCTACCCCGGCGCTGATCCGGCCGGATGAGGCCTGTGGCCCTACTCAGGCCGGTTTCTGCTTCCCTAACTAATGCAGTCTCAGGTCCCGCGCACAATTGGATTGGAGCAGAAGCTGTGTTCCACTCTCCAGAAGTCTTAAGATCCTGTGGCGGGTGTTGTGGGTAGCTGGAGAGTGTCAGCCGACCCTGCGCCCCAGCTGCCCCGGTGCTTTTCTGACCGGAAGAGCGTCTCTCACATTCTAATGGGCAAATCAACACATGAAGCCAGTCAGGCCCCAAGGGGTAGAAAATAGACCCCCTTCTCCTCTTGGGGAAAAATAACCCTGCAACATCATATTACAAAGGGCATCAATACCTGGAATTGTGCAAGTAGAGGCCACAGTAACATCCCCTACCAATGTGTTTCTTTGTGTCAAGGTTGCTTAGCTGTCTGGCAGCCTGCTCAGGAACTGGTAAGGGAGGGTTACCCAGGTATTTTGCCCTAATCTGAACCCGGATATAGGTCCCTCCACAACTCGTGCAGAAACCATGTTTCTCCTCTGCCTTGGTTTCTGAGAACAGTCACCTGTCTTAATGGAGTCTTTCAGCTGTATAGATTTACCAAGAATCTGAAGACAATTCCTAGTTTATAGTCAAACAATTACTTGTGGACTTATTGACACACTCAGTCACAGGTTAATTAATTCCCAGCCCTGTTAGAAGAAATTCAGAATGCCACTTCTCTTTGTCAAGAGGCAGACAAACCTTGGAGGCAATCCAGCCCTTTGTTTTTTAATGACATCTCACCTTAAACCACTGAATCACAGACCCCTGGTGGCCTCACAAAGGCCAGCTTCCTCTGTCTCTCTGCCCCCCCCCCAACCCCGCAACTCTTACTCTATCTTTCCCTCCCCTCCCTCTCTTTCACCCCTCCCTTTAAGGTGCTGCTTCCAGCTTTTGCTAACCTCCTATTCTCAACTACAATTATAAATTCTGGTGATTTTATCTCATTCTAAGCAATAATATCATTCCTATGAGCTCCCATCAGAAGAACAATTTCTGGCCAGGTAAAATGAGGTTGGTTATTTAAGCTGCATTAGCTCAAATCTTGACCCCGCCTAAGCCAGAACCTTACCTGGGCAGGAAACCCTCCCTGAATCCCTGCAGTACCTGGTTCCTCCATGCTGGGCTTAGCACCATATCTTCCTTCCTCTACCAGGGCCGTGGGGGCAAAGGCAGCATCTATGTGTGGGCTTCTGGGGATGGTGGCAGCTACGATGACTGCAATTGTGACGGCTATGCTTCAAGCATGTGGACCATCTCCATCAACTCAGCCATCAATGATGGCAGGACTGCCTTGTATGATGAGAGTTGCTCTTCCACCTTAGCATCCACCTTCAGCAATGGGAGGAAGAGGAATCCTGAGGCTGGTGTGGTAAGTGTAAGCTATTGCCTGACCAGCTTCCTTGTGAACAGGAGCCCCTCTATCGCAGGCTCATCTCCCAACCCCCTCCCTTTCTATTGATAAATTATCACGACTTCTCAGGAAGACATTCTATGTCCAAGTGTACTTTACCAAGGTAGAGACCTACCCTCTGCAGGTGAGAAGCAAGATCGTGTGATGAGCCTTTTCTAGTTCATTTCCTATAGATTTCCTTGTTTTGGCATACAAGTGATGATGAGCTCTGGTTTATCAATAAGTTTCCTTGGCATGTCACTTGCGAGAATAACAATAATGGTAAGAACTGAGGCATTGTATCACAAGTCCCAAGAAAACACCCCAGTAAGAAGTAAGAAATGCCACCAGGCTAGGAATGAGGCTGCAAAGGGTAGAACGCTTGCCCTAACATATACTTCAGCCTGAGTTGGATCCCCAGTATAAAATAATAATAATAATAATATCCATAAGTGACTTATCTGATTCCTAAAGGTGAGCAGCAGCACAGTTGTGTATTTTTTCAGGGTGAGAAAGTGTGAGTTTATCATATTATAAAAGAGGTCCAAGATTTTTAAAACACAAATTAAGAGTCACAGGGTGCACTCATTCATATTCTCTCCCTCCCCCCACCCCGCCCCCTCTCTGTCATCACCCCAGAGGAAACCATCTTCCTCCAGAGCAACTGGTGAAATAGTAAATTATGCCCCCAACCCCCAGCTACAGAGCACAATAGCACTTTAAGGATTTCTCCCTCTCTTGCTGCCTTGCTCACATTCCAGTCTTTCCTCGGTCTTCTATGCTAGGCATTTGACATACGATTAAAAGTCACGGATAAGCTACATCTTGGCTGGCCTTCCACTGCCATTGAGACTCCTCGACAGAAGAGGACAGGAGCTTGGAACACAGACATTATTACCATTAGGGTTTCAACACCACACTTTCCTCTGGTCTTTCAGCCTTGGCCAGTCAGCTCCATAGATAATAGAAGAGAAAGAAACCTTCTGCCTAGAAGAGGTGTACCCCTTAACTACTAATCCCTCTGTGCCCCTCCTAAGATTCATGGAGAGGATATGCCAGTTCCTTTCAAGCAGCATGGGACTTCAGTGCCTCTGACTCATCCAGAGCCAAACAGAAAGGGACAGTGGCAGGCAGCCCCCAACCTGTTCTGTGCGTGGTACCTCCCTCTAGCTTCTAGGAGCCTGGCCCTTACCCAAAGGTCCCAAGTGTCTTCAGCCCTTATCTAAGACCCTTGTTGTACTTGCCTAGAGAAGACCCCTTTATCTGATATTGTAATTTTCCCAATAGACACCTTTATTCCCAATCCTTTATTCCTCAAAATAATATGCTCTCTTAGCTGGATGGTGGTGATGCACACCTTTAAGTCTAACACTTGGGAGGCAGAGGTAGGTGGATCACTGAGTTTGAAGCTAACCTAGTCTACTGAGTGAATTCCAGGACAGCCAAAGCTACACAGAGAAGCCCTGCCTCAAAAAAATTAAATTTAGATAGATAGATAGATAGATAGATAGATAGATAGATAGATAGATAGATAGATAGATATAATAGCTTTCTGGAGCAGTATTCTCCACCTTCCTAATGTTATGACCCTTTAATACAGTTCCTCATTTTGTGGTGACCCCCAACCATATAATTATTTTTGTTGCTACTTCATAACTGTAATTTTGCTAGTGTTATGAATCATAATGTAAATATGTGATATGCAGTATACCTAATATGCGACCCCCAAGGGGGCCACAAGCCACAGGTTGAGAATGGTTGCTACATAGGGAAAATTTCTGTGGTTTATACATGATCTCAATGGGAACTCCAGCTCCCAATAATATTGAAAATGAAATTGTTCTCATTTCAAAAAAGTCTTTTAACACTCAGGTATCCACGTCTTCCCCTGGACACAGCTTGGAGGTAACCAGCACACACCAGGGTTTCAAACATGACTCAGAATCTCTTTGTAAGTTTTAGATAGAGAGGAATATTTGTTTTGAATAACCTAACCTTCCTATGTATCCTTCAGATATCTGGTCTACTTTGGGGATACCACTTTCCCTTCTGGAAGAGAAAACTATTAACACAAGTCATGACATCTCATGATAGACTCATGATGAAAGTCCAAAAGCCAAGCTCAGTGCAACCCAAATCACCATTGACTATGGGCTGCTCAAAATAATTTAAATAAGACAAATGGATTCTACCCTGATCCTACCTTGTCAGGAGTACAAACAGTGTGGTTTTTTCATTCAGTATTCCATATCTTCTCTTGCAGGCTACCACAGACTTGTATGGCAACTGTACTCTGAGACATTCTGGGACATCTGCAGCTGCTCCAGAGGCAGCTGGCGTGTTTGCATTAGCTTTGGAGGCTAAGTATGTTTCACCTTGGAGCTGGAAACCCAGCTCTGAAGGGTAGACTAGTGTGTGTGTGTGTGTGTGTGTGTGTGTGTGTGTGTGTGTGTTTCCACCCACATGCAGGTGTCCACAGAGACAGGAATGGATATGAGCACCTAGAAAGTCAAGGCTAATGGATTCAGATAGACATTTTTAAAAGGCCCTCGGTCCTTAAATGACACCCAGTCATATGCATACATCGTAAAATGGAATGCCTGAAAGAGCAGAAGGCTCCAACACCCACAGCACAAATCAACAATGTACCACCAAAATACAGGACAAATGCATCTCTTCCTTCGTGAAACCCTCCTTTCTATTCTGTGAGTTACACAGCTATTTTATGCCTGCTCTCAGTCAGCTAGATGAAGGAACAACTACCAAGGTTGTTCCTATACAATGAATCCACTTCTCTGCACCAAGACAAAGCAGGTAAAGCCATGCAGAATCAGCCAGGAAACAGGCTTTACTGGGAAGCCCTCTAGGTGGCAGATAAGAGATCATTTCCTATGTTCTAACAGCCTATGGAGAGGCCACGTGTGACTCCTCCTGGATGTAGCTCAGATTTAAGCATCATCGGCAATACCTGTAGGGATCCTTCTCTGAGAAATCAGAGGCTGGACTTACATTCTGGAGTATGCCTTGCCCTCCAGAAATTATACTACTATACTCACAGATTATATGGGGGAGTTCAGAGAATGGATCACCCAGCAACTTGTGAGAAGTTGGATTCAGGCTTCTCAGGTAGGGGAGTTACGTTCCCATCCTTGTCAGAAGTTGCTAGGTAACCAGTTTCTAGCATCAGTATCCAGGCAGACTTGCTTGTCTCTCTCCGAATATTCACTACGCTCTCTGATCTGCAAAAGAAGCAAGAGTTGAGGAGGCACAGTGGTGCAGGCTGGAAGTCCCAGCTCTCAGGAGGCTGCAGCAGGGTAATATGGAATTTGAGGCCAGCTTGGGCTACATAGAGAGACTCTGACTCAAAAAAGAACAAAAATAAAAAACAAACAAACAGATAACCAAAAAAAAAAAAAAAACAACAACAACAAAAAAAAAAAAAAAACAGACAGACATTCATTGTTCCCTTTCTGTCTAAATGTTGATTTTTCCAGCAAATGTCAGGTGTAAGTTTTAGGACAGCATGAATGGAACACTTCAAAACTTGACTATGAAGAACTGATACCTCTGCCCTTCTAAGCCCGAAAGTGAAACCTTCCTCACGCCTGACAGGCATTACCAGAAGCTGAGATCAATCATCACAGGATCTCAGCAGATCCTGGGACCTAAGCTGGCTTTGCTCAGTCAGCTGTGAGCCCAAATAAGTATCTCCCTTCAGCCTTTCAACCTCACTAGACAAGGCTCAGCGCAGTTCCTTGGGATTTGGACAAGCAAAATGTCACTCCCCAGACCTTACACTTACAATGAACAACCTCAGTAAGTTGGAGGGAGGAGAGAGGAGCCCACTGGAATGCTAAACAGAGTCTTAGTCCTGTACCAATCAGTATTCTTTCTCCCCACATACTCAGTGCATGTGCTTTCCAAGAAACTCCACCCAGAGCCTCTATTTATTTCTCATTGGCTAGAAATATTCATGAGAGCACCTCATACTGCAAAAGAAGCTGATAAATACAGTGTCACTAAGCATGATGCTGCTCTGAATAAACCTGAGCTTCTCTTTTTTTTTTTTCTTTTCTCAATTTTTTTAAAATTTCAGGTTATAATTGCACCATCTCTCCCTTCCTGTTCCTCCTTCCAAATCCTCTCATGTACCCCTTCCAACTCTCCTCCAAATCTATGGCCGCTTTTTTCATTATTATTGCATATTAGATACATACACATACATACATACATACATACATACATACATACATACATACATACATGAAAGAAATAGATGATATATAATAGGCAGATTACAGATAGATAGATAGATAGATAGATAGATAGATAGATAGATAGATAGATAGATAGATAGATAAAATCATGCGCATATGTATTCCTAAATATAACCTCTCCATATAATGTTACTTGTGTGATTTCAGAGCTGACCATTTGGTACTGAACATCCAAATGGTGTTCTCTTCCCTGGCATCTCTCCTGTTCTCCGATTCCCTCAGTTGCCTATAATTCTCTGTATAGAATTGAGGCCTCGTGGGCTTTTCCTTGTCCTTGTTCAGCTCATGTTTGGTGTAGCTTCTGACATCACTAGGAAACACACTCTCAAAGTAAAAGTCCTGGTTTTCTGGCTTTTATGGTCTTTCCATCCCCTCTTCTGCAATGTCCCCTGAGCCTTAGGGGCAGGAATATTTTGTAGATGTATCCACTGGGACAGGGCTCCACAGTTCTACCTTTTGATTGGTTGTGGTTTTTCTGTAGTGGTCTCCATCTGTTGCAAAGATGAATAAAGAACAGGAAAAAGATAACTACTGAGATTGTCCAGTATCCATGTGGGCCAATATTCTGTCCTGATTTCTGTTATCTTATCTGCAAAATATTCAAAATCAGGCCATCCACTAGGTTAAAATGGCAACCTAAATATCATTGTCAATACTTCAACTGTTTTTTTTTTCTATCTTGCTTAAGTGAGCAATAAACCTTGAATGTCAACACTGCATGAGATAATTTACACGTATGACCTACATTACATACATGACCTACATTTATTCCTCAACAAACCTTCAAGAGTTAAATGAGTCTATACTGCTCTCATTTATCTCAGAAGTGAGAACTTCTCTGTTGTGTCTCATACATGTCCAATGAGGAAAACGTCAGCAGAGCAGGTGAGATGATCCCCAGACACTGGGAACACAACACCTTTGTATGGAAGACATGAAAACTCCTCCACCTGCTGGCCAGCCCTTGGGTCTCTCAGATTCTCATTTGTCAGCACTTCTAGCAATTGTAAACTCAGAATCCCACTCTAGAGCAGTTAGCCACAATCAGCTTCTGGATGGGCCAGATGTGCTCACAATCTTCCCCAAAGCATTGACCTGCCTTGAACCTTCCCCCTTGAAGGCACCAGTCGGTGTTTGGGGAGCATGTGGCTTACCAGAGCTCAGGTTTAGAGTTTCAGAACAATGCACTTTGAATGTGTTGAAATTTTGCCAGATAAATTATTGCTTGGCTCCTTAAAAGAATCATTGTCCTTTTGATTGGTTGGCTTCTGAAGACAACAGTAGTTCACAGGGTTGCCTTTCTCCCTCCATGACCCTCAGCAAAAAAATTAATTCTGCATTTCAACCCAACACACCGACCCCAAATGTTTCATGGAAATGCTATTATCATTTTAAATCCATGCACCGTCTTTCTCTTCTAATCTAGTTTATCAATTCATTAGTATTAAGACATTCTACTGATGTATCCCAAACAACTCTCAAATGTCAGTCATCCTCCCTCTACCCATCAAGTGCTAGGATTGCCTGGATCTCAATCTTGTCTATTAGAATGCTGTGGGAATGTTAGCAATCTCCAGCAACTACTTCTCACTCCCAGAGGTTATGGTTTAATTTGTCTGTGATGAGGACTTCAAATGCCCCTAGAGAGAGCCTACAGCCTAGGTAGATTACCTGTGCAATAAATTGATTTCCTAGTTCACAAATGAGTGCACCCTACATTTACATTCAGTCATGTCACCCCAAACTAACTTTTATCAATTCCCAAATATCATAAATTAGTTGTTTCTGCTTTTATGCCTTCAACAAATTTAACCATATAGTATATCCCCTATACTAGTTTATTTTCCCTTGCTATAATAAAATACCTGATGCTAGGTACTTAATAAAGAAAATGGTTTGTTACATCACAGATTTGGAACTGAAAGCCCAAGACCAAGTACTCCCTCAGTTTAGCCTCTGGTGGAGGCCACTCTGATAGGCAATGGTCATGGCAGAAGCACATGATCGGGAAAGGAATCACATGATTAAACGGGAAACCAGAGAATGGGAAAAAGCTGTGTCTGGTCCTTTGTAACTCCTCCTCTAGCCAGAGCACCATAAGAGTCCTATGAATGCTTCCAGAGGTCAATGCCCACAATGTCCCACTCCCCTCCACCCCACAACATCTCGTAAAGCTTCCACCCTCTTTAAGCAATGACCCACGACCAAGCTTCCAACACAAGCCCTTAGGGATACACTCAATCCTATATCAACCACAGCATTCTCTTCTCTCCCTGGCTTCAATATTATTTTGGTAGTATTTGTCCATAGAAGGCTAGGGAGGCAGCTCCATTGACAGAGTACATGTCAAGCATATGCAAGTTCCTGAGTTCAATTACCAGTACTACATAAACCAGATGTGGTAGCACACGCCTATAACCCCAGTACTCAGGAGGTAGCGGTAGGAGAATCTAGAGTTCAAGGTCATCTTCAGCTGTGTAGACAGTTTGAAGCCAGTCAGAGTTACATAAGACCCTGTCTCCAAAAGAAGACATTTCTACATATTATTAGAAATAATCATAATCCAGTCATTTTCATTTTGGTGTAGTCTTCCACATTCCACAAGTTGTACCTCAAAAATGTATTCTACTATGATGAGCATTTACAATAAGCACAATTTAGAGCTATAAATAGTGTATTGTACTTAGCTGCTGAATATTTGTACATTCTCCCAGACACATATCTAAGAATGGAATTAGCAAGCTATGTCATGCACATTGAGACCACCTTAGTAGATATAGCCTATTGTTTTTCAATGATTTATACACATATCAACAAAGTCTGAGTTCCAATTGCTCCACATCTTTGTCCATACTTGATATTTCCAATCTTTCTCATCTTAGCTGCTTCAATATATATATGCAAAATGCTCTTTGTTACTTTAAAAGTAACAACAGCAACAATATTTTAATTGATATATACAGTAATTCTAGATAATGCACAAACGCCTTCCTTGAGTTAAAAGTTCACAGATGTTCCAAAATCTCCTAAGGAGACATGTCTTGAGCGTTTCTTACATCAGTCATGTGTATCTCCCTCCCTCACTCTTGTCTTTGTTCTGCTCTCTCTGCCTCCCATAACCAGCCTGGATCTGACCTGGAGAGATATGCAACATCTGACTGTGCTCACCTCCAAGCGAAACCAGCTTCATGATGAGGTTCATCAGTGGCGACGGAATGGGGTTGGCCTGGAATTTAATCACCTCTTTGGCTACGGAGTCCTTGATGCAGGTGCCATGGTGAAAATGGCTAAAGACTGGAAAACTGTTCCGGAGAGATTCCATTGTGTGGGAGGCTCTGTACAGAACCCTGAGTAAGTAGGGGCAGAACTTCTTCTGCCACGTGTGGAAGGTACTCATTGACTATAATCCCAGTGACCCTCTCCACAACAGGAAACACCTGGATTTCATTTGAGACAATCGACTTCTGGGAAAAGCTATAGAGATGCACAGCTGTGCAGGAAGCATGACCCAGAACACAGATGTGCAACTCTGCACCGGTGCTGTAGCTGTTTCCATAGTTTATAATATTATTTTTAGGTGCACAGATCTAGCAAGCACACAGATCGGTAATAAAACATGTCCCAGAGGCACCCCAAAATCTCTTCCATCATTGTCTCTCCAAGAGCAATCACTATTCTGACTCCATAGAGTGTTTTGCTGTTCTACACTTACTATCAATGGAACCTAAATTGTGTTCTCTTTTATATCTAAATTCTTATGTAGAAAATTGTATTTGTGAGATTTGAGCATATTCAGTGTATGCTTGTAGTTTATGTTGACTGTCGAAGAGTGATCCAGTGTGGGCCTACCACACTACTGTTCACTCTATTCGTGGGACAAGGGAACAGCTTGATTTATTCCTCACGAGGTAGGCTGTGATTTAAAGGCATCTGAGTGAGTTCCCCACACAAAAACCATTGATTCACTCAAATATAGCTACACTCCATCCCACTTGCCCTGTGTGACAAGCGAATTAGTCAGTAAAGAGACCTCTTCACTGAATTTCTTTCTATCCTTATTGGTTCGTTAATAAGATGACGCTAATGATTTCTATATTCCATACCATGAAAATACATGAATATACCCTGAAGATCCCAAAATGCAAGTATTTATTTGTGGGGAACAGTATTAAGATAAGAAATCACAATGTAATATAGACTGACTTCAGCTCACAATCCTCCTGTCTCAGCTCCAGAGTGCTAGGATTGAAGGTATGCTCCATAGCAGAATCTTATTTGAGTTTTGGCAAATATATGCAACTGGGGAACTATCACCCATAGAAAGAGAGTAAATCCCACCCACCTGGAAATGTTCCTCGTGTTCCCTTCCAATCAGAACACACACCCTACCTACAGCCATCATTCATATTCCTCTCACTGTGGATTCATTATACCGGTGCTGGCGTTTAGGTAGAATCTCATCACATAGGTGCTTCTGTTTCCTATTTATTGTGCTCAACATTAAAGTTGTGAGATGCGCCCCCACTGTTGCATGTGGTAATCTCTCGTTCACTCTCATTGATGAGTTTGCCATTGTGAGGATTCACCCCTGTGGTGTATGCCACTTAAATCTGCCCGGCTGTGCTGTGCCTTTCAGGCACCTCCCACTCCTGCCTTTCCTGATGATCATCTGAACTTACAGAGACCTAATCAGACGAAGACAGTATCCACTCCTGTCTCCCTTTGGTCTTAGATGCTCTGTAGCTGAATACTCAGTTGTCTGGTCCTGAATTCAAATCTAGACTTTGCTGATTTAGACTCCTCCTCTGAGCTTTTGACCTTTATGACCCTCTACTTTTGCCAGTTTCAAGCCATTGTAACCTGACCCCTTTGGCAGTATGCAAACTACAAGCCTAGCCCAATATAATGTTTTTGACCTTATTATAGAAAACATAAAGAGAGACAAAGAAAGTCAATTTTATTGAAAACATTACAGCATTTTTAAAAGTTTGGTTTGTAATAAAGTAACCCATGCTCTTTTCTATGAACAAGTTAAACAAAAATTTGTAGTGTACATCTAGTTTATTGTGTGCATCTAACGTACACAATAAATTCAGAGCAGTGATGGGGGAAGAAAATGCCTCTGCAAAGCCAGGCAGGTACCACACACCTGTGATCTTACACTGGGGAGACTGAGGCAGGAGAATTACAAAGCCTAGGTCACACGGCGAGACCCTGTCTTTTCAAAAGGCTACTGCAAGGTATATGCAGTATAAGATGTGAAAGGCTGTGGCTCTCACAAGGTCTGCTGAGACCACTCTGTCTCAGGGGGCACATTCATGAACCAAACAGAAGCCAAGTTTCCTTCATGCTTCAGTGACAGTTAAGACGTAGAGGGGGTTTTCCCTCATGTGAATGAATACGCTTGCATTCGTTGGGCCCCAGAAGGACATCTTTTACTCCTTATGTAACAGTGAAACTAATGCCTCTTTCCTTACCAAGCTTTCTGAGAGGTGTTAGTGACACAGTATAAAGCTGGCATACAGCGAGTAGTACATAATGAACATGGCTTTGCCTCTTCCTTTCATCCATGATTTCAAACCCTCCTAGTTCACACTTTAGGAAAAAAGATGATAATCTCTTAAAAATCAGGAAGGAGTAACTGTCAGGTTCCTGTGTGGATTCCAATTTGCGCCTTATGTTTAAAGTTTTCTCGAGTGGAAAGACTTGGATGTTCATTCTCCAGTCAACTAGCACATTCTTAGGAGGGAAAACCCACCGGTGAGTAGGCATAGTTGAGCATCCTTCCACTGATGAGCACTCTCCCTAAATGAGAATCCCCCCAGGAATGAGCAGTCATTTATGAGCATCCTCCCTGGATGAGCATCTTCCCTGACTGAGCATCCTTCCATAAATGAGCATCCTCCCATAGGTGAATATCTTCCCATGGGGTAACATCCTCCCTTGGTGATCATCCTCACTATCTAAAAAAAAAAAAAAATACACTCTTCAGAGTCCCCACACTTCCCCCAAAGCTATTCCATGATCTCATAAAAACCATCACTTCAGTCAGCACTGAAAAGCAAAGCAAAAATTCAGACCAGGTCCCATGATAATATAAAAGCACAAGCCTCAAACAATGTTATAGATCCTGCATCAGTCATTAAAGACATTAAATGCATTAAAGACAGCCTCAGAGGCACCATATGCATCCGTGTTTATTAAGAAAAGAAAGATCAGAACTTCTCCTTGGATTGGTTTGACCTAGAGCAAGCCCAAGTTTGAACTCCCCATTTCTCTCCCTGTGTCTTTTATTCTATATGTCACTTACAGTTTGTGGATTGTTTGTGTCTGTGTTTGTGTCTGCACCTGTGTCTGCATCTGTGTCTCTGTCTGGCTGCCACTGTGTCTGTGTCTGGCTGTGGCTATGGTTGTAGTTGTGTCTGTGTCTGTATCTATGTCTCTGTGACTGTGGCTGTGACTGTCTGTATCTATATCTGTCTGTGACTGTGGCTGTGGCTGGCTCTGGCTGTATTAGCTGTGTCTACGCCTGTATCTGTGTTTCTGTCTGTGACTGTGGCTGTGACTGTAGCTGCGGCTATGGCTATGTCTGTGTCTGGCTGTAGCTGTAGCTGTGTCTGCGTCTGGCTGTGTCTGTGTCTATTTCTGTGTCTGGATCTATATCTGTGTCTATGTCTGTGTCTGTGGCTAGCGGTAGCTGGCTCTGGCTCTGGCTCTGGCTCTGGCTCTGGCTCTGCCTCTGCCTCTGCCTCTGCCTCTGCCTCTGCCTCTGCCTCTGCCTCTGCCTCTGCCTCTGCCTCTGCCTCTGCCTCTGCCTCTGCCTCTGCCTCTGCCTCTGCCTCTGCCTCTGCCTCTGCCTCTGCCTCTGCCTCTGCCTCTGCCTCTGCCTCTGGTTGTTCTTACTGCTGTGTGTGTACCTACGTTTGCCTGAGGTTTAATTGCCCCTAGCAAAAGACTTTGGCCTGCATTTATTAATCAGCATTACATGAAAGAATGAGGTATATTTTATAGAAATCTTTAACAGTTTTACAAGGTATTAAGTTTATTTGCTTCAACTGATCCCAAAGCATTCAATACTGCAAGTACGCCTCTATTAAATAATATCTTAAGCCACTTCCAACATACTGCAGATAGTTGTTGTATAAGGTTGTTTTTGGCCTGTTTGTTGCTTTCAATAAATAATTATCATAACACACATGCACTGCTATCTGATCCAGGACATGGAAAAGCACATAACTTAAGATTAGAGCTATACATTAGTGTTAAGCTGTAAAAGCAGATTACATGGAAAATTCAAGGCTAGTGAGATTGGTTGTTAATCCATTCTCTAAAAGACAAGTTAAACAAAGGCTAAGTGCACAGCAGAATATCAAGCTAAACTTAAGGAACCTCGGGTTGTAATCTTAACTTGGCCATAAGTTCCAGTAAAACTAAAGAGTTCCTGAAAGCTTTTGCATAGGAGGTGTGTTCTCTCACTGTTACTTTTTACAGATAAGGAAGCTGAGATGCAGAAAGCATAAGAAATGTACTCAAGGTCAAGGGACACCAAAACAAAGGAAAGGCCAAGACCTGGGCTCTTTTCACTATATGATTCTGGCCTTACTTCATTGACCAAGTGACCCCCTGTGCTCTCGTGTCCTATATCGGGCTATATGGCAGTCCTGCGAAAGCTATATGGCAAAAGCTGAAGTCACACTAATGATTACCTAGCTACTGAGTGGCCAAGATTGGATTTGAGTGAAAGCTATGTAGAACCTTATGTGTCTCAGTGAGTCTGCACTGAAGGGGGAGAAGCCTGGGGAAATTTTCTATTAAGAAGTTTCCTGAAGACTTTGAAAACCTACCTATAGAGGGGTCCCAAAAATCCATAACTGTCATTGCACTATGGAGTATCCAGTGTCCTTTGGGAGTAACAAACTCCCAAACAGAGAGCATTGCAACACACTGTCTGCCTGGGACACTTAGGGTTCTGCCCTATTGACCATGACTAATGGTTCCTGAAGTCAGTTATAGAAGCCTTGACCACTGCTGTCTCTTAGTAGAGTTTAGTAGAATTTCTTGAAAGTTTGGAGGCTGCAAAGCTTTATGGGTAGTGAAATGTTTTCTATCTACACCATCCAAAAGAGTAGCGATGTCTGTGGAGAACTAGAGATGCTAAACGTGCAACTGAGAGGCTGCAGCTCCCATTCAATCTGATTCCAAACTAATGTCAACACTAAGGTTCCTCTTCGGCAGGGGAATTGATGAACAGGGCAAACAGAATGGGAAATGACAATCTGATAACAACAGCTCCACGCAGAGTGTCAAGAATGTGAGGCTAGGAATGTGCCTGGCCTCATGTTACAGTCTTGGGCCTCCCTTGTGCTCCTGTTACTGGAAGAGCCACTGCTCATTTCTCACACACGGACAGCCATAGCAGCAGCAGCAGAGCTGACAGAGGTTTGACAGGCGAGCTTGGTGGATAACATAGGGCTGACCCCAGTGACCCGAAATCATTTCCAAGGAGTTCTGAAAGAGGGATGAATAGCCTCCAAACCACTGCTTTCTACGTCATTCGGGCTGCCCAGAAACAGCGGGCAAGGTGGAGAGGGCTCTCAGAACCAGTGATTGTCAGGTATATGAGTTTCCACAGCATTTATCTTTCCAGAGAAGGAGTCAATTTGAAAAGCAATTTTCTAAAGAACTTTATCAAGAGAGTCAGTGAAGGGTGCTCAAGAAGGATCAAAGGGAAGAGAAAACCGGCTGTGACCAGCTGTGCCAGCCATGTGCAAAGAACGGAATGAGGAATGAACTCTGCTGCCCCATTACCTGCACAGAGGGGAGCGCTGAGCGCAGGCCAGCCACTCACTCCTCCCCCTTGCCCCAACCCCAAGGGAACTGTTGCTACAGATCCTCTAGCTGGGTATGTGCTCCAACTGAGTTCCAGGGGGAATAAGGGGGGAAAAGAAATGTGTTAAAAGCGGATATGAACGTCAGAAGTGGTCTGGAGGAGAGCAAGAAGAATGTGCTATGTCCTGTAACAGCTGTGCGATCCTGCACAGTGGCTGCTGCACCACAGTGCCTTCCTGGGTGGGTCACTGGGCACCTGACCCTATCCTTTATACAGAAGAGGAACCCTAAATGGACACCCCACTAGGGGTTCCCACAAATGCAGCACTGTAGGCATTTTATACACTTGAGAAAGAGTGGCTGTTGTCTGTGACTAATGAAATAATCACAATACAGTTGATGATTCGTCACACAAGGGCGTTCCACTGAGTGCGCTGGGAAACACCTGCTTCTAGGCAGGAGTCCACTGACTGCTTGCTTAAAGCAAATACAGCAAGATAAAGATGGGAGCCAACTACCTTTGCGGGTGTATAGGACTTGAGCACTGGACTTTTGTGCATGTCCTCCTATGAGGTCAGCTTCCCTGAAGTGTCCTGCTGAGTGTTTGCATTGAAAGTGATCCAGAACACAGCCTAAGAATGAGCATTCTGTGACTGCTCGAAATATCTACTCCACAGCCACCTCCTATTTTAACTTCTAACATAACTCTTCCTAAGCACAGATCTTGATTTTTTTCATTTAGAATTAACATTTTTTCCTATTTTCTTTATATAAAAACAAGATGATGTCACTGTAGCAAAATCAAAACATAAATGAGAAGAAATAAATAAATAAGAAACCCCTGGAAATACATTTATCCTCCAGGGTGTGGGGGGACTTGGCTCCAGGACCTCAGATGCTTGGGACATCAATGGATACCGCTGTTGCTTGTGTAAAACCTCATCCGACATGCCTATGACCTGTGATATGCTCCCGCATGCTCCAGCTCACCTCTAGATATTAATGTAAAGGAATATGTGTTAATTTAGCTATTCCTTATGCTGTACTGTTTATACAACAAAGAAGAGGGGGAGTCTTACGTATGCTCAGTACCAATGTGATCTTCTTCCAGAGTTTTCCCATCTGCCATTGGTTGACACCATGAGTTAGCAAGCCATGGATTAGGAGCTATATCATCTTAGTTCTCCAGAGGCCATGGTACTTGCAAAACTCCTGCCTGTGAGGAGAGGGTGGTGTCCTTTCTTTTTTGTAGTACTGAAGCTGAACCCAGGGCAGCTATAAGCAGCCTGGGCAAGTGCTCTACCACTAAGCCACACTTCCAGCAAGGAGCTGTCAATCTGCCAAGCTTCTTTCTGGGATTCACATCAGTCTTTTCATTTCAAAGAACCTAACATTCCAATGCGGTCCAATTAAGCAGATCCTGTTTTGGGGACCCCAGCTCCTGTGCAGTGAACACAAGAGTTGGAGGAACAGAAATTCTCCCTCTCCGTAGCTCCAGACAAGCCACACTCCCCTGGCATGGCTTTCTGATCCCTGTATACATTCCAACCTCCACGGCTAGGAAATTTTGTAATTCCTAACAAAAATCTACATTTGTTCCCACCCCAATCTGATTTTTGGCTTTCCAAAATGTGTAATAACCTTTCAATGTTTTTATCCACTTCCCTCCATCTCTCCCTAAACCCACTCTCACAAGTATACAGTGCCCCAGCTCAAGGCCCTGGGCAGGAAGTAGCTGTCCTGTGTTTCCTCTGTCCTTGTCACCTTGCTGACACTTTTCCCTTTGTCTCTGTCTCTAATGTCATACCTAAGTAAGGTGGAGCAGGGTGTAGGAGAAACAGACAGCAGAATGGACAGCTAGCCTCTGCACACTAGATGTCAAGGCAGTGCCAGCGTAGTTTTCTCTACAAGGACTTCTCAAGGGCTTTTGCTTGTCTGATTTCAACTTTTGAGATAGTGACTAACTTGCCACTTGCTCCTGTTGACCTTGAACTCCTAGCAGTCCTTCTCCTCCTGCCTCTGAAGTCCTGACATTACAGGAACAAGAGGAACTAGAAAGATTGAAGTTACAAGACGGAATAGACCAGTATTCTCTGCAGCCAAGAATGACATGAGTCACTTCGATGCTGAGTGGAGACAGGTGGTGTTGCAGGGATGGGAAGTTGCCTGGAATGGAGCCTGAGAACCAATTTGAATATATATGCTTTACAGATGGGAGGCTTTTCAGAAAGCCCCTGTTAGGAGTGACCGGTTCGAAGCAAGCAGGAAGGACCTGAGAAGGATGCATATCCTGTGTGTGCTCCTGTGACCCGAGCCACCTGGATGCTGGACCATCAGTGGCACTCAACAGATGCCCCACTTTGACCTGAAGCACTTGTGCTTGTGTCTGATGTATGTTTTTTCCAGCCAAGCATCTTCAGCCCCTCGTGCTCACACAGCTGGAGAAGGGATGGGCTCTGGACTGGGCACTGGCACCATCTACTGAATCTCTTCAGCTAGGATGTGCCTGTATCTTAGGTTTGGCCCCATGCATATTTCTCTTCTTCTGTCAACCCTAGAGTGGTTCTCTCACTTGCAGGACTCATTAAGTCAGAGACTCGAGTGTGTGTTGTGCTTCGGATGTACACTGAGCTAAGATGTCCCCCCTGCCTCTGATTCTTAAACAATCAAAGAAATACAACCTGTGCTCTCAAAAGGAATTTTCTACCAAAGTTTTTACAAACTCATTTGAAAAGAGAATGTCCTTGAGTGACTCCGGTCCTAAGTACCCTGGATCTAATTGAAACAGAAAAAACAACTTCCCTGTGCCCAGAGGCCTGTCTCAGAGGTGGATTGAATCATTAAGATAATAGACTGTTTTATTAGTGGTGGTGTTTTGCTTTGTTTTGTGACAAGGCTTTTATATGTAGCCCAGCATCAACTTGAATTTGCTATGTAGCCCAGGCTAGCCTGAAACTCAAGTTCCTCCTGCTAGCTCCCGTCTGCTGGGATTACAGGTGTGCACCTCTCTGCCCAACCAACAATGAGTTGTGTTCAGCAGATAATGAGTAAGTTACACGGCACGGAAGGCAGTTATTACAGTAACCATCCTGTTGTCCGCTTGTGAGTTTCCTTTTTTTTTTAATTAGGTATTTTCCTCGTTTACATTTTCAATGCTATCCCAAAAGTCCCCCATACCCACCCCCCCAATCCCCTACCCACCCACTCCCCCTTCTTGGCCCTGGGGTTCCCCTGTACTGGGGCATATAAAGTTTGCAAGTCCAATGGGCCTCTCTTTGCAGTGATGGCCGACTAGGCCATCTTTTGATACATATGCAGCTAGAGACAAGAGCTCCGGGGTACTGGTTAGTTCATATTGTTGTTCTACCTATAGGGTTGCAGTTCCCTTTAGCTCCTTGGGTAATTTCTCTAGCTCCTCCATTGGGGGCCGTGTGATCCATCCAATAGCTGACTGTGATCATCCACTTCTGTGTTTGCTAGGCCCCGGCATAGTCTCACAAGAGACAGCTATATCTGGGTCCTTTCAGCAAAATCTTGCTAGTGTATGCAATGGTGTCAGCATTTGGAAGCTGATTATGGGATGGATCCCTGCATATGGCATTCACAAGATGGTCCATCCTTTCGTCACAGCTCCAAATTTTGTCTCTGTAACTCCTTCCATGGGTGCCTTGTTCCCATTTCTAAGAAGGTGCAAAGTGTCCACACTTTGGTCTTCGTTCTTCTTGAATTTCATGCGTTTAGCTAATTGTATCTTATATCTTGGGTATCCTAAGTTTCTGGGATAATATTCACTTATCAGTGAGTACATATTGTGAGAGTTCCTTTGTGATTGGGTTACCTCACTCAGGATGATGCCCTCCAGGTCCATCCATTTGCCTAGGAATTTCATAAATTCATTTTTTTAATAGCTGAGTAGTACTCCATCCAGTGGAAAAAAGACAGCATTTTCAACAAATGGTGCTGGCACAACTGGCGGTTATCATGTAGAAAAATGTGAATTGATCCATTTCTATCTCCTTGTACTAAGGTCAAATCTAAGTGGATTAAGGAACTCCACATAAAACCAGAGACACTGAAACTTATAGAGGAGAAAGTAGGGAAAAGCCTCAAAGATATGGGTACAGGGGAAAAATTCCTGAATAGAACAGCAATGGCTTGTGCTGTAAGATCGAGAATCGATAAATGGGACCTCATAGAATTGCAAAGCTTCTGCAAGGCAAAAGACACCGTCAATAAGACAAAAAGGCCACCAACAGATTGGGAAAAGATCTTTACCTATCCCAAATCAGATAGGGGACTAATATCCAATATATATAAAGAACTCAAGAAGGTGGACTCCAGAAAATCAAATAACCCCATTAAAAAATGGGGCTCAGAGCTGAACAAAGAATTCTCACCTGAGGAATACCAAATGACTGAGAAGCACCTGAAAAAATGTTCAACATCCTTAATCATCAGGGAAATGCAAATCAAAACAACCCTGAGATTCCACCTCACACCAGTCAGAATGGCTAAGATCAAAAATTCAGGTGACAGCAGATGCTGGCGAGGATGTGGAGAAAGAGGAACACTCCTCCATTGTTGGTGGGATTGCAAGCTTGTACAACCACTCTGGAAATCAGTCTGGCGGTTCCTCAGAAAATTGGACATAGTACTACCGGAGGATCCAGCAATACCTCTCCTGGGCATATATCCAGAAGATGTCCCAACCGGTAAAAATGACACATGCTCCACTATGTTCATAGCAGCCCTATTTATCATAGCCAGAAGCTGGAAAGAACCCAGATGTCCCTCAACAGAGGAATGGATACAGCTTGTAAGTTTCCTGAACTCACTTTTCAAGTGACTGAACTTTCCAAGTGAGCCAAGAGCGTAGGAATAGGATACTGTTCAGACTATGTCAGGCATCTTCCTGACTTCATTCTTTGCAAATCCCAGTCCCCTTGGATACCGTCTTCACAGAAACCCTGTGGCAAACTGTTCTCATACCTTTAGGTGCTAGCCATTCTAGAAACCTCCAAAGGGTGGCCAGAAATCCTGCATTGTTAATCTACCAGGAAGAAACTGGCACTCATAAACACAGAAGACCAGGACCCCTCCCACATATCATTGTTCTTATCAGATTCAGATTATCAGACAAAAACAGTTTCCACTTGTGCTTTCTATCTGGGATTAACTATCATATCAATGAATAAAAAGTTAATTAAATTAAAATTCTAAAGTAAACCTTCAGCTCCTCATTCGTGCTCGCTGCAGCTTAAGTGTTCCGTTGCCATAGGTGGGCAGTGCCTACTGTACAAGTGTGCCCAGGTACAGAACACTTCCACCGAAGTAGGAGGTTCTGTAGGCCAATGCCAATCCAGCCATTTACAAATATGCTCTGTATACATACATGTATAAAACTGACTTCCAAAGCTGGCTTCATGACTGCTCACCAACAAATTCTGAAGAGCCTAGGACTAAAATGCCACTTCCCCACTGTCCCCAGCTCTCTATAGCCAGTAGCTGCTTTGTGGGCCATCGAGCATTGGTGCCACTTCACTCCATGGAGATACCTATTTTCTGCATTACTTTTACAGCTACTGTGATAAAATTCCCTGCCCAAAGCAACTTATTTGGCTCATAGTTCAAGGTTATAGTCCATCTTGGCAGGGATGTTACAATAGCAGCAACTTGAGGCAACTGGTCAAATCCTATCTATGGTCAGAGAGCAGAGAATGGCAAATGCCAGTGTTGAGTTTATAATGATACAGTCCAGAGTCCCCATTCAGAAAATGGCCCCACCTATAGCAATTAACCCAACCAATATACTCCCTCACAGTCATGATCAGAGGCTAACCTGAGTCTAAATGATCCCTCACCGATGGGCCTAGAGGCTTGTTCCCTGGGAGATGCTAGATCCTGTCAAGCTGACAATGATGGTGTTAAACATCATAGTTTTCAAGTTGCTCTGGAGAGTATGCCTTAATCAAACATGGTGTTTGCTTCCGGAAACCCTCTCAGACTTGTGATCTTGGTTCCAAGGATAATACAGAATCAGGCATGGCACCAAGCTGGTTGTGTGTGATGAGAATCTTTTTGTAAATGCGTTCTACGAGATATATGTTTTAAGATAGCTATCATTTCATTAAAACAAATAAGTGTGTACTGTTAGGAGTTCTAAGTGTAAAGTCATATAGAATGAGGATACTTCATAGACAAGGAGTTAGGGAAGAGCCCTAACAGGTACCATGAGCCAGGGACTGTGCTTGGTGCTTTCACACAGTCATTAACCTCACAGGTCCACCTACAGCAGACACACTTCAAACACTTAAATAATTTTCCTGATCTTGCATGACCTGTAAGTGTAAATTCTAATCCCAGTATGTTTCCAGACTCTGCAGTTCTCCCATCATGCCGTGCTGTCCTCACATAGTCTCCCAGAAGGAGGTATGCTGTAAGCATAGATAGCCTAGAGAATGCCTGGGCTGGCCTCCCAGGTCCCCAGCTCTAGCCAAACACACCCCCAAAATCAACCGGTCTCTCATTTGAATGAATTAAACTACCTTCAGCATTATTAGTGGTAGAATGGTTGAGCATCCCCAAGCTAAGAATCAAACATGCTCCAAGATTCAAAATGATACTAAGTGGAAAATCTCACACTGGATTTCATGTGACAGATTCTGGTAAAAACATCGCTGTATAGATGAAAGTATTATTTATGATTATCTTCAGGATGGTATATCAGGATATGAAACATATACGAGTTCTCTGTTTCAACTTGCCTTCCATCTCCAAAATATGCATAAGCACGTATTCCAATGTTCCAAATCGAAAGCACTGCTAGTCCCAGGCATTTGCAATAAGGAGGACTCAGTCTGTGGGAACAATTAAATCAGCAATAGCTCCCATCCATGGGACTTAGCATTTTGAAAGAAAGGCACCGTGGAAACTTCTTTTTGCAGTGCGCAGCTAGCTGTCCATGCAGAGGACAAAGTACTGAGAATCAATGACTATTGAGCGATCAGTCCTAAATGAGACATTATACCAAGTCCCCGAGACTCAGAAAACATTGCGGAAGAAGGGACAGAGAGAATGTAAAAACCAGAAGATAAGGAAGAGTGGTGTGAAATGCTGTTTTCCAGCCTTGACGCGGTCATGGCTCATTAAATCACAGCAGCTGTGGTCACCTACACAGTCTACACAAGACAGAGCCCTTAATGACAAATAGAGGAGAGGGGCCCATGGGGCTCCACCACTAGCTGCGGAGTCCCCAGCAATTGATAGCTGGGGAGGGGGACTGTCATTTTTCTTCAGGGTGTGGCCACTGTTACCCATGCCTTGGTGGACAGCCTCAGACCCATGAATGTACGGGCAGCATTAGTTGGACTTAGTAAGTTGTTTTTCAAGAAGAAATACATGAAAACAAAAAGGGGGCCGTGTTGGGGGCACCAGGGGAGTGGGATGGGAAATCGGAGGGTGGGGTGGATATGATCAAGAGACACATAATTTATGACATTATCAAAGAATAAATTGAAAATGTTCTTTTTTATAAAAAGAAAAATACATCATTATGAGACCTTTTTCTCCATCTGAGTTGCTCTTAAAGTTAGCCCTAAGACCTGACCTTGCCAATCTGGGACAATGAGTCAGGCCACTGAGAACCGGGAGGGGGTGGGGGATGCCAGAGAACTCTTACGGACCACAATCTGTCAGTCACTGATGCAGGATTCTCCTGAGGAATTAAATCCCTGGCACCTGTAGCTGCCCTGCACCGACTGAGCAGATTCTCATGGTGTTGGCAGGGAAAGAAACTGGGAGAGAGCTGACCTAGTCAGGCTATGTGGGAACTGTGGGAGCTGTAGCTGCAGGTGACTCAGGGGGGCCTGGGGGATGTAGGAAGGACACCAACAGTGGCTACAACCGTCCCTTTACAAGGAATGTTCACTCTCAGAATCACACAGTTGATGTGAAAGCCAAAACCCAGATCAGTCTCAATAATTAATCCCAAAGTACTTTCTCTTCCTGCTACAAAATAGTGTCTTGAAACCTCTTCTCATGGCATGTATACCAAACACTCTTACCTAATCTCCTCCCCTCTCTGTCCTCAGAAAAATACCACCCACCGGCAAGCTGGTACTGACCCTCAAAACAAACGCATGTGAGGGGAAGGAAAACTTCGTCCGCTACCTGGAGCACGTCCAAGCTGTCATCACAGTCAACGCGACCAGGAGAGGAGACCTGAACATCAACATGACCTCCCCGATGGGCACCAAGTCCATTTTGCTGAGCCGGCGTCCCAGAGACGACGACTCCAAGGTGGGCTTTGACAAGTGGCCTTTCATGACCACCCACACCTGGGGGGAGGATGCCCGAGGGACCTGGACCCTGGAGCTGGGATTTGTGGGCAGTGCACCACAGAAGGGGTTGCTGAAGGAATGGACCCTGATGCTTCACGGCACACAGAGTGCCCCGTACATCGATCAGGTGGTGAGGGATTACCAGTCTAAGCTGGCCATGTCCAAGAAGCAAGAGCTGGAGGAAGAGCTGGATGAGGCTGTGGAGAGAAGTCTGCAAAGTATCCTGAGAAAGAACTAGGGCCACACTTCCGCCTTCACCTCCCCTTCCTCCCTGTCTCTGCCTCTCCTTGCTCCACAGTTCTGGCAGCCACCAGCCACCCAGCAATTCCTGTTCCCCCCGACACAAGCAATCCCAGCCTGGTCTGAAGCTTTGCTCGCTGTCAATGATTATTTTCACTACAATGGAAGCAACCGTTTTTATTCTGTAGCCCAAATATAGCGTTCCTACCAACATCTATGTCCTATGTGTGACTCGACCTTTATTTCTGTCATGTAAATGGGTGGTTGTACTGCACTTGAAACCAGGAAAGCTCTGCCCTCGCTTTTTTTTTTTCCCCTATCTGAGAAGAGAAGAGAATGCATCTAAAAAGCCACACATGGTGACTCAAGAATATTCGTGGTCTCAGCTAAGATGCTGATAGAGAGTGAACTCCACAGCTCTAGCATGGGGGGTTGGAGGGTGGCTTGGATTAAGCAAGGCTAGTCAGGGATGTAAACTGAGGTGTCTGATGAGAACGATGCTGTCCCCCAGGGAGCCCTGAAGCCCAAATACTGGATAGGCTGAGGAAGTTTAAAAGGCATGAGCTTTGAAAGTTTAATCCCAATACCCAAATCGTGTCCCCTCTGCTCTGCCAGGATGGCATAAAATGAAAACACATGGCTCTTCTGTCACCAGCTACTGCTCTTCATTGGGACTGAACCCACTGGAGCAGCAGTTTTCAGGTACTCTTTACGCGGCCATCCAAGAGAGAAACTACAAGGTCGATCTAGCTGCTGACTGGCTAAGAGCAGTTTACCAATTTTAGAAATAGGAGCATCCCCTTCCCTGAGTGGTTTTAAAGCTCCCTGTTATGACACAACCAAGAGGCAAGAGGTTTTTTGTTTTGGTTTGGTTTTGGTTTTGATTTGGTTTTGACAGCTTCACCCACACCAACCAGGGCTTTTGATTTCCCAAAACTATCACTGGAGTGCAATATCTCCCTCCCTCAAGTTGTAATTTCACTGGTGTTTTGGAGAAATGAGTCACTGTTTGAGAAGGGGCCATTGGATGAAGGGGGCACATCAGAAGGCATGAGTGGCCACACTTATGTGGACCTCTAGTTGCTACAAGCTTGTTGCATGGAGAGGGGCCCATGCCACCTCATTCCCCATAACTCGAAGCCAGAAGGGAAGCAAGAGACAACCTCTTTCAAGAAAACACATGTTGTCACCATAGCAACCATGAGAATATCTAGCAAGCACCCCAAAGGTGACAGCTGTCAACTTTAAAAGACATGCTTCATTCCCAGTTTCTATCTAAAGTAACCCACTGTCACTTGGAGTGCCCGCCCAAGGATTGGCTTCCCACTCAGATCTCAGTGTCCATTGGTCCTCCCCCAACCCTAGGCTCTCGCCCTCCCTTCCCTGAAGCATGTGCAGAGCCTGGAGTTCCTTTGCTGAAGCCAGCAACTCAGAAGCACTAAGGTTCCGTTCCTGGGGGGCGACTTTAGGAGAGAATTCTGGGAAGCTTCTTTCATTCCTTTTGTCCCCCATTTTAGCCTGGATTTTGTCTTCTCTGGCACCTTGTAACATTCCCTGTGTCATGCTTTTGAGTGTAATAATATTTATGATTTCTAAAAGGAATTTATTATTTGTTACAAAGGTCTTTTTAAACCACCTTAGATTTAAAGAAAAAAATGGCAATCATTGAGAATTCATTTCACATTAATGGTCTGGAAATAAAACCAAAGGACATTCTGTGTGCACGTATACATAAATGCACACAGAAATATATATATACATATGTAGACTATATACATGTGTATATGTGTGTATATATACCTGTATAAATGTACATACACACATATACCTAAATGTGGGTGTATTCTGTATGTATTGAAGACACAGACGCCATATACATCTCTAAAAGAGTATTCAGAAAATATCGAAATGATTCCGGCCGAGTAGAAGGCCGGTAGAGATTCAGGTGAAATGTCTGTCCATCTCTTCCCATTATGACACCTCTGTAATTTTGAAGCTCTCTGTATAAACATTAATTGTCTTATATGAGCAGCAGAAATATAAAATAGTTGTCCATATTTTCACATTTGTGGTATAATTTATGAAATTAGAGAGTAACTTATCTGCTTCTTAATAGAAATGGCAAGTTTTGATATGAGTATATAGTATATAAAGACAAATAGTGCTAAGTATAAATATTTGGTCTCTATTTCATCTTTGGCATCAGTATTAGCACCAACTGTCAAGCTAGTGATGTTTTTTATGATGCCCCTGAGTCTGATGCAAGAGACAGTCATTTATTTTAAAAACTGAAGAGCAAGTGAATAACAATCAGGTTAACATTGTTACTCCCTGTGACAAGAATTTTTAAGCAAATTTAAAAATATATGTTGTAAATTAGGAGGCTCAACAATAAAACATACCTTCCGGAAAAATATGTGGGATGTGCTGTATCTTATACAAAAAAAAAAAAAAAAAAAAAAAAAAAAAAAAACTTCCACCCAGTGCTGGAGCCAAAACAGATCTTAAAAGCCTGCTTTAGTAAATATGCATGACAGATGTGCAATTTGCAGATAAGTCACAAGTAAATTATGGCCAACAGCTGCATTTCTGAGACTTCAGTTATCAACCTTGGTAGTGGGCTGTAAATTCAGTGTAGGTAGTCAATACCGGAACTCTTAACAAGGGAGAATAAGTCAGTCATGTATATTAAGTATTGTACCTGCTCCCTGGGTGTGTGTGTGTGTGTGTGGGTGGGTGTGTGTGTGTGTGTGTGTGTGTGTGTGTGTGTGTGCAGGCATGCATTTGTCTTTCTTCCAACTGAGCATGCACACTGGCACATGATGTCAAGTTTATGTCTTGTTGTGGACCATGATCAAAAACTTTTTAGACCAGGTATGATGGCACCTGCCTTTAATCCCAATATTTGTGAGGAAGAGACAGGCAGATCTTGGTGAGATTGAGACCAGCCTGGTCTACATAGTGAGTTCAAAGACAGCCAGGGCTTATAGAGAGACCCTGTTTCAGGAAGAAAAAAAAAGAGATACTTTTAGAAACATGATTCTAGAACACACTAAGCTAGATTAATTTATACTATAATAACAGACTCAGGATCTCAGTGGCTTAATGCAAAGGTTTATTTGTCATTGCCACGAGTTCAAATGTGGGTTTGGGTAACTCTCCAAAGCTGCAGATCTCCAAGCACTGAACAGGGATCTCTTTCAGTTTCCTGCGTAGTGGTCTGAACATAGGGTTGCTGAAGTCACCACGCACCTTCCCACCCTCCCCTCTGTCAGGAGATGTGCAGACACTCCGCCCTCAGCACCAACCAGTTCTTGTCAATGAACCTACATGAACATCAGACAACTGAGAAATGTAAGGCATCCCATGGAATCTCAGTAGGCCTTAGATCCCCCCGCCTCTTGTGGTGCCTGGTATTCCTGGAAAACAAGTTTTTAATTCTGCTTGATACAGTGACCTCTCCTCATAGATGGTGCTATGCATTTATGGCAAACTAGTTGTACCTCACCCCGATGTGACCCTATGTTATTCCAAATATTGTTTCAAAGTAACTCATTGTAAACCATTTATAATGTTCTCAGATCCTATTTTTATTACACTCAATTATTAAAACTTCAAGTGAGCCTATGACTGAAAACACATGTAGAAAGGTATTTGGTCTTGTGACATTGAAACACTGTAAGTCAGTAAATTTGTTCAGGCATTGATATACTAAAGATTAAGGGGTGTGTGTGTGTGTATGTGTATAGTGTTTTCTCTTTGTTCACTTTTTTATTTGTTTTACTTTATGCACATTCTACCTGTGTGCCTGTTGGATCCCTTGGAAGTGGAGTTACAGATGGTTGTAAGCGACCATATGGACACTGGGAACTGAACCTGGGTCCTCAGCAAGAGCAACAAGGGCTCTTAACAGTTGCACCATCTCTCTAGTCCTAGTTTTTAAAATTCTTATAGAGTTATCACTCTGTGCCTCCATTACACATGTCACTATAAATTAATGATGGTTTTCCATACAGTAGACACATTCATTAATTCAAGTGATTGTATGGAAAACACACAGTGTAAAACCATATATCTGTGTACTTTACAAATTAAGATAGAAAGAGAAACACCAAATTAGATGTGTTGACTTTGGATCCAGAGTGTTTATAGATGCAAGAGTCTAATATGTTGAAAAAATAAAAATAAAACCACAAAGATTAGGAAGAATGGATATGAGCTTGAAATAAATAACACCAGCACATGTCTCATGAGCCAGTGCAGATAATTCTGTTGTATCCAGTAAAGTGGTTCTCTGCCCCTAAAGAGAGTGGGCTGATAGAGAAGGTCGTAGAAAGGACTTTCAGCCTACAGGGACTTAAATGCATGGAGAGAAAGGCTGGCAGAACCTGGCAGAGACCAAGTAGCACACAGGAGAACCCCAGTGTCTGAAAAATGGAAGTCTGTTGAGAACAGAGCCCAGTAGACTGGGTGGGCCAGGCCTAGATGCACTGAATCCATCAGCTGCCAGTGGCCCCACCCCATGTCCACTCTCAGTCTTCTGGTGTCTCCCTCAACTTCCCAAGAATATTAACTGCATCTTCAGAGATACACACTCCTAGATCCAGAAGAAAGCTCTTTCTCCTGCAGATGAGACAGTAAGTGGGAGGAGGGGAGTTCCCTTCTAGTCTCTTATTCATTTAGTTAATCCCTTTCCTTTAATTTTAAAAAAACTGATCAGATTTGATTTCAGATTTCTAAGGAATCAAGAAGCAAAATCTGATTGGGAGGTAAATTCTCCAGTCTGGCCTGCTAACTCAGCCCAGAGAGGTGAAGGCTTTGTGTTGCTGAACTCCTAATTCTCAGTGTGAGTGGACTGGGACAGGGGCAGGGTGAAAAGGCAGTTAGAAATCCCAACCCACAGAGTTCAGAGGTCAGAGCAGCCCAACAAGGAAACTGCCACTCCCCTAAATCTTAATGTCACCTGTCACCTATTTATAGACCAAGGAATCTTCTGAGGCCTGGGCCTTCCCATCCCCGCTTGGAGTGTCTCACCCATCATCTCATCTGCGGGCTCTTCTGCAGTAGAAAGAGCTTTTCCTCTAGATCTAGGTGTGGGTATCCCTGACGATGAAGTTAATATTCTTGGGAAGTTGAGGGAGGCACCAAAAGAACATTCCATGAACTATTCCCATTTTCCCTTGTGGTCCTATGCCCACAGGTGACAGGTAGGCAACGTGGCCACAGGATACCCACATGTAAGCAAAGAAGCAAGTGTGGCTGCTAAGGGCACCAATACCATGGAGCGATTGCCCCAGAAATCAATCTCAACTCAAAAGTCCTTTTATTTATTTATTTACTTTTTTTTTATTTTTGTATCAGTTTGGGCTCAAAAGTCCTATTGTTTACTTATTTATCTAGCATCAGTCTGGCTCTTTTGTTTGTTTGTTTGTTTGTTTGTTTGTTTGTGGCATTTAGTTCCTACTATGCAAACCTGGGGAAATGAAGGCATTTGTACCTAATGATGCTCTTTGTCATTAGTGTGTCAAATAGCATGAGTTTTGAGGTCACTTCATTCACCAGTATACCCCAACCACAAATCTATGACAGAAAAAGTTTTAGGATAAATATGATTGTAATGGTTACTTCAAGATCCTCCCCTATAGGTTTCAAGCCAGGGAAGCAACAACCTGGAATTTTCCAGCATGAAGGTGTAGATGCAGAATCACCTTCTGATGGCCTAAGTTAAGGTAGTGGCAGGTCCTGTGGGTGCATTCCTGTCAGGAAGGCAGTATGCTATAGCCATGGAAAAAAATCCAGGCACTGCCTGTGTTTGTAAGTATAGTTGTGTTGGAAGCGCATGCCTGCTTGTCTTTGTTCTGTCTGTGCTAGATTATAACAGCAGAGTTGAGTAATGATAAGAGACACTATGTGACCCTTATTTATTTAGTATGTCTCTGTGTGTGTACATATTCACGGATGGGTACATGTGTGTCTTTGGAGGCCAGAGGTTAACAACCGGCACCTTCCTCAGTTGCTCTCCACCTTGATTTTTGAGACATGGTGTCTCACTTGAGCCTGGAGCTCAACTGGCAGGCCAGCAAGCCCCAGAGACCCTCCTGTGTCTGTCTCCCCAGATCTAGGGTTACAGGCATATCTCAACACATCTGGATGTGTTTAAGTAGGTGCCAGGGGTAGACCTCAGGCTCTCAGGCTTGTGCAGGAAATACTTCCCTGACTGAGCCATCTCCCCAGCTCTTTGGGGTAGAAAATTGCCAACCCTACCAGTGTAGCTCCTTGGCCCATTAGGAAGACCCTTGTGTAGTTTCCATACATACCAAAAGCCATATATGCTATCTGCTTGCAGTATTCACCAACTGCAGAAACATAGCACGCCTACTTGGAGCAGGCCAGAGGAGTGAAGTGTCAATGCCCAAGCATCACCCTCAACTAGAGGGGGATGGGAACTGATGATGTAAGATCTCAGCTTCCTCACCTCCTGCTGGAACAACTTGAAGATTTTCTAGACAGTCTCTCAAGAGGTCCCCAACAGAATGGAGTCAATTTCCCCTTAGTGGTAGCCGGTCCATTGATGTATCCTGCTTGATACATCCTTTCCTTATCACATGCCCTATCCCTTAAATCCTCAGGAGGCAGAAACCAGAAGGACACATTTAACAGAGAGAATGTGATAATATAGTAGCAGAAACCGGGCAAAAGAATTGTTAGTGGATTCAAAAGACCAAAGAAAACATTAAGTAGTGTGGCTCGAGGTGTGTAAGATATGTGGGAGCCTCAGCCATTCAGCCTCTAAGGAGGTGCCTGGGCCTGTCTCCTCTGTGTTGCCAGGAAGTAATGAGTATAAGCACATACACAAGGCCTTAAAGATGGTAGCCTGTGCCTGAGCAGAGTGAAGCTGGAATCAACTCCAGTGGAGGTACACACACACACACACACACACAGGTGTGGACATAACAAGTGGACATCTGAGTTACGGGTGGGGCCTCAGTTTTCCCTCAGGTTAGCTGATGTTCCTTAAACATGAACATGAAACCTTTACCATCTTACCTTATAAAAGCAATGCACAAGAACCGGGCCTACTGCTCACTGGTAGAGCGTTTGCACATGAGCATCCCTGAGTCGCTGAAATTGGATTCCCACTAGAAACAGAGGGCGAGTGATGCTTAGAGGCCTTTTGAGGACACATGGCTTTCAACCTGGGCAGGAAGCCCAAGTGGGTCAGGGTTGTGTTAGACAATGAACTCAGGTATACATAGGAGAGGCTGGAATTAATGTCCCTTGTGCCCCCAGGCCTCTGAGGAGGGCTAAACAGGTTAGTATGGGTACCTCTAAGGCCACTGAAATCAAGTTGATTTATGCAAATGCTGTTCCATGAGGGGACAGGATGGGGAAGCCGCATTCATCCGTTCAGGCCACCAGAGCGGAACACCATAGGCCAGGAGCATCCAGAGAACAGCAACTGCTCCCCACCCCACCCACACCTCTGAAGACCACGAGTCCAGGTTGGAGATGATGGCAGATCTGAGGGTTCAACGAAGGTCTGCTTCCTGGTTTTTAGACAGCAGTTTCTAACTTAACCTCACCTACTACATTGACTAAGAGTATTAATCTCATCCGTGAGACTTGCTCCTTTAGCTGCCATCACTTTGGGAGTGTGATCTGGGGGCACTGGGACACTTAGAAAATAGCAGAAGCATTACTGGGGTGCTGTGGACAGACACAATAAGCAAACAGCAAAGGGTGGTCTTTCTCCCTCCTGCACCAGGGCACTCTTTCCCACTCCCATCTAAGGGAGCATAGCTGGCAAGGCCTGAACAAGGGTGGTTTGGAGAATCCCAACCTGGTGATCCTGGAGAAAAGAGAGGATTGGAGGCTGGGCAGTGGTGGCACAATCCTTTAAGCACTTGGGAAGCAGAGGCAGGTGGATTTCTGAGTTCGAAGCCAGCCTGGTCTACAGAGTGAGTTCCAGGACAGCCAGGGCTACACAGAGAAACCCTGTCTCAAGAAAACAACCAGAGAGAGAGAGAGAGAGAGAGAGAGAGAGAGAGACTGAGACAGAGAAACAGAGACAGAGAGAGACAAAGACAGAGACAGAGAGAGACAGAGAGTAATAGAGAGAGAAAGAGAGAGAGAGGATTGGGAGTAAGAGATGACTTCCTGAGCCAGCACACTGGGCTGCCATCATGGCTCCAGCAAGCCACCAAGGTCCAGCATCTACTTTGGGTGAAAGCCAACAGAATTCAAACCTCTCTGGTTCTCCACTGATTCTGACTCTCCATAACCAGCAGTTAGTTTTAGGACCTTTGGGGTTGCACAGAAGAAACCAACTCTAGCTCATGAAACAAAATGTATGTAGTGGAACTCCCGGAAGTAAGGCCTGACGACCTTAGCCAAAAGCCTCCTAGCAAAGGTCAGAGGTCACAGAGAGTCTGTGAGCCTGGATACAGAGCGGGAATCGGGGAGTGACCTCACAAGACCACATCCATTACAGCAGTAGCTCTCAACCTTCCTAATGCTGCGCCTCTTTAATACAGTTCCTCGTGTTGCAATGACCCCCAAACCTAAGATTATTTTTGTTGCTACTTTATAACTGGAATTTTGCCACTGCTATGAATCATAATGTAAATAGCTGTGTTTTCTGATAGGCTTCGGTGGCCCCTGTGGAGGAGTCATTTGATCCCCAAAGGGGTCGTAACCCACAGGTTGAGAATGCTGCCTTAGAGGGAGGTTGTAACATGGCCAGTCTTAGGTCCTTTGGCCAGGG
The DNA here is from genome assembly GCF_978045245.1 of Mus caroli. Taxonomy (NCBI): domain Eukaryota; kingdom Metazoa; phylum Chordata; class Mammalia; order Rodentia; family Muridae; genus Mus; species Mus caroli. Next base: position 36,127,496 of record NW_028227257.1, on the reverse strand, counting down.
CACTCTTTCCCACTCCCATCTAATGGAACATTCCAGTGAGAGAGTGTCTAATGAGTCAAGACTGGGAGGCTCACCCAGCCCAGGCCAGTGAAGGCAGAATCTCTTGCCTGGTAGCCAGTGTGTCTGGGAAAGGAAGGGCAGCCAATGTCCATCAACATCTTAAGCTGGATTTTCCCAGAAGCCAACCCTGAGAACAGGGGTCAAGAGCAAGCGGCTTAGTGGAAAAGAAGCATCTACGTGGAGAAGGAAGTAATATAGGACAGCAAGGGGGTCAATGGAGGGCAGCTGACAGCTGGGGTTTCCTCCTGGGTGTCTGGGCTCAAACTCATCGTCAGCTTCTGAGAGATTGTGTTGCATATGCCTCCATTGTTCCAAAAGAGGAGAAGATTGAGGTCTTCCACTCTGGCTCCTATCCATCCTTGGTTGAGGGCTACCCCAGAAGCATAACTCCACAGAGCTCCCAGACTGCTCAGTGTGTGGATCAAACACTTTCTGCCATGAGGATACCCTAAGGCAGAGAGTCTTGTGTGCTTGCAGCCAGATTTGAGACCTGTGAGTGTAGACAGAACCAGTACTACAGGGATGTGGTGCAAGTCGCCATGACGGGGGTTATCTGGGATGCTTGGAGCCTGACTGGGGTGGGGACTGCCATGAATGGGAACTGCCATGTGGAAGAGGCAATATTGAATATCTCAATCCCAAGAAAGAGTGAGAAAAGAGAAGATGAGGACCCTGTGCTGGACACTAGGGGATGAGTATGTCAGAGTCCCCATTCTTACTAATAAGCAATGAAAACAAAAGATTTGGAGATCTTGAGAAAGGCTAAGAAAATTAACCAATTCTGAAGCTTTCCAGGGGGAAAAAAAAGAGCAAGCAGAGGCCATAGACAGCAGAGTCAACAACTCAAGCAAGTGAGGCTGGGCACAGGAGTTCTAGGGTAGGTGAGGCCAGGAGTTCAGTTATACGCCAAGGTGCCCACTGAGGCCATCTTCGCTTTGCGCATCATGGTCCCTGCTTTCAGGCTGAGGCAGCCCGCCAGGAAATGGGGCTCATCTGGTCTCTGCCTCCTACCCTGACCTCTTCTCCTTCTATTATACCCCTGAAACTCTCATTTAAACAGACCAAGTCCATACGGGCACCAGAGCCTTTGCACTTAATATTATCTCTTCCGGGAATGCTCTTCCCTCGGATCTAAGCCCCATTTTATCATTTAGATCACTGGTCCTATTCCTCATAGGGCCTTCTCTTTACCCTTCAATCCCAAATAGACACCACCAGTCACCCCAGCAGTCCACCCTATGGACATCCCTCATAGCACTGTCCAGAAGCCCACCCCCTTGACTTCCTTCATAGCACCGTGTCCGATTTTCCCAAGCAGTTCTGTCTGCCTCTGTACTCTCTTCTTTCCCACACCAGAGCAACAGGGTCACACCTGATCCCCTCCCCCACAGTCTTTACAAAGCCTGTCAGGACAGACTCCCAATCTACTTTTCCTGGCTGATTAAATATAATATAAAAATGGCCTTTCATTCCAAAATGATACCCCCTGCCTTTTTGTATAAGAATATTCACTGAACACACAGTCTAGACAATAAAAAAGGCTTAGTGGGGAAAAGAAAGGCTTTTCGGTGGCTGTTAACGTCTAATATAATAGACACATGGGCCCACGGTCCTGCATCCCAGGGTCCAGCCAGCAGCTCACATCATTCTCTCTTAAGCTTTTAAGTTATAAATATTTCAAACTACAGAATGGACTGGCTTCTCCATTCATCTTTTAGAAGGAACAACAAAAGCATATTTCTTTCTTGAAACCAAAGCCTCCAATGAATCCGGAACAAGACTGTTTAAGGCTCTACCTCAGGATGAAAGGTGACTGTGTTTGGTCTTCTGTTGTTCCTGACAAAGTAGCACCTGAATGGCACTGTGACCCTGTCAGCTTTCTCTCACAGTGTGTGGCTGCCTTGCCAGGTGCTTGTTTTGTCCTTTTGAGGCCAACACAACAATCAACTTAGGCACAATCACTCAGTGTCCCTTGTGTATTACAGAGCATCCATGTGAAGAAATAACTCTAATTGTTACAAGTTAGAAACCTACTTCTAGACTGCTAATAGAATAGTAGGCACATACAGGCAGTTTTGACATTTCTATAGGATGAAGGTATAGTTAGTCAGGTACAAGGTCCTGGGTTTGATTATCCAGCCACACACACACACACACACACACACACACACTTCACACACACTTTTTGTAAAGACCCATGATGATGTATTTTCTATTTTATAGAACTTGGCATAGCAAGTATATGTGCATGTATATGTGGTGTGGTATGGGTATGTATGTGATGTGTATATATGGTGTGCGGAGGTGCACATGAGTGTGTATGTATGAGTGAGTGTGTGTGTGTGTGTGTGTGTGTATACAAAAAAGCTTGCATGCTCAGATGTGACAAGGCTATGCTATTGAAATCATAAACAAATCTGAAAAATCTCCCCTTACAGTGTCTGGCATGTAATATATAGTCAATTGAGAGTGCCTGTTAGACTAATTCACTAGCTTCTTACATATATGTATGCATATATTTGCGTGTGTATACATTTGTGTTAGTGTACATGCATACATTGCAGGTAGTGTAGAAGATGGGTGACCTCTTTACTCCCTTCTCTATCATACTCCCAAAGCTGCTTCGTGAAATTCAACTCTGCTGGCCCTGCCTGGAGACAGACTTCCCATGGCTTCCTGACTCCTTTCTGCTCCCTGGTTCTTCCTGAGATCATATTACAAAAAACCCGTTTTACATTCAGGTGGATGGGGGCTGCAGAGATGACTCAGTGATGCAACCATACGCCTTGGTTCAGTTACCCAAAGCCTACATAGAAAGCCAGGCACAGTGGTGCATGCTGGGGAAGCAGAGATAGGTGAGTCCCTGGGACTTGCTGGACAGCCAGACTATCCTAACTGGTAAACTCCCATCCAGTGAGAAGCCGTGTGGACAGCACCTGAGCAATACCTACACTGTCCTCTGGTCTCCACATACACGCATACACACATGTGGAACTGCACACAGATGAATACTCACACATATGTGTATGCACACACATGCACACATTCTCTCTCTCTCTCTCTCTCTCTCTCTCTCTCTCTCTCTCTCTCTCTCTCTCTCTCTTCAGGACCAGCTTTTGAGGGTTTCCAAACTTAGAAACTTCTTTTGTTTTCTTTTTTCTTTTCTTTCTTTTTTTTTTTTTTTGGTTTGTTTTTTTTGTTTTTTTGTTTTTTTTTTTTTTTTTTGGTTTTTCGAGACAGGGTTTCTGTGTAGCCCTGGCTGTCCTGGAACTCACTCTGTAGACCAGGCTAGCCTTGAACTCAGAAATCCACCTGCCTCTGCCTCCCAAGTGCTGGGATTAAAGGCATGAGCCACCATGCCCGGCTACTTAGAAACTTCTTATCAATTCATGTCTAACAAAACCCTCAGCCACACAAACACATGCTTGTGCTTAGACTGGGATGAAGGACCCATTGTCATCAACTAGCTGTTTTCTGTGTGAAACCAAGACAGCATCTGAGATTTTAATGAATCTATGCAGCATGCTGAGTCCGGTAAGGTGAATCATGCCTGTAATCCCCACAGTTCCAAGGCTGGGCCAGATGGCTCGAAAGCTCAAGGACAGACTGCTACATAGAGAGACCCTGTCTCAAAGAAACAATGACAAAGCATGCTGAAAAGCATGTCTCTTCCTGAAAGAGGATGGTGTGCTGACCAATAAGAGATCACCCAGGCTGGAGAGATAGCTCAGCAGTTAAGAGCACTGACTGCTCTTCAAGAGGTCCTGAGTTCAATTCCCAGAAACCACATAGTGGCTCACAACCAACTGTAATGGGATCTGATGGCCACTTCAACTGTGTCTGAAGATAGCTACAGTGTACTCATAAATAAAATAAATAAATCTTTAAAAAAAAAAGAGAGAGAGAGATCACCCTTGACCTCAGTACAGCTGACCCAAGGCCCTATTAATTACACGAGGGAGATGGTGCAAGCAAAAAAGAAAGCAGTTTAATGAAGGTCATTGGAGGTCACCTGCTATGCAGACAGGTTGACTATCATCTAATCCAAACAGGAGCCCATCTCAAAGCCCTCCTCCCACACTGCCCGGACACTTTCCTCCTTCAAACCCTGGTGTCTGACGAGCTCTTCTCTCCCAGTTTCTTGCTGCCCTTTGTCTTCCCAATCACGGTCTCCACAATTACAGAAGTCTCTTCATATGTCTGAATACTCTCTGTTGAAATCTTCTCAATGGATTCCACCACCTCCACCTTCTTAATAGACAGAGCCTTCGAAGGGCTCTTTGCCAGCAGGCTACTGCTCTTACTCGCAGGCCCCACTGGTCCACCCTGATTGGACCCAGACGTTTGTGAATGGGATGTAGATGGTTCCTCAGGACCAGGTATGATCACAGGACAGGGTCTCCTGCTCCCCTCAGCTTCCTTCTTGCCATCGTCATCTCTTTCCTCCAGGTCTTTTGGTTCCTTGGCCCGTGTCCCATTCTTGTCTGTGCCCTGCTGATGGTTTGAGTGGTCACCTTCCCTGCCCTGGGGAACGCCCTGTCCATTCTCCACAGGTGGCATGGGCTGTCCAGGAGAGGGCTCTACGTGGCCGTCATGATGCATAGAGTCTTCCTCAATGGAAATCACCACCCCACCTCTAGCTGGGATGGAGGAGGAGTAGAACTCGGGGTCAACAAAACTAGACTCCCCTGTGACGAGTACATGCCGTCCTTTGGTGAAAAGGTCCGCGGGTGGCTCGGGCTCGGGCTCTTTGTGGCCGCTCACTCTCTCTTTGACTACTTTGCACAGTTTCCCAAAGGCTTTGCTTATCTGGCCCCCGTCTGGCACATCCTCAGGACCCCCTTCTTGTGAGGGACTTACTCCATGTCCTCCCCCTGCTCCGGGCTGAGAGTCACCTTCTGCTTTCAGGTCCACGTGCAGTGCCTTTGGCTCCTGCAGAGGTTTTAATGGTGCATCTTCCAGAGTTTCCTCCACCTTATCTTGAGCTATAATCTCCTTTCTTTTTGGAAGGCTCTTGGGGAGGGCCTTCTGTCTCGGTTTAGCTGCTGTAATATCCTGCACGGCCCTGGTAAGATCTAATGGAAAACACACAGGCAGCAAAGCCAAATGTCAATGAAAGGGAATAATGACATTCACTGAAAAATATAACAGCTGGATTGAAGGTGAGTGCCCAGGAAGAAGCTGAGCCAAACACGGTGGGGAAAGAGCCAGAGATCTGTCACCCATGGTGAGGTCCCAGCTCGACCACCTGAGAAACTGTGCGTGAGTCACAATATCCCTCTGAATTTCCCAAAGGGGAGAAAAGGTGCCACTTCACCATTAACCCTCAGCTGGAGTAAAACACAGACACGTGGTACTGTACCATAACACCCAGCTGGAACAACTCCAGTCTCACTCCCATCCCCATACTGTTCACGGCAAAGTGCCTGGCTCCCCACTACACAGTGGGAACTCACTCCACACAGCCATCTCTCTAACCGCCTCAAAAGAAGCCCGTGGCAAGGCTACTGGGCCTATGACAGGTTCAGGTGGCTTCAGGTTGGGGACAACATCTACCTACAGTGTCCCAACAACCTGACTGTGATCTCCCTTGATTGCCATTCCCTCCATGGGGCTGAAAGAGGAATTAGTGCTATTAAATTCATAAGTGAACATGTATCTGCATGCCTCTGTCTCCTAGCAATGACTCATATCACCACATCGCTTCTTTCTTTTACTTTTTCTCCTCCTATGGATCCTCCTGTCTCCTATGGAGACAGGAATGCCAGTCTCAATACAAAATATTTAACTGGGGAAGAAATACAGATACATAGTCACTTATGAGTTAAATAGCACTAATTCCTCTTTCAGTCCCATGGAGGGAATGGCAATCAAGGGAGATCACAGTCAGGTTGTTGGGACACTGTAGGTAGATGTTGTCCCCAGCCTGAAGCCACCTGAACCTGTCATAGGCCCAGTAGCCTTGCCACGGGCTTCTTTTGAGGCGGTTAGAGAGATGGCTGTGTGGAGTGAGTTCCCACTGTGTAGTGGGGATCCAAGTGCTCTGCGTGAACAGTATGGGGATGGGAGTGAGACTGGAGTTGTTCCAGCTGGGTGTTATGGTACAGTACCACGTGTCTCTGTATTATTCCAGCAGAGGGTTAATGGTGAAGTGGCACCTTTTCTCCCCTTTGGGAAATCCAGAGGGATATGAGGGCAAGGCAGACAGCTCAGTTTAGTTAACAAGTTCCAGGCCAATAAGAAACTTTGTCTAGACAGACAGACAGACAGCGATGTTAGTGCGTGCAATTAATCCCAGCACTCAGAAGTCAGAGGCAAGCAGATCTCTATAGAGTTTGAGGTTAACCTGGTCTACTTGAAAGTTCCAAGTAAACCGAAGCTGCATATAGAGACCCTGTCATAAAAACAAAACCAAACCAGACAATAAAAACAAAGCAAAACAAGAAGATTGAATATCACCTAAGGAACAATAAACAAGCACACCCATGTGCACCACACACACACATGCACACCCATGTGCACTGCACACACACATGCACACCCATGTGCACTGCACACACACATGCACACCCATGTGCACTGCACACACACATGCACACTCATGTGCACTGCACACACACATGCACACTCATGTGCACTGCACACACACATGCACACCCATGTGCACTGCACACACACATGCACACCCATGTGCACTGCACACACACATACACACCCTTGTGCACTGCACACACACACACATGCACACCCTCGTGCACCTACACACACATATACACCCATGTGCACTGCACACACACATGCACACCCTTGTACACCTGCACACATACACACCCATGTGCACCACACACACACATGCACACCCTTGTGCACTGCATACACACACATGCACACCCTTGTGCGCTGCATACACACACATGCACACCCATGTGCACTGCACACACACATGCACACCCATGTGCACTGCACACACATACACACCCATGTGCACTGCACACACATACACACCCATGTGCACTGCACACACACATGCACACCCTTGTACACCTGCACACACATACACACCCATGTGCACTACACACATACATGCACAGCCTTGTGCACTGCATACACACACATGCACACCCATATGCACTGCACACACACACATGCACACCCTTGTGCACCTGCACACACATACACACCCATGTGCACTACACACACACATGCACACCCTTGTGCACTGCACACACACATGCACACCCATGTGCACTGCACACACACATGCACACCCTTGTGTACTGCACACACATATGCACACCCATGTGCACTGCACACACAAATGCACACCCATGTGCACTGCATAACACATGCACACCCTTGTGCACCTACACACACATATACACCCATGTGCACTGCACACACTGAGGTTCTAGACAGGTTGGAGGGGAACATGAATGTCAAGCAGGAAGAAAATCTTGGTGTTGCCTAAAGAGAAGAAAGTGGAGGAAGCCAGGGCTGGAAACCAGAGGCCGGGCTTGAGGGGTTACCTTTCACACTGGATCCAAGGCTGAGAGGGGCCCCATGGCTTGGGGTGATCAGAGAGATGGGCGTCTCAATGAAAACGGAGCTCAGCCTGGAAGGAAGAACCAAAAACAATGTGGCACCATCTTTAAGTCATCAAACCAAGTAAGTGAGGGACAAGATCAAGCCTTGAATATTGAGCAAAAATGAAAAATGGAGAGAGACAGGCAGACAGAGACAGAGAGAGACAGAGACAGAGAGAGACAGAGACAGAGAGAGCCTTCTCTAGACCAAAGTGGGCATGAATTGCACTTCAAAGTGTTAACCACATAGACATTTACACACTGGACAAGACACACAGACATCCTCATTTCTCTGAGCTCAAGCCATCAACTGTGAAAAGGCCATGACGGGTACTGCACAGCGACCACTCAGAATCGAAAGCACAGTTCTCCATCATTGAGTCTGGAGCCTCCAGTTTTTAATTACATAGTTAAATTCAGTTAAATTCTAGATAATTAGAGCAAACAATTATTCTCTATAGGATGTACAATATACAGGATACACATATTTAGGATATAAATCACATATATAATATACATATATAAAATATAATATATAGTATATGATACATATAGTATAGGATGTAAAATACTATCTAGGATAAATAATACATAAAAATTTCAAATAATATGTAGTATGTAAACATAAAGCTATTTAAAGAAGTAAGAGAAGATGTAAGAAATTACTGCATCTAAGCAGAGTGCTCAGGAGTTGCTCAGTCCACACTGTAAGATCTTTATCTGTTTTTAATCTACTTCAAAAATTGGTATCAACAAGCCAACCAAACATGTGTGCATTAACTTTGTGGGCTGCCCTTTCCCTATCACAAAAATTGTCAAAAAAAGAATTTAGTGCAGTTCTCGAGTTCTTTTCATGGGTGTGCTCAAAGCAGTCACAGAAACCTATGTAGCATGTGAGCTACCCCAGGACACAGGGCTCTTGACAGAGAGAGAACAGAGAAAAGCCTGCTTTCCCTGGGAAACACTTGCACCAGGCACACACAGCTGAGGCAGAGCATCTGGAGCAGGAGGAGGAGCTCTGCTGCAAGGCCTTGGAGAGGAAGGACTTCCAGTCTCACTCAACCTAAATCCAAAGAACTAAGGGGTGGTGTTGAAGAGCCACAACTGGTTGCCCGACCCATTCTCCAAAGCTTATCTATAGATGGCTATCAGCATAGCTGAGAGAGAGAGAGAGAGAGAGAGAGAGAGAGAGAGAGAGAGAGAGAGAGAGAGAGAGAGAGAGGAAATTTCCCAGGAGTCAGTGGGGTTATCACAGATTTGTGATGAAGAAGCCCTGCATTGATCCTCGGAGACAGTAAAATCCCAGAGGTAGCAGCAGCAGCAGTAGCTTTAAACACTCCTCAGTGTCATGCAGTGAAGAAGGCACAAAACCTGCTAAATCCATCAGCTCCGGGCGTGGGGCACAAAGCAGACCCCTAATTGCAGCTGTTTCTCGTCACCCAACTTAAAATATCAGACATATCTCCAATCATCCCCACCCTCCCTCCCATGCTCTCTGCCCAAATCTCCAGTGGTCTGTCATGCTCCTGCTACATCTTCAAGTCAGGGACGTCTGCATTTCCTTGTCTGCCACATCACCACTCCCTCCAACTGTTCCTGGCACACGGTAAGCACTTGACAAAGACCTGTAGAATGAGGGTGTGGACAGGCCAGGGGGGCCAGGGAGCCAGGCATACAGACACACGACCGCACCTGCTGCCTTCGATCTCAATGATCCGATGATAACGGTCTAGCTCATTCCTCAGCGTCTGCTGGGCCACGGCTAGCTGCCTGCAGTCGTAGGACGACCTCTCCAGAGACCGCTCCGCCTCCTCGATCTCCTTCCGAAGGTTTTCGATCTGCTCGTTGTAAAGCTGTAGCTCCTCATCGTAACACTCATGAGCTTGCTTAATAGCTTGTTCCAGGGCCGTGGTCTGTGGGCAAACGCAAAGAGGACGAAGCTCATCACACCTCCTGCAAACAGGTAAAAGCTAATGTGGGGGCTGGCAAGATGGCTCAATAAGTATGAATGCTTGCAGAACAAGCAAGAGGACCTGAGCTCAAATCCCCAACATCCATGCAAAGGCCACCATGCTGGTAGGCTGGGGGAGGGGGGAGGTAGGGATGAGGCACAGGCAGATTCAGGGAGCTTACTGGCTAGCCAGCCTACTTGAAATGGTTAGTTTCAAGGCCAGTGATGGACCCAGTCTCAAAACATAAGGTCAAGAATGATAAAGATACTTGACATCCTTTGCTGGCTTCTCTGGGCATGCCTACAAGCACACACATACACACAAACACACACATACACACACACATATACCACACACACATACACACACACCACACACACATACACACAAACACACACATATACCACACACACATATACCACACACACATATACCACACACACATACACACACACCACACACACATACACACAAACACACACATATACCACACACACATATACCACACACACATACACACACACCACACACACATACACACAAACACACACATATACCACACACACATACACACACACCACACACACATATACCACACACACATATACCACACACACACACACATACACACACACATACACACACACATATACCACACACACACCATGGGATGCTGGTGGTGCTGGTCCACGGGTCATGCTTAAAGCTACAGAGAGCTAGACAGACGTCTGTATCCAGGTCCGTGCATGGGTACCTCAAGGTACTTCTTGCAATGGAGCCTAAGTGTGCATGCTACGTATCCTGGTGACAACCATTGCTGTGACAACTGAACTCTTCCCTCAGTGGTAATATCTGGAAACTTAGATTGCAAAGGTTAATTAGGAAACTATGGGAATGGATACACAGGCTGAACCCTCTTATGAATGTGTGTGGTGCAGGGAGGGTATTTGCATGCATGTATATCATGTGTGATGTTAGGGGGCAAGTGTGTATATATGTGTGCTGGATGTGGAGAAATGTGATATGTGTGTATGTCTATGGTATACTGATATGTGTGTATGATATGTGTATATGCATGTGATTTATGTTTGGCTGTGTACATGGGGAGTATGCACATGTATCTATATGTACATGTAGTGTGCATGATATATACGTGTGCGTGGCATATTCTGATTGTGGAGTGTGTGTATGTGTGATGGGTATATGTAGGGGTGGAGGGCTGTATGTGTGTGTTGTATGTGTGTTGTGTGGGGTGGTTGGAGGGGTGGGGATGTGGTAGAAGGTGTGAGGCATGTACTGAGTGTGCGGGTGTGGGGGCCCACATGTGCTGAAGCCAGATCAGGAAAGCAGGGGTCTTCCTGAGTCATTATCTACCTTCTTACCGTGAACGATATCTCCCACTGAACCATAAGCTTACCATTTGGTGAGTCTGGCTGTCGAGCAAGCTCTTGAGAGCTGCCTGTCTCCACCCCACAATGTACTGAGCCTGGAACCAGCATTGAAGCCAGCTCAAGAGATCCTAGCATTATCTTCTCCCCTGGGACTTCAGAAAGAGGGAACTCAGAAGCAGTGGAGTGGAGGCAGCTCCCAGACTACCAGGAGGACGTGCAAGTGGGGACCTGAGGCTGCCGTTCTGAAGCAGTGACCTTTTGAAATGTACATAGAGAAGCTGAGAGAGAAGTCTCCAAACACAGAAATGAAACCAAAGAAGGAAGATAAACAGAGATGGAGGAGCCTGTGTCAAGAGAGGGAAGAGGGAGAGAGAGAGCCAGTGAGCCGGTGCCTCAGAGGCTGGATCCTGGTTCCTGGTCCCTAATGCATACATGCTCTCAGATTTCATAAGCTTCCTGTTACAACCACTTCCTGCCGGGTGTGGTGGCGCACGCCTTTAATCCCAGCACTCGGGAGGCAGAGGCAGGCGGATTTCTGAGTTCGAGGCCAGCCTGGTCTACAGAGTGAGTTCCAGGACAGCCAGGGCTATACAGAGAAACCCTGTCTCGAAAAACCAAAAAAACAAAACAAAACAATACAAGCACTTCCTTCAGGGCTGGGGAAAACCTTCCCAGTGGAGAACCCAACATGCATCACTTCAGCCAAGTCATGGCAGTCAGCGCCATCACACTTGTCACAGAAATGGCACTTGTCGCAGGCCCTCAGTCAGGACCTGACAACGCATTAGGGAAGCCCTTGGGCAGGTCCGGTCTACAGATCCCTCCCCGTCATCAAGGCCATCCAGGCAGAAACACTAAGGCACTGCTCTGGAGGGCAGGAGCTCAGGGCTCAGGGGACACACGGGCTCAACACAGGCAGAGGGCAGCAGACGATAGGTGAAGCGCCATGAATTCCCTGGTGCCCTCCATTGTCCTATGTGGTTACAGAATGTTAACTTGGGGGAGAGGGGCTGGGCAGAGAAAATACAGGCTGTAGAGTGATTTTTTCAACCTTGTAGAAATTTAAATTTATTTCAAACTACAACAGTGTCCTTCTGGGTTAAGTCAGTTGCTGCATGTTTTTTCTAGTCCTTCAAAATCAGCCTCCACCTGCAGTGTCAAATGCCAAGTCACACCCACCACCGACTGGGGCAACCATGATCTTGACAAATGACAGTGGTCACACACACACCAAGAAATGTTTTCAAGAAACAAGGGGATTGTCTCTCAAGAGCTGCTTCACTGTGACATTGAGGGAATGTGTGGAGCCACAGGTCCAGGGGACAGAGACACAAGGCTTGAGAGCACTCTCATTCACCTTCCGTGTTCTTGAAATGTTCCTCAATAAAGGGCAGGAGGAAGAGTGAGGCATGCAGAGAACCTGCATCCTCTTTGTGTATGGAGTCTGGTCTGTACTGCCTCATCAGGGAGAAGCTGCTATTGTTCCCATTGCTACAGATGAGGAGATCGAGGCCTACAGAAGAAATGACTTTCCCATCAACACCACAGCAAGATGCAAACCCACCTGGGCACAGTGTGAGACGTTTCCTGAAAGTGTGGCCTCCCCATCCTATCCTCCCCCCAGAGTAGAGGTGAGCAGTGGGCATCAGGTACAGAGAGAGACAGAGACAAAGAGAGACAGAGAATCGTGGGGAATAGAATCCACTCCAGGGCCCTGGTAAACTACACTGCCATCTATCCCCAGTCAGACACAGCAGCTCTGCTCACAGAATGCACAGGGGACTCAATGTGACCTCAGGCAGAGATTTCCTGGAGTGTTTCAGGCTTCTAAACTGTAAGTCGGGCAGCAACGGGAATCACAGAACAAAGTTAGAGACGAGGTTTTTATAATCTATGATTTGCTTTTCTGTTCTGGCGGTGGATAGTGTGCTGACTGTTGTTTCTTTGAAGATGCCCGTGTTTTAAAGGCTATGCCCTCAGGCACGTCATCCATGCCATGTGTCTCAGGCACTGCCCAACCTTTAACAGGCAGCCAATACTCCATGGCTCCTTAGACCCCATCCATCTTCCTCACTGTCCAAGGAGATGGATCTGTTTATGAAACTAAACTTCTGTCTGCACCAATGTGGTTTTCATAGCTCAAAAACATAAACTACGCATCAGAAAAAAAATATTCAAGAAAAACAATCAGCTTCACTTTCCGCAAGCTTGGGTGTGGCTAAGGAAAGCCCCAAACGTGCAACATCTCTGCACTGTGCTGGGGACGACCAGTCATCACCAGCCCTCGCCAGCCCGCACCGGTTAGCAGAGAATGAGACACAGAATCCGGCAGGTGATTCAACCACATCTCAAAGGCCTGTTCCTGGCACTGCATAAGGAAAGGGATTTCAAGAAAGAAATTATTCATAAAAGACAGGTACCCTAGGAGCCAGAAGAAAGGAAGAGCTTTCCAGGGTTATCTGGAGGGGAGTGTCTAAAGCAGGAGAGAGAGGCGGGAGGAGGGCAGGAGCCACGTGCAAGCATGCACTTCACACTGTGAGCGAGATGAATGCTGTCTCTGCTTAGAGCATAGATGGTCTGTCTCTTTCTATCTCTTCAGACAGCAGCACAGGGCAGCAGGAGCCTTTGCAGGAGCCAGATAACTGCCCTTCTGTGCAGTGAACTCCAGCCTCAGTCCTCTTAACACCAGAGCGCTGTTGGGTGTAAGACCTTTATGTAAAAGGAGGAAGAGACTCTCGGGGATCAGCCCTAGATCTCAGTGCCATGGCTAAATGTACTGAGTAGGTCACAACTGTCAGTAACTGTGGGACCCAATATGGTGCCTGCCTCCCGGGCTTCTCAGCCTTCCTAATGCTATGGCCCTTCAATACAGTTCCTCATAGTGTGGTGACCCCCTAGCCATAACATTATTTCTGTTGCTGCTTGATAACTGTCATTTTGCTACTGTTATAAATCATACTATAAATATTTTTGGAGATAAAATAGCTGCCAAAGGGGTTGTAAACCACAGGTTGAGAAGCGCTACCTAGAAAATGGTGAAGAAAATTGAAATCAGGCAGCATACTAAGTATCCTTGTCCCTCCTATGGCAAGACCAAGGTGAAGATGTGGGCCATAGGCATGTGGCCCTGTGTAAGAACAGTGGCTGTCAGGACCTAGACCCACCATAATTCTGTCACAGTCAAGTGAGCCATCAGAGGACAGAAGGAACTAAAGGCCAATGAGAGCATCACTATTTGAAACCTCTGATAATAAATGGGTTAATCTAGGTAAAGATGATGATGATGATGATGATGATGATGATATATCCAGCATGTTGGCTTTGTGGGTAAAGTTTCTTGTTACCAAGCCTAACAACCTGAGTCTGAGCCCCCGGCCCAAACAATAAAAGGAAAAGAATAGACTTGTGAGAGTTGTCTTCTGAACTCCACACGTGCATGCACATATATGCGCGAGTGCGCACACACACACACACACACACACACACACACACACACGAGAGACGGGGGGAGGGAGGGAGGGAGGGAGGGAGGGAGGGAGGGAGGGAGGGAGGGAGGGAGGGAGGGAGATAAATGTGGTGTGTTTTGTTTTGCTTGAGGGATGGTGCCCTGATCAAGCGCTGATGCTGAATCTCACCACTAGATGGCGGTAAAGAACCTTGATGAAAAAGAGGTCAGGGCTCATCCTGTTTGCCAATCAATAAAACCGTTTTCAGGTCCTGTCAAGACACTGAATTGTCTGTCATTCCTTGTCCGCCTGGAAGAAATTAATCCCCAGGGGACTTGGGCACCTGTGTTTGGCTGACTTGAAGGAGAGGCCCCCAGCTCCAATCTCGGGCTCTGTTTTTAGAAGCATAGATCTAATGCCTGTGGAGCCGCCTCGAGGACTTAAGACAGGAGTTGCCAGACCACAGCTGGTCTGGATGTACCCGTGAATCTGCACTTCTGACAAGTTCCCAGATGCTGCTGATGCTGCTGGGCCAGGGAACTTACCCTGAAGGTCCTAACCGGGAGACATTCTGGAAGTATCGAAAACCTTAACCAGCGCCACAGAGTAAGTTATTTAAATTAATCCTAACCACATAAGCCAAGAAGAAGGAGGAGGGGAGGGGGAGGAGGAAGAGGGGGGAGGAGGAGGAGGAGGAGGAGGAAGAAGAAGAAGAAGAAGAAGAAGAAGAAGAAGAAGAAGAAGAAGAAGCCACAGCTAGAGAGGAGAAATTGGAGGCAGAGGGTTAGACCCAGGACTTTACAGACAGCGCTGGCGTGGAACAGCCTTGGGCCAAGGAATGCACAACCTCTATGACTAAACAGGGTCCTCCCCACTATAGCCTGTCAGAATTGACTTGTACCAAGCACACATACGACACTGAGAGCAAGTTCTCCCATAAGATCCTCCATCAGGGGCCCAGGTGGACCACACACACACACACACTTTATGCCACCCTGGGAGACCCAGAACAGAGAGACCAACCCGCTTGCCCCACTCCCTGACTTACAGAACAGTGTGAAAATGAGAAAATACGCAGGAGCCACGTCACATACATGGGCTGTGACAACCCGTGAAGGTGGCACACCTGAGGTTCATTAGACCAGTAGCTGTATTTTTTTACTGAACAGTCACCTCTCTGGATCCTAAGAGTCCCACTCAACCAATTATGCCTCTGCTGAAAAAAAAAAAATATATATATATATATATGTGTATGTGTATGTGTATATAAACACACACACATATAACAATGTTTGTCATCATTTCCTAAATAATAAAAAATAAAACTACTTATACCCACTCACACTGTCCTGGGTGTTATAAGTTGTTAGGGTTGAGTTCAAGCCTACGGGAGAACTTCATAGTTCACATACAAACACTAAGCACTTCGGAGTCTTGAGCAAGTGTGAATTTCAGTACCTGTGGGGCTGTGAAGACTAATCCCCCTTGGATACTGACAAACAACTATCCACGCCCTGCAGAGCATCATGGACGTGCACTGGTCCACTTGACCACAGTGTGGAAGCACTGTGCTTTCTGTAGAGGCCATGCTTCCTGTTTGCATTTTGCCCTCCTGCACAGCAGTGGTGTGGCAGCAAGCCATGACTGTGTCAGCCAGGACACACCCTACACTCGACAGGACAGGGTGCTGTGTTGTTTGGTTGGGGTGTGTAATAGATAAACGGGCCATATAAAAGCCATGTGCACCTCAGGCTACTTCAGCTTGCCGCAGATTCATCCAGACATGACCCCTCGCGTCACGGACACTGGATAACGTATGGAGGGATTTGGTAACTGGTGACAACTATCTTTATAGAATTGGCTTGCTTCGAATAATTTTTTTGCCTTCAACATTTTATGAGAAAGGATCCACAAACTTCACCGGACTAATAAAATCTAGAGACAGGGAAGGGGACCTAGAGGAGAAAGTGAGACCCTACCTTAGACACAGAGATAAACTGCTAAGTCTCAGTAGTGTCAGAGGCTGAGAACAGGACCTGACCCTCATGAGGTTTCTGTACCTCATGTACTCGGAAACCAGACCAAGCCTGTTATTTCCCATCCAATGAACTATAACTAAGAGTTTGAAAAACATGGGTTTCCAGGACCATGACAGGCCTGCACCTGCTTCCTCAGTCCCATGCACCACACACGCACAATACACACATCCCACATGCAGGCACATGTACCCTACATCGATAGATCACACACTTCCTATACATATCATGGTTTTAGAGCCCTCAAAAATATGTGTGCACACAAAGAAAGACAAACATTCTCCCCCCAACCCCGCCCCACCCAGAACTAGAATTTTCCGTGTGAGGCTAGGGCCTTGATCTTTTTAGTATCTAGGGCTGTGGTTTTCAACTTTGTCACCCAGACCACAGGAAGTGACATAGTTCACACCATAGGCCACATCATACGTGTGCATTTGAGCAAATACATGTGTAGTGAAAAATACACAGATACATTTAAGACAAAAGTTTTCCAGGATAAACTTTGTATACTTCTCACTGCCATGCATTCTGTTACTTCTTATTCCCAGCGCCATAGTGTTGCTTTCGTCTTCTTTTTTATAAACACTTATGTATTTACTGTACGTATATGAACACACTATCACTATCTTCAGACACACCAGAAGAGGGCATCAGATCCCACTACCAATGGTTGTGAGCCACCATGTGGTTGCTGGGAATTGAACTCAGGACCTCTGGAAGAGCAGCCAGTGCTCTTAACCCCTGAGCCATCTCTCCAGCCTGCTTTCTTCCTTTTTAGTACCAGTTAATTCTACTGAATTCATTTTACACTAAATGAATTTCAATGAACAATTTGAAAACCACAGTCTCGGGGCTGGTGAGATGGCTCAGTGGGTAAGAGCACTTGACTGCTCTTCCGAAGGTCCAGAGTTCAAATCCCAGCAACCACATGGTGGCTCACAACCATCTGTAATGAGATCTGATGCCCTCTTCTGGAGTGTCTGAAGACAGCTACAGTGTACTTACATATAATAAATAAATAAATCTTTAAAAAAAAAAAAAAAAAAGAAAACCACAGTCTCGGGAACCGGGACTGGGCCTACACCCACTTCCTCAGTCACATGTAAAACACTTACACAATACACACATCCCACATGCATGCACATATGCCCGACATAGATAGATAAATAAATCATACTTCATATGAACATCACATGCCACACATACACCTGACATTACACACCCCACATATACACACGTATATACACATAGATGCACACATGCACACCCCACGCACCCTTCACATTACACATGCATGCAATATGCATACCATACACACTTTACAATATACTCTACATACATACACAGCAAATACACTCACATCACCTCATATACTCACACACTACCAACAGACCCTATATACACACATACCATATACACCATATACACTATATACATATTACACACACAGAGACACACACCACATTCTCTACATAAACATTTCTCCAGCTCTCCCTTCTCCACTTCCCTCCCTCCCTCAACCCCTTTCAGTCCTCAAAAGAAACCACAGTCACCGAGAAGTATCTAGTCCCTGAGCCATGGTTATGTCCTGGGAAGAAGGCATTTTTAGGTCCTGACTCAATTTCTCTCCTGTGGTCTTTTACTCAGGGGGCAACCACTATTCCTTGTTGCCTGGCAGTGTCTTCTGGGACTGCTGCACAGTGAGCTTTGTGAGGGGCCCAGTGGGGATGGAAAACAGGATGTCAGAGATGGTGATTAAATGAGAATCCAGTTAAGTTTTTCCTGATGCTCTGGGCTCTGAACAGTAGGCCCTGAGTGTCATGGCAACCCAGATGCCCTGGGTTTTACAGTCAGAATTTTAGATCTTTTTCTCGTTTGTTCCTTGAGGGTACCTGACTACTAAATGCCAATTGATTGGTTTGGGATGTGTGGTTATCCAGCTGTAGGAAGGGCAGCATTTAAACCCGACATTCAACGTCTCTGTGTCCATCTGCATGGAAATGAGAGCGTGTGAAGCAGTCAGGGCTGTGAACCATGAAACCCACAACTTAAAAGGAAACAGAACTGTGAGCCTCACACTAGCAGACATCTCATGAGAGGCGAACACTGGTACAAGCCAACCTCCTGCCTCCTTGCAGGTACTCTTCCCAGACAATTCCAAAGGAGAGACCACAGGAAGAGGAAAAACAGGGATGCCCAGATTTGAGTGAATATGTGGTTAAAACCCTGGGGTGTGTGTGTGTGTGTGTGTGTGTGTGTGTGTGTGTGTGTGTGTGTGATTAAAACCCTGGGATGTGTGTGTGTGTGTGTGTGTGTGTGTGTGTGTGTGTGTTTTCTAAGTGTTAACAGGCTTGACAAAGGCAAAGCGATCCATGATGAGATGGGTTAAAGATGTGACTCAATGGAGACAAGAGGAGTGCCACCATGAGGCTGGGTGTCCACGTGTCCCTGTCTCCATCCCTGTCATCCTATGTCCCAGAACTCTTCTTAGCAGATTGCTAAAAGACACATCCCGGGAAATCTCAGCCCAGGGCAAAGCAAGGTGTTTGCTCCCCTGCTCAGAATGCTGTGGTGCAGGGCACACGGGTGTGCTGAGTCTGTACATCACAGAACTGGACACCTCTGCCTTCATGTATCGGTTCAATAAGATATGCTGAAGATGGCTCATACCTGGGCCTGCAGCTCGGCTTTCTGTGCCTGCAGGTGGGTGACTGCCTCTCGGCCCTCCTCCAGCTGGTTCTGCAGGGCGGCCACTTCCCGTTCTGTGAACAGCTTTTCCTGCATGAGGAGGCCAGACTGAGATTCAGACAAAGCAGAAGTGCAAAGATAAAGGAGACAATGAAGGAGTAAGAACCCTTCTTTGTATCCCCCCAAGTTCATGTGCCAATCCCCGATCTGCTAAGGCATTGGTGAGTGGAAACCTATGGAAGGTGATTAGGGTCATGAAAACGGAGCTCCGTTAGGACTTAGTGCTAATGAGAAAACGAAGAGGTAACGGGGACCTACCCCCGTCCCCCAACCACCACCACAAGGCACACAGTGAGGAAGAACCTGCAACAGGTACCAATTCTGCTAGCACCTTGATCTTGGACTTCCAGTCTCCAGAGCTCTGAGCAATAAGCTAAGGGGTCCTGTTCCAACTGCCCAAGCTGGCCCAAACAGGCCCACGGTGGCCACTGTCTGAACCATTAACTGCTCAAGAGGAAAAGCTCAGACAACAAAGAGCAAGAGAGCCAAGCATAGACCTATTTGTGCCACAGACTGGCTAGCCAGACAGACATTTGACTTTCAAAACCTCCGTTTTCCCTTTTGTGAAAAGACCACTGTGGAATGCAGATGCTCATTTGGCTAAGGGTTCTGTGCCTATAAAGATGAAAATCATTTTGTGCTCTGAGCCATCAGCTATGCCACAGTGCCAGGCAGAAACCATCTAGCCCCAAAAGGTGAAAGGCCAGAAGAGGCCTGATGAAGCTGAGACACTGATGATCAGTGGGGCAGTCCAGAAGGAAATCCCCTTCCAGCCTGTCCACAATCTGTCATGACTTGCCTCTCCACCTATTCAAAAATACCAGTGATTCTTAAAGGCTAACTGTTCAGGAGCCCTACCTGCAACACAGAGGACACTGCCTCAAAACCCTAGACACCCAAACCTGAGTCTATACCAAGTGCTCTACATGTTCAAGCCACATACAGAAGGCAGCCCCTGTCCACCAACACCTCACAAGGAACTGCTATAGTGTAGATCTCCAGGGTTCCTGTGTTGAAGGCTTGGTCATTATCATATAGAATTGTGGAAAGAGGGCAAAGCCTTTAGAAGGGGGGGTCCTAGTGTGTGGGACCGTGAAAGGTAGCTTGGTCCCCGGTTGAGATAAGGCTTGAAACCCCAGAGACCCTGAAGGGAAGGTAGGTATTTCACCAGTTACTGGACACCAGGCCCCTGTCACTTGTCATAGCTCCTAATAGATTTGTGGCCCTAGGTCATGTAAGGGCAATGCCCCAAGCCCCTCTACTTATAGAGGACGTGGCCTATGGTCACATGGGTTCAAGACAGATCTCCATTTTAATAAGGTACCTAGAGGACTGGAGGGCTTAGCCAATTCACTTTCCTTCCCAGACACTCCTCCCTGCAAAAGGTGTTTAACGAGAAGTAGAGTATGGTTTTACTCATCCATTTTTTATTTATGACAATAAATACCTTAAAAAAAATGGTCTGTCTCTTTTCGTCGGGATCCACCATGGGGAGCCAAAGAGAAGGCTTTGGCCTATAGAGCCAGCGTCTAATCTCCCGTAGAAGGTTGCTCTGTGCTCCTAGCCTCGATGACCAAGCCCGGCCTAAGACTGCCACCCATCAAGCCAAGGACTCTCCCTTGGGACCAGCCTGAGCGTCCCCCTTTTCCCTGGGCTAGACCTAGCCTGTGGGCCCCCACTCCATTCTCAGCCCTCCCTCATCTTCCAGCAATGCCTGGCTGCCAAAGAGCCTGAAAACCAGACGGCCCCAGCCTTGTGGCAGGCCCGGGGACCCCGAGGCAGCTCCAGCTGTCCCTGCCTCAGACTATGCTTCCCTTCACCCAGAGCAGTGTCCTGGGGCTTCCCTACAGCCCAACACCTACCCAGCGACAGAGTGCGCTAAGCGCAGTTGATCTCCCGAGTCCTGCCTCTCCAGCGGCCATGCCCTGTGGCAGAGCAGACACAGAACCCATAACCCTACACTAGTGGGAACAAGCAGGGGTGTTATACCCTTGAAGGGGATTCTGGGTCCCAAACCCCCTTTATCTTTCTTGTTCTGCTCCTGCCATGATGTGCCACACTGCCACAGGCTCACAACAAGAGGCCAACTGACCACAGTCTGAAACGTTTAAGGCCTGGTTCACTTCCCCCAGCTAGGCTCTACCGCTAGAGGTGCCATAGCCTCCCAAAAGTAAGCCGCCAACTAGGGACTAAGCATTCAAACACATGACCTGTAAGAGACATTTCACATTCAAACGCTAACTGTTCATTTGTGCAAAGGTGACTTCCACAAATTTCCAGAAACAAAACATCTGAGAGTCGATGTAAGAAACCTTCGCAAACTAAGCAGTGTGCAGAACTCTGGAGCTGAGATTCACAACAAACAAGACAGGAAGCTTTCTAAATCTATGCCTTCATCTTCCCTGTGCACAGATGGACACCAAGACAACAAGTATCACCCACCCCTGCCATCAATAGCCAATAGCTCTTAGGGGAAGGCTAGACCCCCCATGACCCCACCCCATGCATAAATATGTTGACCAGCACAGCTTTGTGCAGACCCGACGCAGGTAATGAGGGCTGTTATAAGTTCACACGTGCAGCAGCCATCATCTAAATGGGGGTTTTAGACTGAGAAAAGGATTTTACATCTCTCACGCCTGCCAGAGACCCATAGTCATGAACAGAGCTGGCCTTTGAAAATGAAATGTCTTCAAGTTTCAACTTCATGACCAAAATGCTAAAGAGAAGAAGAAAGCAATCAGTCTGCTACTGTGGGGATGCCTCGCAGATGAATCCCCAACACAGCAGAGTTGAGAATGGGGCCTAGTTGAAGGTTCTTGTCCTTGGGAATGGATTGGTGCCTCTATGAAGAAGCCCGTGGGAGGGGCTTCTCCTTTTCGGTTCTTCTGACGTGTGAGGATGAGAATTTACCCATTTTTTTCCTTCCCACCTTCCAAGAAAGGCAGCCCAAGACAGTCCCAAACCAGAAGCTAGTTCGTTGATTTTGGACTTCCCAAACTCCTGACTGTGTGAAACTAATTTCTGTACTTTATAAATTATTCAGTCTATGGCACTGTATTATAGCAAATCAGACAGGCTTAGGTCCATCCCAACTTTAAGAAACAGGCAAAAGAGGAGAACAGAGACATTGACAAAGAAGATTGATTAAGAGCAGCTAAATCAGACAACGATACCTAGCATCATTAGCTACTGGAGGATGCAAATTCAACCACAACCAGACTCACTACACACCGAGCAGAGAAACCAAACAGGAACCAAGAACGAAGGGTGAGGCAGCAAGCTCTGTCAGGAATATAAAGCAGGAGCTCTCTCAGAGCTAAAGGGACTGCAACCACAGCCGGGTACAGCAGAAACACCATTCGTAGCCTCTGCACATTTCTGCTGGATTCAAGTCCCTATTTGTGAAGCATTGGGGACGTAGAAGCCATGTCTACAATCCCAACACTCAGGAGCCCAAGCCAGGATGAGTAAAAAGCTCCAAGCCAGCCTGGGTTACAGAGCAAGACTGACTCGAAAGAAAAAAGAGGGGAGGTTGGTCAGGACTATAAAGAGGCCGATAGAAAGTAATTAGGGTTGAAGGTCATCAGGGCCCAGTTCCCTTGGTGAATCCTGCTAACTTTATGAGAAGAGAAAAATCAAAGGACACAGACATAGACAGACAAACAGACAGACTCTGTAAGACATTACCAGCAGGAACACTGCACCTAGATGAAGCCCCTTGACCCTGAATCTCTGGAACTGTAAGCCAACACGACCCTTTTTATAGCTTGCCCATACTATGACTGTGTCATAGAATGGCAAGCTATGGGCAATAGAAAAGAGGCCATACAGCAAAGCATTTTGAAAACCACTTCATTTGGCAGACCACATTTCCTAGAAGAAAATACCTAAGGTATTTACGGGACATAGCTTATGTCCCCTGAAATCTATCAGCGTTTACAGTTTGAACAAAGAACAAACCTCACACTTGAATAGCACTTAGAAGTAGGCAGGAGTTAACTTGTGGTAGTTCCAGCAGTCAGACCCAGTGCTTGTCCCTGGACCTCTGAGAAGGTCAACTCCTCCACAGGAATGGGAGTGAAGACTCAGAGTACAGCCCCTCCCTGCAGGACTGGATAGCGTTCCCTGCAGCTGGGGCTCCAGTACTTACCTCCCTCACCCCAGTAACCAGGGACACTTGAGGAGCAGTCTGTACGATCTGCTGCAGGATGGTGATGTAGGTCTGAATCTCCAGAAGATTCTGTTGCAGAGGGAAAGCATTTTCATTAGAAGTTGAGCTGCTGGAATCTCACCCCCTTCCCTATGTGAGCCCAGGAGTGAGTGCCTGCACACACTGGCCCACAGCTGTGGCCACACTCGGAAGGACAGAGGGATAAGCTGCAGCCTCCACGGATGTCATACTGGAGTGGGCATTGCACATTTGCAGAAGCAACGGGGCAGGAGAACCATTGGGCTCAGCTTATTTTGCCATTTCCCTTCAGGTGCCTTCACACACTGCCCCTGGCCTCACAGCACCCTGGATAACAGGTGAGAAGAAAGGGGACCGAACAAGGCCTGGAAGCTACAAAGGACTGTGACAGTACAGGGCAGTGCTTCAGTGAGAGGGCAACTTTAGCCAGTCACGCCTACACTGGATGACTTAGTGGATATGAGTGTCTTCTCAGGTAAGCTTCAAAGTCTCCTAGACTAAAGGTCCTTTTATGAGACAGGGCTAGCCATCTACAGGGAGGCCTGGTGACCTTAAACAGACACTGCACCTTTCCTAGCTCTGAGCAATGACTGATAACACGACTCTCTACAGAAAACAGCCTTGACTAATCATTGGTCAAGTTGTCCAGGAAACTTCGAGGGCCCCACCCCATGAGTGAAAAAGATTGGCCTTCAGGTGAGACCAGTGCTCCCCTCTCTCACGCTATCCCCCACAGTCCTCCACTGATGTAACTGTGGAACAAGGACCACTATCTCAGGCTCTGTTCCTAGGGGCTGACTCGAGCCCTTCCTCATCAGGCTGGGACCCAACAGATAACGAATGGGAGCTTCCCACCATTGTTCTAAGTGCCTGCCTACTTCAGGCTGGCTCCAGACACTGCTCTCGGGATCCGATAAGATAAATATAAGGAAGCTGGAAGGTGTGGAGGAGGAAGCAGGCAAGGGCCTGGTGAGAGGCCGGGAAGACTGCCAGGGAGAGGGTACTACAGTCAGAGTGCAGGGTACACACAGGGAGGTGGGGAGGGTGGGAGGGAACACCAGGCTAGCTGGGTCCTTGCCCAGCTCCAAGCTGTCTCTAAATTACCAAGTTGTCTTAGTCTGAGTTTCCCCAGAGAAAGATCTGGGTGTGGACACAGCTGAGTTGGGCAATGGCTCGGGGCCTTGTGACTAACAGGACAGAGAAGAGGCAGGGAAAGGACACTGGCTAAGCAGGACGTGCCATCAGTTGCACTCCCGTGGGCACAAAGATCAGACTGCTGAGGACCTCCGCCAAGTCCTGCTACCCAGACAAGAGGAGCCCAGGGGGTTTACACGCAGACGCCCATCAGCCACTGAACAAGGCTGCTCCAGGGGTAGAGAAGTTCCCCTCTATTTCCTATGTGAGTGTAGCTTTCCACTGCTACAGTAAGCTCCTTGGCAAAAAGACACAGATACTGTATCAATGAAACAAGGACCCCAAAGAGGACTCCACAGAATGAAAGCTTCCCCAAGAAATTCTAGCCTGGGTGAGAGCAGAGAGAGCCTCAGGACAAATAAGAAACTCCCCCATTCACCCCAGGAACAGGGTCCTCACAGCCCTAGAGACTTGCAGCTAACTAACTCTATGCAGGACACTTCCTGGCTTTGGTTTCCTCTCTTTTCCAAAATAACAAGGAAGATAGGGAACGAATTCTGGTCAGCTGTAAATAACTTTATTCCCTTTATCCCAGAGATTCTCAACCTGAGGGTCCCGACCCCTTTGGAGTAATATGACCCTTTCAGAGGGGTCACCTAAGACTGTGGGAAAACACTACAATTTATAACAGTAGCAAAATTATAGTTATTAAGTAGCAACAAAAATAATTCTGTGGTTGGGGGTGGGGGGTCACAACAACAGGAGGAACTGTATTAAAGGGTTGCAGCACTAGGAAGGTTGAAAACCTCTGCTTTTCCCATTCCTGTGTCCAGATTCCTGCTGGTAAGTCAAGACACAACAGACCTAAGGTTGAGGTTACCATATGGGCAGTTAGAGAAGACCAGAGCCTAAGACCACTGCCTCCCCTCTCTGTTAACCCATGGTTAACCCAGAGCAGCACCAAAGAGGATACCACTCACATTTTAAAGATAGGAAGCAGCCCAGAGAGGCCAGGCTGCTCTCTCACAATTACACAATGCTAGGATGTGATTGTCCAGTGTGCCAAGGCCTCCAGCATCACACCTGCCAGAGGCGTGTAAGGAGTGGAAAGGTTAGGATACTCTGAAGGAGGAGGCTCTTAGCTGAAGGGGATTACAACCCCATAGGAAGAACAACAGTATCAACTAACTCAGACCCCCCAGGGCTCCCAGAGACTAAGCCATCAACCAAAGAGCCTACATGGGCTGGCCCATGCCACCACCCCCCCCTACCCCGGCACCCACATATGTAGCAGAGGACTGCCCCGTCTGGCCTCAGTGGGAAAGGATGTGCTAAATCCTGTAGAAACGTGATGCCCCAGAGAAGGGGGATGAAGAACTCATGGAGGGGGGACCAAGAAGGGGGAAAACATTTAGAATGTAAATAAATAAAATAATTAGTATAAATAATAAATAAACAAATAAAAGAGGTTCCTAAAAGAAAGTGTTATCTGGTTGCCTCTAAGGCAGAGCTAAGAACTGTAAAACAAGCACACACACATATTCTCCCTTCTCTTTATTTTTCTGAGATAAAACAGTAGACTGCTTAATAGGGATGGAGCTGCCAAAATAATTTTGTAAATTACGACACTAAAACCTAACATCGCAATTCCCAGCATATCCTGCCATTGTCTGCTGATGTTCTCTAGGCACCTCTGGCTGGGTAAGTGCTGTCCAGTGGCCAGCTCATGCCAGTTCAGGGTCTGTAGTCACACATTGCTCACTCTAGCAGTCTCCTGTCCAACCCAACCCATGCTGGGTTTTGTAAGAGCAAGGGCTTCCCACACGTGCTGGTTACCTTCTTGTACCTGTCCTTGGCCACACTGATATCTGCCTGCAGAAACTGTGCCTCCAACTGAAGGTGCAGGTTACGCAATAAGGCTTCATCCGCTTCCTGAAACAGACAGACAAACAAAAAAAGCCATGCTAGGGTCACAATGAGCACTTAGGTGTAAAGTGAACCAGTGTAGAAACACAGGGCACGGGGCCGAGGTGGGGACTTGATAAGGGATTCTTGTTCAGTGGGTCTAGATCTCTCTCTCTCTCTCTTCTATACTCTGTGTGTGTGTATGAGTGTGTTTGTGTGTTGTGTGTATGAGTGTGTTTGTGTGTGTGTATGAGTGTGTGTGTGTGAATGTGTGTGTGAGTGTGTGTGTGAGTGTGTGTATGAGTGTGTGTATGAGTGTGTGTGAGTGTGTGTGTATGAGTGTGTGTGTGTATGTGTGTATGAGTGTGTGTGTGAGTGTGTGTGAGTGTGTGTGTGTATGAGTGTGTGTGTGTGTGAGAGTGTGTGTGAATGTGTGTGTGAGTGTGTGTGTGAATGTGTGTGTGAGTGTGTGTATGAGTGTGTGTGTGTGTGTGTGTATTTGTGTGTGTGTGTGAGTGTGTGTGTATGAGTGTGTGTGTGTGTGAGTGTGTGTGTGTGTGTGTGTGTGTGTGTGTGTGTGTGTGTACATGTGAACCATCTTGCATGGATGGAAGTCAGAAGACAACGCTCAGGAGCTGAGTCTCTCCGTCCACCATGGGTTCCTGGGATCCTGAGCAGGTCATCAGCCGTGCACAGCAAGCGCTTTTCCCCACGGAGCCATCTTGCCAGCCCTACATGCTGAGTTCTAAATAAAGCAGTAGGCTACTCAGTAAACCTGGTTGAGAACAGTACTTCTCATTATGCGGTGATTTTGAACTCAAAGGGACATTTGGCAATGTCCAGAGGTACAATTATTGTCAGGACTTAAATGCAGGGTGAAGAAGACTGCTGTAAGTCTCCTACAGTACACAACAGTCCACCACACCACACCACACTCACACAACAAAGACTATTACAGCCTAAACATCCACAGTGCAAGGTTTCAGAAACCTTATCAAGAAAAGGCCAAGAGTATAGACATACTCACATTCCAAATAGCCTTTAGACTTACATACATCTATGTTTGTTTTGTATCTTGCCATCACTACCTTGAATTTCAAGACCAAACCTATATGAAGGTGGAGGGAGAGAAATGACTCCACAAAGTTGTCCTCTGACCTTCACACAAACACACACACACACAAACACCACAGCATGTAACCCCACCCCTCCCCCACATTACATCACACACACACACACTTATATATACATACAATAATAATAACAATAATGATAAAATAGTTTTAAAGGTTGTGCTCATATCTGAAATTGACTTAAATGCTTCAGTATGTATGGTGTGACGTAGATCTGTCAGGAATCTGCCTAGGCACACCTGCCAATACCTGAGACATTTGCCAAATGGTTTTGTACTGACCTCTTAAGAACTTTTCATGATGAATGCTAGTAATGGCTTTTTATTAATAAAAGTAGATACAGGTTAGGTCAAACTATTTAAGAGACACTACTCTCCAATGAGAGAGTTAGAATAACCAAGATAAGTGGATGGCCAGGGGTTATTGAGACACTTTGACTGTTAGCCCAGCAGAGCTCTTGGAATGCATTCTCTGGAATGTCACTGGATTCCCTAAATGTTCTTATTAAAAGACCATAGATGTAGGAAGATTCCTGATATCTGATGCTGACAGGCAGGATACAGAGATTCTGACTCTACAGTGGGACCTGCCTCAAGTGGCCTTCCTAGACACTGCTGTCTTCACACCTGTGACACTGGAGAGTCAGAGCTGCAGGGAGTCTACTCATGCCCCCATGGGATTTTGGGGTCTGTGTCAGAACAAATACTTTGAATGTATGTATGCCTCACCTCCTTCAGGAATAGCCCTTTGATGGGTAGGGGCTCACCACCCTGGAGCTGGAGTTATCTGGGACAGATGTGGAGTGTCAGAAAAAGACACAAAGCCAATTTCTCGGATGTTTTCTACTTTGCCTCGGTCCCTTTTAAGCCCTATAGGGTTAGGATGGGCTAAGTATAAGTTACTCTTATTGATGCTCCGTTTTTTAACCAAAAATGAACCTATATTTGACCCGCAATTACTGAAGAATTAGAAATGAAATTCCACGCACCCCTTGTCCCTTGCATTATTGCTAAGAGAAATCAAACACTCGGAATCTTATAGATGGGAGAGACCTTGGAGAACATTGGTCTGCTCACGAGTTTTTTAAAGCCAGCCATACCGTCCTTCAAGTAAAGTGTACCATGGAAGTCACTGTATAAGATCAAAGCAAAGGTGCTTCGTTTATTTTTTTCCTTTTAAGATGAACCTTACACATGCTAAGCACACTGGATCATCTTCCTGCAGATCATAAAAGAACACAGACAGCCCATCAGTCCAGCAGTTCTAGTCCCTTCATGGTCCTCCAACCAAATCCATCGAATGTATGGCTCTGGCAAGTACATTTCAAGCCTAAAGTCTTTTGGAGGGAGCAGTGGGTCCCTCCATTCATTAAGGGAAACTAACAGATGGTACAGGACTTGAGCTTTTCTGGGATGCTGAATGGAGAGCTCCTCCTACCAGACAGACACCTACCATCCTTCCACACCTACCCCTGGGGATTAACGCCAGGGCCAGCACTGGCTCCCACAAAGCAATATTTCAAAGCCGCCTGTCACGATAATAAAAATGCAATGCTTGTCTTTACAGTAGGATAATCAGGTGCTTCTGTAAGCACACGTCTTGCTTGAAAGACAATCATGCTCCAAACTGCCCGGAAAATCCCAGAGGAGATCCAGCAGGTCTGCACTGCGCAGCTGCTGATATGATGAGAATTTATTTTGGAAGCGTGTTCTTTTATTTGTGCCAGAGCACAGAAATGTGTAGACGCTTGTGTTTTCATTATGCCTGAGATGCTGTCAGCTGAATTTTCAAACGCTGCAGCAACAGAGGCATCTAGAGTTTTCAGAACTGACTGCCTGTGTCAACTGTCTAATTTGAGAAAATAATCCAACCCTGATACTGTGTGAGCTCAAAACAAGGCAGACGTTCACAAAACAGATGACACCATGAGAGAGCCAGCCATACATGCAAAAGCTCGTGGGGATTCCAATACCCACTCCAGGTGCTGAGGACACAGTGAAGTTCCCCATGACCCGGGATATTTACAGCTCCACCCGCACTGTGCTGGGGATGGAAACCAAGGTTTTGCGCATGCTACGAAAGCACTTTCCTACCAAGCCATTTTTGAGAAAGGAACCAGAGAGACAATTAAAATTCAAGGCACCCTTGACAACTTCAAACCCCAGCTGCTAAGAAATGGAGAACCAAGTTCATTAAAGCCACTGATTAAAGCTAGGATTTAATTTATAAACACTTTTCCTTCAACTCCGGAGATCAAAAAAAAAAATCTTCCCCAAAAATGTTACAAGTTGCTCTCTGTGTCTGTCTGGAGGAGGCTCTGGGTGAGCTGAGGCTCCTCTCCTTGGCCTCATTTCTGTTTTCTGCTCTTCCTCCACCTTCCTTTCCAGAAGGCCTCTCCACCCTCCAGCCTCCTCCTAGCCACCTCCCTTCCCAGCCCCGCTCCCCGCCCCCCAGAGTGAGGAATTCTTGGTAGAAGCTGGTAGAAGCTGGTAACCCAGACAGTGGTCGATTCATTTTCCATCATTACTGCCCTGGACCTCAGTGCCTCCTGCTCTTTCCCACAGGCAACGTCAGAGGCCAGTAAACTGCACGGTGTGAGCCAGCCTTTGAATGTTTTTCATTGTTTTTAAGTAAAGCCGTGTACCTAGAAGTCGAATCAATTTAAACTGTTCAATTTAAAGAAAAGGGGGAGAGTAAGGCTTCAAAGTCCACTTCTTAGAGCCCTCTCAACCGATAAGCAAACTTGGGAATCATTGGTAGCTGGTAATCTTCTAAGTACACTTGTGTGGCAATGAATTATAGAAGCTGTACAAGCCTCAATGTTTATTTAAAAGCCATCTGCGGTTCTTGCTCCATCAAAGGCTGAGCATGTGACTAACTCTGGCCACACTGTTTTAAGTGTTATGTTGAGGGTTTAATTTCCCTTCAAAGCGGGTAACAAAGAGTGACCTGCTCTAATGTATGTGCTGTTGAGAGCCAAAAATGTTCTGGTCCGGAAGTCCAATTGCATGAGCAATGTGAACGTATGACAGGAGTGTGAACAAAGAATCAAAGGCTGAATCAAAGTCTTTCCACAGCCACACCCAAGGGTGAAATCGTCCTGCAAGTGACATTCCAGGAAATGGCCCTGAGACTAACGGGAGAGGCAAAGAGTCGGTCTGACTAAGCAAATATCTCCAGACTTGTGCAGCAAAATCTTTGACCCAAGCCTGGCAAGATGGCTGAGCAGTTAAGATACTTGCTGCCAAGGCTGAGAACGTGGGTTCAGCTCCCAAGATCCTGTGGTAGAGGGAGAGAACAGACCCCCTGAAGGTGTCCTCTGATCACATGCAATGGCACATGCGCCCACATACAAACACACAACAACAACAAATGTAAATAACACATGAAATCACTTTTCTGACCAACAGGGTGAGAATTCCACTCTTCCAACCTCCTTCTCAGCTGATGACACCCATCCACAGACAGAGAACAATGGGATACAGAGAGCTAGCCAGGCAGACAGATCACCATTGTGAACAAAGCTCAATCCGCCTAGAAACCCTGGAGACTTGTGGAACTCTCTCCTCGGAGGAAGGAACAACTGGGGAACTTATTCACACACTGCTGACCCTCAATGAGTAAGGTTCACTTCCTGGAGTGTGCACACCCATGCTTCTGGGCTGAGTGAGTCACGTTCCCACAGCAAGAGGCGCAGGAAGCCTCCTTGTTCCCTGCACATGTGCTAACCGGGTCAGGTGTCCCAGGATAAGGATCCACTATCAAGATCTGCCTCTCACCTGCAGCACATGACTTTGTGTCTGGCTTCTGAGGGACTGTTTCTCTGATAGTCATTAGGAAGTTGAGAATGAGCCACAAATACAAAATACTCCGGCCTGTGCCTACCATGCACGGGATGCAGGGTTCAGCAGCTGCTTAAGCTCAAGGGAGTTTGTCACTGGAGGAAGAAGCTGGGCTGATTTCTTTCTGAGAGTGACATCTGCCCCATCAATAACCAGAGGCTGATCTGGCACTCCCACAAGCTGACCCAAGGACCTTCCCAATCCAGTGTTTACATGGCTTCACTTAACCCAAGTGCAGTTACTGTCCACTCTGGGTTTTCTTTAGGTTGATTCAGGGTTTTTTTTTCCTTAGGTTTATTTGAAATGAACTTTTAAAATGTAATATGCTTGAAATAAAAAGCAACCATAAAAATTCATAATTCAGGAGGCTGGAGAGATAACTAAGCAGCTAAAAAGCCCACGCTGTTCTTCCAGGGGGCCCACGTTCAGCTCCCAGCACCCATGTCAGGTGGTTCATAACCACCTCTAACTCCATCTCCAGGGGACCGGATGCCCTTTCTGATCTCCATGGGTACCTGCAGACACGCGGCATATTCTCACACAGTCACATACATATATACACATAAGTAAAACTTCTTTAGGAAAAAAAATGATAATGGGAGCTGGAGAGATGGCTGGGCAGTTAAGAACACTTGTTGCTCTTGCAAAGGACCTGGGTTCGGGTCCCAGCACCCACAAAGCAACTCATAACCATCCATAACTCCAGTGCACTAGCTCCAGTTCCCTCTTCTAACCTCTGCAAGCACCAGGCCACACACATGTCGCATAGACACACATGAGAACAAAACACCCACACAGATGAAACGAATAAATCTAAAAATAAAAGAAAAAGTCAATTCACAACCATGAAGAACTATACTCCTCCATGCACCAGCTAGAACCAGCTGGAATCCGCTCCTATTCCATCAGGTCATGCATGTCACAGTTAGGGGGGAGGGAAGCTGGTAACTGTCACATCAGATGCTCTGCTCATCACCACAGATGAAGACTGTGCACTGCTTTAGACGGTAACCCCTACCGTCTAAAGCGGCTGCCGGGTAGGTATATGGGGAGAATTGTAAGACAAATCTGCACTCAGCGGGGAAGAGTTCTGTCTAAGTTAGGACTTCTACTGCTGTGGTAACACCATGAGCAAAGGTAACCTGGACATGAAAGGATGTGTGGCAGCTTACACCCCTCAGGTCACACTCTGTCACTGAATAAAGTCAGGGCAAGGACTCAAAGCAGGAACTTGGAGGCCGGAACTGAAGAGAGGCCGTGGAAGAGTGCCGCTTGATAGCTTGTTCCTCATGCCTTGATCAGCCTGCTTTCTTATACCATCCAGGACCACGAGTCCAAGGCTTCTCATACCAATCAATCATTGGTGAAGAAATGTCCTACAGACTTGCCTACAGGCACTCTGGTGTGAGCATTCTCTCAACTGACATTCCCTCTTCTCAGATGACTCTAGTTTGTGTCAAGTTGACAAAATGAACAAACAGGACAAATTCAGTGTCTTAGCAGCAAGGAGGATGAGGATGTGAGCAGGGGAGAGTTGGAGGGCTAGCCAACAACAGCATCGCATGACTCCTTCCACCCCAATGCGTGAGCTCTGGCATGACCAGGAAAGATGGCTCTTGTAGTTTTTAGACATGTCTGTGTCTGTCCAACCCTTTTGTCCACAACAGACTCTGCTACTCATAGCAGAACTCTCCCAACTCCACAGAAAACCCAATCCGGCTGACAATGTACAATTAGAAAAAGGAAACTGCCCTCCCTAGGAACAACTTCATACAACCATTTCTGGAATGTTCCAGGATCCCTGGCACCTCCCCTGTGGCTGTTTTTGTGCTTCAAAAAGAGGGAGCTTCAAGGGAAACGGATGGTTCTTCCCCTCTTCCTTGAGCCCTTTGCTTCAGAAAAGCAACCTCAAGACTATTAGCCAAGAGAATAAAGGTGTCAATTTACACAATAAACACTGTCATTCATGATCCATCTATCTGGATAAAATAGCAGTGGGCTGTTTGCTGTAATGCTATCATATTTTGAGTCCAGAACTATGGTTCATGTGTCAGGAGCTTGGTCTTCAGGGCAGGGGTATTAAGAGATAATAGGACCTTCAAAGGATGGGGCATGGTGAGAGGGCCTTCCATCCCCTGCCCCAACTGTGGCTTCCTATTTTGCCATGCAAGCTCACTTCACATGTTCCCACAATAGCTCTAAGTCAGGGACCTCCTTCACCAGATCCAGTGACATGTGTTTGTACTAGCAACTTCAAAACTGCGAGGTAGAGAACTCTCTCTTTGTTACAAGTTTCCCATCCTTGGGTATTTCATTATATTATGGAAAACAGGGTCAACATACCTAGCATACCATATCAGCTTCATGGTCTATGGTTCTCTCATGAGACCGAGTACAATGCATCATAAGGTGTTTTCGTGTGTCAGTTCACTCACAAAGACTCACGGACATTAAGAAGTCAAGGAAGAAAATGGTAGCAAGACATTCAGTAGCTGGAAGGAAGCTCCTTAAATCCAAGGCTGTGGTCTGCTCACCTTGTTAAGCCGTTCCAGCATTCCCTTTAGCACCAACTGACATTCACACTCATTTTCGTATCTGTGAATCGGACACACAGGCAAGTTAGACAGCTTCGAGACTTTCACGGTTACAGATCACATTCCCAACGTAAAGTTCAATCTCAGATAACACCGTGCCCTTTCCTTTAAGGAGGCAATTATAATCTTAAAGAAAGAGCTAATTCCGCACTTCCTAGCCCACTGCTTCCCAATAATTTTCATACCATCAAGCACATAGAAAATGCAAATGATGAGAAAATATAAATGACATAGAAGTTTTCCTTCCATTCTGGACCACCTTGGCTGCTTCCCACCCAGCACCTGAGGATGAGGGCATTATATCTCAGCATAGCTGTAACCCAAACATGGGATGGAGACAGGAAGGCTGCCCTGTTCAGTCTGTAACAAATGACAGATTTCCTCATCTGAGGTGCTCCTTCACACTGCAACATGTCAATATTTCTGTATTATATCATTCAACCTCACATCCAAAGAATGCGAGTATGGCTACCTTGGTGGTAGAGATGGGGAACCGAGTGGAGAACCTTGCTCAGGGGCGAGGGATATGGGATCCGGTCCAGTGCTAAAGTGGTTACTGCTCCACCATGAGGACCTGAGTCTTTCTCCCATCTCTCTTAGTTTGGAATCTTTCCGAAGCCAGGTAGGTAGCTTATTTGAGAAAGGACCTCAAGGAGCCTTGAGCAGGGAGTAGGAAGGATGATGGGCATCCTTGACAGCACCAAGTGTGTTGTCAAGCAAGCTAGCACCGTGGGCAGCTAGCATGTGCATTAGTTATCCAAGCTAGAGGATTTCTCTGACCAATGGCCTTTGTCAGAGGCTCAGGGCTGCTCCTTCTTTCCTTTTTAAAGCTGAATGATAGTCTATTTTATGTATACACTACATTTGCTTAGACATTTTAGTTATTGTGAATGGTGCTTTTGTGAGCATGGATGCAAGCTATCCTTTTCCAGAGCCAGACTTCAAGTATTTCCAATGGATGCTGAGAAAGAAAGGCTGTGTTACAGGTCATACTGTGTTTAGCTTCTGGAGAAAATCCTCTCTATAGCAACTCTGTGGCTTCAGCATCCTATCGGGAGGCCCAGGGCATCCCATCCTTACAGACATCTCATTGATCTCTGTCTCTATCCATCCTCAGGGACACAGAGTGGGCCCATGTCACTCTGGTGCTTCTGTCACTCACAGCAGAAACCAATTCTAATTAACACCGAGCCCAACCCACACAGCACAACTTTCTGTGGCCAGTTCATCTTGGCCCATGAGTCAGAGTGAAGTACTGCCAGCCATGGAAGGTGCTATGTGTAACCTCTGTGTTCTCAGACTTAAAGGGCTGGAAGGACAACCAAACCCAAGCAACACTGCCTGCCAGTTACAAGTTCCTCTGTGCTCTCAGACTTAAAGGGCTGAGCAGCTTGCTGTAGGGTGAGCATCCCTAAACTTGTTTTACATTTCACACCAAGAGGTCATTTGCAGTCATTCCTCTTTGTGTGGCTCTAATAGAGCCAGAACTTGTTTTGTCAATAGGTAATTATCTTTGAGAATAACATTGCTAACAAAAATCTAATTTTCTCACGGCCTTTTCTCACTAGAACCATCTAGGACTCTCTGCAGCTTAACAACATGTTTGGTAATGAGCACAGCAACATTGTCTCATGGGTAATTTTCATGCTAGGAAGACCCATCCACATATAGTAAAGAGAAGTGATTTCATTATATAAAATTCATGGTAAGAATTCCCATATTCATATCAGTGAGTTCATAAAGTAAAAAATACTTTATTTTCCATTATCTAGTTGTTTATGTAAATTATTGTTTTGTTTCCGGCCATTTGGATAATTGATTATATTCATTATTGTATTTTGGTGCTTTTCCTAGTTTTTATAGTTCTTGTTGTTTACTGTTTGATTTAGTCTTTGCTATCAGCACTGAAAACACGGCTGTGAAATTACCCACGTCCCAGATGGAGAGCATGTCGAACAGGCTGTGGGCCTCGAGGCTCCCACTTTCCCTTTACCTAATGACTCTCACCTGCCTCTGGCTACACACCAGCTCACCTTGAAAAGGAAAAAACAAATTTGTCATGCAAGTCAGTTAGTGTGTGTGTGTGTCCATGAATGAGGATGAATGTGGAGTGGTGTGTGTATGTATGTGTGTGTGTGTGTGTGTGTGTATGTGTCCATGAATAAGGATGAGTGTGGAGTGATGTGTGTGTGTGTGTTTGTATGTGTGTGTGTTTGTGTGTATGTGTCCATGAATAAGGATGAGTGTGGAGTGATGTGTGTGTGTGTCCATGAATGATGAATGTGGAGTGGGGTGTGTGTGTGTGTGTGTGTGTGTAAAGATTTTCAAATCCCACTAACACAAAGTATTAAAACTCCTCCTTGGGGAAATGGTAGTAAATAATCCAAGGAGGTATTAAATCAACCACGGAGTGTGAAGAACTGTTCCGTGGTGGCCATACAACTCAATCAGGGGCTTCTACCCCACCTTTGATTATTCAACTCCCAGATAAAAGACACATGTGACCTTTAATATATTATATGCCCAGCTATTAGCTGTTGGCAACTTTATTTAACAATAGTTTTAAGTTAAGGAGCAAGGTCATAATGTACATGTGGATTTCCTCATTTCTGGGAGCAACCAGGCCTTGGGGGCCAGTATTTAATATTACAATAATGTCAAAAGATCAAACTTCAACAACCAGGAAATCTCAACATAGTTGTTCACCAGTGAGGTCTCACAGGAGTCATGTTCATCCAAATGACAACAGATGACAGCTATCTGGGGACCCAGGACAACCTATCAATCAATCCATCAAGCTGCTTTGGTATCTGAGCTGCCCGATACTGTGAATGTTTTTAATACCACCTAACAGTATATGCCAAATGACTGTGATGGTATTTTCACATTGTGTGCACTTTACCACCCCCACCAAAAGAAGGAGGGCTACTGACCCACCCAAATGGAATAAGCAGTTTCTTGTAGCATTCCATAGCCTACAAAATCCAGAAGGAGAAACTAAGGGTGCAGCTCAGTAGTAGAAAACTTGCCCAGAGTGCACAAAGCCCTAGATTTGATCACAACACCAAATTTTGAACACATCTCTAATCCCAGCTCTTGGCAGAATGATCACAAAAAAATCTAAGGTCATGCTAGGCAGTATGACCATGCTGGTGCAAGCCTTTAATCCCAGCACTCCAGAGGCAGAGGCAGAGACAGGCAAATCTCTGTGAGTTCAAGGCTAGCCAAGCCTACAGAGTGAGTTCCAGCACAGCCAAAGTTACATAAAAAGAAACCTTGTTTGGGGTTGGGGGGAGCCAAAGTCATGCTAAACTATAGTACCAAGGCCAAGGCTAGGTAGGCTACAGCTATGTACACTTTCCTGTGCATGCTGGCACATCAGCTTCATCTGAAGGAGAGCCTATCTCTGCCCACACTCTACAGGAATCCAGTAATGGATTTTCCAAGACTGCTTTGGGCACAATGTACAGCCAGGACAAGTCTCTGTTCAAGCCCTGCTCCCCACTGGCTCCTGCAAGGCTTATATCCCCATGAGAGATGGAGTTTCAGGTCCCTTCTTGCAAATGGGTTCCTATGGCTCAAAACCAGGAACAGAAAGATTGATGGACTTAATAAACTATCCAGCTTGCCAATAAATTCGCATTATGCTTCATTTTAACGTTTATTATGGAAATAGCAGTTGGACTTGACAAACAAGCTTTAAAATTTACACATTCACTCATTCAAACATAGTCCCCAAATGTCACCCACAACACCATGAAGACAATTAGACTTGGCATGTGTGGATTTGGATGTCATGTCCAGCACAGGCATACGTTAAGTGAGTGATCTGCCCCAGATCCCTTCCCACTCTGAGCCTTGGTCTCTCTGTAAACGATCTGGTAGGATTTGGCTATGAAGGTTATATGACATTAGGACTTCTCAAAAGCCTGGTTCTGCACCAATGATTACCATAACTCTTGTCATGAAAGCTAAGTAACAAAACCAGCATAGGTATCCAACGACAAAGGAATGGATAAAGAAAATGTGATAAAGACAGACAGATGGCTGGGCATGGTGGCGCATGCCTTTAATCCCAGCACTCGGGAGGCAGAAGCAGGCAGATTTCTGAGTTCGAGGCCAGCCTGGTCTACAAGTTGAGTTCCAGGACAGCCAGGTCTATACAGAGAAACTCTGTCTCAAAAAACAAACAAACAAACAAACAAACAAAAAACAGACAAGACAGACAGTTGATATATATATGTAAATTTTTCAGCCATAAAAAAGAAAATTATGTTGTTCCCAGGATAATGGATGCAACTGGAGATTAACATTAAAGCCAACTGATCCAGTTTCAGAAAGCAAATACATGTTTTCTCCAATGTGTAGTTCCTAGACTGTATATAGTCACATAAAGTCATACACACACACACACACACACACACACACAAGAAAAGAAATTGGGGAAAAGGGAGATAAGTGGGAAGGAGGAGAAATGAGAAAAGGGAAGGTAAGGATCCAGGGAAGAATGCGGTTAAGGTGCATACAATATGTACCTGTATGAAAATTAAATTGAAAAAAAAGTATGGAGTCAAAATCGGTCATGTGAGAGTGCATATTCTGAAATTATAGAACCGGGGTGCAACTGGGAACTGGGAGGCTGCAGCTCTGGGGTGGTGCAAACCACCTCGCATATTTGGGTGTTGGCTCAAGTTAAACACCAAAAACTCGAACTATGCATTTAAAACCTGTACGGTCCATTCTATCTATCATCCCAAAACATAGGAAAAGTAAATGAAGCCGGAACCCGAAAGTGCCATGGACCTGAAAGTTGGACATCTGCAGGACCCGTGCATCCCGTGCATCCCGTGCATCCCGACGCCCCTCTCTCCGCGGACAGTCTGCACTTGCCCCACACCTCCCACCACATTGCCTGCGGTGCCTCAGTCTCCCTAACCGTGCCTCTTACTTGCTGCGGAACTCGTCGAGCGCGCGCTGCGCCTCGGCCTCCTGCCTCTCGAGCCGCGCGTGCTCGGCTGCCAGGTCCCGGGCGCGCTGCAGATTGGCCTCGACGTGGCGGGCGAGCGCGTCCTCGGGCCCGGGCTGCTCGCCCAGGCGCTGGAAGGCGTCGAGCTGCCGCCGCAGGCCGGCGTGGCGCTGCTGGAGCGCGCGGGCCCGCTGGACCTGGGCGGCCACGCGCTCGCCCAGTGCCTGCAGCGCTGCCAGGCCGGGCGCGGTTCCCCCGGGCTGGGCGGCAGGGCCCGCGGGCTGGGCGCGCTCGTAGCGCTCCTGGCGGGCCTGGAAGACGTAGCTGCGGCGGTACATGGCTCCCGGAAGGCCGCAGCCTGGGCCGCGCCTGCTAAATAACCCGGTCCGCCCGGCTGGGACGTTCCAGAGCCCATCAGCAGATGTGCCCTCGGGGCGGGCGCCCAACAATGGAGAGCCTCGGCCGCTTTGTGTGCCGGGATTAAGCCGCCCATACAGCTCCCGGGTGGAAGGGGCATCGGGCGAGGACCTCTTTGTTCCGCCATTGTGGAGGCCTGTTGCTGTGTGACAGCACGGAGGGTCAGGGGGACAAGAGAAGCACGATGCTCTTTTGACTGGCTCTGTGTATGCCACCCAAGGCCAGCTTACTAAAGTTCTGCAGCAGAAGGCCTGGCACTTTCTCCTGTCCCTTCCAATTTTCATTATGAATTTACTTAACACCGGGTTTTGTTTGTTGTTGATTTCAGGCTTTTAAAGGGGTTACAATAATACCATGTTGCTGAGGCTGTCTCGGCAAGGGCTTCCTAACTATGCATGCAGATAAAATGATCTAGCTTGTAAGTGTTGAGCTGCCCTCCTAGTAATTTCTTATGACTGTTTGTTTGGGTGTATTTGTGAGGGCTTGACAACTTGTACAGCGACTTAAGAAGACTGGTGATACTGAGCTACACCGTTGCTCTCTCACCAAGGAGGTGAGGTTAGATGCTTCAAACTTAACAGAAATCCTTACAGTCTAAGGACTTAATAAACTATCCAGTTCTCAAGTAAATATTCTCATTATGCTTCACTTTATTATGGAAATAGCAGTTGGAGTTAAAAACAAGCTTTGAAATATTTACATTCACTCAATGTGATAGGCTTTGAAAAATTCAAAAGTAAAATTAATGTTGAAAATATTGAACTATTTGATGAGATTATTCCAGGATATAAATATTTATCATATTAAAATATTTATTTAAAGATCATTATCAAAGTCTGGAGAGATAACTCAGTAGGTAAGCATGCCTGCTGTACAATCACAAGAACCTGTGTTCAAATCCTCGGCACCCAGGAAACGCTGGACATGGCTAAATATGCCTATAACTCAGCAATGGAGAGGGAGACACAGTGATGGAGAAACAGCAAACCTTCAGTTCAATAAGAGACCCTTTGTCAAGGCAGTAAGGCAGAAGGCAGTGAGGAAGACACTAAATGCTCTCCTCTTACCGCAGCATATACGTGCACACATTTCACATTTCTATAACCACATACTTAGCAGTACATGTGTATCACCCACAGTTTAAAAAACCATTATCAAAAGGACTGGCCTCTTATAAATTAAGGCTTAGCAACACCATATATTACCAACCATATGGATTACACATAATTATGCTACAAATTAAAGTTACTAAAAATAGGGAAAATCACCGAGATCTTTGTTTAGTTTATTATCACTCCAAGAAGCCTATATAATAAAGGATTCAGTCTGGAACAAAGCAATGTATGATCTGTATGTGTGGTGACATGGTCATATTCTCTCTCTCTCTCTCTCCCTCTCCCTCTCCCTCTCCCTCTCTCTCTCTCCCTTCCCTCCTTCCTCCATCATTCCCTCTCTCTCCTAAGACATTTAGGTTTTCATGGCCAAGTGGAGGAGAGCATGATGTGAGTATTTTGAAGGTTTCCCACACACTGCTAGTGATGAATTGATTTCCAACTTCCCAGAGAGCAAAACCCACATGTAACAGGTACGGTAAATCATCCATGGCCTTTGACATCACGTGTTAGTCAGTTGTTGCTACAGAACAAACGACCCCAAACTAAGAGTCGAGAAATAACACGTATTTATCACCACTCTCTGGGTCCCCAGCCCGGCTGAACAGTTCTTCTAGCTGCAGGTCTTTTGATCGGCTGAGACAGCACCATAGGTCTTGTCCTTCTGAGTTAGCAATGTCAGAAGCCCTGCCAAACAGGTTCATCCAGGTTTCCCTCGGCAGTGAGTCCACTCACATCCTGTTGCTCAGTCAAATTACAGGCTCACAGACAGCCCAAGTGGGGAGTTACACGGGAGTCTGAAGAGATGACTCAGTAAAATACTCTCTGCTAAGCCTGAGTACCTGAAGTCCCCCTCATCCCTGCACCCATCTCCTTCAGGTGGAAGGAGAATTTGGTGTCACAAGTCTATGTAACCCCAATTCTGGAGCTGGGAGACAAGCAAGCAGATGTAGGGTGCTCTCCAGCCAGCCAG
The DNA here is from genome assembly GCF_978045245.1 of Mus caroli. Classification (NCBI taxonomy): domain Eukaryota; kingdom Metazoa; phylum Chordata; class Mammalia; order Rodentia; family Muridae; genus Mus; species Mus caroli. The sequence goes on along the minus strand of NW_028227257.1, from coordinate 36,086,012 downwards.
CTTACTGAACCAGACAATATCATTGAATGGGGCCAAATTACTTGAGCTGAAGTTCAATGAGAGACTCTGTCTCAGAGAATACCGTATAGACTAAGAGAGAAAGACAGCTGGAGTTGAGCTCTGGCCTCCCTCTGTGCACACACAGAAGGGCATACGTACATACAAATGGATGAAGTGGGGTGGAATGGCTCACTCGGACCATGACAAGGATTTAGATATATTATCCCATCACACTAGTGTAAAGAATCGATACCAATTCTCTCTACAGCACAGAATAATCCCATTGGAAATAAATATATCCCAGAAATATACCAAAGGAGAAGGACAGCATCGTTCCCATATAATATGGTGCAGCAAGTATTTTTCAGACTATCTACTAATAAGCCAATGTGGTGATATATCCATCTAACTCAGTTAATAACTGAGCAAGGTGATGTCCCTCCTGTCAAGAAATAAGACATATTACAGGCTATAATCTTCCTCCCAAGTTGCTTTGAGTCAGCAGACAAGAACAATAATTTATATTGGCATGTAAGCTGTTTTATGCTGTGGTTAGAATACCCCAACGTTAGGGGTATAAACAACAAAGATTTGCTTGCTGCTCCTGAGATGCATCAGTCTGGAGTGAGCTGTAGCCTTCGCCCTGTGTACTTACTGAAGTAGCTACTGTTCCTGAGTACTGACGTTCATCTTAGAGAATGATAGCATGGCTGGTTTTGAACATTTCCAGACAATATCATTGAATGGGGCCAAATTACTTGGCCCCACTAAACTCCAAATGCACTTCTAAGTCAACAGAAGGGACTGCATGCTGGTCAGCAATCGGAAGGAACAGAGCTTCATCTTCACCTTCATCATCATCATCATCATCATCATCATATATGTATGTGCTAAAGCAATCATGAATGAATGAATTAGCTGGGTCTAGAGACATGTTAGGAGAGCATATCCACAGGCCATAGGACAGTTTCACTAAATAGAATTAAAAGACACTGGTTTAGGGGCTGGAGAGACGGCTCAGTGGTTAAGAACACTCACTGACCATGCTTCCAAAGGACCCAGGTTCAATTCCCAGCACACACATGGCAACTCACAACTGCCTATAACTCCAGTTCCAGGGGATCCAACACTACCACACAGTCATACATGCAGAGGAAACAACCATGCCCAATAAACTAAAAATAAAAGATGCTAGTTTGGAGGTGGGGGTAGAAAAATGAGTGTTATTAGAATCAAAAAAGACACAAGGTTAAATTCTGGAATTTAGCAAGTGATTGAACCAACCTGGCCTCAGTATGGCAGTGAGGAAAAGGCAATGAGAATTCACAGATACAGCCGAGTCAGCACACTTCTCTTGCACACTCACATTCCCTATCCCAGAATCATTGCAGGGAGCACCGTTCCAGGGAGCACCATTCCAGGGAGCACCATCTTCCGTGCTTGGATTCTGGCTTGTGTAACTCAGGTATGACCTGTGTGATAGCATCCCAAAAAATCCCAAGTAAGAAACAACCTATTAACAAATAGAGAGGGGTGGTGCTCCCTAACATCTAAGTTTGATTTCTTGGTAGTACCATTATACCTTGAATAGGGTGGCATCTCAAAGCAGTTTTAACTTGCATTTCTCTGCCTGCTAATGATGTTGAACACTTTAAAGAATGTTATTAACCAAGGTTTTTGGTTTTGTTTTTTAATGATCGATTTAATAAAAAAAAATAAAAAATAAAAAAACCCTCACATGTCCTTCTTGCTTGCTATGGGCTAAATTGTACCTCCCCCGGCCCACTCACACCCCGCACACCTCACATGAATGCCATTTCACTTGGAGATGGGACCTTTAACAAGGCAATTAGGAATAACTGATAATAGGGCGTGCCTTCTCATGGCTGGTGTCCTTTTGGGAGGAGATTAGAACACAGGCACACAGGAGAAGAAAACATAGGGAATCAGAGAGTCCCTATGACGCCTCGATGTCAGATGGCCAGCCCCTAGGCCAGGAGAAGAAGAGGTCTGATGTTTAAACTGCCTGGCCTGTGAGGCTTGCTCTCATCCTTTCCCACCACATATAGCTGTCTGCCGCCAGAGGGCAGCAGGCATATGCCCAGCTGCAGTGCTTGAAGCCTTCCTGGCAGATTGCACCACTTCAGAAGGCAAGACTGCCTGCCCGGGAAAGCCTGGAAAGACTAGAAGACTCTTGGCTTTAAGATCCCTGCTTAATGTAGCCCATGGTCCAACCAGGCCCCAAGTCTAAAGACTTACAGCAATGCATGCTCAGTGTCCCGGGAGTGGTAAGTTAATATGAAGGGTGACATCACACTCAGAAGTCACTCCAACTGTATATGCACAGTTGACTCCAAGAAGCTTCTGGAAAGTGAAAGTTGAGAGTCAAGCAGTACAAAGCGATCGGTGTGATGCTATGCCTCCTATTCTCTTTGACCAACTGAAGGATCAGGTGACCCAGATTTACATGAGGACAGTTGGCCTCTTGGAATGCATGATGCTGAAAACAAGAAATACTGGAGTGAGAGTGTTACTGCAACCATTGTTGAAATTTAAATGTGGAATGTGGACTAGCCAATTATATCAAAACAGATTTAAAATTCCTTATCTTGATCACTGTATTTAGGACATGTGAAAGCTGTTCTTTGGAAACACACTGGGTGGGGAATAAAAAGGTAGGGATGGAGTTTAGACACATACAAATAGATTCATAGACTAACAAGGCAAGTCAGCCAACATGTTAAGAGATGATGGGTTTGGTCAGGGGTACAGAGGGGGCCCCTCACTTCTTCCCTCAAGTTTTCTGTAAGTTTAACATTATAACAAAAAACAAAATTACAGCCTCAGATCCCAAGAACTTCAGGAAAATTGTGACGATAGCAAATAGATGTATAATTATACATATATGCATATATATTATTTGAGAATTTCATATATATATATATATATATATATATATATATATATATATATAATGTATTTTGATTTTATGTAACCCTCACACCTCCTCCACCTCCTCCCAGGTCCCTTCCAAGACTCCCTCCTAACTTATGTCTTCTTTGTACCTTTTTAAATATTTATTTATTTTATTTTATTGTCTGGGTGTTTTACCTGTATGTATGTATGTATGCATGCATGCATGTATGTGTGTGTGTATATGTTTGTACGTGCCCCATGTACATATTTCATGCCCATGGAAATCAAAAGAGGGTGTCAGATCCCCTGGAATTGGAGTTATGGGTAGTTATGTGGGTGCTGGGAACTGAACCCAGGTCCTCTGTAAGAACTACAAGTGTTCTTAACCACGGAGCCATCTCTCCAGCTCTCTTTCCTCCTCCTTTTTCTCTTCCTCCTCTTCTTCCTCCTCTTCCTCCTCTTCCTCCTCCTCCCCCTCCTTCTCCTTCTCCTTCTCTAAACAAATAACGCATCGAGTCTATCAATGCTGCTTATATAACATGGATGAGGAACCATCTGCTGGAGCTGAATAAACTGGCCAGGGACCACATCCCTAAGTAACTGTAAAGCAAATTCTTCTTCTTCTTCTTCTTCTTCTTCTTCTTCTTCTTCTTCTTCTTCTTCTTCTTCTTCTTCTTCTTCTTCTTCTTCGATTTATTTATTTTATGTATAGGAATGAGTACACCGTCACTCTCTTCAGACACACCAGAAGAGGGCATCAGATCCCACTACCGATGGTTGTGAGCCACCATGTGGCTGCTGGGAATTGAACTCAGGACCTCTGGAAGAGCAGTCAGTGCTCTTAACCACTGACCTATCTCCCCAGCCCAGCAAATACTTCTTAGTAACAATTAAAAATGCAAGAAATGATCCACGGATGCCCCAGATGGAGTGGCCTCAGCAACCACAACGTCACTGACGGCTATGAGCACTGTTTCAGTCTGCCATATAACTTTATCATGCTGGAGCTCTTAAGCGATATCAAGTCTTGTGTTTCTTACACATAAGGCAATGGGACACATCCTTAGGGTGTCACACCAATTCATCCTCACTCTGGCTGTGAAGGAAGAGTCACCCTACCCAGGACCTCTGAGGTGTAGAAATGTGTCATTGTCCCTGCAGGCCTCGCCATCCTGGCTGAGTATAGAGAAGCCTCTTTCATGGCTAATTTCTGTGAATGTCAATCTCCCCCTGCTAACCAGATCTTTGCTCTGTACCTCTCTTTAAGATGTAACTCTGATGGCTCGGCAGGGAAAAGCACTTGTTGCTCTTGCAGAGGACCCACATTCAGTTCCCAGAACTCACATGGTGGCTTACAACCATCTGTAACTCCAGTTCCAGAGAATCTGTTGCCCTCTTTCTTGCAGGCACCGGGCATTTACATGGTGCACATACGTTCATGCACGAAGAGGAAAACACACACACATAAAAGTAATTTTTTTTAAAAAAAAGTTGTAACACCATTAGCCATCCCTACTACCTCACTCTCAAGTAAGCCAGCCTACTTTGGGACCACAAGCTCTGTGCTTTTGTGAATTAATTGGTTTGATGGATATCAGGCCTTCTGGCCAACTGGCATGCCCACATCGCCTTGAGAAGAGGATACTCTGAGGCTGCTCAGCACTTCAGATCAGCCACTAGCTGCTCCTCCAGAGACCCAGAATTCCATTCATAGCACCCACATGGTGGCTTACAAGCATCTGTAACTCCAGTCCCAGGAGATCCCACACTTTTCTTCTGGCTTCCATGGGCAGCGCATACAGGCAAAACACCCACACATTTAAAATAAAAATGAAAAAGGAAGACATTGTAAGCAGACACTTTAGGCTGGATGGATTTGATGCTCATGCCTTAAATCAGATGCTGTGGCAGGCGGGCAGATCCCTGTGAGCTCAAAGTCAGCCTGGTCCAGAGGGCAAGTTTCAAGCCAGGGGGCCACAGAATGAGACCCTGTCTGAGGGGGATAAAAGCGGTTGTTTGATTCATGGCAATCAGGCAAAGGTGCTTGCCTGATGACCTGAGTTCTAGCCCCAGAACACACATGGTGGAAGGAAAAAACCCTCCCACAAAGGTTATCCTGTGACTTTCATAGCTGTACTGTGATATGCACACACACACACCTGCACACACACGCACACACATAAAATGAATAAACAAGAATGCAATTTAAAAAAATTAAAGAGACTCTTTCAAGCCCTGCTTTATATCAGTTAGGAGATGGATCCTCCAGAACTGAGCACAGACACCTGGGAAGGCATTTCTGATGGAAAGGCACACTCACATTTAAACTCACAGTCAGCTGTCCTGCTGCACCTCTGCAATCCCAGCACTCACAGGAAAGAGAATCAGGAGTTCAAGGCAGTCTTGGCTACACAGCGGGAGTGGGGTCAAAACCAGCCAGACCAACATGGCATCCGGTTACAAAAGCAAACGTAACAAAACAAACTTAAACATACATTGGAGGTGGCCATTGCTTTGGGGGACTCTACGGTGTGGAGGTTGTTTGTTTGTTTGTCTGGATTTTGTTTGTTTGTATGTTTTGTCCGGGACTACTTCCCCATGCTATCAGATGACACTGACTGAAATATTTCACAAAGGAATATCCCCAAGGTTGATCCTCTGCCTCGATTTGGCTGAAATTGGAAAGAATAATATCCTAAGCTGTCTATCTCATCAGCTGTTTCAAGTCCTGCACAGGAGTACAGGAAGGGAATGTGTGGAGACTATACCTTAAGCTCTAATCCCCAACTCTCACACTTAAACTCCCTCCTAAATTATATTTAGTTTCTCTCTGTGTGCCTCTCTGCACGCACGCACGCACGCACGCATGCACGCACGCTATAGCGTGTGTGGGGAGGGTCAGAGAACAGTCTGCGGGAGTCAGTTCTCTCCCTCCACCAATTGGGTTCCAGGGATGGAACTCAAGTCTTAGGTCTTGGCAGCAAATGTCTTAACTTGCTGAGCTGTCTCACCAGCCCCTAAAGTTTCTAGAGAAATGTCCATTGTTTGGCAGGGTGTAGTGGTGCACGCCTTTGATCCCAGCACATGGGAGGCAGAGGCAGGTGGGTATCTGAGTTTTCTACCAGCCTGGTCTACAGAGTGAGTTCCAGGACAGGTAGAGCTACACAGAGAAACCCTGTCTCAAAGCAAACAAACAAACAAACAAACAAACAAAACTCAGAGAATTACCTGTTCTAACACTCGGACCTCCCATTCAGCCACTTATACATATTAATGTATGCAAATAGGCCTCAAGAAGTCCTGTTTTATACACTCAGGTCCTTATAAGCTGAGTCACTCTTATGACTCGGGCTTCAGCCCTCCTCCATCCTGATGGAACTGCCCACTGAGTTGCCCCTTCTAGACGATAGCCTCATGAAGACGGGACAGCCGACAATGCTCCCCAGTTCCAAGAAGCCACATGCTAGCTGTGGATCCACGGAGTTCTGCCCTCCATCCTTCTCCATGACACTTTAAACCCTAGGTGTCAGGCTGGAGAGAAGATTCTGTGGCTAAGACCGTGGTTAAGAGTGTGCTCATGCGGAGGACCAGAATTTAGCTCCTAGCATTCACATCATGAAGCTCACAGCCACGTATAATTCCAGCTCCAGGGAATCTGAAGCTCTGCTCTGGCTTCAGAAAGCATATTATTCATGTGCACATACACACACACACACACACACACACACACACACACAGAGGTAGCATCATCTGCCTGTCTTGCCCTCTGGCTTCATGTACAGATTGGTGTGTAGGGGTCACTGGCAGACCAAGAGGACTCTACTCTGTTTCCCCATGCTCCAAGCATACCTCCCGGGCTCCTCTCATGCAGTTCTAGGTTTAAAAATAACAATAGTTTCCCACTGTCACTCTTCCCTGGGCACTTGGCTGTATTTTGTTGCTTCCTTTGACATTGCCCATAACCCTAGATACTATCCCTGCCTTAAGATTTCTTCTGTTAAGCCTTCTTTTTATCCCGTCTATTTCCCATTAGTTACACAGGAACTCAGCAATCCAGTATCTCACTCATCAACCACTAAAACTTCTGACACACCTCGAAGCCTGGTTTCAAAAGGCAGGGGTAGGTGAGGGCGTGTGAGAGAACCTTGGAAACTCAAAATGAAAGATGAGATTGTTGGCTGTTGGGAGGGTCATCTTGAAACTTTCTCTGGGAAGCTAGAGACCATGTGACCACAGATGAAGCCTTGCCTGGGCTCACTCTTATCAGCAGCTCAGAGGAGGGCCTGGCCTCACACTCCAGATTCGCTGACTGAACTGTTTCAAAGGGCAGAGTCAAATTTAGCAGCAGCCTCAAATTGAAATATACTTTGCTCTCCACTTTTCCCCACATTGATAGCTAGATTTATGTCATCTTTCATCATTAGAGGACCTATAAAGGGACAGAGCACCAATACATCTTTGGTCACATGGTATCTGCAGCAGGCAGGAGAATGGCTGTACTCATAAGACATGAGAGAGGGAAAAACTAAGTCCTTTGAAAAGGGCTGAGAGGGAGGGAGGAAGAGATCTCTAGGTGATGAGGACACATCCCAGGCCTCCTCAAAAGAGGCTGTGGGTTTTCAGATATGAGCCTAAAACAAAACCCAGTCGGCATCCAGGCTGACTCCAGTTGCTTATTTTGTTCTGTGGTCAGCCTTTGCTGAACACAGCAGTCTTCACCCCAGCCGCAGAGCTGTAAGTGGCCCCTGTGTCTAAAACGCTCTTGGACTGTCCTTGGTGACCCTAACTATATGACCTACCAAGGATAATTAAAGAGGGTGTTTTCTCCCAGGGGAGAAAGCAAAGGCACAATTGTGTCCTCCAAAGTCCAAATTTTGGAATATTTAGAGGATTTGCTTCGTTGTTGTTGCTGTTGTTGTTGTGTTGCTTTTTGAAGTGCTGGGATGAAACCCAGGACCCTGTGTGTGCTAGGCAAATGCTCTGCCACAGAACTCCCTCCTCCACCAGCATCTGGCAGCATCTGGAGGCAGGGTTCATCAGCAGATGTGTCCCAGGACAAGACCCTCATGAGCATAGAACTGCCTATCTCCCAGGAATAAGGAAGCGCTTCTGCAGCCTGGCATCACTGTCCTGTCTTCTGCACCTGTCCACTTCTTCTCCAGCTTTCCTCTGCAGGTTAGAGCAGCAGGAGGCCTTCTGCTGAGGTAGCTGATGCCCTTGCACTTTCCAGCTTCAAGAACCATGAGAATAGGGAGAAGAGAGTAGATTAGAAGACTTCCAGCAGAGAAGATTGGAGTAGTCAAGACATGGCCTGAGGGAGATGAACGAGGAGCTATGCACGCTGCAGAAAGTGGTGAGGGTGTCCTGGAGGCTTCAGTGGTTGTTATTATCAACCACATTAGGCCTGGTCTGGTCCTGTTGATTCCTGGTGACTGTGCTGACTAATGTGACCCCATCGGCTCTGGCAATCCTGGAGCCCCAGCATAACAAAAAAAAAAGCAGGTCCTATCAGTCTCTCCTATATACTAGGGCTTTGTAGATATCACACCTGCAGCTGGAGACCCAGAGGATTGACTGCTGAACCTCCTGACAAGCCTCATGCTTCCATTTTCCACTATCCTGACTAGCTTTTCCACATGATGCACCATGTCCCCCTAAGCCTTATGAGAGAAAAGGTAGTGGACTCTACCTAACCTTGGGTCCCTTCTGACGAAGCTTCCTGAAGCAGTTATTACACTGTGAGGACTCAATCCTGTCAGCCTTTGCTTAGAATCTACTTGCTTTGTTTGGCTATCAAATGCCTGTTCTTGAAGAAAATAAATTCGAGCTATCATTCAAAAACAACGACAGATTTTTTTTTTAACCTGTAAACCAAAAACTGGAGTTATAGCTCATTTAGGTAAAATGAACAAGCACTTAGCATGAGAAAAGCCCTGGCTTCAGTGTTTAAGTGTCAAAGCAGACACAACAAAAACAAAGCCAGAAGCTGAAACAAACCTCTATTCTTCATAAATTACCCACTTTCAGGTATTGTGTTACAGCAACAGAAAATTAAGATGGTGATGCACACTGGATCTGAACAAGCCACTCATCCGGGATTTGCTGTGTGCTGTAAGTAAACTCTGTGCTGTATTCCAGGATATCACAAAGACACCAAATCAAGGAGCTCAGTCTGCTTAGTGGATGTGATTTGACTGAGTCATCTGTTCTCCTCTGTCTGGAGATGCTTCGGAGCAGCTCATGAGAGCCGACTGCTAAACTTGCAGGAACCTGCTGTGTGCTTGGCTTGGCAGCAGCAGCTTGAAGTCAGTCACAGTGAGGGTGTTTACACCATAGGAACTGACAAAGCCTAGCCTGCAGTGAGGGTGTTTACACCATAGGAACTGACAAAGCCTGCAGTGAGGGTGCTTACACCATAGGAACTGACAAAGCCTGCAGTGTGGGTGTTTACACCATAGGAACTGACAAAGCCTGCAGTGAGGGTGCTTACACCATAGGAACTGACAAAGCCTGCAGTGTGGGTGTTTACACCATAGGAACTGACAAAGCCTGCAGTGAGGGTGTTTACACCATAGGAACTGACAAAGCCTGCAGTGAGGTGTTTACACCATAGGAACTGACAAAGCCTGCAGTGAGGGTGCTTACACCATAGGAACTGACAAAGCCTGCAGTGTGGGTGTTTATACCATAGGAACTGACAAAGCCTGCAGTGAGGGTGTTTATACCATAGGAACTGACAAAGCCTGCAGTGAGGGTGTTTACACCATAGGAACTGACAAAGCCTAGCCTGCAGTGAGGTGTTTACACCATAGGAACTGACAAAGCCTGCAGTGAGGGTGTTTACACCATAGGAACTAACAAAGCCTGCAGTGTGGGTGTTTACACCATAGGAACTAACAAAGCCTAACCTGCAGTGAGGGTGCTTACACCATAGGAACTGACAAAGCCTGCAGTGAGGGTGTTTACACCATAGGAACTAACAAAGCCTGCAGTGTGAGTGTTTACACCATAGGAACTGACAAAGCCTGCAGTGAGGGTGCTTACACCATAGGAACTGACAAAGCCTGCAGTGTGGATGTTTACACCATAGGAACTAACAAAGCCTAGCCTGCAGTGAGGTGTTTACACCATAGGAACTGACAAAGCCTGCAGTGAGGGTGTTTACACCATAGGAACTGACAAAGCCTGCAGTGAGGGTGTTTACACCATAGGAACTGACAAAGCCTGCAGTGTGGGTGTTTACACCATAGGAACTGACAAAGCCTAGCCTGCAGTGAGGTGCTTACATCATAGGAACTAACAAAGCCTAGCCTGCTGTGAGGGTGTTTACACCATAGGAACTGCCAAAGCCTGCAGGTAAAGACATCTTCATATTGGCTAGTGAACTGTTAAAATTATAATTATTTACTGTTTTCACAAAAATTATAAATATTTACTGTTTTCATATTACTTAAATAATGTTAATTCCTGATGACTGAAACTTCTAGGAAAAAGAAAAAGAAAAAAAAAAAAAAAAACCTGCTGGCATCCTTTGCCCAGCCTCTGTGAGCACAAAGAAAAAATTTGGACTTCATGAGCATATTAATTTAACTGATGCTGAAATTTTAAAATCCTAATTTTAAAACTTAGGTGAGGAAATCCTGAGATGTTTAGTGTGTAAGTGCCCTTGCCTTGAAAACCTTACCACCTGAGTCAGGGCACCAGAGTCCATGCTAGAGAAAGAGAGGGGGAGGGGGAGGAAGGAAGAAGAGAGGGGGAGAGGAAGGGGAGGGAGAGGGGAAGGAAGGAAGAAGAGAGGAGGAGAGGGAGGGGAGGGAGAGGGGAAGGAAGGAAGAGGAGAGGGGGAGAGGGAGGGAGGTAAGGAAAGAAGGAAGGAAAGAAGGAAGGAAGGAAGGAAGAAAGAAAGAGAGAGGGAGAGAGAGAGAGAAGAGAGCAGAGAATCTTCAATAAGCTAACTAGCTAGTCACTTTGAGTACACAGAGCAGCAGAAACAACGAAGCCTCAGCAGGGTGGGTGAGAACCAAGACCCAAAGGCTGTCCTCTGACCTCCACATGTCCACCATGGTACTTCTACACCTCAGAGTCACATAATTCACACACACACACACACACACACACACACACACACACACACCAGTAACCAGCAAAATTCACACACACACACCTCAATAATCAGAGAAAATACCTTTAAAATCTCAAACTAAAATTAGAGCCTGTGACTCAGGAGTTTGGTTCTTATGTTACATTGGCTCAAAAGTTCCTGTAAATTAATTTATGATAAATTGCCTTATAAAGTTAAAATGCCTTTCAATATTTTATAGGGCATTTTCAAAACCTGGGGAAGTCAGCCAGTAAACTAAGTCTGACTCTACAGAGAGAGAGCGAAAGAGATGGTCTCAAAATAGTCTAAGCCCAGCTGGAAAAATTCTGTCTGTATTTTTTGTGCAAAGGGAGACACAACTCCTGGCTAGTCTCAAGATCTTTTTCCCCTGAAATAATAACTGACCCTCGGTTCTGTTGGTTTTGGCCACGTCTTCTTTCAAAACAGAAATTTTGTAACTGCAATGACCTAACTTGGGAAACAACTTTATAACATTTTCTAGGAACCACAAAACATTTGTTTTCCTGTTTTCTGAACAACAGGGGAGGTAAGAGCGGAGGATAATATTTTACATTGTAACAAAAGAAGAAAAAAAAAAGCCTGACAAGATCAGCTGCTAGCAGAACATTCCAGTTCAAATAAGCGTCACCAGGGGTCCATGAAATGTTGTCTTTCAAACTAGAAATGAACATGCCACACCCAGTGTCTGGTCAGCTAGAAGCCTATATTGGTTCAACTAGTTATTGCAACAGAAACGGTGCCGTTTACTTACCATATAATAAATTTTAAACTGGGCAACTAGCTTTAACAAAATCAGCAAGAACATACATCTGCAAAAATACCACCAGACACTCTAAACAACGAGGCTAAGCGGCCTCCCTGGCTGCAAAGCTAGACTTGTGCCAAAGAACAGCTCAGACAGGAAAAGCTAACCCCACTGAACAGTCAGAAACAGTCACAAAAAGGAAAGCCTCTTGCATGTGACTCCGATTTCAGCTGGATGAGAGCAGGCCATGGCATTCACATCATATTATGCAATATTATTGCTGAGAGATCGCAAAGAAAAATCTATAAACTCATCTATCAGCAAACCCCGATAGGCAAAATGTTCTCCAAAGCCTATAAAAAAAATGAACCAGGGAAGATATTTGAAGTAATTCGATGTGCTGTATCAAAGGGCATATGTAATTAAAGCCACGAGCACTTGAGTTAGCTCATCAAGGTTTAAAGCCTTCATGATTTGTTACTAATGCTTAAGCTCTCTGAGCTTTATAGGCCTTGGCTGAAAATTGAGAATAACACTAGTGTCCAAAGAGTTACTGTGAGGGCTAAAGGATGTACTTAGGACAGTGTCTGGTAGATGATAAGTCCTTAATAGACACCAGACATTATTTTTACAAGTAGCCTGATTTATTTTAACATTGGTCTTAGTTTGGAATTCCTCAGAAGCTGACCTTGAAGCAAGAATTCAAATACAGGTCATGTATTTGGGACAAGATCCAGGAAAGAAAGGGGAAATGAGGCCTGAAAGAGAAAATGGGCCCTGATGGGACTGTGGCCATAGTGCCACTGTGGGCAACCTGGGCCCCACTGGGCTCTAGGGTACAGATAAAAGACATAGAGCAGAGCCAGCCCAGGAAAAGACTTTGGATGCTGACAGTAGACAACTCTGTCTGTCACCTGTCAGGATAGAGATGCTCGTGAAGGCAGAACACTCAAAGCACAGGAAACAGCAGGTGGTGCTGAGGAGGTGGCCTTCAGTGTGGAGAGGTGACTGCCAAAGGCATGCAGGAACCCCGCTGAAGTTCCTGCATAAAGTGATGTGGAGAGATTTAAACGGAGAAAGAAAAGTCCCATCGCCCAGTGATATCACAGCTGTCACAGTAATGCGTTCCTTATGTTTCTGTGCAACACAGGTGTGAGCATGCCTCCAGCTTTGCCAGGTGTCTAAAAGTATGGTATCATAACTGCAGAGTCTACAATACTCGATAACAATAATAAGCGACTGAAGAGAAAAGAAAAAAGAAAAGAAAGAAAGAAAGATCTACATGCCACCCACCTGTCATCAAATCCCCTTGACCGAGGAGTCAGCTGGGAGGAAGACAAGACAACAGTACGCTGGTGTTTACTGTGGGTGTCAGGACCAGCAAGCACCAGATCAAACAGGCTGTGAAGCCTCTATGACACTGATGTAGTCAAAGGCAATACCCTGCTAAGACCCGATGGAGAGAAGAAGGCCTGGCTCTGGATGTTGACAATGAAACTGGGATTGTCCTAAACTGACTCCAGCTGGCTACTTCTAAACAGAAGTAGCCATTAAAAAAAAAAAGAAAAGAAAATACATCGTAAAGGTGTATGAACTTTTCAAGGGACAAATAAAAACACTGTTTAAAAATATTTAGAAAGCAGACTGGAGCTATGGCTCAGTGATTAAGAGCACTGTCTGTTCATCCAAAGGTCCTGAGTTCAAATCCCAGCAACCACATAGTAGCTTACAACCATCTGTAATGGGATCTGATGCCCTCTTCTGGTGTGTCTGAAGACAGCGACAGTGTACTCATAAACATAAAAGATATAAATCTTTAAAAAATATATTCAGAAAACAAAACTTGATCTTTCCAGGTGGGTGGGGTAAAGAGACTAGAAATGTAGTTTAGGCCGGGCGTGGTGGCGCACGCCTTTAATCCCAGCACTGGGGAGGCAGAGGCAGGTGGATTTCTGAGTTCGAGGCCAGCCTGGTCTACAAAGTGAGTGCCAGGACAGCCAGGGCTACACAGAGAAACCCTGTCTCGAAAAACCAAAAAAAAAAAAAAAAAAAAGAAATGTAGTTTAGTGTAGAGTTCTTGCCTAATATGTTCAAGTTCTATCCCCAGCACTGAAAAAAAATTTTTTGAAGGGTATGACATTACATGCCCCTAATCCTAGGATTCTGGAGGCTGGAGCAAAAGTAGGGGCTGGCAAGATGTCTCAGTTGTTTAGAATAATCATCTTACAGAGGATCCAAGTTCAATTCCCAGTACTCACACAGTGGCTCTTGGAACTCCAGTTCCAAGAGATCTACCATCCTCTTCTGACCTCTGTGTGCACCAGGCACATACATGGCACACATATATACATGTGAGCAAAACACTCATCCACATAAAATAAAGTAAATAAATAAACCTAAAAATTTTTTAAAAACTATCCTTACTCACTGTGAATCAGTATGCTAGGCTGGAAAAAGATTGCATAATTTCCTCTTGTACTTGACTTAATCACGAACCCAGAGCAACAAATACTAGATAGATGATAAGTAGATAATAGATAGATGGATATATAGATAGATGCACACACACACAACTTGAATGAGAAGTTTCCCCCATAGGTCTCCATTTTGAACACTCTGTTCTCAGTAGCAGTGTCTGGGGAAATTTGGGCTGTGCACCTTTGCTGGAGGAAGCACTGGAGGTGGGGTTTTGAGAGTTCAAAGCCTCCAAACACGTTCCCTTTTCTCTCTGCTCTGTGCTTTTGTGTGAAGATGCCTGCTCTCAGCTTCTCACTCCTGCACTCATGCCTGGCTCTGCTACTGTGCCCCACTGCCGTGATGGACTCTTAACCCTCTACAACCATGAGCCAAAATAAACTCTTCCGTACGCTGCTTTTGGTTGTGGTATTTTCCCACTGCTCCGGAGAGTAACTAATACAGGTGCACCAATAGGCAGGCTGCTCTAGGTGTGAAGGAGCCTGAGCCATCTCGATTAGTGTTCATTAGTGATGTATGCCTGTTTGTTTTAATGGACCAGCCCTCCAGAGAAGCTAAGGCAACAACAACAAACCAAAGCTCATTTATGCTAGTTTTAGTTTATCTTATTTTTGTGATGTTGGGGATTGAACCCAAGGGCTTTTGCCCACACCAGGCAACTACCTTGCCATTGAGCTTCCAGTCCAGTTCCTCTGTATTGCTTTGGATGGAGGTAATAAGGCAAGAAATAAAATATGCCACTTTTAAAACCTTTTACATAAGCTTTTATCAGATCAACACAGAATTGGGGATAATATGTGGAGTTTAAATGCTCAATCTACTTTGAGCCTTTCACTTCCTCTTTGATGCTTATCACTTGAAGCTAAAGCTGTATTCATGATTTTTCACAGTGCCATGTTTCAGCCAAGCATTCATGAAAAAAGAAACCATCCCTCTTTCCTCCAAAATTTCTAAGCTTTTAGCAGCTGAATAGCAGGTTTCCCCAGCAACTGAAACCAGACAAGGCTTTAGGACAAATAACATGGTAAGACTTTCCCATGCATCCAGACAGAGAGGCAAATGCTAAAACCATTATTAGCACTGTAAGTTCCATCCAAAGCAGAGAACTACACCTATTGCTTCTGAGGTTGTCTGTGTCCTTTTTATGTAAAAAAGAACAGAATTCATATGTATGGTCATCACTGCTACAATAAATGACTATCGAGGAGCTTTGATAAGAAAAAGACTGAGACCTGGAGAGATGGCTCAGTGGTTAAAAGCACTGCCTGTTCTTCCAGAGGTCCTGAGTTCAAATCCCAGCAACCACATGGTGGCTCACAACCATCCGTAATGAGATCTCATGCCCTCTTCTGGTGTGTTTGAAAACAACTACAGTGTACTCATATAAATAAAAATAAAATTAAAAAAAGAAAAAAGAAAAAGACTGGTAGGCTTCAGCGTTACTTTTTTTTTTTTTTGGTAAATGTGCTGCCTGGAAAAACAAAAAACAAAAAACAAAACCCATAAGCAACGTTTAGGACTAAACAAAATATGAGGGAAAGTTCGAATATTAGATGAAAGACATGGTGCTGCATAAAGAAAATTGGGATCAAGGAAAAGGCTCAGTGGGTAAAGATGCTTGCTGCCAATCTTAATGACCACCCTTGGAATTCACACAGTGAAAGGAAAGATAGAATTCCTGACATACCTCTATGTGGGGTGGCAGACCGTGAGAGAAAGCTTGGTAAAGTTGAGCTAGGGCTTGAAGCCCTGGAGACCCACAAGGGACTGAGGAGTTTCTCCTGCTCCATGCCTCTGTCACAAAGCCACAGCCCTCCACAGAGAGAATCATGGCCTCAGTCATGGAGGGGCAGCGCCCACAAGTCCCTCCGCATGTGATGAGGCATCTCAGGCCAAGCCAATAGGAAGTACCTGCTGTCAGGCCCAACCCACCCCAAAACTGTATATAAGATCCTATCCAGGCCACCTCGGAGCCTGTGGAGGCCTGCTGGGAACAGGACTTCTAAAAGCAAGTCTGTCTGGAAGGCTGTGGGGCAAGGCCATTTTTGCTGGCTACAAGCGAGGTCTCCGAAACCAAAGAGAGCACATGGCTCTTCTTAAAATTGAAGGCGTTTGCCGGGCCGTGGTGGCGCACGCCTTTAATCCCAGCACTCGGGAGGCAGAGGCAGGCGGATTTCTGAGTTCGAGGCCAGCCTGGTCTACAGAGTGAGTTCCAGGACAGCCAGGGCTATACAGAGAAACCCTGTCTCAAAAAACAAAACAAAAAACAAAACAAAAAAAAATTGAAGGCGTTTATGCTCGAGATGAAACTGAGTTCTACTTAGGCAAGAGATGTGTTTATGCGTACAAAGCAAAATACAATACAGTGATTCCTGGAAGCAAACCGAACAAAACCAGAGCGATCTTGGAAAAAGAAACTCAGGCCCACGGAAACAGTGATATGGTTCGCGCCAAATTCCGAAGCTACCTTCCTGCAAAGGCCAGTGGACACAGAATCCGTGTGGTGCTGTACCCATCCTGGATTTAAACTAATGGAGAGTAGATAAATAAAAGGAAAAAAAATCCTATCCAGAAGGAATAAAGATGTGTGAGAATTACTCGGAGAGCAACAAGAGCTGTAAGTGCCTAGGAAGAGAACGCTCTCCCAAGGCTTTCGACACTAGACGCCCCCTGCATACCTCCCCTCCCTGCTCGCGCCTTTTCTTCCCTTGAACCCTCCCACCAGCCTGGGCTTGAGATCTCTACAGATAGCCTCCAGGATGCAGACTAAGACCTCTACACGGGTATGCAAACACACACACGCATACAAATAAATAAATCAATTCACAAATAAATAAATTAAATAAATAAAAATACACAACTTTCTAAAATTTCAAATTGAAAGGAACAAGACAAACATTCAGGAGAGACGTGGGCAAAAGCCAAGCAGCTGAGAAGTTTGTATTAGTCTTCAACGTCAGCAGTCTTTTCAAATAGAAGGAAAATTAGCTGTAACTAATAGAATTGTTTCAAATCCAAGTAATTTCTCTAGAGATCTACATAAAACAGGAGGTCTTTAAGAAGGCATATTATCTATCCCCAAACAAAAAAGCTTCAAAACTCACTATTCATCAAGAGCATCACAAATATCAAATGAACAGGTGGTATCTCCCAACAACAGTGAAGATGAAAGGGCCCATAAATACCGGCTTCACGCAGCGAGTCCAGAAGGCTTGCCAGCCCATGAGGCCCGCCCACTGGTGTGCCTGTCTCATAGCATTTCTAGAAAGCAAGTTAACAATAGCATACACAGTTCTTTAAATGAACATCAGTAGTAGTTCTACTTCCTGGAACTTAGCTAAAAAAACATAACTGGGCAAATTTATAAACTGTCAATGGTCTCTAGCAATGGATTGTGAATTGGAGACAGACAGAAGGGTCGGGGACATTTACTTAAAAGGACTGGCTTGTGTGACTGTAGGGCTGGCAAGTTTGAAATTTAAAAAGCACCAGGCAGGCCAGTAGGATAGAAACTCAGGTCGAGTTCTGTGTTTTAGTCTGGAGGTAAGTTTCCTTTTCAGAAAATTAATATATGCTATAAAGACTTTCAACCAGTTGGGTGAGGCTAACTATTTAAAGCCAATCTGCTTTTACTTAAAGCAAATGATTATTAATGCTAACCATATCCCCAGCATACCTTCACAGCAGCACGAACCCAGCAAGGCAGCACTCAGAATCACCACACACGGTCATGGTGCAATCTCAGAGAAACAAGACAGAAGTCACTTAAAGCCCACTACAGTCCTGCCTCCCATACCAATGGTGTGCTCCTTTCCTGAGAGTGTCTCATCAGCATCTGAGTCTGCCCATCACTGTTCCCTTCTTGTGGCACCTTTATCTCCATAACCCCAGTTGCTTCTCTATTTCCTCCTATTCTCACTCTTTGTCAGCCTCCTGACAGCATCAGCTCCCACTCACTGTGTTGGAGTTACTGAGACTCCTTGAAGACTGATATAGTAGAGCTCACTTCTCTTTTCTATTCAGAGGTCAGACTCTGCTTGACCTTAGCTATCAGTAGCTGGCACCACACAGGGTCTGATGCACACAACAGACACCCAACAGCAATGGCTTACACAGATAAGGTTGAACTTCTCTGGGATAATATGGAGCACAGAGAAGGGCAGTTCCGAGTCTGTGTGGCCTGGCCACTAGACCCAGTTCATCCCTGTCTTTACTCTGCCATCTCCATATGTGGGCCCATGTTCACAAAAAAACCCAGCTGCCTCGTGGGTCTCACTTCTACACCCTCAGGGTCCTCCTAACAACACTTTGGAGTCTAACTCAGTTATTTTATCCCACAGCTCTCTGCTGCCAACCTTCTATGTGCCAACAGACTCTCAATGGTCTCCTACTGACATGACAAAACAAAACCATTACAAGGGATTTTGTAGAAAGGCTCCGGCCCCTAGCTGTCTGACCCAATTCATCTGACCTGTGGTCCCTCCTCCACTTCTCTGCCGTCTGCATGCTGGTCATACTAACCACATCATCTCTCCTTGAGCAAACCTGGCCTATCCTGCCAAACTAGATCTTCCTTGAGGCTAGAGTACACCTTCCTTAGACTTCATGGGGCTTGCCCATTGCATACTTCAATTTTCTGCCCAGATATTACTTCCTTAGGAAAGACCTTGCTGATTATACTGTCTGAAATTTTCTCCCACTTCCATCTCTTCAGTTCCCTTCAATGTCTACATTTTCTCTGTATCACTTGTCACCATTAACTTAATGTAGCTTTTACTTGTTTGCTTTAATCTCTTTTTGAGATAAAGGCTTGCTATGTCAGAAGAAAACTGGTCTTGGACTCGTGGGCTCAGATGAACCTCTAGTCTTAACCTCCTAACTGATAAGCCTGTATAAGTTTATTCCACCAAGCTGGGCATGAACTCTTTACTGATATGTTAATTGTATCTATTGATTGATTACAGTGTGGTAATTCAATATATGTGTGTACAATGCATAATGATCAAATCAGAGTAATTACCACTGTGTTTCCTTAAATATACCATTTCTTTATATTGAGACTCTCAAACTCCTCCCCTCTGGTTCTTTATAAAATATATAGCAAATTGTTGTGTAATCTCCCTTCTATGGTACAACATTAGAATTTTTCCCCCTCTATAAAACTTTATTTTGGTGACCCTTGTCCAGTCTTCTCTGTCCTAGCTTTTTCTCCTGTCCTTAACCTCTAGTTAACTTAGTTCATTCCTGTTACCTTCTTTTAAATATAAACTCCACACGAACAGAATTTTTTTTTGGGGGGGGGTGTTGAGACAGGGTTTCTCTGTATAGCCCTGGCTGTCCTGGAACTCACTTTGTAGACCAGGCTGACCTCGAACTCAGAAATCCACCTGCCTCTGCCTCCCAAGTGCTGGGATTAAAGGCGTTCACCACCACTGCCTGCAAGAACAGACATTTTTATCTTTCCTTTTCCCTATCTTTCTACTATGTGAAGCACTGTCCATGCCTGTATGTGCCTGTAACCCAGCACTGTGAGAGGACAGAGATAGGACAGGTCCCTGGAGCTTTCTGCTGCCAGCATAGCTCCAGACTCATCGAGGGACCCTGCCTTAAGGGAATAAGATGGAGAGAGATAGAGTAATAATACATCTGACATTTTTCTCTGGCCTCTGCATGTATACTGGTGTGTGAGCAAGGAAGAACGCACATGCACACACTCATGTACACATACACACACACACACATGCATACATCAGTTCCTTCCCACCTCACACAAGAAAACAAAAATCATAGCCATGTAGATATGCATCATAAAGGGCAAGACTTGTTCAACATAAGAAAATCCTTCTATATAATTTATGTTGTTCGATTAGTGGGTAACACTCCTATGGACTCTTTAAAATATTTAGTAAACTAGATAGGCATGCAGTGCTGATTAAAAACAAAACCTGAAGTGGAAACTTAAGGGTTCTTTGGAAAGTCGGTTGGACGGTGTTCTGCTGGGGCAAACACTTGAAGGAACATTTTGCTGAAGCAGACACAGAAGAGAAGATGTTCTGCTAAAGCAAGCATGTGAAAGGAACGTGATGAAGGAAACTTTACTAACAAGACTCGTGTATTAGTCCATCTTACATTGCGTGGTTGAGCTGCATTTGTCAAAAGTCCTTGGACTTGAGCTGATTGGATGCATATGCTGAGGCACGAGCTGAGGCAAGGCACACGGAGGACACATGATGACATGATGTTTGCAGAGTATAAAGAAGACTCCACGAAGTGACCAGGACAGAGCTTGGCTTGCTGTGTAACCACTGTGGATCTCAAGTGTTCGATGATCTTAGCTTTCCCTAAAAGAGGCATAGCGAAGAACTCCTGGTGATCCTGCTGGTCCCTCCTGCTGACGCGAGCTGAGGCTGATGCCTGGCTGTCTCTGCTAGGTTGTGTCACTGCTGTTGCTAACCCGACTCTACTGAACTGGACTGCTGGTGTATCCATGAGGTGTGGATCAAGTGCTGCTGCCTGCTGATCTGTGAACTGAACTGACGATTTCCATACAACACAGATTGGAGTTGCTCCAAAGAACCTTTCTAAACAGGTCCGCTTCCCCCCTCCACCAACCCCCATAGCCTTTCTTTTCCACTACCTCTGATGGGTGGTGGGCTCCAAGGGAGGCTAAAGCCTTTAAGAACCATCATTAAAAATAAGGTTTGAAAAAAATTAAAGTTACAAGAACCTAACAAAATGGGATTAGAATTTTGCTTGATTTGTTAATGCAAAGAGGGCTGGTGGAGTGCTGGAAGCTTTCCCACCAGAAAGGAAGCAGAAGGCAGAGATGCTTGTCACTATGGCCACCTTCAACTTAACCTATGCAGTTACAAGAGTCAGGGTTGAGTTATAAACTGGAAACAGAATTGTTATTGCTTGTGGCTTGTACAACATTATTCTCAAGCATTTAATGAAATCCAGAGGAACCATCCTAAAATTATCAAGGTTGACTTTTGTTTGCCTTTATTCAAACAATAACTAATCACACAATATAATCAGCAAATCATAAAATATCTTTCTAATGTTTCAGTTAAGTTATACATAGACTCTACAAGGGGAAACTTATAAAGTTTTACTGAGAGGCTAAAAGGAAGATCTGAACAGATCAAAAACATGCAATACTCAGCTAGTGGCGGAAAGACACACCTCCTCTACAAACTGATTAGTTAAAACCAGGCTATACTGGGGCTGGAGGGATGGAGGGATGAAGGGGTGGAGGGATGGAGGGCTGGCTCAGTGGTTGAGAGTATGGACCAGTCTTCAGAGGACTAAAATTCTGTTCGCAGCACTCACTCTGGGTGGCTCACACCTATATGCAATTCCAGCTTCAGGGGTCAGAGGCCTCCTGCATCGTCAGGCATCTGCACCAACATGCACAAACCCCACTCCCACACACAGGCCACCATCAGTCATGTACTCATAACCGAAAACAAGCGTTTTTTAAACAGGTTGCTAGAGGAACTGGGGTCTCCGTTCATGAATTCTTGGTCTCATTAATAAAATTATCATTTTATTAGAGTTTGAGAGAAAACAATAGGGTAGTAGAAAAGCTATAAATGTCGGCAGTTTCCCAAAGGAGGAGGATGCTCAGAAGATGCTCATTGCAAAGTGTGGGGGGGGGGCAAGCTTCAAGGAAAGACTGAGAACCAAAAAAAAAAAAAAAAAAAAAAAAAATGCCAGGCGTGTTGACACACGCCTTTAATCCCAGCACTTGGGAGGCAGAGGCAGGCGGATTTCTGAGTTCGAGGCCAGCCTGGTCTACAGAGTGAGTTCCAGGACAGCCAGGGCTGCACAGAGAAACCCTGTCTTGGAAAAACCAAAAAACAAAAAAAAAAAAAAAAAAAAAAAAAGAAAAAGAAAAAACAAAGGAAAGACCGAGAAAGCCCAGACCGTCTGGAAAAGCATGCCTGCGGCTTTGGACAAGACGATGGAAAGAAGAAGAAAAAAGTTGTTTTTCTGAGAAATTTAGAAAAGCAGGCTGGCTTAGCAGAACTATGTGGCAGTGGTTCTGTGAGTAACTGCATGGAGGGCAGAGTTTCTTGGGAGGATAAGGACATTATCCCATTAAGGGGTAATTATTCCTCCCTCTCCTTAGCATTAGGCGGATCAACCTTCCCTGAGTAGTAATCTCTTGGTCAGGTGATTGAGAGGCACAGCTAGGTTAACTTTGAAGAGAGAGGATGGATATATAGAACATTTTCACGTTTAGAAACAGAATGACTCTAGATTATTTTTCCCCATGAGTTTTCCCTTTATGAGCTTCAACAAAACTCTGGTAATCATCCTCAGAGGCCTCTGAGAGTTCAGTATCACCCTCTCCAATTGAGACTGTAAAACTGTCTAGGAGATAGGCTGGATTGGTATAGTTATTAAACCACGAACATCTAGGAATCCAACTCCAAAGCTCTTCACCAAGACAGATTGGTGTCTGGGAGAGTGTTTCCTTCACACCCTCGTGTGCAGCCTCCAGTGTGGGTCCTCATCCAGAAGAAGAACAATAAAAAACCAGAACTCACCCTGGCATCCCAGCCTCTGGCCAGGAGAGAACCAATCAGGGTCCCTTCCCATTTCCCGACAAGGATTAGAACGGTTTACTCTCAGGCCCCTACACTGAACTACCAGACGCATCTCTTCCTGCCTTCCTCGAAACATCATCAGCATTTAAAAGATAAAACTTCACAAGTGAGCCTGGAATTCATATGGGAGAAAATGCATAAGAACTTTAAAAAATAGCTTTCAAAATGACCTTACAATTTTTAAAATATATTACTGGGCAGAAGATGAAGCTGCGTGATACAGTGCTAACCCAAAATGTGAGGAGATGTGTGTATAGGTAGATAGGTATGTATGTATGTATGTATGTATGTATGTATGTATGTATGTATATGTATGTATATGTATGCATATGTATGTATATGTATGTATATGTATGTATATGTATGTATATGAATATGTATGTATATGTATGTATATGAATATGTATGTATGTGTATGTGTATGTGTATGTGTATATGTATGTATGGTGATTTGAGTAAGAATGGCTCCCGTAGGTCCTTGTTTTTCAATGTTTAGTCACCAGGGAGTGGCACTACTTAGAGGGATTAGGAGGTGTGGCCTTGTTGGAGTTGGAGGAAGCGCGTTTCTGTGGGGGTGAGCTTTGGGGTTTAAGAAGCCCAAGCTGGGGCAGGGGAGGAGAGAGGTGCTGGTGAGATGGCTTAGTGGTTAAGAGCACTGGCTGAGTTCAGTTCCCAGCAACCACACAGTGGCTCGCAAACCATCTTCAGGGGGGTCTGATGCCCTCTTCAGGCAGGAGGATGTATATGCAGCAGAGCACTCATACATTAAATAAATAAAATTAAAACCCAAAAAACAAAAAAACAGAAACCCAAGCCAGGCCTAGTGACTCTCTTTTCTTGCTGCCTGTGGATCCGGATGTAGAAATCTCAGCTCCTGCACCATGTCTACCTACCTGCCATCATTCTTCCCACCATGCTGATAATAAACTAAACCTCTGGAACTGTAAACAAGCTCCAACTAAATGTTTTCTTTGCGTTGTGGTGGTCATGATGTGTCTTCACAGCAATAGAACACTGACTAAGACAGTCTGCGCATGCTAGAGCAGTTTCTAAGGTGATATCTTTTTAAAAATGAACAGTATAACTTTATATGTATCCGTCTCCAAGAAGTGATGAAAGCCCAATAAAAATGATGTTTCACACCAATGGAAAAGACTAGACAAATCATCCTGAGACAATTAGATCTACATTTAAGAAAAAAATTTAGATTACCTAATAATATATAAAACTAATTCTAAGTGAAGTCTTAGTGGTAGAGAAGACCTTGTTTGTTTATTCAGTATGTGTGTGTGTGTGTGTGAGAGAGAGAGAGAGAGAGAGAGAGACCTCCAGTGTGCCAAGGCCAGGAGGTGTCTTCCAGCATCATTCCCTGCTGTACTCCTTTGAGACCAGGTCTGTAGCTAAACCTGGAGCTTGCATTTTTTTTCCAGCTAAGTTGGTAGTCAACCAACCCCAAGGACCCTCCTCCCTCAGCCCTCCTTGGTGCTAGGGTTGCAGGTGTTCATGGGATCACTCACAGTAGGTTCCAAACTCTGGTCCTCGCAATTACATAGCAAAATGTTTTAACCACTGAGCCATCTCTCCAGCCTCGGAGAAGACTTCCTTAACCAAGGTTTAGAATAAAAGTGCAAAGACTACAGAGGAAAAAGAAAGACCGTAGAGCAGAGATAAAAACTCTCCTGCACACGTGTAAGAGAATACTAGATCTATGATAGCAGGAAGAAGTGAGAGGCAGGGTGACGCAAAGAAATGCCACAGATAAATAGATGGCAAGAAACGAGATAGAATTCAGAAATACTAACACTTACAGTTACAGAAGTATTTACTGGAGGCCATAAAGGTTGGATACCACGGCTTTGCTGAGGACCATGAAGGGAATGCTCTTTCCTCGTGGTCTAAAGAATGGAAACTACCAGCCAGGCGTGGTGGTGCACTCGGGAGGCAGAGGCAGGCGGATTTCTGAGTTTGAGGCTAGCCTGGTCTACAAAGTGAGTTCCAGGAAAGCCAGGGCTACACAGAGAAACCCTGTCTTGAAAAACCAAAAAAAAAAAAAAAAAAAAAAAAAAAAGATTGGAAACTACCTCTGGCTCAGGGGAGGGGCATGGCATGCTGATCTCTTCTCCAGATTAGAAAGAACATTCTTAACTGTTTCCTTCTCCTTGAAGGTTAATCCAGCTGGGTTTCTTGATCACCAGGCCAAGAGATTACCAGGTAGGAAGGCTGATGCCCTGGCTCCCGATGCTGTGTTGAGGAGAGAGGGGAGGAATAATTATCCCCTTATGAGATTAAGTCAGCGCAGACAGTTACAGAGCTGCCAGAGTGAACATTGCTGAGCATAACTGACTCAGATAGGCACGACCTTTCTTTTTCTTATTCCTATCTCTTTGTCCAAACTTAGGCACACTTTCCTGGGTGCCCAGAGCTTCTCATTCCTTCTCTGACGCTGCTCACTGTACACTGGTGCCACGCGGCTGCTTATGAACTACATGCCCTTCGCTTCCCTTTTCTATCCTTCCTCCTGTCAGCGGCTGCCCACGTTTATAGTGTGCTTACCCTGTAGTGTTCTCTCTCTCTTTCCCTCTCCCTCTCAAATTCTAATTGTCTTCATGCTTCATTTCAATTTTGTTTATAAATTATTTCATTAACAAAACTAACTTCCTAAAAAAGGAACCCCCAGCTTCCCTGGTAACATGTCATACCATGTGGGGCTCCCCCCACCCCCTTCCCACCACTGACTAAGTATGTAACAACCGACAGAAGCTGACGAACATAAACTCAGTGGCCACAAACAAAGTTACAGAAACTCTGAGGGACACTTAAGAAAGCAGCCTGGACTCTGGACGGGTAGGAAATCCAACCGCAAAGATAAATACAGCCTTATTGCCACCCATGAGACGCAAGAAAATTGATATTCAGGCAAGGAAAATGTGACCACAACGCACACAAAGAAGACAGTGGTTGGCAGGAAAGGTATTATCTTCAGGGGGCAACTTTTGCTTAGAGCTAGGAAACTCTTATAGAAACGCGGGCTCCAAGGGGCTGGAAGGATGGCTCAGCAGTTAGAACATGCCCTGCCCTCCCAGAGGAGGTTCTCAGCACCCATGTTCAAGGCTCATAACTGCCTGTTACTCCAACTCCAGAGGATCTGCCGACCTCTTCCAGACTCCAGGGGCACCTCATGCACATGCGCATATCCACACATACGCATGGTTAAAAGTGAAAATTAAATCAATCAATCAATCAAACAAACAAACGAACAAACAATCAAACAAACATAAAACCCAGGCTGGCTGCTGCCTGGGAGGGAAATCAACTGCAGAAGAGAGAAACAGAAGTTAGTCTGCACTCAGTCCATTCCTGTCCAACCAGTTTGAACCCCAGCAGGGCACCACACACAAACCATTCCGGTCTAACCTGTTTGAAATCCTGAGGCACAAAGAGCTGTTCTCAGTAAAGTTCGATTAGAAAGTGAAGTCTGGAGACCTGAAGACTGTCACGCCCTACAAGGGAAAACTATTGGCTAGTTTTGTACTCTGTTTTATCTTCATTTCTTTATTTCACGGTACCTTTTCTTTTTTTCTTTTTCTTTTTTTTCTTTTTTGTCTTCACATCTGTGTGCTGACTTCATCTTCGTCTTTCCTCACTTTATGGTCATTCTACTGTGCTCCTTTCCCTGTGGCCTACGTGGTTTTCCTTTCTTGGTCTCATTTCTTTCCCTGCTCCTTCTTTCCGCTTGTTAGTTTCCTTAGCGTTGCTAACCTTTAATCAAAGCATTCCGACTTTTTTTTTTTTTTTTCTTGAGACAGGGTTTCTCTGTATAGCCCTGGCTGTCCTGGAACTCACTCTGTAGACCAGGCTGGCCTCGAACTCAGAAATCTGCCTGCCTCTGCCTCCCAAGTGCTGGGATTAAAGGCGTGTGCCACCACTGCCCATTGTATCCTAACTTTCTGCTTCCTAGCTTTATCAATTACTTTTCTTATTGTGGTAAGAAAACGCGTGTCAGAACAAGGGTGGGAGGAGTTTCTTTGGCTCACAGTTTGAGGGTACAGTCCATTGCAGCAGGGAAGTTGGCTTGTCCAGTGGATGAGGGAGCTAGTCACATTTCACCCACAGTTAGAAAGCAGAGAGGAATGAATGTTGGTGGTCAACTAACTTCCTTCTGTTACACAATGGAGGACACCTAACCAGGAATGGTCTGGCACCATCCATGTTTAGAAAACCCTAATTTTAAAAATCTTTCACACACATGCCAAGAGGTTTGTATATGTGGTCATTGTAAACCCTATTAAGTTGGTAATTAAGATCAGTCACCACATTAGCCCTAATGGAAGTGTAACTGAAGTGCCCCCTTTTTTGCCTCTAACCTTTTTTCCCCCGATGTGTTTCAGCACTACGTTTGATCTAATCAGTATTCCTATTACTGCTATCTGTTTAGTTTCAGACCTAGGACAAGGGACCTAGGTACATACTTTACATACCAGAGCAATCCTGGCCTCCAGCTTCTCCCAGCATCCCTCAGTCCCTACCTGGAATACCCTGCCCTTAATCCTGAACCTTCCAGCCCAGGGGCTGGGCTGCCCTTCCCACAGATGCTCTTCCCTGTATAATCCAGACATTTTCTCCTCTCTCTGCATGAGCACTTTCTCTTCCTTTTTCCCCCTCCCCTCTGTCTGGTCTCTTTCCTCTTAGAGCCTGTGACCTGGCCCACCCAAGAGCAGTTTCCCAATAAACCTGCATTTATGTATATTTTAATCTGCCTTGGATTGGCTCATTTTATCAGCAAAGAAAATAAGTTAGCACTACCTGTACGTCCCTTCTAACTCGTAGTGAGGATCCTGCAGTCAAAGTGACAACCACTAAGAAGATCTATATATAAATTAAAACTAACAAAAAGAATGAGAAAACACACACACACACTCATCCCAACTGATGTGCAAATTACAACACAGAAACACAAACCACAAAAAAGCCAGCACGATGCCTCCCACAGCCCCCAGAAGGCCTCCCTAACTGAAGCCAAAGACACTGAAATAGCTGAAATACAGGGAAGCCAATTCAAAACACTAAAACTCAGCAACATCAGAGAGGATTCAAACAAGTAGACAAATGAGAGAAAGCAATTCAAGACCTAGGTTTTATTATTCTTTAGATTTATTTTATTTTGTGTGCATGAATGTTTTTGCTTGCATATGTGTGTGTGTGTGTGTGTGTGTGTACACCTGGTGCCCTTCCATGTGGGTGCTGGGTGTCAAACCTGGGTCCTTTGTAAGAACAAGTGCTCTTAACCACTAAGCTACCTCTCTAGCCCAAGACCTAGATGTTAAAAGTCAGCAGCATGGGAAGAGACTCTGCTGCATGAAGGAGAAAGTAAGCAGGAAACTGAGATTCTGAAAAGGAACCAAACTGAAATTAGTGGGATGAAAGAATCAACCAATCAGGGGCTGGCGAGATGGCTTAGTGGTTAAGAGCACTGACTGCTCTTCCGAAGGTCTTGAGTTCAAATCCCAGCAATCACATGGTGGCTCACAACCATCCCTAATGAGATCTGACACCCTCTTCTGGTGCGTCTGAGGACAGCTACAGTGTACTTCCATATAATAAATAAACAAATTAAAAAAAAGGAATCAACCAATCAAATAAAGCAGTGGGAAGTAGCCTCTGCACACAACACTAGGCAGAAGAAAGACGAGGCTGAGGAACTGTCACACTCAGGGCTGGAGAGATAGCTCATCAGTTAAGGGCACTGATCTTCCAGAGGACCCGGGTTCAATTCCCAGCACCTTCTGGTGGCTCATGGCTGTCTGTGATTACAGTTCCAGGGGATCCAACACCCTTACACAGACATGAATGCAGACAAAACACCAATGCACATAAAATAAATTTTAAGAATTAAAAACAACAACAAAAACACCCACAAGGTCTTAATCAAGGTCTTAATAATCTATTGCTTACAGACAACATATCTCCCCGGCAAAGACACAGCTAGAAAGGTAAAGTATGGAATACAATGTACCAAGAAAACTGAAGCAGGAAACAGGCAGAAACAGCCACTCTTATATAAGACAAACCAGACTTCAAGACAAAGTTGGTCAAAAGAGATAAAGGAGCCCATCAGATATACTTGTACCAAATGTTGGTGCATCTAATTTCATTGAAAAAAAAAAAAAAACCACACACACTACTGGACATACAGTGACAAACAGGACCAGGTACAATAATAGTGGGAAACTCCATTACTCTTCTCTCATCAATAGATTGGCTAGACACACACCCAAAATGGAAAAACTTCAGATGTAATCTGTAATCAAGTGAGCTTGATAGACACTTGCAGAATAATCTATCCAACAGCTAAAACAAACCTACCATCTACTCAGCAACTCTTTGGAATGTTCTCCAAAATAGGCCACATTCTGGGCCAAGTTCAAGTCTTAACAAAAGAATTGAAGTAGTTTCCTGTATCTAATCAGATCATAATGGAGTAAGCTAGAAGTCAGTAGCTAGAGAAACTACAGAATCTAGACAAATGCATGGAGAGTGAACAATATACTCTTTTTTAAAAATGCATAGGTGTGCTCTATGTATGTGTTCCTATAAATATGTGTGAACATAAGTGTGTGTGTGCTCTATGTATGTGTTCCTATAAATATGTGTGAACATAGATGTGTACATAGCGCAGAGCTCGATGCGGATGCCCTCCCACGCCTTCTCTCCGCCTTATATTCTGAGGCGAGGTCTCTCACTGTATCTGGAGCTTGTTAATTTGTTGAGGCTGGAGCCAATATGTTCCCAGAAGCTACCTGTCTCAACCAGCACCCTTTATACACACGTAAATGCACACACGTGCACACATCTGCTGAGCATGAACATTAGAAAAACATGCTGCTACAGGAAGTTTTTTGTGTGAATGCTGGCAATTTAAACTTGGACCATCACTCTTATGCAATATACATACATTTTACCAATGGAACCATCTCCCTAGTCCCTGAATGTACACCCTTGACAAAATCAAGAAAGAAATTGAAAAACTCTTAAAAATCAAATTAAAAATTGAAAATGCAACTAACACCCTTAGGATACAGCAAAGATGATTCTAAAGTGGGATTTCATAGCTATGAATGCACAGATGACTAAAACAAAACAATCCAGTAATAAAACTCAAATTTTTAGAAACACGAGGGGGGGGGCTTCAAAATTAGTAGATGGGAAAAATAATAAAGATCAGGCCAAACATTAATGATATAGAGACTTTAAAATGCAATTGCAAAAAAAAAAACCAAAAAACAAAAAAAACCTTAACACAACAAAGTTGCTTGTCTGAAAAAAAATCAAGGTTGACAAACCCTTAACTAAACTAACAAAAAAGAGAAAGAAAACACAAACTACAAATTACAAGCATTACATTACAGAAAATAGCTGTCAATATCAGAGAGTCAGTTAGGGAATACTTTAAAAATATGTATTTCAATAAATTAGAAAATGTAGAAGAAACTCACACATTCCTAGACACATGTGACTTGACTTACCAAAATTAAACCAAAAGAAGATAAACGACTTAAACATAGATAGCTTTTCTATGTGCTAATAATAAACACACAGAGAAAGATAAAGGTAACCAACCCATTCACAATAGACATAAACAAAACAAAACAAAACACCTGAAGGAAGTGAAAGACCACTATACTTTAGAACGACAAAGAAAGAAATGGAAGATGATGCTGGAATATGCAATAACTTCTCATGCCCATGTCATGTCAGAATGAACAAAATAGCTACAATACTGAAAGCACTCTATAGATTCGGTGCAATCCCCATCAAAAGGCCAGTGACACTGTTCACAGAAATAGGAAAAAAAATTCACATGGAAACACAAAATGCCCTATATAGTCAAAACAACCTTGAGCAAAAAGATGTTGATCTTTTTAAGCCATAGTAACAAAAAAAAAGCATGGAACAGAGTTGATAAAGGACTTGTAGGCCAACTTGGTTTTTACAATGGCATCAAAAACTGGAGGCAAGGCATCCTCTTCAACCAGTGTGCTGAGGATCTGGGTATCAGATGAGGAAGAATAAAACTGTATTTTTCACTCTGCATAAGGATTAGCTCAAAATGGACCGTAGACCTTTAATGGAACATGTGTAAACTACAAGGGGGAAATGCAAG
Source organism: Mus caroli (assembly GCF_978045245.1). Lineage (NCBI taxonomy): Eukaryota > Metazoa > Chordata > Mammalia > Rodentia > Muridae > Mus > Mus caroli. The sequence goes on along the minus strand of NW_028227257.1, from coordinate 36,054,978 downwards.
ATGTAGGTAGACAAGGACTTTCTTCAAAGGACTCCAGTGGCTCAGGAAAATGGGACTGCTGGAGTTAAAAAACTTCTGTACAGAACAAGGAATAATTAACAGGTTGCAGGGGCAGCCTACGGGATGGGAGAAAACTCTTTCTGTCTAAATACCTCACGGGAAATTATTTTCTAAAGTATAAAAAGCACAAAAATGTTGAACACCTAAAACAAACAGCCCGACAATTAAGTTGGCAAATGCGATGAGCAGACACTTTACCAGAGCTGCAATACAGATGCCGTCAAAGGATACATGATAATTGATCCACACCCTTAGCCAGCAGAAGATGCAAATTCCATCTCACGATTGTGGAAAGGGCTATCATTAGAAAACAGATGACGACGACGATGACTCTGGCAAGGACGTAGAGAAAAGGAAACCCTTGCATACTGCAGCCGAGAATATAAACTAGAGTCCTAGGAAACTGAGAACGGAGGCCCTATTAGAATGAAAACAGAATTACCATGTTATCTAGCACACTGCAGAGACAGACCATGCTCAGTGTGATGCTGTACCCGGTAAGCAAGTCCTGGAACCAACCTAGACTCCTAGCCACAGGCGAGTGGAGAAAGTAAATATGATACATATACACAGTGAGTCTTTCTTCACGGAGAAACTATGCCAGTTTCAGGAAAATTATGACCCACTGATTTTAGTGAAGGCTGTCTGTAAGACTTGGAGTTTGGTAGTTCAACTGAAGAAAAAGATGTATTCCCTCCAGATCCATCAGTAGCCAATATTTTAGAATGTAAGAGTTGAATGAGTCTCTCTCCTGTCTCTGATTGGATGTTGATAGGCCTAGTCTTCTGTAGGCCCAGTGCAGGTCAGATATAGTTCAATGGATGGCTAAGTTATAGCATAGTCATCATATGGAATACAATTTGGCACTAAACAGGAACAAACCACCTGTATACTCAACTCCGAGAATGACCTCCAATATGAAATGCTGTCTTCTGACACGGCATGTCCTCATGAACCCACAGAAGCTGTGGTTTCTTGCCAGAGATCAAGCCAGCGGCATTCCAGTATGAGTGGGAGAGGGGCCCAGGAGACTCCCTCCCTGTGAAGGTATCAGCATTCAGTGACTATTAGTAATAATTGGTGGGGTAGGAGGAGTCAGTTTCTTTTCGGGTGTGGCTGCTGGGAGGTTACTCCTGCCCTGAATAAGAGTTTCTTCACACCCATGGTCATCCAACTTCACTCTGTGGATTATAGAATAGGAGAAGGCCATTGTGAAGGTAGGAGGAAGAAGCCCTGGGGACAGGGGGCTTCAGGGAGTGAAACGGAGCTTGGGTTGGGTTGGATGTGATCAAGGTACATTGTTTACATATATGACATTGTCAAAAACTAAAAAACCCTCTGTGGTGGTTTGAATAAGCTGGGCTCTTGGGAAATTCCACTATGAAGAGGTATGGACTTGTAGGAATAGGTGTGGCCTTGTTGGAGGAAGTGTGTCACTGTGTGGCTGGGCTTTGAGGTCCTGTGCTCAGGCTCTGCCCTGTGTGGAAGAGACCCTTCTCCCAGGAGGATCCACCGTGAGACAGTCTTCTGTTTGCCATTGGAACAAGATAAACTCTCAGCTCCTTCTCCAGCACTGTGCCTGCCTGAACAGTCATTCTTCCTACCATGATGATAATGGACTGAACCTCTGAACCTGTAAGCCAGTCCTAATTAAATGTTGTCCTTTCTAAAGTTGCCTTGGCCATGGTGTCTCTTCACAGCAATGGAAACCCTAACTAAGGCATCCTCCAAACAATTGTACTAGTGAAACAAAAGCCAACCTCCACTGACAGAATGCAGTGACAGGATTGAACAAATGAGAGCGTGTAAGTGGATGTGCTAAAAGCGGTCAGCTGAGGAAGGACATATGCATGGGCAAAGAAAGGCACTATGAGAGCCACAAAAAACAAAAAACAAAAACAAAAAACCAAACAACAACAACAAAAAAACCAGTTCTGCAGGTAAAAGCACTTGCTACCAACATTGATGACCTGAGTTCAATCCCTGGAATCCACATGACAAAAGGGGAGAACCAACTTGTTCTCTGACATCCATATTTTCCCATAGCAAGCAAGCAAGCACACACACACACACACACACACACATGAAAGCCACCACAAGGCACTCTTGTGTTCTCTGCACTGAGACATATACCATAGTGTTGCCATCTGTTGCTTGGGAACTGAAGGGTCCATAGAGTCTGTATTATTCTTACCCCTGGATATGACTCTCCATTGATCTTTATGTAATAATGAAAACGTTAAATGCATGAGATTCAGTCATGCAATAAACATTTTTTTTTTAGAACCAGAAAAAATGTACCCGAATGATTTCTGTTCTAAGTGTATTGTTATTGTCATCTAGTTCAACCTGCAGAATTTCTCAGGTCCGTTTGCATCCTGGCCCTGGGCCCAACCTTCTCCCTTGGCAGACAACAAGCCTCTCTTGCCAGTACCATCAAATGGCTGTGGATGCAGCTGCCAGCGTCACCTTGACTACCTGCAGAGAGACTCCTGTCACTGCTGGAAGGGTGGGGAGCACTCTGTTCCTGGCAGAGTGCAAGGTTGCACCCTGGTTAATCTAAGAGGAGAAGTCAAGGACAGTAAAGTGAGGGGCTGGCCTGAAGGAGAAGCACTGCTCAGCATTAGAGCCAGAGCCATGCCATAGGCCACTGATACATTTGGCTCCATTTCTCTCCTTAATGGAACTTGAGATAAGTTTCCCAGCTGCTGGATCAAAAGGCAGCCATTGTTTCCCCCTTCCCAGACCACACCACCCAGGTCTTTGCCACCTCAGGGGCTTCTATAAAGGAACACATGCACCCTTTATCTCCAACTCTCTTCAATGTGTTCTAGAGTTTTTACTCTGAGCCCCTATCTCTGTCCCAACATGGCTTCTGTATTGTTGAAGGGAAGTCCACCATTGTTGGAAAGCTGTGGGAAGTGATCAGTAAGACCTGGGAGGTTTAATCTTTGGTGCCTCAGGCACCTTCCTTTAAGTCCTGGGATCCTTACATGTTTCATGGTTCCCTTACCTATTTTGTTGTTGTTGGGTTGTTTGAATCGTTTATTGAGTACACTGTAAGGGCAGAGTGGGCTCACTAGCAAGTGGAGTACTGTCTGATCTCACTATGTGGCCTAGTGTGTCCTGGAACTCACAGTCCTCCTCTCCTATCTGTCCTGGCGAGGACACAGGTGTATGTCATGCCATTACGCCAGGTTCTAAGAAATGTATTATTTTATGTGTGTGGGAGTCTGTGTATGGAAGTCCCAGGACAGCTTTGTGGAGCTCTTTCTTTTAGGAATTGGAGTTATGATGCAAATGTCTTTCTCCACTAAGCTATCTTAGTGGCCATCCAGTCCGTTTACAAATGTCTTGCCATGTAGCCCAGGCTAGTCTGGCAGAGCGGGGTGATCGTCCTGTCTTACCCTCCCTGGTGCCTGTAGACATAGAAAGACAAGTACCACATCACTTATTTCATGTGTGGATTATAAAAATCATGGATTCGATGAGAATAGAAGATGGAATAGTGGCTAGCAGAGAAGGGAGGGAGAACAGGAGGGGGAATGCAGGGAGACTGGTTCTACGTGTAAAGCCACAGCTGGACGTGAGGAGTAAGCTCTCAAGTGCTATTGAACACAAGGGTGAATAGAATCCAGTGTTCCACTGTGCACTTCAAAATACCTAGGACTGGCCATATTCTCACCATTAAAGAAACTATGGGTGGTGGGTAAGCCAAATATCCTGATTTCATCATTACGCCATAAATAAACTCATAGCTTGTTTCCCAACACGAAATGGGAACGGGATGGGAGGGGAACTGGGAGGAACTGGGAGAAGCACAGAGAGGGGAAACCATAATTAGGATATATTATATGGGGGAGGGGATCTATTTCTGTTTTATATTTTCTTTCTTTCTTTCTTTCTTTCTTTCTTTAAGATTTACTTTATGTAGGTGAGTACACTGTAGCTGTCTTCAGACACACATCAGATCCCATTACAGATGGTTGTGAGCCACCATATGGTTGCTGGGGATTGAACTCAGGACCTCTGAAAGAGCAGTCAGTGCTCTTAACTGCTGAGCCATCTCTCCAGCCCCTTATATTTTCAATAAAAAGCATAATTATGTGTCAAATAAAACTTTAAGAAAATAGCACTTAGGCCATTAACCCTCCTTACCTTATGTTTATCATGACTCTAGACTGTGTATGTTTGTGTGTGTATATGTATTTATGTGTGCATGTGTGTGGTATATTGGTGTATGTTTTTTTCTGCATGCATGTGTGTACGTGTGTGGTATGTGGATATACGTGTGTTTATGTGTGCATGTGAGTGGTATGTGAGTGTTAGTGGCTGTCTATGTGTATATATATGTGCACATGTATGCACTTGGCATCCAGCTATAAGGAACACTGCTGACCAACAAGGCAATTCTGTTAATAAATCTATACAGAAGACAAGCCAACTGAAAAGCAGGTCCCAGACATTTGTTACAATCTTCCTGAGTAGCCTTTCATCAGCCTTTCATCAGCCTTTCATCAGCCTTTCACTGGGTGTAAAGTTTCCATGTAATATTTTCTTTAGAAAATACAGGCAGCTGATGGCATGATAAACCAAAGCTCTTTTATTACCAGGAAAATCTCAGGCCAGCAGGTGCTGGTCTACAAGTCCAGATTCTTAGCTTTTCTGCAGTCTAGTTTCTTCCACACAGAGAGAGTCAATGTTTTCAACAACAAGGAAAATATTCTCTCCTCCCCCCTCCCTTTCTTGAAGGGAACATTTTTTATGTTTATTCTCATTAATTTTTATGATTGGTAAAATATTTTCATTACATTAGGCAAAAAGAATCTGGACTAAGTATAGAATTCAAACTATCTGAAATATCCTCCTGGCCAGAAAGACAGTGCAACCAGCTCAGAGGGGTGTTTCTGATCTCAGGAAAATCCAGCAGGGCACTGGCCTGTCAGCAAGGCTGAGAAGCAAGGTCTAGCTTTCTTCTCTGACAGCCTGGAAGTGGACCACAGTTTATTTGTTGAATACGCTCTTCTCTCTTGTAACCATGGCATCTGGTTTAATGGAGTGTTTCTTAGGTCAGGCTGCTTCGGAGCCAATATTTATCATTTTAGAAATTTCCATGAGTCATAAATGAAACCTGCACTCGCAGCACCTTCTACGGACGTCTCTTTCCTAGAGTTGTTTAAAAACGAAAAGGAAAAAACAGAAAGCCTAGAATCCAACACTCAGCTTCTGTTGGGGCACCCGCACACTCCTGCCTGGAGGATCCATCTCTGAAGGGTCAAAGTCTGGGTGCTCGCCCTACAGTCGTCTGAAGCTCCTAAACTGGGCTGGGCAAGGAAGGAGACTTCAGAGGTTGTCAGGGAGGAAGTGACTCACTGGCTGAAGGAGCAGGCGAGTCAGTTTTCCACAGGAACAAGAACAAAATGAGCTAGTGATTCCTCCCACCTCCAGCACAGAGAATCCCAGGAGAGGCTCACCTCTGAGAGACTGGGCCTGCATTCATGACACCAGGGTTTCAGTACCCAGCACTGCTCCTATAGCACCTGCTTGCAATTTTAGCACTACAAAGATAGAGGCAAAGGATCTGAAATTCAAGATCAAGGCCACCTTCAGCTACACAGTGACTTCAGGCCAAGTTAGGTTACAGAGGACCTTATCTTAAAAAACAAAAAACAAAAACAAAAACAAAAAATAAAAAAACGAATCAATCAAACAACAGCCACTATGTCTAGTGCCCGTCTTAGAGTTTATAAGTGAAAATCTGTCCATCTTCATATGGCTTGCATAAAATACAAATTACTAAGACCAGGTTAAACTCTCAATAATATTTTTTAAATATTTATTTTAACTATTCTGGTGCTGAGGATTGAATCCTGGGTCTGCCTGACATGAGCTAAACGTGACCTCTTCCACTGAGTTCCATCTCCATTCTCAATGAAGCAGCTACAGCAGTGGCACTCAACCTGTGGGTAGTGACCCCTTTTGTTGCAGGGATCGCTAGGACCATCAGAAAACACAGATATTTACATTATGGTAGAAAAATCACAGTTATGAAGTAGCAATGAAAATAATTTTGACTTCCAGAAGTGGCTTCTTTGGCCATAACTGTTTTCCTCCTTGAGAAGACCTGGATTTCTGTGACTGAGTCATTACTTGGCACCACCCCTTTCATGTCAAGATGGGACACCAAGGACGTAAACCATAGCAGCCCTTACCCAAAGACGACCAACATGCATACAGACAAACCGTTCAGTTCTACATTCAGATATCTTAGATATGAGGTCTAATTTCTTGATAGGAGTATATCTGTGCTCTCTTCCTCCAAACTTCCACCTCTCAGTGAGCCCGGCAGCTGTCTCCTTTATATTCATTCACATTGGTCACAGAGGCCAACTCTATGGCTTCCCTTTGTGGATGGCTTGCTGCCTGAAGACCTGGTAACATATGGCTAGGTGGTGGTGGCCTAACATTTGCCTGACGTGATCTGCCCCACTGCTTAGGATCTAGAACAATCCCAGGGGGGCTCAGCCTCTCTTGCCTTTTATCTGTTGCTGCCTGACAGAAATGTATGAAATGTATGGACTTATTCATCTTTGCGCTTTTGGCTAACAGCCATAGCTGGCAAAAGTGGACTCCAGGAAACAGTTCTAGGTCAAAGTCAGAAAGCATCAAAGGGATGAGCCTTTAGGAAGGAAACAAGAGCCTTGCTTTGCCTCCAAATACAAGCTTCTCTCTAGTACTTGTTTTCTCTCTTTCATGGGGAAAACATTTAGCAATAATAGACACTAGGAAGATGAAAACAGCCCTTTAAAAAACATTAACCAGACTACTCAGATTCCTACGTGGCTAGTATGTTATGGGACTGAACACAAGAAATCCTTGTAAGTCAAAAATATTTTTATTTTGGATAGGATATTGCTCTAAGGCTGACCCAAAGCTTGCAGTCCTTCTGCCTTAGTCTTCTGAGTCCTGGGATAATAAGCATCACCATATACACAGCCAGGCCCCATCCCAAAGATGGCTGAATACTACAAGAGAAAGTTGTTCAACCCAATAGAAAGTAATGTGAGTAGATAAAAGTCCGTGCTTTCTCTTATGCACAGAAAGAACATAGGCTCCCCCTTTGCCCCCATGCATGTATGTGTGTGTGTATACACATACATATATAGGAAGAAAGGAGACAAACAAGTCTTAGGAAAGGGGTGGCAAGAGAGGGTGCTGGGATAGTAGGAACAAGATACATGAAGTGTGTGGCCAGTTACTTTGTGGCTTCTTCTTTCTTCCACCCTTCTCCGTTTACCTTTACCAACTCCTTCCCTTCTCTGTCTTGCTCCAGCCTCACTCACTCTGCCCCATAGGGTTTTTTTTTTTTTTGTTGCTGTTTGTTTGTTTGTTTCTCATTATGGATGGTTGTGAGCCACCATGTGGCCGCTGGGATTTGAACTCATGACCTCCGGAAGAGCAGGCAGTACTCTTAACCGCTGAGCTATCTCACCAGCCCTACCTTTCCCCCTTCAACCCCCAAACACTAGGTAGGAGAGAAAAAAGGACAGAGGGGAAGGGGCCATCGTTATTCTTCGGGTACTTCCTGCTGATTAGGGATGTTGAGTTCCTTGGGGCAAGGTTGGTCTTCTCCATCAGGATTATCTAATTTCTTCTTCTTGTATTTTTGTGCACAACTTCTTGATGAACCACAACCAATTGCATCTGACCACCAACCAGCCAACAGCTCTCAGGGGCTCTACATTCATATAGTCTCTAAAAAGTCCCCAGAACTCCGAACATCACACACTCCCAGATACTATTTGCAGCTGGCAAAACCACATTCCTGCCAGAGCACGAGGCAAATCATAGTCAGCTGCTGCAAAGTTTCAATCCCATAGCTGGGATTAAAATGAAAACATATTCTTATAGCCTGTATTTTTTAAAGAAACCAAAATTCTCACTACAAAATATATGTATGATAATGCCATAATTTACCAATTATATAGCATGCTAGCTAAAACCTGAGTATAAAAAGAACAATATAAAAAGAAGATAATATAACTATAAATACACAGTGTACAACTGAGGCTATGCCTCAGAATTTTTTATTAACCCTCCTACTTCCTCACCACATCTACACAGCCCTACATGGTCACCTTGGGCCTGTCTCACTAGGGTCCACGAATCCCCACTAATCAGGCCCTGCAGTCTTCCTTCTCTTCTTTGAACAGGCCAAGCTAGCTTCTTCCTCCATCTAGGGTGTCTCCTCACCCAAGATTTTTCCATGGCTGTGCCCTTCATGGCATTTAAGTGTCATTAAATAGAACTTCTTTGTCACCCTCATCTCTCATGGACTGAGTTTTATCAATGGTGTCTTTTCTACCCACAATCCTGTACTTTCTGGTGTAGTTATTATGTGTTGAATTTTGATACTAAAAGGCCAGAGTGGAAGAAATCTATCATTCCCATCTCTAGACAGAGCAGGCACATTGCAGGTACAAAACAAATACTGAATAAAAGTAGTAGTTTGTTTTGAAAAGCAGATGGGTCATCCTCACAGTATCTTCAAACATCTGCTTCCCCCTTTCCAAAGTCACTCTGCTGGATCCTTTCCATAGATTTTGGCTGGTTTCTCTCTATCCTCCATGACTTTATCTTTTCGCTGTCTTCCAAGTTAACTCCTTGACTTCATCTTTCACAACCCTTTTGAGTGGATAGCTCCATCAGCCCTTCTGCTGACTGGCTCAACTGGTCTAACGGTGTTTCTGTCCTCAACTTCCTACTGCTCTTCCAGCCTCTCTGAGAATGTTTGCTATGCTCGCATCTTGCTTCTGCTTGAGCTTATTTAGCTTGCTGACTCTCACTGTGCCTGAACTTCGTTTCCATCTTTCTCTTGACCAGTAGAGTCACGAGTGTCTTAGGATCTTCACCTACCCATGCTTACAAGAAATGGGGCTAATCCTTGGAAAGACAGGTGAGGATGAATGTTCTAGGCTGGGAAGCCAATGATGAGTCTAGAGTGATCCACAACCACTCACTTCAACTGGGAGGTCCCACCCCTGCCAGATGACTTCCTGTTCTCCCACTGCTTCAGGATCTAACATTGAGTCCTCAGAGGTAGAGGGAAAGCTCCGGGCCAATGTGGCACACCTGCAGGTATTGACATCAACTCCCCACAGCCCGGCAGAGACCCAGTGTGACAGCCAGGACGACGGATGTTTTGTAGGTTCTGAGGGATTCCTGCCCTGCAGTCCCAGTACGGGAGGCTAGACCAACAAAGAACAGTGAGACAGGGAAAATGGGATTTCCACCAGAGAGTTCAGCATGACTGGGCTGTTGCTATGACAACCCTTTCTTCTTTCCACTTGCCATTTCACTTTCTTCCATCTTTGGTACTTACTTATCAACCATATCAAATAGTTGTTTCCCCTAAAATTACCTCTGAGATTTCAGGAGAGCATTTACACTTTTATGTGTCAAAATTTCCCAGGGAATTGTAATTCCCTTCATTCCAATCCTTGACTTTATAATTTGTGACTGTACCCAACCCTTGAGCTCTTCTGCATTTTGGAGAGTTTATCCTGAAGCCAAAAATTCAATTTCTTTATTTGTCCCTTTATGAACTTTTCCTAGCTTATCTTTCTTCAGAAAGGCAACTATTGAATCAAAACTATAGAACATAGCATGCTTAAGGAAAAACAGGAAGATAACAAAAGTGAATGTTTCCCCACAATCCAAGATACACCACTGAGTGAATCAATACAAACTATAGACCTGTGTGTATTGCTGAGACCAAGCATACCTTTTGAATACTTCATAAAGGTTTGGAAGTTTTGTTCTTGATTTTGTTTTTTGGTGTTTTTGTTTTCTATTTTATGGTTCCTCATGCAGCCCAGGTTGACATCACACTATGTTGCTAAAAATGGCTTTGAACCCCTGACCCTCCTGCCTCTACCTCCTTAGAACTAAGATTACAGGTTATGCTCTACCATGTCCTGTTTATGTGCTGCTGTGTAGTAGTAAAGATGAAAACCTTATCTGTTCCCGTTCTAGCTCCCAAGTAATTGACACAAAGGCCCATTTTGTTTATTAGCAAGCTTTAAGCATGATGACTGGGCAGCTATTCATCTATTCTAATCCTCTATGTATTTATTTTCCAGCCGTGTGGTCCTGTGCTTTCGATCCAAGTTTCTCCCTGGCTTGCTCAGCTCCACGTGTGTCCTCATGGTGAATCCCTTGCCAATCTCATCAGGACTCCTCCTGGACCCTCTGCCCCATGGCCACCTCTTTTCTTCCTAATGGTTTCATCTCTTCTTTCTCCCTCCGGGACCCCTGGCTAGGAATGCAAGTCCAGCCTTCCTATCTCCTCTGCCCAGCCATAGGCTGGTCAGCTCTTGATTAACCAATCAACAATAATTGGGGAACATTCTTTACATGTCAGATACCAGGAGATGGTTTAATAATTATGACAATGCTAGTGTTCCGAGTGTAACCAGATCTCTGGGCACAGAAATCAGCAACTGAATATACAGTGTACAAGGCTAACCCCCACCACTGCTGGGGATCAAACACAGGACTTCCTGTTGTAAGGGTTCATGATTCGCAGAAGAATGATACCCTGAACTCAAATAGTATGTAAAAGCAAAGAGTGTTTTATTCTGCAGAAGTCCAGCATGCTGGGGTCTCCCATTCAAGATGGAGACAACCAAGTGAGCTTGAAGGCCCAATTTAAAGCACATTAGGGGAATTCCAGGGTAGATGACCTTTATCTTGCTCCATCTCTAGGGACATTCCAGAACCTTTACAGGGCATGGGGGCTGGAAACTGTTGCTGACCCATTGCCCTTGCTTCAGGCCAGGTGGTGGGGCAGCTTGTGATGGCAAGGCTGCTAGATTCTGACTAGCTGCCTGAAGCCTGGGGTTTTCCCTAGGAACTGACTTGCCTGGGCTTGCCCAGTTCTTGGCCCAGTCTCCTGAACTGCCAATTGGAAGCCTGTCATGGAGTTAGCCTAGCCTTCTTACTGTATTCCAGGCAAGCATCCTATCAACTGAGCTACATCCCAGCCCTGGGAGGTTTTTAAACGTAGAAGCAGGGCAATGTGACACGTATTTTGGTCTAGGAATTGTGGGATTACTCACACAGGGCTTCATTTTCAGAGCACCTCACAGGTTCCTGGAACCCTAGCTTAAGAACTTGAACTTCAGGGCAGTGAGCACATGGGTTCCAAAGCAGTGGCTCTCTACCTTCCTAACGCTGCGATCCTTTCACACAGCTCCTCAGGCTGTGCTAACCCCAACAAGAAAACTACCTTGGCTGCTACTTCATAACTATAATTGTGCTACGGTTTGCGAATTGTAATGTAAGTATCTGCATTTTCTGATGGTCTTATGCAACCCCTGTGAAAGGATCATTTGACCTCCAGATGGTCACCAGGTTGTGAACTGATGATCTAGGGATTATAAACAAGTTTTGAAAGTTGGCACAAAAAGTTAATCTTTCGAGAGTGGAAGGAGGTTTAATATATATAAATCATAGTAGTGGGCTGGAGAGATGGCTCAGCGGTTAAGAGCACTGACTGCTTTTCTAAAGGTCCTGAGTTCAAATCCCAGCAACCATATGGCCCCTCACAACCATCCATAATGAGATCTGACATCCTCTTCTGGTGTGTCTGACATATAATAAATAAATAAATCTTTAAAAAAAATTCATAGTAGTGGCAATCCTTTGTGTCTTTCCTTTCCAGTTTGGGCCAGTGTTGTAGAATATATTTAATCTCAATCAGGGGCTTCTATCTCTTTATTTAACTAATAGTTTGAAATTAATGGCTGAGCAAGGTCACATTGTATGTAGATTCTCAGGAAGCAACCAGGCCTGGGGGAGGGGGGGGCGGGCAGCATTTAGTATTACAATACAAGCAGCCTCAGACCAACCTATCACAGGCCAGGCAGAGGCCTCCCTGTCTGTTGCATCTTGATGGACCCACAAAGGATTATTAGAAAAAAGTGTTTACTTGTCCAGGAGGTGGAGACTTGAGAATACACCATCAGTGTCCATGAGCACGCCCACCTGAGCAGGTTCAGGAAGCGTGAACCTCTTGCATAATGACAGGTTCCACAAGTCTGGACCAAAGAAGTAAGTATGGTCCACATTAATGTACCATTTGTCCAGAAAATGAAGCTAGAGGAATCACCAAACAAGCCACATACTGCCGCCGTCTACAGGGAAGGCAAGGTGAAGAGGAAGTCCTCAAAAGCCCAAGACCTCAACCATGGGGGGGCGGCATGAGCATCAGAAATTGACTAATCTGGTAACTGTGTCCCTACTACCTCAGAATTTACAGTCAACAGGGAAGAAAACTAACAGCTGAGTAATCAAATAAACTTAGAAATTGCAAACAAACAAACAAACAAAAACAACAACAAAAGCCCAAAACAAAACCACAGAGGGATACCTGGCCAAGGAGGGGCTAAGAACCAGTGGTCACATCTGTTGCAGCACATTTTACTCCATTTTTTCCTGGTAGTAGCACACTGTTATCTAAAACCACACAGATCTGTTCAATGCTTAACATCGAAGAGTGACTTTTACTGTGACATAAAGACCAAGAGATGCCAAAGCCTTAGGACTCAAGACAGATCTTTCTTTTCTTTTGTCTTTTCTTTTCTTTTCTTTTCTTTTCTTTTCTTTTCTTTTCTTCCTATCTATCTATCTATCTTATCTACCTGGCATCTATTCATGCCCAATAAATTACATTCATACCATATTTTCTACAACTTCCTTCTATCTTTTTGCCAGCAATACTTCATCGTGTTAAAAACACAAATCAGATTAGTCAATTTATGATGCTCATGTCCCCTGATGGTTGAGGTCTTGGGCTTTTAAGGACTTCCTCTTCACCTTGCCTTCTCTGTAGACCCAAATTGTATCCATCTGTGGCAGTCACTTCTACTTATCTCCCAACAGCCATTTTTCCTCTGTGCCTGTTTCTAAGCAGAGCACACTGCTAGCCAGAACTCGGGAAACGTCTCATCGATGAAATTCTGGTGAAAGTGAAGGCAGAAATTCTGGGAAGTTTCTTTTTTAAAAATGAAAAAAAAAGTGACCTTTCCACATTTTTTTCATCCTCCTTCTTCTCATCGAGAAAATGGAAGAGATAGCTGGTGCTCCGGCCATTTCTAGGACATTTGGCAACTCTGGGAAAGGGATCTCCATTCTCAGAAAACAAATCATAACACCAAGCTGGAACTAATTGTCTCTGGACGCCTTTGATATGCAAAGTATGTTTCACATATCAAAATTCAATAATGGCTTACACCACTATTTTTTTTTTCACATGCTAAGAATTGAACTCAGGGTCCCATGAATGTGAATTGCCCTACCATTAAGCCACATCATTAGCTTTTGAAGTCTTTGCAATATAGAACTTTCAAAAAAAATACAAGCAATATACATCCATTCTCTCATTAATACTATATATGGAAGATCTATCCAAGTTATCATCTTATATTGCAAAAGAGAACCTCTAAGAGTACAATCATTTCCACATACACGATGTAGAGTTTGGACTTAAGACTAACCACAATAGGAGATTTCCTTATTTGGCCCTTTCTGAGATGTGTACTAGCTTATATATACAAGGAACAAGGAATAGGCTGGTCACTGAACACTGTTGGTGATGACTGTACACTGGGAATCATCTGGGTGGCTATCAGTGGGGACATATTCAATAAATGGATAGTCATGCTTATAGCAGTTGCAAGTAATGATAAGGAAAGGTCACCAGGGCAATCATGAGTTGCATAAAGCAAGCTATAGATCATTTACACCCAGCATAAAGCCAGTCATCAGAATGCTAACGCAAATCAAACACACACAGGGTGTATTTAAAAGGGCAGAAGCGGCGCCCACACCAGCGGTTACTCTGAGGGCACTGGGAGTGGAAGGAACAGCAAGTACCCATGGATCCTTTTGTTGCAGTTCAAATCTTCCCTAGGGAGAATATACATTTTACTCATGTGACTAATATCATTTTTAAAGACTACAGATATAAATAAGCAGCGAATATGGGAGAGATGAATTTGTAGTGGAAAAATAACAGCGAGATCGAAATAGTTTTCTCTTAGGTTTTGACAGGGTTATGACCCCTGGCATAGGCAGTTTCTCCAGACCTACTAATCCGCAGCTCTCTGAGGTCTCATTAGTATATAATTTATTCTTCTCTGCTACTCATATTAGTGAATTCAAATGAAATCACTCCTGTGTTCAAAGATCCAGTGCCCAAAACACTTTCTAAATGAGACAAATGGCACCCACCCACCTCCTATTCACTGACATTTATGCCTTGCTGAGCTGCTGTGATAGATTGACTTATCGTAAACAGAACAACAGAAACTTCTCATGATTCTGTAAGCTTGGGAAGTCCAGTATCAGGGGACCAGTAGATTCAGTGTCTGGTGAGGAACCATCCCCTGCCCCACCCCAGGGTTTCTCTGTGTAGCCCTGATAGCCCTGGCTATCCTAGAACTTGCTCTGTAGACTAAGACAAGGCTGGCCTCAAACTCAGAGCCCTGCCTGCCTCTGCCTACCACTGCCCGGCAGAACCATTTCTTTATTCATACACTGCGATCTTCTTCCACTCTTGTAAGCTCTGACCTGACAACCTAGGTTAGCTTAAAGACCGACTTTCAAATAGTATTACATCACATTGGGAATTAGGTTTCAACATTTGGTCAATAGAGCATTTTATTAAAACTTGATCCTTCTCAGAATGAGAAGAATAAAAAGAGCAACTGGGGGTAAATGTGGGGGTTAAAGTTCAGTGGGAGTTCATTTGAGGCTACGGTGAGCAGATACATTAATTTGTCTGACAAATCCTAAACCATCTTCAGATACTGGCTCACTCAGGAAAACGTTTATTAAGCATGTAGCATATTGATGGGCTGGGCCCCTTCATGTAGAACGCACCCCAAATTTCTGTTGTCTTTCTGGGACACCCAGTCTGATCTGGGAGCAGTGGCAAATATATTAAAAAAAAAAACAGTTCATAGCCACAAAACATCCATGAAAGTCCAAGAAAGGTGTCCCCTCCCCGTTCCACGATTTCCATGAAGTGAATGATTATGTAAAGACATAAAACGGATTCGCTGGAAATCTGTCAAAAAAAACAAAACAACAAAAAAAAACCAGGCTGGCAGGCGATAGGAACACAGTTACTGGGCAAATCCATAAGGAGAGGGAGTGAGGCTAGAGGCAGAGGAGCCAGAGAGACTTGCTTAAGATTCTGGAAGAAGCCGGGCAGTGGTGGTGCAGGCCTTTAATCCCAGCATTTGGGAGGCAGAGGCAGGCGGACTTCTGAGTTCGAGGCCAGCCTGGTTTACAAAGTGAGTTCCAGGACAAAAAAAAAAAAAAAAAAAAAAGATTCTGAAAGAAGGCACAGAAAATTTTATGCAGTAAACAGCATTCTTGTATTTGGACATGATTGTGGAGGACGAAACACCAATGAGAGGTTGAACCGTCCTTAAATGAAGTCTCATCTAGTGGGGCCAGAGTCCTGAGCAGAAAAAACAAAAAACCAAACCCCCCCCCCCAAAACAAAAATAAGCCAGAAGGGTTCGGGCTGCAGCTGGATATAGGTTCTCTTCAGTGTGATCCCCAATTATTAATACCAAAGACTTGTTAAAAGGGCAAACTCTTAGGTTACATTCTAGGTACACGGAGCCAGAACTAAGAAATCTTTGAGCAAACTCTCCAGGTGATTCTGACGCCACTGCGGGAGCCTGCCAAACACCCCGTGGCAAAGCAGTAAGGGATTAGAATTGCCACGACTTGCCTTTTATCTTAAGAAAGAAACAAAACCCTTAAAACTAATGGGAACCGCGTTTTGCTACCTAGGTAGAACAGAAGCTACCTAGGGTAGATTTTTTATATAGCGCCCAGAAAATAGAAACAAAGAAAAACAACGATCATGTTGCCCAAAAGCCTTCTTAGATAATTAAGACTTTTTTGTAGAGATCCTGATGTTCTCGTTGCCTGAATTCAGTTCAAAAGTGAGGTGATCATCCCACGTCTTACGGGTTCCTTTTATTCGCTACAAAAACACCCGGAGAAAAACAAGGCTAGGATTGCGGGTGGCCCTGTGGAAGCAGTATTTCCGTGCAACCGCCCTTTAGGAAAACACAATTCCCCAATGAGAAACCCCCAAGCGCAGCGGCGGGGCCCGGCCCACAGTCCCGGGCCACGCGGCGTCCCCCACGCACCCCCCGCGGGCCCCTGGGCCTCCTCCCAGTCCGCTCAGAAGATAAACAAATCACTCCTGTTTTCCAGTCTTGGAATAAGCGCTGACTCACACAGCACTTTGAACAGCCACGGTCGCCTCAGGAAGGAGGAAAACTGTGCAGATTTTTCCCTCTCACGCGACGGCCCGAAGTGCCGCGCTGACCAATCAGGACTGGGTGGTGGGAACAGCACCAAAGTAGGTAAAAAAATGCGGGTCGCGGTCCCTGAGAGCCGTTTTGAGAGTTCTCGTTGCCAAGCAGAGCACCCGCCCACCGGCGCTCGCCCCGCCCACCCCGCGCCGGGGCCCCGCCCCCGGCGGCGCGCACACCTGGCCAGGTGGCGACTTCCATGTATGGGCAAAGGCCGCGCGGTAGGCGGGGCATCGCGTGGTCCCGCCTCCAGGGCAGGGCCAGATTCCCTGGAACGTCCTGTGCCCGCCCTTCACCGAGCAGCAGCCGGGGCGCTCCTCTGGGCGGGGAACCCATGCACTCCCCTTAACTGGAGCGGGGTTTCCAGTTGTCTGGAGACTATTGGGACTCCTGGGTGGAGCCTGTCTGGGGAGGCCGGCCTGTTGCGTAGCAACGGTGGGCGGAGCGAGGGGCGCGCGCAGCCGCAGTCTGGCTGGAACGGGTGCCCGCCCTTAATAAGCTCGAGCTGCGGCGTCCGCCCTGCGCCTCCTCTCCTGCTTTTGCTACCCCGAGGACGAAGGTGCACAGAGTTTGCCGTCAGGCTCCTAGCTCTCCTCCCGAAGTCCGCCCCAGCGAACATGGTGAGTGATCCTCGGGCGTGCGCTAAGGGAGGGGTCGGTTCCAAGGTAGCTCCCGGGCGGCATCTTGCCCACCGCTCCAGGCCGCCGCCCGGGATCCTCTTCGGCCCGGCCTCGCTGCCTTCGATCCCGAAGTCGGTAGATCCCCGGGATGGGCTGCCGAACCTGAGACCGTCCGTGTGGGCGCGGTTTTCTCCAAGGCCAGCTCGGTGACCCGTGAGCTTTTCCAGCCCTTTCTACTGAGAAGGAAAAGAAGGATTTTATTGAACACTCTAGAGGGCGGAGTAATTGCTAGTGAGCGTGATTAAGAACCGGGTGGCCTTGCCGTGGCTTTGTTTGTCGTATCTGGCAATCAGCTTCAGTGGCACTCTCGTTGGGCTTGTCAAGCTTGGCAGTGGCTCTTTTAACCCTTCCCTGCCGGGTCCATTCATCCATGCTAGAAATTTGCCTTTACCTGAGAACAAGGCTTTACCACAACTTTGGGTGCAAGTCCTGGACAGGATGTTGTTGCCTTTCTGATACAAATTTAAAAACTTTCAGAAAGCCCGTGTAATTATTACTCCAGCCCTTTAAAAAGAGAAACATTCGTTGTATTGAGATGGTAGAGATTTTGCTTAATTTACAAACTTCTCTACCTCTAAAGTATTACTCAAATCGGTTGTAAAACAGTATCTCAACTGGGCGATCAGGTGGAACATTTTGTCACTGTAGTCTGCACATTGTTACCATTTTTGGTCAATGATTTGCTGGCAAGGCCTTGCCTCACTGCTAGAAATACTATCCTGTTGCTACATCTGTGCGCCGGGAAACAGTTGGTACCCACTTATCTGTCTACAGAGTGTTTTCACTGAATAACAACTTTGGTTTTTTTCTTAGGATATAGCAACTGGCTTGCAGGTGCAGGCTGGCTCATTAGATTAAATGGATAGTTTTCTTGAAAACGGACCATGCTTAGCTGTGCCTTGATATTAAGTCATGTTTGGGTTTAATGCTATGAGCTACAAATCTTTCAGGCCCTGAAGTCTGTTGAACCTCAGCAAGATTTTAAGTGTATGTATATGTTGATTTATAGTAAAGACTAAATCTAAAGGTTTTGAGTGCTGATAAAACTCCTAAATTTGAGCACTCGGTGTGATAAAGTGAACTGGTGTTTGCTCTCCAGTCTTCTTTTAGTTGAGAATGCAAAAGTATTTAAAATAGGGCCAAACATTCTAAACGTGTAAAAGCTTGGCTTTAAAGCTTAACTTTTTGTTCGGTGTACATTCAAATAAAATGAAAATAGAGTCTGTTGGATCTCCTGGTACTTGGGGGAGACAAAAATAAAAACTAAAGGTGGGTTCATTCTTACATCCAAGTACTGATATATTTATTATGGTCTGAGGACTTGGGTACGGGAGTGCCACGGTGCTTTGCTGAGCCAGTTTTCCTTTCACTGTGGGTTCTGGGAATTGAACTTAGGTTGTCAGACTTGCCTGGCAAGTGCTTTCACCTGCTGAGCCAGTTCCCCAGTTCGCCAGTTCTGGATATGTTTTAAGAATGAAGAATTTAGAACACAGACTTTACTATGTTTGGTTTTATAAGCACAGAAGATCTCTATTCAGTCCAGCTATTAGAGAATGGGGGGTGGGACGAAGGGAGAGATTGAGAGATTTTCCTTTATTATCTCAGAATCTAGCACTTTCTGTATTTGAAACCTTTTTACATTTGATAGTAGGCTGCTGAGGCAGGATCTTATTCTGTAATTCAGAACCACACGGAACTCACTGTGAAGCCCAAGCTGGACTTGAACTTGAGGCGATGCAGGTGCTAGGATTATGGGTGTCAAGACCTACACTGGTTTTGTATTTTTATATTTGAGTTGGGGCCTTGGTATAGGCCAGAGTGGCCTGGCATTCTCCTCTCTCAGACTCCTGAGTACTACGTTTAGTTACCCCCTCCCCCCTTTCCTCTTTTTGGGATGGTAATGGGAAGATTAAAGTTTAACTACTTATGGGCTTGTTTTAAATTAGAAGAATTACTTCCCGGTACTCATTATGTCTTCTAGAAGCAGTTGGAATAAAGGAAATTGAAATTAGAAAAATGAGATGTCATGTTTTCAAATGTCTCACTACAAAATAATCACAATAAATGTTTCTATAAAAGCCCCTTTCCACAGGAGGGAAGTGTATCTTCTGTTTGCACATGGCAAACAAAATTTCTGTGTGTGTACTGGGTGTGTCAGCTTCCTCATATGTGCAAAGATGACCAGCCCGCTATAAAATTCCTAGGCGTATTTGCTCAGTTCTACTGGGTACAGCTTGGCACATCGCAGGTAGATTTGGCTCGTCTTTTCTTTAACCAAGGAATGCATTTGCAGCATAGTTTTATGGCCCTCTGGAAAGTAAGGCTGTCGTTTTGCCTTGAACTAGAGTTAAGGCATATGCCTTAATCTAACCATTCACTTAACATAGATGGGACTCTGCTCCGACAAACTGAGCTAACTGACCTGGACTGGATTACTACTGTACTCTACTACTTGGTAATTAGGAAAAAATACTTTTAACAATTCAGCTAAATAGGTTGGGCATACTTTGCTTTTTGAGACAGGGTTTCTCTGTGTAGCCCTGGCCATCCTGGAACTTAATCTGTAGACCATGCTGCCTTCAAACTCAGCCCTACCTGCCTCTGCCTCCCAAATGCTGGGATTAAAGGCATGGACCACCACGTTCTTTGTGGCCCTTTTACCATGAAAAAGGAGATTGTAGAGCAGCCATTCTTGAGACTGCTTTTGGATGGTAAAACCCTTTTGAGGGGTGGTAGTTTGCATATCAGATAGTTACTTTGCAGTTTGTAACAGTAGCAAAATTACAGTTTTGAAGTATCAACCAAAATAATGTTATGGTGGTGGAATGTCATAACCTGAGGAACTGTGTTAAAGGAAGCATTAGGAAGGCTGAGAACCTCTGCCTGAAGGGATCCAGACTGCCTGCAAATCACTTTTCCTTCTTTTACATCAATCTTTAAAATTAGTAATTTTGAAGAGTTAAGTAGTAAAGTATATAGGATAATGATCCCTTTTATCAAAAAAAAAAAAGTTGACAGTTTTGGGTGTTATCACCGAAGCTGAATGTCCATCCTCTACCTGGTTAGTCTTTTCCTTCCCTTAAGAGGGTCACACTCTCGCATCAAAGATCTTACAGCATTGGCTCATTAAAGGAAACGATTTCGTTCAGGATGTTGCAAATTCAAAGAAGTTTCATATGGAGAAACTTCTCTAAGAAAAAGAATGAGAACCTTGGCGGATAACCCAGGGAGTCCTGAGGGAGGACATGAAAAAGTACAGTGGGCCTTTCCTGCCCTCTTTCCTTCTTGTTTTTGTAATTGAAATGGGCTCTCTGCTAACCCAGACTAGCCTCAGACCTATAGATATGTGCCTGCCTCTTCCTGTGATCTCTTTCCCAGAACACAGAATGGAGGTGGATTTCTCAGCCACCAGTGCTTTCCAGAGGGTTCAGGTCCAGTTCTCCGTCGTCACCTAAAGGTGATAGATTTTATTCTTTGGTACTGTTAGGCTTTTTTTTTTTTTTTTTTTTTTTTTGGTAATTTCTTTATGTGTGTGGATGCTTTACCTACCTGTAAGTCTGTGTACCGTGTGTGTGTGTGTGTGTGTGTGTGTGTGTGTGTGTGGTGCCCGTGGAGGTCAGAAGAGGGCATCAGATCCCTTAGAACTGGATGGTTGTGAGTTCCCGTGTGGAATTGACCTCAGGCTCTCTGCAAAGAGCAGTAAGTGCTCTTAACTGCTGACTGGGCCGTCTCTTCAGCCCCTTCACGTTCCATGCTTTGATTGTACATGCATGCATTCTTAATTCATGCTGCACTAATGTGTTACATTTTATATGATATATATATATGTATATATGTATATATACACACACATATATATATCATATATATCATATATATGCTGTACTTGCTTAGCCCCTTTCAGCTTTTAAAAAATCTTGTGTTCTTGGGGCTGGTGAGATGGCTCAGTGGGTAAGAGCACCCGACTTATCTTCCAAAGGTCCGGAGTTCAAATCCCAGCAACCACATGGTGGCTCACAACCATCTGTGACGGGATCTGACGCCCTCTTCTGGTGTGTCTTAAGACAGCTACAGTGTACTCACATATAATAAATAAATAAATAAATAAATAAATAAATAAATAAATAAATAAATCTTGTATTCTTTTGGGGAGGGTGTTGATTTTTATTACATTTACTTAATTTGGGGGTGAGGAAGGGGGGCTTGAGACAGTGTGTCTCTGCATAGCTAGCCCTGGCTGTCCTGGAACTCACTCTGTAGACAAGACTGGCCTCGAACTCAGAGATCCACCACCACCACCCGGCTTACATTACTTACTTCACTGTGTTCCTACCCAAGCTTGCAGAGATCTACTTGTAGCAGTCAGAGATCAACTGGGTGGAGTTGGTTCTCTCCTTCTACCATGTGGGTCCTGAGCAACGAACTTCGGTCCTCAGATTTGGTGGGCATATGCCTTTACTCTGAGCCACTTTAGCAGCCCAGGGTGCTGGATTGAACTACTGAATATTTATTATTCTACTGTAAAACTGTACATGTTTATTCGCCCCTCTATTACTGGACATTTTAACATTTCTCCAGTTGGTTTATCTGTTTAAACTTTTCACCATAGTTGATTTAACATTATTATGTATTCTTTGTCTTGTTCCTGTTTGTGTGTCTCTTGGTATAAACACACAGACTCTTATATGCATTCTCTGTTCTGCTGGTATGTCTGACTTGGTGTTGTATCTATAACCTTTTGGTGGCTTGAATAAGAGATTGCCCCTCATGAGCTCATGTGTTTGAACACTTGATCCCCAGCTGGTAGAAATAACTGGCACAACCTCTTTATATTTCTTTTTACCTTACATGAGCCTTAAGTCTCTTGCCTATCTGATGTATAGAAGATGGTTTCTATGTTTGACTAGGGTGTGTGTGTGCGTGTACTTTTTTTTTTTTAATTGAGGCTGGGCATAGACCCTAAAAGCCTCATCACATGATGCTAGGTAAGCAAGGTAACCAGCATGCTCCACATCAGATAGGCAGCAGCTTTTATATATATGATACACCTGTGAACCTGACTTCATCCGAGCTGTACAATCTAGTACTGACCAAAAAAAAAAAAAAATTCAACCTGAATATGGTTGTCACTGCTGGATTCTAACACTGTGGACTAGTAATTCTTCCATGTTGTGTCTTTCTAGACATCTTTTTTTAAAGATTTATTTATTTATGTGAGTACACTGTCACTGTCTTCAGACACAGATTGGCTGTGAGCCATCATGTGGTTCCTGGGAATTGAACTCAGGACCTCTGGAAGAACAGCAGTCAGTGCTCTTAACCGCTGAGCCATCTCGCCAGCCCCCTTTCCAGGCATCTTAAACTGCTAAATCACAGAAGACAAATGCGCCTTTTATTTCCCCTGCCATTTTCAGCTTCTGGTCAGAATAGTTCTTTCTTAGCCAGGGGCTACAGAGATTAGTCTCCTCTATTCTATACCTGTCTCTTCATCCTGGGAAGTTCAGTTAGCCAGATACAGGTCAGTAATGAAGAGCACTTGCTGTGCTGACAGAGGACCCAGGTTCAGTTCCCAGTACCCTCATTGGGTGGCACACAGCCACCCTATATAACTCCAATTCCAAAGAACCGCAGGCCCTGGTCTGCTCTGAGTGATTCAGCCTGTTCTTAGTGTACAGTTTGCTGATTGTATGTGCAAACCGCAGAACACAAAACATGGGATTATTACTGCCACAGGCCTCTTCCCCTTCGGATTGTTCATGAAAGCTTATTGAAAGGCTGGTATCCCACACTAGGATTTCGTGTGCTTCCGTATGCTCTTTGTCATGCTCTTACAGTGACAGCTTCTCACTTAGAATTACGCTTCTGAACTCGTACCTTTTTTTTTTTTCTGACCGTAACATTTTGCTGTGAAAGGTGTAGAGTTAGAAACCTATTATCAGGTTTATTCAACCCAGCAATCCTTTGAACAAATGTAGTTAGATGCATCGGATCCCGTTGAATTCAGCTTTTAATCTCTAGTGATTCGTAACTCTAATACCAAACTAATCTCTTAGTGGCTGACATTGCCACTAGACATGCTTACATGTTGCTAACCTGATTATTTAATTTTCTGTGTTATCTTAAGATTTAAAAATTACATTTTAATAATGTTAAAAACAACAAAAACAATTTAAGTGTCTAGTTGAAATGAAGGTATGTAAGAGTCTAGCCCTCCACTACTACAGTCAGACATAAAAGAGCGCCTGAGAAATGGAGATTTCACTCCTAGCACAGCACCTATGTTGGTGACAGTGACTGACCTTTGGATCTCACTGAAGGAAGACGATTCTTTCAAGATTTGTATATTATGTTATAGGCCGTGCCTCTTTTAACCTTATCACAGAAAAAGAAAAAAATGAGTTTTCAATGATTGTTCTTCTGTTGGCTTATTGATGTAATTATCATTTAATTTTAATAAAATACAATTGCTAGCATTCTCAAATGGTTATATAGCTGACACACAGATAAGATTGAGCTTGTTGCTTCTGGGCAGATCATAAAGTCATTGAGCTTTCAGAAATTCTCAAGTTGTGAAATTTTGTTACAGAAATGTATATACATTTAAATTTTTTTCTCATTGCTCCTTAAAAAAAGGAAAACAACAAAGGTGAAAATTTAAACCACTATAATTCCTCATCTGTGGCACTGAATACCAGCCCAGAACCTTGCCTATGCCTGCAGTCACTCTACTAAGCCATCCCTAGCCCTATTAAAATACTGTGTCAGATTTGACTGATAGAAAATAAAATAATAAGTTTTACATATTTTAATTTTTGGAAATTCTGTATATATTTTACACTAAAGCACATCTCAGGCTTTGGTGTTGTGTACCTGTTAGCCTAGCATTCTGGGGGCAGGGGCAGGGGCAGTCTTGAGTTCTCAGCCAGTTTGGAACTTAAGCATCTAAGGTTTTTTGTTTTTTGGTTTTTTGTTTCTTTTTTTTTGGTTTTTCAAGACAGAGTTTCTCTGTGTAGCTCTGGCTGTCCTGGAACTCACTCTGTAGACCAGGCTGGCCTCGAACTCAGAAATCCGCCTGCCTCTGCCTCCCGAGTGCTGGGATTAAAGGTGTGCGCCACCACACCCGGCAAGCATCTAAGTATTAATAGGGGATATTGGACTTGTATTTAGCTACCACGACAGTAGTTTAAAAAGTAGTTTCTCATACCTACTTTTAGTTGTCCTTAGTAATTATTAGCAATGAAATTTAGAATTTTAAAATTGTTAATTAAAATAAAATAAACTTTAAAAATACAATTTTGTAACCACATTTAAGTGAGTCACTAAACTGTATATGGTTAGTGGTGGTCTTTTTGGAACAGCCATATACACTATGAACTGGTTTATTCAGTTTGTGCTGGGAAGTTAGCCTGAATACTGACACTTTGCTTTTCGGTGCACTTCTGGACATGTCTAAGAGTTAGTGAAGAATGTCCATTTCTGTTTATTATTTGTGTGTATGTGTATATCTGCGCCTGTGTGAGTTTATGTGTACCACATGCATGCAGAAGCATCCAATGACCAAAAGAGAATGTTGGATCCCTCAAAGTGGAGGGACAGACAGTTAAAAGCCACCATGAGGGTTCAGCCCAAGAGCTTACAGTAAGGAAGCACTCTTTATTGACGACCCATCTCTCCAGACAGTTTCTTTTATAATACTCACCGGACTGTACCATTCTTATAGTCATATCAATTCAGTCCCTTTCTTACAGCTCACAGAGATGTTATGGAACGATACTGGTTATCAATTTGACAGGAAAGTTCCTATAGAGATGAAATATTTTATTTTTTGTCTTTCTAGACAGAGTTTCTCTGTGTAGCCCTGGCTGTCCTGGAACTCACTCTGTAGACCAGGCTGGCCTCTAACTCAGAAATCTGCCTGCCTCTGCCTCCCAAGTACTGGGATTAAAGGCATGCGCCACTACTGCCCGGCTGAAATATTTTAATTTTTATACCCCTGTTCTCACTTTTTAAAAATGCCATGGAAATTGAGGTTTAAACACTAAAACAGTTGAATAGCACCTGACCTTTATATTCACACTATAATTCCATTGGAGTCTTTTCATGAAAATCCTTAGAGATAGATGAAGCAATATTGCAGTGGTAAGAGTCCAAATGACTCTGGCATACAGACACTCTGCTTTTGTGACATGAGATTGGGTAATATTTACTTATTAGACATCGTGAACCATAGAAAAAAAAGCTGAAAGGCCTAACTTATGAAAGAACAAGGTAGCTTACAGGTGTTACCCACCTGTCAGACGTTGTATTACCTTGTCTCATGCCATCCTTAGCAAATCTGTTACCTACCACCTCTGTTGAGCCAAGCTGCCAAGTGCTTAGAAGTGTGTGTTTGGAGTCTGGTTTGTCTCTTTCTTTATGGCCTTAGGTTAGTTGCTGTTTTGTTCCTCAGCTTCATAGAAAAAGCCAAAACTACTTACTTAATTTGAAAAAAAAAAAAAAAAAAAAAAGGATTTCTGCCTAGCTGGGCCCAGGCAAGCTAATGCTTCTTGTTGAGAGATTCAGCTACATGAAGAGAGTTTCCGGCAGGAGGACTCATCAAACGACCTTGAGAAGAGATGACCTTGGTCTGGGCCTGGACAGAAAGGCATGTCTGGCTAAAATTCTGCAGACAAAGGAGAAAAATTAGTATGTCAGCTTTTGTTGTTGTGAAAAACTAGCAGAGTTTAGTAGTTTAAAGGAAGAAAGTTCTATTCTGGCTAATGGTATGTGTCCATGATGGCCTGGCTCCATGGCATTAGACCTTGGCAGGACAAAAGCGTCATGATGGAAACGTACAGTGGGTTAAGTGCCCTGCCCACAGCTGCCAGAAGCAGAGATCAAAGTGAAACGGCGGCTGTCTGACCTGTTTCCTCCCGCTGATCCTCATCTGGGCCATTGAACTACGCGTCGATAGACAATGCCTTGAGTTTCTCAGCTCTTCAAATTCTCACTCCTGCCCCAGCGATTTCACTGCTGGTTCAGTTAATGGTCCGCACGATAGCACTGGCTCATCTAAGTTTCTTACTTAAAGAAATGTCATCTGTGCTCAAACTTCTGTGCATCCACATCATTTCTTCAAATAGAGTCTGATTTGTGAAATTACCAACTCAAAGTAACTTTGAGTGTTCTATACAGCAGAAACAACAGGGTGAATTGATAACCCGAATAACAGGAAAGAGTCCTTGCCAGGTATTCATCCAGCAGGGAGTAGTGTCCAGAATATGTTAACCCAGGAGCAAAATCCCAAATGATCTGCTTTAAAAGGAGAAATGATGTCAGGTGTGGTGGCACACATCCATAGTTCCCTCATTTGGGATGCTAAGAAGGAAGATTGTGAGTTCCAGGCAGGTCTGAAAAAGTGGAGTAGTGATGTCAGATACAGTGAAGACCTCAGTCGATTTCACACCTCGGTTTTTGAATAGTGTCGTGATAACTACGGGAGTTTACCAGACATCTCTTTTTTAGGCTGATTTGATTTCCTTTGCATGTCTAACTAGTGGGACACTAGATTGTGGGAGTTCTATCTTTAGTGCTCTGAGAAACTTCCATGTTAATTTCCACAATGCTGTCTAAGTTCACGTTACTACCAGTGATATGTGACAGTTCACCTTTTTCTGTGTCCTTGCCAGCATGGATAGATTTCGATTCTTGATGGTGGCCTTCAACAGGAATGTGACAGATGGTACTTGGTTATGGTTTGCTTTGCATTTCCCTTCTGACTAATACCATTTTTTAATAGAATTGGTCATTTACCCTTTGAGAAAGGGTAACAACCTTCTCTCCCTCCCCCCTTTAAGTCAGATTACTGTTATTTTTCTGTTGGGTCTCTTATTTCTTCTGGATAGTCATACTCATTCATCCCTTGTTGGTTGAATGGTTTATTAATATTTTTTTCCTACTCTGCAGGTTGTCTATTCTCTCTTGTATTGTTTGTTGTACAGAAACTAATTGGTTTGATTTACCTGTTTGCCCATTTGCCTGTTTCTCTATTTTGTTGCCTGTGCAGGCCAGAAGAGGGCATCAGATCTCATTCTACATGGTTGTGAGCCACCATGTGGTCGCTGGGAATTGAACTCAGGACCTCTGGAAGAGCAGCCAGTGTAACCACTGAGCCGTCTCTCCAGCCCTTGACTTGATTTATCTGTGATGGGAGATAGGGTCTAGTTTGTGCGTTGTGTGTGAGGTGCCCAGCACCATGCATACAGACTGCCCTTGCTCTAATGTGGTATTGGGTGCTTTTGTCGTGATGGCGCAGGTTCTCAAGCTGTTCTGTTAGTCTGAATGTGTGTGCTTCTATGCTAGCACCGTGCTATTTTGTTTATTTTCTCTAGGTAGTATGTTTTGAGATGTGAGTTATTATGATGCTTCTGGTCTTTTATTTTTGCTAAAATACTTTTTTTTTACAAAACAATTTTTTATTACATATTTTCTTCATTTACATTTCAAATGCTATCCCGAAAGTCCCCTATAACCTCCCCCCCCCCCCCCCCCCCGTCCTGCTCGCTGCTTCCTGGCCTTGGCATTCCCCTGTACTGGGGCATATAATCTTTGCAAGACCAAGGGCCTCTCTTCCCAATGATGGCTGACTAGGCCATCCTCTGCTACATATGCAGCTAGAGACACAGCTCTGGGGGGTACTGGGGTACTGGTCAGTTCACTCCCTTGGCTAGATGTGGGTCTAAGGGGTTTAGCTTTGTTTTTGCTTTTTAATAGTGTAGTGCTAAGGCTCTGGAAAGGTTGATGGACACCTTAGGTATCTCTGAGTTTCATTTCCCAGTCTCTTGTAAGGGTTTTTTGTTGCTGTTGTTGTTTTTGTTTTGGCAGTGGGGATTGCTTTCTTGATTTTTCTTTTTCTTTTTTTTTTTGTTCACTAGCTCACTGTCGGTATATAAAAATGCTGCTGCCTTTGTATATTGATCTTCGTATCTTGAAACCGAATTCACGTACCAGTTTTATCAGTCTGAGAGTCAGACTTCATATAGAGAATCTGGTTGCTGCACACAGACTATGCTTGCCTCCTCTCCTGTTTGGTTATCCTTTGCTTCTTTCTCTTGCCACGCTACTCTGGGTAAGATGTCACATTCAGGCAAAATGCCTGTCCCTGCCTTATCCTTGACTTTACAGGGAATCATTTCTGTCTTTTAAATATTAGGAAATCCATGAAACATTCTCCCTACTTGGTAAAACTAGCAGACACCTTTGCTTAAGTAGTGTCTTTAAATGTTTTCACCAGGATCAAATGGGCCTGTAGAAACAACTTAAATCACACAAATTTTTAAATGTGTTTTGTAGAATATTGATTTTTTTTTTAGTTATGCTCTTGAATGTTGATTAGTGTATACATTCATATCTCTTATGTAGCATTGATCTTGAATCTATGTGAAATATAATGCTCACATTTTAGGCAGTTTTTTTTTTTAAAAATACATATGTACAAGCTTAAAGACAAATACTATGTAACTTTTATTGGTTAAGTAATCATGTAGTTGGCAGCGTCACAGTTCTAGCTGCGGATGGAGGCTGTGATGGTTTGTATATCCTTGGACCAGGGAGTGGCACCATTTGGAGGTGTAGCCTTGTTAGAATAGGTGTGACCTGGTTGGAATAGGTGTGTCACTGTGGGTATGGGCTTAAGACTCTCACCCCGGTTGCCTGGAAGTCAGTTTTCCACTAGCAGCCTTTGGATGAAGACGTAGAACTCTCAGCTCTGCCTTCACCATGATAGCCTGGATGCTGCCATGCTCCCACCTTGATGATAATGGACTGAACCTCTGAACCTGTAAGCCAGCCCCAATTAAATGTTGTTTTTTATAAGATTTGCCTTAGTCATGGTGTCTGTTCACAGCAGTAAAACCCTAACTAAGACAGAGGATTGATAAAGATATGTAGGGTAGAGTACAGCGATAGAGATACTAACAGACAGGGAACGTAGGCATGTGATAGAATGCCTGCTTAGCATGTACAAAGTCTTGGGTCTGGTGCTAGCAAGGCATAAGTACATCAAAAGTACCCACTAAGAGCTCATACTCTTTCAGGGAGATGTCAAGAGCAGAAGTCAAGCAACAGATAGTTAGGGCAGTATTAGATAGATAATGCTATAAGAATAGAAGTAACTATAGACTTCATCAGCACATCGAGAAGCAGGTGCAGGTTTAGGTGAGAGCTGATAACTGAAAGGACAAATTGTACTTGGGGATTGTGCTGGTTTAATAAAGTGCCAGTTATAGATTCTTCTTCAAGATCATGACTTCACTAGCACTGAATTAGCTGAGTTCCCAGTACCAGGTGTGGTTTCTCTCTTGTTCAGTGGGTTTAGGTCCAATTAGAGAGCTGGTGGTATGCATACCACTGGTGCACTCTTAGGGTTATCCTGCCATTGTGTTTGTTGCTGTGGTTCATAGGTGTTACAGCTGTGTAGGACTGTCGGTGCCTCCCCTGCTTTCATGACGGCTTCTAGTCACCTCCAGCTCAGGGGCATGGACCCTGTTTCTGAAATGCATGGCACTTCAGCAGTAAGGGACAGCCAAGGACAACAGCGATAGGTTGTATGTTTTAGGAGCCTTTTAGACAGCCCTGGCCATCAACTCATGTCTTGTTCTGGGTGGGGGTTTTGTTAAGTAGTGTTTGGAGGGAGCATCGTCAGCTCAGGTGTAAAAAGTTCACTAAAACTATGTGTATATATTTATATTAAGTTCATTTAAAACATTAACTCTCACTCATCTTTTTATTGAGCATTTTTTGCCCCCTCCCCCGCCCCCAGACTGGGGTTCTCTGTGTAGCTCTGGCTGTCCTAGAACTCACTTTGTAGACCAGGCTGGCCTCAAACTCAGAAGTCTGCCTGCCTCTGCCTCCCAAGTGCTGGAATTAAAGGCGTGCACCACCACGCCCAGCTTTCTTTGCTGTTTTTTAAAAGAGATGTGTGTGTGTGTGTGTGTGTGTGTGTGTGTGTGTGTGTGTGCGTGTGTACTGCATGTGAGCAGGTGCTTTTAAAAGAGATGTGTGTGTGTGTGTGCGCGCGCACGTGTGTGTACTGCATGTGAGCAGGTGCTCGTGGAAGTGGAAGAGGGTGAGAGGATTCCCTGAAGCTGGGTTCCAGGTGTTTGTGAGCCACCCTGTGTGGGTCCTGGGAACTGAACTTGTGTCGTCTGCAAGAGGCCTATTAAACTTTAAACTATTAAAAACATCTTAGCTCCATGCTAGTGATTTATTTTCCTTCCTTCCTTCCTTCTTTCCTTCGGTGTGTGCACACATTTACCTGTCATGGGACACACATGGAGGATAGAGGACAGCTTAGCTTGCAGATACTCATTCTCTTCTCCCACCATGTGAATTCCATGAAGTGAACTCAGGTGGTCAGTCAGACTCAGTGGCCAGCTCCTTTACCTGTCGGGCAGTCGTGGTGGTTCCTTTCTTTGCTATTCAACCACCTAGTATTTAATTAATTAATTAATTTTTGTGGTGTGCCGAGCATTAGGTTTCACTGTGGCACTTTCAAACACACTTTACTCACCTTGCTCTTCCCTTCCATCGTGTCTCCAGACTTGGTTCCCTTCCACCACCAGCAGCCTCCTTTCTGCTTTCATTTCACATGTGTTCGGTGCCCCGCCCCTCCTCAACACTTTCTCCCTTTTATTATCCCACTTTTAATTTCATGCATATATATGGACATTAAATGCTAACATTCATATATGAGCCAGAACAGGCAATATTGTTTTTGGAGGTCAGGGTACCTCACCTAATAGTTTCTAGATCTATTTTCTTGCAAATTTTATAATTTTATTTTTCATGGCAAGATAAAATTCCATTGTATACATATCATACTTTGAATGTCTGTTTATCAGTTAATGACACCACTAAATATTCATGAGAAGAAAGAGATGGTACTTACCAGATGCTAAGTTTTGTTTTAGTTCACTGTTCTTGTGAACCGGAAACAAAGAAGGATTCTGTGTTTGAGCAGATGGTCTGTTCTCGTTACTGCCCTGCCTTTTGCCCCTCACAGTGTGCTTAGTAAACTCATCTTGCTTTATCTATAACTAAGTGAATTCCTGTTTCAGATGCAAGTTTTAACTTGTCCGATAACCAAAGGCTTTACTGAGAACTGGCAACCTGGTTTACTAAAGAGTTGAAGAAGCTCTAACTGGATCTTCTAGATAATCATAGTAGTAATTAGTGTGCACTTATTAAATGGCGTTGCTAGGCACTGCATTCCAGGGCTTGGTGTGGTGGTTCCACCCATCCTTTTGAGCTACCAGTGCAGGATGAGCAGCCCTGACTCACCTGGGAGATGCTGCAGGAGGATGCTGCTGCTCTTTTGCAGAGAAAGATGTAACGTGAAGCATTTCCAGTTCCAGTCTTAGGAGACAAGTGTAGCCAACTCTCTCTCTCTCTCTCTCTCTCTCTCTCTCTCTCTCTCTCTCTCTCTCTCTCTCCCTCCCTCCCTCCCTCCCTCCCTCCCTCAAGTTATTTGTGATCTGGGCCAAGTGTGTTTCACGATCTCCATAGACTTTTCTAGTTCTTACTTCACTTCTTTCCCAGTCAGTAGTCAGTGCTTCTTCTGTAAGGGGTAAAATATATAAAGGCTTTGCTTAGATAAGTTGAACCATTTTGCATGAAACTTTGACTTTTTATTGCTCTGAGTTTTCTAAAACAAACACATGTACTTTTAATAAACAGTGGCAGGGGTTGGTGGTTCAACCTATAATCCCAGTACTTTTCTTCTTGCTGAAGAAAGATAATTATGAATTTGATGCTAGCCTGTACTATGTAATGAAACCCTGTTTCAAAAATAAATATTAGAGCTATACAGAAAAACCCTGTCTCAAAGAAAGAAAGAAAGAAAGAAAGAAAGAAAGAAAGAAAGAAAGAACATTAGCAGTTTGTTTACCTCAAGATTGCTTCCTTGCCCTCAGAAATGGTTAGTTGTTACAAATATATTTAATATCATCTTTGCCTTAGATGTATTATTAATTTTTTGCATAGTATAATAGCAAGTTCCAAGTGATGTGAGTCATAACAAAAGCAGTGTGTTGTTTCCCAGGACTGAGGGTCGTGTAACACACTTTGTAAATTTGCCCACCTGTCTGGAGAGCTGGAGAGTTCGCCCTGCCCCTTACCTGTTGTAGCACTCGGAGTGGGCCCTTGTCTGCTGTGCAGTGGTGGGTGAGGGGAAGCTTGTAAGGTGGGGGATGCATACAAAGGGATGAGGAGGTGAGTGCAATTGGGGTGCTGATATGAAATTCACAAAAAAGTAATACAAAGTTAAATAAAAAATTGCCCCAAACATTTTAATGTTGAGCCAGTTTTATGTGCTTCTTGTTAAATTTATTAAAATCAAATTAGCATTTTTTTCATTATTATGTATTTCCAGTATTTTAGCCCACAGTGATGGCTACCACATTTGACAGTAGCAAAGAAATGCTGGCATGGCTACTATTGGCACACATTTCCCTAAAACAGCTGGAGTAGGGATGCTGTTATTTAGGGTCCTACGTTACTGTAGCCTGGAGTCTGCCTTCTTCATTATGCTCACTATTCTCCTCAGTAGGATGACTAACTGGAGTGATCACAATACTCTCTAGAGTATGAACTCTGGAATTCCAAAGTCAAGGGTCAGGGAGGTGGTGTGTGTGTGTGTGTGTTCTAAAGGGAATCACTAATTTCCCCCATTCTTCCCATTTAATTCCCAAATTTCTGTTGTGGTCTTGATTGAATTATGGTCTTTTCTAATTGTCTCCTACTAGTAGAGCCATAGTAGGGGGCAGAGTTAGAGGGCTCAGCCCTCAGTCAGCTCTGGAGCCCTGTAGCTGAAGTGCATCATCTGTACAGCTGGGAGGCATCAGCCTTTTGTAGCTAGCGACCCAGCTGTTACTTACTCCTGTCTCTGCTGATCCTGTGCAAGGCCTGGTGTAAAGAAAGGGAATCATGGGCCCAGTTTGAAACTCCCCGGTGCCTTCAAGAAGCTGGTAGAAAAGGAACCACTGACTGTTTTCTGTTAGTTTGTTTATTTGCCATTGTGTGTCTGCTGTGCAATAGTTCCAGTTTTCAGATATTGTAAACTCTTAGAAAAACTGGGTTTTAGAAATGAATACTTTTTTTTTTTTTTTTTTTTTTTTGGTTTTTCGAGACAGTGTTTCTCTGTATAGCCCTGGCTGTCCTCTGCCTCCCAAGTGTTGGGATTATAGGCGTGCGCCACCACCACTCGGCCCTACTTTCCTTAAGTAGCTAAATGGTTTTTATTCTGTTTTGTTGTTTTATTTGTTGTTGTTTGATCTTAAATTAGGATTAAAGTGTATGAGTTCTAATGATGGAGCCAAAGGGAGGGTCCTACTTGATTTGGGCAGTATGACATGAACCCTTTTTCTATGTTCTGGTTAGGGGGGCTGCTGCTAGTGACGATAATGTTTAGGATCGGACCGGTTTAGTGGTTGATAAAAATTCTCAAAATTTCATGTCTAAGTTTCAAGGAGTGTCATTCACCCTGTGGCAGAATGGAGAGACTTGCTCTTGCTGGTCGCTCTGCTGCCATTCCCAAGACTGCGTCCGGTGGGTGGCACAGGACACAGTTCTGTGTGTGACTAGAGACTGTTCAGACCGTATGCTGTGTGAAGCTTGATATACTCTCTCAGTTGGTGAGTTTTATAAATATTCTGTCAGAGGAGACGTAAGACAAGCGTATAACGCACTGTGCTTGAGGCAAGGTCAGCAGCAGCTCTCGTGGTGCAGCGGGGAGTGAGTGTGGCTTCTCCAGTGGTTCTCGTGTGGAACTCGGAGAATTTCGGCTGTGAGTGCTATAGCTTTTTAAGGTGGCCAGAGCTCGTGTGGTAGCAGTTTTGCTCTCAGGTTCCTTCCAGCTCAGCAGCAGTACTTGCTGGTTTAGAGGATTTCCAGCAGTCTGCATTGTTTCAACTGTGCAAACTTTAAGTTTAAAATGGAACTGGATTTAACTTCATTTAATAAATTTACAGCTCCTTGACTGTGAACAGTTAAACATCTCAGTCTTAAATTGAGTGCTGGGAAGTGAAGCTGAGAGGAGCGGACCTTTTCCTCTCACACCTTTCCTTGAAGGTACCGGGCAGGCCATGCCTGGCATTGCTTCTGAGGTAAGAGGCTCAGGCTGGGATGGGTAGGCCTGGACAGAGGGCCTTTTTACAAGTTAGAGATGCACAAGCGTGACTCCGCACCATTGCTCCGACCTGTGCAGAGACTCACCCTGATGTCTTAGGATAACAGCCACCCAGGTGAGTCCTCACAGTAGACTGCCAAGGCAAGCCACCTTCTTCTGTGTGCCCGGTTTGTGTGGTTTGGTTTAAGAAGTTGTGAAGGCGCCAGTAGTTTGTGCCAGGTGTTTGTGGCACAAATCCTTGGACTTGGGCCACTGGTGTTTGTAAAGGACTCTTCTCGATTATTTCGTTATAACTTGCAGTTGAAGGGGTGAATATGGGGTGTGGGGGGGGGAGTAAATACAGCAGTAACTCATATATTAAACATTTTATCAAATTTTGGGGGCTAAATGTTAGCAATAGTCAGATCCTGTGCACATTAAAGTCAAATCTGACCTCCCAGTTATTAAGAAAATCAGTCAATTAAGAAAAAATTATTTAAGGTATCATTACTTAGTCTCTTTTCCACCTCACTTATACTTTTTACTTGGTTTCTAATTCAGCCATCAGGATAAAAGGTGTCAGAGTTGCTGAGGGCAGGAGGCATGCTGGCAGTGGAGGAGCAGCGGGGAGAGGCAGTGGGGAGCTTGGGCAGTGAGGCCAGGCTTCTGAGAGCTGCTCTGTGCTTTCTCTGTCTGCTTGCCCAAAGGGTTTGTCTTTGACTATATAAAAATAAGCATGAAGGGTCCAGGCAACAGTTAATTTGTTCATATCTTCCATATTGCTGCTGTTTAAAGTCCATCTAGACATACTGAGCCTAGGTATAGCAATTAAAAAATACATTTAGCTGGATCTAACATAGATTCTGCCTGCTGGGTTTCTTACTATTTTCACAGGCAAAGTACAGAATTATGTACCAGTCCTGAGGAGCCATACTGTAGTCAGTCTCTAGAACACTGCAGTGGACGTTTAGGAGAGAGAGGAACCTTTCTCCTGACTACCATTGGCATGCCCACCACCCCCAGCTTCGTCCCTGACTT
Organism: Mus caroli; assembly: GCF_978045245.1. NCBI lineage: Eukaryota > Metazoa > Chordata > Mammalia > Rodentia > Muridae > Mus > Mus caroli. The sequence goes on along the minus strand of NW_028227257.1, from coordinate 36,019,651 downwards.
GAGTCCAGGGATTGTCAGGGAGCTTGCTGCTGAGTCCTGTTGGCACCCACAGCTGCCTCAGTACCGCTGCCACTGCCAGGGAAACCCTGTTCCCTCATCTTGACTTGGAATTAGCATAGCTGATGCCCTTCCATAGCACACTCTGCTCCTGTCCTTTTATGTGGAAATCTCTGCTGTGCTCATCTGAGTTGGTTTTTAAACTAACCAATGCCACCAAACTCCTGAACCTGCCTGCTGGTGGAGGAGACCCTGGCCACTGATCCCTCGTGCGCGCAGTGCTGTTATCTAGCATGGCCGGCGTACTCTACTGGCTGGTCTGTCCGTCCTCTGGTCTCCTTTTGTAGTCGGTTTCCACCCTGATGCCTGGCCCTCCCTGTCTTGGACCCATCCTGACATTTCCCCTTCACATCTGTCTTTGGATTTGGTTTTCTACCTCACTGTGGCAGTTGATAGTTTGTTAATATGGATGTTTCAAAATCTTCTCCCGCACTGTCTCCAGGGGCCATTTCCTCAAGCACGGGTGTTTAGAAATAACGCTTCTCACCGGAAACCAGCAGAGGCAGCCTTTCTGCTAGAACAGGTCCACTCTGCCCAGGTTAGAGCCAGCCACGCACAACTGCAGAATCGTGTTTTACTTTCTTTTCAGTTACAGGTCACGACCGATTCCTAAGTCAGTTTCAAGTTGCATTTGAGAGACTTAAATACTTTAGATATATTCAGGTATTGGTTGAATAAATGAATACAGTGCTTCCAGTGTTGCCTTCTAAGAATTGGGCAAGCACTAAATGGTGACTATTAAGAAAAACACATGAAGTTAGAAAGTAAACTTAATGGGAGGCTGGGGGAGGGGTGGATTGATTCAAACATCATAGGGATGATTTATTTATTTTTAAATTTACTTATTTTATTACCTATATGAGTGCTATATCTGTGTGTACACCTGCATGCCAGAAGAGGGCATCAGATCTCATTACAGATGGTTGTGAGCCACTATGTGGTTGCTGGGGATTGAAGAGCAGACAGAGTGCTGCTCTTAACCGCTGAGGCATCTCTTCAGCCCTGAATGATAAATTTTAAATAGAACATTTTAAAAAGAAAGACTTGGTTGTTGGTTAAAAAATACTTACATAGGGCTGGAGAGATTGCTCAGTGGTTAAGAGCACTGACTGCTCTTCCAAAGGTCCTGAGTTCAATTCCCAGCAACCACATGATGGCTCACCACCATCTGTATTGTGATTGACAGCTTCTTCTGGTGTGTCTGAAGACAACTCATAAACAGTGTACTCATAAGCAGAAAATAAATAAATCTTTATAAAATACTTAGATAATCTTTAAAATCTTTAAAAAATACTTAGATATCAACATTATTCTGGACTAGAGAGGAATTGAAGTGTTTCTAGTTTTTCCTTGGTAATATTATTTGAACTTTTTTTCCCATTTCTTACAAGGATCAGAAAATACTGCTAAAGCACTAAAAGGTTTAAATTTGATTTTTTTAAAAAAAATGTAATAAGCATACACAGGTAATAAGAATATGAGTATAGCAATATTGAAGTTTTTGTTAGTTTTCTATCTACTGTTAATTTTCTGACTGCCACTGTATTAAAATATGCTGCTATTCATTTACAGTAATAGCATCTATATGAAAACTGTGGATTTGGTTAGCAGGATTTGAGGAGATTGAGAAGATGTGGACTAGATAGCCAGGATTGGAGTGGATGTAGCACTCTTAACAATCAATGATTGGATGCCAAATTACCTTAGAAACCTATACTAGGTTCCCACTATATCTCAGTCCCCTACATGCTTGCAGGCATCTTTTTCTCTTGTCTTTCTGTGACTGAGTCTCACTAATGTCACCCAGGCTGGGCTTGAACTGGTGATCTTCCCGCCTTAGCCATCAAACTGCTTCATTGGATATAGGTGAACACTAGCTTCTTGAATGTGTGCTTAAATAGCAGTTTGCTGCAGAGCATTTATTTCCATCACCCCCAAAAGAAAATTACCACTTAGCAGTCAGTCCCTTTCCAGTTCTCTGGGCCCTGGAAACCACTGGTCTACTTACAGATTTGCCTTGGGGACATTTTATATAAATAGAATCATGTTGTGTGCCGTCCTTTCTCTTTGGCTTTTTAATTTTTTTCTGAATGTGATGTTTTCTGAGGTTCATTTATGTTGTAGCATGTCAGTTCCTCATTTTTGCTTTATTGTGTGGCTGTAGTGCATTTAAAATCTCTTCACTTAATGGACTTTGAGGTAGTTTCCAGTTTGCATCTGTGTGAATAATGGCTCTGTGAACATTTGTGTATGGTTGTTTATATGGGGATATTTTTATTTTCTATGTATACAAAGAACTGTATCTGGTGACTCCATGTTTAGCTCTTTGAAAATTGCTCAAGTGGTTGAGTTTGCAATTTTGTTGCTGCAATGTGAGGTTACAGCTTGTCCACACTAACATTTGTTCATGGATAACGTGTGTGTGTGTGTGGGGGGGGGGATGCCTGCGTGTGTGTGTGTGTGTGTGTGTGTGTGTATTTGTGTGTGTGTGTGGGGGGGGGTGTTTTGCTAGACTGGCTGGTCTGCAAACCTCTCAGTTTTTCAAGGCAGGGTTTCTTTGCATAGCCCTGGCTGTCCTGGTACTTAATCTGTAGACCAGGCTGGCCTTGAACTCACAGAGATCTGCCTGCCTGTGCTTCTGGTTCTTTTTGTTGTTGTTATTGTTACTGAGTTGAGAAGATTCTTCATATATTCTGAGTAAAAATTTCTTAGTGATTTGAAAATCTCATTCTGTAAGGCTTTCTTCACTTTTTAAATGCACTTTTTTTGGCTCTTATATAACTTGGTGTTATTTTGAGTATCGGTAATTTTATGTTATTAAGTCTTTTAAGCTTGTAATCTTTGCTTTAGAAAAGTACAGACTGATGTATATTGGAGTTAGTGTCTATGTACAGGTAGTTGGACAGTAGAAGACAGAAAGATTAAAAACTGCTTTAAGATCTTTTGGCATCAAAAACTTGTTTAAACCCCTCATCCAGAATAATAACTAATATCATGACAGGATTATTTTTCTGGCTAGTATAATCCCAAATTAAACTGTTAGCCTTCATTATTAACAGTAAAATTTTTATTTATTCTAATCTCAATCTATAATTTATAAAAGAAATATGCCTATGTGTGTGTGGCGGGGGTAGGGGAGGGTAAGAGGTGGAGGCCAGAGGTCATCCTTAGATGATGTTTCTCAGAAACTGTCCCTCTTGTTTTTGAGACAAGGTCTCTCACTTAGGGCTTATGGATTAGTTCTGGCTGGCAGGCCACAGCCCCAGGAGATAGGTGGTTGATGGTTGCTGTCTTCTAGGTGGTTGGGAGTAGGAGTGCAGTACTGTGCCCAGCTTTTGCTGTGGTGTTTGGGATCAAACGCAAGTCCTTATGGCTTGCATAGACTGCACTGTACTTCCTAAGCTTTCCCCGCATGGTGAGTTAAATTTAAAGACAAGCAATTAATGTTACTGAATACTGAGCAGGGCTTTGAAATACTTACATAATGTTTTGGTTTTTGTTTTGTTTTGTTTTTTGAGAGCGAGAGCGAAAGAAAGAAAGAGATGTTATAGGGCTGGAATTTTCCCAGCCAAGAAACTGAAACCATCTGTTCTGCTTCATGTAAAAGTTTTCAAGGTATTATTAATATACAGACTAGGAAGGTGATCTCGGCTAAGGCTCTAAGAATCCTGTGAGGAAAACATAATTCAGGGCTAGGCTCATTCAGTAGAGTACTTGCCCAGCATGCGTGAAGCCTTGGATTCAATCTCAAACATAGCATTAAACAAGCACAGTGTCTGCCAGACACTGTAATCTCAGCACGTGAGAGGTGGGGAGAGGAAGATGAGAGACTTAAACTATGTCACACTTGACTACACAGTCATTGACAACCAGCCTGGGCTCCATGAGACCTTATTCTAAAGAGACAGATGGGGTCAGGGACCTTGATACCACCCAGCTGCTTAAGGAGCCCTTTGGAGATTTTAGGAGGAGGGGCGGTTGCAGTCATTTCCCCACATAATTAATGGTGGGCATGGCTTACAAGCGTGTGTTAGTCGGGAGTCAGTAATGCTCACACTCCTAAGATTTTAAGTCTATGCCAATCTGTAGCCAAAATGCAGTGTTTTATATTTGAAATTAGAAGAGTTGTAAGCCCTTTTGCTTCTCATTGTAGGCCTCAGGAGTTCAGGTTGCGGATGAAGTATGTCGCATCTTCTACGACATGAAAGTTCGGAAATGCTCCACACCAGAAGAAATCAAGAAAAGAAAGAAGGCTGTCATTTTCTGTCTCAGTGCAGACAAAAAGTGCATAGTCGTTGAAGAAGGCAAAGAGATCTTGGTGGGAGATGTTGGCGCCACCATAACTGATCCTTTCAAGCATTTTGTTGGAATGCTTCCTGAAAAAGATTGTCGCTATGCTTTGTATGACGCCAGCTTTGAGACCAAGGAGTCCAGGAAAGAAGAGCTGATGTTCTTCCTGTGGTGAGCATAGGATATGGAGCCGCTAGAGAACTGAGAGCCAGTCTCCTACTGCCCACTCGTGGGGAACCAGTTTAGGGATCAGAATGGTATTGGCAATGTTGGGGGTTGAGCCCAGGACCATACATGTATTAGGTACGGGCTCCAGCACTGTATCTCCAGACCCCGCAAAAAAAATTTGTGTTGAAGCTACTCATATTCACTGTCAAAATGTTTACAGTCTTCATAAAGTCTAAGCCGTCTTGAGTTTAGCTACATTGTCTTCTTGAAAGGATGCCACTTTAGGTAGTTTATTTTGTGGACTCTTAGAAGATAATGCTTCTAAATCAGAATTCCCTGATTCTCCGCAATGTTCCGGCTGTAAAGCAGGCCCTCTTCACCATGTCGTGCTGTGCACTAGCACGCTCTGCTGGGTCCACGCTCCTCACTTAAGCACTTGTCATCTGTTTCTTTTCAGGACGTTGATGTCATTCCTCCTTCACTGTGGTCCTACTATGTCTGTAGTATCTAGTTAGTTCCCCCCAACCTGCATAGGGATACTTCATTTTTAATTTAAATTTCAATTAGTTAAAAAGATAACATCTATATTTTGAGACAGGGTCTCCTTGTATAGCCCAGGCTGGTCTGGAACTCAACAGTAGCCCTTTCTAGTGCTGGAAGTACAGGCATGGTCTGCCTTTGTTTAGTTGAATGAGTATCTGTATTTCCAATGTGTAGCCACATATGACTGACAGAAACAGCATTTTCACTGTTGCAAAAGAGTCAGCGGAACAGTGTTTTCTTTTTTCTTTTTCTTTTTTTTTTTTAAGATTTATTTGTTTATTATATATAAGTCCACTGCAGCTGTCTTCAGACATCTCAGAAGAGGGTGTCAGATCTCATTACTAATGGTTGTGAGCCACCATGTGGTTGCTGGGATTTGAACTCGGGACCTTAACCGCTGAGCCATCTCTCCAGACCATGAACAGTGTTTGCTAGTGAGCATTTTAAGATGATTTACGTGGCCTTTTCTGGTTATTCTAGTCTTGAAATATTTGACATTAAGCCTTAGACAAAAGTCTTTCATTCCAGCATTTGGGAGGGAAAGGTACCTTTTTCCCACTGTGGTTATTGTATGTGACCATTTATGACATGAGAAGTAGAAAACTTAGATTCTGAGGCCTGGCTCGTCTCCACTGGAGTGTTTAAGACGATGGAGGGTGTACTTTCTCTACGGCAGCCTTTGTGACTCTGGCATCTTTCTGTCCAGGGCACCAGAACAAGCACCTCTGAAAAGTAAAATGATCTATGCAAGCTCGAAGGATGCCATCAAGAAGAAATTTCCAGGTAGGAGCTAGACTCGTCCGTCTCTGAAGCTTTCATGGGTGCAGTGGGTCCCCAGGGTTGGGACTGGATGTTGTTTCTAAAGCCCACCTAATTATCTTCATAGAGCTTTAGAAGCAAAGGGCAGCAAAGGGAGCATCGTCTGTCTTGGGCAAGTCATGGTATCTGCTGGCCCCGTTCATGACCCTGTCCATTTCCTATTGGCTGTACATCACTGTACAGCTGGTTTTAAACTACTTTTTCACATAACAGGTGGGGATCCGTTGGTTTGTCATTCATTGTTTTTGAATATAGTCAATGACAAAGCTGCAGAAAGGAGATACTCATAGCAGCGGACATTCTTTTGTCTCTAGCTTTACTGTTGAATGGCGTGATTTTAGGTAATTGAGTCCTAAAGGAAAGTACGCTCACCTGAGCTGGCAGGTTGACTTGCGGCTGGGTCCCTGGGGTCCGGATGACGTGGCCTTGGCCAGACTCCAGTCAGAAGACATTGGTATGGTAGAAAGAGCATGGGGGATAAACTCAGGCTTGCACAAGGGCTGAGCTTGCTAACTGCTGTGTGACCTCAGCCAGAGCCTTAACCTCATGGGCCTCGTTCTCTCAGCTCTGGGGCAGGAGGCTTGGTTTGTGTGTCCTGCCACCTCCCCTCCTCTGTGATTGCCAAACAGCTGAGGGAGCAGAGCTTACATGGTTTACCCAGTGTTGGTTTTGTGTGTTTTCTGTGACTGGTTTTTGCATTCCTGGAGTAGAACTGGTTCACCCCAGCTTGTTCTAATGAGTTAAGTAGTCGGCATTCCTGCTTCCTTTCCCAGTCCTCTTCAGTGGGTTCTTTGTTCTTTAGGTTGATTTGGGGGCCCTAGAGTAAGCTCACAAATATCAACTGATAACTTGAAGCTCAGTGACTTCTCAGCTCAGTACTTTGATGAAACCTAAGACTTAAGGGGAATTGCTACATAAGACTTGATTTAGGGATATTAAGTGATAGTCACCATGTCACCTGTCTTGTGGACTCATCGGTGGCTTTCTCAAATTAGTCCAGAGTTGTATAAAAACTGACCTGTGGTGCTTTGAGAAGAGTTTGGAAAGTGATTGTCAAATGGTAGACTAACTGTTCAGCTTTTTAAAACATTCTGTGCAGAGAACCTGCTGCGTGGAAGCCCTTGGGTGAGCTAGTTCTACAGTGTGCCGATAGAATTGTCCTCAGGCCCACCAGTGCCACAGCTTACATGTCCAGTCTTATGTGTGGTGTGAAATGCAACCACAGAACTTGGTTTTCTGCAACACAGTGTTTAAGTTCATGCTTGCATTTTTATTTGTTTATTTATTTATTTAGTTTTTTTTTTTTTTTTTTGAGGCTAGGTTTTTTTGTATAGTCCTGGCTGTCCTGAAATTCTCTCTGTAGACCAGACAGGCCATCCACCTGTCTCTTTCAAGTGCTGGGATTAAAGGTGTTCTCCACCACCGCCCAGCTTCTACTTTATATGTTCATATGAGCATCAGTGTGCAGATTCATTGACAATTGACATGTGAGTGCAGGTGCTCTCAGAGTCCAGGGCACCATAGTCACAGCTGGCTGGTTTGTGTGGTTGGAAGTCATCCTGTGTGTGAGTGCTGGGGACTGATCTCTGGTCCTCTGACAATCATAAGCACGCTTAACCATTCAGCCATGTCTCTAGCCCTGTATTTTTACTTGTTTTAAAAATTAGGAAAAAATTACTGGCCTGCCTTTTTGTTGAAGTACCACCTTAGTAACATGTGTTCACAGACTGAACAATGGGTTGTATCTAGTTACTAGCTCACAAATCCTTCCTCAATGCTTACTTTCCCTTGTACCATTCCCCTGCCTCTTCCTGAACCCCAGTAGTAACTGGTATCCTGGCTTCTGACCGCATACAGTAGCTGGGCTGATTTAGACTTGAACAGATGGAGTCATGTCCACTTGTGTTTCTGGTTGCTTTCAGGCAGCATTACATTTGTTGACGGGGTCAGTATTTTGATGCATGTGCTTATACATGATTTCTTCCCGCAATCGGATACTGTTCTGTAAGACTGTAAATTAGTTTTGGTACCTTAGAGAAATGAATAAGCTGCTGCATAATCCTAAACAGAATTTGTTCTTCTCTCTAGGGATAAAGCATGAGTATCAAGCAAATGGGCCAGAAGACCTCAATCGGACCTGTATTGCTGAAAAGCTAGGTGGCTCCTTAATTGTAGCCTTTGAAGGATCCCCTGTGTAGACCACCAGTCAGTGCCACGAATTGAAAGCTTCCATACTGAACACTATCCTTTCACTATATAAGTAAAGCAAATATATTAGGCCAGGATCTCACTGAGGAATTTGTCTTGTCATCTTTTAGAGTAAACTAAAAATTGTATAGTGTCTGCAAACACTACCCTACCTAAATCCAGCCTCTAAGGTCTCACTGGTGTGGAATTAAACTCTTATTGGCCAAATGCCTGTTTTCATGAGGTGACTTGTAAAAATTTTGTTAAGCTCAGGATTTTTAATAACACAGTTCACAAAACAGCACAAGGCAGTGTGACGAGAACTCCTCATCTTTGCTAACCTCAGCAGTTACTTTGTTTCTTTTGTTTAGAAAAGTGATTGCAATCCGTGTATTTTGACCAAAATTCTCTATTTTTCCTTGACTTAAAATAATGAGACATAATTTTCTTTATAATGTGTACAACACCTAATATACACTAACAGCAGTAAGACTAAGCCAGGCAGTCTTAAAAAATTCTATCAGATGTGTCATGAGACTGTTTCAGACTCATGTCTGCTTAAAATTCACGCTGACCTTGCAGAGCACCAGAGCATGGGGCTGGCATGCAGGAAGCGCCCTGTGTCTGCAGCAGGAGGCTCTGGGCTGGGACACGGCTTAGAGTGACTTTCTGTCTTAGAAATCATGGTATATCCTCAGGAGAATGTTCCGTGTCTCGCAACAACTAATTATATTGCAAATTATTAGGGCTTCATTGTAATCTACTTTATTAATGAAAAATGACAAAGCAGTGTACTGATAAGCCAAGGTGCTTTTGATCTGTAATTTCTTCTCTAAAACTGCTGCATCTGGTACAGTAGGCTGTGGAAGGGTGTTGATTATGTTTCCTATGGGGCCTGGTAGGATGCAAATCCCTAGAGCAGTTTACCAGCTCTGTGTGAAATTGAAGCAGGTACCATGGATGACACAGGACTGCCCAACAGCACTTGGAAATGATTGTTAACATCACAGGCATGGCACCGAACACTGTAGAGATGCACAGTCAGTTGAACTTAGTAGCAGTGCTGGCTTTGTGTAATAAAGGAAGCATTTGTAACTTACCCTTTCTTTGTGTGGTTATTTGTGTATGAGTTGGATATAAAGAATCTTCTGTCTCAGTTTGTTTTTCTGTTGCTGTGATAAAGATCATGTCCAAAAGCAACTTGAGAAAAGAGTTCATCTTACAACTTCCAGAATCCATCACTGAGGGAAGTCAGAACATGAACCCAAGAGACATGAAGGAATGCTGCTTATGGCTTGCTCAGTTTGTTTTCTTACATACTCCAGGACCACAAGCCCAGAGGTAGCACTGCCCACAGTGGACTGGGCCCTTCTATGTCAATCATCAACTAAGAAAATGTCTCCAAAGACTTGTTACAGGGCAATCTAATGGGGGCATTTTCTCAACTGAGATTACCTTTTCTCAGATGTATCAAGTTGACACAAGATGAAACAAGCCAGTCTACCGTCCTTAGGCAGTAAGCCTTCCAGGTTTTGGCATTTGTTAGGATTAGGGTCATAGTACACTCATCTGCTTAAATGAGAATGCAGTTGTAAAAGTTGGACATCCCTTTTCTATTCCAAAAAGATTTTGCAAGCAAAATCTAAGTTGCACTTTCATCAGACTCTTTAAAAACAATTGGCTGCTTGTTGAGATTCATCCTGAATCTATGTAAAATAGCTTTCAGTAGACATTGTAGTAGGCCTCAGAGCCTAGGAGACCAAGAATACCCCATGAATTATTCATGGCTCTTTAAAAGTGTTTCTGCTTGTGGAGTATGGTTCCACTGCCTTTACCACAGCTGTGCTCAGAAGTTCAGGCACATAGGTGTGTTGTGATGGTTTAAATATGGTTGGCCCAGGGAGACGTGGCCCTGTTGGAGTAGGTGTGTCTCTGTGGTTGTGGGCTTTAGACCCTCATCCTAGCTGCCTGAAAGCCAGTATTGTGCTAGCAGTCTTCAGATGAAGATGTAGAATTCTCAGCTCCTCCTGCCTGGATGCTGTCATGTACCTGCCTTGAGGATAATGGACTGAACCTCAGAACCTGTAAGCCAGCCCCTATTAAATGTCACTTATAAGACTTGCCTTGGTCATGGTGTCTGTTCACAGCAGTAAAACCCTGACTAAGATGTGTGTAAGACAGGAGTGCTGCAGGGAGGCTTTTAAGCAATCTGTAAGTGCACATTGGGAGAGAAATGGGGTAGATCCTGATGGTTCCTGGAACCTGTTTGTGTTCTGTAGGTGGCTTTTGCTAAGTTTCAGGGGACACCTAGTCTGAGTCCCAAGTTGTACTAACAATTATTTGTTATTATAACAGTTAAGGTTTACATATTCACATTGGTCAAGAACAAAACTGCTATGCATATGCCACTTCTTGAAGATGTTTACACTCTCAACACTAAAATGTCTATAGGGAAAGCCAACTTAGGATTCACCTAATGGGTACTTTTGGTTCCTGAGAAGGATGCCTACGTGGCCAATACAGACAGAATTCTACCAGAAGTTAGCTATGATGATGTTACTTCTGAAAATATCAGTTTCTGGAAAGCAGCCATGACTTGGATAGTCGAATCATGGTCTTACTACAGAGCTGCCTAGGTCCCTGGCAGCTTCATCTCTGTAGCCCATTGGAGAATGAACCCGCCAAGGATTTAGAACCATTTTGAAATAATACAGTTTGGGCTGCCACTGGAAGAAGGGACACTCTGTGTAACAGGATGTTCAGGGGAGCCAGGGTTCCTGGGACATGTGGTAGGGCAGCTGACCAGGGTACCTGGAAAGCTGCTGGCTAGTCCTTCTGTAGCCAGCATGGAGGGAAAGCAGTTCTAACTAGGCAGCTTGACTTGTAACAAGCTCAGGTGTCATGACTCTGGCTCTGCTTCTGAAGGTTGGGTTTTGTTTAGTGCAGTGGATAAGATGTCCAAGGGATGGAAAGGCAGTGGGAAGGCATTTGCGGAGGGTGTCTTTGCCTCTTGCCTACTTTGGTAGGTTGTCTGTTGTTCCTGTCCTTACTACACTGCTTCCTTGTCCAGGTAGGCCCCATGAGGCTGCCTACAAGCCAGCATCCTGCCATGAGGGCCATGAGAGATGACCAGAGGAGCACACTTATCACAGCAGTGGTCTGCACAGTAGAGCTTCCCACTTGGTGGTATGGGCCCTATGACATTGGCCATCAAGGGCAGCTCTGGTGTGGGATGTTCTAAAGGGAAGCTTTTTGTAGCCCTGGTGGTGCTAGAGGAAGTAGGGCAGTCCTGGAGAGTGGGATCTTCTGAGAGATACTTGTTCCCACCTCCTCTGTCAAGTGACTAGAAGCTGGGACTGCTTGAGCACTTTAGTTTTGGTAGACTAGGCACTGTGAGGGCACGGCCCCTGTGGTATTTGCCATATTGAACAAGGTGGTAGCAATGGCTGCACCTGCTAACCTCTCCCTCTGCACAAGGCCACTGCTCAGAGTGAGTTGCTTTTCGCTACTTAAGAGACCTGTGTATAGAAGCAACCTTGTTTAGGAACAGCTGGGGCTAGCTGAGGCAAGATCCAGTACACTTCCATAGCAGTTACTACCTGGCAAACCCAAGCTCCCTCTGCTGGCCAGTGCTGTTTCTGGGCAGGTTTCGAGGACTGGTGGGACCTTTGAGCCAAAGATGCTTAAGTAGTGTGCATAAGGTGCCAAGCCAGCCTCCTACAGGCTGTAACTGGTAAACATGGCTTCCACTGGTGGCCCGAGGAGAGTAGGTGACAAGTAGAAGCCATGGCATCTTGGCACACTGATTCTGAAGCTTGGTAAGGTAACCTTGCCACCTTTACTCAGTAGTGCCCTACTCCTGTGCCATCAGAAGCCATCGCCCTGGGCACGGGTGCTGTTAAGACCCTCCCCCACTCCTGTGCCTAAGACCATCAGAAAACAATGTTTACTTAATGATTTATAACTACCAAATTACAATGAATAACTGAATTTATAACTTCAAATTAATTATGAAGTAGCAGTGAAGATTGATGGTTTTAGGGGTGCCACAGCATGAACAGGAAGGGTGAGAACTGACTTAAGAGTTCCTGTGATTAAGGCAGAGCTGGAGCCACACACCATGTATTCCTGTAATTTCTACTCAGTCTCCCAGTAGGGAACCGTGGGGCTTAAGGCTCAAGTTTCAGAGGCCCCTCTCCCCCTTGGCCTCTTTGAAGGTTTTGTATTCCTTGCTTAAAAACTGTCTCCTACTGCCATGCCACATGACCTGATACCGTCTCAGCCTTCCCTCCTCTTTCCCATCTACCCTTCCTCTGGCACCTTGTTCATTAACACACAGCAGAGCCATGTCACAGTTCGTAGGTGCTCCCCAAGCTGGGGCCAGAGTGCTTGGTCATGTGGCCTCTGGTAGTGTCAAAACCTTGGTTTATGTTCTGTGGCGTGAGGAGGCTGCAAGAGACATTTCCCCAAGATTCCTGTGACAGCAGGAGTGCCACCTACCACCCCAGGTTGCTCTGAAATGCAGAACAGTGTGGAAATCTCACCTTGCAGTCACGCTTACCCCATAGGATGTATAGTGGCATCCAAGGGTCAGCTGTCCCTTGCCAAGTTCAGTCAGATTTGTTAGGATTTAGAGGATAACAGGTTAGGGGTGGAAACTATTGCCTGATGGAAGTTTAACAAGACTGGATGAAGCCTGGCACAGGAACCAGGAGCTGCTCAGGGCCACTTGCTGGTGGTTCACACCCTACTGTGACTATACATAAACTCCATGTTTCCTCTGTGCAAGCCCATATACCACTTGAACAAGATTCCCCTAGATCAGGTTATTGGTCCACCAAGAGCTCACAGTTCTGAGGTCACAGGAAGTATAGAGTGGCTTCTACCTGAGAACAGTTGCCCTGCACCCCCCACCCTCAACCCATCCCCACCCCCACCCCCGGCATAGTTATGTATCCAGGTCCCTGCTATGCCTGGGGAACTCTGTAATTTAGGAAGTGACTGGGGGTGGGGGTAGGGGGCGGCAGCCAGGAAGCAGGGGACTCCAAGCCTTCAGATTCTGTGCAGGGTCCCAGCCTTCAGAAAACCTCATGTCTTGAGGGACAGCTATTCTTGGCTTTCCTCAGGCTCAGTAGCTAGATGGGAGAGGTCCCCCAGAAGATCAGACAGAACCCCAGTGCCGGGCAACACGTTGGTTTTAATGGCATTGACATCCAGGCAGTCACATGTCAGTTCTGCTTAGCAACTTCCAGGGGTGACAGGCTGCAGCCTTGCTGGGCTGGGCTGAGGCCCTCCAGTCTGCTCAGCAGCCTCTGAGAACTCACCACCTGGCCTGTTGCTTCCCAACCCGGCCCCACTGAGAAATACAGACAATTGCACTGATTGACATAAACCCCGAGAGTCCTGGACTCCCAGCACACCCTGGTCTGTCAGCGTTGAGGAGGGCTTTGGCGTCTGCTCGAGGTGGTCCAGGGCTGCTCCCGGGAATAGTGTTTATCGAATGTGACAAAGGTTCTTTTACAGACTGGGGTTCCGCAAGATTTATTTCTGTGGTTCTGAGACTTGTCTCCAATGGCTTCACTGGAAGTTGGGCCTGGATAACGCTGTGTTGGTTGGTTTATTTGTAAGGAATGTGTAAGGCATTTTGGTAAGTTGAACAGTTTGCCGAGGAGACTCAGACAGAGGTTCCCTCCTTTGAGCTGCTACCATCCTCCTGCAAACAAAGTAGACATGTAAAGGAACGACCGGGACAGGAGTCAAGGCACACCCCCTCTACTTCCCTGTGCCCAGGACTCATAAATCCTCAGAGAAGCTCCGTAAGCACCTCCAAGCACTTCAGAGGAAGCAAATCTGTCAGTCTGGAGGCCCAAAGTTGACTCCAGGGGCTGGGGGTGCATGCATAGGAACTGGGGTGACCCTATGATGAGAGGAATCTAAGGCACCGATTGTAGCTGAGAATCTGGTTTTGCAGGCAAGGGACTCCACACAGGCTGCAGGGTCAGGACAAGCCAGCAGTGCACATGTCAGTTCCTCTTATATATAGTTGTCTATCCCCAGTGTCCTGCTTCCCTGGGCCCCTAGACAGCAAAGCACTGGAGGCCTGGACGCTTGCCCTGCAGCCCAGCCTGCACTGAGTACTCACCGCTTTTCCCAGTTGTTCTTGCAACTTCTTCACTGTGTCCTTCTCTTTCGTCAGCTGCTCCTGGGTTGTCTTCAACAGCTCCTGAAGTTTGATGGCAGCACGGCCCAGGTCACTTGTTAACCTCTTCTCTTTTTCTAGTCTCTCCTGTGGGCCAGAAGGTTCAAGCAGTCAGCTCTTACATGATATACCAAGAGGAAGAGCTAGCTCTAATGACGTCGATGAATACAGAGAGCTATCTGGTTACTAAGTGCTGGCTGGGAGAAAGCCTTTGCTGACAGTTCTGCCTGTGTTCTGTCAGCTTTTGCTATGCTCGGACAGCTTCCCGGCCTACTGTCTACCATGCACTGCCTAGTGTGAAGGCCACTACATGTGTAGCTGAACCAGGACTTTAGGCTTACATTTAAATGACACTAACTTGTAACTGAGATATGACTTAGTTCTGGCCAAGGGCCTTCCACTAGGTGTGGCAAGGGAAGCCAATGCCTGAGCTGTTCCCTCAGGATGGGCCCCTCTCCCAGAACAAGAATGACTGACTGGTGGTTTGAATAAGAATGGCCTCTACAGGCTCATATATTTGAATACTTAGTCATCAGAGAGTAGCACTATTTGAGAAGAATTAGGAGGTGTGGTTTATTGGAATAGGCGTGGCCTTTGAGGAAGTGTATCTCTGGGAGTAGGATATGAGCTTTCAAACCCCATACAAAGTTACTTTTTTGACCCATGGATCAGGATGTAGCTCTCAGCTCCTGGCTCTAGTACCATGGATATTGCTATAATGAGGAATGAACTTCTGAACCTGTAAGCAAGTCCTCAATTAAATGCTTTCCTTTATCAGTTGTCTTGGTCATGGTATCTCTTCACAGTAATAGACTAGTGACTAAGACAGTGACCAAAGTCTTGAAGACCTTCAAGTCCAAACTGTACCCCAGCTCCATCCTCTACCTTCAGCTGTGTAACCTCTTCTTTCCCTGAAGACTCCAGGGGGCCAGCAGCACGGAGTTTCTCCAGCTCTTCTTGTATCCGACATGCTGTGCGTTGAGCCTTGTCAGAGAGGGGACACATCTGGGTGAGTTGCCTAGTGGTCAAACCTGGCTAAATTCACTGGGCTGGGGGAGGCGGGCGCATCCCCAGCCTAAGAAGACAAAAGCTCATATTGATTCACATGGGCAAGAAGCTTGGAGATAACCCACAAGCACCCAGGCCTTCAGGACCTCCCAAAGATGCAGAAACCTACAAGGCTCCTGGGGCAGTCAGCACCAGTGCCCATGCACTGGGTGCCCCATAGCTTCTTAGCCCAGGTGCCTGGTGGGAAAGTTGGGAAGGACAGAGATGATGCCCAAGCTCTCAAGACACTTGTAGGAGCTGGGGCCACTAGGCAGAACCTAACCTCCTCAAACTCAGCTGTGAGCTTCTGCCGCCGTGTCTGCTCATCCTCCAGGGTGGCTTCTGTCCGCTCCAGCTGTGTTTTCAACTGTATGGAGATACCACAAATGGGACTGGAGAGGCTCGCAGAGGCCCCTCTGGGGCAGACTGAAACTGCAGGCTCCCCCTTCAAGCTATTTCTAGGATTCCCTGGGCCTTTCCCCACCCTAAGTCACTCTCAGCACTCCCATTTCTGGGGAGACAGCGCCTCAAGACTCAGGAGAGAAGCAGAGAAGTCGCAAAAAGGTGCTGGGGGAAACACTACACTCTAAGCCTTTCATAGGACTCACAGGGCAGGAAAGACCCCCAAAGCCATGGGGCAGGACATGGTCTACAATGGGAGTCCAATGATAGGTCCCTGCCTCTTGCCAATTGCTCTTGGTAACTGATCTTTTGGTCAAAACTCTGGAAGACAGATGTCCGGCTAGCAATGCCCCAGTAAAGGGCCACAGCTAAAGACAAATCCCCTTTGTGGCTACAGACCCAAACCCAAGCTACAGACAGGTCCAAAGTCCCTTCCTTGTGTAGTAAGGGCCAAGGGCCCTAGCCACCCGCCCTTAGCTCTACACCCTTCCATTCTGGGTACTGTCACCCAGATCACACAGGATGAGGAGGTGGTTAGCAGTGGGGATTGAAGTACCTGCACTCAGTTTAATCAGCCCATAGGCTGCCCACCCCTGAGCACCATGTGATGTTAGGGACACATCTGAGGACCAGCTTATCGCCCTAACCTTCATAGGGTCCTGCTCGGCTGGAGGGACAGCTGGAGACCCAGCCACGTCACCATCCTCTACGTGGCTCCTCATGTCACTCAACTGCTGCCTGACCTGAAACAGGGAGGGGTGGGTTTGTGCAAATACACACCAGTGGAATGCACCCATGCACACACACAAGCACCCATGCACTCGCCAGAGAGATGGGAAGGGGGGTGGGGTGGGGGGGGCGAGGGAGAGAGGAAGAGTGGGAGAGAGAGGGGGTGAGGGGGAGTAGGAGAGAGACTCCTCAGAGACATAGGAAGAGTAAAGGTCTGCCATCTGTGATCAATATTTATGTTCTCTAGTGCAGGAGGGATATTCCACTCAGCATCTCAAAAGCCTTGAGGCCAACAAGCCCCTTGACTAATGAGAGCCATGTGTATTTTTTTGAAGTGAACCTGTGGGGCAACACCCCTCTCCCCCAGGAGCAACCACACAAAACCAGGGAGTCCACATGGAACAGAGGCAACTGACAACATGTCCCATTCCAATTATTCAAGGATGTAGTGTCCTGCTCCCAGCCTTTTGGGGGCCTGGACAAAATGGTAAGACCATATTATTGCCTTGTAATTTTCCGGGTCCACCAGACCACTGAACCTCCCATCTGAAGGCCAGCAGAGTCACACAGGTTGCTTGGGAAAGGTCCCAGTCAGGACGCCTGGGGACAGAACTCAAAATATAAGCTCTTTAGGAGACCTGGGTGGCCTCAGTCTGCACTTAGCCTTCTCAAATGCCCCTGAGTGCAGAAAGCAAAGAACATAGTTCAAAGGTGACAAGAACCCTTGGCAGGCACGGTCTGTGTACATGCCTTGCCTGGGCTGTGTCCCATGGCGGGGAGGGGGGAGAGTGGGGGCACTTACCCAGACCCAACCTAGCAAATGGCTGAGAATGGCAGCCTTAAATTTGGGAGGCTTGGCCCGGACAGCATCTACTTGTGGTGTGGTAGTCTGGGCAAGGCCTAAAACCTGGATCCAGTGAGCTGGGCTTAGGAGAAAGTGTGGAGACGGGTAGCTAAACACACCAGAGCTGCTCTCCTAGACAGCTCATGTTCAATCTCCAAATTTCAAATGTTGACATCTACTTCAAAATGGCAATGCAGTTTAAAAGGAAGATAGCTGCAGCTGCACAGGCTATGGCCAGGGCTGGGGACCAGGATCCCTGTAAAGAGGAGACCAAGCAGCTGGGACATGGTTCTAGACACAGCAGCGGCAAACTGGGAAAACTACTGGACTACAAGAGACGATGTGCACAGGGCCACTCCTCACATCTCTGTACAGGTTTATCTGTTCTCAGTGCCTCGCAGAGGACCAGAAGGAGCAGGTCATCCTATAAAACTGTAAGACTGGCAAGGCCAGTTACATCATTGAAGCAGGAAAACATGCAGAAAGCACAGACATGCCTAAAGGCTATAAAGGACCCTCCTGTGATATCAGGAGTCCTGTATCCTGGACTGCTCGGTTGATCAAACAGGCTACTAAGGCCTACATGTCCCACAGCCCATGGTCTTGAGCAGATGCTAGATCTGCTCAAAGACAGGAAATGGAATGTGAACATCCTGGTCCCTGGCAGCTACAAACCCAACTAAGAGTTTTAGGCAAACTGCTGTAGTCCCCCTAAGCTTGCCCTACATGACTAATGTATGACATACCCTGCTAAGCTGCAGACACTCCACATGGATATCAAAGTTACATCATGGATATCAAGTTACATCACATGCATACCCCTTATCATACACCCCTGCCCAGGACATAAGTCAACCTACCAGGGCAAGCTCATCGCTTTGTTTCTGGGCTTCACTCTTGGCTTCATCCAGCTGAGACTGCGATTCTAGCAGAAGCTGCCTCAACTTGAGGGGAAACAACCAGATGAGGGTCGGGGTGGGGGGGGGGTGGGGGGGAGTTCCAATGAGTCCACACCTAAACTTGAGCCAGAATCCAAGCCCTGGAGATTTACACAGCACAGGGACAGATGTCCTACAGGAACAATTTCCTACACCCAGGCTTTTCAGAAACACCTGTTTTGGTGGTTTTAATGAAAATGGTCCCAATAGGCCTATAGGGAGTAGGCATTATTAGGGGGCATGGTCTTGTGGGAGTAGGCGTGGCTTTGCTAAAGGAAGTGTCACTAGCAGGTGGGGTTTGATGTCTTAGAAGTTCACCCCAGGCCTACTAGCTCATAGTTCACTTCCTGCTGCCTGCTGATCAAGATACAGAACTCTCAGCTACGACTCCAGCACTGTGTCTGCCTGCATACCATCATGCTTCCCACAGTGACAATAATTAGACTGAACCTCTGAACTGAAAGCCAGCCCCAATTAAATGTTTCCCTTTATAAAAGTTGCCATGGTCATGTCTCTTCACAGCAACAGAAACCCTAAGACACCTGCCCATTGTCTCATGTTAAAGAGCAAAAGTTTGCAATCAAAACTAGACTAAAGGTACCAGGCTTGGGAGTTCTACTCCTGAAATCAGAAGACAGAGACTGATTAAAATCCAGTGTCAGCTAAAAATGACCACAGCAAGCCAGGTAGAGAGGCCACACGCTGATGGGCCAGCCAGAGCATGAGGGGCCACACTCACAAAGAAGGCTTTGCCCCTGCCCTGCCTTGGGGCTGCCTTTCTGAAATCTGCCCCAAGTGCCCAGGGCTATCAATCCCAAGGGGCATCTGCAGGGTGTTGGGTGAAAGTCTGAAAACCCAGCTCTTAGGCTCCTGCTGACAAGCACACAAACAGTAAAGGAATCACTGGGAATAACCTAGTTTCCTGGGGCAGAGGCCACTTGGGAGCAGGACTTGGAATGATGGAATCACTCACCCCTGCCACCTCCTTGGCATAATTCTGACATTCTGCACTGGCGGCTGCCATGTGCTTCTCCAGCTCCGCTTCCAGATGTGATGTGTGCTCCCTTACCTGGACGGGACAGACATGGACATGGTCAGTCTCTCACTAGCCAGCAGGGGCCCTAACCATGCAAACTCTGGCTGCTCCTGAAACAAGCAAAGGTAAAGTGCCACTGGGTAAACTGAGCTCAGTAAGGGAACCATCACTGGCGAGAAAGCCTGTCCCTCACACTAACTGAACAGCGAACTGAAATTACAGTCCTGCTGGGTCCTCCCAAGTCCTTGGGCTTCAGGAGGAGTGGGCAGAACAGTTCTTAGATGTATACTGGCAAAGCTTAGGCTACAGGGCACCTTTACAAAGGCCAAAGTTTGCTGCAGTATCTTAAAGAGCATCAGGCCCCTTAATTCTTGACTAATTCTTAATTCTGAAGTTTACAACTAAAGCCACTGCTAGCCAGAACTATACACCCCATGACTCTAAGGCTACTAAGGCAGTAAAAGTTTATCACTGAGGCTACATAGGACAAAGCCCTTGCTTAGAGGAGGAAAGCCTCCTTGGACATGTGGTCCATGAGGAAAAAAAAAGAACAAGGACCCATGCAATCTTTGCGTGGCTGTCAGAACATGACCAGCAAATTCATAGCACAACAGAAAAGAACCCTCAGAAAGAGAAAGACATACCTGATCTGAGCTTTCAAGTTCTCCTTTTAGCTTCTCCACAATGTCTTCTAGATGTTTCACTGTGACCCGTGACTACAAGAGAGAAGACTCATCAGGCGTGAGAATCTGGCTGGAGGTTCCTTGGGGACGGGGTGGAGTGAGTCATACAGGCCGGGGTTATGTAGGCCACCCATACCTTGTGCAGCTCCTCCTCAGCAGCTCCCACCTTGGCCTTCCACACTCGCTCTTCTTCCTCCACACTCTTCTGCAGGTCTTTGAGCATGCCCTCCTGGAGGGGAGGTAACAGTAAGGTAGGCTCTCTCCCTCCTTAGCTTGACCCCACCAACACATACTATCTTCTTGAGTCTTAGCAGCACTATTGTGCCCTGCTGTCTGTTTAATTCAGTGTCACAGGCAGCCCTGGCAGAGCTATATAGCAGGAAATGAAGTCTGTAGCCCCAATAAAGCTTCTAGAACTCCTACCGTTCTGTAATCAAAGGGCTCAACCCTATTTACTCTGGGCCTACCTTGTTCTTACTCCTACCTGCCTGCCCAGGCATTCCCTGTTGAAACCATCTCTCCAGGCCCCAAACCTTAAACCCACTTATTTCTAACTTAACAACAAAAACTCAAGAGCTTTCTTTATCCCCTTTACCATCCAACAAAAGAAATGAGGCCCAAAGAGGGCAACAGGGCTACTTGAGGTCACATAGAACCTTGCTATCTCCTACCCCAAAGACCCCAAGTTCTGCCTCCTAGCAGTGCCCTAGGAACATCAAGTCACAGTCACTACCAAGGTTGGCCCCTGTTGCTCACCGTCTCTGCCAGGATGGTGCGGTACTGGTCACACTCAGCCTGCAAAGAGTTTTGGGTCTCCTCAGCTTCCCTCAACTTCAAGACTATGTCCTAAAGGCAGAGAGGTGAGAGGTGATCAGGTGTCTACTCAGTCCTTTGTCTTGGCAACTCACTGAAGACTGGGCTCTCGATTCCTAGGGGCCAGAGGGCTTAGACAGAGAAGCCCAGGGCACAACAATGTCACTTACCATGGAGGGCTCTAGGGAAGCAGGTGGTTTCTTCAGCAGCTCAGAGCCCTTCTCTTTGACTTCCTGTAGCCACTCGGCATAGTTCTAAAAGGAAACAGGCATGTGGCGCCAGGCTGTTCCCTGAGGCTTGTGGGGCCCGGGGAGCTGTCCTCCTTCCTACCTGGTGCGCTGAGACAGAGAGCCCCGGGAGCAAGGCCAGCAGGGTCTCCTTGGTCTGGGCCTCAGCCAGGTGCAGCTGCTTTTCTGACTCCTCCTGAAGGATGAGGGAAGAGAAGGGCAGCACTCAGCCCCTGCCCATTCTCACCACATGGGAGGGACAGGTCAGAGGAGGCTAGGCTGTTTGATCTGTGCCCCTGGTTATCTGTGCACACCAGCAGACACGCCAGTCCCATTAGCTTTCCTTTCCAGCTTGAGTGTACAAGAATATACACACACGGATAAAGACCAAGTATATTCCTAGGGCAGGGTGAGGCTGGCTAGAAGGCGCATGGTGTCATAGCGGGTAGAAACTGCAGACAGCAGCAGGGCAGCTCCAGCAGTCACTGGGG
The DNA here is from genome assembly GCF_978045245.1 of Mus caroli. NCBI lineage: Eukaryota > Metazoa > Chordata > Mammalia > Rodentia > Muridae > Mus > Mus caroli. The sequence continues at coordinate 35,998,178 of NW_028227257.1, read as the reverse complement.
TTAGGGCCAGTGGGACAGGGACAGAGACTGGGGAGGCTCACTTCTAGCTACCCTAAAGAAGGGAACCAAATTCCCACCAAGCAGAGCTAAATCAACTTAGAGAACATAGTGAGGGTGACCAAAGCTTGACCCATCCTAAGTTGTGCCACATCTAACACCCCTCTCTGGCCCTCCACCACCGAAAGCACAACATCAGAAAGAGCCGGAGAATTAAAGGAGCCGTGAGGCAAAGCCCAGGACACCTGCATTCCCTGAGGACATAAATCTGAGGAATGGCTCCAGGGAACTTTGGCTTAAAAGTGTTGTCCTGAGACACAGAACACTGGCAGTTCCACACCAGTTGGCATGGCTTGAGGCATTCCATGGCAAGGGCCATCAAAACTGTGAGCAGCACTCACTACCTACATCTGATCCACGGAGGCAAACCACTGATAGGTGAGGTGGTCCTCTACCTGTGTAGTCACAATCCAGTCAGGTAACAGCTGAGGCCACAACTTCCAAATCTGCCATAACACGGACTAGAAGGTCACGAGTCATTTCTAGGGCTCAAAGTCTAAGACTCCAGGAATCTCATTTCAGCTGTAAGTGAACTCACTAAATCTCATTTCACTACAGTGTGACCAATGCTAGCCCTTCCCAGGTTTTCCTCTGGCACCCTCATGCTTCCCAAGAAACCCATGAGAGTCACAGCAAAGCCAGTCCTGTGGAGACAGACACTCCTATGCACATGATGCTAGCAGGAGAACCTTTCCCATGGGGTGGAAATGTGTGCAGGGGTGCAGTGGCTTTAGGGGCCACTACTGCTAGGGATGAGACTCCATGCTGGCTTCCAAGTAACCAGGACACTAGAGGACTTTTCTGCCCAAATGCGTGCTGCTAAGATCTTTTCCCTGAGAGGCATTATAAGTTCAGAGGGCCCAGGAAACAGGAAAAAAGGATAAAAACTGCACAAAAGCCACATAACCCTGGACTTGCTCAGAGTCTGCACTCCTCGAAACAGAGGAGAGGCAATCAAGGGCACAGATTTCTTTTCTCCATCTTAAGGAAATGTGAAAAGGAAGGAAGGAGGGAAGAAAAGAAAAGAGACACAGGAACCTGGGAGATGCTAAGCTGGATATAGAAGACACTCTTGGGCCATATCCTGTCCATGTGTTTCATCGAGTTTACTAAACCAGAGAGATACTACTATTCCAGCCTTAGCCTGACCAAAGGACTTAGGATGGACAGGTGCTCTGACCTTGGCCTGGGTTAGGGAGCGCAGCTTCTCCTCACAGGCCCGCTCAGCTAAGGCCAGTGCCTCCATGGCCTTCCAGTTCTTTTCCCGGAGGTCCTAGAGGAAACCAGAGAAAGTCGGCAGCCCACATAGGGTGAGTCATAGCACGGTCCCCACAGGCTGCCTCAAACTGGTGTCAGCAAAGGCAGGACCCATGGAACCTCCCTATCTCGGATCAGGGCACTTCACAGGACCTGCCAGGGACTAACTACCCTTTCCTCAGACTATGTGCATATGGCCACACAGGGGAAGTGCTTATCACAAAGCCAGCTACTGTGGCCAGAGGCAGAACTGTCAAGGCACAATGTAAAGCAGTCTGCCCTTTTCAGGAAACATTGGTCTGATGAAGCAGGGACCTAGCCTGCCTCTTCAGAGGGAAGTTTCCTGCCTCCAAAACAGAAAGGTGGCCCCTGGCACCTCCCTTAGGAAGCTCCAGTCCCTGTAAGAGGTTACTGGACAACGAGCATGCCCTGGTTGTGACAAGTGCAAGCTCAGGATATGTGGCACACTGCATCCCCAGCCCAGTCTGTGGGACAGCTGCTGGACTGTGAGAGTGCAGAGGCAGAAGAGAGGCTCACATACTGTGAACTCCTGGCGCAAACAATGGCAAAGGAGCTGGAGGGAAAGCTAGGTCCTGTGGAGCCTGGGTGGTCTACATGGAGGTGTCCTTGGGTAATTTCAGGAGGAAACTCACAGCCTTCTCTCTCTGCCCCTTCGTCCCACCTCAGTGTAAGCACCTCCACTCACATTGTTCTTTCCCTTCTGTTGCTCCATAGCCTCCTTGAGCTCACTGGTTTCCTTCTCCAGACACGACACCTGGGACTCCAGCTCCTTGAGACTAAGGAGACATGATGAGGTTTCAGTCTTGGCTCCAAGAACTTAATTCTTCACCACCTGTGCACCTGGCCTAGTCTGAGTCCATCCCATCTGCTGGGGCAGAAGCTTTCAGAGAAGCCTAAGTTGTCTGTCTAAGTTGCCTGGATTCTTTCTCTACTTACCTTAAGTGCCAAGAGGAGGGCATGGACTCAAGTGAGAGCCAGAAGTAGTGTTTTTAAGGCCTTCCTTTTTCTAGCCTGCACCACAGAACAAGTCAGCTGACCCTTCTCTGTAGTGCATACCAGGCCCTCAGAACTGTGCAAGGACTCAGGACAGTGCGGTCACATTACCCACTGGAACTCTGGGCACCACTGCTCTTAGTAGCTCTCAACTGACTTCTAACTCTTCTGAGTCTTAAAAGGCTCCTTCTCCTTAGTTCTGGAACTGAGGTTTATGGAATCAGCTGAAGAAAACTTTCTAGAGCTCTCCAGATGCAAAGACCCAATGAGTTTCATTGACATTCACCATTCAGAAATAAGTCTTCTGGTCTGAGTTGGTAGCCTGAGCAGACCTTGGGCCCGAACTCTGCAGCCACTCCCACAACACCCAGAGGAAGCTCCACTCCCAGGCACTCTAACACACCCAGGATCTCAGGATCCCAGAGACAGCTGGACTCTGAGGAGTTGTAACACAGCCAGGATCACAGGAAGGACAGGCTCCAGTCAGATGAAGTGAGGACAGGTAGCACTAGAGAGAACCAGATGGCGGAAGGCAGGCATAAGAACATAAGCAACAGAAACCAAGGCTACTTGGCATCATCAGAACCCAGTTCTTCCAACATAGAAAGTCCTGGATACACCATCACATCAGAAAAGCAAGATTCGGATCTAAAATCACTTCTCACGAGGATGATAGAGGACTTTAAGAAGGACATAAATAACTCCCTTAAAGAAATACAGGAGAACACAGGTAAACAACTAGAAGCCCTTAAAGAGGAAACACAAAATTCCCTTAAAGAATTACAAGAAGACACAATCAAACAGGTGAAGGAAATGAACAAAATCATCTAAGATCTAAAAATGAAAATAGAAACAATAAAGAAATCACAAAGGGAGACAAACCTGGAGTTAGAAAACCAAGGAAAGAGATCAGGAGTCATAGATGCAAGCATCACCAACAGAAAACAAGAGATAGAAGAGAGAGTCTCAGGTGCAAAAGATACCATAGAAAACACTGACACAAAAGTCAAAGAAAATGCAAAATGCAAAAAGCTCCTAACCCAAAACATCCAGGAAATCCAGGACACAATGAGAAGACCAAACCTAAGGATAATAGGTATAGAAGAGAGTGAAGATTCCCAACTTAGAAGGCCAGTAAATATCTTCAACAAAATTATAGAAAAAAACTTCCCTAACCTAAGAAAGAGATGCCCATGAACATACAAGAAGCCAACAGAACTCCAAATAGATTGGACCAGAAAAGAAATTCCTCCCTTCACATAATAATCAAAACACCAAATGCACTAAAAAAGAAAGAATATTAAAAGCAGTAAGGGAAAATGTCAAGTAACATATAAAGGCAGACCTATCAGAATTACACCAGACTTCTCACCAGAGACTATGAAAGCTAGAAGATCCTGGGCAGATGTCATACAGACACTAAGAGAACACAAATGCCAGCTCAGGCTACTATACCCAGCTAAATTCTCAATTACCATAGATGAAGAAACCAAGATATTCCATGACAAAACCAAATTTACACAGTATCTTTCCACAAATTCACCCCTACAAAGGATAATAAAGGGAAAACACCAACACAAGGAGGGAAACTATACCCTAGAAAAAGCAAGGAAGTCATCTTTCAACAAACCCAAAAGAAGATAGCCACACAAACATAATTCCACCTCTAACAAAAATAACAGGGAATAACAATCACTTTTCCTTAATATCTCTCAACATCAATGGACTCAACTCCCTAATAAAAAGACATAGACTAACAGACTGGATACATGTAATCAGGACCCAGCATTTTGCTGCATACAGGAAATGCACCTCAGTGACAAAGACAGACACTACCCCAGAGTAAAAGGTTGGAAAACAAATTTCCAAGCAAATGGTCCCAAGAAACAAACTGGAGTAGCCATTCTAATATTGACCAAAATCGACTCAATAGAAACAGATGTATAAAAGTTGGGGTCTTAGACATATGCACTTAGCACTCCAAATGAGCAGGATGCATAGAAACAAACACTTATGTAGGATTAATTGGTTATTCTGGGTCTTTTGTTGTTCCATATCAAACTGAGGATTTTCTTTCTATTTATGTGAAGAATGAGATGAGGATGTTGATTGTGATTTCATTGAATCAGTAAACTGTTTTGGTAGGAAGGTCTTTCTTCACAATGTTAATTCTACCAAGCTATACACTTGGGAGATCTTCAAATTCTAGTATGTTTCTCCATCTCTTCCTTCACACACATTTAAAGTTTTCATTGTAGAGGTTTTTTTACCTCTTTGGTTATAAATATTTTAAATATTTTATTTGATTTGAGAAACTGGGAAGAGGAGCGTGTCCATGATATTTTTCTCATATTGTTACTCATATGTTTTAAGACTGGTAAATTTTGTAAGTCAATTATGTATCAGAACACTTTGCTTAAACTGTGGGTAATTTCTACAATTTTTCTAGTCAAATTTTGGGAACATTGGGTATAAGATAATATAATCTTCAACTGAAAATAATTTGACTTAATATTTTCCCATTTGTACCCCTTATTCTGCCTTACTGCTCTAGCTAATGCTTCAATCACATTGTGGATGAGCAGTAGGTATAGTGGGCAGTCCTCTCCCATTCCTGATTTTAATAGGGCTTATTAATGGTTTTATTCATTTAGGATGATATTGGCCATGATTCTGTCACCCATAACCTTATTATGTTGGAATATGTTTCCTACAGTCCTACTTGTTTCTAGGGCTTTTATTAAGAATGGATGTTGAATCTTATCAAAGACTTTTTCTTTTTTCTTTCTTTCTTTTTTTTTTTTAACTTTCTTTGAAATGATCATGATTCTTGTATTTTGTTGTTGTTGTTGTGTTTGGTTTATTACATTTATTTCTTATTTATGTTAAAAAAATAAAAAATAAAATCAATGAAAAAAAAAAGAAATAAAAATACTCAACCCTTTTAGTTATGGATAAGCCTCAAATGGACACCTTAATGTGATACCCCCTGCACTAGAATGTGGAACAGATGGTCTAGACCCAGATCATATGAAATCTAAAATCCAGAAGTGGTCAATGACATTCTGAATCAAGAGCTTGAGCAACTCTGAGATGGCAGGGGAAGTCTGGCAGAGAGGAGCTGCCACCAGTCAAAAGATGCAGGGATCTGACTGTCACTGTCAGCCAGAGGGGAACACAAACACACCCATGTTACCTCTGGAAAGACATAGTCAAAAGCTTCTTGAAAACTACCATTCTGAGTCATACCCACATCAACTATAAAGTCAGCATGGGCTGAACACACTCACCCTGACCATGATTAATAATGGACTCTGTCTGGCAGTTTCCAGTTTTCAGTTTGAAAACAGCAAACCTGGCCTTGAAGACATTAGCTGGCTTTGTGACTCTAGGTTTCACAGGCCCATGGAACCTTGACTCCCCTTTAAAGTGGGATTTCCTCATATACTCCCTCTAACCCCTTCTTTACACAAGTCTTTCCCAGCAAAGCATCCCAGAGCATGCCCAGAAGACGACTCTGAAGAAGCAGAGAACACAGGACACTGGCAAGGACATACTGACCTTCACCTCCTAGGCAGTTGCTATAAAGTGTCAGAACATTTGGGAGTTGATATGCCAGTTCAGAACAGGATGACCCCACCCAGGCAACTTACAGATACACTGTTTCAGAAGGAAATCAACCAGTTCTTGCTGGATATACCAACATCAGGCAAGATATTAAAAGTTCTTATTTGGAGTGTGGTTGAATTATCTTAGTAATTTAGTGTGTGATAAAAAAATCTCAGGTGGTTTGTTTTGAGACAAGGTTTATAGAGGCCAGGCTGGCCTTGACCTTGTAATCCTTCTGCCTCAATCTTCAAACTGTTAAAATTACAGGTGTATCTTACCATGTCAGGCTTCAAAAATTTGGTCTTAAGATACAAGAGAAAACCCTTCATAACTACAGCCTTTGTAAATATCATCAGAAGAAACAAGCTTCATCCATGCATTTTGAGACAGGAGATGGAGAGGATGGCTCTAGGTTTTCAAGTGGGTTCCGGTCTCCCTCTAAGTGCCCAGTTACAAAGCCAAGCTGAACACCAGGGATCAGGCTGTGGATGGGGGGCTGCATTTTACAAAGCACATGGGGAAACAACTCTTTGGTAGAAACAGCCAGAGTGAGAGATTTTGCTGGCTTAGGACACATCCAGAATGTGCAGGAAGATGAAGAACACCCTCCTCACCATTCCTTCACACGGCTGCTCTGGGGTCCCCAAGACCATAGTAGCCATGATTCGCCTCCCAAGAATGTGGGCATCTGCCCAGAGGCACTGGTCCCAGGACTAGAGCTTGAATTGAGTTGGCCTATCCAGGTACTTTGGCCTTAGCAACAGCAAACAGTCCCGAGAATGGCCTGGTGTGGGTCTGTATGGATACTGACATAGGAAATAAGACAAGTCTAGCCAACAGGACAGTCACCTCACAAAGGAAATGAGCCCTGCAATGTGCTCTAGATTACAAAAGAAAGGGGAGGGTCATGTCCATTTCCTCATTTGACTTCCTGAACTCAATCCTTAAAACTCCCTCACCTTGCACACACTGACAACACCTCTGCATCACAGAGCTACCACAGAGCTTTCCCTTGCAGAGCTAAACTGGCTCCTGGAGAGTGACCGCAGAGCTTACCAGAGTTTCACCGTTGTGTGTTCAAGGCACTCGGGCTTTGAAAGCCTCGAGTGTAGCAGTGTTAAGGAGGAACAGGACCTTTAAGAGGCAAAGCCAAATGGGAGGTGGGTAGTTAGCTTATGGGGAGTGATGCCCTAAGGAGACTGCTGTTAGTTTCTTGGAATTCATTCCTATAAGGGCAAGCTGCTGTAAAAAGTAAGCCTGCCCCTGGCTTCCTGTCTCACCATGAGCAGTCTCCTCCTTATATGCACTCCTGCTGTAGTGCTACCTACCATGATGTGATAGCCAAGGAGGCCTTCACTAGAGGCCAGCTACCACCAAATCTGTGAGCTATATAAGTATCTTTCTTTTTAAGAGAATGCAGTTTCATGTATTTTACTATAACAATGGAAAACAGACTAATGCAAAACTCTTAGGGGGCAGTTTTGTTTCCTACCCATGTCGGTCTCTTGTCTTCAAAGTCACTGAAGGGACAGCTAAGACCCAAGCCTTCCAGTAAAAGCTCTAGCTTCCAGGGGCCCATGGCCAACCTGTGCTACAGCTGAAGCTACAGCCCTACAGCTCCCCACAACCTGCCTTGAGGCTTACCGAGTCTGCTGCTGGTTGGCCTCAGCTTGGCTGGCCTGGAAAGAAACAGAGAAGCTCACATGTGTAGGAGCTGGGCATCATGGGAGGCCCTCTGCTCAGGGGAGTCCTCCCTCTCCTCGGACTGGCCTGAGAAGTGACTGACCTGGGTGTCTTGGGCCTGGCCTGCTTCCAGAAGGGCTTCGATGGAACGGATCCTCTCTGTGAGCTGTGAGTTCTCCGCCCTGGCCTCCTTGAGCTGCCCATGGAGACTACTCAGCTCTTCACACTTGCTTTTTACCTCCACCTCAGATGACTGTAATTTGCTGTGCAACTCTGTTGCAGAAAGGCAAGGAGAGGTGAGGATCTGGCAATGCCTGTCTGGGGACCTCAGCCGTTGGCCCCTCCTCCAACATACACAGAGCACTATTGGCCCCCTTGTGGGCTGCACTATATATGCAGAAGCCTTAAGACACTTCTGATCCATGAACTTTCCTTGTGGACTGGAGAGAAAGGTATGCTGTGGCAGCAGCATCTGTGAGTACCACAAGGTGAACTGGACCACAGATGGAAAGCTAGCAGCAAAGCAAGCACACTCAGGGGAGTGCACAGAAGACTCATGCTCTAGAAAACACTGCCTCATGAGCTGAGACTCAGCAGAAATGAGACACCCAAGGGCCTGCCCCAGGCCTTCTCTGTGGGAGATGCCCCCTTCCTTGTGTAGTTTCAGAAGTCCCCCAGCTAAGGTGGTCCAGCATCTCTGACACTCCCTCTCCCACAAGGCAGATTCCTAGTGCTCCCACAAGCTCAGCCCTAGGTGTTGCTTCTTGCTGCATTCAAAGAGAACTTGAACAGAGCAGCAGAGCCTTTCAATGCCAGCTCCCCAGGCGTGGGAACTTCAGTATTCTCTTGCCTTAGCTCACCTCTCCCCTCCCTGAAGAACTCTGCCCCTTACCAGCACTTCACTGGTCACTGCCCAGCCACGTCTTCCTGCCACACCTGCTCACAGGACAAGGACCAGGCTCCTGCTCATCTCCTCAGCTTTCTTGTCTGATGTTCACGCTGGGCTTTGTGCTGGCTGACCTCCCCTTTCACCATTCTGGCCTAGTCTTAAAATCCTGCCTCTACTTCAGAAAGGATACAGTAGCTAAAGGCATACTTCCTTTTCTAGAGCAGAGGCCAGCAAGCTAGCCCAAAGGCTGCTCACCCCCACCCGTTATAAATAAAGTTCTGTTTCAATGCCTGGACCACAGATTACAGGATTATCAATGGCTGCTTTACCCCCAGCAGCAAAGTGTCATAGTTGTGACAAAAGCCATCTATCTCAGAGAATCAAGTATTTACCTTCTGCCCCTCCACATACTGTCTGTCTTAAGGCACTGCTGTGACTAGTCCTCCTGACCAGCACTGCTGCTAGCCCAGTGCCCATGACTGGAACTCGGGAGGAATGGCGGGTAAGTGACTAACCATCATAGTCTCATCACATGCACTGCCTAAGCCTCATCTAGCCCTGCCCCACTGTCCTCACCTCATGTTTGGCCCTTACAGGTTCTACTCTGTACACAGTGGACAGTCCAGGCCCACTATGCTCAGGTTCACATAGTGACACAAGGTCAGAGGGCTCATCTGGGCCACCGCAGACAGAGCTACTGAGTCTGCACTCACCTGCCACTCGCTGCTGCTGTTCCTGAGCCTTCTCAGCATCCGCTCGGAGGTTGGCATGGCTTGTTTGTGTCCGGCAGAGTTCCCGGGTGACCTCCTCCAAGCGCTTCTGCAGAGCCTCTTCACTCTCTTTGTGGGATGCCTAAGGAGGAACAGAGGGAAGAGGGTTGTGAGAAGCTTGGGGCTGTAAAACAAACCTTTTCATGTGGCTATCCTATTTACTGTGCTCTCTGGATAGTGGGCAAAGAACACAGTTCAGGGCCAGTGCCAGGGCTCAGCAGGTAAAGGGGCTTGTGGCCAAGCATGACAATTTTGAGTCTAATTCCTGGGACCCACACGAATGAAGGAGAGAAGTTATAGTGCAATTTCAACAAGGACCACTATTTCCGGATAATTTTGAACCTAGACAGAGTTCTTCAGCTAGTACCCCTTCAATGAGAGGCCTTCCTTTTGAGGGATAGTTTTCCCATTGGTACCAGTTCTCTCCCTTGAAGCACTGCACACAAGCAAGGCACATAATTAAGTATCCATTTGGAGAGCACTTCTAGGTTTTCACTTAAAAGTTTCAGCCATATGAAGCCATCAATGTTCAAGCATGTTTGATCCATAACATGGCCATTTCTATTTTTAGTCTGAATCCTAAAGACGTCCATACAGACAGGTTCATCTCCTCCTTGTTCAGACCCACAAAGCTTTATGTGCCTGATGGTCTCTGTTGCTGCTCAGCAGCTGAAGGGCCTTTCTCACCTCTGGTGATCTTCACCAATCCTCCTTTGGTCATTTGTCAATCATTCCTATACACTGGGCTCCTGGGGAGGGAGCACTTGTCAGGCCCTCTGAGGAATCTAATTCTGCAAAGGACCAGATCTCTGTAGAAGTCAAGTATGTCTGGGGCATGGGTGGGTGAGAGGGGTCAGTCAAGATATAACTCCAGTCAGCTAATGTAAGATTCCAGGTCATGCCTCAATCCCCTTCAAGGAGCTGACAGAATGAAAACAGCACTTTTCCTTCTTTTAGAGCAGTGTCTGCATGGGGTGGTGCTAGGCCAAACACTTTAATGAGAAACACTGAAACAGCATAGGGCAGCCCTTACTAAGGATGGGCCGTGCCCTCTCAGCTGTAGAAAAGCAAACAGTATACAAGGGAAAGGTGAGGGTAGCCTTGGGCTGCAGGTTTTTTCTACATTCAAATGAGAAGGTTGGCTCAGCTCCACGTGAAAGGCAGGCACAACAGTAAAGAATGGCCCAATGCCTCACAGTGGACAGGCCTGCTTCTCCCCTGCCCTTCCATCACAGCAGGAGCCTGATTCCCTACTTGGACTCTAATATCCTCACCATCTTTCGACACTGACAGGAACAGGACAAGAACACTGCCAGTCTGGCTGTGTCTCACTTTTCACAAAAAGGAATCAACTCAGAGTGCCGGAAGAGTGCAGGTTTTACTACTCATGGCCAACATTAACTAGTTAAGAGTACTTGTTTCAACAACAACCAACCACAGGAAATCCATTCATTCATCCATAGCAATAAAAAACTTTAAGACTTTAGTGGAAAGCATACACATCTATCTCAGGAGACAGCAAGTCCAGAAGAAAGCGGTCAGCATAGCTGACTACATCAAAGGATTCCCAAGGCTGGCTCTATGCTGTGCCAACTGGGTAGGGATATCTATAAACACTGCTGGAGCTTTAAACTCAGTCCATCCTGGGACAAGAAGCCAGGGCAGGGGCCATCAAGAACCTCAAAGTATATTTTACGCTTCTTTTCTGTCAAGCCTGGGAGGTGGCTCTAGGGTCAGGGTTAGAGCCACCTCCTGATGTCTATGCTCTGGGACCCAACCCAGTAGGCCTTGACTGCCCTGGTCCTGAGGAGCTGACTGACTTGGTGAAGGAGCGAGTGAAAAGAGCCCCTTCCTTTCTACAGAGTAAGCTGCAGTCTTGCACAGCTCATCCTCCAAGTCATACTGCAGAACAGGTGCCACCATCATGCCCAGGAACAGAGAAGCAGCACTGCCTCAGCCTAGGCTCATCTGGCTTGGCACAAGCCATTAGGAACAGAAGCCATAGGCCCACAGGCTGCCTGAAGCCCTGTGAGCGTTACCCGGCATGCTATGAGGACATCGCCCTCTTTCGGAAGGAGCCTGGGCAATGCCTTGAGAAGCCACAGGATCTGCAGGCAGTTAGTTAGCCTGTTGGCCACTGCAGGGCTGCAGCAGCACAGTGGGAGCCAGTGTAGAACAAATGCAGCCAGCACAGGAGCCAAACTCTGAGACCCAGATGCTGACTCTGTCATGTGCTGGCCAGGGAAATGTTGAGTAGTTGTTTCGCTTCTCTGTGACACACACACACACACACACACACACATACACACACGCGCGCTTCCTTGTGCGTAAATGGCAGATGCCAATAGTCCTGCCTCACATGGTGGGTTACATGGACAATTAGACCTATACTGATACTGAGCACTTACAGTGATACTTAGCACATAATATCATCCTTCGTATGCTATTACTCTTCTTAACAAGCAAAAGTCAAGCCAGGTTCAAGCCCCAGACACCGACTCCATCCCCAGCTGTCTGCTGTGACTGGGAAGGGATGACTCTGTGACAGGGCACTGTTCCTGCTCTGCAGTCAGCTCTGGTGGGCAGTGAACAGGCACTGGAGTGACTACCACTGCTACTCACCTGCAACTGTAGGACCTGCTTCTCAAAGGTGGCTGCCTTGGCTTCCAGCGCCTTCCGTTGTTGCTCCTCCTGCCGGGAGGCCTCTGACTTCTCCACTAGCTCCTTGTTGACCTTGCTGAGCTCCTGTCGGAGCTTTGCCAGTTCTGTGTTCTGCCTGCAAGACAGTCCCCAGCCCCAGTTGAGAACAGTGAGCAAGCCTGGCAACTGCTCCCTCCTTCTGGCATATTTGCCCTTTCTTATTTTAGTGTCCAAGTCTTAGGGCCATGAGTCAAGTGATTTTTGCATGTCAACCATGTGGCTTTTGGTGTTTTATTAAAAATAGGTTGCCAATACAGTATGTGGACCATAGAGAGCAAAAGGCCCCTCCCAGACACCACTGGAAACACAAAGGCAAGACCTCTGCATGTCACCTCTGTTCACTCCCTGCAGTATTCCCTACCCCCACCAGGCAGTTTCTAAATTGAGGGGAGGCAGCAGCTGACAACTGAGTAACATTTCCTCAAGCTCCAGAGCTTTCTCCAGAAAACAATCATCAGCAAACTCCACATGACAGAGAATGCCAGGGTTCTTCAATCCCATATCCTTCCAGGGAGGACTGAGACCTCAGCAGGTCCTTGTAACACCTACACTCTCACCCTCAACAAATCTGCTTTAATCCTCTGCCCTGTACCCCACATAGAGGGTACAATAAGAATGAAAATCAAAGTGTCATTAAGCCCGGGAAGATGCCAGCACAAGCCAAGGACAGAGGGGCACCTGATATTTCCCCCTGTCCCTCCCCGACAATCGCCAGCTGCAGGCTATCATATATCAGCTCTTTCTAAGGCATCAAGACATGGGGGCTCTTAGACACCTGTTAAAGACTCAACTGCTCAGAACTCACATAGAAGCTGGATGTGAGGGGAGCAGGAACTCACAGGCAGCCCTGCATATGACTGACACCCAGCTCTGTATCCAGAAAGGCACTAGATTTTACCTGCTGTAGCCTAAAGAAGACTCACTAGGTCTACCCAAGCTCTAAGCCCTAGGGAACATGCCACCACAGTCTTTGCATGAGACACTGGCTTACTTACTTGCTTTCCACCTGGCTGGTAGCCTGGTTCAAGGCATCCCTCAAGATGGAGTTCTCCTGCTGTAGGCGGGCCAGCTGGGTGTTAGGGCCATTCTCCAGCTGTTCCTGAAGAGTCCGGATCTGAAAAGTTGCCGACAGGAGCATCAGGGCATCAGCCACACAGAGAACTGACTGTGGACCTCCATCAGCAAGGTCACAGCTCAAAGTGAACACTCTGGAGGCTGTATCTGCTCCAAGGGAAGTCAGGAATGCTCATAAAGCAAGGGGCCCCATACTCCAGTGCCACTCCAGTGCCAGGGTCTCAGGGACAAGTGTGGGCCTCCTTCACTCTCATACATAACACACCTCTCTACTCACTGATCTCTTCTTCCAATGTTTCAGATGTATGCACATATATACACCTGAGGCCACACAGGTGGTGTACTATTCTGAGAGAAAAAAAAATCCCATGACCACAAACCACAGCTACCTGAGTGAGGGTTCATCTCTTGTTTTCTGAGCCCACATGGCACCCATGAGACATGTGGCAGGGAGGCAGCTGTGCCCAGAACGAGCTAAGCATAGGTTTCAGAAGATAAACATCAGACTGACAGTGAGGGACAGTCCAGATAGGCAGTCACCAGGGTTGGTCTCCAGACCCAGTAAGTGCATGCTCAGCAGGTCTCCTAGCTTATGCAATCTTCCCAACCACATACAGACTTACCTGGAGATGGAAGCCCTCACCCCAGGATACTACCTGACACAAGGGTCTTTTGAAAAAGTGCTCTTTAAAATATATTATATATCTTCCTGGTAATTAATATCAGAAACATCCAGCCGATTTCAACCCCCAGCAGGCATCCTCAGTCCCAGCTCAAGCCTCGCCCTCTGGGGCATTATGACTCCCTCAGCCTGCCCTTCCCTGTGCCCACCTTGCCCTGCAGCTGTTGCACCTCCTTCACATGGTCCCGATAGCTGGCCTGCATGCGTGCCTGCACAGCTGCAATCTCCTGCTCCCGGGCTACCAGCTGCTTCTTCACTTTGGCCTCCCCAGCTGCAGCCTTGGCCTTCTCTGAAGCCATCTCCTGAGAAGAGATGGCAGGTGAGGTAAGCGGACTCATCAAGCAGACAGAGACTGGGCCACATTCTTTTCTTGAAAAGCATTCAAAAGGTAAGGGTCTAAGTGGCCTTTGGTTCTATTTGTCTAGGATGGAAGATGAGCATTGTTACCAGCATCCACTGGTGCTCTACTGGCATATTCCCAGGGAATCTGGCACTATTCCCTAGGCTTAGTGGGGCCCTGCATAGATTTCTGGGCCCAGAAGTGGTCCACATATTTACCTCCAGATAGAGGCTGGAACTGTACCACCTCCCATTCCACCTTAGTACCCAACAGTGTCTGGTTGGTATCAGAAGGCCTTGGGCTCCTGATCTTACGAGGCCACACGTTCAGGCACTGGAGTGGACACACTATAGTCTAGTCCAGAGGGTAGTGCCTGGCAAGACATAAGCTGGAAAGGTTTTCCAGAAGGTTTTGCCATCCTTGTCCTAAAATCTTCAAAGCCACACCTGGGCCCCGAACACTTAAAGGTGGAGCTCCCAAGGGGGCCCAAGTCCATAAGCTTCTTTAGACACTACTCACACTGGTCAAGGGTTCAATTCTGCCAGGACCTTCCTCAGGAGTGACACAGACTCTGCAGATGACTGAAATTCTCAGTGCATCCAGACCAGGCCTTGTGGCATGACTCCAAGCAAGATCACTAAGCAAGACCCTTTCCAACTATAAAAATGTTACCACAAGAATAAAGGAAGCGTAGAAGGGTCTGAACATGAAACATAAGAGTCTAGCACTCACTGGCTCCCGTGAGAATGCAGGTAAGAGCAACTGTCATATGGTCAGTAACATTTTCACATGAAATTTCTCACTCAATGGTTTGGTGCCAGGAGATATAACATGAAAATGACATAAACATGCTGGCTCTGTCGAGCAGGACACGATGGTGGTCCACACAAGGTAGACAGAATGATAAATATTTAATTCTAAAGGGAAGATACAAACACTCCTTCCTCAACTGCAAACCAGAGAGAGAGAGAGAGAGAGAGAGAGAGAGAGAGAGAGAGAGAGAGAGAGAGAGAGAGAGAGAGGCTCCCAGTCTGTAGGCAACCAAATAGAGGTCTGTGGCAATTATAGTGATCACCTTCATCTGAGTGCTCCATTAGATTCCTGAGCGCTGATAACCAAACAGGATACTACCAAAATGTCCGGCCCATCAGAAGTACAGGAGACCCTCAGAAGCAAGAAAGAGTAGGGCGGGCATACTGGGAGCAGGCAGCAATCCAGAGAAGATTAGGCAAGATGCCAGAGGCTAGTACTTAGGGTGCGTATTTGGGGATGGAGGCTGGGAGTATAAAAGAGGTGTAAGCAGATATCGGCATTGGACCTCCTGAGCTTATGGGAAACCGAATGTGGCCAGGGGATAGAGAGCCATAGCTGGACATTGTCATTAAGTTTCTTGGGTCAGAGCCAAGGTCCACACTCTGGAACGTGAGGTGGGTAACAAAAATCAAGGCTTCTAGACCTGTGGGTCACACCAGGAACAGAGTCTACTGTCTCAACCCAAGGAGGGTGGGCATGGTGAATGTGTCTAGGAATTAGGTGCCATTGTGGTTTTTGAAACTATGTCACACAGCCACCTCTAAGGGACAGCATAGTCACTGAATGGTCAGCACAGGGCCTTCCTACCTGCCTGCCTCCCTGTCCTTGGTGAATGGGATTTCAGAATGGGAAGGGGCCCATTCTATCAGAGGTTGCAACCGCCTCATCCATCATGCCTCAGACCCAACTAAATAGCCAAGCCACACAGAGTCTGCCAGCAACTAAACACTACTGTAGCCTCTTGCTGCACTTGACTTTGGGAATAAGCAAATTTCTGTAGGAAATTAATTTCTCTTTCTGTCCAAACAGTGTTCTGGTTAGGTTTGTTTTGTTTTGTGTTTTTTTGTTTTTTTTTTGGGGGGGGGGGTGTTTGTTTGGTCAGTTTGACATAATCTAGATTCACTTGAAAAGAGTCTTAGATTGGGCTGGTGAGATAGCTCAGTGGTTAAGAGCACTGACTGTTCTTCCGAAGGTCCCTAGTTCAAATCCCAGCAACCACATGGTGGCTCACAACCATCTGTAACAAGATCTGGCGCCCTCTTCTGGAGTGTCTGAAGACAGCTACAGTGTACTTACATATAATAAATAAATAAATCTTTAAAAAAAAAAAAGTCTTAGATTATGTGGTCCCTGGCCAGGTGGTCCCTGGGTTGTGTAAGAAAGCAAACTGAGCAGGTCAGCTACTTCCCCCATGGCTTCTGCTTCAGTTCCTGCCGTGACTGAAGAATGTGACCTGAGAGTTATAAAAGGAAACAAACCCTTTGCTCCCTGGGCTGCCTTTGGTCATGCTGTTTTATTACAGCAATATCAATTCTTTCTAAGGTAAAAGGTACAAAAAACTAGCTCCCCAGAAAAGCAGACTCTGATCTAGGAAGGTATGCTAGTCATCTGACCCAGGGGGGTGGGAGGGCTCTACCAAGTTCTATGGTATAAATGTGCTCATCCTTATTGGAGCCTAGACCTAACTCCTAACACGAAGTGTGCACAGTTAGGAGGAGACAGCATACCCAGCTGCTGTTAAGCCATGTGAAGGTCTGCATTTCTAGTAACCAAGGATAGCTCGAGCAAAGGCCATGTGTGGACAACTTGGGAGTCAGCACAGAAGCCCACTGAACACTAGCAGAGTTCTCAGAGGGTGACTTTCTTTTCTGCTCCTGAGCATAACACTAACAAAGAGTGTTATTCAAAGGGTTGGGGGTCTCGTCAGCCTGACCCTCAACCACCGTTTCTGCCTGGCTCAGAAGCACAGCCACTGAATTAAGAACGAGGTCAACTTGCCTCATTTCTAGTCTGTCTCCAATAAGCAAAGAGCAGTACCTAAGGAAAGGGTTATGTCTAAGATGGTGTTATGTCTAAAGTTAGGTCTAAGATGGTGTCAGGTCTTTTTTTCTGTTTTTGAGGCAAGGTTTCTCGCA
The DNA here is from genome assembly GCF_978045245.1 of Mus caroli. Taxonomy (NCBI): domain Eukaryota; kingdom Metazoa; phylum Chordata; class Mammalia; order Rodentia; family Muridae; genus Mus; species Mus caroli. Next base: position 35,981,155 of record NW_028227257.1, on the reverse strand, counting down.
CTCTGTAGATAAGGCTGGCTTCAAATTCAGAAATCCTCCTGCCTCTGCCTCCCAAGTGCTGAGATTAAAGGTATGCACCATCACCACCTGGTATTGTCAGATATTTCTTAACCCAGGCTATCTTTCTGAAGTCTGTTACCTGGGACAGAGAGGGCAGGAGGCAGGGAACAGTAAAAGAAAACCCACAGCACCTCACCTGACAGCTTTCTAACTTAGGGGATACCAGGCCCATGAGGACTCACTCCCCTTACCCTGCCTGTCATGTCCATCTGGGACACTTGGACACCAGGACCCACTTCTCAGAAGCAGAGAACAAGGGAGAGGCTCCTGTAGGTTCAGCAGTGAGTGGCTTCCAATGACTGAGTAGCTGGTATATCCTGAACAATGTCCCAAGCCTGTCTCACAGCAAGCCTGGCCCACCACCACCTGCCATTCAGAGCAAAAATCCTTCCAGCCAGTATGGCTACAAATAGCTAAGAACTCTCCTGCACATCACTCCACTGATGTCAGAAAAAGGCAGCAAAGCAACCTCAACCCCATTTCTCAGGAAAACTACTAGTATTAAATGTACACGTCCTTTCTAGGTGCACTAGCTCAAAAGACCCTGGTACCTAGGGAGCCACCACAGTCTGAGATCCTGGTCTCTGCTAAACTACATGAATTCTTGGACCACAGGGGAGGAACACTTCCAGTACTACACCTAACCTCTTTAGGCAGCAGATAAACTTTAGTCAAAACATTCCTGGCTTGGGAAGAGTCATATGCTAGGCAGACAAGCCCTGGCTGAAGCTGCCTGCCTCAGCGCCAGCCCTGATGACCTAAGGGCAGCTGCGGCCCTGGGCATGGGGATTCTCAGAGAATGGAGAGGAGGCTGCCTTGCTTCTGAGCTGAGGCTGTACCTTGTTGAGTTCCCTTAGCTTGCTCTTGGCGACGGCCGCATCCTCTTGCTCTGTGGCCAGCAGCTTTTCTTTCTCTTCTAGTTGGCGTTTCAGAATTGCTACAGGGTCACCCTTCTGAGTGGCCTGGAAATGTTGACAAAGCCATGTTACAGGGGAAGAGTGAAATATATAGTCCCCCAACTCTGGCAATAAACAAAAGGCAATAAACCTCCAGGTAGCATGGGCTTCAAAATAAGTGGTTCCATCTGACCCTAGACACCATACGGGAATGAATAGTCCTGTTAAGCCACTGAGTTTTTAGGAACTCCCAGATCTTGTACATACATATGCTTGGGGTAGTTTTCATAGGTATAGTATTTCCAGTCTTAAAGCCAGAAAATGTAGACTATAAGCCACTGGCTGCAGTGTGGGAGCTAGGACAGGAAACCTGTACTCTAGTGTCATGGTCTGAGCAAGGTGACCCTCCGACACTCATGCCCAGGGAACACCCCCAGTGCTTACTTGCTGAGGTGCTCTCAGCAGCACTGAGGCCACAGAGCATGGCACACCCCAGTGACAGCCTAGAAAGAGTACCCCCAAACACCATCACTGAACTGACCAGCAAAATTACTATCACCCAGCTAGCTAAGGAAAAACCCATGCATACTGCACTTCCTAGAACAGGTGATTGGCCAGGGGCACTAGGGAGTGCGACTGAGTCTTTGAGCTTGCCCTGGTAGCACAAGGGACATTATGTCCAGATCCCATGCTCTAACCCGAGAAGCACAAGCAGCACCGAGGCCCTGCTCTGCTCCGGGCACATAAGCAGAGGTAGCTCATTCAGCCCAAGCACAGACAGCAATGGCAGGGACCTCCAGGAAGAAGTGAAAACTGGTTTGTAAACATTCTCGCTGCAGTTGGACAAGATAGCTCCTGGGTAGGAGCAGAACTGGGCAAGATGCGCATCCCTGGGGACTGGTAAGCCATACCAGCCCTGCAGTGGCCTACCTTATGCCAGGTGTCTTGAATGACTCCAGTCTTCTCAGAGAGGATCTCAATAAGCCGCTGGGCCTCGCCCTCACTGAACACCATGCTTCCAACTGTGGAGACCAATGTCTTGTAGGGCAGGAAGAGAGGGCCGTCGCAATCTGGGGGCCCTGAAGTGGGAAGGAGCAGGGGCTTACATTCCACCCCCAAACAAGTAGATAAACAACAACATCCATCAAAAGGTGGCTCTGATCAGAGACAAGAACTCTGTTTTATAGCTTTAGGCTGGTACAGTGAACTTCCTGATTAATGATGGGTCTGCATTCCCAAAGAGTCCCAGCCAAGGTTTGGAGTAACATCCCTCCTTATTTTATATCAGTAGTAGGTATCAAATTCAGGGATCAGTGTGTGCTGGATAAAGGCTAGCCTCTGTTCTTTCTTTCTTCTTTTTCTCCTGGGATGAGCCATCAGCCTTGCCCTCTTCCTTTGCCCAGACTTATTTGACTCATGGATATGCATCTCTCGGGTTTTCTTTTTTAAAGATTTATTTATTATGAGTATGCTGTAGCTGTCTTCAGACACACCAGAAGAGGACATCAGATCTCATTACAGATGGTGGTGAGCCACCATGTGGTTGCTGGGAATTGACCTCTGGAAGAGCAGTCGGTGCTCTTAACCACTGAGCCATCTCTCCAGCCCTCTTTCTTCTTTTTAAATTATCAACACTGAAGCTGTGTGGGAACTTGAGGTAGCTTTGTTGATAGGACTGGTGTGAACCTTAGCACTACATAAGCCGAGTGTGGTAGCATACGCCTGTAATCTCAACACTTCAGAAATGAAGGCAGGAAGAGCAAGCCATACTCAGCAACACAGTGAATTTGAGGCTACCCTGAGTTGAATTAAGACCATGACTCAAAATAAGTAAATAAAGAAGTAACAAAAATAGTGCTGCACAAAATTATCCACATTTTTCTCAGGGTTTTTTTTTTTTTTCTCCATTTCCTCTTTTTCTAGTGAAATACTTGGTCCATCTCATCTTCCATGGTTCAGCATCGCTATGGGCAATGATCCCCAGAACCACACATACACGGAAATCTTGGAGGGTACCAGGACTCTGCTCCCCACAGTCAAGGACAGGCACTCTAGCCTCCCTAGATGGAGCTTAAATGGTGACTGGCTTCAAAAGAGAAATGGCTGGGCCAGGTCACTAGAATGAGCTCTTCACTCCCTAGGTACTTGCTCACAACACCCCGCCCCAAAAAAAAAGAAACCATCACCACCACCAGCAATGAAACATCCTCACTCCCAGTCTCCATGATAGCCATGCAGACTTGTAGGCAAGAAAAGAGTGAGCTGAGATAGCTCAGCTAAAACGCCTGGGAAATTCCTCTGCTGATATCTAAATTTGCTCACAACTGAAACAGACAGTCAAATGCACTAAAACAGATAGACAAGCCCACTAGGGCGAAATTCAGCTAAACCTGCCTTTTGAGGACAAGGAATGGGGAAGGTTTCTACAGCAACCCTGGCTTCTCTGACTTGTCACAATATTTTTACTTCACAGTCATAATATTTTCATTACAAGTGGAAGCACTTAGCGTGATATCATAATAAAGGCAAGGTGGGATGTGGGCGGGCTGGTTGCTATGAGCACCTTATTTTATAACTTCTTACCTTAGGAAAGTGCAGTAGATTTAAAAATAACCACACTAGCATTAAAGGGCCCAAGAGCTTGTACTGCCAAGAAAATGGGATGAGAGTATGTGTGTGGGGACCCCATTTCTTAATTTCCTTGAAATATGTATGCACACGCAACTAATGGTAGGCTTAGATACATACTAGATACAATCCCGAGTGCTGCAGAACTAGAATAAACGGCCCATGAGCTCACTCTCAGGAAAAACCCCTACTGAGACATTTTTTGCTGTTTTCCCACCCTCCCACCCCTGCCCAACCTTAAATATTCACTGCCCAGAGTTTAGAAGACACAGGCGAGGCAGGGCGGCCTCTTAAGCCTGTGTGGAACTGAAGACTACTTTCCTTCTTGATTCAGAATGGTCCTAGCACCCCTGAGAACTTGTGATTCAACCCCTGAGACTCCTGCAACTTGTGATGTGCTTCAAGCAAAAAGTTTAGATGGAGTTTCAAAACCTCAGTGTAGACAAGAACATAAAATAGCAATCTGATATACTGGTTGAGCATCAAGCACACCCAATTTGGATAAACTGGGTGAAGTACCCTGTTAAAATTCATCCCAACTATTTCTTCGTGGCCTATTCTAATGTGGTGAATGGGACTACTAAGTTACAGATGTGGTGCATACTATATTCCTCAGACTGGCTGTTCTGTGCCGTTCTACCCCCATGGACTCCTAAAATGCTCCTTGCCAAAAATCTTAGAAGCTCTTATCCTCAAGAATTTCCCAAGTGATTGAAAACTCTAACCTCTCTTGAATTCTCCACCAGAGAGCACTTTTCTAGTAAGGTATGTTGGTGTGTGTCTGTATTTCCAGCACTTGGGAGGTAGAGAATGAGTTTAAGGCCTGCCTGGGGTACATGAGACCCTGTATCAAAGAAGAATGAGAGTGGGGAGCCAAAATAAAGACACTGCCCTTTTGGCCCTATCCCTTAAGGCCCAACTCCTCCCATGGGAGGAAAACATCTGGCTACCACTGCTGAAGGAAGCCTTGCTACCGAATATCATCTCCAGTACTAACACTAGCCATGGGATGCTTCAAGATGCTTCCAGCACTGTCTAGAAGCTCTTGCCTATGTTCAGAGGCTAAACAGCATAAATAAATCTTTAAAAATAAGTAAATAAATAAACAAACAGACAGTTGTAACAAATGAAAAAATCCAAAGCAATGTAAAATTGAGCCTTCTCTGTCTATCCTGCTTTCCCACCCCCAAGAACTTCTATTACCTTCTCCATACACTCTCCTATGTCACAAAACATTTTTTTTTTTTTTACTGTCTTGGGTAGGTAAGCAGATAGGTAGGAAAATAAATAAACAAATAAATAGAGTACTGTCTCTGGATCAGAGGCAGTAAAGCTGACAGAAGGAAAACTGAGCCCCTGGCTGAGTCCTATCCAAACAGCTTGCCCTGCACCCCACTCACATCTCTAGCAAATACTTCAAGATTCTAGTAATTCTTGGTATTGTAAAATCTTACGGTATTAAAATAAACCTACCAAAGATTCCATATTTAATCCATTAGCCATGGGCTTTAAAAAGAGCAAGGGGAATTCTAGAAGCGGTTAGCTCCCTGCATGGCTGACCTAGCAGCCTGGGTCTGGCTCACACTGGTTGACAGGTCTGGTCTAGAGAAGAATGAGGCAGATGGACAGCAAAGAACAGCTACAAGATGGCACCAATTAGATGTGGGGGACACAACCACATACTCCCCCTTGGACTAGGCCATTCAGGAATGTGGAACACTACAAAGACTCAGGATAGGCCTCTGGGGGCCTGAGGGACCTGAGACACAGTACACCACTTCCAGGTAACAGCTAACAAGTAAAATCAGTCCAGAAACTTTACAGCTGCAGACTATCTAAGAGACTGGACCCATAGTGCGGCAGCTAACTCCATAGTAGGTAGGTAGGTAGGTTGGTAGGTAGGTAGGAACAGACAGACAGACAGACCGAGACAGAAGCTAAACAAATATATCTCTTGGCCAAGGCCAGTCTATGGATCACCGCTGGCCTTGGGTTTTCAGTACAGCATCTACACAATCAAATAGCCTAAGCTAAAAACTGCCAATTTCCAACTTAGCCCCTCCTTGGCTTTACCACCACCTGACACAGTGTCTTTCCTTGTCTGTAAAATAACGGTTCCTCCCTCATGGTCTGGCTGCAAAGATTAACTTAATTTGTGCTTGGACTGAGACACAGGGAAAGCTCTGTAAACTAACTCTCCAGGGCCAACTTTGGAGGCCCAAGCATTAACACCCACTCGTTGGACAGTCAAACCAGACCCCTCGCAGCTCAACAGTGGAGGGCAAGGGTGAGGATCTAAGAATGGCCTCTCTGAGGCCAAGGCTGACTTAGAGACTCAGAAGGGCAGACTGTCCTTATTCACGAGGCACAAGAGCTTGAGGAAGAGGATGTGCCTCCACCAACAAGAAGCTTGAATAGTCGATCAGTGTGCTTAATGTCCAGACTTCAAAACTATGATGCAACCAGTCTGCTACAGAAATGCCTTACCACCTAGGAAATGAAACTTGTAAAGAGGCACTTAGGACTCTTCTCTGTCAACTGTGGGCTCCTTTAGGAAAATTTGCTCTTTGGCTGCATAACCAACAACTCCCCAATGAACAGCCTCAGCAGCAAGAAGAAGATGTTAACGTAAGGGCACCCGAGGACTTGGCAGCTCGCTGCTCCAGCAGCAGCTACCCCTCCACTGTCCAGCTACAGAACGTGCCTGCCAGGCCCAGGCCCTACTTTCTCCACCAGCAGGGAGTGCATCAGCTCACTCCAGGACTTGCCCTGTGAGTCCCTACAGACAGCTAGAGGCTAAATAGAGGTGAGAGTATTACTATAGGTTCCCAAACAGCTCTGCCCAGGACAGACCCAGCTTATTTCCTTGCTTCTAAATAGTGTATGCACTGAGAAGTCTGCAGAATGCTAGGCTTGAAGAGGTAAGTAGAAAAGAGGACCACATATGCAACACAGCAGGCACAGGGCGGTCATGCAACAAAGCAGCATGCTGGGGCCTAGAGAATGCAGATACAACAGAAGCAGAGGCTGATGCACAGGTGCTTCACCAGGCAGTACTGGGTAAAGAGGCAGCAAGAGGTCTGAAGGAAGGAGAGCAGCCTAGAAAGGCACTAATATCTGCAGGACCCAGAACTTTGGATTCCCAGAGGAGCAGAGGCAGGTAAGAATGGAACAGGTACAAGATTTCACAGGCCCCAGAGAGCCGGCTTTACCCCACAGTGTGCAGTGACTAAAGGGAATCTTTCTTGGGATGCCAGGAGGGACAAGGCTTGAAGAAGACAGTTCAGGAAAGGGCCTGAGCCAGTGCTTGACCCTACGAGTCTTCAGGCGACTAAGTGTGAGAATCCCAGATGATAACCAGAGACACCTCACAGTGGGTCCTGACAGAAGCACAAGTGGGGACTGACGGCAAGGACATTCATTGTCTTAGGGACTGTCCAAAACCCATTCTGAAGGTCTTTCCCTCAAACACAAATACCATTCCTCTGGACCTTCACAGCGAATGACAGGGACGTGCCGAGTTCCAAGCACAGCAAGCATCTCCACAGGAAAGAAGCCATAGCCCAACCTTAAGCAGATTCCATGACCTGTCCTCCTTAACCACTTCAGCCAAACTGAGCTGTGCTCTAGAACAGTCAGGGCCCAGGCCTCTGAGCCTCTTGGGAGCCCAGTTCCATGTGATCATCTACATTTACAACCAAAGATCCTGGGAATAACAAAGGTAAGGAATGTCTAACATCACCACAGCCTCTGCCCAACCAGACACTTATAAACTGTGACCAAGAAATCTACAGGATGAATGAATTTATGAAATTCCTAGCCAAATGGATGGACCTGGAGGGCATCATCTTGAGTGAGGTAACACAATCACAAAAGAACTCACACAATATGTATTCACTGATAAGTGGATATTAACCCAAAACTTAGGATACCCAAGATATAAGATACAATTTGCTAAACGCATGAAACTCAAGAATGAAGACCAAAGTGTGGACACTGTGCCCCTTCTTAGAATTGGGAACAAAACACCCAGGGAAGGAGTTACAGAGACAAAGTTCGTAGCTGTGATGAAAGGATGGACCATTTAGAGACTGCCGTATCCAGGGATCCATCCCATAATCAGCTTCTAAACGCTGACACCATTGCATACACTAGCAAGATTTTGCTGAAAGGACCCAAATATAGCTGTCTCTTGTGAGACGATGCCTGGGCCTAGCAAACACAGGAGTGGATGCTCACAGTCAGCTATTGGATGTATCACAGGGCTCCCAATGGAGAAGCTAGAGAAAGTACCCAAGGAGCTAAAGGGATCTGCAACCCTATTGTTGGAACAACATGATGTACTAACCAGTACCCCGGAGCTCTTGTCTCTAGCTGCATATGTATGGAAAGATGGCCTAGTCGGCCATCACTGGAAAGAGAGGCCCATTGGACTTGCAAACTTTATATGCCCCAATATAGGGGAATGCCAGGGCCAAAAGAATGGGAATGGGTGGGTAGGGAAGTGGGTGGCGCTATGGGGGACTTTTGGGATAGCATTGGAAATGTAATTGAGGAAAATATGTAATAAAAATAATAAAAATTAAAAAAAAAAAAAAGAAATCTACAGGAAAGTACAAGGCTCTCAGAGGAACTAGAACACACCCTGCCCTCTTCCATCCACAGCCAAGACAGGCTCTGGGCAGCATGGTAAGTAGAGCCTTCACTCCCAGATCAGGCGGCCCTTCCCAGAGCATGCAAGCCAATGATGAACAGCTACATCTGAGCCCTAAATGGTCACAGACACATGTGGGGTTTCCAGGGCCCTGGCAGCAAGCACAGAAGCTGTGGAGAGAGTTTAGTACGGCTTTCCCCTTGGCTTGAGGAAAGAATCCTCTAGAACCAAGCTGGGAATATATGTGTATTAAATGGTACCCTACAGACTAAATGTCTATTTTCCTCTTTATACTTATTTTTCTTTCTCCAAACTTCAACAGAAACAATTTTATACCTGAAAAAAAAAAATGCACACATCACAACAGTTATTAAGACAACTATGGGGAGCAAGCTCCCTGCTTGGGCTTTCAGGCAGAGGGGCTGAAGACCAAGAAGACAGTTTCAGGAGCAGTCAAGATTTTCATTAGAGCCTACAGAGAAAGACCATGGCTTTATCATGGGCTTGACCACAGAAGCCTGGACAGTAACTGAAGACCCAGCACTGCCACAGCCAGCAGTAACTAAATGGAGATTTCCAGAAGAATGCCAGCTAGCAGCTCACAGTGAACTTGCTTCCCTGGGGGATCTATTTACATTCTGTTTGGAGGTAGAAAGGGAGAGAGGGACAGAGAAGAAGTGGGAAGAGGGCAAGAAAATGGGGGCTTGGGTTTTGAAGAACTCACACAGAAAGGTGCTCAAAGCACCTAGGGTTTTGTTCAGAGATTCAAACCCTGACACACAGTTAACATCAAAGAACAAAGGTTACCAAGGCTTGTTTTGAGTACACACCTGGTGGCTTCAGCCTGAAAAAAAGGGTGGAGAGTTAACTGTCTGGAGGATGGGAAGGGGTCCCAGGAGGACTGCCGTGGCGACCCTGTACTGCCATCTGCTGGCCACATGACTTCTGCCAAGTCTAAGCTCTGGCTGTGTAAAGCAGGTAGAACTGGGCTGTGAGCAGCATAAATGCAGGGAAAGCAACACCAAGCACCTGGACAGAGAGCCTGGCTACACAGGATGGCTGCCAGCATGGGTGAACAGGCGAAGAGTGGAAGAGGAAGGGAGCAACTGCAGCCCAGCCAATGGTTTTAAAGAAAGAGCTCTGATCTGCTCTGCACACCCTGAATAGGTTTTCCTGGAAGCTCTGATAACCCTTCTTTATCTCTTCTGTCTCATGCCCCGGTCAAGTTACAGCTCTTTTTACACTGCATTTCCTACTACACGTCTGCCCACTCTGCAAGTAGAATGGTGTCCTGCAATGCCACACACAGGAGCTCAGATACCTCCACCAGCATCCATCCACAGGTCACCCCTAGCTTCAGGGCACAGAAGCATCTTTGACATTCATCTTACCTCAGCTTACAAGCACTTACCAGGTAACAGGTGCCAGGGCCTGGGTGGGCACTGGCATCTTGTGGGAGGCCTGAGAACTTCTAATTCCCCGAAAGGACTAACAAGGTTTCCGCCGCCAGACAGGCTCCAGGAACACAGACTGGAGCTCCATAGTGGAGTTCTGTTTCTTTTCCAGTTTTTGTTTTTGTTTTTTTTTAAAATACTAATACAAATAGAAAAACTAGAGAAATGTAAAAGGGTAAATGAAAGATACAAAAAAAGTACCCACAATCCTATCTCCCAGTGGGTCTGTTCTCTCATGTAGACCATGGGAGACTCACAAAAAGCCTATTTCTTTCTGTTTTCTACATTTTGGAGGGTGGTGGGAATCTCTTGGCCATGACATCATGGTCACCTGGCCTCAGAATAATACCAGCCTACCAGCTGGGGAAGGAGAGAGTTTTCTTCAAAAAGCTAACCACAGAGTATGATAAAAGTACAGAGCCCCGTCTCACTAAATAAAGAGGTCATGGGCTCTGTGGTAGAGTCCTCATCAGACCTGGGTCTCAACTCCTCTTCCTCTGAGCAAGAAACAGGTCTCACTCCGATTAACAGCTGCCTCATTCTAGGCCTCATGCTACCTGCAGGCCAGGGAACTACATAGTGTATTCTCATATCCAGACCCACGTAGGATCTAACCAAAGCCACTTTTAGTGCAGATCTCCTGACAGCACACCACCAAGAGGCCATTCCAAGGAATCAGAGCAGCCAGGGATAAAGACAGATTTTAAAAACCACCACCACACACACGCACACGCTCCCTAAGCTTCCTAAAGGATCCTGGGCACAGCTACTGAGGCAGCAGTGGTACTCCACTTTAGTTCAGGGGAGTGTTCACTTCAAGGATTCTACTAATTCCCAGTCCCTAAACATTCAGTAAAGAATCCCTGCTTTTTACTTCACAGGCCAGTGTTTCCTCCTCCTTCCACACAAGAGCTTGTAACACTCCTTTGCAATATAAACCCTTCTCAGCTCAATGGTAGAACCACATGAGCAGGGGTTGGCTCTGAAACAATCAAGCAGGCCTCTGTAAATCACCAACTGTTTTTGGAGATCAAGGGAGCAGTCTTCCTAAATGAAAAATATACCTACCTTTTGACTTGCAATTACAGCCCTAGGAATTTACTTTAAAGAGACATACAGCAATATATGTACATTACTGCAACATCAATTGTAACACCTAAAAAAGCCTGCACACTACTTAAGTGTCATTTAAATAAATCACAATACATTCACACTACAGAATGTTATACAACCAACTGTGGCAGTTTTGCAAGCACAATGTGGAAGATGTCACCAATACACTGTAAAGCAAAAAGCAGTTTCTAACTGGGTATTACCACAGCTTGCATGTGAGAGCAGTGTCTCCAGGGTCCCCCAGAAGTGAATGGTGACAGGGACAGAATAGCAACAAAGACTTTAGAGTTCCACCCTGTCCATACTTCTCTACTATTTAAATTGTTTGGGGAAACAGACTTTTATGTAATAATACATTTTTTTAAGAGCAGGAATCATGCGTTCATTGTCACACACTGCCACAGATAAGCAGTAAAACCCATGGCATGGCCCCAATCAGCCTCTGAAAGAGCTCCAGCTGGCCTATAGAAACGTGGCCAGGCCTGCCTCCATACCTCCCACATCTCCTCTGGTACCTGTCATCAAAAGCCTTGCACTAGCCAGGGACAGAGTGAGCCTGGTGATGTAACCCCAGTTGTATCCTGGGCTGCTTCTGTACTGTGATGTCATTAGTGCCTTGCTATATGAGGGACAGTGACAACTAGAACCAAGAAGGGGAGTAACTGTGCATGATACCAACATATGGCTAGAAGCCAGATCTTCTTCATAGGAATACCTGCAAGGTTACCCAAGAGGCCACCTCCCTCCAAATGGCTGCTGTTTAGAGCAGGTGTGTCCAAGAGACTTTCTGATGATGTTGTTTTATCTCTACACTGTTCTAAAGGACAGCCACTAGAAACATGTAACTACTGACAGCTTTAAGGGGCACTAAGTATGATCAAAGAACTCTGGACTTACTTTGGACTGGTTTAAATGAATTTAAATGGACAGGGCGACCAGTGGCTCTTAGTGGAAAGCACACCTCTCAACCCTAATTTGTCTACAGCTAGTTGTTAAAACCTCAAGGTGAGGAGCTCCCTTCCCTAGCCTGCTCTGTACCATAATGGAAGCCACCAGGCCTACACTCCCAGATGCCTAGTACCCATCTGTAGCTCTGCCACAATTCCTCTGGGCACATGTGGTCCATAGAGTACAGGCAGCTCTGGACAGACACACACCTATTATTTGTGACCAAATGGCAGGGTGTCTAACGGCAAGCCATGTGGGACCAACCACAGCCTAGCCAACAGAGTTGGAACACAAGGTTTAGTTTTGTGAAAACGTTTAGGTCTGCTTCTCATCCATGCCTGCTCACCTGGCAACATTCGGAGCTGCAATGTTTGATATTACCAGGTGAATTCTAGTACACTCCTTCCATGTACCAGACTAAGATGACTCCATGAGCCTCTGGAATGTACTATACTGTCAGACTTCATGCTCCAAACTTTCAGTTACTATAGATCATGCTTCACTGAAGAAAAGCACATAGGAAGTTCAAGAGAATGCTAGACAAAATGAGTCCACTGGAGTTTCCACTGGAGTTGTAATCTGGTAATCCAAAGTACTTCCCTGACGCCTGGCTTTGTAGTGGATCTCCCCCACCTCCACCCCCAGGTATTTACATAGGAGAGCAAAAATCAGAATTCTCTACTGTCTTCGGTGAGTGCCCTTCTTTGCCCCAAGTTTCCCAGGAGTTTTCTCTGTTCAGCAGCTGTGAAAGTATTGCCAGGGGGGCAGGCATGAATGAGAAGCAGGTCTGAATGTTTAGATGGGTGGATAGATAACTATCTTTGCATATTCACATGCTGTACTTACAATCACCAGTACAATGGAGGAAAAGGGCATGTGTTTACTGAACCCACCGTGGGGCCTCCACCCTGTGCTAACCACCATCTACAAGGGCAGTATGTATGAATGTATATATATATATATATATATATATGTATATACATACATACATATACACATACACACACACACATATATCCTGCTTTACTCTCCCCATCATACTGCTGAGCCATGGCTGGGGTTGGGTCACCCCCCCCCCATACTAAATCATCAATCAAGAGAATCGTGGCCACAAGAATAAGAAATATCTCTAGAACCCATGAACTCGAAAAGATGGGAAATATATTTTGCTGGAGGATAAGCAGACTGTGACAGAATCCATTAGGCAAACCCAAGTGGGTGGTCTAGTTAAGGGCAGCCAGGCCCCTAGGGACCAGATAAAGCACTCTATATAAATGCTCACACCAAGCTCTCCTAACCCACAACCATCAGGGGCCATCCTGACTGGGTCATTTTCAGATGACCCTAGCACACAGCAGAGCCAAGTATATGGTGCAACTATAAAAAACAGTAACTCACGACCATGTTCTTGCCTGCTTTGGTCTGACAATGCCACACAGGGTCTGGCCACTGCACTAAAAGACATAATGAGAAGACATGATTCTTTATCTCCATCATCTTCCATAAAAACAGCCCATGGAGTGGAGTGGACAACCTCCACACACAGCATGCTCACCCTGTTCACATCACAGCAAGCAGGAGCAAGTCCCCTATATCCTGAATGTAACAGGAAGCTGAGGGGAGTCTTGACATCGTAGAGGTGAGATGGGGACTCACTTACCTAAGGGTACTAAGCGGGAACAGAGTTATGAACAGCAACAATAAGTGCTCTCACAGACCTTCATACACCCTCAAGGACGTGAGTTTTCTATGGCTCACCATGGAGCCTCACCAATATACTCTCCTGGTTCTATAGGAAAAAGAGGTGGTAAATACCAGGCATGAAGGTTCATGCTCATATAGGCTGAGACTGGAAGGCCATTATTTGGGGGCTAGCCTGTGCTACAGTGACAGATCCTGTCTGAAAAAGAAAAAAAAAAACATAGAAGAGGCTTAGACATATATGCTCCATAGACTTACTTGTCAATTGGACAGGACCTGGGATCTCAGGATTCACACGTGTTTACGAATGCTTTCCATCACCTGTCCTGGACTTATACTGCTTGAAAACCATGGTCCCTTCTCCGTGGCTGGAGCTCTAACCTGTCTCTAAGACCATACTACCTCACAGACAATGCTAGGCTTCAATGAGGCACCTTAGCTCCATCAGTGGACGCTACATTTCAACAGAGTTACCAATGGGAATCAATCCTTTACAGAAGCCTGATGTAATGATCCATCCAGTTTGCCAAACACAAGGAAAGGAATCCCAACCCCCTGCCCTGCACGACTCTTTCTGGATTGTTTCAGCATTTGGACATTATCATTATTGCTTTATTCTTTTGGGAATAAGGGATACAGCATTTAATAAAATATATCAAGACCCAATTTTATGCCCCTACAGTAATTTCAAAAGGCCATTAAATAAGAATTTTAATGAGAAATTATCTACTGCAACATCTCATTAGGATTTGTGTCCCATGTGGCCTTGCACCAAGGAGAATGATATCGAAGGCCTTCATACAGGTGTTTCCAACGTCAGGGGCGCTGCCACAGCCACAAGAGCCAATGCCTTCTTCAGGGTTGCTTCCAACTTTTGAAGAATAAAATATCAGCACACTGCATAAAAAAAAAAGTCAAAGAACAACTGGACTCGAGCTGTGGGACAGCCAGCACTTTGCCTCCACAGGGGCCCATCCAGATCCAACCAACCTGGGATCAAAAACATTAAAAAAAAAAACAAAAACAAAAAAACACCAAAAACAATTGTGTCTCTACCAAGCATATGCAGATCTATTCTTTGAAATCATTCCTTAAACAATACAACATAACAACTACGTGCACAGCATCTGCATTGTATTAGGTAATTTAAAGTATATGGGGCAGGTTACAAATGTAGCCCATTGGGACAAAACTTCCCTAACCACCTAAGAGGCTGGGTTTGATCCCCAGCACTACAGGGGTGAGTAACAAACACTTTTTTTTTTTTAATTTAAGGAAAATGAAGTATAAGGGACTTTGGAAGTTACTTATACGCAAATAGGATGTCATTTACGAGGCATCAACATTTGCAGATTTTGGAATTCACAGGGAGGGGGAGACATGAAATATGAAGAAAGTCTATTTTTAAAAGTTGTTTTTGTTATGTCATCCCTATTTAATGCCTTTGTCTTCTTAAGTTATCACACTGTTTCAAGAATTTGGTAGCCTACATTTCTAAACTTAGAGTCAACGCTGTCCTATGTCTCTGTGGAGTCTTAACGTCCTTCACCACTGACATTGGTGGCTATGCTGTGCCTGGGTAAGCAAATGTAGGGCCCTAAGATCAGGTCCACTAAGCATCTGTGTACTACAGTTCAGTTTCCTTGGGAGAGACCTGGGAGGATACCTCAAAATCCCGTTAGAGTATGCCAAAGTGCTTTTCACCAGTCACACAAATTCAATTACTTTTTAACCCCCAACTGGAGCTGTATAGTTACCACCCACTAAAAACACCAAAGCAAATCAGCGATCTGTATTATCTATCTAGTTTCTGTCTATATAATATAGAGTCTACATTAAGTTCTATAGTACTTTGTTAAATGACTAAGGAAGAAGGGATGGGGCAATATGAAAGAAACTATTTCTTAAAAACACTAAAAGAATAAAGCTGATTTTAGGTAAAGTATGAACACAGAACAGACTGACAAGACATAGCCAGACGTTCAAGAAAATTTGCCAAGACTACCTACCCTGCCTAGATTGTTCCTCACACCTCCCTGTGCAGTCCCTCACTGGAGACATGGTGAGTGTTCTGCACCTTGTCTCAGGATCATTCATATGGCTTTCCCTGAAGAATGAGATGTAGCTTGAATGTGACTGATCAAAATGACTTATGCCTCTGCTACAACTCTGAGAAGCCCTCTCTGCCCTGAGACACAGACTCTTTAGCCTGTGTCCCCAAATGAACTCACACATGCCCATAGCCCAGAGCCAACCCAGTTAAGGCACAGCACGAGGCAGAGCTTCTCAGTAGACAGAATCTAAATCAACCAACCTTAGCCAATCATAGAGACAGGAAGCAAAGACAGAGAACTGCTGTTGTAAGACAACAGAATCTCCAATGCTTGTTATATAGCCTTACTATAGTAGCAGTTGACCGACACAGATGGCACCATGTTATGTAACTACATCCTACAAACATCCTCCAAAATGAAGCATTCCCACCGGCAGAGGATGGAAGCTCATAACACTCAGGAAGCCCAGGATTCACAGGGCCCTCCCTCCTCAAGGCTGTATAACCAATACAATCACTGGGGCATGCTTCTTGGTGGTGGTACATCTATCTGCCTTAGACTCGTGCATACTCCTATGAGTAAGCCCTCACCCCGCTCCTGTATAAAATCCCAAAAGCTCAATAGTTCAAGATAGACTTGGTGGAGTTATTTCTCTATCTATCATCAATACCCTATCTGGGGTGAAAAGACAATGTCAAACAGCAGAACACTAAGGAAATCCATCAGTCACAGTCAACAGCTTTCCCTCAAGCTCACAGAGCAGACAGGGGCACTCACCAGGCTCTCCTTTTTTCTTGGAACCAGACTTCTTCTTTGCAGGTGCTTCTTGCTTTGGTGCCTCCTGGCTCTGGACCATGCTTGCCTTTTGACCCTGGGCAGGAGCTATCTCTGACTTTTTACCCTGATTGGCAGCTGCATCCACTTTCTTGGCCTGGCTGGGGGATCTGTCTGTCTTTTTGCCTTGGTTTGGGGCTCCCTCTGCCTTTTTACCTTGATTAGGGGACCCTTCTGACTTTTTCACCTGGTTTGAGACACCCTCTGGCTTTGTGCCCTGATTAGCAACTGTATCTGTCTTTCTGTTCTGGTTGGAAGCCCCCTCCCCCTTCTTGCCTTGGTTGGTATTTCCATCCCCCTTTTTGCCCTGATTCTGGGTCCCTTCCCCTTTCTTGCCCTGACTTTGAACCCCCTCTGCCTTTTTGCCCTGGTTTTGAGGCCCCTCCCCTTTCTTGCCCTGATTTTGGGCCCCTTCTACCTTTTTACCCTGGTTCTGGGCTGCCTCCATCTTCTTGCCCTGGTTTGGGGTTCCTTCTGCTTTTCTGCCCTGGTTTTGCATACCCTCTACTTTTATACTCTGGTTGGAAGACCCTTCCCCTTTCTTGCTCTGGTTCTGGGCCCCCTCTCCTTTCTTGCTCTGGTTCTGGGCCCCCTCTCCCTTCTTGCCTTGGTTCTGGGCCCCCTCTCCCTTCTTGCCTTGGTTTTGGGCCCCCTCTCCCTTCTTGCCTTGGTTTTGGGCCCCCTCTCCTTTCTTGCCTTGGTTCTGGGCCCCCTCCCCTTTCTTGCCTTGGTTTGAGGTTCCCTCTGGCTTCTTGCCTTGATTCTGGGCTCCTTCTATTTTTTTGTCCTGTTTTTGAGCTGCTTCTCCCTTCTTGCCTTGGTTCTGGGGTCCTTCCCCCTTCTTGGTTTGGTTCTGGCCTCCCTCGCCCTTCTTGGCCTGGTTTTGGTTTGCTTCCCCCTTTTTGCCCTGATTTTGGGCTCCTTCTACCCCCTTCTTGGCCTGGTTCTGGACCCCCTCCCCCTTCTTAGCTTGGTTCTGGGCTCCCTCCCCCTTCTTGGCCTGGTTCTGAGCCCCCTCTCCCTTCTTGGCCTGGTTTTGGCCCCCTTCCCCCTTCTTGGCCTGGTTCTGAGCCCCCTCTCCTTTCTTGCCCTGGTTCTGGGCCCCCTCCCCCTTCTTGCCTTGGTTCTGGGCCCCCTCTCCCTTCTTAGCTTGGTTCTGAGCCCCCTCCCCCTTCTTGGCCTGGTTCTGGGCTCCCTCCCCCTTCTTGCCTTGGTTCTGGGCCCCCTCTCCCTTCTTGCCTTGGTTCTGGGCCCCCTCCCCCTTCTTGGCCTGGTTCTGGCCTCCTTCCCCCTTCTTGGCCTGGTTCTGGGCTCCCTCCCCCTTCTTGCCTTGGTTCTGGGCCCCCTCTCCCTTCTTGGCCTGATTCTGGGCCCCCTCTCCCTTCTTAGCTTGGTTCTGGGCCCCCTCTCCCTTCTTGCCTTGGTTCAGGGCTCCCTCCCCCTTCTTGCCTTGGTTCTGGGCTCCCTGTCCCTTCTTGCCCTGACTGCTGGTGGCAGGAGAACTGGCCTTAGAGCCCACTGGAGGCACAGCCACCATAGGCACCTCCTTGGGTGTGGCTTCCAAGATGGCAGACTTTGAAGCAAGAACCTGGATGGAATTCACAATAGAACTGACTGCTGGCTCCACCTTTGCCACTTTTTTCTCCTTCTTCTTTCTGTCCTTAGGGGAGGAAGCCAGCTTTTCCTGAGGCATGGCTGGTACTGTGGCTATAGGGGTATGGCCCATAGAAGAATGGACTGAAGTTGGAGCCACAGCCACAGCGGGTACACGCACTGGTTCCTTGAGGATGATGGTCACGTTGGGATCCAGGTCATGTTCAGGTATCTTCCCATTAGGTTTCTCTTCCTTTTTCTTGGTCTTTCCTTTCTTCTCCACGGTCTTCTCCTTCTTCTTCTTTTCTCCTTTCTGGTGGTGAGTTTTCGCCATCTCCTTGCGCTGGTTGGCAAGGGCTTCTTCATACGACGTCTCCTTCATGGAGAAGGTTGACACCAGGAAGATGCCGATGGCAGAAACAACCATAAACCCGCCAAAGACCACAACCCCCAAGGTCTGAGTGTCGTAGATATCCATCTTGGCTGGCTTGCTTTCCACCTGCCAAAACATACAAGTCGATTACTGCTGGAGAAATTGAGGAACTAGACAATTTCCATCCCGTATCACCAAACTCAAGGTTTCTCACTGTCTTCAGACTAAATTCAGAGAAGGATCAAAGCCATGTTTGCTCCTCTTTCTTACCCTCTCTTCAGAAATGGGTAATTTTTACCTACAGTATCAATATTCTTTTAGTGCTGGAGATACAAACAGATGGATGGAAAAGTACAGGGGAACAACTCAAGTTTCTAATGTTCTGTAGTCTCCAAAGCCCATGGCCATGGCCCAAGTTCAAGGTGCCCCCTTGAACCTGCCCCATTTAAAGCACTCATGAGCACAAGTGCTGTCTGGAAGTGAAACAACAGGGAGTAGTGGCAACGTGACAAAGATAGCAAAGCTAAGCACGGCTGCGTATGCCACACAGACACCACACGTAACTTGTGTGCCACAGACACCACACGTAGCTGAGTGAGAGCACTGTTCATTTTTCATGTTGGGCTGAAATCTTTACTTTTTATATTTTTCTTCGATATAAAACTGGCTGGTTTTAGTTAAATGAACCAACAAAAAATCCCAGTCAACACAATACTGCTTTCCCAGCAGGCCCCTGGCACATCACCCTCTGCTTTGTGACCAGAGCCTTAAACAAAGCTCCTAGGATCAAAGCCCCTTGCCTTGGGGCTGCGATCCTGAGGTCATCAAGAACGCGGTGCAGGATAACACCCTTTCTGCAGCAATGCCTCCTCCCTCACAGCCTACAATTCTCAGGCTAGGAAACACAAAGTCTTGGGAAGCCCATCAGATTCCAGGTTTGGAATGTCACAGAAGAAGGGGTAGTGCCACTAGACTCTTTGTCAGACGACGTGCACCAAGCTGAGAGGATGAAGCCTTCCATTCTTGATGCCCATGACCAAAGTGCAAAGAAAGGATCAGAGGGAACTGGGCCCACCCTTCCTGGCTGACAGCCCAGACTTAGTTCCACTTCACCAAGCTTTTAAGTCATATCAATGCCATCATCCGTTCTGTCCCCAGAGCTGGAGAGGAGAAATAGTCTTGCCAGGATCAGCAAAGACTGACCAAGAAGAACTCCAGTGTTAAAGAGAATGGTTGGGATGGAGGGATAATTGGGAAAAGGTAAAAAAGGCAAGGACACTGTGTCCAGGCTCTCTAGACATTGTGGTCACTTGGTCAATGCAATTTATGTTCCTCTTTAACAGGGGAAAAGGAAGGAAGTTGGACTTCAGACAGACATTAGGACCTTTTAAAGAAGGGCACTGTTTAAATACCTCAGTATCATAGTCTAAGACACTTACTCTCCTCATGGTGCAAACACTTTTGAGTTATCCTGTCAAGACTCTTAGGGAGGATTGAAATGCTCATGACAAGGGTTTGCTAACACATTCTCCACAGTGATTACTGTGGCTGCTGTGACTTTTACTCTTCCATAGACCGTCACCTGGATCTGTGTAGGACCAAGGTCCAGTACTCCATCCCTATCATCACTTCAGCAAACAACACCTGAGGCCAGGCTACACACACACACACACACACACACACTCGAAGCCTTCAAATGGATTCTGACTTCTAGCTATAAACCACTAGTGACATCTGATCCAAAATCAAGGTGAGCACCCCGACTTGTGACAGTCAAGGAAGGTTGTTAAAGTAAGACTTTCCAGGAACTCACTCCTAGTAGGATGGGTATTATAGTGCACATCTTTAATCCTAGCATCTAGAAGGCAGAGACAGGCGGATTTCTAAGTTTGAGGCCAGCCTGGTCTACAGAGTGAGTTCCAGGACAGCCAGGGGCTACACAGAGAAACCCTGTCTCGAAAAAACAAAAACAAAAACCAAACCAAACCAACCAAACAAAAACTTGCATCTGTCCAATCCTGACTCTGTTTTGTGTGCAGGAGGGCAGAGACAAAGTATGTGATACAGCTGATCACCCCTTCCAGGGGTAGAGAACCCCCAACTAAAACTCCTACAAGGCCTTACAGGGCCACTCAGAACTCTGCCAACAGAGATATGCTCAGATGCCCAAAATACAGTATAACCAGATGTCCTATTCAGATGACAAAGTCTCCAGAACATGACCTTTTCCTGAGGTAGACCCTACATTAGGCCACAGCTCCATAAATACCAAGTGGTTTCCTGACAACTATGCACTCAAGGGTGGCCTCTCGTAGAGCTGCAGTTGGCACCAGTCACCAGCCCCTGACACAGTGAAGGGCCATCAACAAAGCAAGGCCTGTTCTCAGCTGAGGACTACGGAGCTCTGTGCAGTCTCTCATGCCTTCCAACTGCTCAGCTCAGACCGAACAGCCAACGTTGGAACATCAACCTTTAATCTGACTCCACATAGGCAAACATGACACACAAATACATTCTCCATGGGGAGCTCAGAAATAAGGTAAGCAAACCCAGGTGAATATTTCTCCCCTGCAGCACACACAGAGCAGGTTTATAACGGCATAAATGTGTCTTCCCAACTTTTGCAGAACGAGCAACTTTAAAAAGAAATTACATCCCTACCATTAATTCCTGGGTTAGAATTTTTTTAAAGAAAGCTTTCATGGGAAAATGAAAAGGCCTAGTCTTTCGTAACACACAGAAACATTTACAGCTAAGGCAGTATCTCTGCAAGCAGCAAATAAATGGAAAAACAAAATCACCTTCTGCTTTCAAAGTGAGTTTACCTTCATGGTGGACTTCATTGTAAGCTGGAATCCTCTACCTTCCCCAACCCCACCTCATGAGTTTCAGATATAAACACATCCTGGGAGAGTCTTGAACCCCAGTCTAGTATTGCCTACAAGAGTCTCGAGTTCATGCTTGCAGCTTGCTAACTGTACTGAGACCAGAGTGCATCTATTCAATGGCTCTCCCTTGGGCCGTGCTTACGTGGACTGATTCAGACCAGATGTTTGCTCACCCATACCATACATACAACTTCACCACAGAAATCTCTATTCTGTCATTTTTAGAAACTTCTGTGAAATGGGTACTTTTATGCACCTGCTATTGCTAAGACACTTAAAGTGAAAGACTAACTCATAAAGGCCCAGAGAAAGAAGTAAATAGGAAGCTATCCAAGACAAAGGACCACTCCTAGGCTTGACTGAATGGAACTTGTTACTATTTTTAATCCCAGAAGAATGCTGCTTCTTCTGGTTTTAGGATTTAGGGAACAACAGGAAATGGGGGCTCTCAATTCTTCAGATGTAGACTATGGACTGTATCTTCTAACTCAAATGTAAATGATAAAGCCAATATCATCTTCCTGCCTTGATGAGCTCCTTCATGCACACAGTACACATAAAGTCACACAGGCATACAGACATACACACAAAAATAATAAATGCTCATTGTTTGAAAGTACCTTAACATGATAAACTTAAGTACATGATGTATAAAGGAATCATGAAATTAGTGTTTGGACTTGGGTTCACCCCTAAAATATCCCAAAAGCAAAACCAAAACTCCACATCTGAAATACTTCTAGTCTAAGCATTTCAGGTGTTAATAGCTCAGATATACAGACGTGTGAGAAGAAAAATAGAAGTACTTCCCCACCCACCAGTCAGGTGTGTCAATACTAACATTTTCCAGCTGACTTTGCGTGCATTCGTCTCTTCCAAAAAGGCCAATGTTCTTAAAAAGAACACTTATTACTTGTGTTCGTACTTATATTTTATCTATGTATCTATACATATATGCATACATATATATGTATAGATAGATATACATACATACATACAAACAAAATAAATTGTTTTACATATGTAACTACTATGTAAATAAAGGGTATTTTACAGGGTGACATCTGGCAATGTTTAACACATCTCTATTTTGAAACTCATACAGATACAAGGACTGGCTCATTCCTCTTAACTCCTATGACATTCAGACAGCCATACTCTTTACATGCTTTTGTTTTAAAGTCTATGCTACTCACAAAGAACTGGAGTGACATGTTCACCAGAATAAAGGTCCTCTCTCATAATCCTGACTCATGCCATTCGAAGTAAGTTCCTAGAAGTGACCACTGAGACAGAGTCACAGTCCACAATTCCTTCCTTCCACAAACTTTAGTATGAGAGCTGGACACGGAGCTCAGAGGTAGCACACTCACCTGCCCAAGAGCCCTGGATGAGCTGCTCACTGGTGCTTCTTTTGGTAGATGACAGGCAGTGGTCATCATTGGCTTTATTGCCAGCATCACACCCTATCTGGTTTCCTCCTTCCTTGTGTGACACAGAAGGGTGCTCTCATGGATTCTAGACTGTGCTTCACCTGTGTATTTACTTAAGCCCTGTATTAATTAATGTCAAGTTTTAGCCTATACCCCACCTTTCAGAATCTCCACTGAGCTTTAATTTGAACCATGCAGAATGTACATAAACACGGGAGGACTGACACTGTAACCACAGGGACTCCCATCAATGAGCAACTCTAATACAACATTACACTGGTGTCAACGTTTTATTTCAAGCTTTTAGAAATTTTTATGATTTTTCTTCATGAAAGCCTTCCATGTTTTTGTGATGTCAAAATTACTGCTTTTTGTAATATCCTAGTGAAAATGCACATTTTTTGAATTATTCTCTCAGCTACATACAACCAGTAAATCCATGATGTTTATATATGTATCATTCACCCAGCTTTTATTATGCTAAACTCTTGTCAAATTGCAGCTTATAGATTTGCTTTCATTTTCTTGGTAGAAAACTATCTGTGCAGGGGGAAAGTCCTATTTCTTGCTCTCTGTGCTGCATTACCTTAGTTCTGAGCAGAACTGATAGCAGGAGCCTCTTTAGCAGGTTCCTGCATCCCCACTCCTCAGGTCTTACTACCACATATTTGGTAAAAACCCTTTCCTCCAGTTAAGAGGTGTATGTACTATCTTCTCAGTTACCTTTTTAAAAATGAGCACTGAATTTGGGCAACTGTTTTTCACATCATCTGACATTTTTCTCCTTTAATGTGAAATACATTGAATTATAATGTAGTAGCTCCCTTTTATCTGCTAGAACTAAGTTTCAAGAGTCCAAGGGAATCCTGATATATAGCACTGAATCCTATATATACATCATATATACTATGTTTCCTTGTATATACATATACCTATGATAAAGTTTAACTTATAAACTAGGCACAGTAAAAGGCAAAAACAACAATAAGATAAAGTAATTATAATAGTATAATACCACTGACAGCATTGAGGGCCATAATTAAATGATTGGCCATATAATTCTACCATAGTGTATCTGATAACCCAGACTCAGGGCAAGTAGTGCATATACCTCATAACATGACAATTCACATCCTGTGATAGCGCTTGATGCTATGAGAATGACAGAAAACGTGAGAGTAACTCATTACTTCTAGAATTTTCCATTTAATAATTTTAGACCATGTTTAACTATGGGTATCTGAAACAGAAACATTTGACAGAAATTCTTTTTAAATAACATCTCTAGATTTGATCTTCAAAGTAAGAGAAATCAGGTCACTCTCGCTGTGGTCACCTGGGTAGCAGGCAGGCCACTAGGTTCTCCTAGAATGGGCTTAGATCAGCCTCCCTTCACTCCTGTGCACTGGGGCGGTTTGTGTAAAACTGTGCTTGTTCTCCATTGGTTTAGAAGACTACAGGATGAGAGCAACTGTCAAGATGAGTGTCAGTGCTCTCGACAAACTAGAAAACTGCCTGACCGCTCTTGGAGGGTACAACCCTGCAGAAGATCACCTGTCCATCAGCTGCCCACCCCCCACTCAATAACATCCCTAAGTCAGGTCAGGTTGGGTTCAGTCACTCCCCTCACTATCCTGCGATCTCTTTGCTCCCTATAAAGTGCAATGCCCATTAACATTAACTGGTATTTTCAAAGAAGCATTAGAGCCTGGCATCTAAAAGTTTAAATGTAACGAGTTTTTTTAAAACAGAGAAAATGTAGCAACTAAAAGTAGGATTTTTGAAATAATTTATTTCACATGTTAAAAATAACTTCCTACTTTAAAGAAACAATGCCATTCATTTTAAAGAGTTGAGCCACTAAAAATAGAAATATATTCTAATATAAGCCTTGCTTAATCATCACCCATTTTGGATTCAATTTCTATGCCTGAGGGGAATTTAAAAAAAAAAAACTAACAAGCTTTTGTGTTTCCCTTTTAAAAAGTATTTGAAAAAGTAGGTATGTGAATAGACCTAAATCCTCTGGGAGTTTACAAGAAGCCTCCAGCTCCCACTTAATTAAGGAAGACAACAGGCCAACATGGCAAAATCAAGGATCCTCAAAATAGACAACTGGTCCACCCAGCTTTCTTACTGTAGTACACATTTATCCCCAGATCATAGAGACCAGACGGCACTCCACTAGCCAATATCAGACCTCAGTAGACAGAGCTGTGGCAGGACTACTAAATACTCTATCAGGGTTTGTTGGCCAGCACTCATATCAATATGTCCAAAGAGAAAAACACAGGTATCCTGATGGAGAAAAAGTGTTTTTCATGCTGCTGGAGATTTGTTTCTTTTTCTTCAGTTTTATACTCCTGCAAATGGTCACTAAGGTCCCGGGTCTGTCTGTTGCTGGCATGCAAATGTGTGAATGATCTTGTAGTGGTTACTGTTTTCCTGAGCAATTCTAATTCTAGTGACCCAGCTTTAGATCTTTTTTAAGTTTTCTGTATCTGTAATCATATAAAACGAGTTTGTTCCTTTTTTCCTAACCTTGACATGCTCTGCTCTTTTCCCCTGAGTTTCTGAGGAGTATGACCTCCACTGCAACAGCAAAGAGCAGGACAGCAGTCTTTCCTCATATCAAAGGGACAACTGTAGGTGCTTCAGGGAGTGCTGCTTACTGACTGTTTGCAGAAATCCTTTCCAGGTTAGAGAAGCTGCTTTTTGCCCGTGGTGAGTCCTATCATATATTTTCTTGGTATCTGTTAAGATGAGTACACTAGTCTACTCTCGTAACCTGTCAGAATGGGAGATGGACATACACTTATTTCTCAACACTAAAGTAAGTTGGCAGTCCTAGGATGCACATCACTTTGTCCTTCTATGCACTGCTGGGTGTGGCTTTGACTCTTAGGAAGGTTCCTACAGAACAAGGTTAGCTGACATCAGAGTGAACAGCTCTAAAACCAAACCTGCTGCCTCTCTCCTAAGTATGAGAAAAAATAGAATGTTAACTCTTTACATGCGTGGTAGGGCAAACCAGTAGAAGCATTTGGCCTGGTATTTTCATTATGAGTCTTATTTGTGGATCCATTTCCTTCTGACTACAGCAATATTCAATTTTCTCTCGCCTATGTTTAGTACTGGTAAGTTGGATTTTCTAAAAATATATCAGTGTTGTCACAACTTGCAAAATTTTGGTCATTTTAACCTGTAAAAACAAGCTGCATATGATGAGTAATGTATCTTCCTTCTCCCCTTCCCCTATGTTTAAGACTACATAGCCTAGACTGGCCTCAAGACCTTTTCAACCTTAGCCTTCCAAATGTTCGGGACACAGCTGTGTATCATTGCACCTGTTTGTTTTAGAAAAGCACCAACGGTATTAATTTAAATAAACAAAGAAACAAATAAATAAAATAGTGTGCTCTTCATAAATACCACTTGTCCTTTCAACGTTTGCATCCATAGGGAAGACCCATTCTATGTACTCTGTGTTGCTTGTTTGTCCCTTGCTCATGGTTTTGCTTGACATCTGCCAATGCCCATCATCTCTTCTATGGAGGCCTGTGGCCCTGCTGTGGCCCTGCCTGTGGCCCTGCTGCATGTTTGTTTTCTGTTTCCTCTGTTCTTCCTTCTACTACATCAAGACAGACTCAGGCTTATTCTGACTTTTATCAGGTTAAAAAAATTGCTTTTTATCCTAGTTAGCATAAACAGCACCAAGATAGATGCATTGCTCAATAATTTTCTTCTTCCCTCTTTGAATGTATTTAAAGTTATTAATCTGTCAGAAAATATTTCAGTTATATACTACAAATTTAATACATAGCATTTTCTTTATTGCTGTCAAAACATTTTATATTTCCCTACTTTATGACCTACAAACATTAGGAGTATTTTCAATTTTCCAAATACACGGTGATTTTCTACTTATCTTTTTATTCCTATTTCTGAATTAACTGGAGTGACTGTAAGGCCCTGGACACAGACATCTGAACACTATAAAGTGTGTTATGCAACTGTGGATTTATTTTTATATAGTCACATACAGACTGCCTTCTTCACTAGTTGATCCAAAGTTGATTTGTTATAGGATCACTGAAATTTCTCTACTGTGGTTATAAATTAGACCATTTCCTAAGTATTTCTGACCATTTTCACTTTAAACATTGAGATTATGTTAATTCAAAAGTTAACACAGGGCCAGTGAAAGGCTTCAGCAGGTAAAGGCGCTCACTGTGCAAGCCTGGCAAGCTGTTTGATCCCTGGAGCCCACAGCGGAGGGAGAGAACTCATACCTTCACGTTGTCCTCTCACCATGGACACACACAGTAATAACTGATTTAGAAGTAAAAATGCGGCTGGAGAGTGCTACAGTGCACTCATACAAATAAAAATAAATAAATCTTTAAAAAAGAAGTTAAAATGCCTAAGTTGTTGCACTGACCCCTCTGGAATACTTTTAACACCTGATCTCAGCCAAAAAGCTGCTCAGAACACCACTACAACATCAGTTTTCTTTCTGTTCTTTTAAGACTGGGCAGGGGAGGGGATGGTCTTCTCTATGTAGCTCAGACTATCCCAGGCACGCACACAGCACTAACACATGCACGCAGGCTTTCTTTTAGTGGTGTTTCTGTAGCGACTGCATCTGTGACAGTACAATAGCTGCATTTTTAACATTCAGCACAAACTATCTTTCTGCTTTCACTGAAGTATTTGGGTAATTGACATTTAATATGAATGTTAATACACTTGAGTTTCAATCTGCATTTTATCTAACATTAGTTTCCCATCTGTCCTGGGCTACTTTTTGTCTTTGTCTTTGTTGATTAATTCTGAATGTTTTGTTTCTCCTTCTAGTATTATAAAAGTAACCCATTCTTTTAATTTTTTAGTGGCAACCTTTGAAAAAAGTCAACATTAAGGGGTCATAAAAGTTAAACTTTTTTTCCTGTCCCACTAATTCCTTCCCTCTGCCTTTACAGTCTTTCTGCACTTGATCTCAGTTTTTCAGACTCACTAACATCACTTGCTAAAGACCATCTACTTACTAACCCCTACTTCCCTCACGCCTTTCCTCTCTGCCTCGCTTTCCTCCCAGAGTTTCCTAATAATCTGGGAACAGTCTTGATTCTGCCTTAAAACGCTCTCCTCACCGACTGCTGAGTTTTTCCTCTAGTCACACTATGAACTACCTCCATGTAGACTTGTTTTTACTCTGTTTGGGTTGTTTGGGGATTTCTGATGGGTATCTCATCTCTAAGATTATCAGCTACCCTGGTTGTTCCACTCCCCCCCCCCACCCAGAACTGTAATCTGACACACCACCCAGTCTGCTCCCCTTGCTTCTCCACTGCTCCTGTAAGCCACCTGTCTGTCGGGGGCTCTCTAGTGAAGTCTAGGAATTTTCTTCTGCTCCACCTTCCAATACCGTTTGGATCTAATCAGCTACTGGATCCACCTGTCATATATTTATTATAATTTATTAAACTTTTTATACCTATAAGTTGTATTTGGCCCCTTTTCAAATGTGCTGGCTCATTCTAGAGTTACTACTACTTGTAGATATTTTAAACCTTGCCTATTACTTTCAGCACAGTAAGTGCTACCTCATGTACTCATACATAGGGCTGTTACTGCTGGCTGTTGGGCTGGTGAAATGGTTCAGTGGGTAAGAGCACCGACTGCTCTTCCAAAGGTACTGAGTTCAAATCCCAGCAACCACATGGTGGCTCACAACCACCCGTCCTCTTCTGGTGCGTTTGAAGACAGCTACAGTGAACTTATACTAATAAATAAATCTTTGGCCGGAGCAAGTGGGGTTGGCCAGAGCAAGCAGACATCCTAAGTTCAATTCCCAACAATCACATGAAGGCTCACAACCATCTGTACAACTAAAGTGTGTACTCATATACATAAAATAAATAAATCTTTTTAAAAAAATGTTGCATGTTTCTCTTACAATCATGCCTTGGGGTTCTGGAAGTCTAGGAAATAAGTGTGATCCTTTAAATACTAAAGGACAGGCCTAGAAGCACTGTCCAGTCACCTCTAAAGGACAGACTCTTAAATGGGCTTGAACTTCTCAGCATGTCATAAGACCTGAATGAGAGACTTGTGATTTCCACTTTCAGGCTGTGTCCCCCCATCCTAGCAGCAATAGGGTATAAAAAAAAAGTTCTCTTGTTTTGTTTTGTTTTGTTTCTTTTCTGCCATGTGGAGGACAGAACCCATGGCCTCCTCAATTTGTTAAGCAGGAACCAACCATTCAGTTACACCCTGGACAGAGAAATGTTTAATGCCAATCTGTTTTCTCCCTAAAGGTTCCATAGGCCTTGGTGGTTGAAACTGTTAGGATCATTTCCTATTATTCTGCCCACACTGATCTCTGCCCTTTGTCCCTAGTTATACTACTGTTTGTCAAGTTTGCTAAAAGCTCCACAGGGCAGGTTCTGGCCTCCTGGATAACCTACTTACGAGCTTCTTAGGAATCTTCTGGGCCAACCTCTGCTTTTCAGGAGGCATTTTAAAATCTTTTATGCAGAACTTGTCCAAGTCAGAAGACTGGCCTCAACAACCTCTATCACCAGAAACCTGGTGCCCATTCCATGATATCTGCCACAGCTGCCACTCACAGCTAAACGAGATCATAGTTCACTGGGTTTTATATTTAAAAGAAAGATTATTGCCACATGACTAAAAGGTCAGCTAGGCCAGGGAAACAAAACAGAGCTGGACACACGAGTCCCTCTTTATCTATGGCTTTACTTTAGGAGGCTTCAATAACCGCTGGCCAGCCAGTTGACTCACTACCATGGAGGTATGGGATGACCTCACTTCCTTACCAGAAATGTGGGTTCAGTGTAGTATGATTTCTGTAGGACACTCAGATAACTTTATTACTGTATATTGTTACAACTTTATCATTAAATTTTTCTTGTTTATTGCTCACAGTATATCTAATTTGTGCATTTGATTTAATAAGTATCTAAAGGAAAAACAAAGTGCATATAGGGTTCAGCATTATCTGCAACTTTAGGCATCTAAGGGGATCTAGGGAAGTACCCCTCATGGACAGGGGATATTGTACTCCACTGTAGACTGGGGGTGAGGCCATAGGAAATCCTGTAGGGATGCCTCCCTATCACAAACTCCTGGAGTTAGACCAGCACTCTAACCAGGAAGTGTCCATTCTTTCATTTTTTGTAAAATCCCAGGTAGGAGGGCATGGTTAAGAAGGCCTGCTCAGCCCTCCACCCCCCTTCACTGCCCAGTAGAAGGGCTCCATTGGGAAGGCCTGCTCAGCAACCCCTTCCCTGCCCAGGTAGGAGCTGCTTTTCCACTTGGCTTTCTGGTGAAGAGCTTCAGCAGCACCGCCCTCTCTCCAGAGCTTTTTGCAAAAGTCCACTTTGATCAACACATTTTACTGGCCCACAGTTCTACCTCCAACGACAGAGAACTTCTAACTATCAATGGTGATTCAAACTTCACTTTAGTCCTTTTTAAAAAGTCAGCCATTTTATAATACACCCTGAGCTCTCAAATATTGCACTAAGAGTATAGATTACTACAAGCACTTTGAAAGAAAAGCCTGGCACTTTTCTCTAAAGCTGAACATATGCCTCTTTATGGCCCACAATTCCAGATTTAGATATCAGACCCAGTAGAAATATGTGTGCATGCTAACCAAAAGTCAGGGTGAGACCAATTATGCCAGGGTTATTTATCCACACCAGCTCCTCCTGGAAGCTGGCCAGATGCTGTGATGCAGCCAGACACGGGATGAAACGAGAACAAATGAATGGACCAGAGCTATCTCAACCACATGGATGAATCTTACATACACACCAAGGGAAAGACAAATGAGCATATGTCACGTGATCCACTTCCATTATGTTCAAACACTGGCAAAGAGACTCTGATGTATAAACAGGAAAACAGGTATCCTTGAAGAAAAGCTATAAAGGAACACAGGAACACAAAGAGAACTAGTTAAACAAGGTGTGCAGTTTAAATAAGTGTACTTCACTGTGGCTCAAGTACATACACATTTATTTCAGTAAAGAATTAAAAATGTGCATGCCTTGCATCCTGAAAGAGGGACACCTTCAGAAACTAAAGAATCTGCCATGGAGGGCTGTTGCTACCACTACTTTCCAGTTTTAGCAAGCATATAGGACACTGGTGTCTCTAGAGAGAAATTAATGGAAGCTCAGTCAAGAAGGTGTCCCCTTCCTGGAGTGCCTAGGGCTTTTCATTAGCCTTGCCTACTGCTCTGTTCTCTTCACTGTCTTTAAAAATTCAAACAGTACAAAAGGTGGCCCAGGCCCACCCAACTCACCAGGGAAGCAACTTGTAATGGTGAGGAGAGGCTGGGCTTCAAAGGCACAGCTAAAGTGGACCTTAGAGAAGTTCCTCCACAGGTCACTAGTAAGACTTTTCATTAAAGGTTTTAATAATTCATTTATCCTTCCTCTCCTTCCTTTTCTCAATCACTGTGATTACTATGAAGTGACTTTTCTAAATACAGTACAAACATTAACTACAGGAAATAACATAGCCAACAGAAATAAAGCTACATCTAATTCCTATTCAAGAGCAGTCTTCATGGAAAACAAAGTTAGATTCTATACAGCTGAACTGTTTTTTTAAGCACTGAATCAGAAGTTCCAGAAACCATGGGTATGGACAAGGATCTTTTACCCTTCTATATAAAATGAGTCATTCAGATGTTCCCACCACAAAAGACAGGACTTCAGGACGCACTTGCCATTTCTTTGTCAACAGTAGGAAGAGAAAAGACGGAGAGGGTCTGGAATCTGACCTTACCAACCAGACCGCCCTGCCTCAGCCTCAGCCATTTCCTCCACCTCAGCTAAGTTCCTCAGGAGACACTGCCATGAGGGGAGGCAAGAATGCAGTCTCATCAACTCCTCTCACTCCTTAGCCTGACAAAAAGTCTGACTGAGAGAAGGGAAAACACCATGCTAGCTACAAGACAGCAGTTCTCCCTGCTACTGTTACAGCACACTTCTATTCTACAAGCACAAAATCCAAAGCTTTTTAGAAAAAGCCACCATATTATTCAAACTAAAAATAATGTTTTGTTTCCTAGACAGATTAGTTAGTTCCTCTGCAGGCCTGACCCAGGCCCCGCTGTATCCTGGGAAGTGTAGGTGATCCTTGTTAATACTCCTCCTGGGACCAGAGCAACAGTGAAGACACATGATCAGTCCAAGGCTATGAAACTTCTGCAGACTGAAGCCCAGGTCAGAGCCAGCATTCAAGCCCACAGCCCTGTCCCAGGCATCATTTACACCTCTGGCCTCTGAGGGCAGCAAAGGGCTGAAGAAACCTGACAGCCACTCAACGTTCTTGTCAATTTCTCAACTGCAGGCAGACTGGAGGTAATCCAAAACTCACTCCCATTTGGCTCTGGGATGGTTTTGTATTTATATTTGATACTCCAAGAATCCAGACTACTTTGAGCTAAAAGATTATAGACTTGCATGGGAGAAGCCTCTCCATTAGCCCAGCAAGAATGGACTGCTACTAGGTGCCATAACTGTTCTAGACCCTGGGATACCTGGGAAAATGAATCAGATAATGTTCCTGTATTGACAGAGTTTGTGCTCCAGTGGAGACAATAATAGGCAGGTCAAATACAGGACACATAACAAGTGGTAGGAATGAGGAGAGAGCTCTGCACAGGTTGGACAGGATGGAAGGGTCTCTGTCAACTTTAAACAAGATGATCAACAGCTCTGAAGCAGGGCAGGAAGCAACTGCACGTCTATCTGGGAAAAGCTCCCCAGGTAAAAGCAACGCCTCCTAAAGCCCTGCTGCAAACACAAGTCTGGCACCTACAGAGGCGGCCAGTATGGCAGCAGAGAAGGGAAGGGAGAAGTGGAGCATAACGATAATGGGGCCCAGCAGGTGACTGGCAAGGCAGACCAAGGACTGGACGCAGAGGAACAGTCTAGAAGACAGGGGTGATGTCAGAACTGCGAGACCATCTCAAAGACTGATGTTAAACAGGCTCAAGGTGACAGTGACAGAGGGATAGAGTAGAACTAGCAGAGAGTGTGAGAAGGGCCAAGTTCTCCCTTCGATAGCTAAGCTGATGGGATTTGCAAGGAGAAAGCAATGAGTACAGATAAACTAGGGCCCACTGTCTGAAAGATGCTTCCACGTTACAAGAAAGGGACACTGAAGCCCGAGGAGGAAAGGTCATACTCCTTGTTCCTAGGATCTGAACCCCAACCCAGGGCTGCTCCCTACTAGAGCTCCACAGATCGTCAGGACTGCCAGGCACACAACATGCACCAGGGTAGATCTGTTGCTGCTAAAGGACCACAGACTTACAAACACCATGAAGAAATCAGACCAAATCCTCGATATTCTTGTAAAAGCCTTAAAAACCTAAATTTTAATGAAAAAAAAAAATCCTCCATTTTTGAAAGGTTGGTTTTGTTAGTAATAATGCTTTGGAGTCTATACATAAACTAACATAGGCCTTGTCTGCTCAAAGCCTGTCTAAGCTTAGGGTACAGAATTAAAGGTGTGGGTTCAAGAAGGTCATTTAGTTCAACTTATGCCTGTTACCACTGTAAAGAACTACAGACTTCCAGCACAATCTCAGTGGGCTTCTCTCTGACCAGCAAGACATTAACTAGTTGCCCATGGAGGTTTCCTTTAAACTTAGGCTTTACGTCACTCTACTGAGCACTGACATATGATTACAACAAAGATTTCAAAAACCCTTCCCAAGTTCCAGTGAGCTTTCAAAGCCGTATGGAGTATAACAGAATCTACAAGTGGTCACTGTCAAGAAATACCCTGCAACAGGCAGAGAGGAAAACTCCACTACACTGGGCTGTGAAAGTGCTGGGGACCAGACATGTATTCCATCCTTGCCAAATAACCTCGAGACATATAATTTATATAGCATCCTTTATAAAGCTACTGTTCCTTTCAAAGAGGAGAGAGACATGTACTACCAACACTTAAAGGAAAAACAAAGCGAGTGACTTTAAACTTGGGTGTGTGCTTGCCTGTGTCAGGAGACTCATTCAGAATCTGTCTGCCTCGAAAACAATCTCCCAGGAAGTCCCCGAGTTAATATTCCGTAATGCTAAGCAGCCTCCATCGCCTAGGCTTTCTCACTTAGAATTAAATATTTACTTTCCTCACAAGCTGCATACTTTCCATCTAATGCCTACTCATTTTTTCTGTGTTTGGTACATTCGGCCATCTTCATGCTGTTAGTTTTAGGTAAAGGTACCTGTCCTGCCCTACCCCCTTTTGCACATATCCACAGTTGAGACTGGGATTTTTGTTTATAGATTTTTATGTATGAGGGCCTGCACATATTTATGTGCATCATGTACATATCTAGAGATCAGAAGAAGAAGTCAGGTACACTGGAGCTGGAGACACAAGCAGCTATGATTCACCATTAGGTGCTAGGAACCCAATCCCAGTCCTCAGCAGGAAGGACTCAGAATGGTCAACAAAATGCTCGTAACTGCTGAGCCAACTCTCCAAGCCCTCAAGACTAACGTGTTCTATAAGTGACGAGTTACTCGGCTAAGTGCTTTAAACGAAACTTCTAAAATGGACATTTCACCTAGTTCAACATTATAATGTTTTCATGTCATCAGGAGGAACAGGGACTTGAACCTTTGGAGATCAGGAGCCACCCCAGCCTGGTGCTGCCTGGTCAAGCTTGCCAAGATGATGCAAATGAGCTAACTCCGCATCCAACTACTCAGCATTTGTAACTTGGCTAAGAAACAGAATGGTCAACTGTTACTGCACTTTAATTTACATAGCTGTATGTGGCTACAGCTGTACACAGTATGGATGATGCTACTGTGGACAACTTCACACAAATTCAGGTGCCACCAATGTATTTGTATGTATGGAGTTTGAAAGCCCAGAACAAAGACTTTTCAGAAAGGAATAAAATGCCAAGTACCTTCTTCCTGCACTGCCAAATTGCTACTGACTACACCTTGCCACTAAAACTCATTTTGATCTTCTAGCTCTGTGTCCTCCCTTGGGTAATTATTGTCCCAGCAGGATAGGCTTATGTGGCCCCACGGCCTGTTCAGAAAGCTGTACAGATGTCAACTAGCAGTTGGCAACAGGAACAGATTCCCAAACTTTCTTATCTGCTGGGCTTCCAGGTTCTCGTGTACTGAATGGGTGACATCCATACCTACCCTAAATATATGGGTGTAAAATATATGCTGTGTCTAAAACCACAGCAGTGTGGTATCTGATTCTAAATTGCAAGTCTTTTAAAATTAAGTTGGATTCAGATTCTTTTATACCATGAGATGGTAGTGTCTCTAATCCGTATGAACTATGGAAACCTGGGACTTCAAACCCCTAAGAGCTTCCTCTGGGAGCCAGACAGTCCATGTTTATACTGCTCATTGGAGAACTCAGAGGCCTTCCCCATTGTAGGCTTGGAATTTATACAGGGATAACAAAATGGGTGTTTTCCTTCTAGAAGCAAGATTTGAACAAGGAAAATCATAAGGGCTGTGGCTCTACCCCTTTGTCAGAAGTCTATTAGTTACAGCTTCTGGGGATAAAAGAACGAGTAAGAATCTGGGCTCCTATGCTTTTAAAAGGTATCCCTGCTACACAATAATCCAATATTCCAATTAAATCATTTGCATGCAACTGTTTAAACTGAGTTTGGTGCTATATAATTATTGTAGCATGTAGAGTTAAGGCTCATTTCAGCAAAGAGCATAATTGCTCGAATGTGACTCGATTCAGGATTTATTTAAAACTCCCCATCAAGCCGGGTGTTTAGGTGTACACCTGTAATCCTAGTACTTGGGAGGTAGAGGCAAGACAGCCAGGTGTTCAAGGTCAGCCTAGACGACCCAATGGCAGGCAGGACTACCTAAGACTCTGTCCTAAAACACTGCAGAAAGGAAAAAAGGGGGGGAGGATGGGAGGAGGGGAAGGAGAAAGAGAGAATGAAGAAAATGTTTCCCATCAACAAAAAATATCCATACATTATAATACCACTCTAACTACTGAGAACAGGTAAACAGAGCTCAAGTCCGAAATATGGAAATGGAAAGTTCTGTTGTAGTTTATGCCACAGCTTCACACAAACCTCCAGCTCTCCTCTTCTGGCCCTCAGCCCCCCAAGCTTGGGATTCTGTAGGCCTCAACTAGACCAGAAGCCAGGCAATCCAGGCTTGCCCCAGCATCTGTGCTGACCTCTTAGTAGCTCTCCTCCTGTACTTAAACAGAAGGGAAGTGGCATCTCCAGGCCCTCAGAACAGGAAGCTGCTTCTAAAGAGAAACAAGTTGGCAGACCATAGTGGGCTGACCTTACAAAGTTCATTAACACATTTCTATGACAACCCCCAGCAAATACCAGAAATTTCTCTAGGTTTAGGAAGTTAAGATAAACAATGACAGGGAAAAAAATGTAAGGAAGTGGTGTGGATGGTGAGAGAATACTTAACGTGAAGGGCTGTGTCCAATGTGCAATTCTTCAGCCTACAATGTGAGCCTTTACTCAAAATTCAACCCAGGACCCCAACCCCCACCATTAGGCTTTGAGCAAATGAACTGCTAGCTTAGCAAACAGAGATGTGGGAAGCTCTTAGGGATCCATCCAAGTTTCATTTCCTTAGTGTTTCCCAGTCCTGACCTCTGACCTGAGGACTGATTGCCAAATTGCCCTCGGTTTTGCACAAGATCTCACACTTCCTGCTCAGTTCCCCTGACCTCAGTGGTGAGTGGGTGGTACTATCTTCAGGCAAGAGATAAAGAAACCCCAGGTTCAGAGGTTAGGAGACATGACCCTCCGGTCCGGTGTTCATGGGGCTGGAATCCAGGTGTGTGACTTCTGCAGTGGTTCGCAGTGCAAGCCAGGCTCCACCTTGTTCCCTTGTCTCTCACGTCCCTAAACACACATCCCACAAGAACAGTCAATACCAGTTGGCTACTCCCTACACGTGCTGGGTCTCCACTGCTGTCTCTCAGAGACAAGCAGAACCCTGTTTTATCAGATGGGGAAATGGGAAACCTCTGAGAGAAAACATTTGGTTAGCAACTGTCCACGAAGCGTGACACCTACGGGAAAGAGTCCCTGAAGCATCCTGCACACCCTGCAGTAAGCCCGGGTCAACTGGCCTCCCTTCCCCGGGCACTGCCGGGGAGCCTGGCGGGCCAGGACAGACGGCGGGCCCAGTGCCAGGGCGCTTGGCCCGCCGGGCCGGAGGTGCGGACTTCCGCCCAGGCCTAGCACCACCGGTCCACTAATCGTGGGCGCGGGAAAGAGACGCCAGGCAGGACCCCGGGTGGCCCCAACCCTGGCCAGGTCCCGCACCCTCGTGCCGGTTCCGCGAGGACCCGCCGGGAAACGGTGCTGCGGCCCTTCCGCCAGGGGGAGCAGGGAGCCTCATCCCGTACTCCGGGAAGTTGCCACGGCCAGTCCCGGACGGCACCCGCGGCGAGCCCTGTGGCCCCCGCCCGCCCCGTCGGGGCTGCCGACGTGTCCTGTGGCCACAGCCCGCAGCCCGGGGCTCTGGGCCCCCGCGTCACCAATCCAGTCTCAGCCCTCGTCCCAGGCCGTCCCACCGCCTTCCGCCCCCCCAACCCCCTCTGGGCCGGACTCCGGCCCGGCAACGTCATCCGGTGGCTTCCCGAAACTTAACCCCTTCCTCCGCCAGCTGTGCGCCGCCCCGCCCCGCCGCCAACTTTCTTAGCCCAACTTCGGAGCGCGCGGGCCGGCCCGACGGCCGGGCCGAGAGGGAGGGGTCGCCACGTCGCGCCGCGGGGCCGCCGCAGCTCCTGGCCGGCCGGCCGGGGGATCCACCCCGAGGGGCGCGCTCGGCCGACGCCCCTGCACGGGCTCGGCCTGGCACACGCAGCTCCGTCCCACTCGAGGGGCCGCGGCTACCGCCAGGGCGGGCGTGCGGGCCGGCGCCGCCGGGGGAGGGGCCGCCGAGGAGACGTGTCACTCGCGGCGCGACCGGCCCGGCGCCCCGACGGCCCAGCCCGCGCGCCTCCACCGCCGCCGCCGCTGCAGGGCCCGGCCAAGTTTCTTACCTGCAGCGGGAGACGAGAGAGGGAGAGCGAGAGGGCAAGAGCAGCCGCCGCCGCCGCGGAACCGCGAGAGGGGAATCGGCCGAGCTTCCACCGAGAAGCCGCCCCTGAGCAGCTGCACACACTGCGACCCTGGCGCCGTCCGCCCCGTCCGCCGTCCGCTCCGGCCGCTCGCTAGCTGCGTGCGCGTGTGTGGAGTCGTGGCACTTTCTGCCTCGGAGCTGGCGAACGGCCCCCTCCGCCGGGATCGCCGCCTCCTGCCTTCCCCACCCGGACCAGCCATTCATCGAGCTGCCTCTTCCCATTGGTTCACTAGCCGCCACTCTGCCGGCCTCTGGCCAATCAGATCGCGGACGGCCGCGCCGCGGTGGCGACCATTGGCCAAAAAGGAGGGTCTACGTCTCAGCCAATGAGAGAGAGGAGGAGCTGCGGGGAGCCGCGGGGGGCGGGGCCGAAGAGAGGCGGAGCCGCGCAGCGCAACTCTCAGCTCTGCGCGGGGGCGGGTCTCTAACTCCCCGCCCACCTAGGGAGGTCCTCTGCCGGTCCCGCCCACTCCAGGCCACGACTCTCCACGCCACCGCTTATTCCAATTCGGCTCCGCCTAGGCCGATTGACTGCGGTTCGAATCCCCTTGGCAGCAGGCTGCTCTTTTCCTCCACACTGCTGGGCTGAGGTGGCGGTGAATGTCACCCTCAGGAGGATTGCACAAACCGTGAACAGCTGGGAAAAAGCCTTATTTAAATCCAAATAACGTCACACAAAGCACCAGCCTCTGGGTCTAAAGATGAGTTCTGCAAGGGTCAGAGCAGGGAGGGTGGGGGCCTTATCTATTGGTAAAGGCACTGCATTCCATATTTTATTGAATACGTGGAAGAATTGAGGTGGAAGACCTGGAAAGAACAAAAGAAATAGAGGTGGAAATTTTGATAAGAAAAGCCACTCCCTAAACAGAATAATATACTGTCCTTGTACAAATCACACAGCAGAGTTACATCCACCCTGTGACACTTGATTTCAGATGTTGGGACCATGAGGTTTTGGCCCAAGAAAATATGATAGCAACCCAGAAAATTGATCTAGTGATACTCCAAATATTAGCCAGCTACCCCTTTATAAAAACAAAAAAACAACAACCAACGCCTATTTAGAAGAGGGATGCATATGCCACCATGCACCAACTCTCTGCTTGGTTCTCTCCTTCCATGGTTGTTTCTAGGGATCAAAACTCAGTCAGATTGCATAGAAAGTACTTAAAAGTAATTTCCCTGTGCCATCTCATCAACCCAAAAGCCTCTCTTCAAAACCAAGTTCAATTGAAATAATTTAACTTTAGGTGCTTTTCTTCTTCTTCTTCTTTTTTTGAGTCAAGGTCTCACTATGTGGCTGTCCCACAACTTGCTTTGTATAACAGGCTGGCCTAGAACTCAAAGTCACAGAGTTCCTCCTGCCTCTGTTTTTACTAGCATTAAAGGCATGAAACACCATGCCAGCTTAAGTTTAGGTTATAACCATTTTAACTGCAGCTCTTAAAATTATTCCTTTGAGCATGAGGCAAGATCAGCCTCTTTGAAATGAAGTTTGGTCTCTCTCCTCTGTCCCCCACCCCCTTTCAAGTCCACACAGAGTTTGGTATCAGGCATCTCTCTCTCTCTATTGCTCTGAGCAGGATCTGTCTATGATCCTGGAGCCCACTCCTTTAACTCAGCTCCCTGACCAGTGAGTGACTCCTGGATCTCTATCTTTACAGTGCTGGATTGTAGGTGGCACCTGGAGTTTTCACATTCATGCTGGGATTTGAACTCAGGGCCTTCATAGCAGGCACTTTACCTACTGAGCCACCTCCCCAGCCTCTAAGATTTAGTGTTCTAAAAGGCCAAAGGACTACAACTGCCCCAGCCTCTGTGGCTGCAGACTTCCTGCCTCAGTTCCTCTGTGAACACCCCTTTGGCCATTGCTGCTTGACAACTGTTGGTCTATAGTAAAACTGCGAGGAGAGAATACAGAGGGGTTGGGTTGAAACTAAACCATGAATTTCTAGTTTGAATCTCAGTGGTGTCTTGGGGAATTAATGATTAATCAGTAGGAATCACTATAGATCACCTTCCCACACTCAGTCATTTTCCAGAGCTGAGACTCACTTGAAATAAAATTTAAGGATCCCAGCTTCTGGTCAGCAGTTGCTACCAGCCAGTCTTGCTGGATTATGGGCAAGGCATTTACCTCCCTGAGCATAAATGGACTTTAAGACAATTACTCTCTCTTGTGGGGATAAGTAAGAACATTTATTCATCCATTCAGTAGTGTTTGTTAGTGTCCAGGAAAGACTGCAGGCTGAGCATGCAGCCTAAAGTGATACCCAAATCCACCAAGGGCCCAAAGACTTCTCTGTGGCAGGGTTGTTCTTCATCTTGGTTCACTATTTGTCTTTAATTTTTCCCAGAAGCAGATCCTGGCAAGAGGAATTGGTTCAGATGTGGTAGTCCTTCACTCTATGACAGAGATTAGTTCCAGGACCATCTATAGCAGGTTGCAGTGTCTGGGGATGGGCAAGTCTCTTATAAAATGATTTGCATAGAGCCTCTGCACTTCCTCCCATATGCTTCAAATCCTCTCTAGATGATATACACTGCCTTTAATGCAATGTGATGCTATATAAATAGTTGTGACACTGTATTGTTTAGAGAGCCATGACAGGGGAGAAAGCCCTGCACATGCCCAATACAGAGACAAGTGTCTTCCAAGCAGTTTTGAACCTCAGTTGGTTAAATCTGTGGCTGTAGAACTGTGGGTTAAAGGGCTGACTGCAATTCATTGGGGAGATGATCTGGGAAACGTTGATGGAGACCTGGGACGGGAAAGAACGAACAGAGAGAGCATGGTATCAAGCAAGCAGCCACTGTGGGGTGGGAACAGCCAGGGCCTGTGTCACTGGGGGGTGCAGCAAAACCCTATAGAATACACCCCAGAGATTCTCCTCAACAGGGATGAAGATGTTGGTTATTCATTACCCATTCTTTGTACTTGTTGGCTAAAAGGCTCTTCAGCAGGGAGCAAATCTAACTCACCTCACACCTCCATCAGTAGAGAAAGAAAGCGTTGTCAGGCTAAAGGCAAGAAACCCTTAGCAGGCTCATGAGTGGCAGAGGGTGCAGTGGGGGCCACTATTATACCGTCTACATGGGAACCTGCTCCTGGCACAGCACCTGCGCAGAGGAGGGGCTGACAAATACAGGTTCTGTAAATATTATCCATTGGGCAATAGGCTCGCAGAGTCCCCAGTGGTGAGGAGTGTTTACAAAAAGGGCCCTCTATCTGTTCCTTCCCCTAATTCAATATTTGGTTCAATCACAATCTTCATCTCAGGATGGAATAGCATAGCATGGCGTGAGCTACGCCTTCCCTCTGCCCCTGCCTCTTCATCCTCTGTCAC
Organism: Mus caroli; assembly: GCF_978045245.1. NCBI lineage: Eukaryota > Metazoa > Chordata > Mammalia > Rodentia > Muridae > Mus > Mus caroli. Next base: position 35,940,009 of record NW_028227257.1, on the reverse strand, counting down.
CCTCTAGCTGTGCTGTGAGGACTCTGGTCCCCAGCTCCTCTTTTCCAGGCTTGACCTTGACTACCCAAGGATTCCCTAGAGAAAGTTACCTCCAGGGTAGATGAACAGAAGACGCCATTGAGGGGAGTGAGACATTCCGGATTTAAGGATTTCCAACACAGGCTCCAGTCAGCTAAATCCCACGTCCCCCCAGCCTCATGAGGAAGATCCAATGTCACAGTCCAGCCTCCCGATGCCATCTGCTCAGCAGATTCCAGGCTGAAGCCTAGGAAACAGGTTCCTGCTGTCCACAGATGGCAGTCTACCATGTAGAATTCAGACATGGATAGAAGATTTCAACACAAAGTGGCAGTGTAGTCAGAGAGGCCTGGGGTCGTTTAGGAATGAATGCCACGCAGGGAGTTAACCCAGACACAGGGAGGATACCAGCAAAAGCTCAAAGGGAATGTGGAAGGTACCTAGGCTAAAAAGTATGGACCTGACAAAGAGCAACGTGGTCAAAGGCTAGCTGCTTAGAGACTGGGATGCCCAAGAATGAGACCAGAGAAGACTGACCAGGGCAGGAAAAGGGAGGAAAAGACTGTCTGCACTGCTGATCACAGGAGAGCAGGGGAGGTGCACATGTTCCATATCTTGATAGAGCAATGATTACACAACTGTAGCAAAATTCACCAAGTGGTACACTATTCAAAAGGCTAACACTTTGTAAGCAAATATACACCTGTTGACCATACTCCAAAAAGGGAGATATATTAGGTTTTAGTTGCATGTATATAACAAATAAAGCTTTCTTTTTAGGAAAAAAATGACTAAGATTAATTACCAAGCATAGTCTATTAATTCATGACAATGTTTTGATTTTTGATTACTAATTTGTGGGTTTTTTTTAAGAGTAGGCAGAAAGATAAAGATACACTACAGTTTTAAAGGTGGTTTTGCTTTGTCAACAACTGTAGAAAGATGACATATGAAACAAAAACCCTCATTTTAAAAGAAAAATAAAAAGACACACAGGACTGGAGAGATGGCTTGGAGGTTAAGAGCACTTGTTGCTCTTGTCGAAGATCTGAGTTCAGTTCCCAGCACTCACAGGTGGCTCACAACTATCTGTAATTCCAATCCCAGGGACCCAGCATCCTCTCCTGACCTCTGCAGGCACCAGGCATGCAGGTGGTGCTCACACACACACACACACACACACACACACACACACACGCCAGGCAAAACACTTGTACACAGAAAATAAACAAATAAATAACTCTGTTTAAGTTTTTCAAAAAAGGCATGGTGAAATATACAATATTTTTAGGGCTTACCGTGAGCTATGCATTGCTTTAAACACCCTACAAATGTGTAAACTCATCTAACCTTCAGAATGGACCAAATGGTTCTATAACTATCTCCATTTTAAAGATGAGAAACCCAAGGCTCTGAGAGGGTGAGTAACCTGCCCACGATCCCAAGGCATTGTCAGAGAAGCAATGATTGGCTGCAGAGCCCATATACATAAAGATGGCACACTAGAAGGAGCTCTGTGCCTCTGGGAAGAACAGAGGCTGTTCTTCTGGTGGTAGCCACTCAACAAAGGGTTTGTGCATGGCATCTACGATCATTCTCTCAACATGATCTTCGAGTAACCGAGACCCAACTAGGCTGGGGACCCACTGGGTTGGAAGAGGACCCATTAAAATAATTCAACTAAGAAGTAACATGAGATCTTGGAAGGGTTCAGATGGGGTGGTATTTGTGTGTTTAGAAGGTGATGGAAACAGGGCTTGGTGAACCCAGGTGAGGGAGAGATAGGAGTCATCTTTGAGCTGAGCTTTCTGGCCTGAGGGATAGGGTCATGTGGTGTCACTTCTGGGACAGAATACTTAGCACACTACACATGGTGTTAAATAAAGGCTCCTGAGGGAAGTCCTGAGGGAGGTAAACAGGCAACATCTCACTTAGGCTCCACCACACATTCTGAGACACCCAACATTGGGTGATTGCATCCCACAAACAGCTTAGAATGTACCACACAAACTTAAGACAGTTACAGCATCATTAGGTCATACAATAGGACCATTTTGTATATGCACCAATATCTGTCATTATACTATTGTTTTGTGGAGCTGACGTTCAGGGTCTGAGGCAGAATTTGGAAGCCTAAGAGTACCAGTTGTAGTGGTATAAATATGTTTGGCCCAGGGAGTGCCATTATTTGAAGGGGTAGCCTTGGAGTAGGTGTGTGGTATAAGCTTTAAGATCCTCTCCCTAGCTGACTGGAAGCTAGTCTCTTCCTATTTGCCTTTGGATGACGATGTAGAATTCTCAGCTCCTGATGCACCATGCCTGCCTGGACACTGCCATGCTCCTGCCTTCATGATAATGGACTGAACCTCTGAACCTCTAAGCCAGCCCCGAGTAAACATCCTTACAAGAGTTGCCTTGGTCATGGTGTCTGTTCACAGCAGTAAATCCTGTGTCCTTGTAAACCACCTCTATGTGGATATGAGCAAAACAATGATAGTATTTGTTATCTTTGTTTTTAAAATCCACCTTATGGCAAATTTTAGATGATTTGATTTTTAATAGTGCTTGTGTTTAATACATTCCTCAAAATTTTTTTCCCAAATATAGCAATCAGCTTTCATAAGTGAACTAGTTCCATTACATCACTGAGCATAGTAGTCATCCAGACCACAGGAGGGAGGGAGGGAGAGAAGGAGAGAGACAGAGAGACAGAGACAGAGAGAGACAGAGAGAGAGACAGAGACAGAGAGACAGAGAGAGAGAGAGACAGAGAGAGAGAGAGAAACAGAGACAGAGACAGAGTTTGGTGAATGGGGCAGGATTTTAAAATATTAGAAACATTGAAATACTAAGTCAGGTATGATAGTGCACACCTATTATCTCAGCCTGGGGAGGTTTAGGTAGGAGGATCATGTGTTTGTGGCCATCCTGGGTGACATACTGAGACTTTACCTCAATCCCCCAATTCTAAAATATAATAAAGAAAAAATAATAAAGCTAGGCATGTTGATTTATGTCTGTAATTACACTAGTCAGAAGGCTGAAGCAGAAAGATTGCTGTAAGTGTAAAGACAGCCTGGAATACATGATGAAATCCAGGATATCGTGGGCTATAGAATGAAGCTGTATCTAAAAGAAAAAAAAATCTATGTAGAAAACAGGAAAAAAATCATATATCATGCATGTGTGGGTTGACATGTCCAGTCCCACTGAGTTCAGTGTGTCGCTCGGCAAGGTATCATTGCAGAAAAAGACCCTGAGAGAGAGAGAGACTTAAATACTAGGACTTTATCCGGAAGATGCTGACAAGAATATGCAATGGAGGAGCAGGAACTTGAGATAGTGGAGAAAGCCAGTACAGAGAGCATCAGAGAAATGACTGTAGTGGCCCACCAAGACAGAATCCCACTGAGGAACCCCAGATATAGCGTGGAATGTGCCTCAGGAGGAGACAGACTGAGACGCAAGGAGTGAAGTTTTAGAAATAAATTTAGATTCAATGTATTTAGAGTGTGTCCACACAGGCATGAGCACACAAGTCAAAGGAAAATCTGTAGGACTCGGTCAGTTCCTTCCACTATGTGGGACCTGGGATTGGTTGCAAGTCCTCGGGTTAGGCATCAAGCACCTTAACTTGCTGAGTGAACTGTCTCAGCAACCCAGGAGAGAGGTCCTTACTCTCCAGTGTCTGTCTAGCCCTGGTTTAAAATTATGCCAGTAAGCATGAACTCACCGGCGTTTCCAGCCCACATACCAGAGAAAGCACTCAGAAGAAGGTAGCCTGTGTTTGTAATTATGGGCACAGGGCTGACAGAGGGGATGTGGGCAGGACACTTAACAGAGTCGGCTTCATAACTCAGAGACAGTCCTTGAATAAATTGACAAACGAATGAATGAAGACAGGGCCCTTTATACTTAAATTTAGAATTTAAGAGCTTAAAAACAGAGTGAGCACCCTTCTACTCCCCAGTCAGCATATGCCTGCTGTACTCTCGCAAGATCTAGAGTAGAGAATTTGTGTGATCTCTTAGATAATTTAAATTCTGCAGCTGTACTCCTCAAAACCAGAGTAATATTATACACAGAAGGCAAAAAAAAATCTCTAGACTATAGTGTCTAAAAAAAGATAAGACAAAATAAAGTAGAGAGTAAGCTGAACTAAGTTACTAATATATGTACTTTTTAGTGGTGTTGAAAGGTAACTTAGATCAGAATAATTGGTTTGTTGTGTTGGGTAAGGTTGGGAGTGAGCTAAGAGGCCTTTTGCAAATGTCAATACTTGGTCCAAAGGCTGGCTTTAAGTTCCCAGAGTAAACAGAAAAAAAAAAAAAAAAAGCAATAATAGCTGAATCCACCATTACGGTGCTTGGTGTTTTCTGCAATGCTTTGTAAATGATCCTTCACCAGTCACGACAGAGAAGTGTCCTGACTTATCTTCAGGTTAGGAACAGGAAGCCCAGTTTCAGAGAAGTACAAAGGCTTGCCTGGGCCTCCCTACTCATAAATGACAAAGTGATTTTTTGACAAATTCAATTTTTGAAGACCAGCATGTTTCCAGGGTTCATCTCTCCACTGTCCCCAAGGATCCGCCCGTGGAGAGATGAACAGGTTCAACAGACCCTTCAGGGGTTAGTGAAACCCTTTTCATTTCTACCACCTTTTCCAGGCTCCAGGCTGTAGGTGTGTTTTGGGGGAGGGCTACTTTATTGGGTCCTTATACTTACCACCCTTCCAACCCTTACGCCACCCCATCCCTTCCAACCCTCCAACACTAGCTTAAAAAGCTTAGAGAGGAAAGGAGCATAGATCTCTTTAGACTACTTCCTGCTATTTAGGGGTGTTTGGTTCCTTGGGGCAAGTCCAATCTTCATTGTCAGGATCTCCAATCTTTTTCTGCTCATCTCTTTGCTCACGACCACTTGACAAACAGCAGCAACAGAAACAGCAGAAATGGAAACAGCAGGAGCAGGAGCAGCAGGAGGAGAAGCAGGAGGAGCAGCAGGAGGAGTGGCAGGAGGAGCAGCAGAAGGAGAAGCAGGAGGAGCAGGAGGAGGAGCAGCAGGAGGAGCAGCAGGAGCAGGAGCAGCAGGAGGAGAAGCAGGAGGAGCAGCAGGAGGAGGAGCAGCAGGAGGAGGAGCAGGAGGAGCAGCAGGAGGAGCAGCAGGAGGAGCAGCAGGAGGAGCAGCAGGAGGAGAAGCAGGAGGAGCAACAGGAGGAGCAGCAGGAGAAGCAGGAGGAGCAGCAGGAGGAGCAGGAGGAGCAGGAGCAGCAGGAGCAGCAGGAGGAGGAACAGCAGGAGGAGGAGCAGAAGGAGGAGGAGGAGGAGCAGCAGGAGCAGCAGGAGGAGGAACAGCAGGAGGAGGAGCAGAAGGAGGAGGAGGAGGAGAAGCAGCAGGAGGAGCAGGAGCAGCAGCAGCCACGCCCCGGGGCTCTCTCAGGGCTCTCCCATTTATATCCTCTCAAGAGTCCCCAGAATTCCATACACAAACTGTCTGCAGCTGGCACAATTCACACCCCTCCTGGAGTATGATGCAATCATCCTTAGCGGCTTGGACAGCCTGGAGCAGCCCAATACCCTACACCTGGCATTAAAAAAAATTTACACAACATAACTGTTTTTTTTTTTTTAAAGAAACCAAAATTCTCACTACATTTTCCTCTTTTAGTCCCAAAAATGGCTTTCTCTAATATTAATAAACTCTGTGCAGTGAGAACAATTATGAGGACTCTTGGGTAAGAATTATATTTACAATCTCCAGTCCACTTGTATTTGGCAAACGTGGAGAAAGTAGTCTACTATCTATCCTCTCATGGTGAGTCAAGTTCTGCACGTAAATCACTTCCTTATCATAACTTGAATTTTTCAACCTACAAACACCTTTTTAGACCCTAAACTTTTTTGTACATCCTAAACAACGTAAGCTTTCGTCTTTAACCTTTAATAAGAAAAACTGTAAGACTATTACAATCTCTTCTTCAACCCCATCGGCAACTTGAGAAGGATAAATATTACCTGAGTAAACAGAAAGTGTAGGGTAACCAAGTTCCAAAACCATAGAAAGGACAGGGAGTGTTGGATGTACAGTGTTCCACTGTATCCTTGGGGCGTCCATCTTTGGCCTACAATATCTGAGAGACTTTTCTGTATAAAGGACTGGCCTACCTTATCTCTGCAAAGTTGGACAGTTGACTTTCCAGTGTCTGCTTGTCCATAGTTTAGACAGCCTGCTGTCAGTTGTTGAGGTAAGGGCAGCTTTCTGTCCAGTGGCTAGCTTTGCCATAGTTGAAGCAAACTCCATGTCCATCATCTTCTTTGAAGTAGATTGGGGTGCAGCCAGGAGCTGATGTGTCACTCGGTCAGAAAGCCTTTTATTATTAAAATATCTTAAATGCCATATTCTATAGATCTCTGAAATGTTTGAAGACCATTTATCTACCTATAGTATATCTGAGTAGACTATGTTGCTTGAATCTAGCTATTTACTATCCTCTTAACTTTGAAAACATATACAAGAGAATAAATACAGCTTATTTCTGTAATTAACTAAACTAGTACCTAGTAAGACTACAAGTAAAATGTATAGATGACCATTAACTTGTATTTCTAATTATCCTAAACAGTTTGCAATAGTAGCTTTCATAAGGCTAGAATTTTACATTACATTTTTATGAGTTGAATATGTACAATACATTAAGCAAGAGTTGAAATAATTTTATTTTATTTTATTTATTTTTTTTTTTTTGGTTTTTTGAGACAGGGTTTCTCTATAGCCCTGGCTGTCCTGGAACTCATTTTGTAGACCAGGCTGCCTCGAACTCAGAAATCTGCCTGCCTCTGCCTCCCAAGTGATGGGATTAAAGGTGTGAGCCACCACACCCGGCATAATCTTACATTTCTATCGATATACAATAATCCATACCAACTTAAAATATTTGAGACTTGTTGCTTTCATAAAAGGACATATAATAATCCATCCTTTAGCCAGACCATTCTTTGGATGTTAATGGGCAGACGGAAAGCTGTCCGAGGAGTTTTAATTGAAGCTGGGTGTAGTGGCACATACCTGGAATCCCAGAATGTAGGAAGTTGCAGTGGAAAAAATCCCAAGTTTGAGAGCATCCTGGGCTATACAACAAGATCCTGTCTTTAAAAAAAAAAAGTTTAGTTGTTCAAAGACCCTGTCCAGTTGTACTGTTTAGCCATGATATGCTGAAGTCTATAGAATTGTACCCAGTATTCTCAGATAAGGGGAAGTACCATTTCAGAGAAACAATGGTCCTGATGTCAGCCCGGCTTGACTAGATACCACACATTAGTCATCATGGACAATGTGGACAACCAGGGGTAATTGGTTTGGAAGGTACAATGGACCTTTATTGTTCTATCCCTGGGCAGAAAGGATGTTGAAGATGTTTAGCTAGCCAAACATCTTACCCCTTCATTAATATTACCAGAATAAGGGACTTGGCTCAGTGGTAAGGAGCTTGTCCTAGCATGCACGAGTGTCCTTTGTCAATCACCTGCACCACAAAAGAAGTAAGCAAAAGCAAAAGGGTTGCCACGGGTGGAGAGCTGTCATCCAGAATTCTGTCAGTCATTGCTCATTTACTTATTCGTTCACTCGGGGATAGTAGTCTCTACAAGTAGCTAAAGACTTCGACAGAGAGGGAAACAAATAGGCCCTTTTGTCCTCCGCTAGTGGCAGGTGGTGGCGGGCAATTGGTTTAGGGAGTAGACAAAGTTTCAGCTGTGGGATACCCTCCACTGTTAGTGCAGAGGACAAGGGCTGTGAAGGAACTATGACAGCCTGAACTGGCTTCCACGAGCCTCCCCTTCTCTTTCCAGTCTATCCTTTCGCAAGCTTGACCCATAAACCCTCCACTTCCAGCTTGTTTATCCTCAGCTGCGGAAGCTTAAAATGGTCCTCACTGGGGCCAGTTTCTTGCCTGACTTTCATAGACCTCCCTCCTTCCACGAGGCTCCACATCCTCTCTCCTGTGAACAACTCAGGCAGACCCACCCCACAGGGTCATTCCCCATCCTCTCGTCTTTCAAGCCCTGCCTGTGGGCATTTATGGTGTAACAGGGATCGAAGTTTTCCAAACACCTTCCTGGAGGTGTTTTTTGAATTTGAATTGGGTTGTGTTCTGTCTGTAAGAAGCCCATAGAACAGTGCTAAATTCTTTTACCTTGTCCTGGATCCCCCTTGAATGCCGCCACACTAGATTTATGAAGAGACACAGTGTCCAGGCAGCCACACTTCAGCAACAATAATACTTAAAAGGCTCGATTTGTTCTTTTTCCTCTTGGATTCCCTGTGATTTTTAGTTCTGCAATAAGCAAGTCTCTTATAGCTCCAGGAAGTACTTTTGTATGTCTATCTTAAACCACTATGTCCTGGCTGTCTGCTTATTTCTTCCAGTCTTAATCTTTGTGGCTTTTTGGCAGAGCTGAGCCCCCCTGCTCCATGCTGGGCCTCTGCTAAGGGATCACGGTGTGGATCGTTGTTGATTAATAAGTGCCTGGCACTTAAACCTTATTATTGCATCTCCTCTTTCATCCTCCCAGACTTAAAAACCGCAGCTCCTCACTCCTTCTTCCCCACTTCATCACTGTGTGGCTCTCCTCAAGCTCTGCTAATCAGCCTTTTCGTTCTTTATTTTTTAATCATTAGTGAGAGTTTCTGAAGAAGATCCTTAAGCCCGAAGCAAAATTCTAAAAGGGCCCAGGAGGGGGACTGAGCTCCGTCTGTGTCGCAGCCTGTCAGGCACTACCACCAGCTGCTACCACAGCACCATCCCAGCTCAGCATAACCCTCCCCACAACCCATTTCAATTGCAACTGGAGAAGTCAGATTGCGAGGGAACAGAGCTTAGCCTGCGTGGTGTCAGCCCTCTTTTCCTCACTCCTCTGATAACCATCCTCATCAGGGAAGACCAGGACTGGGCAGAACTTGGTGAAGCGACTTTGATGCAGTCAGATTTCATTTCTCCCTCCTGCGTCATTTCCTCATGTGTCCACGGACGCCCACGATGCTCCGGGGGGCCTCTGTGGGTATGCGTATTTGTCTGGGTGTGACAGATGAAGGGGTGAAGATGCAAGGCACGTTTATACTCAAGTTTCAGTGACTTATTATGCAATACTTTTCAGATATTTTGGCCAAATTATCCCCAAGGATGAGTAAGGTAGACACTGAGATTGGGGGTTTGGTTGTAAAGCCATCCTTTCCAGGCCCATGTTAAAGCCAGCTGTGGTAGGTGCCTGCGATTATAGTACTGAAGAGGCTGAGGCAGGAGAATCAGGAGGCATGGTGGCAGCACGTGACCCACGATGTGGCTACAGGAGGATTCGTGGAGCTTGCTGGCTATGGAACCCAGACCAATTGGCAAGCCCCAGATCCCATAGAGAGAACCAGTCTCAAAAAAATGATGACTGAAAAGAATTGATACCCGAAGCTTGATACCTGGCCTTCACATATACATATATGTACACTTGCACATAAGTGATCAGGCATACATATATAATTACACATGCACACACATGCACGCACACACGCATGCACACATGCACACACACACACATGCACACACACATGCATACACACACACGCGCGCACACACACACATGCATACACTCACACACATGCACACATATGCACACACACACACACACATACAAACACATGCATACAAAGAGAAATACCAAAAGAAAAATACATGAAACTCCAACTTTCTGGTGTGACGTTTTAATCTTTTCCTTCTACACTATTTTCTTTTTATGAAGACTCATTGTCTAAATACAAAGTATGTGAAAGACTGGCTACTGTGTAGGGGTTCTGATGTCATACCGGGCTGCATTAGTCAACGTCTAGGGAACTGACCCCAAGTATCTTGCAGTTGGAGAAACAGGAGCCCAGGGAGAGCCCATCCAGAAGAGGAGGGGTCAGGCAGGGACTAAGAGTGTTCTGGAGATGGACTGGGTGGTCACTGGAGGAGGAGCAGGGCTCCTTCCTGCTCTATCCGAGTTACTTAAGACAGTGGTGGTGGCCGTCACTGGCAAGCCGCACACGTGGCAGTGGGCTGGCACTTTCCAGAATGAGCCATCCACAAACCTGGCCCTCCTGGCCCTGCTTCAGCAGAGCAAACAGTAACTCCCTAAGACGCTCTTGCTTGCTTTCCTCCAGACATGAAAACCGATGAGATCCGGGTTTGGTGTGTTTTGGAAAACTCTGCTGCGGTTTTGATAAGATGTGTGCCCATACCAGGGCCTTGCAGCCCCCAGTCTGACAGCTCTGAGGGTGCAGGGAGGGCAGAGCTCTCTTGCTCCGTACCTGGCTGGCAGAGGTGTCTTCCTTCCCCAACTCCTCTCAGAGCACAATCATGCCTGTGGGCAGGACAATGCCCTCCTTATTCCCCAGTCCTCACTGCCTACTGGCCACCGAGGAGCCTTGCTGCCATGGCAAATATTCAGACCTGAGGCCAACAGGCGCATCTTGGGTGGATTCCTTCAGCTACTGGAAAGTGGAAAGGAGCCATGTTTATCCCACAGTGTCTCCTTATGCAGAAACAGTCAGAATGAGAAGATATACAGTGTGTAGCCTCGTGTCAGTAAATGTTTCTTCTCTCAGGGCATGACTTGTTTGTTTGTGAAGGTTTGGGTCACCATATAGCCTAAGCAGACCTCAAACTGCACTCTTCCTGCACCATGTACCAGGGTGCTGGGATGGCAGCAGGCACCACCACACCTGGCTCGGTGCATGATCTTTTTTAACATCTGCTGTGCTCCAGGGCTAAGGCTGAAGTAGTGAGCTTAACAGACACGAGCCCTCTGCTGAAGGTCTGGATGGAAGCAGAGGAGCCTCACACAGCAAGCAAGAGCTCTGTGACAATGGCCTCCTCTGGTCTGCTGGCTTCTCTTTAATTGTCCTCAACTGAGGTACAAAGCGGTCGGTGAAAATTTTCGGAAGTAAACAATCCCTATGTTGTGCTGTGCGTGGTCTTCGGAGCATCGGGAAGAGTTCTCACAAGTAGGAAATGCTTCTTTGTCCAGCGTATCTGCACTGTATATGCTACCTGCCCATTAGGCGCTTAGTAGCTTCGAGAGGTGGGATTCTGGGCTCATGGGTATCATACTGCATGTGTTCAGACAACACCCACATGACTTCATAACAGTCCAAAGCTCCAGGGCAGGAATGCAGTGGAGATCCCTGGGTAGAACACACAGGAAGACAGAGTATCTCTGGTATTGCAGAAACGGCTGAAGGTTCTAGCCATAAAGCAGATTAACGTGATAGAAAGGAGGAGTGTGTGGGGGGGGAGGGGCTATTTTAGTGTGAAGGCTCAAGTGCTTTGAGAGATGAAACCTAAGTCATCTGAAGGAAACAGGTACAGCAAAGGCAGGACACAGTTTGTGCAAAGACCCAGAGGCCATGAAGAGACTTCACAATTTCAGGGAACAGAGTGCAAGTTGATAAAGATGTGAATAAAGGAGAGACAAAGAAAGTCGGGCACTGGAGAGGCAGCCCAGCAGTTAAGAGTGCTCCACACTCTTCCAGAGGACCCACATTTGGTTCCCAGCAAATATGCCGGGAGACTCACAACCACCTGTAACTCCAGCTCTGTGGGATTTGATATCCTCTTCTGGACTCCAAAGGCATCCTCAGACGTGTTGGCGTACACATACAGACACATGTACACAAGTGAAAATAAAGAAGGAGATCAGGCTCTAAGTTTGGTATATGAATAACTCTACTGTAATGTGTTTAATGCTTTATGGTGGGTTTTGAGCATACACTATCTCAATTTAGCAATCTCAATAGCCCCATTCATTATACAGATAAGGAAACAAGCATGAGTTTCTTCAAGATCACAAAGCTAGGACGTAGCTAGACAAGGATGATGATCAAGATCTGTTGGCACAATACTGAGGACACCACTCACATTGCACGAGGGCCCATTTGTATCCATGCTTGAAGATTATTCAGTAGATAGCCTATGCCACCAAACCTAGTGGTTCTGTACCAACTTGGAGTTATTTTCTTTGTATCTATGGGGTTTTCTTTTTTCCTAGACTAAGTGTTGGTGGGCAATATAAAGAACAAAGATTTATCACTTGGGCTGTGATTGTAGCTCAGTGGTATGAGGTGTATTGACTGGTTTTGTGTGTCAACTTGACACATTCTAGGGTTGTTAGAGAGGAAGGTCCCTAGTTGAGGCAATGCCTCCATGAGATCCAGCTATAAGGCATTTTATCAATTAGTGATCAATGGAGGAGGGACCAGCCTATTGTGGGTGGTGCCATCCCTGGGCTGGTGGTTCTGGGTTCTGCAAGCCAGTAAGCAGCATCTCTCCTTGCCTCTGCATCAGCTCCTGCCTCCAGGTTCCAGTCCTGCTTGAGATCCTGTCCTGACTTCCTCCAATGATGGATTATAATCTGGAAGTGTAGACCACATTAAACCTTTTCCTCTCTAATTTGCTTTTTAGTCATGGTGTTTCGTAGCAGTAAAAGAAACCCTAAGACAATAGGTTAGGCAGGTAGGTATTAGATGATAAAGATAGAGTGTATCCTAGTCCATGGTGAGCACATGAAATGTTGTAGTTAAAAAGAGACAATAGAGCTGGGTGTGACTGTACACATTTGTAGTTCCAACACTTGAGAGATACAAGCAGAAGGGTCAGGAGTTCAAAGCCAGCCTCTGTTACTTAGAGTCCAGTGTGAGCCACATAACATTCTGTCTGAAGAAATAAAAGAAGAAACAGTACGTAGAAAGATAGTAGATGATACAAATACATGTAGGTATTTGTTTCCCTCGAGGATATTTGTGGCCAGCTTACTAAGAATTGGAGAGTAGAGCCGCTTTAAGGCTTGCAGGGATAGATACACACAAGGAAGCGTGTACAGGAGCTCGCAGCACTAAACATCTAGTATATTATGACCATTACAAGGGCTTGCCGTCAGTAACATGCAGTTTAGAAATGGGAGTGTTTTATTATACTGTAGAACAAAAGAAAATCACACAGGTAAAACCATGGTAAATCTAAAAAAGAAGGAAAAAAATAATCTAAAACATTACTCATGAAACACAATCCCTATCATGTGTGTGGTATCATTCTTTCTATTGTCCTCTAGTCAAGGGACACGTATATATATATGTATTATACACCATTGCTTACACCACAAATACACACATGTTATTCATGGGCATTTACCTTCTTGGAATAGAAATTATATGTTTTTAAATTCATGCATTATTTTTAGTTCCTTTGAAATTTTGTGTATGTGAGCACACACATGTGCCACAGTGTGCAAGTGGAGGTCAGAGGACAACTTGAGCAGTTAGTTTTCTCTTTCTGCCACTTTGGTCCTAGGGATGGAATTAACGTCACTAGACTTGGAGGCGAGTGATTGCTTTCAGTGACTGACCCATTTCACTGCTCCAAACCATGTACTTTGAAAGTGAAAGTCAGGGCTCTGGATGTAGCTCAGCCCCTCCCCCCCCCCAAAAAAAGGCTTGGACCTATAAAATTGGATATGTGTATTTCAGTCATTATTAGATAACAATCTAGAATATTCCTTTGCCCCACAAGTCTGCCTTGACCCTTCAACCTATCTTCCTCAGCCTCCTATTCCAGGTGACCACTGAACTCACTTCTGTAGCCTTAGGCCTGTTTTGCCTGTTCTGGGAGCTTGTGTTCATGGAATTATGTGTATGCTCTTTTCCTTCTGGCCTCTGTTGCTCGGCAGGGCATTTTTGAGATTCATCATGTGATCCTGTAAGTGTCAACGATTTCTTCAGTTTATTGCTGTCTTATATTCCAATAGAAAAGTTCCCCAGAGTTGGTTTATCTGGTCATCTATTAATGGACATCTAGACTGCTTCTGGGTTGGAGCTATAGTGCATAAAGATGCTATGATCGATTGTTCTGTGCAAGTTTTTCTTGTGAATGTGTGGCCTTTATCCTTGGGAAATATCCAGGAGTGGTGTGGGTCCATAAAATAAGTGTGTATGTTTAACTTTACAGGAAGCCACCAATTTTCCAAAGTGAGAATGAAGATTATGGCTGACTAGCATTTCGGTCAGCACTTAGTAGGGCTGCTCTCTTGACTTTAGCCATTCTGGTGAGGATTTGTTGGCTTTAATCTGTATTTCCCTAAATTTCCTTAATGATGGTGACCATTCTTTTTATAGGCAAATTTTTTCGTAATTGTGATTGGACATGTTGCTGTTTAAGTTCATTCTTAGTGTCCCTCTGTTACCAACAGTCTTCATAATAACTATATTAATGACTCCTAATAGTCTAACAAGAGAATTCCTTGCAATTTACTTAATTACCCTTCTATTAGACATTTAAATAATTTCCAATTTCTCATAATTCTAAACTGTACCAACATTAACATTTTAGTCATAAACTTCCCTCTATGTTTTAGATTTATGCATTCAAATATATAATATGTGTATTTTGCATATTTGGGATTATTTTCTCCACATTAATTATAGGCATGAAATGGTTTGTTGTAAGCATTTTCATGGGCTGGGATGTAGCTCAGGGAGAGACTCTTTACCTAACACACTTAAAGACTTGGAGGTATTTGCCACACCACACACACACACACACACACACACAAAAGATGCTTTATCCTCTCCTTCCCTCCTCCCTTTCCCCCTCTGTCTCCCTGTCCCTCTCCTACTCCCTCTCTCCCCCTCTCCTTGTCTTCTCTCTCTCTCTCTCTCTCTCTCTCTCTCTCTCTCTCTCTCTCTCTCTCTCTCTCTCTCCTCCCTCCCTCTCTCTTAAGACAGGGTCTTATTGTGTTACCTAGACTGGCCTTGAACCTATTGGCCTCCTGCCTTGGTTTGCTGAGCGCTTGGATTACAGGCAGGCATATGACCACACACACCTGCCAACTTCCTTTAGATCTCTGGTTATGGGTGAAGAGCTGACGCCGCTCCTGGCAGAGTGTTCTGATGCCATAGGTGTCATGCAGTCTTGTGCCAAGTGAAAATGGAAACGAGGGGAACTCTGGAGGGCTTTGTCTCTCCAAATGACCCACCAAATGTGACCAACCATAGCTCTTCCAGAATTCCCCCACATGAAGTGTCTGGTTGGAGAAAATGGAGGAGTTTGAGGCATACTTTCTAGCCATACTCATTTCTGTGGGGTTGTGTGTGGATCTTGGCCTGGGGGAGTGGGGGGAGCAGACTCCAGAGGGGCTGCTAAGGAGAGAGGACACCAGGAGGGGGAGCCGAGGTGGGAACTGAAGTCCACTGCAAAGCCAGTGAGGGAGTTGGATTGATCCGATTGACGCACTTGGAAGGTGAAACGAACTCACAGCATTGTGTAGGGTACCTGGAGAACATCTTAATTCTGTCCACCAGCACACCTTTCTCAACCACTCCCCAAACATTTGAGCAAGAGCTTTGCCTCACATGGTATGAGCCCCACCTGCACAGTCTTGCTTCAAGCAGGAGAGGCGAAAACAGAAGAAATGTGCAGAGCCCATCAACACTCATGGACAATGTGAGAAGCCTCCCTACATGGGAGAAAAAGCCTTCAGGCCAGGTTTCCAAGCCTCTTCCTGAACATACCCTCTGGCATGTTTTCTTAAGGTAACCCTGACTGAACTCCAAAGGGCAACCTGCAGAACGCCTCCACCTGCCCTGGGACCTTCCTCTTGCCTGCTATTCCCAGATCTTCCATGATATTCTAAGAGAGCTCATGTTTCTCTTTCTAACTGTGCCCTTTGTGGGCTTGGGATGTAGCTCAGGACAGCATCTGTCTAGGATGGTTTCATTCCTCAGCACTTAAAAAAGCCAGGCCAAGGTAAGGTCTGAGCCAGGAATGGCGTGGTACATATCTGTAATCCCAACACTCCCAGGAGGTAGAGGCAGAACAATCAGGAGGGGTTCAAGGCCATTCTCTACTACACAGTAAATTCAAGGCCAGAATAAACTATATGAGACCCTTTCAAAAGAAAAAAGAAATAAATGTGGCCCTCTCAAGGACATACAGTATTTCTTATTCATGTCTTAGGTTGATTTCCCCTGAGCCAAGGACTCAGGAAGCATTAGTCTGGGGCTTATTCCTAGGGGGATATTGGGCAGAACTGGCAGAGCTGAAATAATAGAAGAAAGCAGTAAGAGATGAGTTATCAAGCCATCCCAGATGTGGGCATGAAGGATTCAGTCCTAGGTGGTCCTTGGCCATTTCCATTAAGGGTTCACCACTGGCCGAGGGTGTTCGACCGGAATGACTGACCGTCTGTGACTATGGTCACCACGTGCTGTGGCAGGGTGTGCTCCAGCAGCTGGAGAAAGCTTCAGGGCAGAGATATAGGCATGGCAGCTGGAAGTCAGGCTGTCTTCCTGCTGAGGTAGAGCCGCCAAGAGGCTGTGGGCAGGACCCACGGCAACACCAACAGGGAGGCCCCCCATCATGGCCTCAGGCTGGCCAATGAACAGATCCTCAACAAAGTCCAGGCTCTGCTCGCCCTGGCCTCAAAGGCACAGATCCTATTTGTTCTTCAGAAAACTCAAAATACTGCCATCAGTCGGCTGGGACTATTTTAAGATCAAATAGAGGAGACCAGCACCCCTCACTTGCCCTCATAGTGCATTGTAGTTCCTGGACCCACAGTACCAGCTTCATCTGCCCACTTGCTAAAAATGTACATTTGTGGGTTTCACCCCAGACCTACTGAACCAAGATCTCTCTGGTGCAATCTGTGCTTGAGACCTACTGTGCAGATCCTAAATTTGAGAATAACTCAACAGGTTCCAAAATGAAGTGAGTGTGTGTGTGTGTGTGTGTGTGTGTGTGTGTGTGTGTGTGTGTGTGTAATTTTTGAGGATGGAGTACACGTGGAGGTCATAGGACATTCTCTCCTTCCACCATGTAGGTTCTGGAAATCAAATTCAGATTATTGAGCTTGGTGACAAGCATGTGTACCCACATCATTGATGAATCCATTTTGAATGTTCTCCGTGATAGAATCCCTAAGCACCAGCAGAAAAGAGGGCTGAGACCTCAGGAAAAGGATTTATTCCATCCTCTTTGATGAACTCTTTGCCTTTTAGTACTATTAATGATAAAAGTATTCCTAGTTATTGGTTACCAACCATGAAACAAAGACAGCTACCACAGTAGATGATAACCTAAAGGATAACTCTGCTGGATTTCAATGGTGGATTTGTGTCCCCGTTTCCTAGGCTAATATTTAAATTATTTTGCTTGTTTTGAGGCCACAGGAGATGGACAGTGCATATTGCAGTGGGCGGGATGGAGAGCAGTCAGAAGGAAGGAAACAAAAAGGCTGCCCTGGAATTTTAAATGAATCACAGAAAGTGTGACAAGTTGAGGGTACACATTAGTCAGTTGGTGGGAGGCAACCTTAACAAAGATGGGGTTGGTTTAGTTGAGTTGGCCCAGGGTAGGTGTGGTCAAGGATTAGAATGGCAAGCAGCAGAGGTGATGTCACACCTGGTCTCACAGGCTGATGATCTACAAGGTAGATACATCTCATTGCTTCTCAGCCCCTCCTGTCCCACCCTGTTCGCTCATTCCAAGCTGCCACAGAAGGGCTATCTCAGTAGTATGACATCACAATGTGACCCATTCAGGGTCTTGGGACTGATTTATCTCAAGGGCCCAGCATATATACTACTGTGCGCATTGAGCTTACCCGCAGTTACAGATCCAAGTAAGAAGCCTGCTACTGCCTGACCAAGTCCACCTGGTGAGTACTGATACCTTGTCCCTAGGCCCCCAGTACCAGGACACAGCCAACAGCTGCCTTAAAGTCCTCATGTCACACTAGGACAGAATGGGCCCAACTGGTAGCCAGGAATATGCAGGAACGAGCCCAAACTCCTCTTGGGAATGTTGACATAGCTGAGGCATACCTGCCTCCTTCTGAGCCTCCAGCCATCACCTAGGTAAAGGTCACCCATGCTCTTGAGGGATCCCTGTGGAAGAGAGGCTACATTTGCAGGTGCCAAGCCCTCTGGAGTATATTCCCCAGCCCTTACCAAGGCCATAAGCAGCTATTGGATGAGCACATTCTTCTCTATGGGTAGCTTTGGGTTACCAAGCTAAGAGGGGCTTGTGATTGGCAGAGAAGAAGGAGTGAGCAAGCATGGTGCCAGGGAACATGCCAGACCATTTGCTTCTGTTACTGTGCTTCATTCCCAGCACTGATCTGAGAATTAGGTTATTCTTATGCTCGCCACAAAGGATCAGAGGAACCGAGGACTGTGTTCTGTGCTGCTGTGCACTGAAAGAAGGAGAGTAACCTGAAATGTGTATGTGCTCTGCACTAACTGTCCCCAACAAGAGTGCTCTGGAAATTGAAGCATGAACTCATAGGCCAGCCTGGCCTTCTGTCAGCATGGCTGGGGACGGGGATTCTCAACATCAGTAGGACGTTAGACTAAAAGATCTTAAAGACCATTTCCAGATCCCACATGGCAGAATTCTGAATTACATAGCTCGCTTAACTTGTGTGAGCCTGGACAATCCAGACCTCCCATAGCAATGGTGTAGTTTGTGTTAGTTTGGCAGAGCTGGAAGGAACCCTGGAGATCAATTACACCTACCTGCTGAGCACCAAGTGGTTACAGCAGCATAAGCTAGCTACCTGGGTTATCCGAAGCCCACAGGACTGATACAGGGTTAATGAACACTGAGCAGATGAACAAGGGAGCTAGGCCTGGGCATTAGTCAACACTCAAGCTCTTCCATTTTTCTTACAAAACTATCAATTTGATTATGGTGCCAGGCATAATGGCAGATGCCTGTGAGCCCAGCACTCAAGTGGTAGAGGGAAGAGGACCAGGCGTTCAGAGTCATCCTCGGCTGCATAGAGTTCTAGGCCAGCCTGGGCTACATGAGACCTTTTCTCAGAAAACATAAAAGATGATAGCTATGGCTGGCTTTGGGCTCATGACCACCAATGTCCCCATTTCAGAAATGGTAATGGTTATAGAGCTGGCCCAATGTTAAGGTACCGGAGAAGATGTCACAAGCATTCAGTAGCAACGCAAGTCTTGTTCATGTCAAGGAGACCCGGCATTTCCACTTGCAGCAACTTTCTTAGACTGCACAAATAACATTTCTTAATCACATCTCTTTGGCTCTCTCTCTCTCTCTCTCTCTCTCTCTCTCTCTCTCTCTCTATTTGTTTGTGGGTTTGGTTTTTGTTTTTTTTTTGTGTGGCCATTTTTTTGAGTCAGGGTCTTTTTTGGGGGTGAGGGGTTCGGTTTTTCAAGACAGGGTTTCTCTGTATAGCCCTGGCTGTCCTGGAACTCACTTTGTAGACCAGGCTGGCCTTGAACTCAGAAATCCACCTGCCTCTGCCTCCCAAGTGCTGGGATTAAAGGCATGCGCCACCACGCCCGGCTTTGAGTCAGGGTCTTATATAGCCCAGACTATATAGTGATCCACCTGCCTCTACCTCCTTAGGACTGAGGTCATAGTTGTACAGTGACCGTGTCAACCTTTCTGAATCTTCCCTTTGGACAAGTTTACATTGTCTTCCTGATTCCATATTCTAAGCCCCTCGTAGGCTTTGTCCAAGATGGCGTCAGCTTCTCTACAGACTGCCTGTTTCAGTGCCTGGACATTTCCTTCGGCTGGGATGGCACAAAGCAAGTATTTCCACACCAACAGATGTTCTGGGCTGAGGAGGAAAAATATGCTAATGGAAATGAGCCTTGTCTAATTGTGGCAATTTCCCTTCTGTGTGCCACCCTGAAATAGTAGCCATGCCCTGTGCTTTTTTTCACACCAGGGAGCCCCAAATTGGTGGCAGAAATGAGGCTACAGAGCAGCCAGTGAATAGACGCTGAAGCTACTAATATGAAGGAAGACTCTAGCCTCTTCAGCATGAGGCACCCAGGGCCACTGTCACTGGCCTTGATTGTTGGTGAACTTAACTGTTCTCCACTGTTGAACTTGAAGAGCCTTATCCAACTAAAAGAAAACAGACCTCCAGGAAATGAACAGAGGACCAGGCTCCAGAGCAGGTGATCAGTCCTCTCAAACTCAAATCTGAGTTTGTATCTGATGTGTCTGATAGCCAGCACTGGTCAATAGAGCGTTCTTCAGTGATGGGTCGGTTCTCTGTTTGTGCCAACCAGTGGGGCAGCCACCAGGCCCTTTGGGGCCACGGAGCCTTTAAAATGTGGCTAGTGGGGCCGAAGAACTGCATTTAAAATTTTAATTTAGATCACACTGCTCTTCTTGGCTACAACTAACTAATGAGCTGGACAGGGTAACTCTTTCTCCCGCTTCTGTGATGTCATCTCTGACCTCAGCCTCTCCCTCTCCAGAGTGTTCCCTCTCTCCCTCTCCCTCTCCCTCCCTCTCTCCCTCTCTCTTTCCCTCCCTCTCTCTCTCTCCCTCCCTCCCTCCCCACTTCCAGGCTGCCTACATTCTGACTCTGGCTTTTCATTTTTATGTGTTGCTTCCCGGCTGGTACTGTTTTCTAGGTCATCTCATGGTCTCCTTTCTTGGCCACAGTTCACTAGGAGGGCTTCAGAAGGTCTCCTCTTAGAAGGAAGGCCCTCATTTATCTGTATCCAATCCCACAACCAGTCAATCCTCAGCTTTCTGAAAGCATCATCTCTGTTTCGCCTCATTTATTGGCATCTCCCAAGAGTTTCAGTTCCCCCAGAGCGTGGGTGCTGTCTTCGCACCTGCCACCTCATGCCTGGGACAGTGCCTGAGAGGATAAGTGCTCAGCCAGAATCATATCTAAGCCAATGAACAAGCTGCAGGCAGCCACTGTAGTGATGGGAGGTGGTCAGCTCTGCCATACCCTTACTGGGTACCTGACTGGGTAACCCCGACAAGTAGCTTAGTGCAGCAAAGGTTACTTATTTCTCTCAATTCTATGACTTGGAAACCAGGCACTTTTCTTGGTGTGACATCAGTGAAGTTCACTTAACTGCACTCAGCTATAACAAAAGCTGGACTAGGTGACCCATGTAGGCCTCACTCACATGTCTGAGGTTTCCAGTCCTTCCAGGTAGCATTCCCTTGGAGGTAACTTGGGTTTCCTCATAGCATGGTTATCATGGAGGGTGGGGGGATACCATATTTTAATTCAACATTTAGCTTCTGAGGGAGAAAGTAGAAGATACCAGTTGTTCTCACCACACATATTGATCAAGCCAAGCTATGGAGCAAGCTGAGATAAAAGGGGAGAGGAAGTTCTTTTGTGGGTGATCAGGAAGCACAGATCAGGAGGAAAGATTCCAAGGGAGCTTCCTGTGCAGACAAACCTGGGTACTACAGATACACAGAGTCCCCACTGTCTTTCAACCTCTGGGGGCCCCTTAAATCCAGATCTGCTGGGTCTAAATGGGCCTAAGACTTCATTCTTAAGTCAGCTGCAAGAGAGCCATGACTGCAGGTCAGTGGGTACTCTCAGAACACAGCCCATCAAGGCTGACTTTACTCTTAGGTTTGTCCCCAGTCCCACCAATAGGCTTCCTTCCCTTGAGGTAAGCATTACCCTCCTCTGCTAGGTCCCCTTCTCTGTCACCTGCACAGGTGCCCACACAATAGCATGGTGTGACTGACTACCTTTTGTGGGACTCTGTTCTCCAGACATGATGTGGCCTCTTATGGTTCAAAGTCAGCAGCTATGATTATCCTCACAGGACCCTCACAAGTTTAGGCCCACTAACATTTCTTCTTGGAGGAGAAAAAAGACTCACAAGGCTCAGGAAAGGCAGCTCACATGCAGGACTTGAAGAAGCTCATGATGCTGTACATGAGACTCTGGGGAGATGCGTCAGAAATGGGGCCTTTCTCTGCCCCCTCATGCTGTTTAAGGAGTTATGCTTGCTGGGGGGGCTTGTAGACACAGTGCAGTGGTGTAACACCCTGTAACTTACCCATGCCCATATGAGTAATCAATTAAACTCATTGGGTCACCAAGTTGATTTTGGGTGGAGTGGTTTCTTTGGTTTGTTGTTGGTAGCTTATCTGAGGTAAATACATCTTTGTTCATGTCTTCTCAGGAAATGTTATACACACACACACACACACACACACACACACACACACACACACACAAACCCAACCCACAATCCTACTCTCAAACACGGCCACATGTTCTTTTTTTTCTTTAACATTTGGTTCGAATCATGCTCTCCCCCACCCTTGTAAAATTGGTGGGTGAGGCTTTCACAGTTATAGGATTAGAAACCAAATTCAAACTGCACATAGTCTCTGACATATGATGGTTTAAAGTATGATATTTCAATCTTTTTTTTAAACATTTAAAAATTTTTATAAGAATTTTTGCCTGCATGCACATATGTGTACCACATGCATGCCTCGTGCCCACCAAGACCAGAAGAAGGCACCAGATCCACTGGAACTGCAGTTACAGTTGACTGTGAGGCACCATCTGGGTGCTGGGAATCAAACCAGGGTCCTCTGCAAGAGCACCAAGTGCCATCAACCATCTTGATGATGGTGTGAAAGCCACGTGCATGCAGCAGAAGTCGCACCTGGAATTCTGAATTGTGATCTCTTCCAAGGCAGATGACGTGAAGTCCAGTTGTTTCTAGGGATGCTGGGCAAGGGTCATGAACTTCAGCTTCAGTCAGCCATCTGTTCACACGTCATCATGAGACAAAGCTAGAGACTGTACAGGATTCTGCACTCAATAGCACACTTGAGATATTCCTCATCTTATTGAAATTATCTTTTAATTTGGTCCAACTTGGTGCTAATACGTTTAAAAGTGATTAAGGTACACTAAGGCGTGATGTTCAGCAAGTGAGGTTCTTAAATGCAATTTCAACTTCCAGTGTGCATAGTGGGATGTAAACACATAAGTCAAGGACCATCTGTAGTCTAAAAGAATTTTCTGGATGTTGTGGTACAGTCCTGCAACTCCAGGTACTTGTGAGGCTGACAGGAAGATCATAAATTCAAGAGCTGTCGGACTATGTGTATAGCTAGAGGTTGAGCTGGGCAACTTGGACTCTTAACTCAAGTTAAAAAAAAAAAGTGGAGGGGAGGAGAGAAAGGACATAATTCAGTAAGACTGTGTTTGTATAACATATGTGAAGCCCAGATTGAATCTGCAGTACTGAAGAGGAGGAGGAGGAGGAAGAGGAGGAAGAATTGATTGGAGTACATTAGGCCTTTGGGACTGACTATATTCAGGCCCTCAAGTACTGATGTCAAGAAGGGTGTTAGACACCCTCAGTTCTTCCTCCCCTAAGGATCTCTCTGGCAAGATCTACTCCATAGAAGAGATGTCCTGCCTCTGTGCACTAAGCAACCCCAGCAGAAAAGGGGTACCTTTCCTCTCCCAGACTTTCCATTAGAAGTCCCAGCATTCTCTGGTTGGCCCAGCTAGACCCACACATCCATATACAGCAGTTACTATGGGGAAGTGGGTGTGTTCTCCTGTGGCCTGGATCACTGTAAGTCCCTGAAGCAAACGGTAGGTTGGTCCCTTCCAGGCCACATGAAATGATAGCAGAAAAGGGTCTTTTTTTCTTACTGAAGAGGAAGAAGAGTTACTAAAAAGAAAACAACAACAACAACAAAAACCTCTCACCCCAGTTAGTCATGAGGGCTGGTATGGAGGTCCCCTGTTGGCTAGGAGATCAGAGGGCAGACAGGGTCTTTGTAAGTTCCAAAGAGCCCACTGCAAATCAGGCCTCCAAAACCATAGGACAACTTCAGAGAGGTCCTTAAATTAAACTTTAGGATGAAAAGAAACCTAAAAGTTAGCCAAGGCATGCTCCATCCCCAGCATCCTGGTTCAAGGAATGTTACTTAGTGATCCTTAAAAGACTGTTGAGAAAGTCTAGGTGGCAGTGATTTGGTCTCCTAAATTATCAGCTCTTTTGTTCCACAGGACGCATCAAAGTCTTAGGTAAGCAGGAATAGCCTGGATCCTCAAGAGTTCAGGGAGGATAGGAGACAGCTGAAAGATTGTTAGTCTAACTCCACTGGTAGCAAGTTGCCTGGGTCTCCCCTGCTCTCAAGGCACAACCAGCAAGAAAGACATTTGTGTCTCAAAACTGTGGGAGCATTTCTCACAACAGCCATCAGTGCCGAAGCAGAGGATAGAAGCTGGGGGTCTAATCCAATGCACTGCTGATAGGGTTTACCTAGAGATGTGCCATACCCGCCCCAGAGGCCTTCAGGAAAACAAGTTCCCCATCTGTTATGCAAATTATTACTAGGGACCCAGAGGAAAGGCTGCTGTGGCAGCAAGGATGCTGGGCCTCTGTCCCTCTCTGAGGCTCTGCCCTGCCACTGCTGAGCTGTCTGGAGTTCTCCTGAAGCCTACCCAGACATTTTTGGGTTTTGTCTTTTTCTGGAGACATTGCTACTCATTGTACACTCATGGTTGTGTACAACTGAGGCGTACACAACCATGTGCAGAGGTGATTGGAAAAAGAGGGTCTCACTCAACACTAGTGGGCGGGGCAGGGAACCCAGTATGGCATCTCTCAGCAGTATTCCTTCCTCCAGAGATGGGCAGAGACCTCTGGAATGAGGAAGGCTTAGACCATGCTATGAGGGAGGGTGAGCTGGAGAATGTCTTTATAAGCAGCTATAGGTTGGGAAGATGACACTGTCTCTGGACCTTTGAAGAAGTTGTAAGCCAGAAACATGAATGAAACTCAGAATATGTTAGAGTTGCTGTGTGCATTATCCATCTTATAGATGAAACCAAGGCCAAGAAAAAGTGGGTAATTGACTTGGTCAAGTCACGTGACTAGTTATATCTGGGATTGTTCCTATAGGGTGTGATGGATCATGCCTCATACTGTGTATAAGCATCTCCTTGTACTATCAGAAATCTCTCTGACCCATACCACCCTTCCCCCTGTGTTTCTTCTGTCTGAAGGATGTCTGTTGTTTTTCTTGACACACCTTGAATTACTGCTCACCAGCTCCAATGTGGACCCTGTGAGGAACAGGGGTACTCAGAGAACCTTAGCCTAGCCTGAAATCCACCCCCTGCTTGCTGCAAGCCAGAGGAAGCAGGTGAAAAGTGTAGAAGGCTCCATGGGTCTCGTCTTATGAAAACACAGCCACCCAACCATTAAGATGACGTCACTGTAAAGCTAAACAAGATCATGCTTAGCCAAAGCTTCGAGAGTCAGTGCCACGAGTGTGCCACACACTATGCCAGGCAGGGGGTGAGAACTGAAGGAGAGTTAACGCTTCCAGAGCATAGCACTGCCTGTTTCCTACTAGAGAACCTATGGTGTGGTTATATGGGTTGCTTTGGTAATGGAGCTTTGAGACCCCACTGAGCCTGGGCCCTTCCAATGGGCTATTCAGTGACCCTGCATAAACTTGAACCTAGACCACACAGGGAGGAGGGAAAAAAAGCCATTGTTTAGAGGCTCAAGTCACAAATAATTTTCCGAGCACAAAAATCAAGCTGCGACTTCTGATCAAGTATATAACCTTAAGAATGCTATTAGACTCTTTAGCCCTGTTCCCTTATGTAGCAAGCTGGCTAGAATGTGTTTCTGGTGGGGGTATTAAGCTGATTCTGAAATAGCAACAGTCCTGGCCCTTCTAGAATAAGAACTTCTTTGGTGGTGGCCAGAATGGAGGTTGCAGGTCTGTGTGTGTGTGTGTGTGTGTGTGTGTGTGTGTGTGTGTGTGTGTGTGTGTGAAGTTCAAGGTGTCCAGCCATTGAGTAGCAAACCAGCTACTTGTCGCCTGTCCACCTGTGTCTTGGTGTGGCTTCTGTCTCACATTGCTGCTCAGAGTGAATCAAGCAGCATTCACTGTGCAGATGAGATGGCTAGGGGCACGAAGTGTGCAAATGGCTCTCTCAGCTCTCCCCTATACAGGAGCACAGGTACCATACATGTGTGCTCAGTCACTCCCAGATGACTCTACCCAAATTCCATGCAGAAGACTAGATCTGAGTAGAGTATCTTCTGCACACTTTTCCCACCAGAGCCTTGGAAAGACATCCAGATCACACCAGCACTCAGGGGACCCTGAAAGAGCTGGAACCTGAGCATGGAATGCTAAGCCAGGTTTGCAGGTCTGGAAACCCAGCCATCTTCAGGGCAGGACCACTAGGATGTGCATCTCACTGAGGAACATGGAGGGAGAGGTGAGAGTGATGGTCACCTCACGGGGAAGAGCAAAACTATCCCAGATCAGCTTCATCCAAAGTTTAAGGGGAAAGCACCAATCCAAAGTTCAGGTTTCCTAGGAGATGGGACTTACTTGAAAGGACTCTGAACCTGAGCTGCCTGATCTACAGTAAACTGAATGTATGATGTCTAGTTGTATTGATAAATACAGATGACACGATTTCCTCTGGAAGCAAAGTCCATAACAACAGAGGGAAACTAGTGGTATAGATTGGTTTGGTTGCATCCGTGTTACAA
This sequence comes from Mus caroli, assembly GCF_978045245.1. Lineage (NCBI taxonomy): Eukaryota > Metazoa > Chordata > Mammalia > Rodentia > Muridae > Mus > Mus caroli. The sequence goes on along the minus strand of NW_028227257.1, from coordinate 35,913,589 downwards.
ATATGCAAGTTATTGGCCAACAGTTAAAATTTGGCAACTTGAGGCAGGCATGATGGCACATATCGGTAGTTCTAGCACTCAGACAGCTGGGAGAGAAGAAACATCTCAGTCTGAGGCCAGTTCAAAGCAAACTATGGCTTGACAAAATCTTGTCACAAAAGAAAAAAAAAGTTGCTATTCTGTGTGATAACACATACTGTAATTTTAGCATTTTGGAGGCAGAGGCAGATCAGGAACTCAAGTTCATCCTTAGCTACACAAAAAGTTCAAAAGGCCAGCCTGGGCTACATAAGACTACATCTCAAAGGAAAACAAAATAAACACCCCCTGTCCTCCAAAATTGGAGGCAAGCATGATGGTATCTTGTAATCCTAGTACTTGGAAGCCTGAGGCCGGGGGACTTGAGGGAGTTTGAAGCCAACCTCAGCTACGTAGCGAGTACTAGGCTAGCCTGGGCTACATAGCAAGACTTTGTCTTTTTTTTTTTTTTTTTTTTTTTTGAGACAGGGTTTCTCTGTATAGCCCTGGCTGTCCTGGAACTCACTTTGTAGACCAGGCTGGCCTCGAACTCAGAAATCCGCCTGCCTCTGCCTCCTGAGTTCTGGGATTAAAGGCGTGCGCCACCACCACCCGGCCGCAAGACTTTGTCTTAAGCAAGCAACTAAACAAACAAAATGGAAATTTGTGCATAAAAATCTAAATTTTAAATTTTGGATTTCTTGGCTAAAAGTTCCACAAATTCAGTCAAACTTATCCAAAGTAAGACAAACTTTTCAGAGAGAGGGTGACCTTCAGATGGAGTGTGGGACCCTGCTCAACCCGAGTCCATACCACTTTTGTAACCTCTGTCTCGGATGCAATTCCAATCCCCACTAACCATTGCCCTTGAACTGTTTTTCCCTCCCAGGTTAATTGCCTTCTCTTGCCAGTTCCTTCTGGCTTTTGTGTTTGTCACCTATCCCTAACCAGAATAGGTGTTTAACAGTCCTGCTTTCAAAAAGATCATGGGACTAAGACTTCTTCTAGATCTACACCTCCTGATGATCTAGTCTTGAGTATCTTCCCTACTGAATCAAAAGGCTATAACCCCGAAGATGTCCAGAAATGACTTCACTGCTTCTTACCGATTGCAAAAGAGCTCCAAGGATAATGCCATCAATTAAGAGATAGAAGTCGCTGGGAAATCCTTTGTTGCGTGTTCATGGGAACTCCTATGAATTCCACACAAGTTTAAAGGACAGCTCCCATTGGGGCTCTCCTGAAGCCAGACACAACCAGCCTCCTGATAGTTACTTATCTCAGGAGGGTCTTCGTTTTTAGTCTTGGTGACCCAGAAAGAGATTCTGGATAGGTCTTTGCATCTAAATCTGCAGAGGTGTTAGCTGTTTTCTTAGGCTTCTGGGCCCTTGAGAATCTAACCCATAGCCAGTTCCCAGACTTCTACTGGTTCAGCTGGTCAGAGCTGGGGAACCTCCAGAGCCAGGTCTTTCCTCCAAAGCAAGGACTCAGAACCAGACTGAACTTAGCAGATGCTGCCCCAGCCCTGCCTCTTGTCTTTCAGGGCCACCCTGTGTTTGCTTCCCTTTCAGTAGCATGGCCTAGTGAGCACGAGCTGAACTGGAGGGAGGCAAGCTTAGCCAGGCATGGGAAAGTGCAGTGCAGGAACTCAGGAGGTAACTGGTTCCATTTATTAGGGACAGGGCGGGTATTTATGCTCCTGGGGAGGTGGCTAAGGTCTCTGGAACAAGGTTTGTGTGGCTATGTAGCATTGACCAGAGCAGGGGTGTTGGAAAATGCTTTTTCTACATACTCAGGGACTGTAAGGGGTGGGGACCTTATAAGGAGAGAAGCCTGAGAAATGTCAAGGTACTAGATTCGTACTAGGGTTGATGGTGGGGAGCTGGCTTTATGGCACCCTGCTGGAAATGGAGAGGTAGCTATCGCCTGCTTGTCCTGTTTGAGGGATCAGGGATTGAAGCTCCCTTGACCCTTCCCCCACAATCCTGGGCTATTGTGGTCCCAGAGTTCAGGACTCAAGTTCCCAATGTTTGTGGCTCTCTTTCCATGTGACACTGCCATGTATGTTCGGTAGGGACTGACTGTGATGTCCTGTGGGCTACTCATATCAAGGGCATTTTCCAAAGTTGAGAAGTTGATTTGGGGAGGGATCCCTGTCACACAATAGAGAAGTCTGAAAGTGAGACAGGATGGAGAAGATGGCTACAAAGCAGGTTATTTCCCTAAACAGTGTGCCCCCCCCCAGGACATTTGGGAGATTGGAGTTGTGTTACCTAAGGGAATAGGTGTGTGTTGTTCATACCTCCCTGGTTGGGTAATACTCCCAGACACGGAACGGACAGAGCCACAGGCATTGGTTTTTGTGGGAACTCTTGAGTCCTGAAGGACCAGTGGCAGGGCTGGGACAGCATCTGCTAAGGTTGCCCTGGAAAGACTGGCTCTGGATCTTCCCAGCCCTCAGCATATAGCTTGCCTGTGTCTTTTACTGAGAAGACACGCTGGTCTTCACCACTCTGATCCTCCATTTCCCCAAATCAACCCATCAGTTGATTTTGAAGCAAAGTGTGGCAGAGACTGTGAATAGGCAGGCATATCTGAATTGCTCAATCCATGTAAGTCTCAGAACTTGCCAGTGCGACTTGGTTTCTCATCTCTCACTTGCCCACAGTCTTTATTCCGTTTCTATTCCCGGAATGAGCCCAGCTGGCACTAGTCCTCCTTTCCAGATGAGCAGGGACTTGCTGACAGCCAAGCTAGTGTTTGGCTCCCAGGCGACTTCTGAGAGACGCCTTGTCCTGCCTCCATTCTAGCTGTGTCCTCTCATCTAGATCCCCCAGATTTGCTCCCTTGCTCTGTGGAGAGGAAGGCTCAAGGTCAAGTCAGGAGCAAAGTCCCAGAGGGCGATTTCTGACATCTGCAGCTCTGCTGTTTTGGGTCAGAAGCAGAGGCAGCCCTAGGGGCTTCTGAGAGTCCAAGTGTGGGAGGGTGGCAAGAGAAACAGAACTACAATAATGAAAGAAATAAGAGGTCATCCATTCGACTGTGACTGAAGTAGGGATAGGAGCGGGAAGGTATGGAGGGGTCTAATGGAGGGGATACGGAGGGCTTGGAGGGACATAATTATATTTTAACTTTAAAAATATATTTTAAGGGCACAACAAGCCCAGTTATGGGGCTGAAGAGATGGTTTGGCAGTTAAGAGGACTTGCTGCTCTTACAGAGGATTTGAATTTGGTTCCTAGCACCCATCTGGGGCAGTTTATAACTGCCAGGATCCCAGCTCCAGAGGATTGTCACCTCCTCTGGCCACTGTGAACAGCCACCTAAATGTGTACATATATACAGAGACATAAACACACACACATGCACCACATACAACACACACGTGAATAAAACTTTGTAAAGAAAATTAAAAGATGCCTACTTAAATAAACACCCAATAATGTTTTCAGTGGAAGTCCATTGGCCCTTCCCACTTATACTGCAGAGTTATTGAATGTGTATCTGATTTAATTTTTTTTCTTGAGATAAGGTCTTCCCATATAACTCAGGCTAGCCTTGCATGTTCCATCATTGTATCTCAACTCCCAAGAATAACCAGCTTTCATTTTTTTATCTAAGTCCCTCAACCTGGCTTTGGGAGGTGGGGGGGGGGGTCAGACACAACTTCCTGGGGTGGTATGTGCTACAGACAAGCACAACTACTCAGACAGCCCTGTGTGCAACAGGCATACAGGAAGACAGTCAGGGTCTGCCAACTGCTTATAAAAATTACTTTTGCCCAGGGACCTTAACGTATGCGGTGGAAGCCCAGATTCACTCTCACTACAATTACACATCAAACCAAGCAAAACCCATCTGTGCTTTTTCTTAGACATCTCCACCCTGTGGGGGTACAGAGAGACATAGCCTAGGCCTTGGGACATTTACATCTTGGGTGGCTTTTCTTAGCAGCTGAGTGAGGGACCCGGATTTCACTCACGAGCTCACTGGGACAGCAAAGGGACAGGAGACGAACTGAGTAGTCTAATGTCAGGTGTAGCCAGCTCTTGCCTGACCCTCTGGTACACTCTAGGGCACAATCCTGCCAAGGGGAGACTAGGCCATTGTGCTACTGTAGTTACTTACAAGCAAGGGGGCTGGGCCTCTGAACCTTCCAGGTGGCTCCAGGTTGGATGACTTTGTCTCCTAGGCAACAGTCCTCCCACAGCAATGAGGTTTGCTGTGAACCTGCAGCTACAAATGAGGCTTTCTGGCTGGGCGGAGGACCTAGACACAGCCCCCCAGCAGCACTTACGGAGTACCCTATGTCCTTTCGTATGAAGATGCAAGCCCATTTCTGTGTAGTTCACCGGGAGATTTAATCTCCTTGGAGACAACTCTGCTCCGCATGGGGGTCAGGGCATAGATGGGAACAGGAGCTAGCTCTCTGGTGGCAGTTTCAGAGAGATTCTGAATGCCTGTCTGCTGCACAGGATGACACCCTGGTCCTTAAGGCACTGTCTCTATTCTGGCTTGTGGTGTCTGGCCCTGCCCAGTCTGTCAGGAGCATCTTGATTTACTCAGTGCCACCGCCTGTGACCAGCACGCTTACCCTGGTGGTAGGCTTCTCTCCCAGGGGCCCTCTTCATCCTGACAGGAGGCTTCTGCTTACTTACCAGCCCTTGAAGCACATTCACTCTGTCCTGTCTTGGACATGCGGGCTGTTTGCTGCAAAATGCCAAGGGCAACCGCTCAGATGCTCTACCTAGACACTATATGGGCTGCAGCGCCGTCCAAGACACTTGGGAAACGGTCGTTTCCCTATAAGCCCAAGAGGACAGTCACTAGCTCCATGCGTAGCTTCAAACCCACCAGTCATCCAGCTCTCCCCGTCTGGGATCTTCAGGCCTGCCACTTCCTGTTTTGTTCAAGAGAAGGGAAGGCAAGCCCCTGCCCCTACTTCCTGCTTCCTCAGCCCGAATTCTTCTTCTCTGCCTGGCACTGCTTCCTCCTCTTCTCTGGCACTGAAGGCAGAGGAAGGAGGAATCACTCATAAGGAACAGACAAATCGAGAGGTTTAAAATGCGTCTGTTCTGGTACACCCATGCTTATCCATGCTCACAGCAGCTTTATTCATGATAGCTGAGACGTCACCAGTGTCCAGTGATGAGTGAATGGGCAACAAAGTATGTTCAGCCCTCCTATCTGTGCTTTCATACTCCAAAGTCAGGAGATGTTCCTTAGAGAAACTGCATCTATACTAAACATGTGCAGGCATGTCTTGCTGCCTTTGTGCCTTAAGCAATATTGTATGGCTCCTATTGGATGGTGTTTGCGTTCCTTGGGTACCATGAGTTACTTCGAGATTACTTACACTAAGTACACAGGAAGCTGTACATTGGTCATAGGCACCTGCTACAGCCATGGATGGAGGAGACTTGACTATCTGGGTTGTAGCATCATGGGCAGGGAGGATGTCTTGAACCAAGGGGCTGTTGTACTGTTATGTAGCCATATGGAGAAATACTAGCCAGACTCAAAAAGGAAAGAAAGCTTGTCATATATGGTAGTGGGGCTGACCATTAATGGCATTATGATAAATGAAATAAACACAAAAACTCAAGCACCATATGATCTTATGGTATCTATAGTGTCAGCGAGCATAGACACAGAAAACTTGTTAAATCCCAGTTAAAAACATGCACAGTGAACTTAAGTTTGCACAGAGACAGATGCATCGTGACAGAAACTAGAGTAACACTGTTGTTGCTTTGTTTGTTTTGCCATCAGGGAATGCACCCCAGGGTCTTGTACATGCTAGGGAAGGTTTAAACTCATTCCACTCCTGACCCTCCCCCGCTTAAGAAATTTTTGTGTGCCCCCACACATGTAAGTATGTAAAAATGGATGCACAAACCAAACATGCACTGGAAATGAATCGCAAATTTATCCCAAAACAATTCTTTGGTATCCATATAATTTTACTATTAATGACAAAAAGCAAATCTGTATACACATAGGATGAGTGTGGTCATTTACTTTTACATTAAGGCTTGGCTAAAGGCATGGCTTAGTGGGGGAAGGTCTTTTTCTGCAAGCATGAAGTCATGACTTCAGATCCCCAGAATCCATGTAAAAGATGCTCACAGTAACATGCGTCGGTAGTGCCATCAATCTTGTGGCAAGATAGGAGGCAAAGTGGAGAATTCCTGGAAGCTCTAAGGTCAGGCAACTTGGCAAGCAGGAGCAAGATACCCTGAGACAGGGCTGAAGGTGAGGACAGACATTAGAGATTATCCTCTGACCTCTACGTGTGTGCTGTGGTGCGCTCACCCAGGCACTCAAACACGCACAGGTACACACAAGCAGGCACACACATCATGTGTGTGCACACATATACACTCCAAGACAAATGAAGAAAGAACAAATGAAGTCAGCCAAATCTGACTCTGCAGGATATAGAACATCTTCACCATTTTTCAGAATTGACTCATATTTTGATTTTATAATTACCAGTGCTGATATTTCCATATTTCCTCTTCACATAAATATGTAATACAAATGGCAGAAGCATGCTTAGACTATCTCAGAAACTGTTAGAAACTCCATCCTCATCCCAAGCTACCATTCATTGAACAATTTTTTTTATGTGTATGAAACAAAACTAGGCAATTCAAACATCAATTCTTTTTTTTTATTCTTTTTTTTATTAGGTATTTTCCTCATTTACATTTCCAATGCTATCCCAAAAGTCCCCCATACCGTCCCCACCACTCCCCTACCCACCCACTCCCACTTTTTGGCCCTGGTGTTCCCCTGTACTGGGGCATATAAAGTTTGCAAGTCCAATGGGCCTCTCTTTCCAGTGATGGCCAACTAGGCCATCTTTTGATACATATGCAGCTAGAGTCAAGAGCTCCGGGAGTACTGGTTAGTTCATAATGTTGTTCTACCTATAGGGTTGCAGATCCCTTTAGCTCCTTGGGTATTTTCTCTAGCTCCTCCATTGGGGGCCCTGTGATCCATCCAATAGCTGACTGTGAGCATCCACTTATGTGTCAAACATCAATTCTTAAAGTATTCCCACACAGAGTTGTATCTTATGGGATGGTAATCTCCCCCACCCCTGCCCTAAAAAAACCCCTATAGACTACCTACCAAAACCCCAGTGCTAACAGGAGTTATTGACCAGGGTGGCACAATAACCCTCTCCAAACAGTACAGATCATTGCTGTTGCCCTTGGTTGTCTTCCTTAACTTGAAAGCAAAAGCCTATTACTGAAGACATTGAACACTTTGGATACAGGTCTTGGAGAAATCCAGTTGGGGCTACCTGCAGACTGGCTCTCATAGTATCAGAAGGTGTTGTGAAAGCTGCCAAGAGAAAAAAAAAAAAGCTGTAAAGCCTGGGAACCATTACAATTACCAGCCTGGCAAGGTAGCTCCTGTGGTGCAATAGTGGCATTTTTATCTTGGGGTAACCAACAATTGTCTAATTAGACTTAAGGCTCTCTCAGTAGAGGAGACTTCATCAGCCAACTATCCATAGCTGGAGAGGCCATAGGCTGAGAGGAGAACCTACTGCTGCTGCCCTTTTCCTAAACCAATATAATTTCTAGCTGTATTCTAAATACTTATCCTTCTACCCAGATAAGTACCTCTCATCAAAGAAACTTCTTTTTGTAATAGATGGAGCCTAGGACAGAGATTCACAACTGCATCTAGAGCCCAACCCCTACCCTGAGAATCAGGGAAAATTGAAGACAGGTAGAAAGAAAGACTGTAAGAGCTAGAGGACCAGGACATTTGCTGTGAGATAGTGACTTCTATATATGATAGGGAACGATATACATGACATCCCAACGATATGCTTACCTAAACAAGGCCTGAGCAGTGATATCAGTTAACCTGCTGATGTAGACAGGGACAACCTCACACAGGCCCACCTCTAGATGAAGAGCTACTTCCAAACAATCAATGGCTGATAAGAGAAGGTCTTCTTTAGGGACAAATCCCCTGATAGGTTACTATCACACACACACATATATATATACATATACATATACATATATGTATATATATATGAGATAGATCTTGAGGTAACCATATATATGTGGAAATTATGTAAATATAGAACTCATGTGTAAAATTTGTAATCATAAAAAATTTTTAATTTAAAAATAAAATTTTAAAAATTAAAAAAGTTCTCTTACAGAACAACCCAAAGATGGACTAATATGATACTTAAATGTTGAGCATGGAAGAGCAAACTACTAAGCCTTTGTTTTCCATAGTTAAACCATAAGAAAAGTTTTTCTGCCCTCAGTAGGAAGACTGGAACTCACAGCTCACAGGAGTCCTGAGCCTCGCCCGAGGTGTTTCAGGCAGTCCTTGTTGGTGTCACATGTGTTGGTATGTGCACTACACCATGTGTGCTGTGTATTTCGAGAAACCATGTGATACAGCACAAGTCACACTGGCAGAAACACCTTGGGTTCGTAGAAACACCTTGGGTTCATTGTGTGTCTGATTTCGGGTCATAGCCACATTTTTTGCAACCACTACATCAAGTTATATGATCTCAGTCAGAAGCTGCAGTTCATGATGCTGGCTGGTAATTACTGTACTACTGGGCTACAGCCTTCTCTCATCTGCTCTCCACATGACTGTTACTAAATCTGCTCTCTCAGTCTTTTGCAGATAACGGGGCCCCAAAGGAAGGGAACGTTTTCAGGAAGGACAGATATGACTCGGGACCAGTCACAGCTAGAGTAAAGGTACCATAGGCTAGGCCGGACTTTACAGAAGCTGAAAGATTGCAGGCATGGGTTGCTTAAGGCTAGGGATGTGTGCTGAGAAACAGGTGGGTCCATGGCTGTGTGAACATCAGAGCATACTTAGACATGCCTAAAAGGTCTGGGTCAGTCACATGACATGGCTGCCTGCTGCCATCAAAAGACAAGGTGCTGGGCTATGTAAAGCTGTCAGGTCAGGTGTGAACCTTTGAATTACTGCAACAAAATGTCCCAGGCAACTAAGTCAGTAGAATAAGGGGTTTTAGAAAGCACACAGATTTGGTGACTAAAAGTCCAAAAATCACAGGGCACTTGGTCTGGTGTGATGCCACTGTGCAAGACACATGGTGGCAGGGACAGAGAGGATTGTCACGAGGTAATCGTGTAAAGACAGCACTTTTATAGCAAGACTCCCTGAGAACTACCAAGGAGTCTTGTGAGAACTAGTGACCCACCAGGCCACATCCTGAGAAGGGAGCTGTCAATCACTTACAGTCCCTGGGAGACATTCAAAACACACCCAAGCTTTAGTCTGTGGCATACTTTTTCACACTAAACTTTTGTAAGCAAAAATAATGATAAAAGTACAATATCATCAATATATAGGCTAGTAACATAGGATTGATTATCATTATCAAGTCCTATACATTGACCATAATTGGTAATTGTATATATTGAACTTTGGAGGCAGGGGTGTATGTTTGTATGTGTGGATCTGTGCATATGTGTGTACTTCTGTATGAATGTGGAGGTCAGAGGTTGATGTCAAGAGTCTTGATTGCTCTTTATCTGTTTAAAAATTTTCGTGTGTGTGTGTATGCCTGCACGTGGTGTGTGTGTGTGTGTGTGTGTGTGTGTGTGTGTGTGTGTGAGGTGGCATGCATGCAGAGGTCAGAGGACAGCTCTTGGGGTTGGTTCTCTCATTCTGTCTTTATGTGGGTTCTTCTGGGACTCAAATCCAGGTCACCAAGCTTGTTCGGGAAGGACCTTTTCCCTCTGAGCCATCTTTCTGGCTCTCCACTTTAATTTTTCAGCAGAAGATGATGATTAATCTTCACTGTCAACTTGATGAGATTTATAATCACCAGGGAAACAAACCTCTGGGTGTTTCTGCGATTAGTTTATCTGAGCTAGGAAGACCCATCCTAAACACTGGTAACGGGCCTCCCATGGGCTGGTGTCTCAGACCAAGTAAAGTGCACTAAGCAGGGGTATCCACCCTCTCTGTTTCCTGACTGCTGATACGATGCGACAGCTGTCTCAAGCTCCTGTCACCGTGAAAACCTTCACTCTTGAACCGTGAGCCCAAAACTAGCCCCTCTTTTCTGAGTTGTTTCTTTTCAAATATTTTTATCACATCAACAAGGCATCTAATAATACACAGGGTCTCTCAGTGAACCTGGAGCTCTCTCCTTGGCTATAATGAGTGGCTAGTGAGCCCCAGTGAACCTCTTGTGATAGCCTTCCCAGGGCAGGCATCATAGGTATGTGTCACTACCCTGACCTTTTTACGTGGTTACTGGGGACGCAGACCCATGGGGACATGGCATGCACTTTAACAACTGAGCTGTCTCCCTGCTCCAATGCTAAGCAGTCATCAATATGCTGGTCTATGCTGCAAACATTGCACTGAGTGATGGGATGACTCTAGGTCATAGGGAGTTTCAACCCCATTGTAATCCCGGGGCCTTGTCATCCATAATGTCCATTGATGACTAAAATGACCTAGTACATAATTGTACAATCTGATTCTGAATGTGTGGAGAGAGATTTATGGCCATGGATGAGACTGGGCATAGGCAGGCTTTGAGAACCATTAATTATTCCTGGGAACTTTTGCAGGTGTCTGGCTACACACTACCTTGGTGTAGATCTGTAGGATTTATTCACCATTGGAGAAGTGGGTAGAAGTTTTGAGGTATTCGGACATTTTTAATATTAGGAAAGCAATATAATCTGGTGCCTGTTCTGTGTCTCCCAGACATTCCCAGTGGAGTCTGGCCCAGCACCCTGTAAACAAACCCATTAATATTCTCTTGATGAAATGTATAAATACTCACACCAAATGGGATAATAGGAACTATAAATAGCCTCATGTCCATTCAGGCCAGGTTTGGCTCCTAAGCAGGTACTCCTTGCCAAAAAATAAAATAAAATAAAAAGAAGAAGAAAAAAATAGATCACTCTGGTTTTCAGAGCAATTTGGATTGGAAACTGGTAGAACAGAGCCTGTTTGAGCTTTGTGCCATCTGAAAACTGTAAATGAACAGAGGCCCAGCGTGGCAAGGATCCAGCAAGCAGAGCTCCAATACGCCTAGCATTCTGGTTTGATGAAGCACAGATGATTGGCTCATGCTTAGTGAACTGGCTATGGGCAGAGCTTGGGCCAAACTTAGGGCTCCTCCCTCCAGCCCAGCCACTCCAGCGGGACTTAGCGGTCATCTTCAGAAACAAAGTCTGAAGTTTATGGTCTTTACTTGTATCCACTTTTCAGGGCCTCAAGGTTGGGAGCCCTTCCTTACCCTTGGTAATGTTAGTTTCACTGGGTCCTACTATAGGCCTGTGGAGAAGCCTCAGCTGGAGGCCCTGTCCAACAAGTTCATCGATTACGTTGTTAAAAAGTGTGGATGATGCTCACTGAACCCCTGGGGCTGGTTGAATTTACTTGGTCATCGCTGGCAGACCCAGTGTCAAGACAAAGATCTACTGTAGAAGGAATATTTGGAAGCCATCAGAGGACTAGCAGAGGAATAAAAGATCTCGCTTTCCACCCACTGTGGAAAGAAAACTTAGGGTAAGGACAGCAAATGCGACCTCGGTGTTTGAAAGGTGAACACCACCAGTCATAGATAGTGACTTTCTCTGTTTCCAAGGTCTAGGCCATGGAACCAATGCCCCACCCGGGGTCTCTATTGAATGAATTGAGTGAGCTAGTAAGTGAACTTTGGAGGTCTATTATGTAGAGTCCTTTGCTGAATAACTAATGTCATCCCCGAAAGTGGGCAATACTTTGATTTTTTCCCCCTAAGATAATTGAGAATTCCAAGGGTGGATGCCTTCAGGCATGGCTGAAACCAGCATGCCAGTGAGCACTTGGGAATCTGCCCCATCTTCCTCTCAAGACTGCTTTCCTTGTCACGTGGGGTCTTTACTGCTGGCTTCACAATACTGCACTGAGCAGTGTGTGCCTTGGACATAGTCCTTGAGCTGACTATACAAAATGCAGTCATCTGGGAACTCTGGGAAGCCACGAGGATGGTGCTTCCTTCTGTTGTGTGAGGGCAGCCTTGCCATGCCTCCCGAGACTCTGAGCACCTCATATTCAGACCCCAGCATCCAGAAAATAGTGTATAGCCTGTCCTCACTAGCCTCGACTGCCAACATGACATAGCTTAGGATCTACTGAAAGGAGTTGAGTAAGTGGCTTTATCTGGTTGGTCTGAGGACAGTGTCTTTAATGGAATAGTCTGGCTTGACTAAAAGGTCCCCGCCCACTGTGGGAGGAGCAGTTTTCCTAGGAAGGGTGTGGTCCTGGGTTGCCTAAGAAAGCTAGCCAGAAACAAGCAGAAAGCAGCATCCTTTATCCTGTCCAGACCTCTTTCAAGGATGTCCTGGAACCCGGAGCTGGTAACCAAAGGAACACTTTCCTCCCCAAGTGACTCTAAGTCAGAGTGATTTCTCTCAGCAACCAAATCAAGTGAAAACATCACCCCTTCTTTCATCCTTTCTCCATGAGAGCCTGACTATAGGAAGAAAGAAGCCATAGCTTGTAGAGTGGAGATAAGGGTCTAGAGCCCCAGGAAGCAGTGACTGGCTGCCAGCTTTCCCTCAGACTCCAGTGGAGGGGGCACGGGAGAGCTCCCAAGCTCCAGGTCAACTGCATCAGGGGTCACTCCTGCGGCTCCCATTCCCACATTTCCTTCTTGAGGGCTATAGGCCCTGCACTGTTCTGTGGTAGAGACTGGATATAATGTCTTTAATGTGTTTGCCTTAGGAGGGTTCACATTCTTCACAACTTCGAGCGCTCTCTCTCTCTCTCTCTCTCTCTCTCTCTGTGTGTGTGTGTGTGTGTGTGTGTGTGTGTGTCTCCGTCCCTTCCTTCTCTTTTCTGGACAGTAAACTTAGGTCCTCCCATATGCTCGTTCAGCAAGGATTCTATCACTTAGCTAGGTTCTCAGTCCTACTCTGCTTGTTATTTCAAGACAATAGCCTTATTGAGTTATTCAGTGGGCCTTGAGTTTGTGATCCTCCTACCTCAGCCTTCAGAGTAGCTGGGATGGACAGCCCTGAGCTATCAGGCCCTGAATCTTTGAGACCTTATTATATTGTAACACTGCATTCAAGAAAGAATATAGCTGGTCATGATGAAGCACGCTTGTGGCCCCAGCACTCAGAGACTAAGGTAGAAGGATGGAGAGTTTGATGACAGCCCAAGGTAGGTTACTTTAGCTACTTAGCAAGATGGGTCCTGTCTCAAGAAAAAGAAGAGGGCAGGGGTGCGGGGGGGGGGGGGAGAAGAAGGAACAAGAAACGGAGAAAAAGAAGGAAGGAAGGAAGGAGGGACAGAGAGAGGGAGGGGAGGGGGAGATGGGGGAGAGGAGAGGGGAGGAGAATCAGGTGGTCTCTAAGGCCTGCCTGCTCTGGAGTTCTCTGAATTCAGAGCCACGGGGAGTGGAAGACTGATTGTCTTCATACTGGTGGCTAATGAGGATCTGATGTGCCCGGTAGCTGAGATGACACTGCGACAGAGCTGGGCTGAGTGTGCCATATGGCGACACAGACATGCCAGTCCCAGCACAAAATCTGACTCAGCTGGAGTCCATCAGTCTAGCAAAGTAGCCCAGAAGTTTCTGAGAAAAATAAGGAAGGAGTAGTTCTCAAATCTCAGACACACCCTAAGGGGGTGTGGTTGTTGTCGGTTGTGTTGTTGTTGTTTGGTGATGGTGGTAGTGGTGCTGTTTGGTTGGCTGGTTGAGGCAGGTGGTGCTTGGTTGGTGTTTGTGCGTATGCTGCCCTGACTATCCTGGATCTTTCTATGGAGACCAAACTCACAGACATCACCTGGCTATGCCTCCTGAGTGTTGGGACTAAAGGAACATGCCCCCATGCCCAGCTTCCATTAAGATGGTTTAGAAAGATTTGGAGGCCCATCCAAATTCCAAGACAAATAAACTGAACCCTGGAGGAGGAATCACTACCTCCTTAGTCTTTATTTAAGCAAGTGACTTGCTGAGCATCTAAAGTCTGAACTGATTGAAGTCATTCTTTGCCAGTGTGTCCTCCCCAAGCAGCCCTTTATGGTCCAGAAATCAGCCACTGAGAAAACTCCCTGTAACAGGAGGCTCTTCCCTCGTTGGGATGTCAAACAAAAGTCATCTTCACATGAGTATGATGCGGAGTTGAGTTTAACCCAAATACGAAGGAAGCTACGATGATTACTAAAGAAACTGAGATAGGGTTACCATGTCACACAGCGTTTCTGCTTCTGGATCTGTATTTTTAGAGTTAGAGTCAGGACTCGGGGACACACCTCTGCTCCCATATTCATGCCAGCAATTCTCCCAGAGACCAGAGGTCAGGAGTGACCAGATCATCTAAGAAATGAAGACCAGAAAAGTGTGGTCTGTTGCATGTGACTGAATATTATCCATCCTTAAAAAGGAGGACCATGCTAGTACAAGCCACAGTATAGGTGAGCCCTGAAGACATAATGTTAAGTAAAATTTCACAAAAAGGATGCTGGGAGATTCCATGTATATAAGGTGTCTAGATCAGCCAATCCATGGGAACAGAAGTAAATAATGGAAGGCCAGGGGTCTAAGGGAAGAGTATGGTGGAGTCATTGTTCATGGGTGCTGGGGCTCTGTTTGTAGAAGAGGCCCAGAGATGGCCTGCACACTAATGTAAAAACACTCTGAATTTCCAAACTACACACATAAAAAGCATTAAATGACAAGTTTCAAAACACTGTTTATTACACTGAGGTTGGGGCATACATGTCACAAAAGCACATGTGGAGGCCAGCGAAGAAGTCACAGAGGTCACTTCTTTCTTCCTACCATGTAGAAGGCACTTAGGTCATCAGGCTTGGTGGTAAGTGTCTTTCGCCCCTCTGAGCCATCTCACCAGGCCAAGATGTCAAGTTTTAGGTAATAACATAAAAGGAATACATGATATTGTGTGGTGATTTGCTCGATGTATGACCTGTTTGGCCAGCCATCCTGCCCTCTCTGTGGAGTTTGTCAAAAACATAGAACCAAATGTCCATCCCAGGCCTGTGGGGTCAGGACTGAACCTCCAGGTCGTCTCTGCACAAGCTTTGAAAGGAGCCTTGTCTGTGCTGGACCGTTAGACGATGCTGTCATTTGACTCCCCAGCTTCTGCTCTTCTCTTCGCCTGTCAGGAAGCTGTCATTGGCTGAGCTTCAGGGAGACTGAGATCACCACCCTGTGCTGATCTCTCTCTGGCCAGTGACTGGTGGGCAGGAGGCTGTGTTGTCTGATTCGAGGTCTTGAAACTAAGGGGAGGTGATGTCCCTTTAGGAACACCCAAGGAGAAATGGAGAACCCTTCATTTGGGCATTTTCACACTGAAAAGGATCAGAGAAAAAAAATCTGTCAGTATTTTGGAACCTAGAGGACAGATAACCAGGTCCTGATAAGACTACGGAGATACCAATTGGCAAATTCCCAGAGCCATGTCATTAGAAGCAGTTCTGGCTACCTGAGATCGGGAGTGAATCTACAGTTTAAGAGCGTTTGGATCAGGATTTCCTATTACTTATAGCCCAGGACCTGTAACTTTACCACTGTTGACAATTAGGGTTGAATACTTCTACCTTTAAAAGTAAATGTGTTTTTATATGTACAAAGCAGTTGTTTCATTATGACATTTGCACACACGTATACAACATACTTTGATCACATGCAACCCAAACACCTCCTCATTCCTTCTCCCCGAAGACCTCCTTGTCCCCTCTTCCCCTCTGGTTGTTCCTTTTCTCTTCTCAAATCGTCACCCCTCTGTCTTTCATTTTGTTTTGTTTTGTTTTTAAAATCTGATTTGACAGATTCTCAGATGCACCCAATGTTTTTCTGAGTCTGGCTTGTTTTGCTTAACAGGATGATTTCCAGTTGTGTCTATTTTCCCACAACAAACAACGGAATGACTGAATAAGGGAATAGAGCTCCATTGTGTGTACCCGCCACATTTTCTTTATGTACTCATCTGTGGATGGGTGTCCAAGCTGTGGCTGCTGTGACTAATGCCAGAGTAAGCATGGGTGTGCAGGTGCCTCTGTAGTATGCTGACTTAGACTCCTTCAGCTGTATGTCCAGGCGAGGTAGGTATATTTGGACTTTGTGGTAGTTCTATTTTTAGTTTTTGAGAAACTTTCCTAGTGGCTGTATTGATTACACTCCCATCAGCTCTGTGTAGTGGCTTAGGACCAAACAATTGATCATTATTAGCAATGACACAGAGGTCCCTACCCTTCCTGACGCTGCGACTCTTCGTACAGAACCCCAACCGTAAAATCATTTTCACTGCTACTTCATGACTATAATTTTGCTACTGTTATGGATTGTAATGTAAATATTTTTTGGAGGTAGAGGTTTGCCAAAGGGGTCACGACCCACAGGTTGAGAACCACTGTAATAATAGACCACTCTCACAGCATTTGTTGTCGTCTGGTAATAACACACCATTATTAAAACAATATGTATTTAGACAATGTCTAAAACTCTTCTCCCAGTCCAATGTAGCTTCAGAAAATCTGCCAAATTGCCTTTGCTACAGCATCTCAAGTCCTTAAGAGGTCTAGGAGATACTTTGTAGCAGACCAACAGTATCTCCTTTTAGCATGATCTCACCCACTTACCACTTATCTTTCCTTTCCTTTAGACTCCTCTGCATCATGTAAAATGAAAATCAAGTGCTTGTCAAAACCAGTAACAGCACCCTATCTGTTTCTTCATTCGTAAAGTGTGTGTGTGTGTGTGTGTATATGTGTGTGTGTGTTTGGGGGATGTCTTTAGAACAACACCTGAACCTGTAATATCTCTTCCCCCATCTCTCTGTCTCTCTGTCTCTCTCTCTCTCTCTGCTTGTGCACGCACATGCATGTGCATATCTGCACACACACACACACACACACACACACACACACACTTTCTTCTCTTCCCTAAAGGCTAGGTCTGGCTTATAGAGGAAAAGTGCCCATATGAGTTTCACTGGGGGTACCCTAAGGATTCTGAAGAGCCCCCTAGCTGCGGGAATCTCTTTCCTAGGACATTGCTTGCTTTCCTAGCACTCCTCAAAGCCCTCCTGCCATTCCCCACAAAGTCTACCCAAGCCTACCTCTCACCTGTCATTCCTTCTTCACCACTGTCCCACAGAATTCTAGATTGTGGGGACTGTCCTGAGCAAGTTTACTAGTGTCTGTGGACTCGCCCTCTAGAGTCAGTAACACATACACACACACACATACACACAGACACACAGACACACACACACACAGACACACACACACACACACACTGGCCTCCCATTTTGACCACCAAGAATTACTCCCCTGGAACCACTTCACTCAGGACTGAGATCCACTGAAGTTATCCTTTCCTTTTGATCCCTGCTGTGGGCCCTCCCTTGGACGAGTTTGCAGGTATTTCAAGAAGCTAAGCAGGTTCAGCTGTGGGAAAAACAAGCATGCCAATTGTTCCCTTCTTTGATGGGGCCGGTGCACTGATAACATTGCTGTAATTTCCATTTGTTCTTTGGAAGAGTGGGGGGAAGTTTATCTTAACAGATGGCTAAGATGGAAACGGGCTGGAATTTTCCCTGGGCAAAGTTAGTATGGCTCACAGAACTTCCAGGCTATTCCTTATCCAAAAATGGTGAGCCCAGCCTGGGCCACAGCAGACCACCAACTCCAACCATCACCTCAGAGGAGCATGGGTGCTGAGGAGTTCATCTGCGAATGCTGGCCCTGAGCTGGCTTTTGTTTTAGGGGAAGAGTACACAGAAGAAAAGAGTTAGAGCCCTCCATCTCATGGTTAGAGCTCACGCATCTACAGATCTGAGCAGCAGTGTCAGAGAACCCTCCATAGCCTCTCCTGTCATCTCTCTTCCCCAGGGTCTGCTGACAGACAGGACCCTCAAAAACCAGCTTTCAGATCCATCTTTTCTCCAAGGCATACACCAATACGAACAGGAGGATAAGAAGGCAAACAAGAGAAGATCTGCTTCGAAGAAAGGTCAGGAGGGCGGGGCAGGAGAATGGCTGAGCTAGATGCATCTGATCAGACATTTATGTTGTCCAGTGTCTACCTTGTGTCAGCCATGGTACCCTAAGCACCGGGGATGGGCTGCAGTAGGGAGAGACGGAGCCGCGAGGAGGCAATAGAAGCCCTTGGTTCCTCATGATCTACTGGGCATTTATGCAGTAAATGCTCCATTCCCCTATTATGATACTGGACAATCATCCCTTGTAACATGGTTAACATCCCAGTTTTTGACTCCTATCCAGGGAGCTCTGAATATATTCAGCCCAGAACTTCTGCTGTAGGGCCTTGTGTATGATAATATGGATTAGAGAATGCATTTGTTGAGGCTTTGCAGGAAAAAAGAACTCCATTTCCCTTTGGAGGAGGGAGTGTTGTTTGCAAAAAACCATGGCAGGCCCTGGGGCAGCCAGATTCTTTCTGAGAAGAACATAAGGTAAGAACTGAGCTGATAAACAAAAGAAGGCTGATCCAGATGTATCTGAACACATTTGAATTTTCGGATAATTAAATCTTGTGTGAGCCATTTAGAACTGGAGTTTCTGTCCCTCAAATCACAAGCTGAAAGAAAGGTTGCTAGCAAGAAAAGGATGCCACAGTGAACAAACCTCAAACTCGGGATTGGTTGAGAAGAGATGGTCGAGTCAGAGCAGCAAGGAAGACGGTGATCTTTGCTCGGCAAAAACAAAAAACAAACAAACAAACAAACAAACAAACAAAAACTGGTTATGCTGGGGCACAGACCTCACACGGATAGAGCAATGCGTACTCCCCAAACCCCTGATGCCGAGGCTCTAACCCAGGGCCTTGTGAATACAGGCAAGGTGCTCTACCATTTGCGTTAATATGGCTAGATTAAGAAGTATCTAAAGCCCATGTTTGTTTCCAGCAAAGATTGGCGTGTGAGACACTGACGCGGAGAGCCTGAACCTGAGTGAGTGTAAACAGCCTTAATCAAAATCTAGGGGCTTGGTGGAATAAAGCTGGACAAGAAGAAAGCGGTGGGGGGGGGGTATATATAATTCCTTTTTTTCCCTGAACAAGTGTGTCAAAATATGGTTTCGGAAATATTTCAATCCATCGAGGCACCAAAGGCATGATGGGAGTAGCCCATGGCAGAGGAGCACGCAGCAGGGATTCCTCACCTTGTGGCAGACTGGAAAGCAGAGAATTCGGGCCAGAGGCAGTGTGGGTATAACCTCTAAAGGCCCCTGCCCTCTTTGGCTTAGTTTCTTCTTAGCCAAAGCCCTTCGTCCTAAAGGCTCCCTGGCCTTCCGAATAGTACCCTGTCCCCCAAGCTGGGGACCAAGTGTTCAAAATAAGAGCTCCGGGGTGGGGGGGGGGGCTTTTCAGATTCAAACTATGACAAGTTCAGAGCTTGGGGAGTTTGTTGTTGTTTGTTTGGCGGGGGTGGGGGTGGGGGTGGGGTGGGTGGTTTCGTGTGTTTGTTTTAGCTTCTGGGAATCTATTCCAGGACCTTGTGACCATCAGGCAAAGTGTCTTACTGCTGAGAGCCACTCCCGGCCCCTGTGTGGAGAGGTTCGGGATATGAGCTACTACCGGCAGGCTTGATGAAGAAGTGCATGGATTGTACCATGTGCAGCCTCAGTCTGGACTTTGGCGTTTTATCTATCTGTCTGCTACCCATCACAGAGTTTGATAAAAGCTAAAATACAAGTATGACAAAAAAAAAATCATTATCAGGTGACTAAGAGAGGTCAGTTAGGCAAGAAAGCCTAAGCCCACCCCAACCCCACCCCCACCGCCAAACAAACAACAACAAACTCCCTAAGTTGTTTTTGGAAAGGTGTTTCCTTATGACATTTTTCTTTTAAACCTTTATATTTATCTTTATTGTGATGGTGTGTGTGTGTGTGTGTGTGTGTGTGCATGCGCATATGGAGGACCACTCTATGAAGTCTGTTCTCTACCCCTGCCTTCACATAATACTCTAGTTTCATTTCTGTTGTCGTGACAGACAAGCAAGAGGTGGGGGAAAGGATTTATTTCAGCTTACAGTTCCAGGTCACCATCATTGAGGGGACCCAAGCATCGAGTCACACTTCATCCATAGTCAAGAGCAGAGCGGAGAGGAAAGAATGTACGGAAGCTATCTGCCTGCTCAGCTAGCTTCCTCCTGTTTTATATAGTTTAGCAACCTTTGCCTACGGAACAGTGCTGCCCACAGTGGGCCAGGTCCTCCTACATCAACTATCAATACAGTCCCTCACAGACATCCATGCTCATCGGCTAATCTGATCAGGCAATCTCTCACTCAGGTTCTCTTGCCCGGTGAGTCTAAACTGTGGCAAGTTGACGTTTAAAACTTAACCATCACATATGGATTTAGAGCAGAAGTTCTCAACCTTGGGTTGTGACCCCTATAAGGGTCACATATCAGATATCTTGCATATCACATATTCATGTTATATTCATAACAGCAAAATTACAGTTAAGAAGCGGCAACAAAATAATTTTATGGCCACCACAGTGTGAGGAACTGTATCAAAGGGTCTCGGCATTAGGAAGGTTGAGGACCACTGGTTTAGAGGATTCAACTCAGGAAGTCAGGCTTGTGACCAGTGCCTTTACCCACTGAGTCATCTTATCAGCCCATCAGCTGTTTCTTAAGTGTGTTGGGTGAAAGAATCGGAAGAGAGCTTGAAACTGTTAGCATTGAGCTCACCTTCCGCTGCTGTGGGGTTGGTTTGATCTAACTCACCCATAGTCTTCATGCATTTCCTCCATCCATGTGTGAATGGAAGTGTAAAGGCCTGCAGCATGGGACAGTACACCTGGCATTTCAAAGTCCCCAGTCTATGCTGAATGACAGACTCCAGTCTGCCATCTGTTGCTCTCTATCCCTGGACCAAGAGACCTCCCCAATGTCTACTGTAGTATGAGCAATTAGACATTGTCTAATCCTTTCTCCACCCATGTCTGTTGCAGAAGATGGACGACATGTCGCCCAGGCTGAGAGCCTTTCTCTCTGAACCCATTGGAGAAAAGGATGTGGCCTGGGTGGATGGCATCAGCCGTGAACTTGCCATCAATTTGGTCACCAAAGGCTTCAACAAGGTGCGTTGTTTTTTTTTTTCTTCTCTGACTCCTCTTCCTAACCTGTCTTCCTCTCATCCTGCCAGATGGCAGCCCCTGCCATGTGTCCTAGTGACTGTCACTTGGCAGGGTGCTATGGACTTCACGGATGCTGGCCCCAGGTGCTTAGGGGCATCCAAGACGTGTATTGTAGATGATGGGTAAATAGGATTGAGTCTGTGCAGAGCAGCTGAGACTAACAGGACAGCTCAGTGTTTGCTAGAGCCAGGTCTGCTACTCAAGTCTGAGACAGAACTGTCAGGACAGGTGACTTATGTGCACTCTCACCTTAGTCAGTCAGGGCACCAGCATAACAATGGTGTGTTGAGAGCCAGCATCCTGGGATCTCCACCCTGGTGAGGAGATCAGAGTCATTCTAAGATGCATTCCCAACTCACCTTAGGGATAGCCAGTGGAATTGGAATGTCTACTGTCCATTGCTGTAACAAAATCTTCAATCTAGGGACTTTATAAGGAAAGAATTTCTTTCTTTCTTTCTTTCTTTCTTTCTTTCTTTCTTTCTTTCTTTCTTTCTTTCTTTCTTTCTTTCTTTCTTTCTCTTTTGTTTGTTTTTTTATTTTTTGAGACAGGGTTTCTCTGTATAGCCCTGGCTGTCCTGAAACTCACTCTGTAGACCAGGCTGGCCTTGAACTCAGAAATCTGCCTGCTTCTGCCTCCCAAGTGCTGGGATAAAAGGTATGCGCCACCACTGCCCTTCTTAGGAAAGGATTTCTACTTAGTTCATAGTTCTGGAGATTGAGCGTCCACTATAGGATGACATTATGTGTTTGGCCTCTGGAAGGACCCTCCCCACCACATAGAAGCATGACAGGATGGTGCCATGGGCAGGAGCTGGGATGAGGAGATCACATGGTGAAGTAGTAAGCCAGAGGACAGAGAAGGACCAGTCTGGTCTTTGTTTACTCATTTGTTTTGGTGCTGTGGATTGAACTCAGGGAGTTGCATTTGCTAAGCATATGCTCTGCCACAATCTACTCCCCAACCCCCAAGGCCCCATTCATGCCAGTTTTTGACAAATTGCCCTCTTTAAAACTAATCAGGGTCCCATGAGAACACAATTGTTCCCTTCCAAGGGCATTGGCCTTAATGACCAAGTTATCTTCCATTAAAGTAAGAAAAACATTTAGAGACCAGAAGCTGCTGTGTGCGCGCATGTGCACGCATGTGTGTGTGTGTGTGTGTGTGTGTGTGTCTGTCTGTCTGTCTGTCTGTCTGTCTGTCTGTCTGACATTGTATTTGTTTGTGCCCCAATCTAACATCTGGGCCATGGTTTCTGACTGACATAGTACATTGTGCCTGTTATTACATGTTGTGAATCTCACCCCAAGTGAATGTCCACTTGCTGGTAATGTTGAGAGAGTGGAGCTGCATGGCTGAGGGGATTTAATTCATACTTTCCTCCCCGATAAAGGGAAAGGACCAATCCCAAGCAGCTAGTGCAGGAGTCAAGTTTAACTAGGGGAGAATTTTTAAATTAATATCCTTTTCTTTAAAGAGATGATCATTCTCTTCCTTCTTTCCTTCCTCCCTTCCTTCCTTTCTTACTCTCTTCTTCCTCCTCCTCCTCTTCCTCCTCTAATTCTTCTTCTTTCTTTCTTTCTTTCTTTCTTTCTTTCTTTCTTTCTTTCTTTCTTTCTTTTTCTCCTCCTCTTCCTCCTCTTCCTCCTCTTCCTCCTCTTCCTCCTCTTCCTCCTCCTCCTTAGTTATTTTCTTCTGGTCATGAACACAAACCTAACACAAAGCAACTCAGGGAAGGAAAGGTTTCTTTTGGGTCACAGTTTAAAGTCACACAGTCATTACGGTGGAAGGCATGGTTCATGGCACTGCCAGGAAGCAGGAAAGGAGTCTGCCATTCTCATTTGGCTTTCTCCTTTGCCTGCTTTTATTCAGTCTGAACCTCCATCCATAGGATGGTGCCAGCCACATACAATGTGGGTCATCCTGCATTTGGTTAAGCTCTCTGAAAACAACTTCACAGAACTAGCCAATGAAAATGTTCTTCACTTCATGGGGGTATTCATTTTCTACCTACAGGGGACCCACAGGATACAGGAGAGGTATCTTTCAGGGCCTCATCCATTCTCTGTCTTTACCAGCCTCTGCTCAAGTGTGACCATCATTTTCTTCCTCTTCTCTCCCCAGGCTGAGTGCCCATCTTTGCCCTGAACAAACATTGCCTCAGGAGTCACACTTGTTCATGAAACACTCTTGCCATTTTCCCCAGGGGCCCTGGCTCTCTCAGTGCCTTTTGCACTGATAAATGCCTGGTGGGATGCGACTCCATGGCTGCCTTCACACCCTTGCCCAAGGCTCTTCACTCAGCCACCAGCTCCCTCCTGAGCCACCAGGCTACTGAAAGCACAGGGAACAAGGAATCACTGGTCTGCAAGGGGGCCCCCAACTCTCTCTCAGCTCTCTAGGGGTGAGGTATGAATAGCACAGACATCTTCCTGCCCACTAGTCCTTCTAATGCAGAGGTTCTCAACCTTCCTAAGGCTGCTACCCTTTAATACAGTTCCTCATGTTGTGGTGACCCCCTACCATAACATTATCTTTGTTGCTATTTCATAACTAATTTTGCTTCTGTTATAAATTATAATACAAAGATCTGCATTTTCCCATTGGTCTAGGCCTTCTCCCCTGCCCTGACACTGAGGTTCCAGCTCTTCAGCAGATGGCTGAGGTAAAGAAGGGGGCTGTGTGTGTCCTCCCACACTTCCCCAGAGCCTTGAAGACACCATGAACTGGTCTAGTCCTCATGGTTAAACCATGATTTTTAAAACTACTGATTCATAGGGTGCTGGAATGTGTGCCTGTAGTCTCAGTGCCCCAGGGTGATTGAGACAGGAGAGTTATTTCAGCTTATAGATCCAAAATCAGCCCAGGAAACACAGTGAGACCTGACTTCAAAAACAACAACAACAACAAAAAAATGTGGGCTGAAGGTAAAACATTTGCCATGTCTAAGTAGAGTCAATCCCCCAAATCATAACATAAAGCCTGACATGATAGCATGTCTATAACCCTAGCACTCCCACAGTGGCTGTGAGGCAGAAACAGGAGACTCCTGACTTTGACCTTTGACCTTGACACATGTGTGCTGTGGCACATAGGTTCCCAGTCTCTCTGTGTCTCTCTGTCTCTGTCTCTTTCTCTCTCTCTCTCTCTCTCTCTCTCTCTCTCTCTCTCTCTCTCTCTCTCACACACACACACACACACACACACACACATACATACACACTTACTTTTCTTTTTAAAGAAGAAAGCATTAACTGTTGATTCACCCGAGCCTTTTCAGGAACTCAGAAGCCAAAAATGTGTCTGGTCTTCCTGGTTCCTCTGCACCTGCTGTTCACTGGGGCAGCCAGCTTTGACCTGGGGACCAAAATGCAAAGCGGTAACCACTGGCCCTGTGCCTGCTAAGCCCTTGTCTGCGTGGACATGGGCTAAAAATATCAACCATGCCCCTTAATGTTAAAGCCTTCTCCTAAAAAAAGAATGTGAGGCATCTCGTAACATTTTTATTGATTACATACTGGAATAATATTTTGAAAATATGGGAGAAAATGAAGTATGTTATTGGAATGCCTTTCATCTTTTTTCTTCTCCCTTATTCCTGCTGTGGCCTCTAGAAGATTAAAATTATGTATGTGGTTGGCTCATTGACTGTTTCTCCAGGGCAGCATCAGTCAAAATATACCAGTGGCAGGAGAGCTGCTAGGCAGAACGGGATGAGATGAGTGGAAAAGTCACCGCGTGCACAGGGCCAGACTCGCCACGCCGCGGCTGGAGCTCTGTCTCCCTTCCCACTGCCACCCACACAGAAAGCCAGGCTGTAAGCTTAAGCCAGGAGCATCTGTGGATCTCCCTCTTCCAGTCTGAGATCCTGAAAATGGCCAGTCTCCTCCGGAAGTCACTGTTGTGATGTGACGAGAGGCTGCGCTCAGGACCAGGAGGCCCCAGGACTGTCAGTTGCTGCCTTCTTCATGTTCTCAGGTTCTCAATGCTGAGCCACCCAGAAACTTAGTTTCTCCCGTCCTTTCTGCTGACACTAGACCCCACCATCTGACCTGTGACTCCTACAAGGAACCAGACACTTAAGTTTGGAGGTTATTCTGCATAGTGTTGTGAGATAAATATAAAGCAATGATAGATTTTTTTAAATAAATGAATACTGTAATAATATGAGCATATCTTAGAAGCATAGAGAAAAGAGAGGAGAGCCAGAACCTGCTGTTGGTTGTGCACTCACACTGAGAACTCCGTGCTTTAAGCCTGGTGTGACTGAGAAACACTGGGTTGCCACTGGACTTCTCTTCCAAAGACCACAGCTTGCTGAGAGGAAACCAGAAAAGTCATATAGTCACAATAGTGTCTTACAACAATGGGGGTGGTGCCCTCTGTACTGGGGTTTGGGGGCTGCTAATCAAAAGCAAGGGGAAGTGCTGGAAGCTTGATAATAAGAGAAGCCACAACAGCTCCTCTCTGTCTGATAAGGCAAGGTACCATGATGAAAGTTTAACATTTTACAAAGTGCAGACTAGGGCCATCTACCTAGTTGGAAGGGCCCAATGCCGAATGACATTTTGTTTAACCATGTTACTGCGTTTCACTTCCCAGCCTTTTGGCTAGGGTCAAGTGTAAGTAAATGTACTAAGTCAATGGCAGTAGAGTATTGAAAGGAGTCCATAGCTGCTTTCCCCAGGCAGAGCCCCAGGCAACTAGGTGGATCAGCCCCTGGTGCAGATTCAAATTGCTGCAGTTTAAGAAGGACACTGGTCATGAGAGACTAGTTCATTCAACTTGAAGACGACCCTGGCAGAGTTTCCCTGTGTGGACTTGGAGTTGGGACAAGTCTGCCCTTAAGCCACCATCTGTTACTACAGGAAGAAATGTACATCTCAGGCTTTGGCATGGCCACTGGCCAGGGTAATGAGTAGAAACTCCTGCTTGGGGTGTTTCTCTACTACCCCCCTGGCCTCAGGGTTTCTGATTAGGGATTCATTTTCTGGACTTAGTGAGGAAACTAAGACAGCATTGGGCAAGGCCAAGATGAAAGCCATGAACCCCCCTCCCCTCCGGGAGCAATGTAAAGCCCTCGAGGGTAAAGTAAGAAGGCAGGCCATCTCTGTGCTCTCTGGAAGATGCCAGTGTGGGACTCCAGGGAAAGCCCAGAAGGATGGAGGGTCAGATTGCATCTTGGCTCAGAGACCCATCTCCCTGCCACGTTCCTGGAAAGCTTGTCTGTGTCCTGCCTGCCATGCATTCTTGGGCTTCCTAGTTGTTCTGCTGTGAGGGCTGCAGAGGCTCTGATTACCACACCAGCTGATGCCGTGGCCAGCCTCAGAAACAGGCAGAGGATTCCTTCACCTCCAGACCAGACTACAGATGGCTAGAATATGGACAAGCAGGGTGGGCAGAGGTAGGAGTGCCAACCTCTCCAATGTCCCTTGTTTGGGACACCATTTCAACTCTAGATTCTAAAGAATGGGGTGGGCAAGGCATCCATGAGAATCAGATGGATTGAATGAATATATCTCAGGTGTCTACAGCATTGAGTGCTCTGCCAAAGTGCTTGGAAGTATCACTTGCTATGTGTCAATTTTTCCTCCTGGTGTTGAGGACCAAATCAAAAACTTTGTGCTTTCTAGAAGAGAACTCTACTACCGAGCTAAATCCCCAAGCCCTGCAACTGCTTACTGAAATCATTGGTGTCTCTTCTCCCGTGAAGCTCTGGGTTTTCCTGCTGTCCTCACCTGAGCTCCTCCACAACTGTCACTCTGGCCTCAGGGAACACTCAGTGGATAACGATGCTTTCAAAGCCTGATTTAAAACCATCTCCGCAAAATTCACCAGTGAAAATAGGAGGGCGTTGATTACAAATGAGATCATGTTAGACACTGGATTTTGTTTTTATTTTTTAATACAGTTGTACACTACAAGTAAAATCACTACAAGTACATAGCTTCTTTCTCCTTTCAACAACTAGACAATATCTAAAAATAAGCCCTGAGGTGTGTGTGTGTGTGTGTGTGTGTGTGTGTGTGTGTGTGTGTGATAGCTCTGTGGTAGAGCCCTTGCTTAGTTTGTGCAAAGCCCTGGGTTTATCCTGCTCCACAACAAATAAATAAAATAAAACCTACAAACTCCAATGCTGCAGCACCTTTTGTGACTAGGGTTCAGCTTAGAGATATAGACATAGACATAGACATAGACATAGACATAGACATAGACATAGACATAGACATAGACATAGACATAGACATAGACATAGACATAGATATAGATATACACCAGGCTAGAGAGCCCCTAAACCATGCCCCCAGAGGCACATGTACACTGTGACCTGAAATCTAGCCTCTGCCATGTATGCCTTCATGGTCCTGTTGTCTTCTTGATCATAACAGCCTGATGTTGTGAGATCTGTGGAGGAGCAGACAGAAAACTCAAAACAGCAAAATTTCTATAGAACCCGGAATCGAGAGGCACTTAATATATATGCCCTTCAATGGGGTTTACATATTTTCGTTGTGCGTGTGTATGTGTGTGTTCTATGCACATAAGTGCACACACAGTGGCTGGAGTGCAATGTCAGCGCCATGCTCTATCATCCTGTCCTACTTTCTTGAAACAGTCTTCACTGGATCTGTAGGTAGGCAGTTGGCCAGCAAGCTCCAGCGAGCTCTGATCCCACAATGCTGGCGTTAGGGGTACATGCATGACCACAGCCAACTTTTTATGTGGATACTGGGGACTTAAACTCAGGTTCTTGTGAGGGCACAGAAAATGTTCTTATTCACTGAGCCATCTCTCTAGTCTCTAATTTTTTTTTTTTTTTGTAAATTAATTGTTCAAAGTAACGGCATCTGCAGTGACGTTTCCGTACATCCGTGCCATTACTTTGTTCATTTTTTTTTTTAGCACACAGACATCCTTGGGAACATTATTATCAGGAGTTTCCAGAGAAACAGGACAGGAGATTATATATAATTATTAGAGGAGATTTGTTTATTATTTATTTTCACACAATTAGAGGCTCCACCTTGGCTGTCTACTGACTGGAAAGACAAGGAAATTGGTAGCTTGCTGCTCTGTCTGAGAGCTGAAACGCTCATTCAGAAAGGGAGTGGAGGTGGGGTGGGGGTAGAGGTGGGGGTGGGCAGTGATGCAGTTTCAGTCTGAGGCTGGAAAACAAGGGCCAAGGTTTAGCAGGATTTATGTCTGTCTGTGCTGTTCCCACGGGCACAACTCTCCGAGGCATAGGTGTCTTCCCTTGTCTTCCCATTTAAGACACACTCCTGTACAAGTGGACAGCCCAGGGCAGGGCAGTGCTGGGCTGTGGGTTTTGTGAATTCTCCTTTCTGCTGAGTTACTGAGAACACATAGGTAGTTTGTAAATGGATGCTAACATGTCCTTCGCCTGCCAGCCACACCTGCCGTGGTTCTCAGGTGAGATCCTCACAATGGCTTCTTTCTGGGAAACTGGTACTGGCATCATCCAGGGATTGAAGACAGAAATGTTTTTAAATGTCCTGCAGTGGATAGGACAGTCCCCGTGATGCAGAATCAGCCACCATGCTAGTAGTGCTGAGAGAGCAGTGGGCCAAGGTGCTACGCTCTAGTTTAGCTTTGTGCATAATTTGGAGAAGGAACGTCTTGGACTGCAGATGTAGCTCAGGGATAGAGTGCTTGCCTAGCATGTGCAAGGCGCTGGGTTTAGTCCACAGTGTGCACATATACACACCACCACTACCACCAAAGGGAAAAGGAAAAGGAAACATTAAATAGCAGACCTAAAAGGAGTTCAGGGTACGCTAGTCACCCATCCCCTGTCCCCCTCAACACATGCTGGAAGCCCACTAGAAATGGGGATTCTTGAGCTCTACCCGAATTTGAGACACTGAGTCAGGAAGTTCCCTTTCATAAGATCCCAGGAAATGTCTTCAAGTTTGAGGACAAGGCCTAATTGTCACTGCAAGATGACAGTCCCTAGACCAGAGGGACTGGCCTCTGAGAGAGACCTGTGATTAACCTGACCTCACCTTTCCCCTGGGCCGTGTCATGGACTGGCCGTCTCCCTCCTGTCTGACCCACACCCTAACCTTTGGCTGTCCCCTGAGTAGGGATGGTGCCATTCTGACAACCCTGTCTTCCGCCCTCCTGCCCCTCTTCCCAGGCCTATGTCCTGCTGGGACAGTTTCTTCTGATGCACAAGAATGAAGCAGAGTTCCAGAGGTGGATCATCTGCTGCTGTGGAGCTACGGAGTGTGAGGCCCGCCAGAGCTCCACCTGCCTGAAGGAGTGGTGCTCCTGTTTCCTGTAGATACCTCTGGCCTGGCAGCTCTACCTCAGATAAAGGCTACCCATGCTACCTACAGACAACCTCCAAGTTGTTACTTGTGTCCTTAATTTATTTAGTGTGTGTGTGTATCAGTATGTATGTGTGTATATGTGTGTGTGTATCAGTATGTATGTGTGTTTGCATGTGCATGTGTGTGATATACACACACATATGTGTATGCGTCTGATGTATACAGGTGTTGGGGAAGGGTTGCTGATTAATACCAGAAGTTGACCTAGTTGTCTCTCTGATTTTTTTTCCAGCTTATATTTTGAGATAAGGTCTATCAATGAACTTGGAACACACCAATTAGGCAAGACTAGCTGGCCATCCAGTATCAGGAATCTGCTTGTCTCTAGACATGTGCCACCAGACCCAGATTTTGTTTGATCTGGGTGCTAGGGATTCAAACTCTGGTCACTGTATTAGTGTGCCACTTTCCTGATGCATCTCTGCAGTATTTACAATACATGTGAGCACTCGCATGTGCACACACATACACAATTTATGTGTGTGTTTTTCACTGTATCAGTGTGCCACTTTCCTGATGCATCTCTGCCATAGCTTCTTCTAGGACTAGGATGGAGGATCCACTCCCAGAGAGTCTGCTGCACGAGGCTGCTGGCTGAAGGCCTCATTTACTCACGGGACTGCTGGGGCTGGGGCTGGGGCTGGGGCTGGGGTGGGGTGGGGTGGGGTGAGAGGTAGACAGAAAGAGAACACAGAGACAGAATGTCACCCTGCTTCCTGTGACCTAGTCTCTGACTCATGCTACATCCCATGCCTGATTTCATATTCTACTTTTTAGAAGCAAGTCATTAAGTATCCTAGGAACAAGAATCCCTCCTTGAAACAGCAGAAAATGCCGATATGTTTTAAGGTTTTCGCTGTTGGGGTTTTTGGTTCTGTTTTATTTATTAGATATTTTCTTTATTTACATTTCAAATGTTATCCCCTTTCCTCGTTTCCCCTCCGAAAACCCCCTATCTTACCCCCCTCCTCCTACACACCAACCCACCCACTCCCACTTCCCTGTCCTGGCATTCCCCTATACTGGGGCATAGAACCTTCACAGGACCAAGGGCCTCTCCTCCCATTGATGTCCAACAAGGTCATCCTCTGCTACATATGCAGCTAGAGCCATGAGTCCCACCATTTGGGTTTTTTTTTTTTTGATTGGTGGTTTAGTCCACCAATCAAAGGAGCTCTGGGGGGTACTGGTTAGTTCATATTGTTGTTCCTCCTATGGGGCTGCAAACCCCTTCAGCTCCTTGGGTACTTTCTCTAGCTCCATCATTGGAGACCCTGTGCTCAGTCCAATGGTAGGCTGTGAACATCCACTTCTGTATTTGTCAGGTACTGGCAGAGCCTCTCGGGAGACAGCTTTATCAGGTTATTTAGTTTTTTTGAGACAGGATTTCTCTGTGTAGTCTTGGCTGTCCTGGAACTAGCTCTGTAGATCAGGCTAGCCTCAAACTCACAGAGATCTGCCTGTCTCTGCCTCCTGAGTGCTGGAATTAAAGGCCAAAAGTGTTGGGATTAAAGCTATATCCTGTAAATAATTTGTTAGCGATTGTGATGGGGTACTTGTGAACCACAGCTTTCGTCCCACTACACCATCTGTGAATTCTCAAATCAGGATGCCATGTCAGCTCTATCCTAGGATGAGAACAGAGCAGCAGGCAGGATGGCCACATAGTAGGAGTGAGTCCTGCTGTCTTTCGACACTGGGTTCTTGGGGTTGTTGCTGGAACTCTTCCTAGGAGACACGAGCACTGTCTACTCCCTTGGGCAGGTCATCAATGACAGAGCAATGTTACACTGCAACACACCTAAAGTAGCCAAAGCCACACGCCAAGTCCATCCTGGACAGCTAATGAGTGTCCTGAACTGGCTTCCAGAAGTATGGGTGCAGGGTTGCTTGTAGGAGGGTAAGTGACCCTGGCATAAGTGATGACTCCCCTCATAGCTGCCTAGATGGTTTCACTATTTCTATTAACCCTCAACACTCAAGGTACTCTCGCACTTCCCAAGACCTTGTACAGCTGGGGCAGAATACCATACAGCTAGGTCACAGGTGAGGGAGAAAATGGCTGGAACCTCAGGCGAGGGACTAATGTCGCTCACCACCTCAGACCTTGCTGAGGGTGTAAGTAGTCACAGACTCTCAGATTAAGACGGTGATGGAGTCCCTGGAGAATGAACTGCTTATCCACAGAAGTTCCTGTTTTTTCAGTACTGTGGGAATCAAACAGGAAGATAGGACACGCTGGCTGTGGAGGACAATGGAGGTGTTCGAAAGATTCAATGGTACAAACAATATAGAAGATGGATGGATGGTGGATGGGTGGATGGGTGGGTAGATGGATGGATGGGAGGGTGGGTGGGTGAATGGATGGATGGGTGGATAGGTGGATGGATGGATGGATGGATGGATGGATGGATGGATGGATGGATGAATGGGTGGATGGGTGGGTGGATGGATGGTGGGTGGGTCTTGTGTATTCTGACTATCTTATGACAGATACATGTACAGAAAATAGCAAAGAAACAATTGTCAACAGTTGTTATCTGGTAGGAATAAAGGGCATTTCCACTTTCTGAACTCCACCAGATCCTACATTATCTGGACATTTATGTAACTCAGAAAAAAGAAAACAGTAAAAGACATCCCCACCTTCAGTATACATAGCCTCCCCTTCCAGGACTGTGCCGAACAGGGCCCTTGAACTCACTGTTCTGAGGAGCCTCGCGTGCCTGACTGCCCATCAGCTCTGTCTTTCCAAGCAGAGGTGAAGCTGCCTTTGACCTCTCTGGCCTTGGATTTGGGGATCTCATTTTCACTCGCCTCTAATTCTTTTCCTTTCCCAAGGCCAAGGTCACTTTGAAAAAACAGAAGAGTGGTGGTTTCTTTGGACCATGGATGTACATCTCTGCCAAGCCTGCCTTATTTCAAGAACAGCTCTCATGGAAGGAAATGTAGCTGCTGTGTTATGGGGCCTGGCCAGTGCCTGGAATGGCTTGGACCAGACTAAAGGCCCCTGCCACCAGATACAGGGCAGTGCAGGAGCACATAATGCCACTAAGCAGGGCCAGGACCATGGACAAGTCATTTGAGATGTCTGCATTTGCTTTCTGGGCTGTCTCCTAGCTCTGTTTTAAAGACAGCTCCAAAATAGACATAAAGGCATTTTAATTAGCAAAGGAGATGCTGAGCCCTACAGCAATGAACTATGTGCTGCTTCATGGTTTGTTAATTTTGGGGGGGGAGTGTTTGTTTTGATGACAGGCACCCACTAATACAGTGCACTTCCTCAGATCTGTTTGCCTTCAATAGTTAGTATAGGCTAGATTTGCTGTGATAACAACTACCACCAGGCCTATCCCAACCAGTTTCTAGTTGTCTCTGTGCCTTCCTCATTCCTTCTCTTGGACTCATCAGCTGCACTCAGACCCCAGGGCCTTTGCACAGGTTCTTCCCTCTGTCACAGAGTTTCCTCTCAGTCAGCTGATACTCTCAGACTCACCTCTTTCCCTTTAAATCACTATAGACATCCTCATTCATTCAAAATTCTGTCTGTCCCCATGAAGGCTGCCCTAGTGTCCCTAAAAGCATCTTCAAATCACCAAACAAGCTCCTACCACAAAGGGAGCTTTGCAGGCAGCAGGCACAGCTTTGGCTTTAGAATGACCTTGAGTGAGTCAGCTGGGTTGTGCCCCCACCACCACCAGCTATGGCCCACTCTGCCCCTCCCCTTTACTCTCTCCCTTTCCCTCCCCTTCTCCCTTTCCCATCCTCAGCTTATTCAAGTGGGACCTCCCTTCTAATGCTAAGCTCAAAATGTCACTTCTTTGGAGTGACAAGATACACTTAGTGTTCTACATTATAATATTTTGGCTGTCAGGACCACCCCGAATAGAGCTTTGAGCATGTCCCGGGAGTCTCCGTCTTCCTAGACCATGAATAGACACATTCATAGCCATCTTGCTGACACCCAGCTGGGCCGAGGGGAGGCCTTACAAAGATAATGTAACTTGTGGCAAAGGATGGATTCTATTCCAAAGTTAAGTCCCATTGTCTCCATACCACACCTGAGGCAGGTGCTTCTGGTACCTGCTGTGTCCCTTGCCCCTTATTTCCTGGCAGTGGCTAGCCATTGCTTTTCCAGTGACATGTCTTTTTTTAGTGAGCAGCTCAGTTTCTGGGATCAGCCACCCACCAGTGAGTGGTGAGTGTGTGTGCATTTCCCAGGGTGGGGTCACATTACCTGATGGCTCTCCTCTGGCTGCCAGAATTGCCCCCAAGGGGTAAGCTTTTCCTGTCCACACTGGTAAATAGTGGTGAAGGCCTCTTTATTGGTTGCTTTCCCTTTGGTTATGTTCCTGCTCTGGGGTACCCCTTACATTTCCACCCCCATAGGACTTTTGTCTTAGGATTATTTAGTGGGTAAGGGTTCAAACTAAACCCTTTCTGGCCTCTCATCCATCCCTCATTGCTAAGCAGCTCCAGGAAGCCAGAAACTCTGACCTCAGCCCTAACCGTGCTTTGAACCTTAGACACTTGATAAATTCTAATCAAAATCATTGATCCCTGGCCAAACTCACATTCCAGATCCAAGGCCAAGAGGAGGGGGAAAGCTTCCTACCTTGAAGATATCTCACTACTTCTTCAGACGCTGGCCGAAGCTCTCAGACAATACCCTTCCCAAATCACAGACTCACCACCCTGTTGAGAGATTCCATTGGCTGGGCTAAGGACTTGAAGGTAAGCCACTTTGGGTGTGTCCTTAATACACCTTTGAGACCAAGGTCAGGAGGAGCCATGTGAGTCCACAAAGCCACAGTTAACATTGGAATATGCCTGATGTTCATCTACTATCTTTTCTTCCCACACATTAAGAGTGTGGAGGGCCAAAGACTCGAGTGGTGACCTGGACTCATAGGCCAGAGAAGATCTCCCCTGGATAGAATAAATTGCTCTCTGGGTTCTCTGCTAGCACACAGATGTTCATTCTTTTCTGAGGGCCACGAGAGGACCAAGCCCTCTCCAA
Organism: Mus caroli; assembly: GCF_978045245.1. Taxonomy (NCBI): domain Eukaryota; kingdom Metazoa; phylum Chordata; class Mammalia; order Rodentia; family Muridae; genus Mus; species Mus caroli. The sequence continues at coordinate 35,879,004 of NW_028227257.1, read as the reverse complement.
GGAGACCAGAGCTCCAAGGAGACCAGAGACAGTATTGTTTTACTCCATTCTCACCGAACCGTGCAATTGACATAGGCTATTTGCACTGACCCACGATGGATGCATCTTGCCCTTGTTTTATGGAGGAAGCTGAGGCTTAGTGAAGCTCTCCCAGGATGAGGTGGTGCTCAGCAGAGGCAGAACTCACACCCATATCTGACTAGCTCTGAAAAGAATATTCTTTTACCTGCTCTGGGCTCTTCAGGTAAAGGAGTGTTTGGACTTTGGCTGGGTAGGGTCAGTCATTAGAGACTAGAAGGAAGGTGACAATTGCTGCAGAGCAAACTGCTGCAAACACCACTGGTCATAAACTGCAAGCCTTTATTCTTGTGGAGTGGAGCGCTGACTGACACACAGGGCCATATGGGCGGCTGGGTGGTTGCAGCAGCCTACTGGCTTTTGGTCCTTGCTGAGGGTTAGGGTAAGCTCAAACTCACCTGAGATTCAGGGGCCCAAGAAGATGGGATAATGATTACTTAAGACAGTAGCTCTTCTCTGGGTGTCCTCAGGGTCACAAGAGAGTGGACATTAATGTGGGAAAATCTTCAGGACAAGTGTGCTGTTGTGACCGACCCATATCATTGGCCAAGGCAAGTCACACAGTCAGGTGTGTAAGTCAACTGGATGGGAATCACTTTTTTGCCTGTGACGGGAGGAAGTGGTTATGACGACAAAGGTAAGATTCTAACAGAAGTGAAGACTAGAGGCCAATCATTTTACTGGGGAAATTAAGTCATTAATTTTTTTCTAGAAAGAAGACAAGAAAAAATCAGTACAAGGTAATGAATGGATGATGGAGGAAATTCCTTGTCTTGGGTAAGGTTTGGGGCAGACAGTGGTCACTCCGATGTTTTACAAATCATGTTCTACAGGGACGAGCCGCTCTTGCTGTTAGTATACAGGACCCCTCTGTGCAGGCTCTCTAGTTTTGACAACTTCGTATCCTACAGGTTTCTTACCTCGCTACCACCACTATGATTCTAGACACTATGGGCCCAAGGGATGGATTTCAACAGTGTTAGGGGAAGTGGAATAGACCATGTGAGAAAACCACCTTTTCTTTTCCTTTGGAGCCAATGGGCTTCTGTCTTCCAAATGACTACCACCAGAAAATTAGTCCAAAAGTAGGTTATGAAGAAGGCAGAGCTGTGTAACTCCTGCTCTATCCTTAGGGAAAACAAAGGAAGACTAGAGACTGTAGTCGGCATATCCCCACGTTATGACTACAGGAAGTACAGCATCAATGAGGCATTCTGGGGGAAAAAAGAAAGGCCTTAATTACTGTTGCTGTTTTTGGTGATCTTTATGCCTTTCCATTTCCTTCCTGAAGAGACCTACCCGCTTTAGAGTTGAGAGGTCATGTGACATGCTCTGGACAATGAGAGGCTTTGCCCTGGCTCCTTCCTGTCGTGATTATCATGGGAATGTATGCATGGAGAGGGAACATGCCTCCCCTTGAGTCACAGAGTGATTATGGGGTTAGTTCTCCTGATGACATGTACTGGACATGAGGCATGAGAGAGGTGTCAGCCTTTGCTGGCTAAGTCACGGAGACTTTTGAGATGGTTCTAGCAGCACAGCCCTGCCTCTGCTGACTGATACAGGACAACTCGGGGGAGCACCAAAGAATTTGAGATGACAAAACTATGACCTCAAAGATTCTGGCACTGAATTGATGATAAGCTCTGAAATATATACAATGGGGATTATGCTTGTGGGAAGAATCTAAATGTTATAAAACTTAAACAAATTGGAAGTATCAATAAAACCAATAAAATGTGAATTGAGGAAGAAAATAGAGTTCTTTCGACTTTTACAGTGGGAATTCACACCGTCTATCATTTAAAACTAGACTTTAAACCCAAAGATAATTTTTCCCTTCCATGTTACACTTTGAATATTTTAATTTTACTTTTATACATCTGAGTGTTTTGCTTGCATGTAATTATGTGTACCACAAACATGCCTAGTACCCAAAGTGGCCAGGGAGGTCACTGGAACCCCTAGGACTACTGTTAGATAGCTGTGAACTGCCATGTGGTTGCTAGGAATTGAACTTGGTTCCCTGGAAGCGAAATCAGTGCTCTTAACTGCTAAGCTGTCTCTTGAGCCCTATACTTTGGAATTTTAACCAAGAAAATCAATTTTCTTGATGAGCCTCAAACCAAGGCCTCATACATGTTAGGCAAATACTCCACCATTGAACTCCATCCTCATGTCTGGAAGATCTTGATTTAGAGCTGTATCACTGTGTCTAATGATGAAAGGAATTCAGCAAAACTTGGTTATTTGTTTTTTTCAGTTCTACTTTTCTTCTTGTTGTTAAAATAAAAGTAAATGAGTCTTAGAAGCAGACTCGGACACTAAATTTGAATATTTTGGGTGGAAGAGGAGAGGTATGAGGGTTACTTTTAATTGTCAACTTGACAGAAGCTAGACTCACTAGGAAATGGGCTGTTAGGAGTGCCTATAGGGGATTTTCTTGATTGCGTTCATGGAGATGGAAGACCTGCCCACTGGCTGGGATACTAGACTACGTAAGTGGAGAAAGGGAGTGGATTGCATACATTGCTCTCTCCTTGATGGTGTGCATGTCTGTGTGTGTGTGTGTGTGTGTGTGTGTGTGTGTGTGTGTGTGCAAGCAATACAACCATCTCAAGCTCTTGCTGCTATGACAAACCTTTCCAGATAGACTATAACCTGGGCCTGTGAACCAAACAAACCCCTTTTCTCCTCAGTTGCCTTTGTCAAGATACTGTATCACAGCAACAGAGAAAGATTTTGTATCACAGCAACAGAGAAAGATACTGTATCAGAGCAACAGAGAAAGATACTGTATCACAGCAACAGAAAGATACTGTATCACAGCAACAGAGAAAGATACTGTATCATAGCAACAGAGAAAGGTACTGTATCACAGCAACAGAGAAAGGTGCTGTATGACAGCAACAGAGAAAGAACACTAAGACAGGAGAGGTCTCAGGAATCACTGACAAGGGTGTGAGGCAGGAATAGAAGGGTGTCAATACAGGATAGTAAAGAGAAAATGGGCTTTGGCTCTAGTGGGGTGCCTGTCTCGGAGCTGACCTATCCAGATGACAAGGACACTGTTTCCCCACCAATCACGTATTCGGTTTCCCTCTGGTTGTTGACTGCACGGTTCCTTCTCCTACCTCTAAAGGCGGGTCCTGCCCCTGTAGCCATACAGTCCCTCAGCAGAGCAAGCATCATTAGGAGAAACTGTTGAACTTCCTTGGAAGAGCAGATGCCCACAGGAAAGGGCACCAACAACAGAGTCAAACCCTTTGGGGTTTAAAAAGCCTGTATAGGAGATTAGCATCAGATGAATTATGCTAAATTTAAAAAACCAATCTCAAAAGGCTACACACTGTGTTATTCCATTTATATGGATTTCTAGAAAAGCCACAACTTTGACAGAAATTCATCATGTAGCTGCCGGGAGCTGGGGGTGGGGGAGGGGATAGCTGTGGAGAGGCAGTACCACAGTAAAAGACGTTTCTCTGTATAGGGAGTTGTACCTAAAAACCCCAACAGCCTCTGGATGGCCTTTCCTTCAGTCTCTGCTTCATACTTTGTTTCTGTATCTCCTCCCATGGGTATTTTGTTCCCCCTTCTAAGAAGGACCTGCCCCATCTGAGGATCCATCCCATACACAGTTACCAAACCCAGACACTATTGTGGATGCCAACAAGTGCTTGCTGACAGGAGCCTGATATAGCTGTCTCCTGAGAGGGTCTGCCAGTGCCTGACAAATACAGAAGTGGATGTTCACAGCCATCTATTGGATGAAACACAGGGTCCTCAATGAAGGACCAAGAGAAAGTACCCAAGGAGCTAAAGGGGTTTGCAGCCCCATAGGAGGAACAACAATATGAACTAACCAGTACCCCCAGAACTCCCTGGGACTAAACCACCAATCAAAGAAAACAAATGGTGTGACTCATGGCTCTAGCTACATATGTACCAGAGGATGGCCTAGTTGGTCAATGGGAGGAGAGGCCGTTGGTCCTGTGAAGGTTTTATGCCCCAGTATAGGGGAAAGCCAGAGCCAGGAATGGGAGTGGGTGGGTTGGGGAGCAGGGGGAAGGTGAGGGGATAGGGGATTTGGGAGGGGAAACTGGGAAAGGGGATAACATTTGAAATGTAAATAAAGAAAATATCTAATTAAAAAAACCTAAATAAGATAAAATAAAGATTTGTAGGGTTAATGACAGGGCCTCACCCAACCCCAAGGGAAAAGGAAGGGTGGACAATTGGGACAAACATCCTGATGTACTTTATATCTAGAGTATCTCCCCACTGGTCCATGTGTCAAAGACTTGGCCCCAGAGCTATACTTTTGGGAGGTGGTGGGACCTGAAGGAAGAATCTTGGGTTCCTGGGAGTATAATTGTAATGGGGACCGTAGCATCCTGACCCCTTCCACTTTCTCTGCTTCCTATCTTCAAAGTGAGCAGTTTAGCTCCACCATGCTCTTGCCACCATAATACCAGTGTACCACAGGCCAATAGTAATCTGCCCAATAGTAATGGACTGGCAGCCTCTAGACTGTGAAAATGATTGTCTTCTCTTTATTAGTTGACTGCCTCTGGTATTTTGGTATCGTGATGGGATGGTGTTTAAGACATATTCCACATGACTCCATCTTGGGGGCCAGAGTTGGAAGAATCCCAGGCCATCCACAAGGATGCTTTGCTTCATGCAGTGCTTGCCCCCTTGGCCTTGTTATGCACTATAATGCATAATGTTCTAGAAGCATGTGTTTGGGTAAAAGGGGAAAACCAATGCATTCTCATTGTAGAAACTAGAAAGTAGGATGCACTAAAGATCAAGAACTAAAAACATCCCCTCCATTAATGGCTTATGTTTCTTTCCACACATTTTCCAATGCATTTCTTTAAATTAAATTGTACTTATTTATTGATGGACACCACACAGGCATGGCACAGCATATGTGTGACAGTCAGAGGACAACTTGTGGGGTGCTTCTCTCTCACCCACCATGTGGGTCTTGGATTGAACTCTGATTGACAGTCTTGGCAGCAAGTCCTTTATGTACTGAGCCATCTTGCTAGCCCTCATGTGCATTTTCAAGGACAGTTTTACTAGAATAAAATTCATATAACATTAAACTCCTTTGTGCTTTAGTCTATCAGAGTCATAGGCCTCACTAGAATCTGATTTCAGAATGCTCTAATCACCCACTCCCTTCCCACAGCACCCCACCCCCACCCTTAGAAACCACACTTCTGCTTTCTGTCTCTATAGATTTGTCTGTTTTAGGCACTTCATATGCACAGAATCATGTGTTACGTGGCCTCTGTCTTCTGGCTTCTTTCCCTAAGCATCATGTTTCCAAGATCCATCTGTGTGGGAGCATGTGTGTATATGCATTTTACAAAACAAGTAGAAATTACAGGGAGGAGGCATTATCTCGGCTTAAACATTTACATATTTTAAATATTTTCCTCCCATCATTAAATCCTCGAAAAGTAGTACAGACTTATAAATCCCAGCTTCTGGAGAGGCTGAGGCAGGAGAATCACAAGTTCAAGGCCAGTCTGGTCAATGGAACAAGACCCTGTCTCAAAACAAAAAACGTGGGGGTTGATGAGATGGATCACTGGGTAAGGGCACTTGCCACCCAACCTGACAACCCGAGTTCAATCCTCAAAGCCTACAGGATGAGAAACGGAAGCCTACTAACTGCCTGCAAGCTGTCCTCTGCCTCCTCAAGCATGCCACGGTGCCCCCATGCCCACACCCCCACACATACAAATAAATAAATAATAAATATATTAAAAGAAATAAACCATGAAGAAGTGGCTAATTATACAGCATGGGGTAGAGGCCTTGCCAACATGCACTGGGCTGTAGGGTAAACGCCTCAGTAGAAAAGGGCGCAGAGGGGAAGGGCAGTTTGGACAGTTCTGTACATTTGTGTCTTGGTCGCCTCTCTATGGAAGGAGCCTGAGCTCTCGGGGCCCTTTGTGAGTTGGTTTAGTATTTGCGCACACTGATGCACCCCTCCTGTGCACATTAGAGCCTCTCCAGATGGAACAGCAATGTCAGGACAGTGCCCTGCCCCTGTACCGGCCCCTAAAGAAATCGGTCAGTGGCGTAAAGTTGCCCATGCTCTGTGCAGACGCAGTCTGGCCAACAACGCGTGGCTGTGTGAACCTATGCACACCCAGCCCTCGGACATCGGGAGCCGACTGTGTGCACCCCATGTTCACTTGAACCTCCCGTGCTTACTGAGAGGTGTTGGGGCGGAGGTTGCCATGATGAGCAAAGCTTTGGCAAGCAGCTTTTAATGTTTATTTCAGTCGTCTGTCCTGTTCTTCCTCCCGGAAGGTGCCTAGAAACTGACCCGAGTGTATTTTAGAGAGGCAGAGAGTTTGAGATTTAAAACTTTTGACTCTGCTATTTTCTTTTCTCCGGAAAGTTCTGACCCGTGCCACTCACCACAGAAAAGCCTAATTTATTAGCGGGCTGCCGCACCAACTGTGTTCCAGTGCAAACTGTCCCTCCCTTTCCCCAACATAGCAGACCCACTGTTGGTACTGAGCCTGCTGGGCATCCTCACAGGCTGCTCCCCTGTTCCCTGACCCGTCCCTTCCCTTTTAACTTTACCTGCTCACTCACCTCTGCCATGATCCTTACATTAAAAACAGGCCCTCCAGTCTCATCTCCTTCCTCAGCAGCTGCGCTGTTACTTTTTTTCTCTTTAGCATTTATCACCTTCTAATCAACCACACCATTCACTTATTTTTATTATTCTGGCCCACTACAATTAATCAGTAGAGCCTGGCCCCGTGCCTGGCATGAGTAGGCACACAAGAAGTAAGCGTTGAATCAAATCCACTGCGGGCACTAAATGCTACTCTTAGAAAATTGGAGCCCACCCTGCCACCCACAGCCACTGTGAGCGTCTCCTACCAGCTCCCCATCAGTTCTCTTTTTTTCCTCACTCTGAAGTAAATTGGGAGGCAGCTTCCTTTGGAGTTGTTTGTCCTGCTCCTTAATGAAACTTGGACTAGGCAAACCCTGCCAGATAAGCCAGTCTGTGACCCGGGAGAACAAAGGTCAGCTTCTGGAAGGGGTGCAGATGCTTCCTGGGTTCTCGGGGAGGGGAACCCACCAGGGCATCCGTCTCCCTGCGACCTCCCCGGTGCTGGCTCCGCTGGCCTTGTGGACAAGGACTGCTGCCCACAGTCCTTGGAAGGCAGTAGCCTCTGGAAGAGGCTGTGCTGCAAACACAGGCCTGGGGACCGGAAAGGCAGATCTCAGCAGAAGCAGGGAAATCCCTTCCCTGGCGCAGCCAGGCACCGCAGGGAGTCCCTGTGGAGCCTCCCCATTGTACCACACTTCCGGCCGAGCTCCTGGACTTTCTACTGTAGCTGAGGAGCAAATTCCCAAGCCCAATATGGTCATGTTTTTAAAGTGCCCACAAGTCGATGAACAAAGTCCCACAATGAATGGTCTCAGGGTCAAATCTGCACCAAAAGAAACACGCTCGGCGCTCATCTGAAGCACAAACTCACACCACATTCCTCCCTCTGAGAGTCACCGGGTCCACGCCCCGCTCCCACCCGCAACCCGCACACCCCTGCCCTACCCCGCACAGCCAGTGCCTTGCCCTCCCCCATAAGGCCTATAAAATATGGTTCCCACTGAGATTGGCCTCAGAGATTCAGCCTCCTAACTTCTGACGGGAATATCCCGGAATTCTTTTGGGGGAAAATGGCTGTTAGAGCCCAAATGTGTTCTCTAAATCTTCTCTGAAGATGTGTATGTGGTGGCTAAGCTATGCAATATGGTCTTTATAAACAAAACAAGACAACAACAAAAAAAAATCCTAATCTTCACACAGAAAGCACAGGACTCCTCAGCAGTTCAGTGAGTTTCCAGGAGCCAACACTCCCCGGGTAGCGGTCTAGGGGCGACACATCCAGGTAAGCTCTGCTTAGATCAACAGACTACCCCTGGCCACCCACGTCCTCATAGACCCCTCTCAGAGTCTGCTTCCCACACTATGCTGATACACAGCAGCTGAGACTGGGCTAGACTGCTCTTGAACTTGGGGCTCATGTGTTCTCCCGTGTCTGGCTTCTCTCATTGTGAGGCATGTTATTGCAGTAGCAACAGTTCCGGGTTTTGGTTGGTTGGTTTTGGTTTTTTGTGGCTGGGCCGTATTCCACTTCAGGTATAGGTTAACTTACTTATTGGTCATTACAATGGCTGTCTGGACAGGGCATTCTTTTGTGTCTCTTGGTCTACCCAGCTCCCTTGGGTGTCCTTGGAGTAGGGTTGCTGGGTGACAGGACCTATATGTGCTCGGCTTTACTTAGCTAGCCAGACAGATTCCCAACGTGGTCAGCCTCTGGACAGCCATGTCTGAGCTCCTGCATGTCTGTGTCTTCGCTGATTCTCTCTAGGCTGGGCTTTTCAGTTTCAAGTCATTCTGGGAGACACATAGTAGCATTCATCTCAGTTTTCATTTACACTAAGGATCATGTCTTCGTTTTAAAACTCTTAGTGTGTAAGGTATGACACAGACAGCTCACGCTGGGGTTATAATGGGGATCTGAAGACAGGGCCTGGAGAGGGGCTTCCCAGAACCCAGAAATCAGGGAAGCTGTGACAGTAAGGGTTGGAGAGGTGTGTTTGCCAGAGAACAAGAGATCTGATGTCACCATCCTCCTTGGTGAGTCCAGCCCCAAAACTCCAAACTCTGTCTTTATTTTCCACACCCTGGCCAGTTTCCTGTCCTTTTCCGGAAATTCTTTCTGTTACCCCTCCCCCATCTCCTGGTTATCACCTCTCAAAGTGCCACTCAAGGGTCACACCTTGCAGACAGCTCCCTCCACCCTCCACTGTCCACCCTCCACCTTCCACCCTCCACTGGCTTTAACTCACTGTGAGTGGCTAATTTGTGGTCTGTAAGATTACAGCCTCTGGCATGCTTCTGTGACCTGAACAGTTTCCTTCCCCTCCTCTTCCACCTCCTTCTCCTTTTCCTCCTCCTCTTCCTCCTTCCTCTCCCCCTCCCCTTCCTCCTCCTTCCCTTTTCATTTGTTACAGCATTCTGAAGTTGGGAGACATGGTGTGAAAATCTAGCTCTCTAGCAATTCTTGAAAAAAATGAAGGAGAGGGCACCATGGCAACCAGCAGCTGGAAGCTGAGTGGCAGCTGCTACCTTTTTCAGGCATCACGGGTGCCCAGTTGACCACAGTCCTCTCCCTGATACATGATACCAGCTGCTTCCCAGTTCTGTGGCACGAGCTCCCCTCAAGCCAGACAGACTTCTAGAGGCACGTGTGGGTGACTGTTGTTGTTGTTTGTTGTTGTTGTTGTTGTTGTTGTTGTTTTAAGAGGTACATCGAGGAATCCAGGAAAGGGGGGTTGCAAAGGGAAGAGAGGACTCCAGGAAGGGTGTGGAGAGGTTAGCTATGGGCACGTGAAGTTCCGTACACAGAACAACATGGCTTACAATGGTCCTGGAGAAGGCTTCAGGCAAATGATCCTCCACCAGTCACAACTCTGTGGTCAAATATCCTACAGGATTAAGAGGGCAGGAACCAGAGCCAGGGGTTTTCAGGGCCACAGTAGTCATACAGGAATCTTGACAGCTTCTAATCTCAAGGCTCTCTTGGTCTGGCCTGAAGTGCTGCAAATGTCCTGAGTATTCGTTTATGTGTGTATCGTTTTGATGCAGTGTGCATGCATGTTCATACCTGTGTGGGTACATATGTGTATATGTATGTGTGTGAGCGCGTGCACATACACACACATGCACAGGTTCACATAGGCACACATATGCGACCAACTGTATAGAAGCCCAAATTGATGTCAGGTGTCCTCTTGACGCCATTTCCACTTTACTTCAGAGGAGGCAGGATCTTTCTGAACCCAGAGCCTGCCCATTGCAGCCAGCTAGTCTAGCTAGCCAGCTTGCTCTAGGAATCCTCTTGTCTCAGCCTCCCCAGTTTGGAGATCGCAGGCTGCCACCAACACACAAGTCCAGGTTTCAGGGAGGTTCCAGGACTCTCAACTCTGGTCCTCATGATTGACAGGCAGTGTTCTACCCACTGAGCCACCTCTCTCGGCACCGATCATGAGTGTGTAAGAGTGTATGTGATTGGGTGCCCACACCTTCCTCCACTCAGCTGTAGTGTGAGAGAACAGGTCTCTCCTTCTCTTACCATATACTCTGGCTTACAAGTATTCATAGGGTATGTTCACACTTCACCTGACTGCAGGCTCCCTTAGGGTCATAGGATAGTTTGAAACCCTCCTGAGAGATTCGATGTAGGCGGGATCTTAATCTTTCAGCTTCCCACTCCACATGTACTGGTTTAAGTGGCATGTGTCCGCTGATAACCAATGTGGCCCAATTGCTAAGATCCATAAACTGATGCTGCACTCTGTCCAGTGCTGTGCTTGGGAAACTCAGAGAGAAGCTAATACATTGGTCATCACTTTTCTTGCCCAACAGCTTCCACAAAGGCCTGGGACAGAGATTAGGGTGCCGGGTGAGGTAGAAAATTCAACATAGTGATTCCTGACCCCAGTCACTTGTTTGTTCCTACAGGCCAAAGTTCAGAAAGCCGGGAGGAAGGGGATGGGGCATGGAGGAGGGGTTGTGTGAGGGAAGAACTGGGAGGAGGAGGGCTGTGATCAGGATATAAAGTGAAGAAGGAAAGAAAGAAAGAAAGAAAGAAAGAAAGAAAGAAAGAAAGAAAGAAAGAAAGAAAGAAAGAAAGAAAGAAAGAAAGGAGTAAGATAGACAATGGGAAGGACCCTCTACTACGTGGAAAGAAAATAGACTGAGGCCTGACATATAACAGGGATTCCCTGGAATTGACCCTTAGTAGCTGCTATCTAAGACCAATTGCATTCAGATATCCTAACAGAGAATCATTCATTCTCGCAAAGAAACAAAGCAAAACCCCTTTGTTGAGACTTGTTGCTGACTTTTTACTCAAGAAGTGACTCAATGCTTTAGGAAAACTAAGACCAGGGAAATCGATAGTGACTGCTGAGCTAAGGGGAGATGGTGTGGCTGGGAGGAAGTTATCCGAGAAGAAGGTGATACTTGAGCTGAGAGCTGAACTGTAAGATGGGCCGATACAAGAAGGCAAGGATGCTGAAGGGGCAGAGGGAGGCTGGTTAGAGTGGAGTGGTGATGGGAAGGGCCATGGACAGGAGACGGGCCCTAGAGGCAGGCAGCTCAGGGTTTGTGGAGCCTTGCACTTGTTTGAGTGTTTGCTTACTTTATAAAGAAGCAAGCTTGCTGGGGACTGTAAAGTCTGCCTCTGGTGGCAGTTCAGTCCCCAGCATTGGCTAGGTTATAGGAGGTTCTCCTTACATATGTGTTGTTCAGGATCAATGCTGAGCAGATTATCTGTCACACAGAATCTGGACCATCTCTTTGGTCAAAGTTTTCATTTTAGTATAACTGTAGAATAACATCCCCTGTTTAAAAAAATCATGCAAGATAGCTCTATAACTTTTTGCTGTTTTTGCACACATGCGCGAACGCACACACACACACACACACACACACACACACGGGCACACACGGGCACACACACACAAACCCCATTTCCAAGCCACAAGGGCCTTAGTTGAAGTTGAACTCCCTCCCTTCCTTCCAAACCTGCTCCTTCCTTGATTCCTGCTACCCCACACATCTCAAAAATTTGTTCAAGATGGCCTGGCAGTTAAGGGCACATGCTGCTCTTTCAGAGGACTTAAGTTTGGTTTCCAGCATCGATGTGTAGCAGCTCACATTCACATACACCTCCAGTTCTAGGGGAGCTTACCTTCCTCTGACCTCCTAAGACACCTAAACCACCTACACTCGCTCGCGCACACACACACACACACACACACACACACACACACACACACACACAAGTAAACAATTTAAAGAAGAGGAAGAGGGGGGGGGAGAATGTTGGGGATTGGTTCTAATACTTTGAATTAATCTGGCTCCCAAAATCTAGAATCTGAGTGTCCAAATGCTGAAAGTCCTTGTCCTCAATTGGTTTTTGATCAACCAATAAAGAGCCAACAACCAGTTGCTGGGCAGGTGGACTGACATGGGTCTTGGAGATTTACATGGCCTAGGAACTGGGCAAAAGCAAGGAGAGGAGAATCACCAGGATTTGGAGGGAGACAGATTAGACTTAGAGCCGCAGAAGAAAAATCATCTGAAATGTAGGTGAGAAGGAATGTGGTTCCTGGAAGGGCTGCCCAGAAGCCTCTTGGGCAGCAAAGATTAAAGGGCTGCCCAGAAGGAGCCAGGGCAGCAAAGATAAAATATAGAATTTAGAGGGTGTTAGGCCAGGAATACTGGGAAGAAATGTGTGCTAGCTACAGGGAGGATTAGAACTGCCCAGCCTTTGAGCTAGTCAAGGCAAATCAAAAATTAGCTGGGGTATGTGTGTGTCTTTCATTCGTGAATCTGGCAAGCAAACAGACCAGCCAGGATCAAAGTGACTAGCTAAAATTACCACTACAGAAGGAGGAGGAGGAGGAGGCACAAGGATGGTTCAGTTCCTAGCACCCATGTCAGGTGACTTCAGCTCCAGCCTGTGCTCTAGCTCCAGGGAATCCAACACCTCTGGACTCTGGGCATTTGCCCATGAAAGCACACGTACCTGTGTGTACACACACACATGGCCTAATATCTTAGAGATTCATTCAACTTGCCTGTAATGATCATTCATTCCTCTGTCCCTCAGTGTGGATGTAGCACATTGGAGACCATCTGGACTGATCCAGACTTATAGCCCTGACACCAAGAGCTGCAGCCAACATCTGACTGCCACTCCTGCACAAATCTGTTTTCATATCTCTAGGCTAAATGTGTAGGAATGCACTCTCCAGTTGTGTCGTAGTTTAGTTTTTAACAGAAACTTCCATGCTGTTTTGCAGAGTGGTTATAGCACCATCCATCTATACATCCCACTAGCCACGGATGAGCTATCCAGTTTCTCTCCAGTATCCCTGACATTCCATTTCAGCCATCCTGAGAAGAGTGAAGATCTCTCATCATAGCTTTTATTTGCATTTCCCCAGAGGCTGAAGCCAGTGAGCCTCTTTTCATGTGCTTATTTGCCATCTGTAGACCCTCTTTGGTAAAATGTCTATTCATTTCTGAGCTTCCTCTTTTGAAAAGGGAAACTGCCCCAGTAAATCCGATATCTGTTTCCCTGCAAGTCTTCACATTTGCAGGAGCCACATCTACCAACAGGATGCCTGGTCAAGCATCATTGCCCCAGGGTTCAGGAGATGATCGTGGTCCATCAGCAAGGATGGCCAAGATGCTGTGATGTTGTTAAGTAGGGCAGGAGATGGGATTCATTTGTTTTCTCTCTTAATTGCTATCACTGTGTTTGTGGTTGTGATGAAAACACAAACAATTTAAAGGGTGAAGTGATTACGTTAGATTAATGACTTTAAAGGTGTCAGTTCATCCTTGCAGAGAGGGTATGGAGTCATAGAGGAGTTCACGTAATGGTGACAAGAAAGCATAGAAAAAGAAGGAAACGGGAAGAAGCCAGGATACAGCCCAAGGACAACCCTCCAGAGGCCTGTTCAGCTCTCCCCTGACTTCTGCCTTCACTACCCTCAATAATGCCATGGTGTTATGAATCCATCAAGGGATTAAACCACCACGTCAGGGCCGTCCAGGTCTAAGGTTAAGAGGAGAAACACCTTCACAGACATGCCCAGAGGTGTGCTTCATGACCCTGTGGATTCATAACCCAGTCGAGTTGACAATCAAAACCAGCACTGCCCCACCCCTTTCCGATGAGTAGACAGAGGCTCTTAACCCAGCTTATAGGACCCCGAATCTCCAAGATCTTCCCCAGACATCCCTTCCTACAACCTGTCTCAAAGTCACAAAATAAAGACTTCACTGTGATGCGCATAAGTTTTTAGTATTAATTAAAACTCTACATGTATATATGTCAATAATCCAGTTAGCACTCGCCTGGACCAGAAAGGGAAGCAGTTGAAAGGAAATATTTAAGAGATATCATAGATTAGTGTGAGAAGGAAAGGGGCTAAGCCTGGGTCTCAGGCAGCTGGTGTCTGTGGCCCGCACTGTCACTACTCTATCAGATCTTGCTCCCTGTGACATCTACTACAATTTGTACAATGTAGGAGACATTGGACTCACCCAGAAAGGGTGGAGCTGTTACTGAGCTCCAGTATGTCGTCTTAGGACAAGGCAATGATCTGCTGAGTTGTAGCCTAGGTCCAAGGCACCATATTGGGCAGTTCATGAACATCAAGGTAGCAGAAGTGGACAAGCTATGCAGATACAGTCTTTGATGGTCCCTCTAAGTTTATTGGTGACTTGGAGGGTTTCAATGAGGTCATCAAGGATACACAAAGTTCATCCTTCCTTTGTTCATGACACACTCCCAAGGTTGGAAAGTTTTAGCTTGACTTCAGCCCAAATCTCACCTATCACCCTGCCCTATAACCTTCCTCCTGGCTTCAGACTCCTGATGACCTCACTGGTGGCTTATGGTAACACTTGTGAATATAACTAATACTCCCCTGAGACAATATAGGTCTTCCTCTCACTTTGAAGACCAGGATGTGTGTGTGTGTGTGTGTGTGTGTGTGTGTGTGTACGTACACAGGCATGCCTTCTGCATGTTAATTCAGAAATGTAAAATCTCTTACAGTCCTGTAGCCTTGCTGCCTCTGAGTCCTTTGCATTAGTCATGAAGACATTAAAAAGACAGGGAAGAAAATGAAGAAGACACACCCCTTTTCCCAACCACTTCATTTCTATTCACATTCCATTGGTGGGGTCGTATACCCTCCCTGCCAGTATACAGTGGGTATATGTAATTTCTAATGGAAACTTCCTGGGTACAACTTTGGATATGTCTTAGTCTGCTAAATTGTTTCTATGCCAAAGTACTTGAAACTAGGCATGTTATAAAGAGTGGTCTATTTGGTCACCCATATCCACTTGGGAGCTGGGAGGGGTGAGTCTTTCTGCTTCACATCATAGGGCAAAGTAGGCAATCATATGATTTTATTTGAGTCATTAATGTTACCATGGAGCCTCTAACCTCATGACCTTTAACTCTGAATGCCTCCCAAAGGCATCCAGAGACCTTAAACACATAGCATGATTTGGAGGATTACTTTTTCAACTTCAAGGGAAGAAAGGAATATATGCTTTTGTAATCTGGCTGGTATGCTAGCCTCCTCTTCCATGAGATCAGCCACCCACAGACAAGTCCCTCATTGTCATCTGTTTTCCTGACTGCCAGTATCAAAGTCTAAGACATTCAGAGCCTGCATCTCTTGTAACAAGCAAGACCCAACAAGCCTATGGGTTTGTGAAAGACAATGGTCGGCCTTACTCAAGTTTCGTAGATATCTAGTTTACAAGTTATAACCCCCGAGCTACCCTCTTATCTTGTAATGTAGGATTAGTTGGAATCAGGAATAAAAGTAGACCAACAGGGGAAAGGTCGGGCCGGCACAAGATCGAATGTCATCCACATGCTTTAGTATTTTTGTTTAGCATGAAATTTCTTTGTTCACTTTTATCTGTAAAATATTGTATCAGGGCTGAGGATGTTCTTAGTGGAAGAAGCCTTCCATTGCCATGTCCTAGGTTCAATTCCTACGCCTCCAAGAAGTGTTATGTCTTTGATTATTGAGTTCTTGGCGTCCATGTCAAGCATGTCATTTGCCTCTCACTTAGCCTGGCTTCTCCAGGCCTCAGACCGCCCCTCACCAGAGACCAGCCTCAGTTTCTCTCGTGTTCTTTCTGACAGGCCAACATTTGAAGATGTACACCGTTCTGAGGAAGACCCTCGTAGTAGCAGAGGAGACTGAGGGCTGCAGATTCAGGGCAGGGGCCTTAAGCAGGGCCTGGGGCTAGAGGCTACAAGGAAACCTTTGTCCTTGTCCTGGGGAAGAGCCATCTAGATACCTCCCTCTGCCCTTGGCTGGGGCTTGGAGACTGCACAGCAAGTGGAAAGAGAGCCCCTTTGTGTGTGTGGGGGGGGGGAGGATATTAAACAGTTCTTTCACAGAGTTTGAATTAAGATATTTACTTTACATTATGATTTATAACAGCAAAATTACAGCTATGAGATAGCAACAAAATAATTTTATGGCGGAGGTGGGGGGGAGGTCACAACCACACGAGGAACCGTATTAAAGGACTGCAGCTTTAGGATGGTTGAGAAGGACTGCTCTACTTTATTCCTAGGTGGGACCTTAGGCCTTCAAGCTCTCTGGGTGGTATGACCTGCTTATCTCAGTTCTCTGGGGCCTTTTTAATTGAGTCCTGTGAGCTTTTCACATTGAAGTCACTTCTCACAATACTCCAGTAGCAAAGCCACTATAGTTGCCTATTTGAAAATAGGGATTTTTCCTCAGAACTGTGTGTTCTCACCTGGATGCCCCAAGGCCCCATTCCTTCACACCAGGCTCATTGTAGGCCCCTCTCCGCTCTCCCCCTCTTGCCCTGCCCCTGCCCAGTTTAGTTTGTGTTTCTGTCAGCCATTGCTTCCTGTCCTTGTCCCTGTCTCTCCCCTTCCCCATTACATCTCCCCATTCCCGATCCCTGTCTCTGTCTGTCTCTGTCACATGTGTGTGCAACAGGTCTGGCCTCTCTGATACTCTCAAGGCTCAGTAACAGATGGGCATAAACGAGCCCAGGAACACTTAGGATTCTGCCTGCACTCCTCCCAGACCGTCAGAATCCCATCTGCCCTGCAGCACCACATTAGGTTTGGTGGCTCAGGGAGCATCCTGTGGCTGGGTGTAGGGAAGAAGGAATGTGGTCCTGCAGGATCCAGGCTCTTTGTTGGAGGTCATGAGAGCAGGTGGCTTCTTTTAAAACAAAAATTAAGTGTTTCCTGAAACCACTGGATACATGGCACCTCAAAAGAGAAGGCCCCAGCCCTTTGGATAGCAAAATCGCTCCTCTAAAGAAAACAAACTATTTAGGAGTCCTTGGTTCAGCTTTCACCTGAACACACACACACACCCCGCCCCGGTTTAGCTTCAAGATGTCTGTAATAGCCCAAAAGACACATTCAGGAAGGTTCTGGGGGGGGGGGGGCGGGGGTGGAGGCAGGGGCCCCACTCATGATCACTCCACGTTCGAAACTACCCAAGTACTTCCTATCTAGAAATAAGATAATAACAAGAGTCTAGTGAAAATGAATCCGTTTTTAATATACCATTCTGAAGAAAGGGACTCTGCCTAGAGCTAAAGCAGCAATGTCTGACTGTGGTGAGTTAGTGCAAGACAGTGACTTTTAAAAAAAACTCCTCTCCATCAAAAGAAATTACCCTTCTCTTCTCTGTAAGTCAGGGTTCAGGGTTTGCTCCCAAACGCTCCATCTCATTGGCCTAGGCCACAAAGTCTCATCCAATGAGCAAAACTCGGGGTCGGAGACCTCTCCCCCATACTCAGTCACTCAGCAGACCAACTTTCAAACTCTCAAAAAGTCCCAAGAAAAGCAGGCCAGGCCAGAAAGCCGAGAAAGGGAACTTGGCACCTTTGCAGTTCTGATGAACTCTGAGAACACCTCATATTGAAAATGAACCATAATAATTATCCCTTAGAAGACTCACCATCAGTAACAGTGTAAACAGAGCAGGCAACAATTATATTGAGTGGATAAATAAACCAGTGCAACCCAGTGCAACAAGAATGAACTATCCAAAGTCGTATAGAGAGCCCCCTTGTTGGCAAGGGATACGCCACACTGAGAGTAGAGTGCTAGATGCTTCCATGGGGCTGCGAAGCTAAAAGACAGATCACATGTATGCTTTGTGGTGATGGTGGCTGCCACAACAGGCATAGAGGCTGAGGAGGCCTCTGGCATCCTAATGCTTCTTGACCCAGGTCCTCATCACCCCACACATCCCGCTTGTGAGAACGTGTCATGCTATACAATAATGGCAAGCATGACTCTTTCCATGTCTGCAAGACTTATGGAAATCAGGGACAAAATGCAGCCATCTTACCTAGTGACTGGACACTTGAACTCTAGAAGGAGTGAGTGAGGGGTCTTGGGAAGATGTGCAAGGTCCCACAGATCCTGAATGCTTCTCAGGGAGGAGTTGGCTGGCCCTCAAAGTGTCTCACTTCCTTCAATCAAAGCATCTATGTCACATGGAATGGGACAACATTTGTGTGACTCTGTTTTCTGCTATTGTACCAAATACTTAAACTAAATCAACTTAAAAAGAGAAAGGGTTGGTAGAGGGCAAAGCTCAGCCCTCAGTAGAGTGCTTCCGTGTGGCTGGTGTGCAGTCCCAGGCTGTCTGATTCTTTCCTGTGGCTGATGTGCAGTCCCAGGCTGTCTGATTCTCCGCACTGGAGGAGGGGAACGGAGGGACATTTATTTTTGGCTCACACCAATTTTGGAAGGTTGTTTGTTTGTTTGTTTGCTTGTTTTTATTTGTTTCTGTTTTTGTTTTTCCAGACTGGTTGCTCTGAATAGCCCCAGCTGTCCTGAAACTTGCTCTGTAGACTAGACTAGCCTTGAACTCAGAGATTCGCCTGCTTCTGCCTCCCAAGTGCTGGGATTAATCACCCAGCCTTGTAAATTTTAATTCATGGTTTTTGGTCCTATTTCTTTTGATGCTCTCAATTTTTAAAATCTATTCATTAACGAGGCCCATAACTTTTGATGTTTTCCTCAATTTTTCATTATTGAATAAGTCAAACATCTGTACAAATAACATGATTACCCTGGTCCAATTCTATTATTAACAATTTAGGGTCAGTCTTACTGCCTCTACACTCCAACAATCCTAACTGTCAATCATTTCTTCTGTAAAGGTTCTGTGATATTCTTTTCATCTAAAATATTTCATTTAAACCAAGTTATAAACCTTAGTTTGGGTTTCATTGCTGTGAAGAGACACCATAACCAAGGCAACTTTTATAAAGGACAACATTTAATTGGGGCTGGCTTACAGTTTCAAAGATTCAGTCCATAATTACCATGACAGGAAGCATGGCAGCATCCAGGTAGACATGGTGCTGGAGAAGAAGCTGAGAGTTCTACATCTTCTGCAGGCAGCCAAGAGGAGGCAGTCTTCCATACTGGGCAGAACATAAGGAGGAGACCTCAAAACTCTCTCTACTGAGAAGAGAAGGGCAACTCTCTCACAATGCTCAGGCTAGGGGCGGGACCAGCTCTCTTTCCAAGGAATGGAGGTAGCAAGAGGTAAGAGGGAGGAGGGCATTTCTTGCAACCATACCATCATACACCTAATGAGGGGAGGGGCCAATTCTCCCTGCAACTGAGCTCAGCTCTATACAGGAGAGGTGCTGGCCCATTCTCCTGAGCACTACAGTTGGTGAGGGGCGGGGCAAGCTCTGCACATAGGGATGCGCAAACATCAACATAACCCCAGGTGGCAGTCCCAACGAGGATGTCTTCATGGTCTTTGCTGCTGCAGGGCCATGGACACAAACATGGCTTTCAGCAGCAGCATGGCCCAGGACCTCACCACAGCGTCAGATGGCATTGCTGGCTACTCACATCAGGCTGTTCCTCACTACCAGTTCCATCTCTCTTCATTGTGCTCACACACTTCTGCTTCTCTCTCTCTTCCATCTCTCCACCACTTACTTGCTCATCTCGGGGCCTCTGGGTATCTGAGGTCATCTGAGGAGTGTTGTGACCCAAACCCTTGCTACATGATGCCCAGTGGGAGTTTTCTTGGGAGTGCTCTGTCCTCTTGGGCCACGGGCCACCAGCAGGGTCCCCAGATTTATATATGCTGGAAGAGCCAAAGGAGACAAGACGAACTCCTGGATGCAGCTTGCCCATGCTGGGAAGAGGGCAAACCTCACTGTCCTGCCATCAAGAGCTGCCTCTTATGTGTCCAGGTTGGGAGATCCTTGGACTCAAGGTGGAACAAAGAACCAAAGAACTCTGGGCAACTGCAGGTTTGCACATGGCTCCTAAGATAGCCTATAGTGACCCCTTCCCCTAAGAACAGTCATAGTCAATACATTCGAACTGCAGCTGATTGCCCCTGACTTACCAATGGTTCTACTTGATGGCTTTTGGCTCTCAGATGAAGTGGAAGGAGTAGAGCTTTCTCTAGCCTAGTGGAACTTTAATTAAGACATAAACTAAGGAACAGTGCAACAGCATTTGAGGCATCACTTCTCCAGGGGAAAGCAGGGTAATGAGGCATCTTGGGAGTGGAGAGGGGCATATTGTAGGTGGAAGTGAGACATCTTGCAGGTGGAGAGCATGAAAGCAAGTGAGATGACCCCACCCCTCATCTGGGTAGTGCTGGAGAAATGACCCAATGGAGTGAGTGCAGGAGACCCCGAGGAGAGGTCACAGGAGATCTGACCCTAATGGTATGAGCGTGGGAGATCTGTCAGGCTGACCCAGACCCAGATCCAGGGCTTTGAATTGGCCCATCCCAACACCTACCCTATCTATGAACTACTGGAGTGTGTGAAGGGGCTGATCCTACAGATCCAAAGCCATGATCTCCATGGCACAGGGCCACATCAGGATATCTGAGAGGAGTCCTGGTGAGGATCCAGTATTGATGGTGTAGCAGAAGCCAGGGACCTCAAACCAGACCAATGACTCTCTGCAATGAACATTTGCAAGAAAAGCTGTTTGGGCAATAGGGTGACACTGTGGGACACAGTGGGACATACTGCAGCTTCCCCTTGGGATGCTTGGTTTTTTGGGGGGACAGGTTGCAAGGGCAGAGGGTAGATATGGAGGGACAAGGGGATGAGTGGGATTGGGGTGCATGATGTGAAGTTCACAAGGAATCAATAAAGAGCTAGAAAAAAACAAAAGTAATTAATTTAATTTTTTTTAAAAAGGAGCTCTGGGGATCCTTTGTCAGCGTTTACCAGTCAGGATCTGTGGTTTGAATAAGAACTGCCCCCATAGGCTCACATATTTGAACGCTTAGTCACCAGAGAGTGGCACTGCTCGAGAAGGATTAGGAGGTGTGGCCTTGATGCCTTGTTGGGGTAGGTGTGACCTTGTGGAAGAACGCTGGGCTTTGAGGTTTCAAATGCCCAAGCCAGGGACACTGTCTTGCTCTCTTTCAGCTGCCTTCGGATCCAGATGACTCAGTGCTCTCAGCTTCTCCAGCACCATGTCTGCCTGTATGCCCCCATACTCTCCACCATGATGACAATGGACTAAACCTCTGAAACTGTAAGCCAGCCCAATTAAATGTTGTCCTTTATAAGAGTTGACCTGATAATGTCTCTTCACAGCAATGGAACACCGACTGAGACTGGAGGTTCCATCAAATTCCCACAGAGCCAAATCAGCAGCTTCTCTCTTGAGTACCAGGCAGGGGAGATTAGAGGATCCACCATACCTCCCTCCCAAGGAGCCTCCAGTCAGTGATGGGTGATGTTGGTGGAGTAAATGCCCATTGACGGACAGTTCTGCAGGATTCTCTGTTTCCAACACTGCTTATTAACGTGGGCTCCCTTGTCTTCCCTGCCCTCCTCTAATACCTTCCGAGTGATCTCTGTGAACTCCTTTCGTGTCTATCTCTGGGAGAACGCAGGCAGAGCTCTGAGCTAGGGCTGTTTAGTTCAGGTTGTCGGGGCCTCAGCCCCCACCCCACCACGATGGGCATGTCTGTCTGGAGAGCTGCTGTGAACCAGTCATTGTGCAAGGGTGGTTTGCCTCAGAGATCAAAGAAGCCTGTGCATTCTGGGAAAATATTGGGTCACATAGCATGTCATTTCAGAATGGCTCTCAAGTACAGCATTTCCTGCGCTCTGCAATTACAGCCGCTCTCTGTGTTCGCTTTAAATGACCGTGTAAGCAGCTATTTACGCTCTGGCCCCCGGCACCACTCAAGGGCTCCTTCTAAATATATCATGGCAAACTCATAACCCTAGGCTGCCCACATGCCTCTGTGCGAGGGGTGCCACCGTGTTCGCGGCTGAGTGCCTACACACAAAGCCCAGCCTGGAGAACCATTCAAAGCCACCTAGCCCTGCCTTTGCTTTTCCCTTCTCCACTGCCTGTTATAGAAGCCACAAGGAATTCCCACAGAGCAGGGAAAGCCACAGAGCTTTGAGAGTTATTGTTAGGTTGGCTTCAAGGGCCAGAACTCTGCAGTCTAACAACAGGCCTGGAACTTACAGCACGTGCCCGATAAATGTTTGTCAGATTCCAAACCCATATTTGTGAGTTACTCTTCCTCCTTCCCTTCCTGCTTCTCTCTTCCTTTCCTCCCTCCCTTCCTCTCTGAAAAAAAATGGTACACATCTTTGCTTGTGATGGGCAGAGACTGGACTCATCAGCCATGCCCATGGATGGGTTAAGTCCCTTAGGTCCTCCTATGGGATACTCTCTGGCCTTTTAAAAGTATCTCATTATACCCTAGCATGGAAGTGCCTTGGAGACACATTAAGGGGTGGGAAGGAAGCAACACACTGAAGGGAGTATATGATGTGTTATCACTTTCGAGATTTCTGCAGCCTGCCTTCAGGGAAGAGAAGCTGAGCCTAGCTTCCCACAGTGAGAAGGGAACTGCAGTTCACACTGTATCTGTACATTTTATGTATTCACTTTATGTGAATGCATACGTGCACACTCACCAATAAAAACAATGCAAAGGGAGCTGGTAGGTTAGCTCAGTGGATAGAGTAGACCACAGTCAGTCCTCCGCTTCCATGGAAATGCCAGTGGACATGGCAGCCCACCTGTATTTCCACGGCTCAGGAAACAGAGACAAGACAAGGCAGTCCTGGCAGGAAGCTGGCTAGCTAGACTTGTGGGATGGGTGAGCCCTGGGTTCAGGTGATAGACCCTGTCTCAAATTTTTAAGAAGAGCAATTGAGGAAGCCACCCGACATCGACCGGTGGGTTCCATTCATCTACACACATGTGTGCCCAAATATATACAAACACTGTCCTCGTTAGTTTCTTGTCAACTTGACCCAGTCTAGAGCTATTTGGGAAAAGGAAACAGTTGAGAAAATGTCACATTGCCTATAGGCAAGTCTGTAGGGCATGCTCTTCATTAAGGATTGAGACGGGAGGGCCGCACTCACGGTGGTTGGGGCCATCCCAGGATAGGTGGTCCTAGGTGATATAAGAAAGCAGTTTGAGCAAGCAGTGACCACCTGTCTCCGAGGCCTCCGCTCCGGTTCTTGCCTTGAGTTCCTGCGGACATTGACTTCCCTCAGTGGTGGACCATTAACTGGAAGATGAATTAAATCCCTTCTTCCTCAAGTTGTGCTTGGTCAGGGTCTTTATCACAGTAATACAAAACATAACTAAGACAAACACTGGTGAAACATTTGCACACCACAGACACAGACACAAGCCAAAACTAAAAAGAAAGAAAGACCTGTTGTCTGGTCTGAATGCACTCACCATTGTGTGTATTTATTTGTACTGTGGGATTTGGATTCTGTGTGTCTCCCCTGACTCAGAGAACAGACATATATACACTGCTCCTAAGTAAGTTGACTGGAGCCTGCACTCCCTCAGAACAGACTGCCAACTGTACCTCCCTGGGGCAGAAGCAAAAATCGAAACAAAATATTCTTGATGATGGATCTTCCGACATCCATTGATGTAATCATGATAATCCCCCACAAGTATGCCCAGAGGCCCATTTCTCAGGTGATCCTTCATCCTGTCAAGTTGACAATTAACACTGCCACAGTAACTGGTTTAGATATTTGCTATTTTGTCTTACATTGGTATTTTAGAGTGTACTTCTATATATAAAAATCCTGCTCACCGTGAGTGTTCTGCCTTGTGAGCTATAGTCTGGGTCATCTCACATTTTTACATGTCTCTCAATTGATCATGAATGTCTGGCCTGAACCCTCTAGATCATGTAAGAGCATTTTATGATGTTCACAAGATGAAATATCCAAAGATGTACTTCTCTGAGTACAGATCTTTCGTGTGTGTGTGTGTGTGTGTGTGTGTGTGGTGTGCATCAGATGGCTTCCTCTGTTGCTGTTTTAGGGTCTCCTTGATGCAGAATCTCTCACTGCAGTGGCGGCTCACACTTCAGTGGCTGGCCTGCAAGCTCTCGGGAACCCTGATGTTACAGGTAGCCATACCCATGACTGTCTTTAACGTGGTGCTAATGATTTGCAGAGCGAGCCCTCTCCCGGCTCTGTGCCCCACCTCCAAGTGGCAAATGATTATATTTGCTGAGTACCTAGAATGTGCCTCGCAGCACTCTCAGATCTGAGGAGCTAGAACAAGATCCTTAAAAACCCTGCCTTTGATGGGGATTAGCTCTGTGGTACAGTGCTTACCTGGCACATTTGAAGCCCTGGGTTCAGAGAGAAAAAAAAATCCCTGGCCTCTTAGGATTTACCCTGGGTTGGGTAGGAAAGAAGACAAGTTAAACAGCTGGCATTGTGGTATGTTAAGTTGAGGTTGATAAAGCAGGAAAGATAAATAGGAGGTGTGGGGGGAGGAGTGGATTTCAATTTTAAAGTGGGCATGCAAGTGCTAAGGAGGCAAAAATACCTGGAGAAAATGGACCGAAGGATGCATAGGTGCAAAGGCTTCTGGGGCTGCAGAGGGTCCACCTCTCAGGGATGGATTCCCCCAACCCCCCCACACACACACACATACACACCTGCTGCATGTTCAGGGGATTGGAGCCTGGGATCTCCCCAAAACACACACACACATACACACACGAATGAACACACAGGCACACAGTTGTGTGGGGCATGGAAACGCCAGAACTCTAATGAACAGGAGGACCATTTCCATTGGAGGGTGATGTATGTGTTTCATCTGAAAGTGAACACCCAGACAAGAGACAAATCCTTCCTCTCAGGTGGGCAGCTATGGACAATGTCTTAGTTTCTTTTCCAATACTGAGGTAAAATGCTTTGCCAAAAGCAATTTCAAGGAGAAAAGGTTCATTCTGGCTCACAGTCCTGAGACACCGTCTGTCAAGGAGGCAGGAACTTAAAGGAACTGGTCAAGCCACATCCACGATCAAGAACAAAGAGCAAGATGAATCCCTGCTGCTTCTCAGCTCCTTTCCTCTACTTACACAATCTAGGGAATGGGCTACCCACAGCAGGAGGGCACCCCCACCTCCATACAATCAAGATAATCACCCACAGGCATGTCCAGCAGCCCCTCTTCCAGGCACTACTACATTCTCTCCAGTAGATAATTAACACTGAGCAACACAGAGTGCTTAATCAGTATAGGGAAGCCACAACACAGCCCCTGATGTCCCCAGTTGCCTAAGAGTGGGGGAGAAGCTGGGAAAAACCTCTGAAAATGGATGCCTGAAAACCCTGCTTGTGGTCACCAGGTGCTTAGCTGAAAGGGGTGCTGTGTTGTATTTGAGCCTCCTGATACACCTCCTAGAATATCCCTAGCAACACCGTTCACAAGAGCCCAGATTGGATGCAGTCCATGTACCCATCCATGGGAAGACATATAAAGAACAGACACTCACACAATGGTGCAGGGCTCAAGAAGAGAAGTTGGTCAGCGGCCTCAGTTCATTAAGTGCTCACCACATAAACACCTTAATTCTGTCTCCAGCACTCACGTAAAAACTGGGTGTGGCGCTCTGTGTCTGTAATCCCAACTCTAACAGGGCAGAGACAGCTGCATCCCTAGAGTCTGCTACCCAACCAATCTAGCTGTCTCCGTGAGCTCCAGGTTCAGTGAGAGACCTTATCTCAAAATACAGAGCAAACAACCATAAAGGAAGATACCCTTTAATCTCCGAATGTACCCCTATATACACATATACAGGAACATGTACATGTATGAATATGCACACACACAAGTAGGATCATAAGAGCCGAGAGACCCCCACTGCCATTCTTGACACACCCCTTCTAGCCCAGTATGAGCACAGTCAACAGAAAACAATTTTCCCACCATGTACAGCTTCCATTCAGTTCAATGGTGAGCACTCTTCAGAAACTCTTCTTTATCTTCAACACGGCATTTGCAGCCTCCCTTCCTCCCCTTTCCCCCATCCCACACCCATTCAGGGTCCTCAGAGCACCCACATTCTCTTTCCACATGCCCCCTACAAAGTCGTGGTTTTCCTACACAGGGATTAACCTTTGCAACTGCCCAGTACTTCTAGCCTCCTCTCCCCCTCGGCCCTGGCATCTCCTCCTCCTCTAAAAGCCCTCAGCGTGTCCACAGCCCTGGCAAGCAACAGCCCATTTAAGTACCCTTGTCTTCTCCCAGATGACACCCCAGGGGGCAGGGGCTGCTTCTGTCTTGTCCAGCATCATGGCTTTAGTCCAGGCATATGGTTAGGAAACACCTAACATGTGTTAATGGAATGGTGCACCTCTTTGGAAAGGACTGTTCCAAAATGTTGGTGGTATCCACCCACCCCTCTGCTTCTATTGATATAACTCTTTTCTCTGAAGCCCATGCACAGGGTACCAGGAAGGCATGCAGGAGGATGCCCGTCTTCTTCGCTCCCTCCAGAGGATTCATCCTGAGGACAGAACCACACTGCTCCCCAGGGTTTCCTTGGGATGGAGCTATGGCTGTATGTATGAATAGAAACTCAGGGTTTCTATTCCTGCACAAACATCATGACCAAGAAGCAAGTTGGGGAGGAAAGGGTTACACTTTCCACAGCTTACACTTTCCACATTGCTGTTGATCACCAAAGGAAGTCAGGACTGGAAATCAAGCAGGTCAGGAAGCAGGAGCTGATGAAGAGGCCATGGAGGGATGTTACTGGCTTGCTTCCCCGACTTGTTCAGCCTGCTCTCTTATAGAACCCAAGACTACCAGTCCAGGGATGGCACCACCCACAATGCCTCTCCCCTCTTGATCACCAACTGAGAAAATGCCCCACAGCTGAATTTCATGGAGGCATTTCCCCAACTGAAGCTCCTTTCTCTGTGATAACTCCAGCCTGTGTCAAGTTGACATGCAAAACCAGCCAGTACACTGCAGTAATGATTTGCTTTGCAATACACCTTCCCAAGGACACCTGGGTTCTCTTTGTCCCTCTCACATGCCCTATCAATACCTTCTGGTGTCATTGGCCAACCAAAAGACTTGCTCCTGGATCCTTGCTCCAAGGACCACTTCCAGGGCTCTGTCTTCCGAGAGACTGAGTGGCTGGCCGAGAACTGAATTTGGAACAACCTTCCTTGAATGTTCTCTGTAGAATCCACAGGGTGATATTACTAAATAGAGTCCAGTGAGGAAAAAGGAGTGTTGTGCCAACCAGACGGAGAAACAGCTAGGACTCCAGAGCCAAAGGAAAGTATGAAGCTAAAAAAAAAAAAAAAAAAAAAAAAAAAAGTTAGACTCAGAAATGGAAAGCTGACTAACCAAACATGGGGACCAATGACTGCGAGTGTTTAATAGATGCTGGAAGAGGTGAGGAAGAATCCTCACTGCCAGGGCCAGGCAGAGTGGGTCCTGCTGATACCTGACTTGAAAGTCTGCCTCCAGAACTGTGTGGTGCATGGCTCTGGTACAAGGTAGCTTTTGAAAGCTACCTAACTTGTGGTAATAGTTACAGCATGTGGCAACTAGAGCTTTATATTGTTACTTGGCATTACTTTATATTATTACTATTCTCCAGAGGAGGAAACCCAGGGTCAGAGAGTCCAGGTGGTTAATGTAAAGATAACAAAGGTGGTAAGTGAAGCAGTCAGCACCAGTTCAGACCTGTCAGCACCGGTTCAGGGTTCCCTGATATCAGGTCCCATTGTCATTAGCTCTCTCAGTCTTGTTGATATGCAATTTCCCAGACACTCTCTATGCATTTAAGATAGAGGAATGAGATACTCAGATTTAACTGTCAGCTCATAGTATTGTCAAGTCACCTGCGAATAGAGTCTCAGTGAGGGGTTGTCTAGCTCAGGTTAGCCTGTGGGCATGTCTAGGGGGAGCTAACTTGGTAATGTTAATTGATATGGAAGAACCCAGCTTAAAGGCACCTTTTCCTGTATAAAAGAGGAAGTGAACTGAGTTGTAGACACACAGACATCAATTCTCTTTACTCTTCACTGTGGATGTGACTGGCTGCTTCAAGTTCCTGCCCTGACTTCCATGCAATGGTGGACCGCAACTCAGAATTCTGAGATGAACAAACCCTTTCTCTCTTGAAGTTGCTTCTTGTCTGGCTTTTTTTTTTTTTTTTTTTTACCACAGCAGCATTTTTCTGGCAGCAAGCACATGGGCCTATGAGTAATCCTGTTGCTTAGCAGGCTAGACAGAGTTAAGAGTCTATGAGCAGAGACTGGACAGGGGAGGGGAGGGTGAGTGAGCTCGGAGACAGTTTGCAGTGTTAAACAGAGGCAGTTGGAAAATTGAAACCTCTGCAAAGATATGGGGATGGAGACGGTGAGTCTTGTGGATGTCTTAGAGTGTCCCAGGCCTGAGGGTCCCCAGGCACAGGACACTTTTTATTACAGTAGGAAACCGGAGATATGTTAAAAGGGACAATGAAACTCTCTAAGCATCAAAATCAGTCTTCAAAGTATGTTCCAAAGAATCCTGCAGATTGTAACAGGAGCTTCCAAGGCCACGACACAGCCTCACCCCACTCTCCCCATTCTCAGCCAGATCATTCAATCTCAGTTCTCATCTGCTTTGTCTCCTGAGGCTCTCATTGAACTTCATCTAAGGAATCTCAGAGCTGGGAAGCAGGCCTGGGGGAAGCTGCAAGACAGCCATTCTGTGAAAGAGAAAGAGCCTACCAGACAGTACCGATGGAGTTGAATACCCTGCACTAAGTGTAAGAAGCCAGACCCAAACAGCTACCTTCTGGTTTCACTTCTAGGACATTCTATAAAGGACAAATGTAAGGAGACAGGGAATAGATGCAGGCTGCAAAAACTGCAAAGGGGACTGTTGCCTGCATTGCCCACTGATCCTTACTGGGAATGCTCCACAAACTTGACCTCACCCTCGCCACTCAGTATTTGAGGATTCTGCTTGAGTTATCTTTTATTCGGAGGTCACTATGAATTGTGACAAAAGGACACAAAAGACAAACACCTTGGGTGTGAAGAGCAAGAAAAGGAAACACACTATCAGTGTGCACTCAGGGCCATCGGCTAGTGACTTCAATTTCTTTCCTATCACTCTGTTTTCATGCATACAATTCTCACTAGACTTCCGTAGAGAAGCTGTAACTCCACAGGGCTCCATGTAGCAGGTTGTATTTCCCAGAACAGCAAGAGATACTATTAAACATAAAATAATGAAACCTTGTGTCTCTAGTTTGAGCAATAATTTGGGACATAGTAACAAATAATTGGAAAGGCCAGGAACAGAGCCTGAGGGCACCTTAGCCCAGCACCTGCTCGCTGTGTGCTGGACCAGCAGCCTCTCTTTGGTCTGCCTTGTTCCTTCTCTAGACAATGGGGAGCCCTCATGCACAGCCTACTCGAGGAAACTCCATGCATCCAACCCTAGAGCAAGAGGTAATAGCTCTCATCTGGATGTCAGGTGTTAAAGTTATACCAGGCACATAGTAGGTGCTCAAAAATATCTGGCAGTTGAAGGCACAACTCCCAGACTCACTTTAGAAGCTGGTAGAACAGTTAACAGTATCAGTCTTTACGGAGGAGACCACAGTAAGCTAATAATGAGGAAATTTTAGATGCACGTGACAGGAGGAAAGAACTAAGGGCTCTCTGACAGAGGACTGACTGTGTACAAAGGTCAAGGAGGTCTTCTGAATAGATGGCATCTGAACTGAGTCTGAAAGAGAACAGTAGCTACTCTGAGCAGGTAAGACGTGTGTTCTTAACAGAGGAATGCCAAAGGAAAATGCTATAGAGTATGAGTATATGCACATACACGCATACACACACAGGTACATGCATACACACCTGCATGTACACATACACATATGAAAACAATACACACATACATATTCACATTCACACACATGCGTGCGTATATGTGTATACACACACACACACTTTAAACTATAAAAGGAAGGTTCTGGGTCAGCATCAACTGCACGTATTCTTGAGCAGGGCAAATAGCAATAAGCAATAATTTGGGACAAAGAACGGAGCATTTTGTCAGGGTGGTCTTTGCCCTCCATTCCCTGCTGTTACCTTGGGGGATCTTTTCTTTATGGGCCTCTGTCATTAGTATGCAAAGGAGTTGGGTTGCCATCAGTGGGATCCTTGAGGTTCATGCTGGCCTAGGAGGGCCACTTGTGAACATCTCTTTCTTACACTCTGGATTCAGCAATAACCCATGGGGTAATGGAACTTGGCCATGGGAGGGTACTTGCACCACCCCTGGGGTGAGGGGTGGCTACAGATGGTGACTCAGTTTTCTTTTAAGATCTAGTTTAATGCCTCCAGCACATCCTTGGCCTGATCTGGTGGTTCACGAATTCTGCTGAAGTTTCCTGTAGCAGAGAAAAGCTTACACAGAACCCAAAGGCCTTAGAGCTGAGCATCTTAGAATTGTCCTGAAAAGCACCGATTAGGAACTAGAGAGATGACTCGGTTAATTAAGGGCACTTGCTGCTCTTGCAGGGGACCTGGATTGAGTCCTCAGCACCCACACCAGGTCACTTACAACTATCTGTAACTCCAGCTGCACAGGGGCCTGATGCCTCTGGCCGCCATGGAACCAATCTATGCTTATGTGGTCAGACATACTCATACATGTAATTAAAATAGTTTTGAAAGGAAAAAATTTTGAAGGACATCGCAGGGACCAGTGAGAGGATACCAGGAGTAAAGTCACTCGCCATTCACACTGATGATCTGAGTTTGCTCCTCAAGACCCACATGGTGGAAAGAGAGAAGGGACTCCAAAGACTTGTCCTTTGTCCTCGAAATCATGCAGCGGCATATGTAACATCCCCATAAATAAATCATGGTGATAAAAACTATTTAAAGGCACCTATTGGCTAGGCAAAGTGGCTCCCACGTATAATCACAACACTTGGGAGGTTGAGGCAGGAGAATTGCCATGAGCCTAAGGCCAGCCTGGGCTATATAATGAGTTCTAGGCCTACCTAGGCTTCACAGCGGGACACTGTTTCAATTTTAAAAAGCAACAACACCGAAAGCACTGGCTGTACATTTAAATTTACAATCGGTATGTATCTGCTTCTTGTTTATTCAAACTTTAAATTTTAATAAAAACATTTACAGATTTATTGCCCTAACTTTAAGAAGATGATGTATGTTGTTGATTCAGAAGGACTTTTTTATATCTTTATATCATTCTCTCTCTCTCTCTCTCTCTCTCTCTCTCTCGCTCACTCGCTCCCTCCCTCCCTCTCTCCCTCCCCCATCCCCTATCCCCCATCCCTTTTCTTCCATTCTCTACCATCCTATAGGCAGGGCTAGAGTCCTCAGTCACTGCAGGGCCCATCCACTCTCTCTCCTCCCTTGCCTCTTACCCATTCTAACCCATGGCCTTAGAATTAGGATTAGAGCAGAGTTGCTAAGCCTCAGCTGCTTTGAGAGGCTCTGAGCAGGACAGGAGTTCTCAGAACCTGCTGTTAGCAGTGGGGCCCCGGCCAACC
This sequence comes from Mus caroli, assembly GCF_978045245.1. Taxonomy (NCBI): domain Eukaryota; kingdom Metazoa; phylum Chordata; class Mammalia; order Rodentia; family Muridae; genus Mus; species Mus caroli. Next base: position 35,847,387 of record NW_028227257.1, on the reverse strand, counting down.
AGGGGACATTTCCTCCTTGTTATGATGGTACCTGGCTCCTTACTGCCCTCTGTGCTGCCAGTAACCATGGGTCCAGAAAGCAGAGGGGTGGATCCCTTTACTCCTTGTCCTCTGGAAGCACACAGTTTAGCCTGTCACCCTGAGGTTTCATCTGGAAGATCTATTTTCTGCATCCCAGACTCGGGCCACCATGGGCTTCCTGACTGACTTCAGAAACATGCCTATGTTATGTCTCTGTCTCTTTTTCTGCCATTGGCTGTTGCTTACCACACTGCTGGGGCTAGCTGGCTGGCTGTGGAAGCAGCTGACAGACAACACTTCCGAGCATAGCATGGAACAGGGGCTGTCTCCCTGCAGAGGATAGATCCAGCTTCCGAAGGGTGCCAGGCCACTGAGTGTTAGAACGTTCATCCGGGAAAATTCCAGAAGAAAATTTCCGACACAGCACCACCTCCCAAAGGATCCTGGAGATTTTTGTGGAGGATCAGAGGCACATTGCAACCAGCATGAGGCTGTGGAGGAGGAGAAAGTCTGAAAGTAGAAGGGACTCTCTCCTGGCTTCTCCTGATTCCCCACAATCTCTACTGTCTTCAGCCCGTGGCTCTCGGCCACCACTACCCAGCAAATAGGTCTGGAGGACGTCAGCGGCCTCAGCATAGATAAACCCAGGGGCTATTTTTCAAAACGACCACACTGTCTGTTTGCTCTGTCTGGGGATACCTTCGTTTCCTTTGGCTTCTACTTGTGCAGCGTCTTAGTTTGGGTTCAACTACGGCAAGAGGTCTGAGGCAGGGGCGTGTGCACAGACATTTTACCCAGAACCCAGAACCGGGGTGAGAGACAGGGAAAATAACTCCAGAAAGCGTGTGTGATTGGGCTGAGCAATGGACCTTAGCACTTGAGGGACCCTCTGAGGAACTGTGGAATGAGTTGTGGTCCACATTTGAATGAAAAAGAGGAAGTGAGTTGGGCGCCAGCATTAATCTCTCTGCTTCCCGACTAGGCATACATGTGACCGGCTGCCTCGCACCCCTGCCACCATGGTTTTCCTTACGTGCATTCTCAAACTGAGTCAAAACGAACATTTCTGTGAGGGTTAGTTTTCACTGTCACTTTCACACAACCTCAAATATCACCTGAGAGCTTCAGCCGAGGAATTATCTAGATCGGGCTGGCCTGTGGGTTTGCCTGCGGAAGATTATCTTGGCTAATTGATGAATGGCGGTGTTTCCTAGAGCAGTGATTCTCAACCTTCTTAATGCTGAGACTCTTTAATACATGTTGTGGTGATTCCCCAACTACAAAATTATTTCGTTGCTACTTCATATCTGTAATTTTGCTGCTGTTATGAATCATAATATAAATATCTGCTATGCGACTCCCAAAGGAGTTGGGACCCACAGGTCGAGAGCCACTGCCCTAGACAACTGGGACCTGAAGAGTGTAAGAAAGAAGCAAGCAAGCAAGGATGCATTTATTTCCTTTCTTCTCGGCACTACGGAGTGAACAGCTGCTGAGTTCCTGTCTTGGCATCCCCGCAGGGATGGACTGCAATCGGGAACTGTTAACTGAATAAACCCTTTCTCCCAGATGTTGCCTTCTATCGGGATATTTTATTACAGCAACAGAAATGAAACTAGAACTCCTTCCTTAAGTTGCTCTTCTTAGACATTTTGTTGATGCAATGAGAAATGTCAGGACTACCCCCCATCCCCACCCCCCACCCCCGTTCACCGAAGGTCACCTCTCAAGAGCATCAACTCTCTATGCCCAAAATAAAACACATCAGCACATAGTTGCTTGATATGGGACACCATTCTTAGGCGTGGGACCCATCTGCACTGCAGCTGCAGTCAGTGGGCCACAAGAAGACACCGGAGACACCAAACTGTCTACTAGATATAGCCACCATGACAGTGGCTAGGGTACCTCTTCTGCCAATGTGATAACCTCTCCTATCTGACTCTGGGTACCCATCCCCCTCTCCTCAGTTCCTCTAACTGCCTATCCCCCCTGCTGTCATCTGCCTGGTTCCTTCCATGTCAGTGTTCTTAGCCTGTCCCCATCACTACCAAACACATTGTGTTAGTCTTTCTCCCACGAGCAAGTTCTGGAAGTCAGGAGCCAACACACTTTTCAGTGGCTGTGCTTAACATGGAATCTAGTGTGCAGTAGAAGCCTGGGATATATATATATATATATATATATATATATATATATATATACACACACACATTTAAAAGAAAACCCACTATGGTGTATACTATGGGATGCATCCTTTATCCTTTATGCTCTGAAAGACCCAACACTAAAGTCTCTTGTTAACTTCTGTCACTCTTGCTTTCTGGAAAGAGCAGGGACTTGGGGTGGTGAAGCTGCCTTCCCTTTCAGTGATGCCAACCTAGCAGGTGGTTGTCTGATCCCTGTGAAACCCTAAGTTCTAAAAGTCACAAGATCCAGACTGCCACCTTCCTTAACCCTTCTTTCACAAGCCTGGGGCACACACAATGTCCTGTTTGGGCATTGCCAATCCCATACAAGTCCAGGCTTGTTGGAATCCCTGCCATTGCATCCAGTTACCCCCTCCCCCAGGTCCTAGAAACCTGCAGTTTGGGTTATCTCCATGGATTTACATGTTCCCAGTACTTTTGATAGATGAAATCATGTGGCATTAGTCCTTTTGTGTCTAGTTTCTTCCACTGGACATTTTTCAGTCTTCATCAACATACATCAGCATCTTGTTCATTTTCACAAGTGCATACTGTTTAATCCTTGGATGTGCCACAAGTTTATTTATCCATTGAAAGACATTAGTTTTCTCCTTCAGCTACTGTAAATGGAGCTGCTGTGTCTAGAACTACGGTGAACGAAACTGTAAGCAGGATGCCCATCAAATGACCAGGTCTCGGATCCTGAGAGTGCATCTCTGAATCACCTGGCAGTCTTTGGATAGCTTTCTTTTTCCTATAGTACTAGGGATTGAACCCAGGGCCTTACCCACTCCAGGGAAGCAGTAGGCCACCAAGCTACATTCCCATTCTTTCAATACTTGCTTTCTTCTCTTCCTCTTTAAAATACTGGTCACATGAGTTGGTGTCAGGTGGTACATCACTGTCATTTGTATTTCTTTTGTGACCCATGATGTCGAATGTCTTGCTGTGCCATTTGTGACCATTGCTATTTCTTCTGTGGAGAAATGTCTACCCGATTCCTTTATGCAAGTTCTTTTTTTTTTTTTTTTAGGTTTTTTGAGACAGGGTTTCTCTTTATAGCCCTGGCTGTCCTGGCACTCACTTTGTAGACCAGGCTGGCCTCGAACTCAGAAATCCGCCTGCCTCTGCCTCCCGAGTGCTGGGATTAAAGGTGTGCGCCACCACGCCCGGCTTATGCAAGTTCTTTAAGCTTCTTCAGATATATTTGGCTAAGTTCCCCCCATGCAATCATGGCTCTGGTGCCCAGGACTCTCCCATCAGAGGGGAAGTCCCTGGAGAGGGCGTGGGAGGCAAGAAAGTCCAGGGAGTGAGCTCCGGTTTTGCTCTGGGCTTTCGTGGGCTCACGTTTCCTGAATAAGCATGAACTTCCCTGGCAGCGGGGCTTGGCTCACAGACCAACTTCATCCCTAGGAATTGGGAAAGTTTCACAGCACTCTCCCACTGGGCGGGCAGGAGTGGCCAGATCTACAATCCTTGACCCCAGTGCTCACCACCATTCCCCTTTCCCTCTTCCCCCAACCATGGGCAGTGGGAGGGGACAGTGTTCCCCTGAGACCTGACCAGTCTCCAGCCCTTGACCCAGCACTCTTTGAAGGATACCCGTTTTCATTCAGGCCATTGGATCAGCAAAGGGTCAAGGTACTGTTGGGTAGTAGGTGATGACTCAGAAGGCCATACCGAGGCCATTGCCAATCCCAGGGTCAGGCTGACCATGCTTGCCCCTCACAAGCAGCAACTTCAGCTAGTGGCTTGTCTTTAAAAAACCTGTCCAGGAGTCTTTGTTGTCTGCGTCCTGCCTCCCTCCACACATGGGAACCCACAGAGCACAGCTTGCTTGCTGTTACCCAATGAATACGTTAGGTTTGCTGGGCAGTGGTGGTGCATACCTTTAGTCCCAGCACTCAGGAAGCAGAGGCAGACAGATCTCTGTCGTTCAAGGCCAGACTGGTCTACAGAGTGAGTTCCAGGACAGCCAGGGCTACTGAACAGGGTTCTAAGAAATCCTGTCTCAGAAAATAATAACAAAAACCACGTAGGCGCTGCATCTCATGACCCCACTAACATCATGTGGATAGTTCAAGGTCTCTGTAGCGGAATGAATCACGTGCCAGTCAAACACAGGGCCCTGTACTGACAGGAACAGTTTGTCTTGGCTGCACAGTGGATCCACCTGAGAAACTAAGAAGAGGTAGAAACGGTTTTACCCGAAGACCTTGATTTGATTGCTCAGGTGTGCAGGCAGGGGAGGGAGCCAAGTCTCCTGGGATTTTTAAAGAATTACCCAGGTGACAGCAATGTGTATAGACCAGGGCTTATCAAACCTGGGCTTACACGCAGATCCCCTTCTCCAGCCGAGCTTTTGACTCACTAGAGCCACAGAAGGCCCTGGATTGGCACTTCTACCCAGAGGTGCCAGGATGTCTCTAGAACAGAGTCATGTACTTCTGGGAAGAGCGCTGAGGCAGAACTCAGCTCTGATGTAAGTAGTGACTGGAGGGAGAAGGGGCAGTGCCTAGGCAAAAAAGGACAGCCTCTAAGTCAGACTCCACAGCGCTTACCAAGATGAGGAGGTGTCTGACATTGGAACTGTGAGGCCAGAAATTGAGCCCCAGTCTCCTGCTCTGTTCAATGGAAACATTCTTTACAGGGGCAGGAGTGGGGCCAGCCAAGCCATCACCCTCTCTACTGGGAATAATACTACAGCCTCCCCCTACCCCTTAGGCTCCTGGGCCTCTCAACCCACCACTGTGCTTCCCACCAGCAGCCACAAGACTGCTTCAGGGATCACTGGACCACGTTGCTTCCTTGCTGAAATCGTCCCAGGAATTTCAAAGCCCATCAGCAAAAGAGATGGAATTCTGCACCCAATGATCATACCCTTCTGCAGTGGACAGGAGGTTTCCACACTTGGGACTGTGACTGGTGCCATGATTGCAGGCAGGCTGTGCTCCCCGCTCACTGCTTTTGGCTAGGAACCAAGCAGGAGGCAAGCCTGGAGCTGGGAGACTATGGGATCTCTGGCCTTAAGGCCTCAGAGCTTGTGGTGGTTTGAATGGGTATGGCCCATAGACTCATGTGTTTGAATACTTGTTTCATAGGGAGTGGCACTATTAGGAGGTGTGCCTTTGTCAGAGAAACTGTGTCACTAGGGGGGTAGGCTTTGAGGTCTCAAAAGCTCAAGCCTGTTCTCTTCCAGCTGCCTGAGGATCCGGCTGTAGAACTCTCAGCTCCTCCAGCACCATGTCTGCCTGCATGCTGCCATGCTTTCTACCATGATGATAATGGACTGAACCTCTGAACTGTAAGCCAGCCCCAATTCAATGTTGTCCTTTATAAGAGTTGCCAAGTTAAAAAACAAAACAAACAAACAAACAAAAAAAGAGCTGCGTGTGGTGGTGTTTGCCTTTAATCCCAGCACTTAGGAGGCAGAGACCTGCAGATCTCTGAGTTCAAGACCAGCCTGGTCTATAAAGTGGATTCCAGGACAGTCAGAGTTACACAGAGAAACTTGTCTCAAAGCACAAAAATGATATAGATAGATACATAGATAGATAGAAGATAAATAATTGATAGATGATAGATACATAGATAGTAGATAGATAGATGATAGGTGATAATAGATAGATGGTAGATAATAGATAGATGATTGATTGATAGATGATTGATAGATAGATAGATAGATAGATGATAGATAATAGATGATAGGTAGATAAATGATAGATAATAGATAGATAGATGATTGATAATAGACAGACAGACATATGATAGGTAGACAGACAGATGATAGATAGGTAGACAGACAGATAATAGGTAGACAGACAGACAGATGGATGCAGTAGTCACTGTGTCTCTTTGCAGCACTAGGAATCCTTAGATTTCCACAGGATTCCTACTCAGGGGTCTACAAAACCCCCACCAAACTTTTCCTGCCCCACAGCCAGCTTTATTTAAACCCTCGCAGTCACTAGCAAACGTCCCCTTATCTGAAGAGCATCCATAGTCCCAGCCTGTCATTCCAGGTAAGGAATAGACCACGGTGCTGGGACACTGGGGAGCGCACATCATCCCAGGCTGTCCCCTACTATTTGGTAGGAGTGGTTTATTGAGGCAATGTGCCAGGAGCAGTGAATTGGGAGGGACGTTGGACAGAGAAGAGGGGACAGAGGGGACGGTTTCAGCTGCCACTCTAGGAAAATGGCTGTATCCATGGTGTCCCAGCCTTCTGCATGGACCCAAATAGGCCAAAGCCTGATGCACAGCTCTGCTGAATGTGTGGGCAGAGTCCCACCTCCCTCCCACACATCTGTGTGCTGATCTCTGGGACCTGTGACTAAGCCAGCTTATATGGGAAAGGGGGCCTGGCAGATGTGCATAAAGGAAGGCTCCCAGATGGGGTGATGATCCTGGATTATGGAGGCTTGCCCAAGGTCAGATGAAGGTTTTCTGTTAGGGAGGGGAGGGGCAGAAACGGGGATACGATGGCTGAGCCCAGGCAGGGAGTACAGCTGGCCCCCAGAAGCCTGAGAAGACCGGAGAGTACATTCTCCCTAGATTCTACAGAGTGACTGCTGTCTGCATACATCTGGACGACTGTTCAGAGAACCCTACCCCAGACTTCTGACATGCACAGGGGCCACAACCTACCAGATCTTTAGTCATGTGATCATAGGAACTGAACACTCCATGGACTGCTTCTTCAGGAACCTTCAGCCTCTCCCACCACCCTCCCTCACCTCCGGACACCCTGGGAATGAGTTATGAGGTCCTCAGAGTTTTCCTACCCTGCCTTCACTCTGCCTCGGTTTAAAAAGGGGTTCCCAGTGGCAAGGTGCCTGGCTTGGCTTGTGTGTGTGTGTGTGTGTGTGTGTGTGTGTGTGTGTGTGTGGTGGGGGGGAGATCCAGGACCTGGGAGCTGGCACCTTTGACCTTACTGTCTTCTCACTCTCTGCCAACAGCAGATTCTGAGTCCAGGTTCTGCTCATATGACAAGACACTACTGGCTTTGGAATTTATAAACAACCACTTGCTTATTTAGCTCATGATTCTGGAGGCTGAGAAGTCCTAGGACTCCACAGTCTGATGAGGGTCTCTATGCTATATTGGACCATGGCAGAAGAGAACGGGGTGGGAGGGCATCAGGCGCAACTGTATTACTTATTATTATTTTTAAAATCAGGACCTTAGTTCCACAGTAATAAGTAATTTATCACTTCTTATGGACTGTCTTAGTTAGGGCTTTACTGCTGTGAACAGACACCATGACCAAGGCAACTCTTATAAGGACAACATTTAACTGAGGCTGGCTTACAGGTTCAGAGGTTCAGTCCATTATCATCAAGGCAGGATCATGGCAGCATCCAGGCAGGCATGATGCAGGACAAGTTGAGAGTTCTACATCTTCATCTGAAGGCTGCTAGCAGAATACTGGCTTCCAGGCAGCTAGGACTAGGGTATTAAAGCCCACTCCCACAGTGACACACCTACTCCAACAAGGCCACACCTCCAAATAGTGCCACTCCCTGGGCCAAACATATACAAACCATCACAGACAGGGACCCTCTCGTCAGTGTTGCTACAAGGGTAATTTAATTTTAATTTTAATTTTAATTTTAATTTTAATTTCTAACTTGAGTTTAGACAGTCCTTTCAAACCATAGTATACTCTTCATTTAAAAACTGACCAGTCAGGTGTGGTGCTACATGGTTTTGTTACAAGGACTCAAAAGACTGAGACAGAAGGATGGTATGTTTGAAGCTGGCCTGGACTACAGAATGAGACTCTGTCAGAAACACAAGAAAAACCATCCTAGTTACTATTCTATTGCTGTGAAGAGACACCATGGTCAAGGCAACATATAAAGGAAACATTTCCTTGGGAGCTTGCTTACAGTTTCAGAGTGTTAGCCCATGCCCATCATGGAGGGGAGTGTGGTGGCAAGCAGGTAGGCATGGCTCTGAAGTCGTAGCTAAGAAGTCACATCTTCATCTGCAGGCAGCAAGAGCAAAAATGGGCACTGTGAGAGTTTGTGAAACCTCAAAGCCCACCCCCACTGTCATAGCTCCTCTAACAAGGCAACGCCTCCTAAGCCTTCCTAAGCAGTTCAGCTGGGGACCAAACATTCAAATAGACGAGCCTATGGAGGCCATCCTCACTCAAACCATCACACCACCTCAAGCCAAAACAGTCATTTGTGTCATCCAAGCTAGACAGGACGTAGTGATCCTCTACATTGTGTATATTTAAACTTGAAGTCCCTGCCCATGCTCCTTCAGGGAGCTCAAGGCGGGACAGCATCCCCAGACGATGGAAGCTGGCCTTTGGTCCTCTCCATATTAGTCATTGACTATGGACTGACTACCCAGGTGCCCCAGTGACCAAGCAAGTCCTGAGTATGAGCCCTGGGCAGCAGAACACACAGATCTTAAAAAAAGGATGCTGATAGCCGGGCGTGGTGGCGCACGCCTTTAATCCCAGCACTCGGGAGGCAGAGGCAGGTGGATTTCTGAGTTCGAGGCCAGCCTGGTCTACAAAGTGAGTTCCAGGACAGCCAGGGCTATACAGAGAAACCCTGTCTCGAAAAACCAAAAAAAAAAAAAAAAAAGGATGCTGATGTCTCTGGAAAAGAGGGATTCGGGTGTGTGTGTGTGTGTGTGTGTGTGTGTGTGTGTGTGTGTGTGTTATTCGCCACAGAAGGCTACAGCATTCATCTGGACAAGGGATGGACCCCACAGGGAATAAGCCAAATATGGTTCTCCAGAAAATGGCTTTAGGAACATCAGCTAGATACCAGCAAAGGCACCCGCCTGCTGATGTTGGAGTTTGTGGTTTTCTAGAGGCCAGGAAAAGGCTGTATTTCCATCAGGAAAAAATACAAGGGCTTTCCACATCGAAGTTCTATGGTAGTCAAAAGGGGCCTGCTAGGCCGGGTTCCTGGAACTCAGAGCTGAGAGAGGTGGCTGAGTCCCAGCCTGGGCATCAGGCCAGGCTGAGCAGATCTCTAAACCCTGGCATAACCCTGCCGACACAACTCAGAGGAGGCACCACCTCCACCATCTTCTTCCCACCCTTTTCCAACAACATTTTCATTCCTCCTATTTTCTCTCCTGGCATTTCTCTTTCCCTCCTCTCAACTCAAGAATGCCAAGAGCCCATAAGCCCTTGGGGCATTGCTCAGCTCCAAAGATCTCAGGCACAAAGAAGAAGAGCCTCATTGTGGCCTGAAGGAAAGGCTGGAGCTAAGGAAAGAGATTTATATCCAAGGTGGCAAGCTTTCCTGGTACAGGATCTGGCAGTGAATATTCAGCCTCTTCAGGCCAAAGAGAAGGGTCTCCGCACCAACCACGATCCTCCTCTGCCACTGCAGCTCAAAACTAGCATTTCATGCAGCATGGAAATGTAATCTGACTATTCAAATAAAACTTTATTGACATGAACAAGCAGAGGTGCCCCAGTGACCAAGCAAGTCCAGATTTGACTGATGGGCATAGTTTATAGCCCCGCAGTTTGCGCGTTCACAGAAGACAATTTAGGGCTAAAGGATGACACACAGATTTCAATTCTCCTGCCAACTCATGTTACTCCCCTAGTGACTTCGTGGATGGTTGTGTTAAGAATTCTGGGGAAGGTGGCATCGCTGTGTAATTGACCATGGAGAAGACAGGGGCAGCATCAGGACCTCAAGTCAACCTCTTGATTAACACTCACAATGCTAAGCAAACACCTGGATCCCAGAGAGGGTAATTGACTTGCCCACGGCCACACAGCTGCATCAGGAATATCTCTGCAGCGGGTGGAAAGCATCAATTGTCTTTTTGCCAGATCAATACACATCTGAGCTCAACAACCATTGCCCTGGCCATCCTGCAACAAGGTTTCTGCTTTGCCCACTTGAGAGCAAAAAAGTCAAAGCCCTCTCCAGTCCTTTGATTTTCAAGAACTGATGTTCGGAAGCATTCACGCCTGTGAAAAGACATCTCTCTCCCTTTGACATCTGAAAAATGAAGAGGCTGGCTTGCATGAGAGGCTGTTGGCTGTTTGTTGGGGGTTGGCAAAGTGGCCCCACCATAGCCAGGTTTCCATTTATAACAGGAAATGCTTCTCTATCATGAGTTCCACAGGCAAAAGTTGATCTGAAGAACATTCCGGTGCATCGGGCTCTGGTTTACCTCACCCTGTGTCTATTTCTGAAGAGTCTTAAAGGTTTTAACTATCCGGAGAACTGCCCAGCTCTTTCATTAGGGCAAGTGAGTTAAGCAACTTAGCAAGAACTTCTCAGCAGGATTCAGGTGGGAGTTTCATAGAATCCACAGTCCTGGAAACAAAATCTTTTCTGTTAACATATCAGTCAGTCCAGTCCATGTAGCCAGAACCTGTAAGGTGTGAAAGCCCCGAAGCCTTTGGGGCTGTCGCGTGCCCCACTGGTAAGGGTTGAGCCAAGTGCAGAGGTAGCAATTAACGAGTGACTGCAGAAAGTCATGAGGCCCAGGTCAGCTCTAGGATCTTTTATAACTTCAGAAGCCAGGCCAGGCGTTACCCACAGCTGCCTCTTGAACTCTTGCATCTATCTCTCTCTGTCTGAGAGTAGTCGCTGTGTCCCCCTTCACACTCGTCCAAGCCAGATGGGCCACAAATGACTCCTGTGATAGCCTCCAAACAGCCCAGGTGGGCCTTGAACTCTTCCTGATACTTCGGCATTGATTACAGGTGTGCGCTACCACACCTGGTTTGGAATCATACAACTTGGTGTCACTTCTCAGAAGGTCTGGGGGAGGGGCATGGGAGTCCTATTTCCTGATTTCCTAACACGCCCCCTTTATCAGTGCTCCTTCCCCGTTTCACAGATTCAGCCCCATGCCCTGGGTGTGTCTCTCAAAGAGCCAGTGCCCAGATGTTGTCTCTGAAATAGTCTCAACCGGCTACATGTTTGTCCCTTTCCTCACAGAGGGGTCAGAGGGTTTAACATGCTGGTTGCTTTGGGGGTGGAACTTCTAGCTGTCCAATTTAGATCTGTGGGTCTGAGACGGTAGTGGCAGCGGCAGTCTTCTGTTGACTGCTCTGGATGTTCCTCCACTCATGACTCCTTTCTAGCCACTATCTTTCTCCTGACCAACCCACTGCTACAGACATTGACCCAGGGCAACCAATCAGAATCATCTATCTTCTTGGTCACTATGATTGATTCAATCAGGTCAGGGATTGGTTCAATCCCGGACCTCGTGAAGTTGCTAGAGGATCGTGGAAAGGCTACACAGAAAACGTGGAAACAACCAGAAGCGTGGCTGCTATTTTGCATGGCATGGGAATAGAGTGGAATAAAGGTAAATAGAAGCAAGGTAGGATGAGGTTTGTGTGTGTGTGCACATGAGAAACAGAGAGAGAGAAGTGGAAAGAAACCAAGAGCAAAGGAGAGGAACACAGAGCAGAGAGGGTGCGTGCCTCACCAGAGCCGCTGGAGCCAGCTTTGCGTGAGCGTTATTGCTGGAGTCTTATCACTGGAGTCAACGCACTCCCTGTGTGCTTGAATTGGATTTCTCACACTTGCAACAAAGGGATCTTGACAAGGAGGCAATTTGCAGTTGTGCCCAGCCCCGAAGCTACTTATCCTGATGATGCCAAGACGTCCTGTATTACCCTTTCCCCCACCCAGCTCCTACAAAAGACACCAAAGGAGAACAGTGTCCCTATGCTTCCAGTACTACACAGTGTTGCACCGCAACAAGCAGAAGTAAAAATAGCTGTGACTATTAATAAATTGGCCAAAAGACTTTATTAGTGACCTTTGAGCCATTCCAGAATAGCAGAGGATTTGAGAAACCAACAATTAATGTCAGATGGTGTCTTAATGTGGGATCAGATGACAAAAGGAGACCCAAAGTACATGGTCATTAGCTAAAGGGATAAGAACTGAATCCCTCAACACGTAGAAATTGGCGCACCCTGCACTGGTGGTACCTAGCCTGTTACCGTTTCGCCTGTCTGTTAACAAGCATTTACTTAGAATCTCATCTCAACTTCCCTTGAAGCAAACATTGAGATGGCGGGTGTGTCGGTGTCTACTAAGCTGCTTGGGCTGACTTTCCCAACTCTTCATTCCATAGCTCTGTTTCCAGCAGAATTCACTTAACAACACGTAACAGGACACTGCAGTAACAGTGGCTTGGAGAATTACAGACACAGTTATTTCATGCACTAGGAATGTGGCTCAGTTTAGTGTAGCAGCCAGTGACACTAAGAACCATGGTTACCCCCCTCCTGCTCCCTCCTATCAACCCTGCAGCACCAGCTTCTGTGTGTTGGTTTGCCATCTTCTTGCTTATCACTCAGAGTCACAAAAGAGACGCTCATCTCCAGATATCACAGCACATGCAAGATCAGTGGTAGAGGTTCTTGGAGCTCACTCCTCTCTATCCGTTCTGCCATTTCACTGAGTTCCTGCCAAGTTCCAGCTGCCTCTTCCTAGGGCTTTCTCATCCCACCACAGGAGACTGTCTGCAAGTTTAGGATTAGGAATACTAAAGGATCTGTTTCTCCCACGAGGAATCCCCAGCCAACAACTGCAAAGGTGTTGGTATAATGGATAATGTTGACTGTCCATCTGATTGGATATGCCTTTGGGGGTGGGTGTGTGGTTCTAAGAAGGATTAACTGAGTGGCAGCACCTTCTCATGGCAATCTAGAAATTAAGAGGTCCTAAGGTGGGGCCAGGGCCAGGGCCAGGGGAGGGGGGCAGGGGGACAGTACTGCTAGCCAGCCCTTGCTTCTTGATGGTGAATGCATCTACGCTGCTGCTGCTGCTGCTGCTGCTGCTGCTGCCGCCAACCTCAGAAAACATCAGACTCCAGCTTCTTCAGATTCTCAACAGTGACTCTCCAGAAACCATCCAGTGTTCAGCATCACTAGAACTGCTGGGGCATCTAACCTGATGAACTGTCCAGCTAATGGGTTCTCAGCCTCTCCAGTGTGAAGTCAGCCATTGTAACTACCTACCCACTATCACATAAGCGAATTGAATTAGTAATGTCTACTCACCCGGTCAGTTCTGTCCCTCTAGTGAATCCTGACTAACATTGATGCCCTGGCTTTCTTGGGGATGACTGTAAGGAGGGTGATTTACACCGTTTCCAAGGATGTTTCTGTCTTACGAAGCTCATGTCACCCACAGCAGCAGCTGAACCTCTGTCTGCTACTAACCCCACTTCCCCGCTTCTCTCTCCTACACGTATCTCTGGGGTTGTGTCCCAGACTACCTGCCTTGCACTCTGTGTGTCAAGCAGTCAGGGGAGTCAGACAATGAGCTTCTGGTGGGCAGAGAGGCTTCTGAAAGTTGGAGCCCCCAAAATGAACATGATGTATAAGTGTTACTAAGCAAGGAACTTGCAGAGCACCAGGTTCTGGTCAAGAACTGGAAATCAGTGGCTAACTATGAGGTGGATGCCGTGCCTGAAGGAGCTGCCAGAGACAACAAACCATATGAAAGCAAGTGTAGGGATGGCAGAGTGAGGAGCCTTGGGAAGCTCTCTGTAAGATGAGCTGGGAAGACCACAGTGCAACTTTCTGCAGGTTTATGCAACAACAACTTATAGCAAGGGCAGGAGACAGAAATAAACAAGGCACTGACCTTGTTTCAAAGAGGTTTAGAAAAAGGAAGGAAGGAAGGAAGGAAGGAAGGAAGGAAGGAAGGAAGGAAGAAAGGAAGGAAGGAAGGAAGGAAGGAAGAGAAGGAGGGGGAGAGGGAGAGAGAGAGAGAAAGGAAGAAAGAAAGAAAGAAAGAAAGAAAGAAAGAAAGAAAGAAAGAGAGAGAGAGAGAGAGAGAGAGAGAGAGAGGGAGGGAGGGAGGGAGGGAGGGAGGGAGGGAGGGAGGGAGGGAGGGAGAGAGAGAGAGAAAGAAAGAAAGAAAGAAAGAAAGAAAGAAAGAAAGAAAGAAAGAAAGAAAGGAAGGAAGGAAGAAAGAAAACGAACGCATGGACACATATGCATATTGGTTAGATCCACATTTCAGCAGGCTGGCTGGCTTCCTGCCTCTGCCTCTAAGTGCTAGAATTTAAGGTACATGCCACCATACCTGGCCAACTGCAGCCTGATCTTTTTGTTGTTTTGTTTGTTTGTTTGTTTGTTTGTTTGTTTGTTTTTGAGATAGGGTTTCTTCCTTGTATAGCCCTGGCTGTCCTGGGATTAGCTCTGTAGACCAGGCTGGCCTCGAACTCACAGGGGCCTCTGCCTCCTGAGTGCTGAGATTAAAGGCATGTGCTGCCTCCTTCTGTTTTGCAGTCTGATCTTCTGGAGGCATTTTCTCAACTGACTTTTCCTCTTCGGAGATGACTCTAGTTTGAGTCAGGTTGTCAGAAAACTAGCCAGCACACCAGCTTTCTGTAGGTTTGGGGATCTAGACTGAGGTCCTTACGCTGTGATCTAATGAGCACATCACCTAGTGAACCATCTCCCAGCCCTTCTGTGACCCTTCTGTGACACATGCTTTGTTGCTCATTGCTATCTAAGCCAGGACAGCTGGCCCCTGACTTTCCAGGCATTCTCCTGTCCAGTTCTCCATGGGCTGCTTGGCCAGGGAGCTGGTCAGGTAGAGCCCTGTGCACTGTCCTCCTTGCTCCTCTTCAGCAACAGAAATGAGGAGGGCCTTGTCCTCATGCCTGCTGTCTTCTAGTTCCTCTCCAGTGCCTCCCATGGACAGACTCTCTCTATGGAAGGCAGCTTGCTGCTATGTCTGTGCCATCTCCAGCCGTCCTGGCAGCCAGCAGAGCACAGAGGGCTGCGGATATCACAGGGCAGATGGCGGGTGGAGGGGAACTCTGTGGATGGGGGTGCTGGAGTCAGATGAATGAGAGAGGGAGAGAGAGAGAGAGAGAGAGAGAGAGGCAGAGGTGGGAACGTGCTCTTCCGTGCTCCATTCGGAGAATGAACCAGGTTCTGATGTCCCCTCAGCTCATTCTTCCGTACCTCGGGTTCCAGCTCTGTGCTAGGCACACCCAGCCTCCCCTGCTGCCTTGCTGTGACTTCTATGACCTCACAGGGTGCCACCTCAGTGATTCCGATCCCACATGCTCTCCCTAATAGCCATCTCACCCTCCAGCCTCACTGCCGGCAGCCCTGGGTGCAGCCCTCGGGTGGGCAGGCGTGTCTGTGCAGAGCAAGCATTTCTCAGCGCCACTCTTCTCTTGAAATGTGCTCAGCGTCTTAATGGAATGATCCCTTCCAGAAAATGGACTAGCACCCGAAATAAATTATCCAGAAAAACAAGACCTCTTTCTCTACCATGAATGAGACTGAAGAGCTCATTAGCCTAAGGAATAAATCGTGTTTTCTAGTGTGTGAAGCCAGAAGCCAGAACCATGAATATTCATAAGCATGCTTCTGAAATGAGGGGTGGGGAGCCTTCTTTTAGGCACCACTGATTTGAAGGAAAGGTATCCTAACATTAGACAGGCTGGTTGACCCCAAACAAAGGGTACTGATGGCCCTTTGGTGAGAATTTATACAATGTTAATTGCTTAATTATACCAAAGTTAATTTCAAGTAAAGGCAATAGGAAAAATTGGCCAAATTAGGACCTAAGCCTGAGACCAAGGATGCCTATGGGTGGTTTTATAAACTGTGTTCCTAACTGTAACAGTCTCATGGGGACCATGCCAACATGGGGAGGGTGCTGCCATGGCTTGGACTTTGAATACTGCCCAGAGGCCTGTTCTGTGTGTCAAAGACTCAGTTCCTGGATGGCAGTGTTGGGAGGTGGTACAGCCATTAGGAGGGAGGTCTAATAAGAAGTCCTTGTGTTGTTTAGGGTATGCCTGAAGGGAGGAGAGGGCGGGCGGGGTCCTTGGTTTCTTCTCCTTTCTCTTTGGCTTCCTGGTCATAAGAAAACCAGATGTCTCTACCACATACTCCTTGCCATTATTGCCTGGCACACCTTTCTGAGGGCCAAAGCAGTGGGACCCCCAAGCCTGTGAGCTCATGTACCATCTTCTCTTATTAAATCCATCATTTAAGGTGCCTTGTTATAGTAATGGAGAACTAAAGGGTATGGACCAGTCACCTCCCAGGTCCCTCGGACCTAGCCTTGCCTTCCCGCCCTCCCTGGGTTGTGTAGGTTTAGTTTACTTTTCTTCACAGTTGGGCTAAGCCAAGGCTCTCAGCCATGACTGCACAACCCCAGGGGCTTCTTGATAGCAGGTTCACCAGTCCAAACTTCAGGTCACTGACCACAGAAGTCTCTAGGGCCACACTTGGCCTGAGTGGTTTCGTTCCTAGAGTGGTTTCACTCAGCACACAGCCAGGGCAGATGCAGCAGCTGGTGTCTGAGGTGCTACTGTGGTTCTCCTGCTTCCCTGAGGACGAGCCTCCCCAGAGAAAGGGAAGTCTGCTCATGGAGCCTTGATTCCACAGAAGTATAACATTTCTATCCTCTCTTTTTGTTTTGTTCTCTTGAATCATTGGCTTCAGGGGCATTCCTGCTTAGAGCCCAGCTTCTTTGCCACATGGAGAAAGCATGCTAAGTAGGTCGGTAAGTGGCTCAGCTGATCTCTCAGAATCTCTGCAAACTATGTAGGAGAAGCATCCATAAGGCCCAGTCCAAGAGAACATTCAGGTGACCCCAATCCCAGTTGACACCGAGGAGCAACCACAGGGATCAGTACCCTGTTGTACTTGGGCCAATTCTGGCCACACCTGGAACAAACCATGAGTAGCAGTAACAGATGGAGACCTTAACCAGAGGGCTGTGCAGTAATTGTTGATTGAGCAGAGAATGGACTGGAATGGACAAGAATCCACTGGATCAAAGGGGGAGTCCAGGAGGAAGCATTCGGGGAAAAGCACACACCGTCTCCAACAGAAAAGAACGCTGGTACAGCGTACGTAGATCTGAAACATCTCCCACTAAGATTCAGGTACTAAAGGCTTGGCACCCAGTCTAGGCACTAAAGGTGGATCTTTTAATTGGAAGGGCCTAGGAGAAAGAAGTTAGGAGTGTGCCCTTACAAGGGAGATTGGGGCCTCCCTCTCTTTAACTTCCAGGTTGCCCACAGATCTCTTTGGTCACATGTTCCCACCATGATGTGTTTGTCGTACTGTACACTCAGAGCAATAGGACCAAGAGACCATGAACTGAGAGTGTTATCCAAACCGAACCTTTCTTCTTTATAACGTGATCGTCTAATGTGTTTGTGTCACATCGACAGGAAGATTACTAACATGCGCTCGCTCCACTTCAGAGGAACGAGCTCCATCATCACTCTGGGCCCTGTCAGCTCCTGTGCTCCATCATACATCATAAAAAGAACCACAGGTTTGGGGGACAGGACAGCTCTGTAGGTAGAAGCCACCCATCCATGCAGTGGTCCCTTCCAGACTAAACAGGTTTTCTCTGTGTTTTCAATCTTGCTAGTTTTTCAACTTTTAAGTAACAATCTTATGTGTTGTAATCCATAGGGTTCATGGTCCCAAATGATCACTGTTTCCACGGGAAGGCAACTACAACCAACAGTCCATTTTTCAGAAGAGGCATCAGAAGGCTCAGAGAGGTTATTTGGTTCTGTTTAAATGGTGCAGTGTGTAACAGAAGAGATAAGAATTAAGCACAGAACCTTGGTCTAGTACAGATCACCTGCTGCCTGTAATATTACACTTTTTCTTTGTGTGGAGAGGAAAGGAAGAGGAGGACCCCCAACCTCCCCTCAATATTTACAATCCCTCTGTGGCTTGGTAACTTGAGTAATTGGCTTTCTGATACTGTAACAACATACCTGAGGCAGGGTACTTTATATGGAAAGCAGGTTCATCAACTCAGTCCTATAGGCTTATTAATATGGTGCTGGCATCTGTGTGACTCTAGAGATGAACCTCCTGGCATCACAGTAAATATGCATGAGAGACCACATGTTAAGACAGGAAGCAGCTGAACATGCTCCCAACAGCTTAATCTCTGAGAACTTATCCATTCCCTGAGACCAATAGTAATCCATCCTCAACACCAACCTTTCACCCATAATAGCCTTCAAATAGGCTCTAATTCTTACAAGTCCCACCACCCCACCATTGCCACACTGGAGACAGAGCTTCCAGATACCCCCAGGCCAGGCCTAAGCCATGGGGATAGCAGAAGCCTAATTTGCTCGAGGGAAGCGCTATATCCAACTAAAGCCACACTCCCCAGTCTTTCTCAGAGCTAGGTGTGGGCCTGCATCTAGTAGGAAGAGCACCTCAGTCCCACAAAGGTGCTCAGAGGGACCTGCAGGAAAAGCCTGCAGCTCATGTGACAGCTGGAGCTCCCACAGCTATGAAGAAACCTTAAAACTAGAAGCCACTTACTGCAGACAGTGGACTGAAAAGTTGTAACAAGCTTGGATCCCACCATGGATTGCCTACCTCTAAACTTCTTAACAAATTGGTTAATAAAGGTTTGACTGGTTAAAGGCCCATTTTAAGTCTCTGTTTGAGCTAACTTTAGTTCCAGAGTAATGAAGTTTACATATTGGTTAATTTTGAAATTGTAGTGGGAGCCCCATCTGATGGCACCATTCATTCTTAGGACATTGGACTCCTGTTTTCTGTGTCAGAAGGTGTGATGGTTTGTATATATGCTTGGCCCAGGGAAGGGCACTGTTGAAAGGTGTGGCCTTGTTGGAGTAGTGTGGCCTTGTGGGTGTGGGCTTTAAAACCTTGTCTTAGCTGCCTGGGAGTCAGTTAGTATTCTGCTAGCGGTCTTCAGATGAAGATGTAGAACTCTCAGCTCCTCCTGCACCATGCCTACCTGGACTCTCTCATATTTCCACCTTGATGATAAAGGACTAAATTTCTAAACCTGTAAGCCAGCCCCAATTAAATGTTGTCCTTATAAGAGTTGCCTTGGTCATGGTGTCTGTTCACAGCAGTAAAACTCTAAGACAGAAAGCAAGTCAGGTTCTGATGCTAATGTCATTTTTCCCTCACAGGAAGACTTAGCTGGTCTGGTGGAGAGCAGACATGCAACACACATTTGTTAAAACCCATAATAAGCATGTATTGGAGACAGAATCCCCAGAGCAGCAGGTCTGGGAAGCTGGAACATGTGAGGTGTTTATCACATGTGAGTCTCCACCCTTGGGAATGGACTGACGACCAACCTGAAAGGTCTAGAATCTATGACGTCATTCTTGTGCTCTCCTCACACGATGCCTTCCTTCCAGCATGGTCTCACCTGCCCTTGCCAGGTCTCACCCTCCATCTCCGTCATCTCTACCTCCAGAACTGTAAGCATTAAGGCTCAATTCTCCCTACCCAGGCAGCACCAACAGATGGACAGGTGGACCAAAATATGTGTAACTATCACCCTATCTACTTCTGGCAACTTCACTTACGTGTTCAGTGTTCAGGCTCCCTTTAAAATTATGTCACGCAAATGACCTTTGTTAGTTCAGGGGGAGCAAGAAGCCTCAACTGATAGCCAGAGAAGATTGGCCCCAGCCCTACTCCTTGGTTCCGTTAGCTCCTATCTCCTCCGATGGCCTCACTCTTGCCTTGGACCTGATGTGACTCAAGCTACAATGTTAACGATGGTTGTGTGGCATGCACCCTGAGATTTTTTTCCCTGCCAAGAGCCTGTGCCCTGTGGTAAGAAGAGCACCCAAGTCTTGCAGGAGCATCCAAAAGCCTGAATCAAGGGACCTGCAGGAAAAGCCTGCAACTCATGCAATGGCCGGAGTTCAAGGCCCCACAATAAAGCTGTATGGAATGAATACAATGAAGCCACCTTGAGGCCTGGCCCAGAGAAGTCAGGTCCACTCTCTTAAGCTCATTCTCCTACAGCCAGACCAGTCTCCTGGATATAAAGCAAAGCGTGCTGATGAGAACCACGAAGATGGTGGGGTCGTTTGTATGGCAGCAGAGCCGACTAACAGTATCAATGACTAACAGTATCAATCCGAGAACTGACTGTACAAAAGAATCAGCGCCATCCTGCTCACCCGCCTTTCCCTCATGCCTCCCTCCTGGTCCCTGAGTCCTTAATCTCACTCAGAGCATCTACTTCCCCTCTACCCTCTCCCTTATCTTTTGGATCTCAGCCCTCCAGGTTAGAGTGGCCTTCCTGCTGTGGCACAGCAGGTCAACTCTCTTGGGTACTGTCTTAGTCAGGGTTTCTATTCCTGCACAAACATCATGACCAAGAAGCAAGTTGGGGAGGAAAGGGTTTATTCAGCTTACACTTCCATACTGCTGTTCATCACCAAAGGAAGTCAGGACTGGAACTCAGACAGGTCAGGGAGCAGGAGCTGATGCAGAGGCCATGGAGGGATGTTCTTTACTGGCTTGCCTCCTCTGGCTTACTCAGCCTACTCTCTTATAGAACCAAGACTACCAGCCCAGGGATGGTCCCACCCACAAGAGGGGCCTTTCCCCCTTGATCACTAATTGAGAAAATGCCTTACAGTTGGATCTCATGGAGGCATTTCCTCAACTGAAGCTCCTTTCTCTGTGATAACTCCAGCTGTGTCAAGTTGACACAAAAATAGCCAGTACAGGTACCCACCATGAGCTTCCAGAACTGTAAATCAGACCCTAGCCTTTCTCTCTGAGACCTTCCTATGGGCTTTAGCTTGGGTAGCATCCATGCGCCTAACAGGGGCATGTCCAGGGGCTCCCGAATGCACCTGCCCTTCCATTTTCTGGGCCATACTCTCCACCTTGAAGTTGTCTTGGGCCAACTCCCCCATGCTGAGTTTTTTGCTTGCTTCCCAGATGCTTGCCTGACTTCCACGAAGCCAGGTGTTCATGGTGCTGCCCAACTGAAAGGTCAGATAACATCTTTAGCTCAAGGTCAACTCTTTAGGGTACTGGTCAGATGCCTCTGGATCTGGGGGTAAGGATGAAAATGAAGGAGATGGAGAACAGTATGGACGCTCCTCCAAAAGCTCAAAGTAGAACCACCATATGATTGATGTAGGGTCTCAGTTCAGGGTAGACCTCCAACTGATTGAAACCTGCACCGCCTGTTCACCACAGTACTGTTCCCAACAGATGGTACGGAGCCAGCATAGTTTCCATGTGGAAATGGAAGCAAGGTGTTACTTACACAACAAAATACTATTCAGCCTTTAAAAGAGAAACCCTGAGCCTGGAGAGATGGTTCAGTGGTTAAGAACACTTGACCGTTCTTGCAAAGGACCAGGGTTCAGTTCCCAGCACCCACAAGGCAGCTTACAACTGCCTATAATTGCAGTTTCAGCAAATCCAATACCTTCTTCTAGCCTTCTAAGGCCTCCAAGGGCACCTGCCCACCCATGGTGCATATACAACCAAACAGGCACACATACATTTAAATAAATAAATAAATAAATAAATAAATAAATAAATATTTAAAGATAAGTAAATAATAAAAAGGAGATCCTGTCATTTGCTGCTATATAATCAACACCCAAGGACAAGCTAGGTCCATCCAGAACAGCAAAGCCATCTAATCTCACTTGTGATGCAGACTGGGGAAATGGACCCTGTAGCAGGAAATGAAATGGTACTCACTGAGGAGCACGGTACAGGGAGTGGGTGGAGTGCGAGGTGGGACAGCCAAAGTACACAAAGGGCCAGGAACACACAAGCAATAAATCCAAGATCTACTGTGCCACGTGGCCATCGCAGTTAATGCTAAGTATCATGTGTTTTAAAAATTACTGAAAGACTACATTTGAAATGTTCTCACTATTAAAAACAACAGCATATAAATACGAGACAATGGTTATGTGAATTAGCTTGATATAAGCATCCCATAAAGTCTGCCTCTGCCTAAATAAACATCACACTTGATCCTACAAACGTACTTGATTATTCTGTGTTCACTAAGAATTAGAGGTTAAGTAACCTCACTCACACAAAAGCAGCTTGTCTGGCTCCCCTGCCCCCAGAAAGAGCTCCCTGAGGGCAGGCCTGAGTTCACCTCCTAGAGACCTCTTAGCACATTCCCCAGCTCCAAAGCCTCCTTGTTTGTAGAGGCGCCTGACAGTGAGCTCAGCTCTGCCTAGGCAGGGGGGCTTGGCTTTCTAGAAAACTCAGAGTTGGGGGTGCCAGGGAAAAAGAAAAGGCAGGTGAGGACGAGGGTTGAGGGAAGAAAAATAGAAGGGACAAGACCAGTGAGGAGCGAAGAAAGCTAAAGATGGAGAGTGAGAGGGGAGTTGAGGACAAGAGAGGGACTCCGAGCTGAAAATGCCTGCCTGCACCAACACTTTCGGCTCTCACTCTTCCCAGCTCCGCTCAGGCGCTGTGTGCAGCTGGCTCAGGACCACGGTGCTGGTGCCAGAACAGAACCAAGAGTGGGAGAGTCGTGAGGCCCAGACGGGGCGTTCCTGACTGGTCCAGACGCAGGACGCAGGCCTCAGGGCCTGTTGCTCCCCTCCAGCTGCCAAGGATTCTAAGAAGCCATGGCCGAGGACGGGTGGCAGAGGACTGAGTTGGAGGACAGAGGGAAGCCCTTGGCATCCTGCAGGGGGAACGTTCTAGCCTAGGCTTAAGGACCCATTCCTCCAGGGAACAGGGACGCTGCACCCACATCTGGAGCAGCCCAGGACACCAGGCTTTGTCCAAAGAGGCTGACTCCAAGCCTCAGGCACAGCTGCCTGCTTCCCTAAGCCCCTAGCCTTCGGAATTACCCTGGGCCAGAATGAAGGCAATTCTGGGTTGCTGTAGCTGTATGGTATTCAGAGTTCTCACAGGAATTCTGAGAGGCAGGTATGAAACTGGGACCCACCGGGTGCATCAAAACTCCACAAACCGGCCTGTAGAGAAGTGGTTTCTCAACCTGTGGGTCGCGGCCCCTTTGGAGGTCAACTTTTTTTTTTTAAACAGGGGTCATCTCCCCACCCCCCATATAAGCACACAGATACTTACACTACGGGTCATAACAATGACAAAAATCACAGTTACGAAGTAGCAACAAAATAATCTTATGTTGGGGGTCACAACTCCCCTGAAGAACTGTATTAAAGGACCACACCATTCGGAATGTTGAGAACCATGGCTGTAGAACCAGAGGGTAACTGCCTCTGCGTGTGCTGGCCTCTGTCCTGATGCCCAGAACAGTAAAGCACAGGCCATAGATTAGAGGAGTCACACTTCCATAAATCCTTTTTAATTGAATCTCATAAATTTAAAATTTTAACTTTCATAGATGATTTATTTACATGCTATAGAACTTTTTTTTCTTCTTCTTTTTCTCCCCCTAAAAATATCTCCTTAGCTCAAATTGAATGGTGGACAGGACCAGAGAGTTCACGAGCCCTGAAGCAGACCTGTGTTACCAGGAAGAAAAACTTTAAAGACAAGTCAACTCTTGGACATTGTATTTAGACAAGTCATGTGACATTACAATGGCAGCCAAGCCACTAGACACAGTGGTGGCCAACTAGACACAATGGTGTCTAGTAGACCCAACACTACCCACGTGGAGTGACATTGAGCCCCATAGCACACAACATGGAGTAAGCTACAGCCTGGTTACATGAGTCAGTGTTGGATTGAGGATTTGAAAAATGGGTCTGTAGCCTTAGAAGATTTGAGAAGCAGTCATTTAAATCATTCTTTTGGTCCCTAGGGAGGATCTGAATCTGCCCCCCATGATCTATAATCCTCCTCAAATCTACAAATCAACAGTGGTAATCACAGCAAACAAAACATTCTTAAGTGTGGAGGAAAATAAAAAGAGCTTAAAAGGAACACAGTAACTCTTTGGTGACGAATCCTTGAGTAGAGGCACAATGTATTTTCTCTCCTTGTGTTTGTCTGTTTTACTTAAGGAGAATTGTATAATAAAGAGACTTTTAGGGAGAATTAACACTAAGGATCTATGAAAAGGCAATATGGAAACCTACTCATAGGCGTATTAAAAATATCTTTAAAAAGTTTGAATGGAGATATCCTACACGGGGTGATAATGCCCTCCCAGAAACCATAGGTTATTAAACAAGAAGCAGAAGTGCCAGCTGTTGGTCAGAGTCCCCAAATTAAGACTGGCAGTTGTCATTGCTCTTGTCTGCCCACCAGAACGTGATGAGAGCCCATGGCCGAAGACACCACACAGTCCGCTTGAGTGGCTTGAAGAAATCAAGCTGAAGTTGACCTGGAAGCCTTCCCTCTAGGTAGCTTTCACAGTGCTGGAAGGTGCCATGGGAGCTACGGGGAGAGAAGCGCTATCAAGAGCCTCACCCTGCTTGAATTCTGCCAACTATGGTAATGACTGGCCTAGTAAGATGGACCTGTTGGTGCGATAGTGGCGCTGATGTTATGGGAAAACCACCCGTTCACTGTTTGGACCTAAGGCCCACTCTAGGACGGGACTCATGCTAGGGATCCCTATAGCCAAGCGCCTGGGCCTAAGAGGCCATAGGCCCCCAGGGAGGCCTGCTACTGTTATTTTGCTAAATAAGCATGGTATCAAGTTGTCTTTTAAAACACGTCTTTAACATTTATTTTGTTTTATGTGTGTAGGTGGTTTGCCTGCATATATATACACATATATATATACACATATATATATATCATGTGTATGACTGTTCCTTTCAGAAGTCTAATGGAAAGAGACATCAGATGGCCATGAGCCACCAGATGAGTACTGGGTAACAAACCCAGTTCTTCTGCAAAAGCAGCAGGCACTCCTAACCACGGAGCCATCTCTGGAGCCTCCAAACTACTTTCTAAATACTGACCTTAGCACCCATAGATGAGTGCAGCTTTCATCAGAGACACGTCTTTTTACAGTAGACAGTGGTGAATACAGAGACTCACAACTGAATGATGGAATGCTCAGCTCTCATTTGGACATATCACACATACACACACATGTATACACACACAGAGAGCAGGGAGGCAGGGGAGGGAGCTCAAGGGGTGGTGCATGCAGAAGAGGGGACAAGAAGATCCTAAGAGCCAGAGGTTGGAGAGGAGTGCAGTGAAATACTGTCTTCTGGATACTGCACGGTGAATACACTCATGAACTCACTGCAACCATGGTTACCTCCACAAGACTGGACCACTCTACATTTTATCTTGGAGGAGGGAAGTGCTCCTGAGAGACTCTTGACTGCTAATGGTGACTGAGAGAAGGGTTGTCACTCTCTTCATCGTGCTGCCCAGGTCCCAGTCGATAACATATTCATGAACTATTTATACTCTGGGCCACACACACTCATACACTCATACACATACACACTCATACACACACACCACTCATACACATACATACTCATATACACACACATATACACAGATATATACACACACATACACACTCATAACACACACCACTCATACACATACATACTCATATACACACACATACACACAGATATATACACACCCACACACACACTCATACACACACATACACACTCATACACACACACTCTCATACATAGACATACACATTCATGCACACACATACACACTCATACACATAAATACATACATACATACACACATGCACACGCACACATGCAAACACACACACACAAAATAGGAGCAAGAATTATTGGGAAGAAGTGTTTCAGCAGGAGAGGGGAAGAGATAAGAGCGTAGGGGGAGTTGCAAATGCCTGAAATTTATTACATACATATATTATACTGTCAGAGAATTTTTTAAATTTTAAAAAGAGACCTGTAAAAGAATCCTCTGGATGGTAAGTTTCACCATTGAATGACCTTCCCAGTGCCGCCCAAATCTTTGGGCAGGAAGTACTTCTTTATATTTAATCCGTGTCTAGAGAATTAAGGAAGAAGAAGACAAAATGAGAAACATCTGTTGTCCTTTTGGCTGCAGAAGCCCAGCTCTTGCCATTCTTGGCTGTTTTTAATGCTAGCGTCATGCTAGTGGTAGGATGCAGCAGGGTTAGGGATGCTGAGAATGGTCACCAGGTCATCAGCACAGGACCAAGAAAAGCAGACCGCTTCTGGTGTTGACCTCTCAATTCCAAGGCATCCCAGCAGCCAGCTGGTAAATGTCAGAGTCGTCCAGGAGTGGAAAGGCAACAGCACCCAGACTTCTAGGGAAAAGTCACAGTGTTGGTGGGCCCGGGCTCGGATCCTGACATGGTGATGATGGTCACACTTTGAAGCTTAGTAGAGCGACAGAGTTTGCTGACTCTGTTTTCTCCTACAACAACCTTGGGCCAGGAGTCTCAGAAGGCAAGGACGGTCATTTGTACAAAAGCTCCCGACACAGGCAGATACTGCTTTGACAGCTCTTCCCTCCAATGCTGGTGAACTGGCCAAGCTTGTTGCATTAATTACTTTTTCTTGCTGTGATAAAACACCATACCAAAAGCAACTCACGGAGAGTTTTGGCTTCCCTTTCCAGAGGGAGCTTCCACAATGGCAGGGGAGGCATGGCAGCGGTCAGGTAGAGCAGGGACCTGGAAAGCCATACACATCTTCAGCAGCAAACAAAGCAATGGGGAGCAAGGGCGGTGGACACGACGAGAACTGGAAATGTGGAGAAGTTAGGAACACTTGAAGCCTGCTCCCAGGGAAGAGCTTTCTCTAACAAAAGCTCCAGTTCTTGGAGGTTCCCTAAAGTCCCCTAAACTGCACCATTACAGGGGACCAAGTATTCAAATACGTGCACCTAGGAGGGACATTTCTCATTCAA
The DNA here is from genome assembly GCF_978045245.1 of Mus caroli. Classification (NCBI taxonomy): domain Eukaryota; kingdom Metazoa; phylum Chordata; class Mammalia; order Rodentia; family Muridae; genus Mus; species Mus caroli. The sequence continues at coordinate 35,820,561 of NW_028227257.1, read as the reverse complement.
AACATCACAGTCATGATCCTGTGCAAAGAGCTGGGGATGAACCCACCCCACTTGTGCCTAACCCTAGGAAACCCTTAAGGTGGAGAACAAACTAGCGAGCATTTTGTTTCTGGCTGCATCCCTCTATGAGACATATATCAGAGCACGTGTATCACAGCGTGTATCTCAATCCCAAACCCAGCCACAGCCCAAGTTCAGAATCTCCTTCGTTGGAGAGCTGTGCGGCTCACTTATGTGAGGGCGTGTATCTATTCATGTAAACTAGTTCAATGTAAAGGAAATTAGCGATTCAATCCCTCATTTGTCCTAACCACATATTGAATGCTAAGGAGCCACATATGGCAGACTTAATGTACAGCAAGATGAGCTAGGGCACTGCCGCTGTCACCAGAGGTCATTAGACAGGATTGTTATGATGGTTTCTGGGACCACACAGGTCACACGTAGGCAGAGACCTGTGGCCACTTGCAAAATGTGTCCTGGTCCCTCAGTGAAGAAACCAGAATTTCATCTCTGGCATTTAATGTCTGGCTATGGGAATGGGGAGGGAGGGCATTGCTCACGGGACTGCAGATGCCCCAGGACTCAGAATCTCAGGTAAGATTTTGGTGGCTCACCTGGAGCAGAGGGTGACATTCACAGATAATCACACCCAGAATAAAGTGGCCTGGGGTCAAATAAACGTCATCAAGTCGTTCCTTCCTGGGATGTTCTGTCACTGCAACAGTATAATGAAAACAGTGCTTGTCACACTATGCAGTTACAAAACTTCGGAAGGGCCTCGTGATATGTAATAACACTCAGTAAATACTGCCAATAACACCAGTGTGGCAATTGGACTGATTACCATTTATTAGTTATAATTAATATAATAATATTACTCAGCTGCCGCCTCCATCTCTGAAGGCATAGCTCCCAGTCTGCATCAGAAAATGTGCTCTCTCTCTCTCTCTCTCTCTCTCTCTCTCTCTCTCTCTCTCTCTCTCTCTCTCTCTCGGTGGAAGAATGAGGTCTCCAACCGTGCATTCCCCTCCAGCCTGGCCATTCACAAAGAAATCCCTGTATCCTGGCATGCCCAGAACATGTATCAAAGTGAGAACTTACAACTGTCTCTAAGAGATGTGCTTTCCTTGTTTCTGAAAAGGCGCTCACAGCTAGGCCACTCTCAGATGGAAGCGATACCTGTGGGATACATAGTGAGACAATAATCAAACAAAACAAACAATAACAAAACCTTCAGAGCAGCATCCAGACTATATTTGGTCTATATATCTGGGTACCATGGCCTCATCAATGTAGTTATTAATGAAGTTAGCCATTACCTCAGGCTGTATAGTGTATGCCGCGCCCCCTGACCCCCACATAGAAATTGAAGTCCAAAATCCCTATAGCAGCTGGTGAGGTGATGCAAATGAGGGGGCTCACCACTCACACTGAGGAGGACTGGGACCTAGGGCTAGCTGCTGAGTCCTGTCTCAGGGTATCAGGGTGGTTTATTTTTGGCCCCAGGCCTGAGAATATGGTATATTGGGGCTGCCAGACACATCAATTCTTTTTCAAGCAATACTGAAATTTAAATTTTTAGATGACATGGAAAGATCACATGATCTTACCAAATCATTAGTTTCCTTGGTCCATTATCTCTGCCTCCGGCTTCTCCAAGTGAAGACTCACTGGCTATAGAGAGGGCAGCTTATCAGGAACAGAGCCTCTCTGTGTACCTAGAGTGATGATGTGCTTACTGTAGCCCGAGTCAGAATTGCCTAGAGACGGGGAAGACGCAGACACTGAGCCCCACTTATCACAGATGCCACAATCATGGGTGCTTAGCTCCCTACATAGGCTGTGATATTTGCATAGAGCCTGCACATCCTCCTGCATACACCCAATCACCTCCAGGTCACTCCTAACATCTGATACAAGTACTGGCCTATAGATGGCTGTTATGCTGCCTTGTCACAGATACTGCCAACCAACAGCCCAACATAAAGCCCATGCACTTAACTGATCACTTACGAGAGTGTCTTGATGAATTTTTTTTAACTCAACTATACCATTCTTGAGAGTGAACGCTGTAGATGCCAGCCTCGTGTTGCAGTGTCAGAAGGTTGGACACACCTAGACGGACAATGGCACCTCTAACCTCTAATCACACGCTTTACACACAGACTAGGGATGATTTGTTTCTGTTTTCTGTCTGCAATTGGTTAAACCCTCAGATGTAGAACCCTCAGAAGCGCAGGGCTGACTGTACTATACTACTATAAGATACATATGGGCGCATATGCACACATATTTGTAAAACCCTAGAATAGGCCAAAGCCACCATCACAGATGCCAAGGGGCTAACAGGAGCTGCGTTGGGAATATGCTAGAAAGAGGAGACCCTGGAGTTCACCAGCCACTTCTGCAGACAACCAAACTAAGGCCTATAGGACTTCATTCATAGTAGAGAGTGCTGTACTGTCCTGTCTAAGGACCTGGCCCAGCCAGAACATGCTCACAAAAACCCTCATGTGAATAAACATCTCACCAGCCTAATTCAAACCACGCATCCTTATCCTAAGTCCCCAGTGAGTGTGACCTTATCTGAAAAAGTAGAATAATTAAGTTAAAGACTTAAAATCACCTTGCATATGGGCAGAGAACAGGTCAGAGAAGGGGGAAAGCCCAATTTCTTATTCATAAACTGACTCAGGCCCAAGCTGAGAGCCTCCTGGAGTTACCAGAAGCAGGAAGAAACCAGAAGACTCTCTCTGGAGCCTCTGGGGACAGCATGACCCTGGAACCTCTTGCTCTGGGGCTCATGGTCCCTGAAGTCTAAAAATACATTTTGATTGTTGAAAACTGGTCACTTCTTACAGTGACTCCAAGAATCTGATACACACTCAGTTGATGGCTGAAAGTGGGGAGAGGAGACAGGAAGAGCTTGGGAAAGTGGCAGGTGCTGAAGAAGGTAAGCCCAGAGTCAGGGCCTCTTAAACCACCCGTCTCTCCAGTGCAGCTGCTGTCCTCCGGTCTGTATTCCCAGACTGAGGTGTAACCTCAAAGCTCCTCCAAGATAGTCACTCCACTTCCATAAAGCTTGCTGGAAAGTGTTTGGGAACAAGAGTCCTCTTTTCAAATAGCTGTTACCCCATTATGTGCAGCACAAATTTGGGTCCCTCCAGCTGAGCCCTTGGAAATGCTCTGCCTTGCTCGAAACCTCTCCTTAATCAGAAGGGCTCCAGACAACCAAAGTGACTTAGCCACCTCCCAAGAGTCCCTCCTTCTGTTCCAAGAGGCCCATGGAGCAGGCTGTGCCCATACCGGCTTCTTTCCAGAATGGGATGCCCAACAAGTCCACGATGCACATTCCTTCTCCCCCACAGCGCTTAGCTCATGCTTTCAGAATCTCCCTGCCAGAGGGAAAAGATGACCTCAAGCCCATCTCAGACACTGTGTTCTCTGCCAAGGAAAGGCAAATCTGAGGGGATGGGGCACACAGCCGCGTTGCTCCTCAAGAGGCTAGAGAAACTCCAGGTGCCAAATTCACAGTCTTCCTGCTCTGAGAGGTGGGAAGGATTTGGAAAGAATCTCCGACCTCTTAAACTTCTGATACTTTTTTCTTTAAGCTTCAAGTATCTTCTGCATTTTTCTTTCCTTTGGGTGACATTCCACTCCAAGCACTTATCAACACCTGCTCTACTGACCAGTTAGTGCCTCAGCTTATGTCATGAGGGCCCTTTGTCCACTAGCCAGAGGGCAGACAGCTCCTTGAGCCTGGCCTAGAAAGCCTGTGAGGTGAGCGGAATCTCCTGGGTCACAGTTAAACCAGAATGAGCTGGAGACAGAGCATCCTCCCTTCCTCTCCTCCTCCTCTCCTCCTCTCCTCCCCTCCTCCCCTTCTTATGACAGCCTCATAGTTAGCTTCTCCTTAATGGGTCAGAAAGAAGTCCTGAAGGTTCTCTTTCTTTCTGGAAGGTCCCATGCTCTGTCCCTCATGTGGCTCCACTTCCAAGCCCAGCATCCCAGCGTTTATCTAACTCTGCAGCAGCTTGTGTCTGGAGCACACTGGGCCATAAAGTTAGGGATGGCCTGCAGCTCTTGGCAATGATTCTCACAACCTGATCATTTCTCCTCAGCCCCTCCCCAGCTTCCATCTGACTCTCTCAGACAATAAGCTTGAAGGTGCCATGTGCCGGGCCTGATGGCACCGTCCCTGAACTCCAGTCAGGCCTGTGACAAGGGTCCAAAAGGTAACCCACACGCCATCTGTCTAAATATTTAACCATCACAGTCAAGCAATGAACGCTTCAATAAATGACAGTCCAGGTCCCTTCACTGACCTGAGGGCTATCACGAATCCCAGGACAACAGTCTTAACGTTCCTGTTCTAAGGCTCTGCAGAACTCTACCCCAGCCCACCCAGTCGCAGGCCCTTCCCAGCCCCACCCCATCCCTGCCACTGTAGAGCCTGTTCCAGCTGCAGACAACCCAGCCTTAAACCTGCGTTTCACCCACACCTCACACACTTGGCTGTTCTGTGCCTACTGACTCTAGTCTGCTGCCACTCTCTGGGACATGTCTTTGGGGTGGGTAGCATTGGTGTGACCTAGGACATTTTCTCAATGTCTTCCTCTGCCCAGGCTGCCATTGCACAAATGTCATAGACCCGGTGGGTGAGCAGAAGACTGGAGCTCCTGGAGCATCAGTGAGTGTAACTGCCATGAAGGCCTTGTCTGCTGCCCCATTTACAAGTGGAGAAGCTGGGCTTAGGCCCGAAGAGACAAGGGACTTCAGTAGATAGTTATATGACACTCTCTGGCTCCTGCCAACTCCTCACCCACCAAAGAGTCCTCTGTGCTCACAGCAGGAAATGGAGAATGCCCTCAGTGGTCCTTCCCAGCCCCAGAGCCCTGCTCTGATAGCCCATGGGGAGTCCTCCAGGACCACCTGTCCCTCCTGTGGGTATTCACAGCCCTCACGATTGCCGAGGAATAAAGTACCTTCATTTTGTCGTTCTGGAATCAGGAAAGATTTCACTCCAGAAAAGGGCTGGACGGGGCAGGAGACAAAGAAGGAAAGGCGAATTAGACATTCAAGAGTGACTTTCTGTGAGAGACAGAGTTATCAAGACAGAACAAAAGAAAATAGTTGATCCTTTAACCTCAGGTTACAGGGATGGGCTTCACTGTGAGATTGAAACTGGCCTGGTTAGGAAGTTTAGCTCCCTCCCCACCAGCCTCACTCCCAGATAACAACTTAATTTCCCATTAGTGACACACAACGGTGAAGTGGGTGACTCCATTTTGATTGTTAGTCCAGTCCGTTGGGGCCTAGTACAGGGTCTTAGTTTATAACACAGGGTTTCTGTACTATTTTTTGATCCAAATGTAGTCACATACATACATACATACATACATACATACATACATACATACATACATAGATACATACATACAATACCCAGAACACAGTCAAGCTGCCTGAAGCCAGTCTATATGTGGAGTTGTATTTGAATGATGCACAGTTCTTGAATATAAGTTTGTCTACCGTCTCTGGAAAAAGCCCCAGATGTGGTGGTGCACACCTGTAATACCCACACTGAGGAGGTGGGGACAGAAGGCTCAGGAGTTCATCGGCATTCCCAGCTGTGTAGGAAGCCTGAGACCAGCCTGAGCTAGGTGAAACAGCTCTCTACAAACAAAAATCTCTCAAAAAGGCAGATAGATAGGTGGCTGTACTGGTACATGCTTTTAATCCCAGTACTCTAGAGACAGAGGCAGGTGGATCTCTGTAAATTAAGCTAGCCTGGTCTATGTTACTTGCAGACCAGTTAGGGCTACAAAATAAAAGGGTAGATACAGGAAAAGAAGCAGTATGGAGACTGTAGCAGATAGGAATGTAAGCCCAGCTCTGAGAGGATTACTGTTCAAAGCCAGCCTGGGAAATATAGGGGGACTTTATTAAAAAAAAATAAATAAAGGAAAAACAGTCAGGCAGTGGTGCCCGACAGTGGAGGCACACACCTGGGAGACAGAGGCAGATGGATCTCTGTGAGTTTGAGGCCAGCCTGATCTACAGAACTAGTTCCAGGACAGCCAGGGCTTCACAGAAAAACCTTGTCTTGAAATTTTAATTAATTAATTAAAAAGTCAAAACAAGAACAGCCCACTCCAAACCTTCTAACAAACATACCTGGAGGCTGCAGAGATGGCTCAGCAGTTAAGAGTCTGCACTATTCTTACAGAGGACCTCTGAGAGTTCCCAACGCCCATACACACGAAGCAGCCCACTGGTGCCTATAAATCAAACTCTGGGGGATCTGATGCCTCTGGGCTGTGTCCGCACCTGAACTCATGTGCACACACCTACACACAAGACACTCACATATACATAATTAAAAATAAAAATCTTTTTTAAACGTAATCCTTCAACCTCTCTCTCCACAAAGACTTGGGACCACCCAGTCTTCTCAAGTTCTCTAGCCTGGGCTCCTTTCAAGCCCTACAACCCTTCCCAATCTTAATTATCCACTTCAAGAAGGTTCCTCCTGGGGACCGCTCCAAGATATTGCTTCTGAGGTCGGCTTCAGCTGCCTGTCTCCATCTTCCTTTAGTGTCTTTAGACCCAATATCCCAGTAGTACATTGGCAGGGGTCTTGGGGGTACTGGGTAAGATGTAAGGTACTTGGTTCAGTGCGAGAGCCCTCACCTAGCATGCTTGAAGCAAGCAAAACAGTGTGTGTGGGGGGGGGTGCACAGACAGCTGGCTTGGGGAAAGGGTGCAGAGTCCTCCAGAAGTTGGAAGATGGGGCAATGTGTGAGATTTGGAGTAGAGGCTGAAGGTGACTGGATCTCAGCCCTTCATGAAGTATGAGACCTTGATGACCTTGGATGGACAGTGTGTGACCTTGGGTGGACAAAGTGTGTGACCTAGAGTGGGCAACAACTCTGGGCTCGGGCAGTACACACAGAAACTAGAGGGGAAGTTTCTCTCTGGAGGACATGAACAGGTTTAGGGAAGAGAGATGCTGTGATCTGTGAATTCACAAGGGCAGGCACAAAACTGAGTGACATACAGGGCTTAACGGATAGCCTTTACTACATACGGGGGTCAACGGATAAAAGGGACAAATGGAGAGAGGCAGCTCTGGACTGTACACTGAGTACTGTACAGCCCTGTCACCATTCTCTCGCATTCTGTAACTTTAAGTGAGATTTCGTTGCTCTTGTGTTTAGAAGCCAGATACAAAGTATTTAAGGATGAGGAAGGAAGGGAGGGAGGAGTCTGCAACATTCTCCAATGTTTCAAAAATGTACAGTAATAATAGTTTGAGGCTGGACATAGTGGCACATTCCTCTAAGCACAGCACTCAAGATTCTGAGGCAAAAGGATGGCCAATGTGAGGCTAGCCTGGGCTACAATAGCAAGACCCTGTCTCAAAAATACATTACTAGGGCCAGTGAGGTTATCTCAGAGGACAGAGGTACTTGATACCAAGAGCAATAACCTGACTCTATCCCTGGGACCCACACGGTAGAAGGAAGAACAGACTCCTCTGCCCTGCCCATATGTGTCATGCTGTGTGTACACATGGACAACTAAACAAATGCAATGTAAGTAAATAAGAAAAGAAGAGCCAAAAATAAATGGTGGATCTGTAGTTATGGATCAATTTAATCATGGAAATAGACTGTCCCTTGATTTATTCTCTCAGCACATGGTCACCGAGCTCCGGCTAGCCAGGCAGTGTGCTGGATATAGGAAGGGAGGGAGCGGCCTTTCCTCGCCGACATCTGGCTGTGTGACTTGTGTGTTCTCACACACTGCTCCCCACCACTGCCCATGCTCGGATCCCTGTCCCCTGCGTCTCACAGTTCCTGCCTGATGCTCGGCTCCTGACGCTGTTTTCTTTGCTTTGTTCTTTTCTGTTTGTACCCTGGCCTTTATCACCTTTGAAAATCTCAGCTGATAGAAGCTAAGCTTTCTAAAATGTTGTGTACCCTCCATAATGACTGTCATTTTGTCCTCCCCCAGAGGGCTAGAGTTAACAGATGCAATTAGTATTTAAATTATGTATCTGCAGATACATAAATTATATACCCAGACTTACACAAATCCAGGAGGCACCCTTCACATTACAGCCTTCGTAAATGATGTCCCTTCGAGTTATCCAGTCCGCAGCCCACAAATGCCGGCGACCTCCCGGGGAAATCCAGATTTGGCATCATTTTCCTCTGACCTCTCTAGCACTCACTCCTTCAGGATAGGGGCTCTCAGCCTAAACTACAAATTATAATCTCCAGGGCAGTCCACGCTCCAACCCACTAAATCAAAATTACTTAGGGTGGGACCCAGCCATCTCTGTTTTGAACCTTAAGGATTCCCAACAAGTACTCAGTGTTAGAGACCAGTTTAGGATCTGTGAAAGTATGAATTTGGTTTTGGGGTTTTTTTTGTTTGTTTGTTTTCTTTTTTTAATGAAAGCAAAGGAAATGACATTTGTCAAAGGAAAAAGAAAACATGAAAGTTTTTTTTAAAAAAAACTTTAAAATATCAAAATACTCCCACACATGCATACAATGGCCTTCTCAGACTTTTCTTCCCATATACTGCCACCCCACCACCAGCACCACCACCAGCACCCAACACCAATACCCAACACCAGCACCAACATCAGCATCCAATACCAGCACCACCACCAGCACCAGCACCAGCATCATGCCTAGGGTTTGCTATCTGGACTTGTTTCTCAGTTCGAGGAAACAGTGAGAATTTGAAGATGCAGAGCTGTGTAGACTTGACTCTTCCCATTGGCCCTTGAGCCCAATGTGTGCAGCCCCTGTCTGCAAAGGCAGGCTTGCTCCTCGTTAAGCACACTCTCCTGACCCAATCAAGATGGTAGAAGTCACTGGGGTCTGTGCCTTCTGTGGCCTGAGCCAGCTCTAGATTGTCCCAGCCTTGCTGGGTCTCAGACTCTCTAGGAACATCTCCAGAGGCAAGACCCGAACGGTGACCCCTTTGGTCTCCTGAGTGGCTGTACCTGAAGTCCAGCTCCCCTCCCCCCAAGATGACTCAGCACATAAAGGCATTTGTCATGCTAACCTGCTGACCTGAGTTTAATCCCAACTCCACCAAGTTCTCCTCACAAAACTCCCTCCCCACCCCCACCCCAAAACACACCAGAACCAGAACCAGAACCAAGACCATTCATCTTAACCAAAGGCGAATCCTTCGAATACTTCCATTTAGCCGGGTTACCTCCATCTGGCACCCGTGAGGGTGACAAATGAGCTGAAACCATTCTCTTTGACTTCAAGAATGGGGAGCCGCTTCTCTGCTTCTGACTGGGGCAGTCACCTCCAAAGAGCCTCCTGTGTTCTTTTCAAGTCACAAACATCCAACAGAGTCATGTCCTGGTCCCTTTCACATGCCAAGCCAAAGTCATTTCTTTTTGAATGCGCTTAGATTTAGAAAAAGAAAACAATTATCCAGGTGGCCTGTGAAGAATGAATGGGATAATGTACTGGTCCCAGCACTGTAGGAGCCAGAACAGACCGGGACAGGCCTGCAAGAGGCATCCCATACACATGCTGTTGTTGTTGTTGTTGTTGCTGCTGCTGCTGTTGCTGCTGGTCAGTTTCACTGAGAAATCCAGGCTTGGGTGCTCTTTACTATTGATACAACCGTGGGTGTCTAGCATCAAGAGTGGGCATGTGCCTCTGGAAAGTACCAGGGGAGCCAGAAAGCCAGGCAGGGGGATGGAATTCTGTTGACTGAGCTCACAGCACAGCATGCAGCAGTGCCCCCCACCCTATCCCCGCACCTGAAAGGCAATGCAGTGCAGAGAATGTAGACACTGAAGGTAGTGTCCCTGACCTTGAGTCCACTGGGGACACCTGGACCTCTCTTTGCACTGGCAACAGGGCACCTACAAGCCCTGAGAGTTGCTGGTTTCTGATGACAGTTTCCTGGGTAGGCAAGAGTTCACAGTCTGTAAGCAGAGGCTAGCCTATGGCTGATCCTGCATTTGGTCAAAGTGAGATTTCAAGCAAGAAGCTTAAGCCTGACTGTCTTAAATTAAACTTTATTTTCTCCATGCCTGAAATCTGAGCATCCACTGAGAAGTGTGTCTGCTAGTTAAGTGAGCAGTGAGATCTGGGAGGTGCCCAACTAGTAGGAACCCACAGAGAACCCTCTAGTCAGAGGGGAAAGGCTAAAGAAAACCACCCTCCTCAGAGTGCCCTGTGCCAAGGAAGGAAGAGCCGGAGGGGGCGAGGGTCAAGTGGTTAAGGAAAGGGAAGAATCAATCACCCAGGTAGCTACGAAAGAGACCAACTCAGCTGCTGGGCTTTGCTTCAGTCAGGCGCTATGCAAGTTTGTAACCTGAACTGAACTTCTCAAGAAGACAGAGCCAAAGCTGAGGTTCCTCCTCTCTCTAGCCTCCCCATTAATACGTGTCAGCACGGCCTTCTGGGAGCATCAGTCTCATAAGTGGCTTATTCAAAAGACTTCAGTTCATCCCGTCACGGGGTAGTCATCTGGGGAAAAGTTCAGCATGGATCCCTACCTTCTTCCTCTCACGAATATGAATTCCAGATAAATCAGACCTTAAAACTGCAATTGTAAAAACATTAGAAAAATGAGTTACAGAGCCTCTCGTCTGCATCCGTGGAGCCAAACAACAGTGGACTGAAAACCGTTCAGAAAGAAATCATGTCTCTACTGAACATTTGCCAGGATGCCTTAAACAATAGAGTTGAACAACCATTTGCATAGCATTTACATTATATTCAACATTATAAATAATCCAGAGGTGAGATATACACAGGTTATATGCTAATGTCGCGCTTTTCTTAAACAAAAGATTTGAGAATCCGAGGATTTTGCTGTCTGCAGGAGAGCTCCTGGAACAATGTCCCGCAAGTAGCAATAGATAATTATAGGTGGGTAGAAATTAATTTTTTTTTCCTTAAGCACATATATGCTTGCGTAATACAGTCCTGGAAGATGGCGGTTGCCCCTTGAGAGAAGGGAGAAGATGGAGAGGGAAGCCGCGTGCATTTGGTCTTTGATTACATTAACATGCAAATGTGAAAAGGCTGGTGGTTGCTTTCTTTTACATTTACTTGTTTAGCGGATCTGTCTATGTGTGCATGCCCACACCACAGCACACATGTGGAGGTCAGAAGAGTTCCATCTTCACCCTTCTCAATAGTCACAAATAATATAAAATATCTTGGCGTGACTCTAACTAAGGAAGTGAAAGATCTGTATAATAAAAACTTCAAGTCTCTGAAGAAAGAAATTATAGAAGATCTCAGAAGATGGAAAGATCTCCCATGCTCATGGATTGGCAGGATCAACATTGTAAAAATGGCTATCTTGCCAAAAGCAATCTACAGATTCAATGCAATCCCCATCAAAATTCCAAATCAATTCTTCAACGAATTAGAAAGTGCAATCTGCAAATTCATCTGGAATAACAAAAAACCCAGGATAGCAAAAACTCTTCTCAAGGATAAAAGAACCTCTGGTGGAATCACCATGCCGGACCTAAAGCTCTACTACAGAGCAATTGTGATAAAAACTGCATGGTACTGGTATAGTGACAGACAAATAGACCAATGGAATAGAATTGAAGACCCAGAAATGAACCCACACACCTATGGTCACTTGATCTTCGACAAGGGAGCTAAAAACATCCAGTGGAAGAAAGACAGCATTTTCAACAAATGGTGCTGGCACAACTGGTTGTTAACATGTAGAAGAATGCGAATCGATCCATTCCTATCTCCTTGTACTAAGGTCAAGTCTAAGTGGATCAAGGAACTTCACATAAAACCAGAGACACTGAAACTTATAGAGGAGAAAGTGGGGAAAAGCCTTGAAGATATGGGCACAGGGGAAAAATTCCTGAATAGAACAGTAATGGCTTGTGCTGTAAGATCGAGAATTGACAAGTGGGACCTCATGAAACTACAAAGCTTCTGCAAGGCTAAAGACACCATCAATAAGACAAAAAAACCACCAACAGATTGGGAAAGGATCTTCACCTATCCTAAATCAGATAAGGGACTAATATCCAATATATATAAAGAACTCAAGAAGGTGGACTCCAGAAAGTCAAATAACCCCATTAAAAAATGGGGCTCAGAACTGAACAAAGAATTCTCACCTGAGGAATACCGAATGGCAGAGAAGCACCTGAAAAAATGTTCAACATCCTTAATCATCAGGGAAATGCAAATCAAAACAACCCTGAGATTCCACCTCACACCAGTCAGAATGGCTAAGATCAAAAATTCAGGTGACAGCAGATGCTGGCGAGGATGTGGAGAAAGAGGAACACTCCTCCATTGTTGGTGGGATTGCAAGCTTGTACAACCACTCTGGAAATCAGTCTGGCGGTTCCTCAGAAAATTGGACATAGTACTACCGGAGGATCCAGCAATACCTCTCCTGGGCATATATCCAGAAGATGTCCCAACCGGTAAAAAGGACACATGCTCCACTATGTTCATAGCAGCCCTATTTATAATAGCCAGAAGCTGGAAAGAACCCAGATGTCCCTCAACAGAGGAATGGATACAGAAATTATGGTACATTTACACAATGGAGTACTACTCAGCTATTAAAAAGAATGAATTTATGAAATTCCTAGCCAAATGGATGGACCTGGAGGGCATCATCTTGAGTGAAGTAACACAATCACAAAAGAACTCACACAATATGTATTCACTGATAAGTGGATATTAGCCCAAAACTTAGGATACCCAAGATATAAGATACAATTTGCTAAACGCATGAAACTCAAGAAGAATGAAGACCAAAGTGTGGACACTGTGCACCTTCTTAGAATTGGGAACAAAACACCCAGGGAAGGAGCTACAGAGACAAAGTTCGTAGCTGTGATGAAAGGATGGACCATTTAGAGACTGCTGTATCCAGGGATCCGTCCCATAATCAGCTTCTAAACGCTGACACCATTGCATACACTAGCAAGATCTTGCTGAAAGGACCCAAATAGCTGTCTCTTGTGAGACGATGCCGGGGCCTAGCAAACACAGGAGTGGATGTTCACAGTCAGCTATTGGATGTATCACAGGGCTCCCAATGGAGAAGCTAGAGAAAGTACCCAAGGAGCTAAAGGGATCTGCAACCCTATTGTTGGAACAACATGATGTACTAACCGGAACCCTGGAGCTCTTGTCTCTAGCTGCATATGTATCGAAAGATGGCCTAGTCGGCCATCAATGGAAAGAGAGGCCCATTGGACTTGCAAACTTTATATGCCCCAACATAGGGGAATGCCAGGGCCAAAAGAATGGGAATGGGTGGGTAGGGAAGTGGGGGGCGCTATGGGGGACTTTTGGGATAGTATTGGAAATGTAATTGAGGAAATTATGTAATAAAAATATTAAAAAAAAAAAAAAAAAGAGTTCCATCTTCTAGTCATCAGGCTCTGGGACAACTGCCTTTACCAGCTGGGCCATCTTGTCCCAGCGACCCCATGTATAACTTCTTCATAGCATCACACTGGGTCGGTTGTCTATGGATAAATTCAATCCCTTAAATCAGAACAACGAGAATCCTAAAAGTGTCATAGCCTTCGAGCAAGAACCCCCATAGCGTATGCAGGGGCATGACTGCTCCAGAGCATAGTCAGTCTGAGCTCCATATGGCCTCTGGAAACCTGACCAGGTGGGACACATACACACACACACACACATACACACACACACACACACACACAAAACCAGGGAGCCATCCCAAGCCAGGAGGAAGGACCACATGATTCAGGGAACACTAGGGCTGAATGGAGAACCCCTTCCTCCCAAAAGGCTCCGAGCTTAGGAGAGATGCTGGGTCCTCACCAGGACAAAAGCAGACCCATCAATGCCTGTTCAGCCTCCTCCAGCCCCACTTTGCACTTCTTTGGAGAATTGCAAGGAGCAAACGCCCCTCTTGGGAGTGCCCACCATGGGTCTTCCCCAAGGCATTAAGTTAGCACAGCACAGCCATGAGAGCCCTGCAAGCTCCCCAAGTCTCCATTTCTGGGTTTCCCTTTGTGCCTTACTCACGTGGTCCTTTTGGAAATTTTCAACTTTTTTTCTTTTCAAAGTTAAGGGGAAAGGAATTTTTCCAGACCTCAAAGACATTGGCTCAGCTGTAATAGGGGTGGGGGTGGGGAGGATAAGAACTATGGAGCTGCTGTGAATGGGGGCAGGGACAACATGAGACTCTGAGAGCTGGGTGCAGGTCCCACACCCCCACCCACCTCCACCCCGTGCCTCGTGGGCTGCCCACTCCTCCTGGATCTGGTGAGTCTGCGGGCCAGTCGCCTGGGCCTTGGTTACCCTTTAACCACTTCATGATTCCTTGGCCTCCTTTCAGCCCAGCATAACGAACATACAGGCTCAAAACTGCAGCCAGAGCAGAGATGGGGCGAGTAGAGGACTGGGGTCGATGCTCCAGCTCGGGGCTGGAGGGAATCCATCTTCTCTCCCTCTTCTTGCCTCTTTGGCTCTTCTCTACCTCTTTCCGACTACACCAGGAACAAATTGTGGAGCAAAAGAACTTTCTGGGCTCTACCTTTAAGCGAAGAGGCTACTCCCACATCTGGATCCACTGGATAGCCTGGCTTCTTAGAGTCCTCAGAGCCTGAGTCCAAGCCTTCCTGCTCAGCCTCTACTTGGCTCCCACTTTCTCCACGTTGTCCTCTTCCTCCCACGGCATGTTGGCTTTCTGCCAAACCAGTTCTCTCCTGGCTCTAAACTTTTGTCCGGGAAGGGGGGTGGGGAGGGGAGATGAAATCAGCACTTGGGGAGCTGGAAGGGGGTGGAAACAGCTGCTTTTAACAAAATGGGATGGAGGAGGGAGGCCCGACATCTGGATCCGGGTGGAAAAGCTGAGGTCTGGTAGGACACGCAGCTCGCATACACAGGGTCCTACAGGCACACAAGATGCTGGCTAATGGCGTCCCTGAACTGTATGCATTAGACTCAGGCATTCCTGGAATACGTATTAACCTCCCTGGTCGCAGATTTCCCCCTTCACCTTAGAGATACGGGGACAAAATATTTCTCTTCCCTCTCCCACATGCTTGAGACATGAGAGAATGATGGGTTCTATGGTATTGTTCCCCAAGATGAAGTTGCTGGGCTTGGCCAGACCCTGTGGCATCTACCACAGATTACAAACCTAGTTGTCGTTCTCCCCACCACCACCACCACCACCATCACCACCCCATGAGGAGCCAGAGAACTGGATTTTTACGTGAAAAACGCCTGAGACTTAAATGTTGACAACTAATTGAGAAGCTGAGGATACTAAGCAGTCAGCCTAACACTGGCCAAGCAGAGGTTGTTATTTAATCCAATCAAATTGTCAATCAAATTAACCAACCGTACTGTCCCCTCACGCAAGGTGACTCCAACAGCCGCCACACACTGCAGGAAGAGGAGAGCTTCAGATCTGGGAGGAGCCAGGGACACACCAGTGGCAGAGAAGTGTCCAAGATGCAGGATGGGGTGGTCACACAGTCTGCCCTGGGCCAGGTCTGGCGTCAGCTCTCCCCCAGGACACAAGGTCTCAGAAGCTGACCCCCATTCCTGCTTCACCCCAAGACATCCTCAGTGTCCTCAGCTTCTGAATTAGTTGTCAACATTTAAGTCTCAGTTTTTCACGTAGAAATCCAGTTCTCTGGCATCTCTGGCTCAGAGATGGCTCAGTGGTTAAGAGTGGCTGCTGGTCTTGCAGTTCAGTACCCAGCACCCAGTTCAAGTAGCTTACAACCACCTGTAACTCCAGATCCAGGGGATCCGACAACCTTCTGGACTCTACACCTGAATACACACCCATACACCCACACACACCAGAATAAAAATAAATATTTAAAAAACTAAACTAACTAAAAACACCCAAATGTAAACTGAAACGCGCCCCTCCTCCCTAGTGTTGCTTCTGGGAAGATATTTGGTCACAATAAAGAGGAAGGTTCCTAATACACTGTACTTAGAATTTACCTTCTCCTCCCTGGCCTGACATCCTTTGTCAACAGCTTAGGCAAGGAGTTGACCTGGTATCCCCCTTGTAAAGGTGTCTCTCCTACCTCCTGAGACTTGCTGAATTCACCCTCTGGGAACTTTGCCTCAGCCCCCTCTTAGCTTGGTCTCTTCCCTGCTCTGAACTGTTTCCTTCATTTCCCCCTGAGAACACTCCCTTAATAAATCACAGGCCCACAAGGCCTCATTCCAGGATCCATTCCGAAACCCAGCCAAGGATGGGGTCATTTCCTACTACAGAAGAAGAAGAAGAAGAAGAAGAAGAAGAAGAAGAAGAAGAAGAAGAAGAAGAAGAAGAAGAAGAAGAAGAAGAAGAAAAAAAAAAGACACAATTACATACCTCAGAGGACATGGGCTATAAAAGACCTCATCTGTTAGAGGGTATTGTCTGAGCATCAACTTAGGATGCCTGGCTCCTTCCTTTGGGCTCTCTGCTCTCCTACCTGACCCCTATCTCTGCATGGCAACCCTCCATAGAATTGGAACTGTTCACAAATATCTTCTCACTCTTCCTCAACCATTTGGCAGCCACTGTGTGTCTGGCCCTGACCCATCCCAGACTCAGTAAATTCTAGACAACTTGTCCCGATGGCTGACACAGCTAAACTGAAGTTGTTTCATAAGGGAAGTTTTCGTGGAATGTCACGTTGAGTGGGCCAGAAAGGGTCCGTTATCCTGGTACTAGGAACACAGATGCAGGCTGGCGGGTACAAGGCTTGGAACCCCAAGGGGACCCAGATGAAAATAAACTGGATCTACAGAGATGGACAGACAAGAGATCTGAAGGAAATGGGTACCACGGTCCAAGTCAGGCTTCTGATGCTTATTTCCAAACGCATCCTGACATTTGCCAAGATTCTCAAACTGTAACTGTGGCCTTTGGAAGTCCGAGAGGAAGTGCAGTGGGGACAGGGGCTGGTGCTCAGTGGCTGGTGAGGGCTGAGAGCAGGAGAGCAAGTGGAGAGGGCAGGGGGGTGACTAATATAAGCAAGGAAGCCTGTTGCCAGAAAGAACTAGAAACTCTTTCCCACCTGGGCTACATGCAACAACCACAACAGCAGAAGTTCCAAAACAGACAAACATGGGAGAAGCAGGTGCTATGCAAATGACTTGTAAAGGGACCTGATATCCTGGCCTGGTGTTCTGGAGTGTACGTCAGTTGGTAGCTCATTCTTGGGAGTCCTTTTCTCTTTCTTAATAAATGGTGTCTATTTTTATTACCTCCGTGTTCTGGTTTGGTTCTTGTTGTTGCTTTTGTTTTGGTTTTGCGTTGTCCTGGGTCACAAAACCCTGGAAATCTCAATAGTTTTACACCCCAGCCTGGACACAGATCTGCACCATGCAGTACAGTGTGTCCCTGGAGTCAAACGCTTCTCCAGGAAAATCAGTCTTGTCATCAGCATGAATGTCCCTTGCTGCTTCCCCAGACTATTGGTCACCAATGTCATGACATAATATACCCACCATGCAAAGCTTCATCGCCCTCAAGAGCCTTCCTTCCGACTGATTAGAGGAGCCAAGCTGTGGGCTGCATAGGGTGATGGAAAGTTACGGCCTAAGTCAGCTGCGTTAGGCCAAATCTCTCTGGGGAAAAAAAAAAATCTAAATATCATCTCTTTCTTTTCTTTCTTCCTTTTTGTTTCTTTCTTCCTTCCTTTCTTTCTTTCATTTTCTTTTTCTTTTTTTGAGACAGGTAACCCCAATGCAGGGCTGAAGAAGCTAGGCTTGGAAACACTAATACAAGGCCCTGTGCCACAATCACTTGTAATGTCCAAGCCTCAGAAATCCAAACACTGGGGTCTTCTGCCATCCCTGGCAGCTTTTACATCAAGAATTCATGTGGTAAACCAGACAGCAGCCTATGAGTAAGAATAACCAACCCATCACACTAAGGTGTCTCCACAGCAGGCTGAGGGAGCAGGGCTCAAGGGCAGTATATGATGAGGGAGGTGTCCCAAGAAGGAGTAGAGAAGACTGAAGAGAGAGAGGGGCCATTGAAGAGTGATTTATGGAGCTGGTCCTGCTGGGGTAGGTGGAGGGGAGAAGATGCTGCAAAGAAGGAACAGACAGAGGGGTAGCACACCAGAGCTGCCCCTGGCAACCAGAAGGGAGTTGGATGCTCAGCTGCCATCCCTAAGCCAGAACCCTGGCCTATCTGGTTTCCGGGGTCTCAGGCTAGAGTCATCTGGGAAAGCTTGTAGGGGGTGGGGGTGCTTTTTGTTTGTTTTTAGTCACAAGTCCTGCGAGCTTACATTGTGAGACTGGGCCAGCCTGTGCTGGGGACTGCTAAACGCTGGCCACATGCCTCGCTGTGTGGGAAACCCTGCTCTTCCTGATCTCTCAGATCCTTCAGGTCCCTCTGAGCCTACAAGTTCAAGGTCCCCCTGCACAAGTTCAGCTGTGGATGGAAACCCTGAGAAAAACACCCATGGAGCTAGAGACAAACACGTTTGTCGGCCAGCCGGGGCTGCAGCTGGTGGAGGCTTGGGGAATGAATTCTTTTGGCTTTAATTCAGCTGTTTGTGCTCCCGTGACACAAACTGAGCTCAACCCACATTTTCCTTAGAAAGAAAGGGGAGGCGGTGCGTAGAGGCATCAAGCATATTTTCGGAGGTTTAATTTCCTTCCAGTGTCCTTAAGAAATCCCCCCTAAAGCTTATGCTGCCTCAACCCCAGCCCTAACGGTATCATCAAAGACTTTTAAATTGAGACCCAGGGTGAGTTCGCTAAAGTAAATAAAACCCAGAGAAGGAGGGAAATTAAAAGACAGTATCAGAGAAACCACCGTCTTCACCAAAAAGCAAAAAAAAAAAGGAAGCTGGTTAGGGGAGGAGACCTGGAGAGGGAAGAATACCAAATTCCAAGGGTTTAAATGCAAGGAACGAAGGAATTAGCACTGACAGACTTAGCAAATAAAAATGCCCAGTGCCTGGTTCGATTTGTATTTTAAACGACGAATAATTTTTATTGTCTGCCATGCATTATTTCAGACATTCTTTTATCAAATATTTCATACAATAAATTTATGATAAAACGTAATTTATTGCCCTCTGAAAGTCAATTTAATTGGGCACCCTTAATCGTACGTTAAAAATTATCAGCTAGTTTAAACACCTTTTAGACTGATCAGCTTTATTTCCCTGGGGATCTTGCTGGTCGTTTATACAGATGTCCCCTGCCTTTGTGGGTATATTTGGCCTTTGGGAATTTACATCAGAGAGGAACTCCCCAAAGAAGCTGAAAGTGGAATACAAAGATGAGATTGCTAGAGGAGATCCAGGCATGGAGGTTAAGTGGAGCCAGTATCCTTGAGCCTCCCCACCACCGCAATCTGGCCACAGGAGCGGCCCTGCTCAGCTAGAGGGATTCCAACCCCGGGCCCCTCCCCGCGGTGAGCTAAGGATTTAGGGATGACTACAGGAGGGTGGAGAGCTGCCACGTTCCAGTCTTGGAGGAGCGCGCAGAAGGGACTTCACACACACACACACACACACACACACACACACACACACACACACACACCTGTACACACCCCTAAGATGCTGTGGTCTCTTCGCTTCCTTCAGCCCTGTATTTTCCTTCCCAGGCCCTATCCTCCGTTCGGGCTCCCCACCTCCCGTCCCTCCAAATAAGGAAGCAGAGCTTTGCGGACGCCTTGCGAAGATGCCGGGTCGGGTCCCCGCCCCCAGGCCGAATCCAGCTGCCAGCGAGGCAGCTGGGGGGTGCAGTAGGGTGGGGGAGTGGATCCCGCAGCCCCGGTCGCGACCTAACCCAGCGGCTCGGGGTGCAGCGGGGATCCTGGGCGCACAATGGCACCTGCGGGACAACTGCGTCAAGGTCGAGGTGAGAGCCAGGCTCTCAGGGCTGCCCGGAACGTTTCACTCTTCGCTCCGCGGGCTCTGCAAAGGCGGAAGATGACGTGGCGAATCGAGGAAGCGCCACATCTCGGATCCAGAGGTTCCACTCCCAGGAACTGACCCAAAGGAAATAATCCAGTCCAAGAAAAAGAGAATATCCGGGAATAAAGCAACTCGTGGGAAATGGTTTAACGAACCTCTGCATATCAGTGCTATGGAATGCTCTTTTATTTCGTGCAACATTTAGGTGATCGCTTGTCAGGACCCTCTCAGTATCTGGGGACACTGAGAGGGTAGAACCCAGATCTCCTTTCTTTCCTCCGAGGGTTCATAGGGGCAACAGAGTGGACTTTAGAACCAGGGTGCAGTGGATCTGAGCATCCGTGTGTGTCCTCATCTGTAAAATGCAGATGCTTCATAGAGAAGCAACGAGGGTCCCAGCGGGAAGGTTACACCGAGTATCGGCCACTAGATGAGAGGTCCAAACACCTACCAACAATCACAAGGTGCCATGATAAACGAATGTATGAGTTATTAAGTATACACAGAACCGCAAGTGCCGTAGCTGAAGCTTCATTCTCTTGAAAACACGGGAGGGATGCATTTAATTATGCATGGGTGGGCGTGGCACCAAAGAAGTCCCGAGGTAACTCAAGCTGAGTCCTGAAGGATGTGTTTTCTGGGTAGACAAGCAATGAAAAGACCATTGCAGGTAAAGCAAGCCTAGGAACTAGAGGGAGGGAAGAAAGAGCAAGGGGATTCCAAAAGCTACTTCTACTTAGAAGGAAGGAACACATTTCCAGCTGCACATTTATTCTTCTGCCTCAGCTGCACAAGTGGCAGACCAGGCCCTCATGGCTTAAGGGTGACTCTCCTCCCCTAGGCCTTGGCTCCACCCATCAAAGAAACCCCTCTAGGCTCCCTTGTGTATCCAGGAGAGGTTCCCATCCGGTGATCTCGATCCCTGGATGCTCCAAGGCCAGTATTGGAAGGGAAGGTTCTGGGCCGTTTTCTTCCTTTTCCCATGATTCTTGACAGCTGCATAAACCTACCTACAGAGCTCTTTGAATAGAGAGTTTGGGAAGAGGGACCCAAAGCCAAGTGAAAGACCCCTGTGTTCTTGAAAGAAGGGGTGTGGTGGCAATTTAATCATTAACAGTCAATAAATATGATTGCATGCCAAGCACTGAGCATACACCATCTCCATTAATTAGCTGTGCTTATCCCTTAGCTATAAATGCTACATCGGGGGCTGTTTGCTTGCTTTTGAAAGTTTTGCTGTTGTGGTTGGTTGGTTGGTTGATTTCGGTTTTTTCTCTGTGTGTATGTGTGCGCGCACACACACTAGGATAGAAACCAGGGCCCTGTACATTCTAGGCAGATGCTCAACCACTGAGCCACAACAACCCCAAATATGGCTCACAGTCACCCAGCTAGTAATGATAAATCGGAAATTCAAACCTGAGCTGCCTCCCTTGCTCCAGAGACCACACTTTACTCCTGGGCCATGCTACCACAAAACAGAAAAGAGACTATTGGGTTGAGAGGAAGAAGGCAGGGCTTATGAAATTCTTGATTTAACCGGTAAAACTGTCACCAACTCATAAGGGGCCTTAGCTGCAAACCATGGTGCTATGAGAACTCATCTAAGCCCCGCCCGAGGTAGCCTTGCTTGTCAGTTTCAATATTGCACAGGGCTTTAGCGCAAAACCACAACTGCCCCCCTTTGAATTGTTGAGGAGTCAAAGTGTGAATGTGATAGCTGGAAGTCACAGTTACCAGTGCCAGGCCCGGGTAGGGGAGGACAACAGAGGGTAGATGTACTTGAGCCAATGATCTGAAGTCACCAGGAACCAGAGCCATGGTAGAGTTGCTACTACTGCCTGAGACACCACTGAAAGAGAGGAAGATGAGAAGAGACATCCAGATTTCCCCAGTGTCCACTCCAAGGCTTTCCACTCATGACCAACCCTACCTGGGAGCCAAAGCCAAGGGAGCCCCCTGCAATACAGAACAGAAAGCAGAAAGTGGCAGAGGAGTGGTGGGAGCTGGGATGTGTCTGAGGCACAAAAGCAGGCAGAAAAAGGACAGCCACCAACCACACCCAGACAACTGCCCTTGATGATGGTTGCTTCTAGCCATTTTAGAGATGAGGACATGGATGCTTAGACTGGATGGTTGGGTCCACAGGATGAAGCAGTTCTTGGGTTTAGGCCCAGCTCTGTGTCTGGCCCCACAGCTTGGGCAAGACTAGAGGGACCCGAGAACACCAGGAACAAGGTGAAAAGAAATTGTTGAGATTCCAAAGATTTGATCACGAGGTCAAAGAGGATCAAGAGCCTGTGGAATGGCAGTGTTAGTGTTGCTGTCTCTTCTGACCCTCAAGTCACTGCAGTACAGAGAAGAAAATTCTATTAAGCAATCGCCCAGGGCTCTTGCTTTGGGGATGAACTGTACTTTTTATCTTCTTTGTGCCTGTAGAGTTTTCAGTTTTGGTTTTGGTTGTTTGTTTGTCTGTTTGTTTTTGTTTTATTTTTTTTTTACGAGCATACATTGCTTTGTGGGCCCCAAATGAAGAACTCAGCAGGAGGGAAGTTGAGGCAGAAGGATGCTGACAGGGGCTGTACGGACCAACGCAGATGGCTTGTCACTGCGCTATCACCTGCTCCCTGGAAAGAGAACAAAACCAGGTCTGATATGATGCCAGGGTCTAGGCTGTTCTTCACTAACTCACACATATATGTCTGTAAACATATCTTTGCATCCTTATAATCATATATGTAAACACGTGTATATGTGCTTACAAGCCAGCCTACAGTACATGTGTATATAGCCTCACAAAAATATACAGAAGCACATTGTCATGTATATAAACCTATATCCACATATGTACCCACATGTATACACAAGATATAAGTGTAACCATTATAAACATCACACACAAAAACATGCCCTGTTTCACTTTTTAAACCAGACTTGGAGATGGGATTGCTTTCTTTTTGTTGTTGTTTATCTTTTTTTTTTTTTTTTTTTTTTTTTTTTTTTTTTTTGAGACAGAGTTTCTCTGTGTGGCTCTGGCTGCCCTGGAACTCACTCTGTAGACCAGGCTGGCCTGGAACTCAGAAATTCCCCTGCCTCTACCTCCTAAGTGCTGCCACTGCCCAGAGGGAGTGCTTTCAAGGGTAGAGTGTTTGCCTAGCTTACCCTGGATTCCACTCCCAGAACCACAACCAACTAATCACTCATCAATTAACAAAGATAGATAGATAGAAAGATAGAGATAGATAGATAGATAGATAGATAGATAGACGATAGGTGGGATTTATTTGGCAAAGCTTTCCTGACTTAACCATTTTTGGAAGCCTTCTATGGGACCCAGAACATGTTTGGAAGGTGCAACTCCAAAACAGGCTCCCAAGAGTACTTCTCTCTGTCAGTATGGGCTGGGAGGCCCTCCTGTCCCCTCAATTAGCAAGTGCTTGCAGTAGCAGGAACCCAGTGTCTAAAGGCATTGCCAAGAGCTTTTTCTTCTGAACCTACAAGCTTGCCCAATGCCTAGCTCTTGGAGTGGCTGCAATTTGCCCAGACTCTGGAAGAAACCCAATAAGATCCATAGATCTGGGGTGTTTGGATCAAGTCCTTGTTCTTCACTAAGCCTTGGTTTCCTCTCTGTGGCAGGAGGAACCTCTCAACTCTAACCAGGGGCTGTATACAACATGCAGTGGGAGCCTCCTGATCCTAGATACAGCTGGGGAGAAATCTGATTCCAAGGATGGCATGCCTCCAAAATTCTTGGCCACCATTATTTATTACCAGGCTTCCGTAGGCATTGCCACTATAAATACATCTATAGCTCCCTCCACCAGAGAGCCCAGATGGTCAAGGGACAGAAGGAACTCTCACACATATGCACTCACCCAACCCTCCAGCTTAGCTGCAGCCCAGTGGTTTGCCAAAAACATCTGCCCCACATGATTTCTATACTGAGCAATGGGAAGTACAGAATAGGGGCAGACAGCTGTGAGCTGAGGGTCACTAGGATGGTCTCAAACAGGAAGGGACTGGGGGACACCCTGCCTGCAGGTGCAGAAACAGGACCACATGAATAGACAGGGCAAATCACAGATAGGTGTGTGACTTTTGCGTACTTTCGAGCACTAAGCATGGGGACCTGTTTAAGATGAACTAGGCAAGCCCCAAGGAGGGAGAAGGATGTCCCAGCAGGCAGTTAGTGCACTTAGCAGGTTAATTATTAAGAGCAATAACTTTTCCACATCACAGAATGGGTGTGGATGGGAAAGCATCATGGAATGACCTGCATTTGACATTTCTTAAACAAGAGAACAAGGTACAAGGACCACACTCACTGGAAACACTGTATCTCTGATGTCCTTTAGGAGTAGGTCCACTTTAGGAGTGACTCTAGGTAGCCCAGGTAAGAAAAGTCCTGCCACAGCCAGAAGCATTGCAGAGCCCCCATTCCGCTGTGCCCCCTCTCCATCAAGTAAGGAGCTTGTTCAGCCAGGGACACAACCATCTAGATGATTCCATAAACTATTCTAGAAGGTGCCCTGCAGGTCCAGTAGCTATTACTAACAGTCCCAAAGGGTAGCCACCTAGCTGCTGTCTGCAAGCCAATCATAAATGACCTGCCTCAGCATGAGATAGAACTGGACATGGCAGTGAAATGGAGGTGAAAGGCAATGCCTTCCTGCTGGACCAGGATCCCATCCAATGATTTCTGCATAGATAAGCCATCAAGGAAAGCCAGCAGAAGTGAGCCCACATCATATCTAGCCAGTGGTAAGATAAGCAAAGATGCTTGAAGCAAGCAACCAGCAGCCTTTCTCTGTCTCACTTTGAAGTACAGAAGAGGACCAGAGCAGCTCGGCCTACAGAGTCCTGCCTCAGGATACCTCACCTGAGCAGCAGAGATTGCTGCGGGAGCTGGACACTCCATTCAGCATCTGCATCTTAAACTTGACCAGCTGACTCCATTGTTTAACTGCCTATACATGTTTTCTTTGGTCAGCCATTGAGGTCAGAGCCAGCTCTACTGGACTGCCTCACTGCCGCCTAGGTGGCCCTTGTTGGTACTGGGTATCGCTAGACACAGAATGGATTCGGAGCCAGAAATTCGAGGACATGAATGACATTCTCTGCTTTGTGATCTTCGCTGCATGTTTGGTTTACTCCCACGTCTGGTCTGGCCTCAGTCTGCTTCCCTTGGGCCTCCTGCACACATCTGGAGGCACCACCAGCTTGTCTGGGGTCTGGCTGGTCCAAGATAGGCTCTGATAGGGAGGTTGCTTACTCCCTGTCTTCTCATCCTCCAGCAGGCTAACTGAGGCAGGTTACATGGAAACCTGTTAGGCCTCTTGGGCCATAGGCTTGCCTCTGCCACCTTCTGTTAGCCAAATCATAAGGGCTGCAGCTTCAAGAAGTAGGAAATAAGACTTCATCTGTCCCTCGGAAGAAGGGTTGTGTTTGAACTCTGAATCCGGGGCGGTGATACACACCTGTACGATATACTAGAGAAGCTAGAAAGGGAGGATCGTGGATTCAGGGCTGGCCTGTGCTACCATAGAAACCTTGTTCAAAAAAGAGAATGGAGGGAGGGAGAGGGAGCGAGCTGTAAAAGGGTTTGACCCTCAGGAAAATAGGTATAGGCACTGCTGCTAACAATCTACCAGAGACCTTATAGGCATCACCGTCCAGGGAAGATTCAACTGTAAATGACCATAGGAAAAGTCCTCTGAAACTTTTGGCCATCAAAGTTACATGGTGAGAACATTCAGATATGTTCAGCTCTTGGTGTCAGGGAGTACTGGTTACAGGACATCCAAATGCAGGGATGCTCAGACCTCTTATGTAAATGATAGTGGTGCCTGCTGGGATAGCTCAGCACCAAACACATTTGTCCTTGCTGTTGAACAAGGTCCACAAACCAGGATTCAACCCCTATAATTGACATGGTTGTCCGCTGACAGCCTCTGATGCTTATGTCACCTGCATGAGTATGCCACACACACACATCACACACACACACACACACTCAAATTATTAAAACAGTGACATCCTTGTATATTACCTACCTCCATATTTTAAACCATCTCTAGATGACTCATATCACCTAGTCCAATGTCAGTGCTATGAAAATGGTTGTTAAACTGTACTGTTTAGAGGGAAATGACAAGAAAAACGTCTATACGTATTTGGTACAGATGTTTTTAATCCTCCGTTGCTAGAATCTGTGGATACAGAGGCACACTGTCTTCTTCGATGACTGTCACGATAGTTGGAGCAGGCAGAATCCCATCAGAAAAACAGAGCCAAGGCTGGACAGTTCAATAGTGAATTAACACAATAGCCTAGCTAAAATATTACAGACCAGCGAGAAACCTGAATCGGAGGACTTAGAACCCAGAGGTTGCAATCTGCTCGAAACTGCTGCTTCCTCGGGCTGAAGGCACAAAGGAGAAGGGAGTAGTGTCTCCAGCTGGAACCTGGAACTGAGGAGGAGGAGACCACCGCCCTCAGCAGAGAGGGTTGGAGTAGACCCACCTCCCACCTCTGCTTCTCCCTCCCTCAGAGCGCCAATCCTCTGCTGCTGTCTCCCATTGGCTGCACCCACCAGGAAAACAGTGACTCAGGGATTCTGGGAAATGTAGTCCAAAGACTTCGGGGCCCTGTAAGCAGGCCGTGTATCCTTACTCCCAGCCTAGGAAGAGAAATATCAAGTTCACTGTCTCCACTGCCTACCTAAAACAGGAGACTGGCTCCGCCAAGGCCTTTGAATATGAGATCCAGACCTTAATAAAAGGAAGAGCAGCAAGGAAGAAGGCTGTGGTGGGCTGTCCCCAACAGAAGAGAGCAGCCATGGAAAAAACGTTAAGGTTAGAAAATGACCTGTGGCCTGGAGAACAGCTTGGCTAACCGCTCCTCCACCCCCACCCCCACCCACCCCCACCCCACCCCACCCCACCTCCACCCCACCCCCCGGAACCTCGCTCTAGCAGAGGAACTGATGTCTGCTGCAGTGTTGTCTTAGGCTCCAAACCATTGTTTCAGTCTATCCTGCCACAACTCTCTACACTAAGCACCAAAGATGTTCCTATATATAACACCCAGGAAAAGTTTTATAGGGAAAAATAGAAAATGCACCATAGTTCTGAGCACATGCATATTATCTATCTATAGATAGATAGATAGATAGATAGATAGATAGTAGATGTGTGTATATGCATACATATATTATACGCGCACACATTATATTATACATACAGACACATATATAAACTGTGGCGCCATCCGAGTGTGGTACCATCACTACATCCATGTTATCACAGTGGGTACGCAGCGATGGAACCAAATTTACACATACCTCCATCTGTAGCACTGGTGCCTTCAGACTTGTGGGAAACAGCCTGTGGTAAGCGAGAGAGTAAAGGGAGATAGAACTCTCTTGTCTTCCCCACGTTACACGAGTATCAGAGGGGTTGGGTCATTTACTCAAGGTCCCCCAGCTGGCTAAAGAGAAACCACAGGGCCCCCCAGAGCAGCCACAAGGCTGTTTCGAAGGCTGCTTCCCCTGATCTAGAGTACCCTTTTGCCACCAGGGAGTTTCGACAGCTCAAACCTAGAGGGCAGAGTGGGTGGAGTTCCGGTTTTTCAGATATCCTTTCCCAGGATACCGGCAAGGATGCTCCAGCCAAAAGTACAGGCATATCAAGTCTATTTTAAGGTCTGGGTGTCTTTCTCTTCCCCATCCTCAATACATTAGGATGTTTTTGTTCAACGAAAATAATAAAACCATTTTGCAGGGAAAGAAAAATAGGCAACTCAACAGTTTCCTGCTCTTGTCTGTACATTTCCTGGAAAGGGCGCAGGAGTCTTCATGGATGGGGGTGGGGTAGTTCCAACCCCAGGCGTGATGACACAGGCAAAGTCAAAGACCAGGCCAGGTCAGGTCTGATCAGTGTCCACATGCTGTGTGACTCTTCCGTGGGATCCTGCTCTCTGGGCTTCTTCCCTATTGTCTCAGCAAGAACCTAACGTTTCTCTATCTTATAGAAGAAAGGTTTCTTCTTCATTATAGCTGCTTCCTCCACACCCACCTTGTCAGCAATTTAAACATGTCAGGTTCCTGTGGGCTCTTTAGGGTGTGGTAAGAATCTTCCAGAAGACTGGAGCTAGTGGGGCCGATTTTGCTAACAGCTAAAGTCCTTGTCTGACAGTAGAGAACAAGCTGCCATCTTTACTTCACTCTGAGATGGGTAATCCAGCCAGAAGCTAAACTCCTAATAGGTACAAGGATGGGCTAGGCATGGTGACACACACCTCTAATCGCAACACTAGAAGGCAGAGGCAGTAGGATCTCTGTGAGTTCGAGGCCAGTTAATATGTATCTCGGGAGCCAGGAGAGCCAGGACCACGTACAGAGACCTTGTCTCAAAAGACAAAAACAAAACAATAAATGTAAGAATGGTTTATCAGCTAGCTTCTGCTTTCTAAACAACAGTAACCACAAAATGCAAAAATGTTAGTGGTTAGAACATAATAGCTTACAATCAGCCATGCAGGTCGGGCTTGGCTGGGTGACTCCTTTGCTCCCAGCTGACTCACTTGGGTATCTTTGGCCTGTTACTGGGCTCTTGTGGATTAGCTGGTCTGGGATCACTTGTGAGAAATGGTGTGTCTCTGCTTCCCACAGTGTGGCTCTCTGCAGGATGGTGTAAGCATGGTAGTCTGGGCTTCCTGCAGGAGAACTGACAGAAGTCCAAAGCCTAAGAGAAGCACATTAAGAGGCAGGGCCTCTGGAGATCCAGGCTTAGAGCTTCCTGAAGTCACTCCTTCCCTATTCCAACTCCAGTCATTGAAGGGGCAGCCCCAGTTCTTTACCAAAGTCAAGTCTCCAAGAAGCATTAGATACAGGGAGCAGGGAAGGAACGTCAGCAGGTCTGCTTGGAAAGGCTTTCCCTGACTCCCATTCTGACTCTTTCTAGAACAAAGCAAGGGCTTTAGAAGAGAACTCCATCCCCCACCCCTAAAAAAGGAAAAAAAGGTCAGAATGGAATATTATCTCCAAGGGTTTGTGGCTAGGCACACCTACTAAGTGCAAACATTTAAGAAGATCCAGGACCAGCAAGCTGGTTTACTAACTCTGCCTCAAGAGAGCCTGCCTTCACCATTATAAATCATTACATGATTTATAAATGACATGTAAATCATTCTAACTTGACACTGACCATGGTGGGAATATTTACACCTTGGGATCTGTCTGGCTCAATGCATCAGGTGCTTTTTTTTTCCTCCCAGACAGCTGTTCTCCCAGCATACCACTACCTGTAAGCCAAGCAAACATTACCTCCTTCAAATGGGCAAGACAGCCCAATATACCGTGAAAAAAGTTGTAAGCCACTGATCAGATATGATGATGTCAATTCGCAGTGAACTGAGATGAACTGAGCATGGAGTGTCTCAGGGAGAAAAAATACTCAGCGTCCCCACAGGGTAAAAATGAGGACACGCATCACAAGGGGGTAGCCTTTTGAGCTAGACCTTGGAGAAATAAAGACAGCCACAGCCAAAAGTGAAAGGGGAGCTTGCACCCCGGAATAGGACAGGTAAAGGCAGAGGAGGTTCTCAGACCTCAGAGGCTTCATTTCATGAGAGAGAACCCTACCCAAAAAGTCCTTGAATTTTAGTCCGTCTTTAAAGCCTAAGGCACCCGGAGTTTATAGGTTCTCCCCAGTTTGGCATGAAACAAGCCCACGAACATCTGTGGCATGGCCGTACACAAGAAGTCAGTTCAGACACTACACGCAGCTCAGTACTCTATCCAGCCCTTCCCATCAGCACTTGCTCCAGGATCTCAGAGAACAGGTACATGTGTTTCCCTGGGTTTCATCCTCTTCCCAGCTTGGGAACTAACTGGCTTGCATCTGGATTTGACCTTCCCCATTTACTGTGTGAGCTTGGCCCCGCTGCTTAATCCTCCCTGCTTTCCAACCCAGAAAAATGGAGTGAAGCAAGAATCAGAGTTGCAAGAATTCAGAAGGAGATGGAGGCTGAATCAAAAGTAGATCCAGGGTGGCAGACAGCCTTGGAGAAATGACACTATGGGGGGTAGGGGGCTCTTAGTCAGGGTTTCTATTCCTGCACAAACACCATGACCAAGAAGCAAGTTGGGGAGGAAAGGGTTTATTCAGCTTACACTTCCACATTGCTGTTCATCACCAAGGAAGTCAGGACTGGAACTCAAGCAGGTCAGGCAGCAGGAGCTGATGCAGAGGCCATGGAGGGTGTTACTTACTGGCTTGCTCAGCCTGCTCTCTTATAGAACAAAGACTACCAGCCCAGAGATGGCACCACCCACAAGGGGCCCTGTGGAAAGCCGTGCAGCGTGCAGCGTGCAGCAAGCAATCGCTGTGGAGAGCCGTGCGCATGCCGCGAGCAATCACCATTATAAGATGGCGCTGGCCTCCGCTGTGACAAACTAGTAAACAAGCCTTGTGCGCAAGTGCGAGAGTGAACTCACTCCTAGTCACTGCCCATTCTCAGGGTGTAATAGTGGTGTGATGAGCGAGCAACGAATCAAGAGCTGTCACGCCACATCAGGTGCTGAAACGTCATGGCTGAGTGCTATATAACGGACTCCATTTTCTGGGGTCGAGATCTTCCTGAGAAGTAAGCAATAAAGCTTTGCTGCAGAAGATTCCGGTTGTCCTGAGTGTGTTCTTGCCGGCGGGGACAAAAGCTCGGGATAGGGCCCTTCTCCCTTGATCACTAATTGAGAAAATGCCTTGTAGTTGGATGTCATAGAGACATTTCCTCACCTGAAGCTCCTTTCTCTGTGGTGACTCGAGCTTGTGTCAAGTTAGCACAAAAACAGCCAGTACTGTGGTGGTGGCTGTGGTGTGTGTGTGTGTGTTTGCGCACGCACATCTATGCACTTGTATACACAGATGCAAATGCAAAAGTGAGTGTGCAGGCTCATGCTGAGAGAAGCCTCCCTGGGCCTCTATCTGTTTTCTCTGAGAAACAAGGCCTCTCTCTCCTTTAGGCTTGGGTAGACAAGATGGCTGGGGCGGAAATAGGACCCAGGACCTGTGGAGGCAGCTGTGACCAATCTTGATGGCTTCTGACCACCTGCACTAAGGAATCACTTGGAACAGAATCTCTGCAGGTGGTTGACCCAGCCCCCAGCCTACACCCACAGGTGGGACCTGTGGGGAAATGGTCTCTTCCAGACATGACCCCTCGGGGATCACAGGACCAGTTCTCAGGTTGCCACTAGGTAAGGGTTGACATGGAAGTCCCCTAGGTCAGTGATCTAAGCAAATATTGGTCAGATCAATGTTCAAGGCTCACCTATTAACTGCAAACAGTAAGTGATACAGCGTCAGGCTCACGAACAGCAGCAAGCTGTCCCTGAATGTCTTGCCCTGGGTACCCAGAAATGGTTTCTCGTCATTCTTACCCACCTCTCCCTCTCTCTACCTGGGGTTCACTGGTCCTCCACACTATATCCTTGACTTAGAGCTCTCTGCTTTGCCCCTAGAACCCAGGTGGTCCTGGGACCCATTAATATCTTCCTCCAGAGATAGCCAACAGTCAGCCTCTAGCTCTATATCCTTTCTGTCTTAGTGAAAGACTGGCTCTTGTGCTCTCTCCTTCCCCATGAACACCCTGGGCAGGCATCTCTAGCCGAAAGCAGCTGATAAGGACCAGGCCTCCCTCTTGCAGATAACCCCTCCCCTGCCCCCAAAGAGCCCAGGAGTGAGGCAGGGAGCTGGACCAGACCTACAGAGTTCCTGGTCACCTCTGTGAACACCACTGAGTGTGTCCCAGAGCCCAGATCAAGGCTGGCCTGCCGAGTGCTCTGCTCCAGTTGCCGGAGAGCTAAAAATAACCCAGCACTGCCAAACATCCTCCAAGGCCCAGGGGAGCCTACTGGGGAGATGGCTACCCAGCACCTCAGCTATTAAAAGGCACAGTCAGAATCAGCCAGCTTCCTAGGTGTCCGCTGTGCCCTTTGTCCCCAACTCTGCATTCTGTTCAGGAGCTCTGGGCTTTCCTGCCCTGCCTCACCCGATGGTTCTCTCTCCCCTAGGCTGGAACAGTCTCATTCCTGGTGAAAGCAGGTTGCCTACTAAGCATTCACAGATGCCAAAACAGTGTCTTGCTTGCAAAATGCACTGGGTAGTGTAGAGGTTGCCTCAGCCAAGCTACAACTTGAAGGTGGAAACCCAGCATCCTGTAGTAGACTCTAACTCAGCAGCTCCCGCTCAAGGCAAGCACCGACAGCCTGTGCCCACCAGGCTTAACCCTACACCAGGGCCTCCAGCCTTTGGGTCTGATGGAAAAAAAAAAAAAAAAAAAGAACCTGGAGTGGGGGGTGGGGGCTCCCAATCCCTCAGTAAATGATCTTAGAGAAATTATGGGGATGTGAACATTCCATCCCAAGTTAGGAACACTGACAGGTTTAGAAGCTGAGCACTGAACCAGACCCGGAAATGGAGAGATGAACAAGAAAAGTAGAGCTGGGGGCGTGGCTAGAAAACTCTGGGTTCCATCCTCAGTACTGGGAGGCAAGGAGGGAGAGAAGGAAAGAGGAAGGGAAGGAAGGAGGGAGGGGAGGAAGGAAAGGCAGAGAGACAAAGAAACAAATACAGAGGAAGAGAAGGGAAGAGAAAAGAAGGGAGGGGAGGGGAGGGAAGGGGAGGGGAGGGGAGGGGAGGGGAGGGGAGGGGAGGGGAGGGGAGGGGAGGGGAGGGGAGGGGAGGGGAGGGGAGGGGAGGGGAGGGGAGGGGAGGGGAGTGGCACCTGCCACTAAGCCTGACAACCTAAGTTTCGGGTAACTGCACCTGCTGGCCAGCCTTGCTCTGGCTCTGTCACCACCTGGCAAGGGAGAGGAAAGGAAGGGAGGGAGGGGGAGGGGAGGGGGAGGGAGGGGGAGGGGAGGGGAGGGGAGGGAGAGGGGAGAGGAGGGGAGGAGAAGAGAGGAGAGGAGAGGAGAGGAGAGGAGAGGAGAGGAGAGGAGAGGAGAGGAGAGGAGAGGAGAGGAGAGGAGAGGAGAGGAGAGGAGAGGAGAGGAGAGGAGAGGAGAGGAGAGGAGAGGAGAGGAGAGGAGAGGAGAGGAGAGGAGGAGAAGGAGGAGAAGGAGGAGAAGGAGGAGAAGGAGGAGAAGGAGGAGGAGGAGGAGGGGAAAAAGAGCTTCCTAGCAAGACTTGGTGGTACATGACTTTAATCTCAGCACTGGGGAAGCAAAAGCAAGTGGATCTCTATGAGTGAGGGCAGCCTGGTCTACATAACAGAGCTCTATACCAGAAAGGTCTACATAGTGAGACCCTGTCTCAAAAACAAACCAATACTTAAATAACTATTTTAAAATAGCTTTTTAAACATCCATATACATTAAATAAGTAAACAAATAAACAAGTGACTACATAGATAGATAGATAGATAGATAGATAGATAGATAGATAGATAGATCTTCCTCTTTCTTTCCTCTTGCTGTGTAGCACAGAAGCTTGAAACAACACATACCCTGTGTCACCATTTCTGTGAGGCCAACTGGGCTTGGGTCTTCTGGCTGTGCAAAGCATTGTGGGACTGTGATCTTGGCAGAACTGTGACAGGGAGGAATCTGCTTCCAGGTTAATTCAGGCTGTTGGCAGGGTTCAGTTTCCTAAGTTTCTGACAGGCTTTTGGGCTGGAGGCTTCCTTCAGCCTCCAGGGCCACCTACAGCTCCCAGCCTAGCACCCTCTCACTAGTAACTGACAGTGCAGCAAGCAGTTAGCTTTTGTCAGCAGAGCAGAACAGTTATAAAGTCTTCCCAGGCTGATGCTCATATGATATGAAAGATGATAACTCGTAGTCTTGCTCCTTTCTGGAAGCAAGCCACAGATTCAACCCACGATTGAGAGGTAGGTCCATCAATGGTAAAAAGGTAAGAAGAGACCCAACATCTCCAGTCCACCCCACATTTCCTTTTGGTCTTTCTTACCTAAGCAGTAAAGCTCTTCCTGTGCCCCTGACTCAAGCCCTCACCCAGCCTTATTGTCTTCCAGTCCTTAACACCGCATCCCTGCAGTGTGTTCCATTCTTGAGCAGCCAATTGTCTTTCTGTCCTTTGTAAAACATAGGCTGCCAGAACAGTTCCTGGTTCTAGAACAAACTCAATAATCATCTGCCAAACAAATAAATACATAATTGACTTCAAAAGATGGTCTGGGTGCTGGAAAGGTGGCTCAGCCATTAAGGGCACTTGTTACTCTTGCAGAAGACCTGGGTTTGGTTCCTAGCACCAGGGTGGTACACAGACACACATACAGGGGACACATAGAGGGGACACTTAGACACATAAAACAAATTAAACTAAAAATAAAAAGATGGCTTGGCAATAGACTTGCTTGGGCTGTACAGTTAGAACATGGCAGAAAGAAACACGTTGGTGGAGGCCTACCTCTTCTTCTGCCTGGATGGGATTTTAAGGACACAATGATAACACAGTGATTGCACATACTCATGTCCATTTCAACACAGCTACGAAAGATAGAAGGTCAGAGTAGCCAAGATACTCACAACCCCAGGTGTACTCTTAGTTCTGTGTGTTGGGACCATTCAAAATCCCCTCTACTGTCTTCTTTAAACAGCCAGTTTGGGACTGGAGAGATGGCTCAGTGATTAAGAGCACTGACTGTTCTTCCAGAGGTCCTGAGTTCAATTCCCAGCAATGACATGGTGGCTCACAACCATCTGTAATGAGATCTGATGCCCTCTTCTGGTGTCTGAAGACAGCTACAGTGTCCTCATATACATAAAATAAATAAATTTTAAATAACAGAAACAAACCAGCCAATTTGTTGTAGTGATTGCCACGGTGTGTGCCACAGGACTCTGGATGCTGTTTTTGTCCCTCTGCACCTGTTGGTGCCTTGCTCTGTCTCCCCCACCACCTGGCAATCACTATTTTCAATTACATTTTATTTACTTAGTGTATGGGGGAGCTATCCCACCAACCCTGTTTCCCATCCTTTAGGCTGGTGAGATGATGGTTCAGAGGGTCAAGTGCCTGCCATTAAAGCCTGACAACCTGAATTTGATATCTGGGACCCTTGTGATGGAAAGAGAGACCTGACTCCACAAAGCTGTCCTCTGACCTCCTCCCCACATGTGCTGTGACCCCACACACATACAACATAAGTAAATAAACACAAGAAGAAAACTGAAAAAAAAAAAGATAAACGTTTAGTTTTCACATGTTAACCAGAGCATGTCGGATTTGTCATTATCATTATGTGCATGATTTATTTCATTCAACACAGTGTTGTCTGGTCCCATCCCTACTGCTGCCCAATGGCAGACAGAACTGTATACTTCCCGTGTCTGGTTAGAATTTACATCTGCTACATTGTCTTCATCTGCTCATCTGCTGATGGGTACTTAGCTTAATTCCATATCTTGGCAAGTGTGAACGGTGCTTCCATACATACAAGAGTATATGTGTTTCCTCCACATACTGGGTTCGATGTCTTTGCATGTACACCCAAGAATGAGGTAATTGATCACATAATACTTTTTTAAGGATTGTTTGATTCAGTACACATACTGCAGGTGACAGGGGACACACCACATAGCACAAGCAGAGGTCAGAGGACAACTGGCAGGAGTCAGTTCTCTCCTTCCACAATGTGGGTTTCTCTGTGTAGCCCTGGCTGTCCTGGAATTCACTCTGTAGACCAAACTGGCCTGGAACTCACAGAGATCCACCTGCCTCTGCCTCTGGAGTGCTGGGCTAAAGGTAGGTACCACCATGCCTGGCTCATTCACCAATTTTTTAATGGATTATTAAGGATATTGCTGCTAAGTTTGAGTTCCTTATATACCCTGGAACTTTATCTTTTGTCAGATAAAATGGCTTGCAAATATTTCTTCTGTTCTACCAACTGTCTCTGTTCCCTTTACTGGATGAAAAGCTTTCAATTTACTGCAGTCCCACCTTTCTGCTTTGGCTTCTGTTTGTTGTGCTTTTAAGGCCACATCCACACGCCTGAATATTTTTTTCTACTTTTTTTTCTTTTTGACCTGAGCCAACACCATTTAGTGTCTTCCGTGTGTTCCCTCCAGTAGTTTCATAGCTTCCAGTCTGAGCTCTATATTTTCAATCCATTTTGAGCTACTTCTGCCCATGATGAGAGATAGCGATCTAGTTTCTTTCTTCCACTATGGATCCCCAATAGTCCTAGAACCAGTTACTGAGCAGACCACTCACTTTTCGATGAGTGATTCTGGGCACCTCTGTTTATGGATGTGCGGACCTGTCTCCTGCTTCTCTATTCTATTCAGTGCCAATGAGAGGCCAAGCCAACAAGACAAGAACTCACTAGGGACCAACAGTGACCACAGGAAAAGCATCTCAGGGGAGCAGAGGTGTCCCCATCCACAAGAGGCTGCACAAGAATGCCAATCACTCCTACAACAAAGAGCTAAGAATAGATTCGGTGGTAAGGAAGGAAGGGTGGACCAGAGACTGGTAAAGGAGATTCTGGGGTAGACACAAGTTACTGGTCCTGCAGTGCTCTGTTCACTGTGCTTACACACACACACACATACACACACACATACACACACACATGCCTCTGATGAAGTTTATTCATAAACTCTGCACAGCCAGAGATTACAACAAATTATAACAACGTAGAACATCACAACTTTTGCCTTTGGGAGCCATTGTTAAGTAAATATACACAGTACTGCAGTTCCGCTGCAGAGAAACTGATAGCCAAGTCAGCCAGAGTGGCTAATGTGTGGGTGGTGTACACAGCGGGAATCCATGGAGCGAAGAGGTATTTACCTTCCAGGTGGGGCGGAGCAGGTGTTGAAAGATTTCATCAGAGCAACATGCAACTTTAAACTTCTGAATTGTTTGTTTCTGGAATTTTCTACGTGGTGCTTGGGGCCACAGTGGACCACCCTGAAACAGCAGAAACTGAAACGGCAGATAGAAGAGAGCCGTTGTATTTTCTTCTCTCACTTGAGCTAACACTACCAACAGTGAGACACAGTGGAAGCAGAAGAGACAGAGATTGTGTCTGGTTCCTCTGAACTTGACCCAAACCTGGGCTGTCAAGAGAAACTTCCAAGGGAATGACAGTGGGAGATAGAGCTTTCAGGCTCCTAGAGTGAAGAAAGACACTGGCTTTCATTCTGTCTTCATCCATTACAGTATGTAGCAAATGATGCTGTCTCAAACGGCCCCTGTAGCCCCTCCTCCCTCCTTTTAGACAATCAGACAAGGTCCTCACTGAAAAGTACAGTCTGTGTTCCTTCCCCCTAAATGTGGGCAGAGCTCTGTCACCCCCTCAGCAGGTAAGAGCCTACTATACACACCAGATCCCAATGGTTAGATTGTGTTAGGCATCTCCCGCCAGGTCCTTCTCTTAGGAAACATGCCACTGAAGCCCACTGGGTTTTCTTTAATCCACCACACAGAGCCCGATGTGGCGGCTCATGCCTTTAATCCCAGCATTTAGGAGGCAAAGGCAGGAGGAGCACTAAGAATTTGCAGCTAGCCTGGTCTACCTAGACAGTTTCAGGCCAGATAGGGCTACACAGTGAGACTCCATCTCCCCAAACTAAAAATGTTAAGAGCCATATAGACAGAACCACATAAAGAGGGCTGAGATCCCCAGTCATATAATATTTCATTGAATTGTTTATGCCACTGTTACAACCATCATTGATGGGGCTCTTGTGAGATTATCCCAGAGAGACCCACGTGGAGAGGACCCAAGAGCTGGTCTAATAACCTTCATCTAATACCTCCAGGACTCCGCACTCTCCATGGTCTTATCCTCAGTCGCCTTTTTCTCTGGCCTGTCCCCTCCCTCCACCTGCTGTATAGATTCACTCTACCTTGGACCCAGAGGAAGTAATGACTAGCAGGCCCTCCACAAATAGAGTGTCCACCATAAGTAGACCCTAATTATGTTTGGCACAGGCCACCTGCCCAGCAGCCAACTATGCCCCTCCAGGAAACAGAAAATCAAATCCAGAGGATGTGCCAGGTCAATTGCACTCTGAGAAGGAACTGGGCAGGCTGCCCAGAATCACCCAGAATGGACTTCAGGCTGATCACCCACGCTGGAGTCATGCCCTCACCTTCTTGGAAAGGGCACTTTCTCCAGAATCAAGGCCACCACCTGTCACAAAAGCCAGGTGTTGACAGAGCAGGATAGTTGTGGGTGAGGCCCTTGGGTATGCCAGACACATCCCTGAGGTCTGGATGCCCCATCGGTCCTGGTGGAAGGAGTGAAGCTGA
Organism: Mus caroli; assembly: GCF_978045245.1. Lineage (NCBI taxonomy): Eukaryota > Metazoa > Chordata > Mammalia > Rodentia > Muridae > Mus > Mus caroli. The sequence goes on along the minus strand of NW_028227257.1, from coordinate 35,782,323 downwards.
GAGACTGCCATGCGGCAGGCAGAACCCCACACTCATTACCGTGGCCAGCCTGTGCTTCTGTGTGTGAAGTCCTAGGGCATCTGGGATCCAACAGCCTCCAGATCTCCAGCCTCTGTCAATGGAGATAGAGGAGCTAAGGGAGGACAATGGTGTGGGCTCTCTTAAAGTACAGCTGGCAAGCGGAAACCAAGGGAAAGTTATTCCATAGCTGATATTTATATTGTGAAATATTTAACCTGTTCTTTCAGGGCATTTAAAGAACTTATTCTCTGTTATTCATTCTTTCAAGAAATATTTGTGTAGCTTCGGAAAATACCAGTTTACAGTGTTGAGTTGGACAGAAAATAACAGGCATGTTTGTCAAAAAATACATTTTCCCCATATTAAATAATAAGGTCCACTTTTATCTGTATGGTTACAGAAACTAGCAAAGAGTCCCCTAATGAAAAGAAAATATGGAATAGATATGTGCTAAGATCATTTTTTCAAAGATATATTTATTTTATGTATATGAGTACACTGTAGCTGTCTTCAAAGACACCAGAAGAGGGTATCAGATCCTATTACAGATGGTTGTGAGACACCATGTGGTTGCTGGGAAGCTGAGGCAGGAGGATCATGGGTTCAATGCCACACTGTACCATGTAGTGAGACCTGTCTAAAAATAATAATAAAACACATAGCAATAACAGCAACAACAACAATAAGTACAGTATCCAATGATGGGCAAGAGAGACAAGGTTAAGGCCTTTTAGACCTACTGCTGGGAATTGAACTCAGGACCTCAGGAACAGCAGTCAGGACTCTTAACCACTGAACCATCTCTCCAGCCCCTTAGTATCATTTTTAAAAGCATTTTTCAGGGTCAGTTGGTTGGCTCAATGGTTAAAGCACTTATGGCCTAAGACAGATAACCTGAGTTCCATCCCCAGCATTCACGGTGGGAGAAAAGAACTGACTCCTGAAACTTGTCCTCAGATTTCCACTTGGCATCACAACACACATGCACTTCCCTATACATATTACACACACTCACACAAATAAAATAGAACTTGGAAAATTTTACTATCGTACATGCACGTGCATGGATATGTAAGGTTATATGTAGAATAACAGTTTGCAAGTAGGATCCCACTGTTCCATAGGGGACATATATAGCAACATCTGTCACAACTGAGAGAAGATCATAGCATCTAAAGAGGAAAGGCAGCCGGGTGTGGTGGCGCACACCTTTAATCCCAGCACTCAGGAGGCAGAGGCAGGCAGATTTCTGAGTTCAAGGCCAGCCTGGTCTACAAAATGAGTTCCAGGACAGCCAGGGATACACAGAGGAAACCCTGTCTCAGAAAAAAAAAAAAAAAAAAAAAGAAAGAAAAAGAAAAAAAGAAAAGGCCAGGGTCCACCAGACATCCAGCCATGCACAAAACAGTCCCACACCAAAGCATTACCATCTGGTCTAAGATGTCAATTGTGCTGCCTGCAAACTGCCCAGAAGGGCACCTGAGAAACTGGTTGTATTAGTCACTGTCCTTGTTTCTGTGATGACATCTCTAACCAGAGAGATTTGAGGAAGGGCTTATTCTGGTTCACAGTTTGAGGGTCTAATCTATCATGACAAGGGAAGCCCGACAGTGAGAGCATGGAGCTGCTGACCACAGAGCATCTGCAGACAGGAAGCAGAGAGCAGTGAACGCCAGTGCTGAGCTCTTCTTCCTTTTAATTAGTCTAGGACCTCAGCCCAAGGAATGGCACCACCAGTGTTTAGGGTGAATCTTCCCCCCTCAGTTCACCCAATATATAAACTCCCTCAGAGGCATGCCCATAGGCTTGTGTAATGCTTTGTATCTTGGCCCAGAGAGTGGCACTTTTAGGAGGTGTGGCCCTATTGGAGTAGGTATGACCTTGTTGGAGTAGGTGTGTCACTGTGTGCGAGGGCTTTGAGACCCTCATCCTAGCTGCCTGGAAGCCAGTCTTCTCCTAGCTGCCTTCAGAACAAGAGGTGGAACTCTCAGCATTTCCAGCCCCATGTCTGCCTAGGCACTGCCATGCTCCCACCATGATGATAATGGACTCAACCTCTGAACCTGTAAGCCAGCCCCAATGAAATGTCATTCTTTTAAGAGTTTCCTTGGTCATGGTTTCTGTTCACAGCAGTAAAACCCTAACTAAGACAGTTTGTCTCCTAGGTGACTCTACATCTCTCAAGTTGACAATCAATTGTGACCATCACATAAGTTGGCAGTCGTTCCCCCATTAGGTGGGGACCAAGACAGATAAGTATGCGAGAATATTACTTTCCCTTGAGTGTCCTTCTGACCCACTTTGTGCTGAATTTTTTACAGAGTGCACTAATTGCTTTTAAGATAAAGAAGGGCAATGACCACGATGACTTCAGTGACTTGCTTGCACATCGTAATTTTCAATATTCCTGTTCTTGATGGTTAGGGGGAGAATTTTAAAGAAGGAATCAGGACCTGCCGCATCACTGATACCCATGAGCTACCCTAGCAGGTCTTCCTACACATCCCCACCACCCACATCCTCAGAGTCAGTACTAGTGACATCATGAGCCAACCCCTTGTTTCTCATGGGAATGGCCTCTGCTGGACAGCCAGGGACATCCTTGGTTCTGCCTCCTCAATGCTGACAGCTCCCTTTTCCAGATGTGACAGCTAAACATGTCTCCTACCATCTCCAGATGTCTTGTGGGAAGAGAGCAAGGTCAGCCCTGGTTAGGAAATACCATGATCTATCTGTCTGTGAAAACGCAGACACAAGAAGATCCACCATTCACTGGCCTCACAGATGTATGGTCCAGCTGGATCCACAAGTAGACACACAGCTACTCAAATGGGCTATCTCAACTGCCAGGAACTAAGGGTGTGGAGGAAGTGGTCAGATGCAGAGCAAAGGACAGGAGACCACATTCCTGCCAGGGGCGTGGTTCACAGCTCTCTGTGTAAGATAGGAGTTTCTCAGCTTTTCCTAAGCCATTAGGCCCATTTCACAGACAAGGAAGTGGAACAGAGGTTTGATGTGGCCAAAGTCACACAGTGAGCGATAGCCAGCATAGCTCTAATCTCTGCAACATCCTCGGCTATCCTCACAGACTGTCCTCAACCTGCATCCACTTCTGGATCCTGGGTCCCCTGAGTCTCTTGGCACTTGTGTGTCAGAGCTGATTCACCTAAGATGTGTGTTTTCTCCATTCACTTGAGAAACTGCTACTCAGCTGTTTCCATTGTAGCCACATCTGCAGAGGGAAGGGGATTGCTACACACACACACACAGGGGCATCTCCATGGGTGTCTCCTTGGGGACCCATCATCCTGGTGACCATGCTGGTCATTAGAGATCTGAAGAAGCTCTCCACCAATGAGTATGGGAAAGAGGAAGGACATGAGAATCAACTTCTCAGAGCATAAGTTTAGGATGAAAACAATGAAGCCAGGCAGAGTTAATTTAAGTTAAGTTAACTCTTAAGAGTTAATCTTGGTTGCCAGCCTCATTTGATCTAGAATCAACTACCAGTCAAGCCTCTGAGAGAGTATTTCCTGAAAGAATTAATCCATCAGGGAGACTCCCCCAGAGTAGGCAGTACCTTGCAATGGAAGTTCAGAAATAAAAAGGTCAGAGGAAAAAGAGCGTGGCTTTTTCCTGTGCACTTTGGCTCTGGGCTTACGAATATATCCTCTCTTTTTTTTTTTTTTTTTTTTGCCATTGATCGTCACTGACAACAGATCCCAACTTCTTTGGCCTTTCCATGTAGACAGAAGACCAATGGCTCTCCAGAAATCCTCAGGCCTCATCACCATGTTGGAATTGTTAAGGCCTCGAGCCTTGTGGACTCACCAGCTTCTGGGTTCTCAGCCCTCTCAGTGTACAGCCATCCATTGTGGATTACCTAAGACCAGGTCATGCAAACCAACTATTTTGTAATACATAATTGTGTCGGCTAGTGTTTTGTCAATTTAACACAAACTTACATCAGTTGGGAAGAAGGGACTCTCAGTTGAGAAAATACCTCCATGAGATTTTCCTGTAGGCAAACCTGCCGTGCATTTTCTTAGTCAGTGGTTAGTGGCAGAGTCCAGCCCAGTGTGGCTGATACCTCCCCTGAGCTTGTGATCCTGAACTGTGTAAGAAAGCAGGCTGAACAAGCCACAGGGAGCAAGCCAGTAAGCAACATTCTTCCATAGCCTCTGTGTTGGTTCCTGCCTCCAGGTCTCTACCTTGAGTTCCTGCCTAAACTTCCCTAGATGAAGGACTACAAGCTACCAAGCTATAAGATAGAATAAACCCTTTCCTCCCCAGCTTGTTTTTGGTCATGTTTCACCACAGCAAAAGAAACCCTAGCTAAGGCAATGTTCATTCCATCGGTTCCATTCCTCTACAGGACTCTGGCTAAGTCAGACGTTGATACCCACTTTCCTTCTGGTGGGAAAAGCCAGACTGTTACAAACCCAGACTTGAAACCAGATGGCCTGGGAGTGTAATCTACTTCCTGGCTGTGTGATCTTAAACCAAGTACTTTACCCTACTAAGCCTGAGTCACTACCACAGTAATACAGAAATAGTAATACAGTAATACAGAGATCTTCCTGGATCACTAACTCAACTGAAATAATGTACGTGGCATTCTTAGCTAGCACACTGTTACTATATACTACATGCTTCTCAATGCTTTCATTTCCCTGTTGACTATACACACAAACATGTGTGTATGTATATACCTTACTGGGGTTTGTGAGCTACTAAGTGGAGCTGCACACAAACTTTCACAGACTCTAGTCTAGAGGCAAAAAGCCTGGACAATGAGAGAAGTCGTCTGTCTTTTAGGACCAGGCTTTCCTGGTGCCTGGCTCTTCTGCGAAGCTGAAAGGTGATTACTCTGCTCTTGGTTTCGGCTGTTTTCCAGCTGCGGGGTTTCTCATTGATCAGATAGAAATCCCCAAGGTCTGGCAAAGGAAGCTTTTAATTGCTCTGGATGGACCAATTTTTGGCTTAACTGCTCAAGCATATAATTAGAGAGGGGGCAGGGGGAAGGAAGAGAGACAGAGAGACAGAGACAGAGAAACAAAGAAAGAGGGAGAGGGAGAGAGGGAGAGAGACAGGAGAGGGAGGGAGGGAAGGAAGGAGGGAGGAAAAGAAGGAGGGAAGAAAGGAGGGGGAGAGAGAGAGGGAAGGAGGGAAAGAGGGAGGGAGGGAAGGAGGGAAAGAGAGGGAGAGAAGAAAGGAGGGGGAGAGAGGGAAGGAGGGAAAGAGGGAGGGAGGGAAGGAGGGAAAGAGAGGGAGAGAGAGGGAAATATTGAGAGTTATCTTTTTGAGATTGCTTTGAGACAAATAACACAAAATGCTGTGGCTGACCAGACCCCACCTGAGTCCCACAAATCCTGGGGACATAGAGGACAAAGCTACATTTCTGACCTTTATCAAAATGCCATGCAGATCTTGCTACAGAGTGTCCCCAGAAGCAGACCCAGCCCAGGATTGGAGTCCATTCCCTTTCTTTGGAAGGAATCCTGAGAGTCCTAGGGAGGGAAACAGAGAGGCCACAGCAGCTGACTAGTGAAGAGTTGAATAGGTCATAACCGGGACTTCAGCCCTGGGGAGTTGACATCAGCACAGGCCTAGCCACAGATGGTGGAGCTAGGGCTGTATATCCTAGGTCCTCCTGGAGTATCTCCCTGGCATTTCCAGAGGGAAGTCCCCAATGGGGACAACTGGAGGAAGCCCTAGGGCAAAGTGACAATCACTAGCAGTTGGAAATCAGGGTTCCAGAAAGACATCAAGGACACCTGTTGCTGGACCCACAGGTAAGACAAGCCCCGAATGGGGTGGCTCCCTGCATCGCCATGAGGAGGAGCCAAGGGCTCTGGCTGACCACGTAACCTTTTTTAAAGTGTGTGAGGTTGTTAGGTATTTATAAGCTCTAGATTTGCCCTGCGTGCTTATAACAACATTGTCCTGGGGATATGTTAATTTAGAGATGTTACTTTCTTTGCCCCGCCCCCCCCGTTCCATAATTCAATTTTATTCCAATTTTTCCAGCTAAGTCTGTGGTGCTAGGGTCATGAGCAACACTGACAGCATCAGCAGAGCCACCTTTGAAGTCCCCGTATCCCTCCCCACCCGCACAATTCCTTCCCTCTTGTCTCTATTCTCTGTGATCAGCACTTTTGAAATCTGTAGGATGCGTTTGCTGGAATTTTTATCCCAAGTCTCAAGCACCTATTTGCATAACATAAGGGCAGCTGGTTGCTCCATTCAGCATGGAGGGGCCCACACGTGATCTCCATAAACGCAATCACTTGCTGTGGCTTGCTTAGGTGTCCTTAAAGGACTTGCTCACTTCCAAGCCACACCTTCTGAAATCTGCTCCAAATCAGAAGTCAGTGTCCTAACCTCAAGCACCAATGTAAATGAGACAAATGACCACTGAGTGGATGGTGCATACAGAATTTAAATTTACTTCCCTATCAGATGGATGTCCCAGAGCAAGGCGCTTCGGGTTCAGTCAGGAGAGGGCCTCTTCTCTTTGCTTCCACAGTGGTGTCTGGTTGTAGCATCCAACAGAAGGGAGGACCACTGTGTTCTCATGGGGCAGAAAAGTGAAGGGCAAAGAAGAGCCTGAGCTAGTTCCCATCAACCCAAGGCAAGCAGGAAGTACTAATCCATCCATGAAGGAGGAGCAGTCACACCTCTTACTACAACCACAGGGCCCGTGGTGACATCTCAGCAGGGCTGTGGCAAAGGACACATTCAAACCACAGTACTTCTGTGAACTTCAGATCACCAAGTCACCCCCATGTGGGCTGTTTGGGTAGTAATGGCTTTTCCAAACATTTTTTGGTCAAAACAAAAGGCTGACAGGCAAGCATGGATAGAGAAGGAGTTGGGGGGGGGGGGGGTAGGGGAGTGAGTACCCCTCATTGATGAACTATTTGCTACTGATAGATTCAGGAAGAAGGGGAGTCATTGCCTCCACTGGTGCACCTAACAGTAACCTCACCAGATTCCAATTCCAGTTCCAACCCAGTCCAACTCAGCGCTCACACAGATGGCCCCGGGATAAACTAAATCGTAAAGCAAACTCAAAGTCATGGGTATGGGAAAGAGATTTGAGGAGAAGGTATTTCTTAGGTCTTAAGTCGGGAACAAATGGCAAACTAAGATGCTTATTAACATATCACTGCAAGGCTCTCTCCCAGCATCCCCCAGTCCTTACCTGTTACTGGGCAGACCATCCCCTGCAGCTGGAAGTCTGGTAGTCACTCCAATTCCAGAGACTGAAAAGTTCCTGCCAGACATTTGGGTCCCCTCCCAAACACCACACCCAAGACCATTTCAAAACAGCAAGCAAAGGGCTGCAAGGGTTTTAAACAAGACAGAAGGCTCGCCTCCCCCTTTCTTTACTATCTTAGTAACCCGGCAATCCCATCTGCAGGCAGCTGCTGACTAACAGGACCGCAGGTCTGGAGATAATCAGGAGAGACAGAATGCAGTAGAGCTGATGATCTGGAGATAATCATGGGGAGAGATGGAGTGCAGGGTAGTGTCGGTGGGCTTGGAAGTCGGGCAGGGCTGAGCTCCGCCTCCGGGTTCACCATCTGTGAATCAGAACGAGTCCAGAGAACAGATACGAATGCAGGGATGCAGCATGCCAGACTCTAGTTAGAATGAATGATTGTACTAATCAGGGTTCTCTAGAGGAACAGAACATATAGAATGAGTGTGTGTGTGTGTGTTGTGTGCTTTATTAGAGAAGTTTACAGGCTGTGGTCTGACTAGTCTGACAACGACCTGTCTCCCAAGAGAGAATATGGTAGTTGTTCATTCTGCAAGGCTGAGTGTCTCAGCTGGTCTTCAGTCTTCATTGGAATCCCAAAGAAGTAGGTTCTAACCCCAGCAAAGGAATGCCTCAGCAGCAGCAGTAGTACAGATGAACTTGCCAGCAAGAGTAAGGACAAGCTGGCGAAAAGCAAACCGTCCTTTTCTCATGCCCTCTTCTGTGGGCGGCCACAGAAGGTGTGGCTCACATTAGAGTAGGCCTTCAATGATCTGCAAATGATCCAGATTTATGGTGGCACAGCCTGCCTCAAAAAATCTGAAAATTCCTCCACAAGTATGCCAAGCTACTTGGGTTTTAGTTGATTCCAGATGTAGTCAAGTTGAAAGCCCAGAGGAGCCCTCACATTGAGGCTCCTGTCCTTCCTCAGATCACTCCTTCCTTTATTCTTCTGTTTCCAGTTAGGTTCCTAAGGAGTTACAGTGTGGACTGGCTCCCTCTGGGTTGGAGAAGCCTGGACAACCAGAAATGATAAACGAAGACATGCAGCTTTTTACTTGTGCTTTTTTTTTTTTTTTTTTACTGTACTTCTGAGACTACAAGGGTATTCCGGGAGAAGACCACACAGTCTGTCTACCAAACCCCTGTCCACCCCACTGGAGCCCTCTCAGAATGAGACCCTATCCTGCACTGGGAAGTGAGCAGATGAATGCCCAGCAACTACACTTGGGTCCCTGGGTCTCAGGAGCGGGCTCCCTGCCTTGTGGAAATCATGGCACAGGAGTGGTAAGAGGAGAAAACAGGCTGAGAAGGGTGGAGGTCAAGGGATATGACAGAGCCACAGGCTGCGGAATCCTCAGACAAAGCTGGGGCATTCAAGGAGTGCAGGCAGGTCTCCAAAACCCTTGGCCTTGAGCTCACATCTCTCCATAGCCACAATTTCTAGAGAGATCTCAAAGACAAGGTTTCAACTGTACAAACAATCTCTCAGAAAGCTGTGCATCCCAGCTCCGGCCGCCAGCTATGTCAGTAAAAGACATATCAGAAAAGAGGGCCGGAAAATGGTCCCACCGCCGAACACGCCTTAAGAGGCTTTGTTTTAAATTAGCCCATGACTTCCCTCCCACTGATGACAATGACCAGGCCCAACTTTGTCATTTCATGAGCATTTTCAGACATGTCCCAGATCATAAGAAGAGACTGTGGTCATTTGCGGTTAGTAAAATGGCTCAGGGTGAGAGGTGCTCGTCGCAAGCCTGACAATTTAGTCCCAGGACCGACTTGGTGGAAGGAGAGAACCAACTCCTGCAAGCTGCCCTCTGAACCTCCATATTGTGACATGTGAGCCAAAGTGCATTTCTGTTGCTTGTTCTCCCAACACTGACTGATATGGTATGCCGAATCAGCATCTAGAAAATCATTTATGTATTCATTTTCCTATGTATAGTGTGTGTTTGTGGTTTTTTATGTGCACCCTGTGTGTGTATCCGATCCCTTGGACCTGGCAGTTTTTGTGCTGCAATGTTGGTGCTCGGAATTGAAGTCAAATCCTTTGCAAGAGCAGCAAGTGTTCTTACTGCTGAGCCATCTCTCTAGTCCCCAAACCAGATTAAAAAAAAGAAGAAGAAGAAGAAGCCCAAGAGTTAAATAGTGGGCTGGAGAGATGGCTCAGCAGTTAGAAGCACTGACTGCTCTTCCAGGAATCCTGAGTTCCATCCCCAGCAACTACACGGTAGATCACAACCATCTGTACTGGGATCTAGTGCCCTCTTCTGGTGTGTCTGAAGACAGCTACAGTTACTCACATACATTAAATAAACAAACAAATAAACAAGCAAACAAACAAATAAATAAGAGTTAGATAGCATTCCAGAGCTACTGGGAAGAAGATGTGCAATCAATTATATCCTCTTAAAGTGTGAAGACTTCGTTCACTCCATTGGCTAATAAGGGAACATGTGAAAATATCCCAATTGGTTCAAAGGAAAAGTCTAAGAGCCACACACCTGTGGGTTATCTGAGTGCTGAGATGAACTTCCATTACATGCAAAAGTTAGCAACAGGGCAATAGCAAGTACAACACATTCCATTGGACACAATTGACATGTCTATGATTATAAACCATTTGCATTGTTACAGTTTTTCTGCTACAGTGTTACCAAAGTCAGTGAACGCAGAACTAGCCTGGAGGAATTCTCTGTGCTGGACACTCAGCAGCCTCTGTGTGTGTGTGTGTTGGAAAACCTTTTGTGAGTGTTTCCTGATGGTTTTGTGTGAGATGATTACATTGGGGGAAGAGACACTAACAGTTACATTCACCACTTGACCCTCAAACTGGGGTCATGGGAGGGTCTTGGAGGAAAGGTGAGTTAGGTAGGATAATCGAGGGCCAACAAGGATCAGATGAGGAAGGTGGCCTGGTGAGGTGACCAGGGAAATAGCTGGAGGCTGTAAAACCTGACATTGTCCTTTAGCAGAGTGGGCTAGCTGCCCAGCTGTCTGTAGGGGGAAACTGATAACTGGCAGGACTGGGGATGTGAATGCTTCTCTGCAGCATCGATATTATTGTGACTATAGGCTCATTGACAAGAGTCTCCATGAAGGGGATGGGGGTTACTGACAACTGCTTGTTCTCAGTAACAGGTATCCTGGGGGTTCCCTGTAGAGGAGCCTTTATCCCTTAAGTTCATCTGAGTGCCCTTGAGTGGGTTTCGGGGAGCATGATGGATCCAAAGCCATTTATTCCCTTAACAACCATGAGCCAGGCAAAGACGGTAGGGACAGTTATTGGATGAAGATGAATGAACGGGTAGATGAATGAATGAATGAATGAATGAAAACAAATCACTTTTTGCAGATGATATGATAGTATATATAAGTGACCCTAAAAATTCCACCAGAGAACTCCTAAGCCTGATAAACAGCTTCGGTGAAGTAGCTGGATATAAAATTAACTCAAACAAATCAATGGCCTTTCTCTACACAAAGAATAAACAGGCTGAGAAAGAAATTAGGGAAACAACACCCTTCTCAATAGTCACAAATAATATAAAATATCTTGGCGTGACTCTAACTAAGGAAGTGAAAGATCTGTATAATAAAAACTTCAAGTCTCTGAAGAAAGAAATTATAGAAGATCTCAGAAGATGGAAAGATCTCCCATGCTCATGGATTGGCAGGATCAACATTGTAAAAATGGCTATCTTGCCAAAAGCAATCTACAGATTCAATGCAATCCCCATCAAAATTCCAACTCAATTCTTCAACGAATTAGAAAGTGCAATCTGCAAATTCATCTGGAATAACAAAAAACCTAGGATAGCAAAAACTCTTCTCAAGGATAAAAGAACCTCTGGTGGAATCACCATGCCGGACCTAAAGCTCTACTACAGAGCAATTGTGATAAAAACTGCATGGTACTGGTATAGTGACAGACAAATAGACCAATGGAATAGAATTGAAGACCCAGAATGAACCCACACACCTACGGTCACTTGATCTTCGACAAGGGAGCTAAAAACATCCAGTGGAAGAAAGACAGCATTTTCAACAAATGGTGCTGGCACAACTGGTTGTTAACATGTAGAAGAATGCGAATTGATCCATTCCTATCTCCTTGTACTAAGGTCAAGTCTAAGTGGATCAAGGAACTTCACATAAAACCAGAGACACTGAAACTTATAGAGGAGAAAGTGGGGAAAAGCCTTGAAGATATGGGCACAGGGGGAAAATTCCTGAATAGAACAGTAATGGCTTGTGCTGTAAGATCGAGAATTGACAAGTGGGACCTCATGAAACTACAAAGCTTCTGCAAGGCTAAAGACACCATCAATAAGACAAAAAAACCACCAACAGATTGGGAAAGGATCTTCACCTATCCTAAATCAGATAAGGGACTAATATCCAATATATATAAAGAACTCAAGAAGGTGGACTCCAGAAAGTCAAATAACCCCATTAAAAAATGGGGCTCAGAACTGAACAAAGAATTCTCACCTGAGGAATACTGAATGGCAGAGAAACACCTGAAAAAATGTTCAACATCCTTAATCATCAGGGAAATGCAAATCAAAACAACCCTGAGATTCCACCTCACACCAGTCAGAATGGCTAAGATCAAAAATTCAGGTGACAGCAGATGCTGGCGAGGATGTGGAGAAAGAGGAACACTCCTCCATTGTTGGTGGGATTGCAAGCTTGTACAACCACTCTGGAAATCAGTCTGGCGGTTCCTCAGAAAATTGGACATAGTACTACCGGAGGATCCAGCAATACCTCTCCTGGGCATATATCCAGAAGATGTCCCAACCGGTAAAAAGGACACATGCTCCACTATGTTCATAGCAGCCCTATTTATAATAGCCAGAAGCTGGAAAGAACCCAGATGTCCCTCAACAGAGGAATGGATACAGAAATTATGGTACATTTACACAATGGAGTACTACTCAGCTATTAAAAAGAATGAATTTATGAAATTCCTAGCCAAATGGATGGACCTGGAGGGCATCATCTTGAGTGAAGTAACACAATCACAAAAGAACTCACACAATATGTATTCACTGATAAGTGGATATTAGCCCAAAACTTAGGATACCCAAGATATAAGATACAATTTGCTAAACGCATGAAACTCAAGAAGAATGAAGACCAAAGTGTGGACACTGTGCCCCTTCTTAGAATTGGGAACAAAACACCCAGGGAAGGAGTTACAGAGACAAAGTTCGTAGCTGTGATGAAAGGATGGACCATATAGAGACTGCCGTATCCAGGGATCCATCCCATAATCAGCTTCTAAACGCTGACACCATTGCATACACTAGCAAGATTTTGCTGAAAGGACCCAAATATAGCTGTCTCTTGTGAGACGATGCCGGGGCCTAGCAAACACAGAAGTGGATGTTCACAGGCAGCTATTGGATGTATCACAGGGCTCCCAATGGAGAAGCTAGAGAAAGTACCCAAGGAGCTAAAGGGATCTGCAACCCTATTGTTGGAACAACATGATGTACTAACCAGAACCCCGGAGCTCTTGTCTCTAGCTGCATATGTATCGAAAGATGGCCTAGTCGGCCATCAATGGAAAGAGAGGCCCATTGGACTTGCAAACTTTATATGCCCCAATATAGGGGAATGCCAGGGCCAAAAGAATGGGAATGGGTGGGTAGGGAAGTGGGGGGCGCTATGGGGGACTTTTGGGATAGCATTGGAAATGTAATTGAGGAAAATATGTAATAAAAATGTTAAAAAAAAAAAAAAACGCAGACACTTTGTCAACAGTGAGAGGGAGCACGGTGCTGCCCCCCACAGCCTGAGGAGTCCCCCAATCTCTCTTAGGGACCTCCACTCTGGTACAACCCAATGCTTTACAACAGAAACAAATTCCAAGAGGAGACAGTATGAATCAGTTGCTGTGGAGAGACATTTTTAATATAGATCTTAAGCCCAAGTGTAAATAGAAAGAGAGGCACTTGGAAGAAAATAAGACGAATCTGAGAGCATGGGTGTGGACTCCGCAAAGAGCGGATCAGAGTCAATGTCTTTACAGTAGCCATATATACTGGTTTGGGTAGGTTTTGATATTATACCTCGAGCTGCCAAGGAAGCTGACTGAGATCCTGAGGTGGTTCCTATGCACTGGATGGGGTCACAGATGACGAAGTAAAACCTAAGTCACGAGGTTTGCAGGGTGAGTTTAGATGGCTTTACTGTAGACGAAAGTCTGATGTAGTTAGTGAGGTCCCTGGAGAACATAAGATTTTGCAGCTTCGGCCTTAAGTGTGGTGTATGGTTCCCCTAACATAAAGTCTCCACTAAAGGGAAGCTTGGATGTCGGCAACCTTCACAGCAACTTGGTTTTTTTTTTTTTTTTTTTTTTTCAAGACAGGGTTTCTCTGTGTAGCCATGGCTACATTTCTGTAGGCCAGGCTGGCCTCAAACTCAGAGATCCGCCTGCCTCTGCTGGGATTAGAGGCATGTGCCACCACTGCCTGGCTACAGCAAACGTTAACTGTGCTGCAAGTCTTGCTTCTCTGTTAGCAAAAGGCTCCAGGAAGATTCTAAGGTGGGAGCTTCCTTTATCTGCTCACATTCCTTTCCCTCCATTTCAGCTCCCTGAAGATCAAAGCATTGTATTTCACCCTCCACTTGCCTGTCAAATGGCGACCTTTAACTGATCATCGACCACATGCCAGGCACAGTACCATGCTTTGTACCTATCAGAGGCAGCCAGTGAAATCTGCTTCGGGGCTTGTCTCAGAGCCATCTTGAAGCCTAGCTTTGCCGCCTACCAGCTGGGCAGCCTTGGGAAAGTTACTTAAGGTCTCTGAGTGTAGCTTTTCTCAACCACAGAATGAGAGCAATCATGGTACCTGGCTCAGTAAGTCCTAGTGAATGAACATAGTTAAAATCCTTAAAATAACATCTCAACTGTGTTAAATGCTCGTGGCTACTAACTATGGCCTTCCAAACACTCTGCGAAAGATAGACTATTATTGTCCCCATTTTAGAGACAGAAAAGCTGAAGTTTAATTAAAGAGGTTATATTAAGTCCTCTACCGAGCTTAGCAAGTAGTGGGACTGAAGATTCCAAAACCTATTTGCAGAGCTGCTGTGCTAATAGCCTCCTGATTGGTCATTTTGCACCTTCTGGGTACTCTCTGATGGAGAAGGCTGTCACTGACACACCCTGCCCTGGCCCACACAGAAATGCTACCCCAGCAGAAAAGAGACTCAGAGCAGTGACTCCCGACTCCCCACTCCCAGGAGCTGTCTCTCCAGCTGCAAAGTGACTGAGCTGAGCTCCCTGAAAGGGCGAGCCGGCGGCAGGTGGCTGGATGCTGAGTCTTCAGGCAAGACCTGGCCACAAGAACATGCTCTCAGGGTGTGCCTAATCGCTTGGCAATGCTGCTGGACATTTAAATCCGCCTGGGCATAGAACACCCGGACTTGGTTTGGAAAAAAGCCCAATGGAGGCCCGCTGGCCAGCTGTTGGCAGCAGGCTCAGGATGCCACGTTGCAGAGGCCACCTTCTGCTACCCAGCCCCTCTGCCACTAGTATAAAAAGCAAGGGCTACCTCCGTGCCTAGGTGGGTATGGAGGGCAGTGAGGAGTGGCCTCCTTTTCCTGACCTCTGCCAATGTCAACACCTCTGCTCCTTCCCGGGCTCCCGTTCCCACCTGCTTCACATCCTGTCCCTGCATCCCTCGTTTCCCTCCTTGCTCACTTCTTCCCCTGCAAGCCTGTTTAAGCACGCAGTCACAACTGTGCACTGCGTATTGACACATTTGCGCGCACACTCAATCACAGCCCCCTGTAAGGACAGAGAGCAGGTAAAACCCTTAGGTAGTAGAGTCCCATGGGCCTGAAGCCCTCCTACACTGGCTACTAGCAGTGATTTCCCAAAAGTAACATCACGGGTCCTCATCTCCATCTGTGAAAAAATGTTACTCAGACTATCCACCCTGTAGGGTTATTGCCAGGATAAAGCAAAATGACGCAGGTCAAAGGATCTGGGATTAAGTCGGGGCTGCTCGGTTAGGTTAGCATAAAACAGTTAGGTATAAAACAGTCTAGATTTGAAGCCTTCTCTTCCCAGGGGACTGAGTAGTGGCCAAGGAAGGAAAGATACTATGGCTGAGAGGAGCTCACAGGACCCCAGGAAGAGTGCAGCATCTGACCAGAGCGTGGGTTGTTGGGCCCTGGACCTGGCTGTGACTTCTGGTAGTGAGATCTCTTCCTGTGTGCTGCACCCTAGGATACAGCCTAAGGGTATCTTATGTGTGCAGGAACTTCCAGGGCCTGAGTAGACTGGGGAGCTTGTGATACAGTCTAACCTGGGTGGGGGTGGGGGTTCATATGGGGATGGGGCATGCACAGCCCCAATAACTGCTGCACTGCAGGAGCACACATTGCTGGAGCTGCAACAAGGGGGATGCATGATGTTGCCATCTTAAGACTAGCACTTGGCACCCCATGCTGAACCTTGCTTGCAGGACCCCAGGGTTTTGCAGTCAGGGTTTTGAATGCCTTGCAATGCTCATTCTTGCTGTAGCATGGAAACCCAGGGAGTCCAGTGAGTCACTAACTCCTTATCGTGTTGGTGCATCTAAGACTTTGGTTTAGAGAAAAGTGGGGACCGGGGAACTGGGGCCGCCTCTCTGTCTTCCTGCAGCCAGTAGCTCTTCACTAGACATGCATTGAGCACTATTTGTGTGCAGAGACTAAAGAGGGACTCCCACCCCAGCCTCAGTCTCAGCCCCCTGGTGGTGACGGAGCTCATATTCTGGTAATAGAAGCAGAAACAGAAATGGACAGCACACAGCATGCTGCAAACACTGAAGGAGCAGATAAAAAAAACAAAAAACACTGCATTGTCAGGAGAGGACACAGTTCTGGGGGGATGGGACAGTTAGGAAGGCTTCTGATCACAAAGACACCCCCGTTGCAGACTTGGTTGCAAGGTGATCCCATTTGCTCTATAGTTAGAGTAGACAGAATTCCATCTTCATCTCATCTAGTGGAGAAAGAAGTTAAGGGGGCTGGAGAGATGGCTCAGCCGTTAAAGGCTAGGCTCACAACCAAAAATATAAGAGAAAGAAGTTAAGGCATGGAGCCAGAGAGCTCATGCAGAAGTTAAGAACACACACTGCCTTTGCAGAGAGCCAGGTCTGGTCCCTGGTGCCCATGTTGGGCAGCTCAGAAGTCCAGTCTGTAACTCTAGCCCCAGCAGATGCAAAGCCCTCTTCTCTCCTCTGCAGACAGCTGCTGTGACATATGCACACACCCACACTCACACACACATAATTAAAAATTATATATATTTTTATATTAAAGTCAGATTTATTAGAAAGCTGCTCTCGGGCAAGAGAGCTCACTGGCCCCATGGACAGAGGCTAGGAAAGTCGCCATGGGAAGATGGGGAGGAGTGGGGGTGGGGAAGAAAAAGCTACTTAAAATAAATATTTTGAAATAAAAATAACAACAAAAAAGAAGTTGAGACACTGAACGTGAGAAGCATTTGTCTCTTCCTGAGCAGACTTCCCGTAAGCTGGCCCCAACACCCCTCCTCCCGTTCCATCTTCCAAACTCCACTGGAGATTACTAGAAGACAAGCGATGGGAGGAGCAGGAGCAGGCAGATAAGCAAGGCCAGGCAGCCACCAGCCGGCTGCAGCGTCTGGACTTTGTACACGTGGGCGAGGAGCACTGACCTAAGCACCCTGCCCCCCTCCACACAGCCCCACCAGCTTCAAGGCCAGATTTTGTCCCTGATATTCCCAGAACTGGCCCCCAAATAGAGCTCTTAACTACCGGGTGTGGTTTAGCATGCTATGATTTTAAAAGAGAACTGTTCAGAGGCAGAAGGGATAGTGATTCCATCAGGCCCTGCTGGTTCTCCGTGCCCTCAAGTGTCAGTGGAGGACCAAGGGGACCCGAGGGTTTTAAGGGCTTTGAGTGAATGAGTCCTGTGCTAGCAGTCACAGGTACCAGTCCATCAGATAGACAATCCAAACTCTCTGCAGCAAGCATACAGAAATCCAGGGCCCAGGGCAGCACTTCCTGGCGGAGGAGGAAGGCTCCGGGAGATATAGGTTTCAACGCCACAGGGAAGCTGACACTGAAGATGTGAGCTCTCTGACTCAGCCTTTGTGTACCGCACTTCCTGAACAGGCACAAGAGCAGATAACAGACAGGGGATCAGACTTACAAAAGAAAATGCAGGGCACACAGTTACATTAAATCACAGATAAACAAGATTTTTTTTTTGATGGAAGTCCTGTCTTGTCCATGGCTTTAATTTCCATGGCTCAGTTACTTGGTATCCTCTCTAGTCCCAAGTATTACATGGAAAAATTGAGACGTAAACAATAATGCATACATTCTAAGTTGATCTTCTGAGTATCATAACGAACTCTCAAACTGTTCTCTCTTTCTCCTGCATCTTGAGTTAACCTTTGCCCAGCATGTCCGCTCTGTATCTATGCCAAAGGGTAGCCACCTCCTAGCCATCTTGCTTATCAGCTCATCTGATAAGGTACTGCAGCAGCATTCTATCTGTGTTCTATCTGAGACCCAATATGAGCTTTCTGAGAGACCACAATGCCTGTACTACACGCCTCTGCTAATCTTCACATGAAGACACTAATCCCTGCACAGCATCACAGGACAAAGGGACAGCCATGCTGCACAATATGATATTCTAAGAGACGAGGGTTGGAGAGATGGATCCTCGGGCAAAATGGTTGCTGCATAAGTGGGTGGAGCTGAGTTCCGGTCCCACAGATTGACAAACCAGGCTAGGGAGGCAGGGTAGGGAAAGCCAACCATACATTGTTGTTTTGTCTCATTTTCTAAGATTGGTTCACCGGGTATGATGGCACACACCTGAAATCCTAGCACTGCAGAGGCTAAGTCATGAGAATTTTGAATTCATAAATAGTCAAGGGACAGAGAGTGAAATTCCACACAGCTGTCAAAAATTTGTAATGTATCTTATTTGTCCTGGATTTTGAGTTGCCTAAAACTAAATAGCAAGATAAACATGCACACACAGACACACACACACACACACACACACATAGGCATGCATGCATGCAGATACATTATAAATATAGCTGTACTATATAATAATACAGTACAATTTCATTGACATAAAAATATACAAGTAAGTATGGAATATGTGAGTATGGATACAAATATAAACATAAATAAGCACACAAAAGCACAATAAAAGTGTTCATTAGGCCTGGAGAGACGGGTCTGGGGTTAAAAGCACTGACTGTTCTTCCAGTGAATGCAGATTTGATCCATACCACCCCCACACATATGACAGCTCCTATCTGTAGTTCTATGACATCCAACACCCTCTTCTGGCCACTACAGGGACTGTATACACATGGTGTACAGACATACCTGCAGGTAAAAAAAATACATATAAAATAATAAAATTTTTCATAAAAGTGTTCTCTCCAAGCTGGAAAGAACCTGAAAGTCTCCTCCCTGGGGACTAGCTCTCAGGGGACCAGAAGACATCACAAAAGCTTCCAAAGAGGGAAGCAAGTCCTACTAAGCTATGGCACTTAGGACCTACAGCCACCAGCACAGATTACAGCATCATAATCTTAAGGGTGCAGTAGTGGCACACATAGCTTGGTGGTAACCAACAGCTTTCTAACTGGACCTAACACCCACTCAGTAAGAGGGAGCAAGCCTGGTACTGGGAACCTGCCAGCTATCCAGGGCAAATGAAGCCATGGATCTTGGAGGAAAACCTAGAACTGCCACTTCAATAAACAAGCATAATTCCTCACTAACTACACTTGAGATATTTGTTTTTATACCCACAGATAAATGCAGTCCCCACCCTTCATCAAGGAAACATCTCTTTGAAACAGACAGAGGCCGCTAAAGAAAATCACACCTGGTCAAAATGCAGAGTTGCAGAGCCCAGTTCCCATAGACAGATCTACAGTACAACTCCTACACCAAGGCTCAGGGAACATTGCAGAAGAGGAGAAAGAAAGATTTTAAGAGCCAGAGGAACAGGGGGTTCACTGTGAGCCTGTATGCCCTAGGAGTGTCAGAGCTACACCCTGAAGCTTCACCAACATGGTAATTATTCATGAGTAAACCCCTAGGCCATGTGCTTTGTCTCATTCCCCAGCTAGCCCTTAACTTAGTTAACTTGTTTATTCTAGTCTATGTCTACCACATGGCTAGTCACCTCTCCTGAGTTTCATGTGTCTGACTTCCTCAGAGTTCAGAGCGAATCTCTAACTCCCAGAGTTCCAATCTCTCTCTATTGGAACTCCCACCTTCTATTTCCTGCCTCCGCTAATAGGCCATCAGCTTTTTATTGACAGGTGATGCTTCCACACAGAACAGAAGAGATTCTTTCCACACACTCATACAAATAAAAAATAAAACAAACAAACAAACAAACAAACAGTATTTACCAAAAAGCTAAGAATGCTGATAGCGCCATGAGAGGTTTTTTTTCTCTTCGTCTTTTTATTTTTCTGTATTATTTTTTAAAAATTCACAATAGACACGTATAAGTATAACAAAGCAATTTTTATTACACTTGTTTATTTTGTGTATGTGCACATACAAGAATATGTGTCGTCATGTATGTGTAGAGGTCAGAGGACAACTTGTGGGAATTGATTCTCTCTTTCTATCACATGGTTCCTGGAAATTGAACTCAAGTTATCAATTCTGGCAACAAGTGCCTTTGCCCACTAAGGCATCTCACTGGCACATGAAACAATTATTTAAAAAATGATTTTTTAATTTTTTAAAAATTTTTTTGCTGGGCAGTGGTGGTGCACACCTTTAATCCTAGCACTTGGGAGGTAGAGACAGGCGGATCTCTATGAGTTTGAGGCCAGTCTGGTCTACAGAGCTAGTTCTAGGACAGCCAAAGCTATGCAGAAAAACCCTGTCTCAAGAAAAATCAACCAACCAAACCTAAAATACAAAAACAAAAATAATTTGCAGTGTCTGCTATGCATGAACACCTGAATTCAGATCCCAGGGACAGAGAGGTGACTATGGCTGAGATGGGTCATGTCCCTGGGCTCTCCTACCCCCATCCTCACCCCTGAAGTCTGACTAATTACATTTTTATGGAGTCCAGTGCAAACCAAAAACAGAGCGTTATCAGAATTTCAAGTTGGGTTAAGGCAGATGGATGACAAGTTCAAAATCAGCCTGGGCAGCTTATTAAGACCCCATCTCAAGACAAAATTTTGAAAAGGGCCTGGAAAAGACTCACAGGTAGAACACTCACCTGGCACATATGAGACCTGAAGTTTAACCCCCAGCCCTTCAATAAAAAAACAATTCAAAATGGCAACATGGAGCCTGCAGCAAGGTGTGGGAAACTTCTGAGTGTGGTGCCTGTGTGACTCCACAACCCAGAGGCTGGCAGGCTGTCCCTAACTATCACGGCCCAGCTGAAGAGAGTATAGAGGATTTCCCCCAGAAAAATAGCTAGGAATGGAGCCAGGAAATCAGTCAAGGAGAAGGGAATCCAGGCCTTGGGAAGCCAGGGCCTGAGAGAGGTACAGTCCACGTCAGCCCCCAGGAATCCCACCAGGAGGATCCAGTAAATATTTGTAGTTTTGCGTTTGAAACCTTGGCTCCAGAGATGTTTAAAGCCCAGAAGCAGACTCTCTGAGGGTCATGGGTGATGGACAGCTTCAATTAGCAAAGATGCAAATCAGAAAGCCTTTGCTCAGACCAGGCTAGGGAGTCTGGAGCTGGTGTCTGCTGCATGGAATCTTCAGGCTAGTTCAAAGGATTCTTCTCCGAAGAAGACATGCATACACACACACACACACACACACACACACACACACACACACACCTCTGTGCTTTACCCACAAATCTCTCTCTGAGGCCGTCATTTACCCCCAACGTGCCACCTATAAGCTGTCCCCCAGGAACCTGCCCCTGGGCCTCCCACCCCCATGCCTCCTGGATCTTGGGCACCACAAAGAGTGCCTGTGTTGCAGGCTAGCAGAAGCTGTGCCTGCAAACAGCCTACACCTCCCAGAGGCCACAGGGCATAAAGGCTGGTCTGTGTGGCCTGCCTGGTAGGCCCACAGCCTCCCTTCCTCCACCAGGCACAGAGATGGAATCATCAAAGTTTCCCAGGAGGCTGTCAGGGAAGCTGAGGAGATGCCTAACTTAAAGGTCCACACTGACCCTGAAGGACTTCAGTGTGCTAGCAAGCTGTGGGCCACCTCTAGGCTTTCCTACAGTGAATGAGCAGCTGCCCCCTCCCCCTCTCCCTTCCCCTCCCCCCTCTCTCTCCCATTGGTTCTATCTCACTCTTCCCTAATCAGTGTCTTCCCATACTCAATACGGGAAATCACGGTTGCCCATTAAGCCAAAGTTGTCCATTAAAACCATCCTCTCCTGGATACTTGCTGCTCAGCCAAATTGGTCTTTATTCCCCCAGTACGAGGACTGAATCTTGAACCCAGAGCCTTCCAAATGCTGAGAAGTTCCCTGTCAGTGAGCTTTAGCCCTAAATCTTTGTTTATTTTTCATTTTGATTTAAAGTTTCTCTCGAAATTTCCCAGGCAGACCTTTATCTTTCTATTCTCCTACCTCAACCTCCTTAGGAGCAGCGATGAGTAGGCCCATACCATTGGGCCCAGTTCCATCAGCCTTTGAATACTCTGGAGAAACTGGGCTCCTCCAGAGTCAGAGCTCTCCAGACTGTCAAGTCATTCAACCCCACAGACCTCCATGTGCCTCCATCTCCCGAGCCCCTTCCACTGCCAGGAGTGTTCCTTCAGCACACTGTAACACACTTGAACACGCTCTACCGAGTACCTTCTGTGTGCCAGGCACAGTTTCACAGTGCTTGCCATCTATGTTAAACAGGACCCCAGGGACATCTGTCTCCATAGCAATGGCTCCCGTGCTGGGCCATGGGTTGATGCAAGTCATGTGCCTTCATGAGCACAGCAGTTGCCCAGTATGTGGCTCTCAGTTGGGAAGACTGTTTCTCCGTTAGGTACCTGGGTACAGCTACTGATAGCCCTACCCAGCCCAGGGTTCTCCATTGCTCACCTGTGCTCTGGTGGACAGTCAGATGGGGCTTTGCTTCCATGCCCACACTGCAGGTTTTGCTCCACAAAACCCCTCAGCCTATACTAAGACCAGCTCACAAGTGACCATAAGTCAAGGAAGACTGGAACAAACCTCACTGAGGAGGGTCTGGATCCAAAAGGAAAATACTGCAACCTCCCCTCCTCAGCGGAGCTGTGGTGATGTATCTGCCTGGCTCCTCCCATGACTCCAACAGTGTAGAAGAGCCCCAAGTGTCCACACTGGTATCCAACACAGAAGCACTCACCACTGGTTTCTCCTCAACACATCATTCCACATCTTCTGTCTGGCCGGGCTCTCCTCTTTGACTTCCTTCAGCAAATGTATGTCTTGTGCCTGTTGAGTATAAGGCGGCAGTGACTCAGGCACTGTAAACCGTTCTGTGAGCTCTGTCACCATTCTCCACTACTCAATCTCACCTTGTGGGGACAGAGAGGGGAAAGGGTGAGAGGAAAGGGCCAGAGGAAGAGGGAGACATGGCTGACAGATGCTATGCCATCAATTTCAGGGGACAGAGCCTAGCTTCCCAGTCCTCCTTCACACTGGAGCCAACCAATAGGAGACAATGATATGAGGTGAAGTGGAGGAGAGTGTTATCTACCACACACACTCCATTTCTTCCTCCCTCAACACAGGTCCAGTGAAGGCTCCATGCAGTGACCTCTGAGGGCTTCCTTCCTGACCAGGTACTGGAAAGTCATCCGCGAGGTGCCCTTCAGGAAGAGGGTCCCAGGACTTTTGCGTCCCACTCAGCTGGGAGCAGTCCCTCCATAAAGATTGCCTGTGTAGTAATGCATGCTGAGTTGTTCTTGTCTCCTGACGTGGCCCACACTGTTGGCAGCCTGATGGAACTAAGCCAATACTCCCCGCCTTTACCTCATGCAAAGCCAAGTGCTACTGTTCAGTTGTTGGCCCAGACAACCTCATGTCCTCCCAGCTCTGTTTGCCTATGTAGAAAATGAGGGTGATGACCGTGAGCTGACCAGCCTTGGACTGTCACATAACTAATCTCCTCCTCATACTGGCCCAGAGAAGAGATGGGGGTGGGGGGTGGGGGGCAGGGTTCAAGAGGCTCTGGGCTCCTGACAACAATAAAGCCCGAAGGCAGCCCAAAGGCATGTGTCATGGCCGCTTCTTTTTGTCCCACATCTCTGGTGAACCTCTCACATAGCCTTCATATGGCTCACCCAAGCTGACAGGATTTTACATACAAAATAGACACAGGCCACTCACTTTCTACAAAATGGGCTCATGCTTACCCTGAAGCTTTTATTGTCTCTTAGCCCGTCTTCTGCCCCTATAAGAGAATTTGAGAACCTGGGTAATTTATACACGACAGACATTTTAACTCATGATTCTGAAGGGTAGGGAGCCCAAGCATGTAACAGCTAGCAAGAAGCTTTAAAACTGCTGCCTCGGCCCATGGCAGAAGGTGGAAGGGAGTGAGAGGGTAAGAACAGAAGGGGGCTGAATTCATTTTACAACTCACTCTGGAGACAACAAACCCACCACCAAGCTCTGTTAAACCACGGAGGCGGAGTTCTAGACTCCCAACACAGATACCCTGAGGCTTACTGTTTCAAATGCATAAATTTAGCAGACACATTCAAACTCTCCTTACCACGTGTCTAAGCACAGCTGACATCCTTCCGCTGTGAGCATCCCCAAGATGGACGTGCTACCAGTGTTTGTTTCGTTGGCTTGCCCCTTCACCTGGGATGTCGCCTTCATAACTATCTCTGGGATTTGGTGCATAACTTACTTCCCCGGACCTTTCTCCCAGGACCCCATAGGAAGCAGGAAAGTTGCTGTCATACACTCTTTGATCTGATGGTTTTGTTGTTATCATTGTTGTTTGAGACGTCTCACTAGCCGTGGCTGGCCTGGACTCACTATGTATACCAGGCTAGCCTTGAATTCACAGCGATGTTCCTGCCTCTGTGGTGTGCACCACCACACCCTGCCAACCTGGCTATCTGAGGCTCACTCACAACAGTAACAGAGAATTTATCTTCCTTCCATACCCCTCACCGTCCTCTTCCTTTCCCTTCTCAAAATAACTGTGAATTTATTCTGAGCCGTCTGTGATGGTCCTCTCGGGGATGAAAGCATCCTCTGTTATTCCCACGGACGAGACTTTTAAAACCCAGTTAATTTTTGTTCTGAAGAAAGACACAAAACCAATCTGCCCCTTGCCCCAAAGGCCAGCTCTGGGCTTTCAAGTTCAAACAGCAGCCATTCCAGTGCAGCTTCAAGTTTTCCTTGGGGCCTTCAAAAAAAAAGAAAAGAAAAGAAAAGAAAAGAAAAGAAAAGAAAAGAAAAGAAAAGAAAAGAAAAGAAAAGAAAAGAAAAGAAAAGAAAAGAGAGAAAGAAAAAAGAAAGGAACACTGCAGAGAGTTAAAAGACCCTGTTCAAAACAAGACTTTGAATACCAAGTGGACCAGCACAAGGAATGCAAACAGCACACTCACCTGGGCGGATTGAGAAGAGTTTAATAGAGACCATATACAAAGATGCAGGTCAGTTTATAAGATGATATAAAGCTCATCCCATGGCCAGCATCAGTAGGGGAGCCTCCCAAAGGTGAGGGAACAATTACAGGAACTCAGAAAAGACACCACAGAGAGGGTCCCAGCCAGAAAATGTGACTTTGGGCAGGAGATGCACCCAAATGACAGGGGCTCAAAAAGGAAAAGGTTATGGGGAGGGAGACACCCTGACTCTCTCTCCCTGTCCTCTAGGTACATCTATGAGGACCTAGAACAACATCCTAGGAACCCCTGATGCAGGCTTTAGGATCCAGCATCCCAAGACACTAAGCTGAGTAGATGAGGCACCAGGCAAAGCCCAGGTGCAAATGGGACATGTCCAGTACAGATGCTCTGGGAGTCCACATTCCAATTAGACATCACCAGGTGAGTAGAGCCAGGGACTAGCAATTTGTACAGGTTTATTATTCTTTTACAAATATCATCAACTATTTCCCTTCAAAAGGCAAAGTCCACCCAGCAATTAGAATTTGATTTTAATTATGGGATTCTTTTTGTCCACTGACACATTGCTGTTTCTGGCCTCATATATTCAAGTAGATAAAGGTATGGAGCACAGTGGTAGTTTGTGTGTTTCCTGCAGCTCCATCCCCAGTCCTGCAATGTCCTCACTGACTGCATAAAGGAGGGAAGAAAGCAGGAGCTTTCCCCAAAAGGATAGCTGAAAGGGGATACATCCACAGAAATGCCAGCCAGCCCTTGCACAAAGATGTGCATGCTGCCTTGCAAAGGTCAGTCCCTACGTAAGTGGCTAAGCTCAGATCAGAATAGCTGCCGGTGCTCACCTGGACAGCTGACATCACAGAATCTCCAGGTGGCACTCCAGGTGGCCTTCCAGAGCAACTGATCCTTGAGCCCCAGATCAACAGAACCCTTCCCAGAAAGGCCATTTCTCCATATTGCCGTCAGGAATCCCCAGGTCTACCTAATCGGAGAGGCAAAGACCTTGGCAAGTGACTTCCAGCTAAGGTCCCGAGAAGGGCGCTTCCTCCCCCTCTCTGTTCTGACTGTCACACATGATTGCAGAATTGTAACTTGTACCAACATAAGGCAACACTACAGCCAGACCCTGGGTACAGCTGGGAGCTCTGCTCAAGCCCAAGAACAATGAACACCCCGCCCCACCTTCAGGGGTGGGGCCGACAGACAAACAGTTGGATTCACATAAAGTTCTTAAGATATGGCATCACCCAGTACTCTGCTGGGCATGAGATGTCAAGGCACGAGCTGTGGAAATAAACAAAGCTATCACAGGCCACCCTCAAATCTTTCTGCATACTTTCCCCCACATAGCCCTGGTGCCAGCACAGAGGTGCTGCCTTTAATAGACTTGGGAAATGAATCAGGAAAGCACCATCCCATACCGAGCAAGGGCAGACTGCATGAAGGTGAGAAGCCAGATTTCTAAGATATTCGTTAACAACTGACCTTTGCAGACAGATCCAGGAGAGATTTTTCTCTTGGCCCAGTGTCGGAGACCTGAGAGAGGGGAGGGAATGCCAGGCCTGGTGATGTGCATCTTTGCCTCTCCTGGGAGCATCCCCTGGGTCCTTTTGAAACACCTATTGTTTCCTGAATGGTGGCTGTGAGCTTGCTGGTTCCTTTAAGTCATAATTCCTCAATGGAGCCCATTGTCTCCTGCCACAAGCCCCACAGTTCTTGTCTTGCTCAGTGACAGTGTAATAGGATCCAGCAGTGCCCAAAGGAGGCCTCCACTCCCTGCCAGCGTGGGCAGAAGCTACATGGGCATCGTGGAGGAAAGACAGGCTCGCTCCACCCCTTAACTGGAGAAAACTTGGCCTACCTGGCCGGAGCAGATTTCAGTCAGTCAGTACAGCCAGCGCCTGTTCATCCCGATCCTCGAGCCACGTGACAGCCCGTTTCCGCTGCTCTGTAGACTGCCAGCCTTCAGGGGTACACCATACCTCCTGCAAGTGGGACCCATGGAAGTTCCCTCCTATGCTGAACGGAGCTCGCCTGTATAATCTGTTGTAGGAACGGCAGAAAGGGTCCTGCTCATAAAAGACACCGTGGCTTCTGCCTCAGTCTCTGGGATCACTCTCTTGAGAGAGTTGGCAATCACTCCGTAGACAGGTCTAAGAGTGAAAAGTGGAGACTTCCTGCCCACAGTCAGCATGGCTTCACCATCCATGGAGGGAGCCATTTTGGAAAATGATCCTATGACCTCAGTGGAG
Organism: Mus caroli; assembly: GCF_978045245.1. Classification (NCBI taxonomy): domain Eukaryota; kingdom Metazoa; phylum Chordata; class Mammalia; order Rodentia; family Muridae; genus Mus; species Mus caroli. The sequence continues at coordinate 35,755,166 of NW_028227257.1, read as the reverse complement.
CCCTGGATGGGGGATTGGGAGGGGGTGGGAGTGGAGCAGGTGGTAGGGAACAGGGTTACGTCCTGCAGTCCACAAGCTCGGAGCCAGGACTGAAACAAACTAATTCCAGGTTCCTGACCTACAGAAGCTAAGAGACCCTAAACAACATTTCCTGGAGTTTGGGAGACAATCTGGGGCCAATCCGGATGAACCACTTGACTGAAGAAGAAATCTGACTCTGGCAAGCTGTCCTCCAACCTCCGCATACATCCCATGCCGCACCCAAACAAAATAGATGAATGTGATTAGAACGAATTGATCCGCTTTAGGGTCTGGATCCCTTTCCCAGCATGCTTTATCTTATGACATTATATGGTTAATATTCTGGAAATAAGACCCAGCGATGCCCCTGCTCACAGAGAGTGGACCTAGAGAGACATGTGCCTACACACTCGCTTCTCCATCACCTCTCTGCATTGTTCTGACATCTTCATCTTCCTTCCTCCTTCCTTTCTTCTATCACTCATTTAACAACCAGAGAGGCTATTAAAAATTAAAAAAAAAAAAAAAAAAGCAGGCCAGCTCTGGCCAAATTGGAGTACCTGAGACCCATTCCTCCCCAGATACTGCCTTCCCACCAAACACTAAATTCTGTTCCTCTTACAAAAAAACCCTGCAGCTCTGAGTCCATATCCGAGTTCCACTTCACACCAAGTACTGACCGGCCAGACCCTCAAATGACAAGTCATGTCTCCTTAAAATCCAACTTCCTTGATGGTTTTATTTTACAGTCATCATCCTTAAAGGCCAACCTATCCATACACCATTGTGTCCTCTTGTCCCTCCAAGGCTGTGTTACATGTATTGCTAAGGTCATAGGGGGAGGGGTAGTTCTCAACCATGAAAGGTCACTGAGCCTTGGGTCTTTGCAGAGGTAACTCTTGAGCCCTCCAGTGCTTCTCATAACAACCAAGAGACTCCTTGAACTCTTGACACAGACTCCCTGATGTCAAACATTTCGTGACACTTGTGCAATCTGTCACGAGTCCTCTAGACACATGGTTGCACTCGGGGATTTTGCTAAGTCTTTGTTTAAATGTCTGCCAGACTAACTTTACAACCCGTTCTCCAGCACTGTCTGAAGTGGATTTATCTCCACTGGTGAGAACTATTGTAAGTTGCCACAAAGTTGGAGTCTTGAAGCCACACACGTTTATTTTCAAACCCAGGTATAGAGGCCAAGAAGGTGAAATCAATGTACTGGGACCAAAGTCTGTCTGTCCAGGGAGAATCTTTGCTGCTTCTGGTGGTCTCTGGCATTCCCTGGCTTGTGGCCACATCTCTCCAAGGGCAGTACCTTCAAATCTCTCTGCCCTGTCACATTGTCTCCCGTGTGAGGTATGTTTCCATGACACTCTCCTACAAGGACACTTTTAACTGGCATCTTCAGCCTATCTTATAATCTGAATACATTTTGAACTCACAATCCTCCAGTGTATCTCCAGAGACTATTTTCGTTTTCAATACTGGATATTGACCCTGGAATCCCACTCATGCTAGGCAAGGACCCTTATCCCTCACACACACACACACACACAACCCTCACTTTGCCTTTTCTTTCAAGACAGGGAATCACTGAGTTGCCTAGGCTAGCCCTGACAACACACATATGGAAGTCAGAGGACTGCTTTGGAGAATCAGTCCTCTCTTTCCACAGTGTACCTGCCAGCGATCAAACCGTCGACTGGGGTGGCAAAGGCAAGCACCTTTACTGCTGGGCCACCTCGCCAGTCCCTCTGGGTTGTTGCTAATGATCCCAAACATACTAAGTGACGCTGCTCTGAGCTTTCCAAGTCCCTATCAAGGCTGTCAATCACTTGAGGCCACATCAGTCTGGACTTAAACACAGGATCCCAGTAAACCAGCCTTGTTTTTCACTATCTTCGGGTCATCCTCCAATCCTCTAGAAATGACCAGTCTTCTTTATTTGTCTTCCGTAGAAGAAAACTGGAGGTTACAATTAGGATTTCTCAAAATATACTGACCAGGTTTTGCATCCTAGCCCTGAGCTCCCCCCCCCCAAAAAAAACCTATCCTATCTAGATGTCCAGATGTTCTTCTCCCGCACAGTATTTGGCTCCTGCTGTCAGTCCAGGGCCAGCTTGCTCCATCGCTGTGGGCCAGTAGTGAAGCAGGGCACTCTGAGAGCAAAGCTGCTCACAGAGGCCAATCAGTCAGCACAGAGACACACAGATAGGAGGGGGTTAAGGACAAGATATGCTCCTAGGACCTGCCCTCATCAGTCAGCTCCTCCAGCTAGGCCCCCCGCATCTTGAATTTGTGACCACTATCTGGGAATAAGAGCTTAAGGTGCCCTCTCATATTCAAACCATTACATGATTCATCTCACCATGTCTCCTGCTGAGAGAGCCTGAAAGTACTGCTTTTACAAGAATGTGGTAGAGGTAACCCCGTGCTATTCCAAAAGAATTCTTTAGCAGGCTCTTATCCTGCCTGTCGACCTTGAACTCCTGGCTGTTCTGGGCAACCAGTTTAGTCGAGCCTACAGATGCCTCTATCTCTAGACATCTACCTATAACCATGTTGGATGCCCCCCCGCCCACCCCCCAACAAAAAACCCATCACCCAGTCAAACCCAGTCAACCTACAGAAGCAGGGTGATAAATGAGGACATCGGAAGCTACCAGATTGTGTGGCAGTTCATTACACAGCAAAAGATGCTCAGAATAGCCACTTAGGAATTCCATAAACTGAAGCAAGTGGCAGGCCTTGACTTGAGTCCCCAACAGAAGAGACCATGATGAAAACTTGATGCTTGTAGTGAATTTGGGTGGCAAGTCCATGAAGTAAACAGGATGCAGGGTAGAGATGCAAGCCAGGGAGAGACGGGTTCATGATCTAAGATATCAGGAGGGACCTCCTGGGGGCGGGATGAGTGCAGAATACATCTCAAAATTGTCTCAATAAAATGCTACAGTCACTCCAGACAACAGTGATAGAAGTTGCTGAACATTTTTTAAGATAAGACTATATATACTCTAACAGTCCCACTTCTAGGCTGCTGTGGTTTAAATACATTTTCTCCACATTTCAAGTGAGGCCAGTGTGACGAAGAGGTACGGATTCCAAACAGATGCAGAGACCCGCAGCCAAACATTCAGCAGCAGAGCTCAGGGAGTCTTGTGGAAGAGTGGGGGAGGGAGCTGGAGAGGTCAAGGAGATGGCAAGAAGACCTACAGAGTCAACAAACCTGGGCCCGTGGAGCCTCATAGAGACTAAACTACCAACCAAAGATGCATGGGGTGGACTTAGGCCCCCTACACACATTTGCAGCAGATGTGAAGCTTGGTCTTCCTCACAGCTGGAACCGGGACTGTCTCTGACTCTGTTGCCTGCCTTTAGATCCCCCTCCCGTACCTGGGCTGCTGAGACTTGATGTCCCAGGGTGTGGTGGTAGCCATGAGTGGCTTTTCCTTCTCTAAGGAGAAGGGGAAGGGTAATGGAAGGAGGGGTTTGTGAGGGTGGGATTGGGAGGAGAGGAGGTAGGGATGTAAAGTGAATAAATAAAATGAATAATTTTTTTTTAAAGGTGGGGACTCAGCCGGGTGTGATGGCACATGCCTTTAGTCCCAGCACTCAAAAGACAGAGGCAAGAGGATCGCTGAGTTTGAGGCTAGCCTGGTCTATAAAAAGAGTTCCAGGACAACCAAGGCTGTTACACAGAGAAATCCCAACTTGGGGTGGGGAGGGAGAGGTGGGTAGTCCTGAAGGTTTCCCCGTGGGCAGGATCAAAGCCCTTCTAAGAAACTCATGCAGCAATACTTACCTAGCTTGCCCTTCTGACTGCCTCAGCAGGAGGACACAGGGACCCTCCTCCCAGAAGACACTGAGAAAGCCCTCACGAGGCATCAGAGGCTGAGACTCTGGATTTCCTAGCCTCCAGGTTATGGGAAATAAAGTTCTCTTATTTAAAATTGCCTAATCTAGAGGTCTGGGCCACTGCACGGTGGTTAAGAGCACTTGTTCTCTTGCAGAAGACCCAAGTTCAGTTCCCAGCATCCGCATGACAGCTCACAAATGCTTGTAACTCCAGATTCAGGGAATCCGATGCCCTCTTCTGACCTCCATGGGTCCAGGGTGCTCATGTGGTGCACATTAGCACATGCAGGCAAAACACCATCCACATAAACAAAGAAATAAGTCTTTGGGTTTTTGTTTTGTTTTTGTTTTGGGGTTTGTGTGTGTGTGTATGTTGGTTTTTGTTTTTTTACGATTTTTAGCATTTATTTGTGTAAATGAATACTCAGTCTGCATGTATATCTGCATGAGAGAAGAGGGCATCAGATCCCATGACAGATGGTTGTGAGCCACCATGTGGTTGCTGGGAATTGAACTCAGGACCTCTGGAAGGGCAACCAGTGCTCTTAACCACTGAGCCATCTCTCCAGCCCTGTTTTTTGGTTTTTGTTTGTTTGTTTGTTTGTTTGTTTGTTTGAGGCAAGGTCTCACTGTGTATTTCTGGCTGGCCTGGAACTTGTTATGTAGACTAAGACTTGAACTCACAGTGCTCTCTGCTACCTGAGTGCTGAGACGAAAGGCATATACCACCACACTAAGATATAATTTTTTTCTAATTTAAAAAAACCTAGTCCAAGATTTTGTGTTGTAGCTGCCCAAACAAACTAAAAAAAAAAAAAAAAAAAAAAAAAAAAAAAAAAAAAAACAGGGATATATCCAAAGACTGAAAATGACTCTTGAAAAGATACTTGCATGTTCGTGTTTATTGCAGCAACAGTGACAATGGCCAAGAGGTAAAAGAAAATTAAATATTCACCAGCAGATGAAGCAGTAAAGGCAATCAATACATAGACACTGGGAAGTTCTCAGCCACAAATAGAATGAAATGCAACCAGGCAGAGCGGCCCACACCTGCAATCCCAGCACTCAGGAAGCCGGGGCAGGAAGGCCATGAGTTCAAAGCCAGGCTGGGCTCCACAGTGAGTTCTAAGCTAGACTAGGCGAAATTGCAAAATCATCTCTGGAAACAAAAGGAAAAAGAGGAAAATTCAGTTATACTCCATAAGACGGATGGGACTTCAGGACATTATGCCAAATGTCAGTCACAGAAGGATAAAACTGCAGGATGTCATTTACACAAGGTTCCTAGAACAGTCAAATAGAGAGAGACAGAGAATAGGATGTGGTCACCTTGCCTGGGCAAGGAGGAACTGAGGAGCTGTTCCACAGTGTGGAGAGTTTCAGTTTTACAAGGTGACACGTTCTGGAAACCTAGACACGTGGTGTATATCATTAACAGTGTCGTGTGCACTCAGCAATATAAAGGCTGTAAAGTCTGTGCTTCATGCTTTCGTTTGTCTGACACTGGGATCGAACTCAGGTCCTCGTGTGTCCTAGCCCATGGTTCTACCACTAAGCTACATCGTCAACTCTAAAGTTCTATGTTTGACCACAATTTTAAAAAATAAAATAAGATAGTCTTGGCCAGGCATGGTAGTACACCCAGAGGCAGAAGGAAGGATCTCTGTGAGTTGGAAGCCAGCCTGCTCTACATAGTGAGCTCCAGGACAGCCAGAGCTACACAGTGAGACCATGTCCCAAAAAGCCAAAATAATAATAGTCTTATTAAGGAGCAACAAATCCATCATGGGCCATTCCTCACTGTCCTGTTGTCCCATATTCTAAAAGACCCAATGAGCACACACACACACACATACATACACACTCACACATATACACACACACATACACACACACCCCACACATACTCACACACAGACAGACACACACACCACAGAGATATACAAAGCCATGAGCACACAGAGGCAGGGTCAGAGGTCACCTCCTAGTGGCTGAGGCACAGGCTGCATGCTGTCTCGCTTACCTTGCCCTCTCTTTCCTCCTTAAGGTTCACCTGGGCTGTTTTAAAAAGACGCCACACAGTATGTGCACAGTTAAGTCTGCTGTGAGCATGCTGGAAGGTACCACCATTTCCCAGCCCTTCAGACCCAGTTCCCGAGAGCTGTTTCTCAGCCCCTCCCCACCCTGCCCTGGAGCCCCCCACCATAGGGTGATCTGGACCCCAAAAGTCAGACAGACCCACTCTAGGTACCTGGTCCCCCTCTTATACTTGCTACAGCTGCCTATACTCAACCCACAGGCTCAAGGATGTCCCTAGGTCTGTCCCTAGGGCTGCACAGACTCTTGAGGACAGTAATTTGACAGAACCTGTTCCTGGGCCCCTCCTGTTCCCACCCCCACCTGCCCTGACCCCAGCTCTGTCCTCAGGGAGGGTTCTTCCTGACCTGGCTCTAGCCTGCATGTTGCCCCTGTCTAAACAAGAAGTACAGGCTGGGTTTGCATCCCACTCTCCTTCCTTTTTATCTTTAAAAATCAGGGAACTCCTCTCTCAGCTCCAAACATATGGAGGCAGTCTGAGAGCCCCACAAATATGACAGCAGCAGATCTGAATTTTCCAAGGTGCCCAGCTGCTTGTCCCTCCCGACCTACAGACACAGCCCTGTCAGAGTGAAGGAGGAAGAGAAAAAAAGCTGTCCTCAGGGCTGGCTTCTGCTAGTGTGACCTCACCGTCCCCCAGGGAAGCTGGGGCTTTCTCTGCTAGTTTCCTACTTTCAGAGCAGTTTGGAAGGAGCTTTTCTGGCGGCTGGCAAGGCATGTGCCTGCAAGATTAACAGGGCTGCAGCGACTAGGGCTTTGCTATTTTCTTCTTTGTTTCTTGGGTTTTTTTCACAATGAGCACCTTTTTTTTTTTTTTTTTAAGTGTCAGAGAAACAAATGAGAGTTTTTTAAGTAAGCAATTTAAAAGCCCGCTCCATCGCCTTCAGCGCTTTTCCCAGCCTCTGCTCATTCTGGGCCCCAGTGTTAGCCATTATTCTCTCTGTAGCTCCCCCTCCACTTCAAGTCCTCCGCCTTCAACCCTTTCCCCTGTCTATGGAAAAAAGGAGCTAATAGCAGTGGTTCATGGGAGCTAAACCAGGCTCCTTAGATGCGTCTAGATCTTTTTTCTTCTTACCTGGAATATTACTATCAGAAATTATTCTCCCAGACTAAGAAACTGATTCCTGTCCCTGCTGATAGGAGAAAGGGACATTATTTTCTGAGGATTGTCAGAAGGTGTACAGTCTGAGGCTACTCATGAAGAAATGTCAGTCAGACCCTAACTAAGGGACTTGATGCAAGATCATTATCTGCACATGTCACCAATGTCAATCAATGACATGCAAGACCTGGAAGAATAGAGACAGGACAACAGAATACAGTGGAGAAATGAGATATCGTTTTGCCATAAAGGACATTATAAAAAAACCGTTGGTGACATCTAATCACAATTAGATAATTGTGTCAAATCATGTCAGTTTCCTGACCTAGGCAACAGCACTGTGACTCTGTCTGTAAGACATCTTCTCTTTATGAATTACCCATCAAAGCTATGGGCTGGAGGTCAAGGACGTCATAGCTGTAATTTACTGTCACTTGATTTAGAAAAAAGTCTTTACATCTACAAATAAAGATACACAGGAATAGAAATAAGACATGGAGCAGATGTGGCAGAAAGCGTGACTGTCTAGGAATCCTGGGCGAGCAGTGGAGACAACTTGTGTTCTGGTCCCGTGTTTTTCTGTGAGTCTCTGTGATTCTGAACCTTCTGGTAATGTGGATAACACAAAACTTGACTCCTAACTGTCCCCTGACTGACCTCGTGCTTGATGAACCTTGAAAAGACCGTGGGAGTGTCTTCAAAATAAGCTGTTTTATTTGGTTTGAGGTTGAGTCTTACTTATTAAGTAGCCCAGGCTGGTCTCTAACTTGCCATTTTCCTGCTTCAGCTTGCCAAAATGGTGGGATTATGGAGTTCATCGCCATGTACACACCACAGTAGGCCTCTTCTGAAGTTGCTACTATCCCCAGTCTGCAGAGGAAGCCGGGGCTCACTGACTAAAGTCACAGCAGCTATCCAGTGACCCCCAAATCTTCACTGTCCCATAGTCAGCCACTCTGATATTGGTGAAGGGACTTCCTGTCAGTAGCTGTTTTAAATGTCTGCTTCTGGTTACCCTTTGCTGAAACAATAGAAGCAGCAATGAGAACACAGCTAGGCTGCCTGATAACAGCCGCATTGACTACACTCACGGAAGCGCTGAATTAAAAGTAATAGAAATGGAAAAGTCAGTTCCCCAGGAGCATTAGACACATCTCAATGACTCAACAGCCTTATTTAGTTCATGTCTGCTGTTTTTGTAGATAGTTGAACATTTCCACCGTTGCAAAATGTCATGTTTGACAGTACTGTTCTAAAGTTCATTACATAGCCTTTACTACCCCAAATCTTTTCATACCCTTTACTACCCAAAGCAGCTTTTCTTTCAACTCATTATGTAGACCAGGCTGGCCTCGAACTCAGAGAGATCCTCCTGACTCTGCCCCCTGAGTGCTAAGATAAAAGGCGTGTGTATCAGCACACCCAATTCCCAGGGTAACTAACTCACAAAATTGTCTTTGTCATGCACAAATTAAAACTTTCTGGCGTCAGAGGGAGACACCTGCAGGTAGCATGTGGAATTACAACCTGGCACAACTAGCCGCTGACCCTTGGAACCATCCTGGTTCAACAGCCATCAGCAGCCGGTGAAGTTTTACATGGCCTGAACTTGCAAGAAAAATCTCCCACACCGGGAAAAGATAAGGGACAGAGCCCCAGGAGGTTAAACTTGGCCAGAAAACGCATCCACCACCGGTCTGAACCCTCTAGCGGCCTAGCCCTCAGGGCTAGGCCAGTGAGAGCCACCAGAGGAGAGATCCATCCACTATATACCTCCATTATACCCATGAAGAAATAACTAGTGTAGCAACTGATTCATTTGGAGGAAGATTCCAGAACCTTACACTGAACATTTTCTTGTCTCGGTTTTGAGTTTTAACTGGATGTGTCGGTTACTAGGACATCCTCGCAGAAATGGGATCTACTTCAGGCAACTTGGGACACACAACCACACTGTTGTCTGAACTTTACAGAGCCATCAAGCAGAGTGGACATCAAGACTTCTGAGCAAAGCACTGGGATGTGCTCTTCTTCTCTCCTTTGGCACGAGGTTTTGAAAGTGAGAGGTGGCTTGCTTGACTGGGGAGATAAATTATTCACTAAGGCACTCAGTTCAGTTCACAACCACTTATCGGGCCTCACGGTATCCAGGGAGCTGTGGGGCAAGAAGAGTTTCTCTGAGTCCGGAGCACATCACCTCCGCTTGGCCCCAGTATTAGACCTTCAAAACGCTGGACACAATACCAGACAAAACAACTTAAAAGGAGGGAAGACAGCCGGGCGTGGTGGCACACACGCCTTTAATCCCAGCATTCGAGAGGCAGAGACAGGCAGATTTCTGAGTTCAAGGCCAGCCTGGTCTACAAAGTGAGTTCCAGGACAGCCAGGGCTATACAGAGAAACCCTGTCTTGGGGAAAAAAAAAAAAAAAGGAGGGAAGACTCAGAATGGAGCAACGGCTCAGTGGTTAAGAGCAATGACTGTTCATCCTAGACCTGGATTCAATTCCCAGTCCCCAACATTGTAGTTTCCAGCCAACTGTAACTCCAGCCCCAGAACCTCTGGTGCCACCTTCTGGCTTGTTGTAACCAAAGGATAGAATGTAGGGGGATGGCTGCAAAGCAGGCTTTGCATTTATAAGACACCTTTTCACTGGAGACAAGAGGTTGGGAACACTTGCTGTGTAGCATAGGCCAGTCTCAAGCTTGTCATTCTCCTGCCTCAGGCTCCTGCATGTCAGGAGTACAGGTGGCTATCACCACTCCTAGCTTGGGAAGATTTTTTTTTTTTTGATACACTGCCCTGTAGCTGCTTTATTTTGTTTTAATTTTAGAAAGATATGAATTCGTTACTGTTGAAAAAAACCTAACTGCTCATTGTGTTTTTAGTCAAATTAAGGAGTGGTTCCCCTATTTAAGGAAAGGTTCTTTTTACCTCATTAGGAAGCTCAATGGGCTTCAATCCCCAGGGAAATGCAGAAGGTTTTAACAACCTCATTGTGGCAGTTTCCACCTGAGAAGGTTATGAAGCAGGATCACATGACCCTGCCCACAGTGCTGGGAGATGCATGGGTGCCAGCTTTCAGCCTTGGGTTCCTGTCTCAGCCTTCCTCTCCAGCCTCCAGGAAAACAGAACAAACACTGAGATTAGTAGGGGGCACCAAGTTCAAGCAAGACCTGTTAGCCACTGGAAGCCTTCACCCTTCGAGCAGAGATTGGGGTTGTGATTTGGACTTTGCCTATGGTGGGTGCCTGTGACATATGCCTGTATCTTGTCCTAACAGCCTCAACTCTTGTCCACAAAAATGATTAAAGTGGCTGGGAGTGCAGTTCAATGTTACAGCACTTGCCTAGCGTGCTTTTAAGGCTCTAGGTTTTACCCTCAGAACCAAAAAATTAATTTAAAAAAAAATTAAAGTATTTTCTAGCCCAGAGAGGAAACTCCTCTGACGAGAACATTCCAATAGAGAAATTCCAGGTTCACTGAAGATTCTCAGAGTTGGTGAGCAGGCCTTGGGTGTCCTGCAACTCAAAGATGCACACCAGAGAAAGAAGGAAGTGTGCTTTGGGGAACACGTCGCTTTGGGGAGCTGCCCTGCTCTTTCCTCTTAGTGCATCGAAGCCAGGCCTTGTCTCTGCTTGGACGTCAGGGATCTCAGTCTCCACATGGTACCACCACCCACCTTCCATCCAGATCCCGACCAAAATCTCCTTCCTCAAGGAGGCAACATAGCAGCTACCTCCCACCTCCTACCACACACACACACACACACACACACACACACACAGGGTCACTAGCCTTGCTTCTTATGCTTCTTACTTCATTCAGCCTGTCACAGTCCTTACCACCTCCTGATTTGAGGTTGGTTGGTTGGTTGTTTGGTTGATTAGTTAGTTGGTTGGTTAGTTGGTTAGTTGGTTGGTTGGTTGGTTGGTTGGTTGGTTGGTTGATTAGTTAGTTGGTTGGTTAGTTGGTTAGTTGGTTGGTTGGTTGGTTAGTTGGTTAGTTGGTTGGTTGGTTGGTTGGTTGGTTGGTTGGTTGGTTGGTTGGTTGGTTGAGACAAGGTCTTTATGTAGCATTGACTGGCCTGAAATTCTTTCAGCAAAGGATAACCAGAAGAAGAGATTTAAAACAGCAACTGACAGGAAGTCTCCTCACCAATGTCAGAGTGGGTCACTATGGGACAGTAAAGATTTGGGAACTACCAGATAGCAGCTGTGACTTTAATAACTGAGCTCCAGTTTCTTCTGCAAATTGGAGATAGTCGTAGTAACTTCAGAAGCCCGTGTGCACATGGTGATGTACTCTGTAATCCCACCACTTGGAAACCTGAGGCTTGTACAGACCAAGTTAACCTCAAATTCACAGAGATCTGCCTGCCTCTGCCTCCTGCCTGCTGCTGGGATTAAAGGCATGGGACACTGCACTCAGTTCTTACAGTGCTGAGGATGGAACCAAGGGCCAGGTGCATGCTAGGCATGTGCTCAGCCCTGGCAAGTCCTCTCGTGTGCTCAGCCACACTCAGAACTGGAGTGTGCTCCCATGTCACACCCAAAGCTGCCTTTTCTCCTTGTAGTCCCACTGTTTAGAGCATCGCGGTGTTCAGTCCATCTTTGCTCAGTTAGATCCAGATATGGTGGTACCCTCCTGGTGCCAGCACTTGGCAGGTTACCAGCAGAGCTGTCGGGCAGTCAGCTGCAGGAGAGTTCCAAGCTGAAGATACACACTTGGTCATCACAAGAACAAATTCAGCCTCTACATTCATGAAATCACCTTAAGGGGGTAGGGTGTAGAGTTAAAGAAAGAAGGAGCAGAAATCTTTAATCCCAGCACTTGGGAAGAAAACGCAGGCAGATCTCTGAGTTCAAAGCCAGCTTGGTCTATGTATGTTCTTTAAGCTGAAGAACAGTCAAGGCTACACAGTGAGGCCCTGGCTGGCCTCACTACACAACAATCCTCCTGCCTCTACCTTCCAAGTACTAGGACAAAAGGCATATGCCAACACATCTGGCCTTTAAAGTTTTATCATTTATTTATTATTGTGTGTGTGTGTGTGTGTGTCTGTGTGTGTCTGTGTGTGTGTGTGTCTGTGTCTCTGTGTGTGTGTTTGTTCATCCATTCATCTGTCCTTCCATTTTGTGGGGTCCCTGAAATCAAACTCAAGTTGTCATGTTTGGCAGCAAGCACCTGTACCCACTAAAATACCTCCCCAGCCCTGAGAGAGGATTTCAGCCAAGGCCTTTGGAGGTAGCATCAGGACAAAGACAGCATGGCAGCATCCGTATCAGGCGGCTCGCAACTGCTTATAACTCCAGCTCCAGGGAATGCCTGGAACCTCAAGCACATGCACATAGACAGGCAGGCAGACATGTACACAAAAATAATAATAATAATAATCAGAAATTAGAAAGAAACCACTTTGGCTAAAACACATTGATTCTTCACTTGTACCCAAAATGATGAAGGAGGAAAATAGTGAAGATAAGAGTCTGTCCCAGGGCTGGTGAGATGGCTCAGTGGGTAAGAGCACCCGACTGCTCTTCCAAAGGTCCAGAGTTCAAATCCCAGCAACCACATGGTGGCTCACAACCATCCGTAATGAGATCTGGCGCCCTCTTCTGTAATGTCTGAAGACAGCTACAGTGTACTTACATATAATAAATAAATAAATCTTTAAAAAAAAAAAAAAAGAGTCTGTCCCAGGCCTGTGATCAGCCTGGATTCCAGGAACAGGTGAGGCATCTCAAGGGGCAGATCCTCCAAGGGAGGACAGTCATCTGTGAAGGTGATGCTACGGTCAGGGGTGGGAGGAGACCGTGACCCACAGGACCATGCCTTGACCAAGACTGTTTAATTGTGTTCCTTCCCCCCCCCCGACCAATCCTAAAGCTCTAGTCAGTACCCTGAAGATAGAACAAACCCTTTCTTCCTCTTTTCAATCCATCCATTAACTCTTCTGTCAAGATGTGGAGGTAACTACTCTGGTCACCCTTAGAATCCAAAATATTCCTGTAACATGCTTTGCCTGACAAGAGTTAGGATAAGTGATTCTGTCATTCTGATGCAAGGTCTGATACAAAGAGCCTGTAGTTTTCTGCTCTGTGGCTGAGCCCTGCCCAGGCCTCCAGGGAACAGCTGAGCTGCCTGCTAGAGGAAGAGCAAGGTCCTCCTGGCTGAGGCCATAAAAAGATCAGTCAGCCCCAACTGACCACCAGCTTATACACAGGAAAGACCCCCAGGGACTCAACAGAACCCAAGCAAAGAGCAAAAACAGCACCAACTGGTTGGCTGCTGACTAAAAGTAAGTGTGGAAAGTCTGTATAATGGTGTGTTCGTGTGTGTGTGTGTGTGTGTGTGTGTGTGTGTGTGTGTGTGTGTGTCTGTGTGTGTCTGTGTCTGTGTGTGTCTGTGTCTGTATGTCTGTGTCTGTGTGTGCACACATGTACATGTGCATGTGAGCATGTGTGTGCATAAAAATGTGCATGTGTGGGCTGGTGAGATGGCTCAGTGGGTAAGAGCACCCGACTGCTCTTCCGAAGGTCCAGAGTTCAAATCCCAGCAACCACATGGTGGCTCACAACCATCCGTAACAAGATCTGGCGCCCTCTTCTGGAGTGTCTGAAGACAGCTACAGTGTACTTACATATAATAAATAAATAAATCTTTAAAAAAAAAATGTGCATGTGTGAGAGTACGTATGTGTGCACATGTGAGATTGTGTGTGTACATGTAGAGTGTGTGGGCATAAAAGAATGTATGTACATGTGAAAGTGTGTGTGCATAAGAGTGTGTGTACATGTGAAAGAGTGTGTGTGCATGTAGAGTGTATGTGAGAGTGTGTGTACATGTAGAGTGTGTATGCATAAGAGAATGTGTGCACATGTGACAGTGTGTATTTAAGAGTGTGTGTGCGAGCCGGGCGTGGTGGCGCACGCCTTTAATCCCAGCACTCCGGAGGCAGAGGCAGGCGGATTTCTGAGTTCGAGGCCAGCCTGGTCTACAAAGTGAGTGCCAGGACAGCCAGGGCTACACAGAGAAACCCTGTCTCGAAAAACCAAAAAAAAAAAAAAAAAAAAGAGTGTGTGTGCATGTGAGAATGTATATATGTGAGAGTGTGTGTGCATGTAGAGTGTGTTTGTATAAGAGAGAGAGTATGTACTCATGTGAGAGTGTATATGTGTAGATATGCATGTGAGAGTGTGTATAAGAGAGAGTTTGTGTGTGTACATAAAAGTGTATATGTGCATGTGAGAGTGTGTGTGTGTGAGTGTGTGTGTGCATAAAAGAGAGTATGTATGCATGTAAGAGAGAGTGTATGTGTAGGTGTGCATGCAAGAGTGTGTGTATGTATATGTGTGTGCATATGAGAGAGTATGTGTGTGAGTGCGTATGTGTGTGTATGTGTGCATGTGAGAATGTGTATGCATGTGAGAGTGTGTGCAGTGTGTGTAGTCCTGGAGCTTCAAACAATTGAAGCAAGTGCTTCACCACTGAGCCACTCTCTCCCCAGAGTTGCTTAGCAAACAGTTCCCTTGTACCAATACATAAAGCAACAACTTAAAAACAGAACAAGGGGGCTGGAGAGATGATGGTTCAGTGTAAGAGCACTGGCTGCTCTTCCAGAGGTCCTGAGTTCAATTCTCAGCAGCCAGTGTGAACATCCTCGCTCCAGCTTACTAAGTAAGACGGAACAAAATGAACACAACCCATCCTTCCCAAATAAGTCACAGAACTGAGGTCACAAAGCAAACCGTCCTCCACACAGAACAGACAAGACTAGGAATGTGGCTCAGGAGGGCAGTGCCTGCTTAACATGAGCAAAGCCCTGCCTTTACTCCCCAGCGCCACTGGAAAAATACAAAACAAAATAATAAAACAACAGGCAGCGTGATACATAGACGACTCTTAGTGTGACCCAGTGCTGTGAGAGCCACTAGCAGAAGCTTCCACAGCAAGCAGCATAAGGGTAGGACACCCGAAAGTCGTTGCCAGTGTGCTGGGGCACAGTGCGGACAGGTCGGAGGGATGGCTCAGCGATCAGGTCTAGGATGGTCACACCCACGCTTGGTGGCTCTAAGGTTATGGTGTCCTCACAGTAATGACTGGTGCTTGTGCATGAGTAGGCGTGTAGCATGAAAAGCTCTGTCGCTGTGAAATACGCCAGAGCACTCTGTCCTTTTGAACCAAGTCTGCCTCCAAGAGAAACCGTTTTACCTCAACCTAGTCTGCCAGAGTCCAATCAGAACCCAGGTTGAGCTGACCCAGGCTGAGGGAAATCCCAACCGCAGCCTCCTGCAGCCGTCCTGCTCCTCTAAATGAGAGGAGAAAGATGAAACCGTCTCGTGGATTCACAGCCTGGGGCACAGGCAGTAAGGATCGGAGAGCAATCGTGGGAATTCAGAATCTTCCTCTGCCCCCACACTGAAGCACAGTGCTGTTAGAGGTCTTCCACTGCAGTTCCTTTTACCTGCTACACCATGCCTGACTTTCACAAACCCTACAAGTCTGAAAGGTAAAAAGCATGACAAGACCAGAGCGAGCATCTGAATCTGATAGGGCAGGGAGGTTGCAATGATCAGACCAGGGCTTAAAAAACACCTTGTGCAACTGGGCATGATGATGCACACCTGTGATCTCCACACAAGGGAAACTGAGAGAACAGAGAACTAGATAGAGATCAGCCTTGGCTACACAGAGGCCACACAGAGAGACCCTTTCTCAAACACAGATGCACAAGTGTGCGCACGCGCACACACACACACATGATTAATAGGATACATTTCACTATATGATTAGTGGGATAAGGACTTGAGTGGAAAAGGTAGATGTTAGATAAATACTCTAAGCAAACAGACACTTATAAACAACAACAGCAACACTGTAAGGAGGCTGCAGAGATGGCTCAGTGGTTTAAGAGCACATACTGACTGTTCTTGCAGAGGACCCAGCTTCAGCTCTCAGCACCCATTTCAGACAGCTCACAACTGCCCGTAACTCCAGCTCCAAGGGAACCCAAAGCCTCTGACTTGCATGGACAATCACATGCCCATAGTGCTCGTGGGCACACATATGTTTAAAATAATAAAAATAAAATAAATGTTTTAACAGAAATGAGCAATGGCTTTGATGCCACATTAGTAGACAGGACATGGCTGAGGCAGCCAGGCGTGGTGGTGCATGCCTATAACGCCAGGGCAGCTACACACTGAGTTCAAGACCAGCCTGAGCTATGTGAGACAATAGAAACCTCCCAAACTTGAAAGAAAAGAGGGAAAGTAGGCCTGGGGGGGGGGGAGTGCAGGTATATATGTGCCAAAGACACATATGGAACAAACTATAGAAGGTCTATGGGTCTGCGACATATGCTGTAGTACGTGTGCACAGGGCTATCAGCAGATAAGAACAAACAAACCATCTTACATAATAATAAATAAGAATTTCTCCACCAAAATTCCAGATGCAGGAAGCTCAGGAACTTTAAAACACACAGAACTATTATACCTAACCCACAGGAAAACAGTCTTGAAAGAAACCAGAAGGAAATGCTGTATCTGCTTATGAGACAAGATCTGTCTTCCACTTGGGAGCTACGCAAACAAGAGTAAATGAAATGGGGCTGGAGAGGTGGCAGGAACGAGCACCCCACGGGATCTCACAACCGCTTATAACCTCAGTACAGAGGACCCAACGCTCTCTTCTGGTCTCCATAGGCACCAGGCATGCGTGCGGTACACTGATATAAATACAGGCAAAACATCCATATACATAAAATAAAAATAATTTAAATTTTTAAAAAGATTTATTTATTTATTTTACGTATGTGAGTACCCAGAAAAGGGCATCAGATCCCACTACAGATGGTTGTGAGCCACCACGTGGTTGCTGGGACTTGAACTCAGGACCTCTAATAAGAGCAGTCAGTGCTCTAACCACTGGGCAATCCCTCTCTCCAGCCCTTAAATTTACTTTTAGAAGAGCAGTCTACACAGTAAGATCCTGACTCAAAAAGCAAAACATCACGGACAGCCAGGAATTTCTCAGTACTGTCAAGAGAATGCAAGTCACTTGCCAGGAGAAAATATTTGCAAAAGATGAATTTGAATTTAATAAATGATGCATTCAAAGTATACAAAGAACTCTTCAAATTCAACAACAATAGCTGGATGTGGTGATTTATGCATCATGACCCCTTGTGGGGCAGGGGACTGTGAGAGGAAAGCCTGGTAAGGTGGAGCTAAGGCTAGAAGCCATGGAGACCCTGAAGGGATGGTCAGAGCTTCGCCTACTCCTGGCACCAGGTCCCTGTCACATAGCTGCAGACCCCATAGAAAGATTTGTGGCCATCAGTCACATAGGGGCAGTGCCCCCAAGCCCCTCCACATGTAGATGAGGCATCCCTAACATCTCAGACCAAGCCAATAGGAAGCACCTACTGCCAGACCCCAACCTGCCCCCAAAACTGTATATAAAGATCTTATCCAGAAGGAATAAAGGTGTGTGAGAATTACTCCGTCATCTGAGAGTGCCTGTCATAAAAACTGTAACACTGCCTGGGAAGAGAACTGCTCTCCCCAAGCATTCCAGAAGTTCTACTTCACTCCCCTCAATGGCTAGCCAGCCCCCCACAGGCCCAACCCCCCTAGGCTCAGCGCAGCCAGTGCAGAGTCTTGGAGCAGCAGCAGTGGTGACAATTTCCCTCTCTCTGCTCAGGCTTGAACCCTCCCACCTAAGCAGGCCAGAGATCTCTGAAGATAGCCTCTGGTACACCTTCAAGCATGTGTCACGGGCCTGATAAAAGACCCATCCCCCTGCCCCCACTCCTTCTCTCCTCCATCTCCCAAGGGCTGCTTCTGTCCCCCAGCTCCCAATAAACCTCCCACTCATAGGAGCCCTGCTGCATGGTGTGTCTGTCTGGGATGCTCCGCCTCCTTCTAACACTGTAGAGAACCTTGACTAATGCACCAAGAATGATTGCAAATGCAAACTACAGACTGTGGATGCTTCAGTTGTAACAAACATACTACACTGCTACAGGAGGTTGACTGTGCAATGCTGGGGGATGGGAGTGGGGGGGACGTGGGGGGGCTGTGTAATTCCATAACTGTACTTTCCTCTTATTTTTGCTAAAGTTAACCTAAAAAATTAAAGTCTACTTAAACAAGGTATGAAAAAAAACTACGAAAGAAACAAATCAATGTAGGGAGCAAGAAAATTTCCCTTAACACACTGTGGTGGTGTGAATGAGAACAGCCCCATAGGGTTCAACACATAGACTTGAGTGTTTGGTTTCCAGTTAGTAGAACTGTTTGGGAAGGACTAAGAGGTGTGGCCTTGTTGGAGGAAGTGTTGGGACACCAGGCCCAGACTTTCTCTTTGCCTACAACTTTCAGTCAGATTTAAGCTCTCAGCTATTGCTACAGCACCATGCCTGTCTGCCACCACGCTCCCTGCCTTAATGATCATGGGCTGGCCCTCTGAAGCTGTAAGCAAGCCTCCAGCTAAATGCTTTCCTCTGTAAATTAGTTACCTTGGTCATGGTGTCTCTTCACAGCAATAGAACGGTGACTAAGCTACACTCTAACTGCAGATTGCGCACCAAAAAGGCAGGAGGCTGCACCGATTCCCTGAGACAAGAGCTGGGTGCCAGGAATCAGAAACAGGTGGAAGGGAAGAGTCAGGTGTAAGCCCAGCACTGCGGAGGTAGAGGCAGGAGAATAGCCAGTTAGGCCAGCCTGGACTACATAGTGAGACCTTATCTAAAAACAAAAATGAAGGAAAAAATGGTGTTTGTGGAAATCAATAATATAAGCCAAGATTGTAAAGTTCCACTAAATAGAAGTAGACTTCTGTTTGTAGGAATGTGGGGTAGGCAAGTTTCTCTTTCTTCTTCCTTCTCAGTGCAGCTAAAAATCTTAACCATAGCACACAAAATAAGTGTAAGGAGACTCCAAAAGGAAAAGGGAAAAAGAAGAGGTCATGACTAGAGGGGCCTGGAAATCTGGGCTTTTTTTTTTTTTTTTTAAGTTTTTTCAATTTTTGGCACAGGGTCTCAGTTCATAGCCTTGGCTGACCTGGAATTCACTATGTAGACCAGGCTGGCCCCAGTCTCATAGAGATCCACCTGCCTCTACCTCACAGTGCTGTGATTAAAGGCATGTGTCATCAGGCCCAGCCCCCTGACTTTTCTTTTGACCTCATGTATTGCGGAGCAGGTGCCTGAGGAGACCACAGGCTACGAATACAAACAGATGCACTAGAAAGGAAGGGGAGGGCAGGGGAGGGCAGAGGAGGAGAGGGGGGAGGGCAGGAGAGGGGAGGGCATAGGAAGGGGAAGAAAGCCCAGAGGAGAGAGGAAAGGAGGTAGGAAGGGGAGATTTGCTCTTCAGTCAAACTACTAAGGAAAACAGTCGTACAAGACCATTTGGGAGACAGAAGGACACAGTCACCAGACTCAAAACAGAAGGAAAATAGACTTTAAAAAAAAAAATGGGCAAAAATAAAAGTCTCAGACCCGTGGGACTATGATCAAAGAGCTGACATCCGTGTCACTGGAGTAAAGGGAAAGGATGAAGAGGTTGAAACGGAAAAGCAGCTAAAAAAATAATGACTATAAACTTCCTAGTTTGCCTAAAAAAAAAAAAAAAAGCTAAACAGCAGGCTTACAGCTGTGTGAGCTGGAGAAAGGGCTCAGCAGTAACTGCTTGTAACTAACTGCTCCTGTGAAGCCGGAGTTCACCTCTTAACTCCCTCACCCACCCGGCAGTGCAGTGTGACTGCCTGTAACTCCAACTCCTGGGGGATCTAACACCTCTAGCCTCTGAGGGTACCAGAACTCCCAAGGAGATACACACACACACACACACACACACACACACACACACACACACACTCACACACACACACACACACACACACACACTTAAAAATAAAATCTTTTTTAAAAAGAAACTCCACAAACCCCAAACAGGATATTCCACCCCCCCAAAAAAAATTCATGAGACATATCATAGTAAAATTTAAGGATGAGGCTGAAGTCAGTAAGAGAACGGGAGCATGGCCTTCGGAGGACAAAGATGGCACGCTTTCTGGCAGGCCTGGGATAAAAGACTGGTTAAAGGAATTTTTCTAAAGGAAAGAAATGGATCAAAAGAAGGCACCTGGAGCTCAGGAAAATACCTCAAGGAAAACGCACTTGGGGAAACACAACGGACTCTGTTTCCTCTCCTAAATTATGTCTGAGACGTGAGCAGACACTGAGAATCTCCTCCTGAGAGACTACACTTCCCAGCCGACTACAGAAGCTGTCTCCGCCCCTGTCGACTGTTGCATCCCACCCTTTTCTCTGAGCATCTTGGGCATCTGCACGTCTGTGACAAAATACCTCCTCACAGTGAATAAACGCCGTCCCACCTAAGGTCTGGCCAAGCCTCTCTTATCACCTCTGCCGCTCTGCACCTGCTTTTATGTAATTAATTAAGCTACTCATTTATTTATTTATTTATTTATTTATTTATTTGGGGTTTTGTGTGTGTGGTGTTTGTTTGTTTGTTTGTTTGATTGATTGTTTTTGAGTCAGGGTTACTCTATGTAGCCTTGGCCATCTTAGAACTCACTCTGTAGACCAGGCAAGCCTCAAACTCAGTGATCAGCCTGCCTCTGCTTCCCCAGAGTGCAGGGCATAAGGGCAAGTCCTGTTCTTTCCCCACCCCCAACCTTACCACTCCACTCTCATTCTGTGTACAGCTGCTTTTAAATAATATAACAGAAATAACCCCAGCTCATGTGGTATAAATGGAGCACGCCAATGGAGTACAGGGAAAAAAACAAAAAACAAAAAACAAAAATGCTGAAATGGAGGCTCTGTGGATGGAATAGAAAAGTTTATTCCAAACTGCCAAGGCTATCTCTCAAAGGAAAAGCAGAGAGAGATGGACCAGGGAAAACTCTTGAGGGTTATGAAGAGAACAGGCATCTGAGCTGAGAGGAGGGCAGGTGAGCATGAGCAGCCTGGGGACTTGCATGGACTCTGATCTGTTGGACGAGTTTTCACGCTGACAGAGAACTAGAAGCCCTCACCGGAGGTTTGGGGACTGTAGGAGCAGATAAGAAAGCAACGGCTGACAAACGGAAACCCATGTTGCAAGGTGTCTGCGGAATGCTGAGTGTTTGCTTACAGGGTCAGAGTCCAGCATGAGCAGAGCCCAAATTGTCATGAGGAGTGGGAGGGGGCCTGGCATTTATTACAACCATGTCACAGAGGAGCGGTAAGGGGACTAATTAGCCTTTAATAACTTACATGTCTGACACAGCCAGAGCAGCCATGAAAAATGATTCATTCAACACCAGAAGCCAGATCTCCTTAAGTAAACAAATAACAACAAGGAACAATTATACATGTATGACACATGGCTATACATGTGTGAATCTGATAACTTAGGTGAGATGTTCGGCATGTTGTTCTGCCTTTCCTCCCTGTAACTCCATCACAGACACTTTTTCTAAGCGCTTCTGAGGCTCCAGTCATGGTCAGCAGGATTCATGGATTTGAGCATGATGCTGAGCTAGAGATCACAGCAACAGGATGGATGGTGGGGCAGAAAATGCTTGCTTCATGGCCAGCAAGAAACAGGAAACAATGTTCCCATGCTCCCCACTGGCTCCCTTCCTCTCTTTCATTCCATCAGAGTCTCCAGGTTACTGGATGCACTCCTACATTCAGGGTGGTTAATGTCTGGGGAAATGACCTCACAGACACACCCAAGGATGTGGTTTGTTGATCTCTTAGGTTTTTCTTCATCGGACCAAGCTGCCTATCAAGATCTGCTTAATTTCAGAGGGGGGACAGTGGGGCACACATGAAGTGCCGCATATGGGGAGGGAGGCAAGAGAATTGGAAACTCAAGGCTAGTCTGATCTACATATGCAATCAGGTCTCAAAATAAAATAAAATTTAATAAAAAGAATCATACTGGGGGGTGGAGGGACACACCTTTAATCCCAGCACTCTCCAGGCAGAGGCGGGCAGATATCTGTGCGTTTGAGGCCAGCCTGGTCCACATTGCTAGTCAAGACTACACAGTGAGAATCTGTTAGTTTTTTTTTTGTTCTGAGACAGAGTCTCATGAGTAGCTCAGGTTAGCCTCAAACCCATGATCCCTTGCTTCAACCTTCTGAGTGCTAGGATGATAGTGGCTAGCCAGCAAGCCTGGCTTTTAGTTTATAATTGAATTTTTTAAAATGCCCATCGTAGACGGAGTCCTCAAAAAGCATAAGATATCATATTCTGCTTCTGATCATTCATCTTCATAATTAAGATAAATGGACTTGAAATAGCCAGAGGGCTGCAGTGTTGCAATGAAATCATGAGGACTACTGTGGATCCCAGCATCCACATAACAAGCTGGGTGCCCTGCTCTCACCTGTAACCCTAGTTCCAAGGAGTTTGAAGACAGGAAGATTGGTAGGGCTCCTAGGTTTAGCTTACAGTCATAGAAAACTCAAGCCCCAGGTTCATAGGAAGACTCTGCCTCAAAGGAAAAGGTGGAAAGCAACAGGAGCAGACACCTAACATCCTCTTCTGGTGTCAGCACATGCCAGGGCACGCGCGCGCGCGCACGCACACACACACACACTGGTCTTTTTTAAACATTATGTTAAATGGCTTCCTATGACGTGTTTTCCCCCATAAGATCATGAGAAAGGCAGACCCCCACGGTCTTATTCAACACTGTGCTAGAAGCTTTAGCTAGTGAAATAAGGCAAAAACCAAATAAAGGAACATGAGAGATGAAAGAGGTACAGAATGTGGCTGAATACCGTGGTGCACTCATTTAATCCCAGCATTTGTAACATGTGGCAGGCAGATCTCTGAGTTTGAGACCAGCCTGGTCTACAGAGTAAGTTCCAGGACAGCCAGGACTATGGAGAGAGAGGGAGGGGGAGGGGGAGGAGGAGAGGGAGAGGGAGAAATATCACTGCCCTGGGCTGTGGGTACAGCTCTGTGATGGATTACTTGTGTAATAGTATCTAAAAGACCTTGGGTTCCATAGCAATGAGTGAGTCCCTATTTGTAGATGATATATGTGATTGCCTATGTAGAAAATCCCAGGGAATCTGAAAGAAAAGAAAATGAATACTAAAACTAATAAGTAAAGACCCAAGTTGGAGCTCTAGGATACAAAAAGAGAACTAACTCTATAGATTGTGTTCTAACCTCTACATTTGTGCTATAGTACACATGTGCATACACACACACAAATAATGTAACAAAAATTTTTTTCAGAGAAAAATTTTAAAGAAACGGAGAGTCACAATATTTGTGAATTAGATTACCCCAAACAGTAGTCAGTCAGTTTGTCACAAACTAACAGGCTTAAGGCTGTTGCTATTAGAACTCCAATTTTAGGATTTTATTGATATGAACAAGATTATTTTATGTTTTGTATAGAATGACAAAGGAAGCATAATAAACAATTCCAGGAGAAACAAAGTTGGAGGAATTGACAGAATCAGTATGAAGACCTACAGCAGTATTAGAGAAATGGTGGACAGAGGGGCAGAGCACAGAGATCCAGCCAGCTGCCTGCTCAGCATGGTACAGAGGCCACAGCGAAATGGGAGCAAATGGACAACCATGGGGCAAAGATGATGCAAAACCCAACACGGACTGTAGAGCCAAGGTAGCAGAACACAACAGAGCAATCACACTTGGGTGGCTATGGAGGAGAATCCTGATGTTCAAGAGTAGCCTGCCCTATGCCATGAGACCCTGTATAATAAATAAATTTAAAATGGGCTATTAACTTATGTGCAAAATGTAAAGCATAGTAAATATTTCAGCGCTAGCCCAGAGCATCTCTGGGATTCAGCGCTGGAGCTTATCATGAATCTCCCATCCACGGTGGTCCTCGCTGACATCAACAACGTTTTCTCTGTGAAAGAAAGACTTTGTTAAGGTGGGGGTAGGACGAGCCACAGGCTGGAGATGATGTTTCAAACCACCTACCCGACAAAGATCACACTCACAAAGCTTCACAGTGCAAAACAAGCAGCTCAACTAGACACAAAACCAAGAGACCCAGACACCTCTCTGAAGAGGAGATCCAGGCAACAAAACACGTTCTGCACTGCTAGCCACCAGGGAAATGCAAATTGGAACCACTGAGACACCAGCAAATGCGACTCCTCTGTATGACTGTAAAGTGAACAGCCACCCCTGGAGAGCAGGTGGCAATCTCTAAAGAATTGGAATGCCCCTACGCAACAAGAGAAAACCCATTCCTAGTACTGGAGACCTGCGGAACTAACCAGGGATCTTGGAGGAAAACCTACAACTGTTACTTCACTAAACCAGCATAATCCCCAACTAACTACATTCTAAATATTTGTCCTTAAACACACAGATAGGTGTAGTCCTTATCCTTTGTTAAGGAAACTTCTCTTTGCAACAGACATAACCATTATAGAAAATCACAACCAATAAAAATGCTAAGTTATAGCCAGGCATGGTGGAGCATGCCTTTAACCCCAGCACTTGGGAGGCAGAGGCAGGCAGGTTTCTGAGTTCAAGGCCAGCCTGGTTTACAAAGTGAGTTCCAGGATAGCCAGGGCTATATAGAGAAACCCTGTCTCAAAGAAACAAAAATGGCCGAGTTATGAAGTTCAGTCCGGGTGCATTCATCTACAAAGCATTCCTGCCCCTAAGGCTCAGGGAACATTGCAGAAGTGAGTTCTAGGACAGCCAGGATTGTTTAGAGACACTAAACAGTCTCTCAAACAAACCAGTTCATCTCAAACAAACAAACAAAAATATATACATGTCTTAGTTAGGGTTTTATTGCTGGGAAGAGACACTATGACCAAGGAAACTTTTATCCAAACAAAAACATGGTCAGGCCTATCACAGCAATACCCCAGTCCCTGGTACCAACTTCTGTCTTAGGGTTTCCATTTGCTATGAAGAGACACCATGACCAAGGACATTTAATTGGGGCTGGCTTACAAATTCAGAGATTCAGCCCATTATCATCAAGGCTGGAGCATGGAAGCATCCAGGCAGGCACGGTGTTAGAGAAGGAATCAGGAGAAGACTGCCTACAGGCAGCTAGTAGGAGGGGCTCCAAGCCCAGCCCCCACTGACACACTTCCTCCAAGAAGGCCACACTTCCTAAATAGTGCCATTCCCTGGGCCAAGCATATTCAAACCACCACAATACATATGGGCTGGAGAGATTAAGAGCTCAGGGTTGCACACGCCTTTAATCCCAGCACTCGGGAGGCAGAGGCAGGTGGATCTCTGAGTTCGAGGCCAGCCTGGTCTACAAAGTGAGTTCCAGGACAGCCAGGGCTATACAGAGAAACCCTGTCTCGAAAAAACCAAAAAAATAAAAAACACAAAAACAAAAAAAAAAAAAAAAAAAAAAAAGAGCTCAGGGGTTAAGAGCACTGGTTTTCCACAGGTCCTCAGTTTAATTCCCAGCAATCACATATTATCTCATAGCCATCTATAATGAGACCTGGTGCCCTCTTCTGGTCTGCAGGCATACATGCAAGCAGAGCAGTGTTTACATAATAAATAAATCTTCTAAAAAATATATCATTTTAAAATAAAATAGTAATAATTCAAGTGCCAGGCATAATGCACACTCCTCTAATCCCAGCACTTTGGAGGCAGGAGAGTTGCAACTGTACTTTTGTGAGTTATTCTAGAGAATAAAAACTTATATGAAGGCATAAACTACACAGTAATGTTAGTTCAAAAGGCCTTATTTGGAATTAGAAATGAGCCATCCTCCCTTAAGAGGCAAGTTGTGAGAGGAGCAGCAGTGCATCTGTGTCAGGGAACACGACTCTGCAATGAGAACAAAGGGGCTATTGACAGCCTGGAAGGCAGGAAGGCTCTTCAGAGAATTACACTAAGTGGAGAAAGAAAAAATCAGGGGTTAGAGAGACAACTTGGTGGTCAAGAGCTCTTGGTGCTTTATCACAACAATAGGAACCCTAACTAAGACAGAAATTGATACCAGGAGTGGGGTGTTGCTGTGACAGACTTGACCATATTGTCTGGGGAGTGTTGTGGAAGAACTTTTGACTTTGGACTAGAAAAGCCACTGACTAGTCAAAGCTTGGTGAGCTGATCTGTGGAAGCTCTGAAAATAAGAAAATTGAGGGTAATTCAGATGATGGAGGCCTGGCTTGGGAAGTTTCTAAAGGGAAGCTGGGGTTCCTTTGTGTAGCCCTGGCTGTCCTGGGACTTACTCTCTAAACCAGGCTGGCCTTGAACTCAGAGCTACATCTGCCTCCTGAGTGCTGGGATTAAAGGCATGTGCCACCAACTGCCCAGTAACATTTTCTTTCTTTCTTTTTTTTTAATGAATTTTAAAATTTATTTGTTTATACATCTGAGTCCTCTGTTTGCATGTATGCCTGCATGACAGAAGAGGGTAACAGATCCCATTGTAGATGGTTGTGAACCACCATACAGTTGCTGGGAATTGAACTCAGGACCTCTGGAACACCATCCAATCCTCTTAACTATGGAGCCTTCTCTCCAGCTCAACATTTTCTTTAAAAAAGAAAAAGAAAGTGTTACCACTGAAAGAAGGAATACACAGGACCATTGTGTGCTGTTTCTCAGAACTATGTGTAAATCCAGTTTATTTATGTCAAAATAAAAATGTCAATTGGAAACAACCAAATGGAAGCATATGAAGCTAAAGACGATATTTTTTAAAAAGTAGAACTCCACGGGACTGGAGATCTGGCTCCTTGATGAAGCACATGTACTGCTTTGCAGAGGTCCTGAGTTTGTTTCCTAGAACCCACTTGGGGCAGCTCACAGTTGCCTTCAGGGAGACCTGATGTCTCTGGCCTCCATGTATACAGAATACATGTATGTGCACACATAACTAAATATGCACACATAATTAAAAATAAAATAAGTTTGCTTTTAAAGTTACTAATAAAATTAACTTTTTCAAGTAAAACTTCAGCCAAAACTATCTTTAAACTGATCAGAAAGAAAATATAAGCAAGATTCAGCATTAGCCCGGGTGGTCTGGCCTCCTGAGAGTTCATTTTACATGTCAGTCTTATTGAGCTGTGAGCTGCCCAGACAGCTGCTGGCAAAATGTAACTCCTTGGTGTTTCTGCAAGTGATTAGCATTCATAAGCGGATTGGGTAAAGAGATCATCTTCATCAAGTGAGGTAGATGGAAAAGGGATAAACTCACTATCTATATGTAAGTCAAGAGATTCACTGTCTGACCTTGGACACTAGAGAGGGGCACATACATGCCAGGAGAAATAAAGGGGGCAATAGGGAATACTTAAGAACTTGGCAGAAACACAGTCATCTAACCCAATCTTCACCCAAATCCACAGGTTTGAGGACAGCTCCGTCCTACTTCTAGACCCCTGAAGAACTAATTTAGCTTCCCGACACCTCAGTTTCTTGGTTTGTAAAATGGGAGTCTGTCTGTATTGGATATAGTCAGTGCCTCCCCTGTATGCTGCAGACCTCTCCCAGCCCATGCACAACTTTGCCTTCATGCTCACAGGAAGGAGGGAAGCAGCACGCTCCAGGGCAGCATTAACCAGACTTCTAGACTCTCAAGGTCAGGTGGGGTCAGGAAAGTGGTCTACATGGTCCCCCACCCCCAGTTCGCCAGTAAAGCCTGAGCTCCCATTGACCATAGTGATGATGCATTTGACTACATAGCCTCCTCAGCTTCACCTCTGTTGTTTTAATTCCCCACAAGCCCCTCTGTACCCCTTCCATGTAATAAGCATAAAGTGTGCGCTCCTGAATTCTTGTCACAAGGTTAACTTCTGGGACAAGAGACTTCCCTATGTTCTCACGTTGTGGTTGAAATCTTGGCACTGTTCTGTATGCAGGCAGAAGGAACCACAGGTCTGTTTGAGTGGGTATTCCGGCACTTTTCCACTCACGATGCTTATGTACAGACTAAAGTAAAAAGGACTTACGCAATAAAACATGGAGACTAGGTATGTAACTCAGAGGTGAAGCCCTGGCTCCTGCCTAGTTTAATGGCTCCCAACAGACCCATAACTTCCAGCCTCTGATTTTCAAAGATGCCAGCCCAATACACCAAACAGCTAACTGATGTGTTGAGCAGCTTAGAGAGATATGAACAAGAAAACAAATGACAACATCACACCTTAACCCACAGAATAAAACACATAGGCATGAGTTCATCCTGAGGTCCATTAATATTTGGCTAGATAAATTGCTAGAGAAGTGACAGCTCTTCTTTGGGATGGAAATCCAATCAGCCAATGCGGGAGGAGGGTAGAGGGGAGGGAAAATTGACATTAGGCAAATCACAGTGGCTGGAGGCAGTAAGAAAAGCGATTTGCAAAGCCCCAGGTTATCTCTCCCGAGTGATTGCTGGCAGCAGTGGCCAGGGCAGAGGGCAGGTAGAAACCCGACACAGAAGAAGCCTCGAGGAGAGCACCTGACCACCTGACCATGAAGCAAGCCAATCAACACAGAAGGGCCACACCAATGCCTGCCTTGTGGCGCACTGCATATCCATAATGCATGACCAGGATGCAGGTACCCGATGGAGGAGAGCCAAGCAGAGGATGTGCAGAATCAATCTCTTCTGTCTAGAGGTATCTGGATCCTAAAGGTACCAAAATGACAAAGGAATGGCTGCACGTGACAGGAGACCAGAGACAAAAATAACTACATTGCAAAGGTAGACTCTGACATGGACTCTGGTGAAAGAAAAGGATGGTAAGTGAGAAAAATGGTCCAAGGTTTGACTAAGGATATCACACCAAGAGTCCTTTCCTGGATCTCAACAAATTCCTGTCATTTTGTGTGGCTAGGAGGCTAACGGAGGAATATGGTAAAACGGTACACTGTTCTTCCTGCTGCTGCTTCTTTTTCTTCTTCTCCACTTCCTCCTCCTGCTTGGTCTTCTTTTTCTTCTTCTTCTCCACTTCCTCCTCCTCTCCCTCCTCCTCGACTTCTTCTTCCTCTTTTTCCTCTTTTCTTTTTGTTTTTTTTTTTTTTGGTTGGTTGGTTGGTTGGTTGATTGGTTGGTTGGTTTTTCGAGACAGGGTTTCTCTGTATAGCCTTGGCTGTCCTGGAACTCACTTTGTAGACCAGGCTGGCCTCAAACTCAGAAATCCGCCTGCCTCTGCCTCCCGAGTGCTGGGATTAAAGGCGTGCGCCACCATGCCCGACCTCCTCTTTTTTTTTTTTTTAAAATGTATGTTTATTTTTAGTTTTTTGAGACACAATTTCTCTGTATAGCCCTGACTGGCTATCCTGAAACTCACTCTGTAGAGCAGGCTGGCCTTGAACCCAGAGATCTACCTGCCTCTGTCCCCCAGCAATGGGATTAAAGATGTGCACCACTGCCCTGCTATTTACTTTCTTTAAAAGATTTATTTATTTATGCGTATGTTCTGTGTTCAAGTGCCTGTGTTCAAGGGCCTGTGGAGGCCAAAAGAGGGCATCTGATCCCCTGGAGCTAAAGTTACAGGCCTTCATGAACCACCACATGGGTGCTGGGAATAGACCCTGGTTCCTATAAAACAGCAAGCACTCAGCCTCGGAGCCATCTCTCCAGGCCCAGGGATAGAATCCAGGGTCTTGCCCATGTTAGGCAAAGGTTCTACAACTGAGCTACATCTCCAACCTTCCTCTGACTTCTTTTACTACTATTTTTTTCCAAAGTACAAATTTAATAGAAATGAAAAGAGGGAGAAGAGCCAACAGCCATGTCCCAGTTTTCCAGCAGTGTCTCACTGTTTGTGTTGAACGGTGCTTGACACCAGGGCAACAGAGCTCAAAATATTTTGAATGTGGAAGAGAAGAGGTCAGAACTGAAGCGTTTTCTCTTTCAGATCTCTCCCTGAGCT
Source organism: Mus caroli (assembly GCF_978045245.1). NCBI lineage: Eukaryota > Metazoa > Chordata > Mammalia > Rodentia > Muridae > Mus > Mus caroli. The sequence continues at coordinate 35,725,193 of NW_028227257.1, read as the reverse complement.
TTGGAAGAGGCAAACTCATAAAATCCCAGCTGAATAGATAGAGCAGCAAACATGCTGAGGACTGGCCTGGGGCCTGTCATTCACTTAATCAACAGCATGGGTGACTCCACTGTCCTGGGTCAGGCCGAATCCCGGCATCAGCCAGCATCCCAGAGTCAAACAACGGCAGGCTCTGGTTCACAGGCGGTGATACGCACATCTGTTGTAATTGCACATCCATGCCACAGCCTCTCTGCAGCTTGTTCAGATTTGGATCCAGAGCCTGTCCTGCAGCCAGCAGTGTCCCTGGGGCTGTTAGGCATATTCTGAGAACCTCTATTCTAGGCCACATGGCTGGAGTTGGGCGACTGAGGCTTTTTCCACTCACAATTCCTTTAGCTTTGGGGAAAAAAAAAAAACCAGAAGTCAAGGGTTGGGTATTGGGGTGTGGAGCTGGATAGCTGGATCAACAGTTAAGATGCTTTTCATGACCTCCAGAACTCCTGCATGCACATAATATAGACTGTATGCACATATATTACACTCAGGCACACACATAAAATAAAATTAATATTCTTAAAATTATTTTAAAAACAATCCAAGTCAGGCATGGAGGCACTCAACTTTAATCCCAATACTCGGGAAGCAGAGGCAGGTAGATATGAGTTTGAGGCTAGCCTGAGTCCAGCCAAGGCTACACGATAAGACCCTACATCAAGATAGATAGATAGATAGATAGATAGATAGATAGATAGATAGATAGATAGATAGATAGATAGAAGATAGACAGACAGACAGACAGACAGTCTGGAAAGACAGGCCTGCTTTGAAGTCCCCCTGCAGAGTGCAGATAACTCCCCAAATACCCATCAGGAAACAGTTCCAAGACAAGAAGGGCAGCCATGTTTGCCCCTGCCCTTTACACAGTCATCAAGCTGTTTGAGGCCAGAAGAGAAATAAATATTAACAAAAGGAGAAATAGACTGCTGGAAAGGAGGACTGAATCCTTTTAAAGGGTATCCCAGGAGAACCCAGAAGAAACTTGACGTCTGAGTAGCACCCCAGGGACCTCTCTTTTTCTGACACCTGCAGTGCCTTTGGATGCCACTTTAGTCCCCTGAGGATTTAGTCAGGCCTCTAGATACTGAGCTGCTACTGCCAGGCAAAGGTACCCAGAATCTCTAGGGATTGCTATGGTGAGAAGCCCCCGGGATAAACCTGTTCTGTTACAGCAGTGAGTGTGTCCCTCCACCCACAGACCCTGCCTCAGTCAGGGAGCCCCAGGCTGCTGAGTCAGAAGATAGATTCCTGAGTGTCCCCACCCGACTCAACGTGCTTCAGATGCACCCCACAAGAAGCAGTTTCCCAAATGCCTTCTTGACTAGGACGTTTCTAGGCCCATTAACAGAGGGCCTAGGAAAAGGGGCCAGGGTACAGAGAAAGAGGGGGCCAGAATATTCTGTAGTTCCCCAAGTTGTGAGGGGCAGTGGGCTAGCTCAGGGCTGGTGTCCCAGCGGCTCTGTGGCCTCACACACCCAGGACAAAGGGAAACAGAACTGCTTCTATCCTGGGGTGCAAGCCCTCTCTGCTTGGGTGCCCCATTCATTTCTGCAAAGTCTCTTTCCAGAGCTGGAATTGGGGTCTGCTCACCTAAGTGTTATTATACACTGAGTCTGTCCCAGCCCAGCCCAGTGGCCAGCACACAGTGGTCACCACAGGACACAGAAGACTGAGGAAGGTCCCCAAGAATCTCTTCAGGATGTCAGCCCTGCCTTCGTCACTCTGGCTTCTGCAGCATCTCATCAACCCACCCCTCTCTGCAACTGTGACACAGCAGAAGCACATCCTGTGTCCACAGGCCCAGCACAGGCAGCCTCTTGAGGGCCTGATGGGTGACACACCTTCCTAGGGAAGAATGCTTTGGGCCAGGCTAAATGCTCTGACCTCACCTGTGTGCAGTGGGTGACATGGGTACCACCAGAAGGGCAGGAACTGGGAATAAAGGAGAGGGTACCCTGTGGGGGAATCAGGGGGTTATCCCCTCAAGCAGGACAACAGCTGAGCCAGCTATTCCAGCCTTGGCCCACTTCAGGCCTCACACCTCCGCCCACAATATAAGTTGGCCACTCTCATAACCAGAAAGCTCTCTGGAACCCAGTCAATGCTCCCCCTCTATCCTATTTACCACACTGTAACTCTGCCTCATGGTTCACAGAGAGCTCTGAGGGTCTGCTGGCTGCTCTCATGACTCCCACAGCTAAGTCCAACCCCAACCACTTCCAGCTGTGCACAACTGGCCCTGAACTCTCATTTCTTCATATATGCTATATTTATATTACGCATTCCACAGAAACTCATCCCCCATGCCAGCTGCCTGACAACTGCCCTTCCCTGCATACTGAACAACCTCTACTCAATCCCTGAAATACATCCCATCATCTCACTCAAAACAGCAGGGTGGGCAAAAATGGGTTTTCTTCAGCTCGCATGTTGGGCTGCTTAGGTGCATGGCTGGTTGACTCCAGTGCTCTTGGACCTATGGCAGGGCGACGACAGTATTACGGTGAAGAACATAGCGGAGGAATTTTGATCACCTCATAGCAGGAAAGCAAAAAGGAGAGAGTTGTGTCCAGGGACAAACTACTCCTCACCTAAGCCTCTCATTTTAGTGTTTATTTTATTCTATGTGTCTGAGTGCTTTGCCTATACGTATGTCTGCATGTGCCTGGGGCCTGATGAAGTCAAAAGAGGTCATCCAATCCCCAGGACTAAGGTTAGACTTCCTCAAACCCTTCCCACTCTGTTATAGCAGTGAAACTTGGTGATGCTAGGAATCTACCCTGACCCCCTCTGGAAGACTAGCCAGTGCTCTTAACTGCTGAGCCATTTCTCCAGCCCTCCTTTTTATTTTATTTTAATGCATGTATGTATGTATGTATGGTTTTTTTTTTTTTTTTTTTTTGGTTTTTTCGAGACAGGGTTTCTCTGTGTAGCCTTGGCTGTCCTGGCACTCACTTTGTAGACCAGGCTGGCCTCCAACTCAGAAATCCGCCTGCCTCTGCTTCCCGAGTGCTGGGATTAAAGGCGTGCGCCACCACGCCCGGCACGTATGTATGTATTTTGAAATAAGGTCTCCCCAGCACTCGGGAGGCAGAGGCAGGCGGATTTCTGAGTTCGAGGCCAGCCTGGTCTACAAAGTGAGTGCCAGGACAGCCAGGGCTACACAGAGAAACCCTGTCTCAAAAAAACCAAAAAAAAAAAAAAAAAAAAGAAAGAAAGAAGGTCTCTGTGTATAGCCTTCCCTGTCCTGAAACTCACTATGTAGACCAGGCTGGCCCCAAAATCAAAGAGATCCACTTGCCTCTACCTTGAGTGCTGGGATTAAAGGTGGTGCCACCAGACCAGCCCCAGCCACTGTCCTTTATTTTTTTAAATGATTATTTTATTTAATGTGTAAGGGTATTTTGCCTGCTTGTATATTTGTATACCACATGCTTGCCTAGTGCCCGTGGAGGCTAGAAGAAGGGTTTGGATGCTCTGTAACTGAAGTTAAAAGTTGTGAGTTGCCATGTAGGTGACAGGAATCAAACTCAGGTCTTCTGTAAGAGCAACAGATACTTTTAACCAGACTTCCAGCCCCTCAACTCTCTTTTATTTTTATTGCCACATAGAATAAACAATATAACACTTGAAAAAGGGGTGTGTGTGTGTGTGTGTGTGTGTGTGTGTGTGTGTGTATGTGCTTGGGCTGGGAAGTACAGATTCATGTGCAGTGTGTATAGGTTAAGAGGCTAGAAGGATGTCATTATTGCCACACAGTCCTGTTACTGTGGTGGCCTTATGGCTTTCCATATTTTCTACCTTAAATTATAAATTTGGGAAAAAACAGAACAATTTAAGAAAACTAAGCTGGGGGAGCTAGAGAGATTGTTTCGTGGGTAAGAGTATTTGCTGCTCTTCCAGAGGACACAGGTTCAATTCCCAGCACCCACACAGTCGCTCGCAACTGTCTCTAACTCCAGTTCCAAGAGATCCAACACCTACTTCTGGCCTCAGGGGGCCCTGCATGCATATTTGTACACAGACTTACATGCAGGCAAAATACCCATACACATAAGATAATAAAATTTAGCTGGGTAGTGGTGGCACACGCCTTTAATCCCAGCACTTGGGAGGCAGAGGCAGGTGGATTTCTGAGTTTGAGGCCAGCCTGGTCTACAGAGTGAGTTCCAGGACAGCCAGGCCTACACAGAGAAACCCTGTCTCGAAAAAAAACCCAATAAATAAATAAATAACTTTAAAAAAAGAAAATGAAGCTACGCTCAGTGGCAGGCACACACCTCAACTCCTACTTACTTGGGAGTTTAGGCAGGAGAATTACTTGAGCCAATCAAGGCAACACAGTTCCAACAAAAGGCAAACGGTTTGTGATGGTGCACTCACTCCTTTAATCCCAGCACTCAGGAAGCAGAGGCAGAGGGATCTCTTTAAGTTCGAGGCCAGCCTTGTCTACAAATGAGTTCCATAGACTGTCTCGAAAGGTCAAACCAAATGACAATACCTGGTCAGCAGGCAGACTATATTGGAAAAGGCACACACGGCCAAACAGGAAAGGTTTGAAGCAAGGTGGTCATAGGTAAGGTGGTCATAGGTTGACTGGTGCCTGTGATGCTGAGCCCTGGCTTCTTATCCAGAGGATGAGAGATGACATCAATTGCTGTGGCGGTTTATCCTTTCCCTGCTGTTTCTCCATCAAAACAGCATGTTTGTTTTTCCTCTCCATGAGCCTGGACTGACCTTCTAAGCTCTTTTGTTAACAGAATGCAGTAAAAAGCACCACCATGGTTCACTGCTCTAGCAGAGGTGGGAAGGGTTTGAGGCAGTCTGCTTAGAACCCATCAGAAGGCTCCCGCAGTCTCCCTTGCTCTCTTAAAGCCCTGCCCATCTTCTTCCAGGATAGGCACTAGCCTAGCCTAGCCCTGCTGGAACTGAGTGTTCACATGGGGCAGCCATGGCCACCTCAGAGGCCACTCTCTACCAACAAGGCCAGCAGCCCTGAAGTCATAATGGCATGAGCTTAGCTACTAGAAATTTCCAGGCCGGGCAGTGGTGGTGCACGCCTTTAATCTCAGCACTTGGGAGGCAGAGGCAGGTAGGCGGATTTCTGAGTTTGAGGCCAGCCTGGTCTACAGAGTGAGTTCCAGGACAGCCAGGGCTACACAGAGAAACCCTGTCTCGAAAAACCAAAAAAAGAAAAAAAGAAAAAAGAAAGAGAAATTTCCAGTACAACACAGCAAATGAAAGAAACTGTGATATGCCTCTCAGAATATGGAAGACCTGAAGGCAAAATGCAGGCAAGGTCTCTGCCTTCTCATTGCCTTCAAGGGAGGGAAGGTTTATTTCAGCTCAGGCTCTTGGAGGGTTCAACCCTACCTCCTAGTCTCTTCCCTCCTCAATCTATAGACAGGTATTTTACGGAGCATCTTACTTACAGTGTCTTTCCAACTCCCCAGGGAGGAGAGTTCAGTCTGAGGATTTTCATCTCAAGATCTGCATCGAGGCCTGACCTGTCCCTAATATAGGAGACACAGAGCCCTCCCCCAGAATCAGGAGCCTCAGGCACCCCCAGCTCCTGAGCACACCAACTTTGATGCTGTTTTACGTAGAGAAGCTAAAAGGAAGGAAAAGGGCTTTAGCCTCAGGTGGCGGCCTCCTCTCAGACCCGGTGAGGCCAAGGCTAAGGCGTCTGGATGCAAGGAAGAGCAGAATCTCACTCGCTTCTGGGGCTCCTCTCTTCTCAGTGTCAGAGGTCGCCAGGTTTTACATTATATGCCACCAGTTATCACTACTGAAGATAGCTCAGATGTACGGTTGCCCTGGAAACTGCTGCTTACATCATCATCCAGAATTTGGAGGGAGCCCATCTACCCTTGGGCACGAGCAGGACCCAGCAAGTGAGCTTTTGACCTCAGAGGCCCCAAACTCCACCCCAAAAGACCTAAGGCATCATTTTCTGAACTCACACCCTTTGAAGACTGCCTGTCCACACACGTGCAGCCTGTCCCATTTTTCTCATCTTTGCCTGCTTTAGCCCACCATTTATATAAATGAACTCTCCCCTCATCAACTTTTCTTGAGAGAAAGCAGGTAGGATTTGTCTTTCTGAGTCTGGTTTATTTTGCCTGATACAATGATCTCCAGTTCTTGGGCTTTTTGTTTTTTCCACATGGGATCTGAGGATCAAACTAAGTTTGGTTCTCATGGTGACAAGTTAATTTAACAGCAGAAATGTCTTCCCAGTAACCCTTATGCTCCATAGCACCAGTCTGTCTGTCTGTCTGTCTGTCTCTCTCTCACACACACACATACACACAGGTTAAGTGGTCAACTTGCCCCCAAAACATTTTGCTATCTATCATTCTGAAATTAAGTCCTTCATAAATGGACCAACGTTACATGGCTATATTCAAGCCCCCTGAATAGAATGTTTGTTTGTATTGGACTACCTCTCGGGCTCGCCACAACTGGCTATAGCTCCCCAGCTTTTACATCTTGGCTGTTCATGTTCTGGCTTAGTATTCAACAGATGCAGTCCAGTGTATTCTATGCCAGTATAATGCCCACACCTCCCTCATTAAACCTTACTGGGGTGGCAGCCATGGCTACAGCTTCTTCTCTGTGTATTAGTGTTTTGTCTGTACATATGTCTGAACTCCACATGTGTGCTTGGTGCCTGGTGTCCATAGAGGCTGAAAAAGGGTGTCAGGTCCCCTGGATCTGTAGTTAACAGTTGTGAACTGTGCTGTAGGTGTTAGGAATCCAAACCCAGGTCCTCTGGAAGAACATAGTGCCCTTAACCACTGAAGCATCTCTTCAGCCACAGCTGAGGCTTCTTGTGGACCAACTCCTATTAAATTCACAGCTCATCATTGAGACAGATATACCTACACTCCCACCTGAAACAGGACCAGTGTCCCAAGTACTTCTCAGCAAGTAGGGACCAGACCCTTCACACCCTGGCACTCTTTCTGTACTTAGAATATATAGAAAGGGACAAATTGCACATGGCTCACTGATGTCAGGGAAAGAAGCAGTGACAGGAAGTCTAGATGATATGAACACTGAACCCTTCACAGAATCCTATTCTTCGGGAGCCACGACAAAGGCACGGGAAACACCGTGTAGAAAATAAATACTAAACCACAATGGGAAGGCAGCAAGACAAGAAAGGGCAGACTCCAGAGCCAGAATCCCCACACACAGCTCTGGATAGCTCACTTTCTGCTCCCTCCAAGGAAACCCCTTTCCGACCCTGTGTACTTCCTCAAGAAGTATTTAAAAACGTACTCAGAGGAGCCGAGGACCTGGCTCAGTGGTAAAGTGTTCTCGCCTAGTATGTGTGAGCAGGTACTTAGAACACTGCGGTCTCCTGCTCTTAAACACTGCTCTTATGGGCTCTGCAAACCAGCCTCTCCCCTTGGGCAGCTGGCAGCAGGAAAGCTGACCAATCAGGCCAGAGAGCAGCTTCTCGGTGGGAAGAGGCAGCTGAGGAAGCAATGAAATTAGAGACCAGCGCTGTAAATTACAGAAGTGAAACTGCAGGCCGGGAGCCTTTCATTAACTCAACCTGCTGGGAAGAGGCCCAGCTAAGGAGAAAACCAAGGAAAAGGCTATTATATTCCTGGGAAAGAGGGGAGATGATTGGGAGTCCCATCAAAGCCTAAGGGTCCATACCTGTCTGTTCAGGTCCTGTCCCTTACTGACTGACTCCAAGGGAGAGTCCTAGATGTAGCTGGGATCTTGGGTCCTGGGACCTAGTCTCTCCACCTCATCTTCCTCAGCTGCAAAGTGAAGCTGGCCTATCCCAACTCGTTGGAAGTGACACACTGAATGAACCAAGTAGTCTCAGCCTTGACTTTAGCTCACAAGAACATGCATATCTCTTATACTATCAACCCTGCAGACACACTGGTGCCCATCTGTAATCCCAGCACTGGGAGAGAAGGTAGAAGCCTGCTTGGGCTACAAAGCAAAACTCTGGCTCAAAACCCACCAAATTATAAACAATAAAATACCAATACCCAGGCTGTCTCCACTCCCACTGAAATCTAGGTCTTTAAGGATGGGAAGGGTTGGAGGCCCTGATGCATGAGGGGCCTTAGGAACCTGAGACTGTGGTGAATATGGAATGTGGGTGGGGCCAACAGCAGGGACAGTGTTGAGAGCTTCCAGTTCCACTTGCTGAGTATAAGCCACTGAGCGGCAGGTGGCTGAAACCAGCACCGTTTCATTATGTCAAGCCCATCTGGACAGAGGCCAGATAGGGCTGAGTGGAATGGTCTAGCTATGTCACTCAATGCTAGGGGCTTTAGTTAGGAAAATACAAACAGCCCAGGATTTCAGTGCGCCTGGATCTGGCACTGGGAACATAGCTCAATGGTTGGGCATATAATCAACAAGCATAAGGTCCTGGATTTCTAATCCCTAGTGAACACATATATATGCATGGTTATGCATGTGCACATGCCCACACACAGTGCACATGTGCCCCTAAATTAAGATGTAAATTAAGTTTAAAAAATGAACTTTAAACTTCTGTTCCTCAACTGGTGCTGGCGGTGCACACCTTAAATCCCAGCACTCGGGAGGTAGAGGCAGGTGGATTTCGAGGCCAGCCTGTTCTACAAAGTTCCAGGACAGCCAGGACTATACAGAGAAACGCTGTCTCGAAAAAAACAAAACTTCCATTCCTCAATTGCATTAGCTACCTTTCAAGTCCTCAGCATAGAACTGCCAGACTCAAATAAAACATACATGATTCCCAGCAAAAATTCAAATCTCAGATCAAAGAAACAGTATTACTGTCAAATACTACATGGGAAATGCTTAAGAAAAATCTGGCTATTAGCTAAAAGTCAAGATTGGCAGTGTTTTGTATTTTACCCAAACCCCAGCATTCCCTCTTACAGCACGGGACTCTGCTATGGGGACCTCAAGAGGACTTGAAGCTGGGACTCAGCAGGAGACAGGCCTTCCCCATCTGTGGCCGGCTCCCCACTGAACTGCAGCTGGGCTCCATGAGGAAGTAACCCTAAAACATGGTTTCCTCTGCTCTGTACTTGGGAGTTGTCACTCAGTACCACCCCTTCATAGCTGGCACTCATGTCCCTAGAACAGAGCCAGATTGAACGGAGCCCTAGGCTAAGCTGAAATCAGACTCCAGCCAATGTTGGTGAAGATCTATGACCTCACTTCCCTTTTAGCTCAGCCCAACAAGAGCCCTTCCGAGTAGCAGGTGCCCCCAGCTCTCGTCCCTAACAAGTGACAGGCAGTCTCATTCCTCCTATTCTGGGATTCACTGCAAGCTAGCAGTCTTCTGCAGGACTCAAGGAACAGGCCACAGTCAGCTGCACCCAACTCTGCACACAGCCTATGTACACACACTCTCATTGGCTCCTTCCCTGTCTCTACAGGATACTTTTCAGGAATCTATTCTTGCCACACTTTCTGCTCCATCTCTCATATCCCAGCCAGAATCCTTATACAATCAACAAATCCAAGGAGCCCTGAGGCCCTGTGGTGACTGCAGCTGGATTCAGCTGGACACACAAAAAAAGCTGGCTCCAGATTGCTCTAAATTGCTTTGCAGGACCCTCCCTGAAGCAGAACAAGGCAGATAGGAAGTAGGAACTACACTCACTAGCCGGGCGATGGTGATGCACACCTTTAATCCCAGCACTCGGGAGGCAGAGGCTGGTGGATTTGAGTTCCAGGCCAGCCAGGGCTACACAGAGAAACCCTGTCTCAAGAAAAAAAAAAAAAAAAAAGACAGACAGACTACACTAAGAACTACCAGTAGCTTAGGGCCTGGGTCACTGACAGTCTGACCTGGCAGCAGTTTGCATTCGCTGCTTTGGACTTTGCCTTGTTTTGGGGCTATCCATCGGGAGTACAAATTAGAACGTGAGACAAGCTGCAGTCAACAGTCCTAACAAGTGGCCATCCGTCCAGTGTCAGCAAAACATGTCAGGAGGAAACCTCTCAAAGAGATGCCCTGTCCCATTCATCAGACAAACTACTGCTCATGGGCAAGAGCTGAAAAACAATCAGAACTATCCTTTGCACAAAACCTAAACATTCCAACAGTACTCAACAAAGTTTAAAGGTTTGAAAGAAGGCAGAAAAATCTGTTCAAAAGAGCTTCTGGGAAAGCCCAGGGCCGTTCAGTATACCAAACCCACAGCTGGAAGAAATCCAACATCCTAAGTTGTTTTTTTTTTTTTTTTTTGACCTGTGTGTGACACACAGAGCCAGGCCCACTCACTAATATTCAAAAATAATTTCCTAGGCCCCTGGAAATATCCCAGGGAGTACTCCATGGGGAAAAGGGCAGAAGCAGAGCTCACTGGACTGGTTTGTAACAACACCCTAGGGTGTGATCCTCAACCTTCTCTCAAGGCACTTTCTATTCAGTTGGAAACCAGAAACTAGCCCCCAAAGGGAAAAGAAGCCTGGAGATATTTGACTGTTATGCTGTTCCAGTCATATATGTAATACAAATATGTATCTCAGCTATCCAAATCTGCAGGGAACATTGGGCAGCCCAGCCAGACATAGCCATGTATTGAGGTACACTAGGTGGAGGTGAGAATGTCCCAGACATAGCCATGTATTGAGGTACACTAGGTGGAGGTGAGAATGTCCCAGACATAGCCATGTATTGAGGTACACTAGGTAGAGGTGAGAATGTCCCTGGCCCTCATTTTCAGCTCTGCTTCTCAGACAGGTCGCAAGTCATGGCTTTGAACAAGTATTACCTCCCAGCTGCTGGATGAGTTACAGAACACAAGGGCCTCAACCAGGAAGGCTCTTGACTAGGAACTAGGCTTCCTACTCTAATGGTACTAGAGATGATTAGGTCATTTTTCCTGTTATGATTGACATCTTAGCTAAATGACCTGAAGAACTTTGCAGGCCAAGACCGCTGTTTTGAACTAGGCTCTGCCTGTTTTTCCTCTACTGAAAATACCTTTCAATGGATATCCCACTCTACAGAAGACCCAGTTATCTCAGTCTCCAACAGTGAGACAGGGAGACTAACACAGAACTTACAGGGTGGAACAAGATTCACCATTTTTAGTTTGCTACTCAAGATCAGTCTGGTCTGGAACTGGGATACAAGGTGCCTCACGAGGGTGCTGCACACTTCAGCTCAATGGTCTAGCCCCTAGGGGTCTATAGTCTTGTTCACGGTTGGAAATATAGAACTTGGACACTGTGGACAAATGAAAGGACGCAACTTTCCCAGGGATACCACTTGGGATCATACCCCAAGAAGCCCACCTTTAAAGCCTCTTCCCTGCTTACACCACTTTGTGATGAGTTTCAGAGTTTCCCAAGCGCTCAGGAAGCCTTACTCTGAAGCCAGCAGAATTATGTTGACATCCTGTGAGAACCCACCCAATGGCAGCCTCAATAGTATCGGTATACTAAGGGTTCCCTTTCAATCTGTGCCTGCTGGGACCAACCAAGGAACGCTGCATAAACAAGTCTACCTACAACTGTGCAAGGGTTCAACCAACTAATAAGCTTCAGGTGGCTGCATTCCAGGCAGGAGGTAGATAGAACTAAGAACCTTACATGCAACAACCAATCTTGACGGAGGAAGGCCAATACTCACATAGGTATGATCACGTAATCATGTGGCTCTAGTCCAGGTACCCACTACCACTGAAATGTTGTGAGTGCCATTGTGAGCAGTCTAGGAGTGACAGGTAAGAAAAGAGCCAGAAACCAGACTTTGTTGTGAAATCTTTGTTTAAATAAATCCAGACTCCCATCAATTTGTGCTATGGAATCAATACAAACAAACCAGTTTAGGTAGGACCCATCCCCCAAGTATTCATATACAGCAAACAGAGCCAAGCCTCAGTCTTCAAACCTGAGACTGAGCCAGCTATGTTGGTATACCATAACTACAGAACTCCAGAGGCTGTAAAGCTGAGGCAGTGGAGTCCTGGGTTCAGAGCCAAATCCTGTTTCAAAGGAATACTGAGGGCTGAACACTGTCAATGGTTTGCACAAAGCCCTGGCTCAATCCCAAAGATGTGAGTAAAGGTTACAAGAGGGCAGCTAATGAATCTTTTCCACCTGTGGAACTGCCAGCATTCTTGAGGTCTAGTTTTCTACAAAAACACTCCATATGGTAACATGGATTATCTTTATTATATACTTTATAAAAACATCCAAAGCACAAACACACATGCCCCACCATCAGGGAGTGTCAGAACTCTAGATTCTCCTTTTCTCTCAAGTATTTATATCCCAGTTACAAAAATGGAGCTGTAAAGGATGTAAAAAGACATGAGATCTTGCTTGTTATTGTACAAGCATCTGAAGTGATCTTGACAAGAGGGAGCAAAATCTACCTAAATAAAGAGTGTCTGCCACATGCCCACAAGCAGTCACTGTTTGTTGTAATTCACACCTGACATGTCTGTAGGAGCAGACATAGGAAATGGAGACAGACATGGGCCAGGCTATTGCTTCTCATTTCCAGAAGGCACACATCTCCATACCATTTATTAGTAATTCCTGACAGTCTATAGGAGAATCTGTTAGATTCTACCTACTTTGAGGTATTAAATGCATAAGAAAAGGATTAGTTATGTCCAAGTAACATGCAATGAAAATATCTTTAAACCAACATGGTTAAGTGTTAAGATTTTTAGAAATCAAAATATTTATTCACATGATTTTAAACTAGTCAAAGCTATTTCTTTTGCAGTAATGATTTAAGTGCAAGTGATGCTGGCTTTCACATTGGTGTCCTTCAGAGTAAAGGCAGGTCAGTTGTTCTTGAATAAGTCAATGCAGCTCTGCAACAGGGAGACGTTGTTCTAAAAGAAGGGGGGGGGGGGAGAAATGAATGAAATAAACCCAGATACAGCTTTATCATGAACTCTGAATCTGAAGTGACCAAACCAAGCTGACACTCTCCTCCATGAACCTCTAAGTTACAACTACCTAGCACCACCCACATTCTGCTAGTCAGAGGGCTCCAGGCTAAAAAGCCGGAGGCCTCTCCTTCTACAGCACCCCAATCCCAAATTGCCCTAAACACTTTGTTCTGTAATGTTGAAAACTGAGGCAGACTTGATGAAGGCCTGTCCAGGTTGCTGCAGACTAACAATATTCTGAATAGGCTAGTAACTGCCAAAGACCCTTCCATGGATTGCTGTTACTAGAAAACCAAACCTATGTACTACACTGAGAACCCTTAAGCACAGGCATCAAATTCTTAATCCACTGTTCAACTAAGAACCAAACATGTGCCATTTCTTTGCTGAGTCACCGCTAAGTTTGCACCACAGGCAATGAATGGAATTTTAGGTTTTTTACTTAGTCCTAACACTAATCAGGCAGAAGTAGGTCTCTGTGAGTTCCACATCCACTGCTAAAGCTACAAAGCAAGTTTTAAGACACCAGAGCTATAGTTAAGATGTCTCAAAAACAAACAGACAAAAAAACCCAATCTGAAATGCCCTCCTCCTTAGGATACATGATTGTCTTCAAACTTCTCCTGCATTAGCCTTCAGCACTACCACACACCAAGGTTCATTAGAGATTACTAACAAAAACCAAAGCAAGATCTTGAGAAAGTGGTCTGTCAGGCCTGTAAGAATCAACTTACTCTGGCATGCTTTATTTCCAGTTCAGACATTTCGATCAGGTTCTTTCGAAATGCTGCTACTCTCTTCCGTTTGAAGTTTATCAGCTCTATGAGAATAAAGAGTTAAAATTTACCAAACTATAAGAAATTTTAATTTTCCCACACATTACAGCATCCAAATACCCCTATCACAAATGACCTCCAGACCTAATGCCAGTCAATATACACTACACACATGTCATACACATTGCCTGTATGTGGGCCACACCACTCAATCACACACCTTGGGTCAGAGAACTGGTAGCTCAAGATTGCCCAAAGTTGGAGTACTCACTATAGCTGGCAGGATTACAGATACATGGCTTCTCTTTCTTTCTCTCTTTCTTTCTAAAGGCACGGTTTCTCTGTATAGCCCCAGCTGTCCTCGAACTCAGAAATCCACCTGCCTCTGTCTCCCAAGTGCTGGGATTAAAGGTTTGTGCCACTGCTTGGCGAAAAAACTATGTTTTCTTATAAAAACTTGAGGGTAAGAATCAAGTCCACTGTCCTATTATAATTACATTTATATGAGGAAATACAATAATATTTGTACTGGGTTTGTTTCATGCCCACCCAAGCCAAGATACATGAGATCCTCCCAGGAAAAGACAATACCTCACATTCCAGCCTTTGACATTGCTGGTGAACTCCTAGTTAATTCAGACCAGGATCTCATCTGGGAAGCATGCTAACCAACGATCCCACTTCTGTATCACTGATTTCTTTCAGATAACCCAATACTATCTGATATTGAGGCATGAACTCTCTTCTACCTCCCACACGTTCATGGTGATAACTCTAATATACTCCTATAGCTTCTTTCCAATAACCAGTGTCCTTTCACAGTGACCTAATTATTGTGTGCATGTACTGTGTCTGCATGCATGCATTTATGTGCTTACATCCCTATCATGAAGAGGCGTCACCTGAAGCCTGGTGATAAGCTGATTCTCCAGCCCCTCCCCAAACTAACAGTTGAGTTTTCTTTAGTGTTACCATTTATCTTCCTAGCTAGGGAAGCTGTTTATTAGAGCTCTAACCCCAGCCCTATGGGGAGGGGGCTTACTTCTGATAATTACTATTATTTTTTTCCCAAGTGAAAACTAGATACAGAAGAAACGCTCAACCTTCTTTTGCAGATTCAGAAAGCTGTTCAAACTTCTGGCAGCATTCCTGCTGATGAGTCTCTGCCAACTTGACATCTTTGCTTTTCAACCGGGCCTTGTCCAAAGCTTTGTTTGAATTCTCATAGTCAATTAGGGCTTTGGTACGTCTATACAGGAGATCCTGGAAAGATTAACAATCATGATGTAAAAAAATCTCCAAAGAAATAATCATATCTGAAAAGCATATATATGCATGTGTCTCTATAGCGTGCATGCAAAAGTCTAGAAAGCGTCCAGTGTCAACATTTTGAAAAAATGGCAAGCCGCTAGCCCATTTCTCTATCTTGCATAAAGATTTTATTTTCCTAACTATGTGGACATAACTGCACACATGAGTCTGGAGGTACAGGCCACCTGATGTGGGATACAGGATATTAAACTGCTAGGCCATCGCTCTAGCCCTTTACCCAGCATAATCTTATGCTGATATAGCTTATTAATATTGTACTTGCCTAGCATGTTCTAGGTCTGATCCCAAGCAGCAGGGCAGAAGGGGGGACAATGAGGCTATTTAGTTTCTGATGTTTTGAAGATCATTTCCATAATCATTATATAAAATATCACACGTAAAAATTTCCTTCTAGTTGAATCAGTAATTGAAGATATTTCAGAAAATCAAACAGCATATCAAACATGTTTATTTACTGCTGACTGAGTTAGGGAGAATGCCACTGAGCCATGACCTAGAGGAACACCCATGACCAAGAGCCTGCCCCATGAATCCCACTTTTGGAAATTAGTATCTAACTTGAATTATGTCTAACATAACACAAAACCTAGAATTTCAGAGATCCAGGCCAGTGAGGCCCCATTTTACAAGGGAGTAAAATGCATGGCACTGAAAGAAAAATCCACAAGGTTAGTTGTTCTCAGGTCTTCACATATCAACACAAACACTGAAAACAAGTGTACCTCAAACATTCCTCTCAAACCCAGAGGAATTATCTTAAGCAGTCAATTTCTGGTTATGGCAAGATGAACTAGTGCTGCTAAGGGCTAAATAATTCCTACCTTACCTTTGCAGCCTCTATGTTGAGCATGTAGTATCGGAGGAGCTCTGTCAGTTTTAAGTCTTCATCTGATGAGACTCGACCTTCCACTTTCTATTTTAAATAAATAAAGGTCACCAGTTATCACCCAGGCAGAAATCTATGCACCTTAACTAAATGGTACCAAGACCAACACAAAACTTCTTACCCTAAGTTTTTCAAATAGCTCTGCAACTTTCAACAGGTACCTGAAAGTATACAGAAGGTCACAGTTCAACGTCTTAGCTCTCTAGGATATATAAACTTATTATAAATCTTAAGACTTGATTCTCGGGCGGTGGTGGCGCACGCATTTAATCCCAGCACTTGGGAGGCAGAGGCAGGTGGATTTTTGAGTTTGAGGACAGCCTGGTCTACACAAAGTGAGTTCCAGGACAGCCAGAACTATACAGAGAAACCCTGCCTCAAAAAAACACCAAAAAGTCTTGACTCTCCTGCCTCCTGGGTGCTGGAAGTGCATGCATGCAGGCAAGTGATGCTGCCACCAGGGCTTTGCAAACGCTAGTAATTTTTAGTGAGAAGATGGGGATGAGGAAGGATCAATGGGCTGAACTAAGGGCCTTGCATAAACTAAGGCAGCACTCTGCTTAACTACCACCTCAGCCACCCAAGACGTACTTTTTGATGACTGTGGGTTCTTCTAAGGCCAGGCTATGCAAGCAGGCTGCAGTGTGGATATAGTCGTCAGCAACATCTGGAGAAACAAACAGATTTTCATCTGAGCAGAACAGGCACACATCAGAGCTGTGTAAGTAACCAAATGGGTAAAGATATTTACTTTTGTGAGATCTGGTCATTTTGTCTGCTTTAGCACAGGAATCCTTGATCCTGTTGTAATAGTTAATAAGGAAATTCTTCTCTTGCTCAAAGAAGTCATCCACCTCCTAAAAAGAAGGGGAAAGAACCAATGTCAAGGATAGGAACATGTATAGTGCTAGAGAAAACACAGGCAATCTGGCACATTCGTGGCTGAGGTGGTGACTAAAGAATCGAGTCTATCTTGAGAACCTGCCTCCAAACCAAACAAAATGGTCACCTAATTTTAACCAGTACAGACTAGATTATCCTGACACTTAATATTTGTAATTCTCAAGACTGATAAAAACAATCAGCTACTAACAGACTAAATCAGCACAGAATCATTTATGAATGGCAAGTAAATACTGACATCTTCCACAAGTGCATTTGTCAGGTGGGACACTGCCACATCGACCTAGCCTTGATATCATGTGTGTCCCTGGGCTTGGTTTTTATTTTAATTTGGCTGACTACAGACTAACAATATGGGCAACTCCTGGTAAGCTTTTGCCAATAGCAACAGACCCACAATGCATACACACAAAACCCACAGTATGCCTAAGAAACACCATTTCTTTTTTGTTTTTTTGTTTTGTTTTTTTTAAGACAGGGTTTCTCTGTATAGCCCTGGCTGTCTGGAACTCACTCTGTAGACCAGGCTGGCCTTGAACTCAGAAATCTACCTGCCTCTGCCTCCCAAGTGCTGGGATTAAAGGCCATCTTCTCACTAAAAATTACCAGCGTTTGCAAAGCCTTGGTGGCAGCATTACTTGCCTGCACGCACTTCTACCACCCAGGAGGCAGGAGAGTCAAGTCTCTTTTTTTTTTTTTTTTGATTTTTTGAGACAGGGTTTCTCTGTATAGTCCTGGCTGTCCTGGAACTCACTTTGTAGACCAGGCTGTCCTCAAACTCAGAAATCCACCTGCCTCTGCCTCCCAAGTGCTGGGATTAAAGGCATGCGCCACCACTGTCTGGCTAGAAACACCATTTCTGACCTTCCCTTTCTACTTAACACCCATATTCTGGGCTTCCCTAATGAAGTCCTAGAGAGGCAAAGCCAGATACTAGATAGTTGCCAAAACCATTATTTTTTTTTTTTTTTTTTGGTTTTTTTCGAGACAGGGTTTCTCTGTATAGCCCTGGCTGTCCTGGAACTCACTTTGTAGACCAGGCTGGCCTCGAACTCAGAAATCCGCCTGCCTCTGCCTCCCGAGTACTGGGATTAAAGGCGTGCGCCACCACGCCCGGCTACCATTATTTACAAAGAACCAGGAAGGCATTGAATTAAGTGAGCAAGGGCCTTTTTTCTCATTATCTGCTAGAACAGCTCTGCCCATTCTTCAATAAAAGCCAAGCAGACAATATTAACTTCAATCTTAACACAATCTAAAAAACAATTCTTCAGTATAACTCTTAGCCCTATGAAACCATGCTTTTCTTTTCTACAAATATGCAACCTACATCCTTAAAAACAAAGAGACTCAAGGACCACCCCCAACCGACAAAAAAATATTCCTTATCAAAGTATTCAGGACAGGGCCTGGTGAGATGGCTCAGCGTGTAAGACTGCTCTTCTGAAGGTCCTGAGTTCAAATCCTAGCAACCACATGGTGGCTCACAACCATCTGTAATGAGATCTGATGCCCCCTTCTGGTGTGCCTGAAGACAGCTACAGTGTACTCATATACATAAATAAATCTTAAAAAAATATTCAGGACAGAACTGAAAGTTAAATTTGCTGTGTATTTGATCCCAGCACATTCTAGGCAGAGGCAGGTGAAGCTGGAGTTCAAGGCCACTCTATCTATTAAAAAAAAAAGTCATTCCAGGAGCTACAGGGAAGCCCTGCCTTGACAAAGTGGAAGCAGAGAAAAGCAACCATTTCCTAAGACTTGTAACACCTGTTTACTCCCCCTGGAAGAAAACCTGCCCATTCCCAGGAAATCAGGAGTTTTCTGAAACTGCCCACACCTTACCTTAACTCCAGAAAAAAGGACCTCATCAGCGCTCTTCACCACACTTTTAAAAAAGCCTCCAAACATCTCCTTGGTATTCTTCCGTCTAACACTTAGCTAAAGGAAGGAAATTCCAACATCGGTTTCTGTTAGCATCTTTTAGTTGAGTAATCACACAAGTAACATTTTTACTATCATGAATACACGAGGTACTTTAACCCAGCCTTCAATCAGGAAGTCTAAAATTAAGTAGCTAAATACAGATAATATTTCCAACGGCTAGGTCGACACTGAATCATGGTGGCACCAAGTCCCAGAGGTTTTTCCAATTCTCTGAAGAGCTACTGCTTTGCAGTGTCTCATCATGTAGCCCTAGCTGTCCTAGAACTCATTATGTAGACTGGCCTCCAACTCACAGAAATATGCTTAGGTTAAGGGTTTGTAGAAGTCAGGGCTTGCTTCATATATGAAAAGGCATGTTTAAGAAAAGAACCGAAACCCTGAAATAAAGGTACATAATATATATTTCCATTCCTTCCAACAAATTAAACAGAAGGAAGAAAATTAGTTTGGGGTGGGGGTGTCAATGTTCTTTCATCAATTGTTTCAATTGAAAGTGAACTCTAATGGATCTAAAGAGGAAGAGAAAGTGTTCTCTCCACCAATTTTTAAATAGTAATTGCAAACAAGAAACTAGTATTGTTTTCAACCATGAAAATAGAAAAATTGCCTTACATCCTGATCATATTCCAAGAAAACATGAAAGTTGCGGTCTTTACTGAGAACAGGGTGAGAAGAAAGCCGCTGAAGAAAGACTTCATGGGAGGACACAGTCTTCTTAAAGACAGCGAGATACTCACTGAAAAGACATATGCAAAGAATTCAGCTTGCATTGCTCAATTCCTGCCCAATACAGCTCATTTCCTTATTTAACTCCACTCTACTGCTCAGGTCACTAGGAAAAGCAATACAACTAGATGAGATCTAAACACTGTAATTCAACTTGGTAATTAAATAATGTTAACTGTGGAATGAACCAATGAAGGAAAAAAAGTGCCACTATAACTGAGAGACACCCCCCCCAAGCCTACATGTAATTACTGTTTCTATCAGCAAGGGCAAGATCTTCCTCTTTAAAGGAATGAAGCCATGGGGCTGGAGAGAGTACTGACTGCTCTTCCAGAGGTCCTGAGTTCAATCTGTAACGGGACCCAATGCCCTCTTTTGGTGTGTCTGAAGACAACTCACATAAATAAATTGTTTTTAAAATTTTAAAAAGAAAAAAGCCTCTTTCATTCTCAGGGATATGAGCACACTGTTAGTGCAGGCCTGATCAGCCTCTAAAAGAGGTAGCTGATAACAGCTGACAATAGTGGGAGGGCTCGAGTCAGGTTAAAGAAATCCAAGGGGCACTGCTCTTGCTCTCTGACATATACACACTTAAAAAATTCCATCTATAAACAAAGTTTAAGGAGACAATGTGTATACTATTTCCTCCTAACCTTTCAGACATTTGAATAGCACTATACCATGTTGTTTTGTCTCATAAGTAGCTGAATGTTTTTGTACAATGTTTAAGACGCTGTAATTTGTGATTGTGTGCCCCCTCTTAAGTCATCCGTGTGGTCCATTCAGAACACTTTGTAAACAGCATATGGTACAATCCAGCAACAAAGTTCTAGAAGCACATCACCAACATGTCAAATTCTACAAAATGTAGTTTTAGAAACCAGCACTAGGCAACAAAATTTTTTTTGGGGGGGGGTGGGGGGGAGTCTGAGACAGGGTCTCTTTCTCTCTCTGTGTAGCCGTGGCTGGCCTCAAACTCAGAAATCCATCTGTCTTTGTCTCCTAAGGCATGTGCCACCACTGCCTGGAGGTTACACTTTTAATATCAGGTTTTCCACTCATTTCTTCTGAATATATTTCTCATAAGGGAGAGCTCAAGAAAATTACTTACGCTTCCAGTTCTTGCTTCATCTTGGCAAACTCTTCTTTTGTCATAGATCCTTCCCCTTCTCCCAGTTTCTGCATCTTCTCTCGAGGGCCATCAAAGTCTGGCTTTGTAGGAGCAGGAGGGATCTGTAGCAGAGGCAAGGATTCTGTGAGTACCAGCACTTGGGAGGCAGAGGCAGGTGGATTTCTAAGTTCAAGGCCAGCCTGGTCTACAGAGTGAGTTCCAGGACAGCCGGGGCTGCACAGAGAAACCCTGGGGGTGGGGGGGGACAAACTAGCCAAGAGCTCTGCCAACTGTCTCCTTCACTTGAGTTTCGCTGAGGAATTTTTCTCTATGCTCCAACTACTGAAATTTCCTAGAAATCAATTCTACTGGTGCCTAGGATGGGTGTGAAGGAGACAGTTATGCTCAGTTCATAGCATCCTTGTGCTTACAATCACTGTGAATTCCATCTCCAGGGGATCTGACCTGCAGGCAGCCACACTCACCTTCACATAGACACATATACTTAATTCAAACCATAGCAAAATATATGGTCTCTTTATACAAAAAGGTTAAAAAAAAAAAAAAAGCTTATTTATTTTCTAAAATGAACTCACAATAAGCCCAGCATAATCCGTTGTTTCAGTAAGAGTGTCATGCAGCCACACAAAGTCTTCATGTTGCCTTGTAACAGAAAACTCTGGGCTCTGAAAAGTGGGCAGTGTGGTCTGTAAAGACATACAAAATGGCTTTAAATTTCCTAGATTGCACTATGGGAACATTACACAATCAACAAGACTCAAAGAGTATAGCAATATATGATCTAAAGCCACTAACCTAGGCAGCTTAGACATCCTCATCTCTAGGAAATTCTTTTCCCAAGGCCTTTTGAAGCTTGCTGTATATGAAAGATTATACTAGTAACAGACAAGTTTGAGACCGAACCTCCCCCAGTTTATAAAAACAGAACAGCAAGTACAATGTTTCTACAGTAATAATTCTGGAAATTATCCTTGGCTTCCTTTTCTTTTTTCTTTTCCCCCCGAACTTGATGCAAGATTTATTATTGAACATGATTTAATAGGGTATAGGAGAGCACTGTGGAAGCCTTCAGGAATGCAGGACTCTCCACTTGTCCAGAGGACCATGATTGGGGATATATTGACACCACAGCCATCAGGAATGAGCAGCTTCTCAGCAACTTCTCTGCATTAAACTTGGTGATTGAAGCCCCACTTCTTTGAGATGTGGATCTTCTGGCTGCCAGGGAACTTGAAGTTGGCTCTGCGCAGAGCCGCAATCTCCATCACCTGTTCCTTATTCTGCAACTTGGTTTGGATGTACATGATGACCTGGCCAATGTGAACCTTGGCCACGGTGCCCTGGGGCTTCCCAAAGGCACCAAGCATCCCTGTCTGGAGCCTAGATCAGGGCCAGCATTGTGATCAGAGGCTTGATTACCAACTGCCAGAAAATGTCTCCAAGGTCCCTTGAGGTAACCCATATAGACAATAGGCTACATACACACCAAGGAGGCTGCTGTTTGCAACTATTGCACACCAAAGTCCCATGGGGAAAAGGGGCTTGGTCGGCTTAATTAGCTGCACATTGGCTTCCTTTTCATGCCAGTGATTTACCTCATGTGCAAATGAAAAGCAAAACCATGGAAGTTGACTGTGGCTGCACATTTGCCTGCTGAGGGCTCCATCCCAGCAGAAGGGAACTGAAGCACAACATATATGGAGACTCAAGCAAGACATGTTCTCAGCAGTTTGCCATATTGCCCCTAAAAAGTGACCATTTCAGGTTAAGAAATCTTCCCACACCCTTCTGAA
The DNA here is from genome assembly GCF_978045245.1 of Mus caroli. NCBI lineage: Eukaryota > Metazoa > Chordata > Mammalia > Rodentia > Muridae > Mus > Mus caroli. The sequence goes on along the minus strand of NW_028227257.1, from coordinate 35,702,760 downwards.
AATGTATCCAACACTAGCAGTCATTTATTGTCACTCACCTTGGTGTGCACTGTAAACTTGACCTTATCTCTCTCACTGAGTGCATCAGGTATGTCGATCTGAAGCGATGGGTCAACATTCAGGTCCACAGACACAGATCTCAACTGAAATACATTTTAATATTAGCTACATATTCAGAAATCATTTCTCACCAGGAGAGGGCAAGCCAGCAAGTGTTCTTCAATGATGTGACCCATGGCGGGCTGGTCACAGGCCAAACCATTCAAAGATCTAAAAGGTCTAACAGGTGCCTTTAGTCCCAGCAAAGATCTGAGAGTTCAAGGTCAGTCAGAGCTAGAAGTCTTCAAAAACCAAACACACAAAATCCCTGCAGACAACCTGTAGCTAAATAACATGCACACCAAAATAGCTATACATATACGACCAATACAGAACCATAAGCCTACCTATAAAACATGAGTTTTTTTTTTTCAATAACCAGAGAATATCAAGAGGCTGGCCATATTTGAAAGCCGGAAGGTCAAGGGATTCTTTAATTACAATTTTGCTTATTACTTCTGACATTTATGGTAAGTAGCCTTCCTTCTGTAAGTTAGTGTTAAGTAGACACAGCCTTTAAAAACTAACATACAAACTGCAAAGACAAACTGGCCACTCTATCTTTCCTGTTACAGTCAGACTCTTAGGATAGGAATAAAGCCAAAAGTCAGGCTTTAGAAATGTTAGCATTGGGCTGGAGAGATGGCTCAGTGGTTAAGAGCACCGACTTGCTCTTCCAACAAATCTCAGTAACCACAGGATGGCTCACAACCATCTCGTAATGAGATCTGATGCCCTCTTCTGGGGTATCTGAAGACAGCTACAGTGTACTTACACATAATAAATAAATCTTTAAAAAAAATAAAAGAAATGTTAGCCATCTAGACTGCATTTTCTAGAATTCAGCAATAATGTCCATATTTTTTATGAATACCCATTTCCTTATTAGTTTTTTGTTTTGTTTTACTAGGCAGGGCTTCTCTTGTAACAAACAGTCTTGGCTGTCCTTGAACCTTGTCCTTGATCCACCTGCCTCAGCCATTTGAGCACTGGGATCAAAGGCATGCACCACCTAGCCTAGCTTTTTATTTCCTCATCCTTAACTCACACTGACCACAAAAGGGTAGATACCCTCTACCACTTATATCTGCATCCAGCAGTAAAAAGTTGTGTAATGTTACAATTTCTAAGTCAGCACTTATATCCTTATCCTGGAATCACCAAGTAGGATTAAAACTTCAGCATTCCTGTTTATGCTTAACCAGCAAAACCAACACCCAGTAGTCCAAAGCCATAGAATTTGCTAAATAAACCAGGCCCAAGGATAAAAGGATGGTAGCCTTCCTGCCACCTACTTTCACTCACACATCTCTTAAAGTTATGATACAATTATACCCCTCTGCCCTTCCTCCAAACACTCCTATATACATCTTATTCTTCAAATTCCCAGCCACTCCTTTCATTACTGCTACAGTACCCCCCTAAATACAACTTGCTCTTGACCTCCAGCCCAGGAAGCTCTATCCGAGTTCCTTGTATGTGTACGGGGCTATTTGGTATTGGATAACCAGTTGGTGTTTCCCTCCCAAGAGGAGACTTCTATTCTACTCTCAGCACTCCTTAGTTGCCTGAACTTCTTTGTGCTTTGTGGAGGGTTGAGGCCTCCCAAAATTCCCTCACCCACTTAGCATTGTTCAGATCATGTTTAGGCAGATATGTTAGTGAAATTTCATAGGTCTAGAAGACACAATACCACAGCACACTATTTTGCTGGCTCTTACAGTCTTGCTGCCCCCCCCCCATCTGTAACATCCCCCTGAGCCTTAGCTGTATTGCAGATACAGCTGTGATTGGCCTCCAAACCTCTGCAGTTTGGTTATGATTTTTATCTATTGCATGAGGGGTGAGAGCTACACATACCTGTGGTTATATATATAAGAACAAATATTTAGAATGTAGTTAAGTATCAGTTGTAGGTTTTCCTCAGATTCATGACTTCACTATTCCTGTGTAGGTTTTCAGTTAGCAAGCACTGTTTCCTTCTCCAGGGAATTCATGACCAAGTAGGGATATTGACTGCTCTCCTCCTTTGGAAACTTGCAGGGTACCATGAAAGCTTGTCCTCAAAGGTCTTACCGGTCATTTCCAGTGAAGGAGACCTCTGGGCCCAGTGTCTGAAGGGCATGGTATCTTCAGCAGTAGTACAAATTTACCTTCCACCTCTAGAGCAACCAAGAGCAATGCCAATAGTCTATAATGTCTCTAGGAGTCTTGGACCACCCTAACTAACCCCTCAAAGGTTTGAAACAAGCTTCTCATGCCTGGTGTTGAGGTTTTTTTGTTTTTTAGACTCTGGAGAATACTGCCGGCTCAGATAGCCATAAATCTTTTAAAGAATAATTTTAGTATCATGCATATGTCCTTTTGTTGCTGAGGCCAGATCAGATCCCTGGAGCTGGTGTCAAAGGCATGAGCTATTGGTGTGGGTGATGGAAACTTAACTGCTAGATTATCAAAGAGCAGCAAGCACTGTTTTCCAGGCTGAGTCAGCCCCTTTCCTTGAGTCTTGAAGCACACGGAGTAACTGGCTGGCTATTACCTCACAGTGAGGGGTTTAGGATTGCTGATTATGTTTTGAGGAAGGCCTCTATACTTGCTACATAAACCAGGCTGGCTTTTAATTAATCATTGTTTCTTGAGAAAGTAACTTTAAAACTTTGTGCAAAAGGGGCATGCAGGAACACACACAACCTATGTCTAAAACCTCAACACTTAAAGAGGCTGTGTGGCAGAAGACCAGGAATGAGGCCAGCCAGGACCAAGTAGACAAAATGTTTTAAAAGGTATGATTTCAAAACCTCAAAACACAGGAACACCAAAACTAAGACACAGGAACTGCTTACACTGTCACAGTTCTTACAAGTTCTGCTTTAGACTAGTGCCATATAGTCAAAGTGCATTGGTCACCTAGTCCCATTTTACAGTGTTAAGCCATACAGAGCGGGGCAGTGGTGGCATTCCTTTAATCCCAGCACCCAGGAAGACAGGCAGATTTCTGGAGTTTGGGGCCAGCCTGGTCTACAGGACAAGTTCCAGGACAAGTGCCCGAGAGAAACCCTGGTGGGAGCAGGGGAACACGTATAAAATGGCAGTCCCTATTATTTCTATTTGGTCACTTCAAAGAAAAAGTAGTTGTTTCTATCTCAATGACTTTTTTCCATTTCTTATTCCTAATGTAGAAAATATGCTTACCTAGCACATATTAACAAAGAGCCTTCCCTTCAGTTATTCTGTTCACTCCAAGGAGTCCTTTACTGCCTAAGAAACCAACATCTTTGCCAGGGAGAGTTAAGAAACCAAGTTATCTATAAGTGATCTTTCTTCTTTTTTTTTTTTGGTTTTTTTGAGACAGGGTTTCTTTTTTTTTTTGGTTTTTCAAGACAGGGTTTCTCTGTGTAGCCCTGGTTGTCCTGGAACTCACTTTGTAGACCAGGCTGGCCTTTAACTCAGAAATCCGCCTGCCTCTGCCTCCCAAGTGCTGGGATTAAAGGTGTGCGCCACCACTGCCCGGCATGATCTTTCTTCTTAAGAAGCAGACACCTCATAAGTCAGATTTTCTTTCTCTAAAGGAAGTACTCAGATATGAAAGACCTACATGACAGTTATGAAACACATATACTTAGGAATAGTCCTATGAGAAATTCTACTACCATAACCTCTGCTCTTTAAATAAATTCAAATGTTAGTATTAAATCAAATTATCAGTCCTATTGTTTACTCCTATTCCAAAGATAACCAAACTTAAATTCATCTGTATGTATTCTTGGGCAACGTCTGTGTTACTAAAACCTAACAAGCAACTGAGGTATCCACCCACAAGCACTATACCAACTCTCCCTTTAAATGGCTCAACAAGTGGAAGGTGCAAACTCACAATAAATAAATGTAAAAAAATAACCTACGAACAAGGAACTAGAAGGGCTGCAGGAAGTGATCAGATTTGCACCACTCATCTTGGTGAGATGGAACCCAGAGAGGAGCCATCCCTGCTGACACTAGCCATTCTTACCAGTAGTAGCCAGCCAGCACACAAGCAATCCACAATAGAACACTGCAGAGAGCAGGGCTGGCGGCTACTCAGCCCCAAGCTCCCAGAACAGGAACCGAGACTGGGAAGAAGGTCAGAGCAGCGTACTCAGCGAATGGATAAACAGAATCATCATTTCACACGGCTGCAAGCCCAGGTACTATGCTGAATTGCTGCCTTAATCAAGAAATTCTTAGCTATCTGGACTATTTTCAAATAATTGCAAAATATCCCATTTCCCCCTTTAAGACCTTCAATAGCTTACCAGAAAAAAAGGTGCTGGGGGTGGGGGAGTTTCTCCTCCAGAGCCCCCCCCCCCCAGTTCAGCCCTCACTAGTGAGTTTTGATGCCGTCTTCCGGCATGAAGATGTACATGCAGATAGAGCACTCACACACAATCTTTTAAAAAAGCAAATAGGTGTTTGGGCCAGCAAGAAGGCACTTGTGGCCAAGCCTGATTAGATCCCCAGGACCCACATGGGAGAAGACAAACTCCCAAAAGTATCAACACAAACTTAAAAATGAAAACAAAAACCAAGAGGTGGTAATGTGTTGGCAACAAAGTCATTTTAGGAAAATCAGAACAAAAAGAAAATGTTTCCAATCTAGATATTACTTAAGCTTACAACTGTCCTGATGATCCCTTCTGATCCCAAAGAATGAAAACTGTCTTCTCAAAAACCTGAGATAATCACAAGATTGTAATCACATTATCTTTGAATACTTACTTTTTGAAGACACTCAGGTTGCTATCCATAAACTGTCCTCAACTGCTCAAGCAACAGGTTGATAACACAACACAATGTTCAAACAACTCAATTTTAGAAGGGGGGAGAAGTGCTACTATTCTACTAGGCAGCCATGTGCAGTATATCCTTAGTATACTAGGGTTGCAGGGCAGCCACACTCATCAAGTTTAACTCAGACTTTAAACCAATCATTAATCCATTTCTTTTTTCTTTTTGGTTTTCCGAGACAGGGTTTCTCTGTATAGCCCTTGCTGTCCTTGAACTTACTCTGTAGACCAGGCTGGCCTCGAACTCAGAAATCCGCTGCCTCTGCCTCCCAAGCGCTGGGATTAAAGGCATGCGCCCACCACTGCCAGGTCATTAATCCATTCCTAGGTGAGTAGCTTTAACAAAAGGAACTCAAGGTTCCCAAACTCAAAACCTACCACATCACCCAAAGACAGCTGTACTGTTGTTTTAACAGCTACATTAAATGCACAGAACTTGAAGAAACTCACCCTTCATATCTTTTGACAAAGTTCCTCATAATATCTGGACAGGGACAAAGATGCTCAATGTTCAAGCTTAATGTAGCATGTTACTTCCTTTCACAAACTATTAATCACAAATTTAAACCCTTGCAAGCAAATCTCACCCCACCCACCACACCATATTCAAAGGCTGGTTAAACCCCAAGATTCAACTAAGGGTAAATGTGTTTAGTGCAAAGAACATTTGACAATGGTGGCTACTGTCACCTAGAGCAAAACTGTTAGTGGTCTAGTATGGAAAGGACAGGCTCTCAAAAAAGAAAGTGCTCAGGTTTGCTAGAAAGCCTGTCACTTACAAAAATCTCAAATTAGATCTCTATGATCTCACTTAGATCATAGTAAATCAAACCCAGAAAATCCTCTAAGTGGGCAGGCTACTTTCTGCAGCCAAACACTGAATACATCATAACTTGCTCAAGCATTCACAAATGGACACCAAGACATCATGTGCAAGTTGCTGATCCAGAACTAAGGCGTGGGCAGCTTTGAGAAGCCACACTTCCTGAGTCATATGACTACAGTGCAAAACCTCACTGCACACACAAAAAGATAAATTTAGAGTTGCTACATAGAGTACTGATCAAAGTTCAAGGCTGTTGTCTATACTGTTAATGGAAGTATCTAGAGAAACAGCAGCAGCTACATTTATAAATGTCACTAAGTCTGAACAAATATCCTTCACTAAATCCATGTAACCCCCTAGTGAAAGTTATAAGTCATATTACTATAGTCACTGAGGACTGAATTCAGGTTCTGAATCACGTTAGACTAACAAGCCCTCCTTAGCCCTCTAACACAAAAGGAGAATTCCTAGATTAAGGGCTGTAGAATAGAAAGAGTTATGTAGACCTTGCAAGTGCTAAAATAGGCTCAACTTTTAGAAAATTTAATTTCAGAATTTTCTTTTTGAGACAGTCTCTCACTGGCTGTTCTGGAACACACTACCATTCTGGTCTCCAGAACCCCACCAGTATCTGCCTTCCAAATGCTGAGTTTACAGTATGCAACACCACTTGATCCATCTAGTCAAAACATTTCAAGCTTTTCAAACTGAAGAAAGAAAAGAAAATCCAGGGACAATCAGAACACCAACACAAAACAAAGTTTTTACACTGATTCACCCTAAACTAGACTCATTAGACTAATATCAAAAACCCCAAGACACACAATTTGAGATAATGCTCAACCTAATCTATGCAGGGAGACCCTACCTACACATGTACCCCAGCTAGACTTGGTAAATCTCTACCTCTGTCTACCACACTAAAGGAAAACTAAACCAAATTAAAGGAGCTGACAGTGCACAGGCTTTCTATGTAAGACACATATGGTATGTGTACTGGCTATTTTTGTGTCAACTTGACACAGCTGGAGTTATCACAGAGAAAGGAGCTTCAGTTGAGGAAATGCCTCCATGAGATCCAACTGTAAGGCATTTTCTCAATTAGTGATCAAGGGGGAAAGGCCCCTTGTGGGAGGGACCATCCCTGGGCTGGTAGTCTTAGGTTCTATAAGAGAGTAGGCTGAGCAAGCCAGGGGAGGCAAGCCAGTAAAGAACATCCCTCCATGGCCTCTGTATCAGCTCCTGCTCCCTGACCTGTCTGAGTTCCAGTCCTGACTTCCTTTGCTGATGAACAGCAGCATGGAAGTGTATTTCGAATAAACCCTTTCCTCCCCAACTTGCTTCTTGGTCATGACGTTTGTGCAGGAATAGAAACCCTGACTAAGACAGTATGCAATTCTACCCTAAAGTCATCTTAAGGAGAGAAGACCTTGGGGTAAAGACTTTACAATAATCAAAATGTCTGGATATCAGACTTCTCTCCTCCTTTCAGGCCTCCTTACCTTGCCAAAGAACTTTACTAGCATTCAAACTCCTCAGCACTAGCTCAGGGATAGAGGGAATCCCAGAATTTCATTCTCATCTGAAGAATCATTAGATTTTAATCTAGTCACTAGAGCAACTTCGAGAATCCCATTTTGATAGAAATTCCAAGCTGAGCATTTAAATAAAATTGCAAAATATATTAACTGACAAATTTGCCCAAGTTGAACTCCAGTTCTTTGACACTTGCCAAATTCCCTTCAAATGACTTCTACCATCTAGATGTGATCTGCCAGTCTAGTACAGATCAGATAACACAAATGAAACCATGTACTAAAACCAGTCATTTACCTCAACATTTCTTTAACTCAAGAGAAAGCAAAAGTTGTCATTTTCTCCACTGTAATCATCTCCAATTTTGCTGATCAGAGTGATGGTGAACTCATTTTTTTTTTAAATTTTATTAGCAGTTAGACAATCAAGTCATTTTACATAAATGATTCTGCTCCGTACCAAAAAGGGAGGAAAAAAAGGGCCACCAGGGCTTCTCCTGCCCCTAGTACCTACTATGTATGGGGAGAAAAACTAATTCTTCTAATGTAAAAGAAATAAAACACCTCGCACAAAGCTCTATTTCAATACAACACCCTTGTTGGAACAATCCAACTGGTTGGTGCTCCAGAGACCGGTATTTACTTACTAGATAAAAAGTTTGCCCATTCAAAGATACTTAAAAAAAAATCTTAATTCAGCTCTTATTAAAATCTAAGAGCTCCCTTATTACTGACGATTTTGTCCACAAAACTGACTCATAACCTACCTATGCGGTGGAAAATTCAAGTTTAAAGAGCCAATAAAAGTAGAATCCTTAATTGCCAGTAAAACAATCCACGTTTATTGCATTAGTCCTCAAGATACTTGCAGCCCGAGGGTTACATCAACACACAGGATTTACTAAAAATTACAACTCCCACGAGGACACATTTAGCTTTCCCAAGTTGCAAAAATCATGCTACATACAAATTCTCGTTAGAAATTTCCCCACTATTTTAAACGAAAAGGCCATTTTCTTAAAAGGAGATAGAAATAGCAAACGAAACTGCGATCTACTTTCCAGTTACCAAGTAGTCGATTTGAGTTTTAGGAGCCAAAAAAAAAAAAAAAAAAAAAAAACACGCTCCAAGGGCTTCAGAGCATTAGCCTCAGTCGAATGACTGGCAAAGCGTCGGTCAGCTTCCCACCAAGAGCTCAAGAAGTGGGGTCCCACTTGTCTGGGTTTCCCTGGTCAGAGAATGAGGGTGCAGAGACAGCCCGCTGGAAAGCCATCTCTAAAGGGGTGGTTGGGGGAAAACCTCCGGGTCTTGCTGGGGGGTCCGAGCCCCAGAGAAGATCCACCCAGCCCAAGGAGGCTGGCGAGGACCTCCAGCCCAGGTAGCGAGCGAGGAAGGGATCTCACCTTGCTGCGGTCCTCCTCCTGCTGCTCCAGCAACTCGGGAACCGCGGCCATGGCGACGCGGGCCTCGAGCAGGGGCCGTGTGGCTGTGCGAGGAAAGAAGAGGCTGGGCCGCCGCCAGGGCGCCTTTCAGGGGCGGCCGCGGCCCCGCCTCCGCCGGCCTCCCTGCCGGACGGCGGCTGGAGGCCGCGGGACTCCGCCACCATCCCAGCAGCCCCGGGCGCGGGCCAGCGAGCGGCACGCCACGTGCTCCCCCAGTGCGGCCTCCCCCGTCCCCGCGGCCGTCCATCTTGGAGCCGGGCAAAGAAGCAACGCGGGGAGCCTACCCTCGCTCCGCGCCACGCGGACACCAGCACCGGAGGGCCGCGACGGGGACGCGGGCTCCGAACCCTCCGCCGGCGAGGCACGCCTCGAGAAAGGACGCGCACCGCGGCCCGGGCAATTTATGGCCCAGCCAGAGTCCAAGATGGCGAGGGGCGGTGACGTGCGCGAGATCTCGTGAGCGCGACAACGCGCGGCTTGACGGCGCCCGCGCTTCTGCTCCGGGGGCGTGGCGGGGACGGCACCTCTCGGGTGCGACGGGAACGCCGCAGTGCATGCTGGGGCCGCCTCGCTTTGGGAAAGCGCGGGACCGATGAAAGTACGGGTCCGGAGAGGGTTGTTTGCGGGCTGGGTGTTACAGCGTGGTGGCATCTCAGGTACAGCTAGAACCCTGCTGCTGACCGACCTTCTATTTAAATACTCTCTTCCCTGTCCAAACTCGGGCACGAAGGGCCACGCTTGTCCTGTCGCAGCCATGGGACACACCTGCAGAGATCATTTTCTGGAATTAACGTGGATGGGCTGTGCAGACCCGCCTGCGACATGTCCCGAATCTGTACCACGAGGTCATGGTAGCACCCACTTTTTAAAGGGCGGAGTGAGGAATAGATGAGAGATGCCCATACAGAATATTTAGTAAAGAGTTTGGTATGTAGATGTAGGTGTTTAACTGTTAATTAAGACTTGTAAATTTGGTTGGGGGTGGGGGCAGATTGTAGTTGTTTTGTTTCTAGAAACAAAGCCAAGCTAACCCAAAGTCTCAAATTCATACTGCCTCAGCCTCCCAATTAACTAAGTTTCCTGGTCTATGCCTCCAGGCCTTGTCACATTTATTCAGATTAAAGGTGTCATATCCGAAACGGCCAACACATTAACATTGAACAAAAGCCACTTAAGATTTTCATGAATCTTTCTTGGGAATGATTTTTTTTTTTTTTGGAAACGTCAAAAGTTTAGTGTATGCACTTTTAATGTTCTTGTGGGGCTTGGTTTTGGTTTGGTTTGGTTTTTTTTGGTTTTTCGAGACAGGGTTTCTCTGTATAGCCCTGGCTGTCCTGGAACTCACTCTGTAGACCAGGCTGGCCTCTAACTCAGAAATCTGCCTGCCTCTGCCTCCCAAGTGCTGGGATTAAGGGTGTGCGCCACCACGCCCGGCTCTTGTGTGATTTTTCAATTTGATGGTTTTAATATAGAAAATGTCTTAAACCTAACACCACTTTTTTTTTTCCAGATACGAACAGAAAACACTTTTAAACTTTACAGACTAGAGAAAAGTTAGAGGGGCGAAGTCTAAAAATGAAACTGCCTCTGACCTTCTGCAGGCTGCTTAGCAGGTTAAACAGATTTTCTGTAAAAGCAAGCCCTCCTGTGAGTTTCTCCACTTCCTCTTATTTGTGTAGCCAGAAGAAAAAGAACTCTTACGAAGCAGTAGACCAAGCGAAGTACTCTCGTTTAGTACGTTCTGTCTTGTCCAGAGGCCCGGCCCAGACTCCAGAGTCGTTGTTCAAGGAAGACGATGTACTGTATGGCCCAGTGAGTAAGCATAAGGCTGCAGAGCCGGAGCCGCAGGCCAGAGTCCCACAACACTGCTTTCCTATCTTCAATGAAGAGAGAAACGGGAAACCACACACAAATGCTTCTTCAAGCCCTTTGAAGATCCCTTTGAAAAGAAACTCGATACCCAGTGTGACCCGCATCCTTCAGCAGACCATGCCACCTGAACAGAGCTTCTTTTTGGAGAGGTGGAAAGAGCGGATGGTTCTGGAGCTGGGAGAAGACGGGTTTGCAGAATATACTTCAAGTAATTCTCTTGCTTCTGGTTATGGTTTTTAGGAGATAGAGCATTCCTGTCAAAAGGATGAGGAAGTACTTACAAATAGCACTAAATAGCATTTCATGTCTGCTAATCTGCTTAATCTTCGTAGATACTATTAACTGTAGTTCACACTTAAAGAAATGGAAATAACAGAGATCAAATTATTTGACAAACTTGCATAATTTATAAACAACCTATCAATTCTTTTCCATCTCTTGACAAAAGTCTAGGTTGTTTGTTTGTTTTTTGGTTTTTCAAGACAGGGTTTCTCTGTGTAGCCCTGGCTGTCCTCGAACTCAGAAATCTGCCTGCCTCTGCCTCCCAAGTGCTGGAATTAAAGGTGTGCGCCACCACTGCCCTGCCAAAAGTCTAGTTTTTAAATAGTTTTTCTTGCTCAGAATTTAATGATTACCCATTGATCTACTAATCAGCATCAATTGACTAGCCACAATCCAGAACTCCCAATCCCCGCCTATAGTTTGGTAAATTGAACTGATCAAATGTTCTTAACTAGGAAATGGTTAAATAACCTTCAGCCTTCAACTCTCTTATTTTTAAAAATTTTTACCAATTCTTAGAGAATCTGGTACAGTGTGTTTTGGTCATATTGGCAGGCAGGCATCAGCTCCTGACTTATTAGACAAGTGAAGAGGATAGCGTCCTTAAAGCAGTCCTTTTAAGCCAGATATAGTGGCACACACACAGGTATAGTGTTTGAGTTCCAGCACTCAAGCAGATAGACAGATCTCTGTTGAGTCAGCCTGGGCTACATAGAGCATTCCAGGATAACCAGAGCTACATACTGAGACCCTGTCTCGAGAAAATCAAACAAAAAAGGGTAGATTAAAAAAAAATAATAGACATGGTGCTTCATGCCTCTAGTCCCTGTACATAGGAGGCTCAGGTAAGGTCACATGTTCAGGCCAATCTGGGCTACATAAGGAGACCCTTGGAGTGGGGGAGGGGAAAGCAAACCATTGGCGTGAGAGAATGCTGGTCTCCTAAGGATTATATAAATGTCTTTGGTCAAAACTGGAGCTTATATAGACATTCCTTAGCCTTTGTTTCCCCAAGAATATAATATGTACCTCCGGTGACATATGAGCACTTTTATTTTTAAATTATTGTCCTTCTTTCCAGGTATCTTAGGAAAAAAACACAGAAAAAGTATAAGCATTTAATTATGTAGGTGTGGATGTGGCAAAAGTGACCAAGGCTTTCTTTTATACCAGTGGTTTTCAACCTATGGGTCATAACCCGTAGGGGTCCAACAGCCCTTTCACAGGTCTCCTGAGACCACTGGAGAACACAGATATTTACATTATGATTCATAACAGTTGCAAAGTTACAGTTATGAAGTAATGAAGATAATTTTATGGTTGGGGTCACTACAACATGAGGTGTATTAAGTTATATGCAGGGGTTGCACTGTTAGGAAGGCTGAGAAGCACTCACAACTTCATATCATTCTTCAGATGGGAGGGGCAAGGATTGCATGCTGGGTTGAGTGCCTTCCTAAGATGGGTAGTGACAACCACTCAGCTAGTCTCTGCTCTCCTTTTCGGTTGTTTGTTTGTTTGCTTGTTTTTTGAGACAGGGTTTCCCTTTGTTGCCCTGGCTGTCCTGGAACTCTAGAAACCAGGATGGCCTCGAACTCAGAGATCTGCCTGCCTCTGCTCCTGAGTACACGGGGTCCACAAATCGAGATGTTCGTAGTTACACATGTGAAGAATCTAGCCAGGAGAGGTCTGTAGCTGGGAATTAAACTGCATGGCAATGGGTGCAGTCCTTTTTTTATTATTTGATCGTGTCAGTGGTTAAACTCAGCCTCGTGTATGCTAGGCAAGTACTCTGCTACTCAGCTTCCTCCTGTTTTTAACAAGGTTGTCTTGTGATTCTTTAAGTAGTCTGTGGCTAACACGGCATCTCTTTACATTTTAATTCCAGCAGGGTTACATTTCTTTTAAGCCTTTCACATGCAGATAATTTCAGCAGGACCAAGAACACAGGAGTAGAACAGTTCCCCTCCTAACTTGAATTCTATGTAACCCAGAAGCAATTTTAATTTTTGCGAATGTAGAGCTGATCTTTCAAGTCTTTGTAAATTTGGCAAACATAATATGGTTTAACATTGCCCCATTTGGATGAGATTGTTTTCCTCTTTCCTGGGGGTTTGTCTGCAAGCCTGGGCTCCCTGACCTTAGCCTTGCTCTGCTAGGAGACAAGCCAGGGAGCTTGTGCTTTGGGGAAACTAACAGGACAGCCAAGGCTGCTGGAGGAGCTGCCGTCAGTATCTTGCTGAGTTATTTGAAAGCACCTAGGCCACTCCCTAGCCTAACACTGCTCTCTTTCTCTCTCCTTCCCCAGTGATCAAGTGGCTGTGTAGCACTTTTATTGAGTATGTTTATGTTGTTCTTAATGTAAAAGAATGTAAGGAGGCCTCAGGAGATGGCTTGTAGTTGGTTAAGCGAGTTCATCACAGACATTGTTATTGCAGCCTTGAGCAGGGACCCAGTAAGGCCTCCGAAGTGAGTTATTTCCTTCTCAGGAGAATGATCTCCCTCCAGCGTGGGTGGACACCTAGCATTACAACCTACCCCAAAACACTAAGAGTTGAGCCAGTTGAACTGGTCAGTCAGCCTGCCTCAAAGACCACTCCTCAGGAAGGTATAGTCACCTAACTACACGAAGAGATGAAAGAAATATTTATCCCCTTAATGAAATAATAATACTTTTCCTTCCCAGAAGCCCAAGAGCTACACATAGTTATAATTGAGCAGCATGAGGCTCTGTTAGGTCTGACACCTTTCTGAGTCCTGACTGAAGGCATACATTTCCTTTTTTTTTTTTTTTTTTTTTTGTCAGTTTTGGACTCTGACCATAGCCTATGTACGTTTTTGTTTTTGTTTTTCTGGTACTTTAGATTTTTTTTTACTCTGGCATGTGGCTGCTTGTCAAACCTTCATGGCTCTCTCAGAAAGGAATGTCTTTGTGCCTCTTCCTCCTCATCTCCCTCTAGACAGCTGCCAAGATTTATAGCTTGGGTACTAGAGAGATGCTCGGGGGTTTAGAGCATTTGTTGCTCTCCCAGAGGACCCAGGTTGGATTCCCGGTACCCGTGTGGCTCACAACCATCTTTACTCCAGTCCCAGGAGCTCTGATGTCATCTTCCAGTCTACTTGGGCAACAGGCACACACATGTGGTACACAGATATACATTTAGACAAAATACACATTTTTTTAAAAATTACAACCTTCCTGTCCTATACTTTTTCTTCTAAACTTTCAAAAAGAATGTTTTTAAAGATAAGCTAGGATGTGGTAGTGTATGCCTTTATATCCCAGCACTCAGGAAGCAAAGTGCTCTGTAAGTTCAAAAGCAGCCTAATCTACGTAGTTCTAAAACAGCCAGAACTACGTAATGAGAGCCATCTCAAAAAAAAAATTATATTATTGAGTTTCACAGGAAACTGAATATAGCTGGGCATAGTTGTACTTACCAGCACATGTGACTTAAGAAAGAGAATCTCATGTTCAAGGCCAGCCTATAATACAAACAAGACCCTGCCTACAAATACAAAAAAAGGGTGAAATTTTGTATCTAAGGGTTTTCCATTTAAAGATAATTTTTGTATAATTTAAATTATTTCTATCATATGTAATATGTAACATTTCATTTTAAATCCTGCTTTGGTTTGGTTTTGGTTAGATCTGTTTTTATTTTTTTCTCCATTTCTTTTTAGATGTGTTCTTACAAGGCAAACAGTTCCATAAAGCCTTAGAAAGCATACTGTCACCCCAGGAGAACCTAACAGGGGGAGAAGAGCACCCCCAGTGTGGCTACATCGAAAGCATCCAGCATATTCTGACAGAAATCAGTGGTGTGCAAGCTCTGGAGAGTGCTGTCCAACATGAGGCCTTGAAGTATGTAGGGCTGCTGGACTGTGTGGCTGAGTACCGGTAAGTACCCCAGTAAATACCCGTGCCTCCTTCCGTCACAGTGGGTGAATGGGTGGGGCAGGATTGTCTATGGGGCAGCTGTCGCTCAACTCCTGCTTCAAGATGTGCTTAAGGAATTGTGGCCTTAGCCGGGCGTGGTGGCGCACGCCTTTAATCCCAGCACTTGGGAGGCAGAGGCAGGCGGATTTCTGAGTTCGAGGCCAGCCTGGTCTACAGAGTGAGTTCCAGGACAGCCAGGGCTACACAGAGAAACCCTGTCTTAAAAAAACAAAAACAAAAAAAAAAAAAAAAAAAAGGAATTGTGGCCTCCATCTTTTTAAGAGAACAGGGCAGGAGGTAGGAGAGGCATACCGAGGAAAGCCACCTCCTCTGTGCCAATATGAAAATCAAACTGGGGCTGGTGAAATGGCTCAGTGGGTAAGAGCAACCGACTGCTCTTCCGAAGGTCCAGAGTTCAAATCCCAGCAACCACATGGTGGCTCACAACCATCCACAACGAGATCTGGCGCTCTCTTCTGGAGTGTCTGAAGACAGCTACAGTGTACTTATATATAATAAATAAATAAATCTTAAAAAAAAAAAAAAAGAAAAAGAAAATCAAACTGGTCAGGGGTATGGCTTATCCTCCAGCCTGTCCCAGGCCCCAATGTGGCTCCTGAACGTTCTTCTCTATTTCCTCTTTAATCACTCTTGTGTTCTTCTGGCTTTCTTCTCCCCCTCCCCCATGCTTTTTTTCCTGTTTTCCCAAAGATTGTACAGTGTTCTGTTGACCCTGAACATCAGCTCTCTTCCTGGCTTCCAGGCAGTGGCTGATTTGATAAGGACTCTGAACCAGCTAAAACTTCCTATGGCTTCTAAGTTGCTGCTGTTACTGTTTTTCCTAGTCATTGCAGATTCCAAGAGTTGCTGTCATCTGCAGATACTCCATTCCAAATAAACCATGAGAGCAATACCAGGATACGAAGGGAAGAGTGTGGAATCTGGGTGACAGTTGAACCTCTGGCTAGGTAGTAAGGTTTTAGAGACAACAGTCACACTATGTAGCTCTGGCTGTCCTGGAACTCACTACATAGACCAGTCTAGCCTAGAATTCCCAGAGATCCACCTGCCTCTGCCTCCCAAGTGCTGGGATTAAAGGCGTGCGCCCACATGCCCGGCTTCTGAACCTAACTTTTATGGCTGCCCATGGATCTGATGTCATTTCTGACCCTGACTTCGTTTACTTGGCATACTCTTTTATTAACCCATGTTGTTCCAAGTAACAGAACTGCCCTCTTTGTTTCTATTTATTTATTTATTAGTTGTTTTTTTTTTTTAATGGGGTCTCACCATGTAGCCTTGACTAGCCTAGGACTCAAATGTGTATCAGGCTAACCTCAGAGTTATGGAGATATGCCAGCTTCTGCCTCCTGAGTGTCTGGGTTAAAGGCTTGCACCACCAAACCTGGCCCTACATTCTGATCTTCTAAATATGTATAGTTAGTAGGTATAGTATGGATAGAGTGAGGAATGGATAGAGTGAGGAAGTAGCTGTCTACATAGGAACTTTTAGGCAAGGGTCCAGGTTTTCTTACTTCTATGTTTGCATATCACAGGTTCCTACTGATTGAACTCAGCTTTTATGGTGAGGTGTCATAACATGTATCAATCCATAATGAGTTCTTTACTACTGATACATTCTGCTTCCAAAAAATTAACCAACATGAGAGGTATAATATCAGTTGCTGTTAGTGGTTAAAGGAGTCACAAGGAATAAAGAGAATTATTATTTTAACCAAAAATGTGCTTCTGACTCCTCCTGAATAGCTTCCTATGTAATAGGATTCTCTGTTGCTGAGCCATGCCCAGTCCCGTCTATCCTGACTTTTCTCTGAAGGCAAGAACTCGCTCTGTAGCACAGGCTGGCTTTGAGCTCATGGTTATTCTCCTGCCTCAACATCATAGCTACTAGAATTATAGGCATGAAGACCACGTCTGCCATGCTTTTCTAATACTAAGAAGTAAAGTCTGTTTTGGAAAGTAGAGGATAAAAGCAACAGTCTTCCAGGAACCAAAACTAAAGAACATAACACAGGAACTAACTTAGTCGTTTTTCTGTTTTATAGGATTTTTAAATTACATACATGCATAATCTACCTGTTTATTTGTTTGTTTGTTTGTTTGTTTGTTTGGAGAGAGAGAGAGAGAGTGTGTGTGTGTGTGTGTGTGTGTGTGTGTGTGTGTACATGTACATATGTGTAGGTTCTCACACCACAGTTTGCAAGTCGAGACTGAAGCACAACCTTGGGAGTTTGCTCTCCTACCATGTGAGTCCCAGGCACTGTGCTTGGGTCGGCGGGCTTGCCAGCAGGGTGCCTTTACCCATTGAGCCATCTTGCTGACCTGAGTTTTCAATTTGAACTGTTACTTACAAAGAATTCCTCTGGATTCTCCTTAGGGGCAAGCTGTGTGTGATTGATTGGAAGACATCAGAAAAACCAAAACCTTTAATTCGAAATACATATGACAACCCACTTCAAGTTGTGGCATACATGGGTGCTGTAAACCACGATGCCCACTACAGTTTTCAGGTCAGAACATGAGCTCCTGCGTGATAAGCTGGTTGTGGTGGTTTGCGTTTTACTCATATTTAAAGCACTGCCTACTGCTCTTCAGTGTTCTCTTAACTACAGCGCACTCTCCTCCCCTCCTGGGCTACTGCTGCTGTTTGTTTGGCTTTGGTTTTTGCCTTGCTTTGCTGCTTAGTGAGCACAGTCCATTCTTCAGGGTCTACCGGCCATCTTTGTGCTCTCCTGTGTCCTGGTGCAGTCTTTAACCAGCCCATCTTAGCAATGGGTTTGGAGATACTACTATAGCATGCTTAGCACTGGCTAATTTGCCCTGGAACGAGAGGAAATGCTGAAGCTGCACTGTGTTTCTCTGTAGGTTCAGTGTGGATTAATTGTGGTGGCCTATAAGGATGGGTCCCCTGCGCACCCTCACTTCATGGATGAAGAGCTCTGTTCCAAGTATTGGGCCAAGTGGCTTCTTCGACTAGAAGAATATACAGAAAAGCAAAAGAACCTGAGCGTTCCAGAGCCAGCATAGAGGCCCGGGATCACTTGGCGATGCTGGCATGCCCCTGTGTTTGGGAGATGCACTGCTGTCCACTGAGTTTCTAAAGAGGAATGTGGGGAACTGAGGGCTACATTAACACAAGCTGAAGGTGTGGTGGGTTGGGATTTACCCACCGATAAGCCAGAGAGTCTGGAGGTCAGCGCCTGACTCACCAGCTGCACAACCTCTGGCTATTTCTCACCTGAGAGGAGGACACTGGGATTGGCAGCTGCCCAGGGACTTCTGGGCTCCCTTGCAAACCTCTGTGTCCCTGGCAGGATGCCCAGTCTTTGAATTGAGATCAGAAGGCCAAATGAAGCATCATGTGCCACACATGTCCCTAAAGTTCTCAGGGATGGGAGGGGCCCTGCACCCTCAGGGTGTACAGAGAGAGAGAGAGAGAGAACGTAGGCATCACCACCACAGTGTCCTAGAAGGTGTTTTATACACTCTGTGTCATTAGGAAAAACTTGTTTCAGCCTAAGGAAGCCTGGCTGCCTAGAGAGCTGGGGCAGGCAGTACATCATTGGCTAGATCCTTTTCCTTACCAGAGAAGCCCCAGCAGCAGAAAGCCTGAGTGTGGAAGTCACCGTCATTAGGGTTTGGGCATCTATTTCTGGTGTCAGCAGGCCATGGACTACAAAAAATACTGTTGTGGAACTTGTCAACAAAGAGGAACAATGGTAAAACTTTTTTTCTGTGTTTGATAAGTAACCAAAAAAAAAAAAATCATTGGCTGTTCTTGGGAGAGGGTTTTCTGTTTTATAAAGTAAATCTAGTAGCATTTAAGTTACAGCTACTGACTTAAAATTATAAGTTACACAATCACATTTAGTTTTCATTAGTCATAAAAAAATAAAAGACATTTAACTGATTCCTAGTCTTTCAGTGGACCAGAGTCCTGTTCCCAGTACCCACGCCTGGCAGCTCACAATTGTCTATAAGGTCAGTTCCGGGGGATCCAGCTCCTCTTCTGGCCTCTTGAGGACACCCATCCTCGTGCACAGACATGAATCCACGTGAATAGTGAGCTTTTTTTTCTGACTTCTCTCATCTTTATTTATTTTCTCACATATTACACCCTAACCAGTTTCCCATCCCTCCTCTCCTCCCAGTTCCTTCCCCAGCCTCTCACCTCTTCTCTCCCCCTGGCTCACTCCTCCCCAGTTTCCCTTCAGAAAAGGGCAGGCCTCTCGGGGATATCAACCAAACATCTTATATCAAGTTGCAATAAGACTAGGCACCGCCGGGCGGTGGTGGCGCACGCCTTTAATCCCAGCACTTGGGAGGCAGAGGCAGGCGGATTTCTGAGTTCGAGGCCAGCCTGGTGTACAAAGTGAGTTCCAGGACAGCCAGGGCTATACAGAGAAACCCTGTCTCGAAAAACCAAAAAAAAAAAAAAGACTAGGCACCTCCCTCATATGAGGCAAGCCAGCAGGAGGAAAAGGGTCCCAAAAGCAGGCAAAAGAGTCAGAGACAGCCCCTGCTCCCACTGTTAGAGGTCCCACAAGAGGACCAAGTTACCCAGTCCTAACCCAGATGCAGGGACTTAGGTCAAACCGGTTCAGGCTGCCTGATTGTCGGTTCTGTCTCAGCCCCTATGAGCCCTGGTTAGTTGATTTTCTGGGCTTTTTTGTGGTGTTCATGACCCCTATGGCTCCTACAATACTCTCTCCCGCCTCTTCTACAGGAGGCTGGAAGAGGGCACCAGATCACATTACACAGATGGTTGTGAGCCACCACGTGGTTGCTGGGAATTGAATTTAGGACTTCTGGCAGAGCAGCCAGTGAACTCAACCACAGTTACCTGACAAAGTCAGCAGGATAGAGATATGTCTACAGGGTTCTCTAGCAGAAGTGAGCCAAGAAAATATAAAAAGATTTACTGGAGCTGGAGAGATGGCTCAGAGGTTAAGAGCACTGGCTGCTCTGCCAGAAGTCCTGAGTTCAATTCCCAACAACCACGTGGTGGCTCACAACCATCTGTGTAATGTGATCTGGTGCCCTCTTCCAGCCTCCAGACATATATGCAGGCAGAACACTGTGTACATAATAAATCTTTTTTAAAAGATTTCCTGGATTGACTTAAACTATAGGGCTGGGTAGTCCAAGAGTGAGTGAGCCGTGCTGGAGGGCCAGAGAACACGGTAGCTGCTCACTCCAAAAGGCTGAATGCCTGCGCAGTTCCTGGTACAGCTGACAGTCTCAGTGCTCCCTGGAGAGCTGCTGGTGCTGAGTCCCTGTTTGAAGGCTGACTTGGAAAATGCTAATGCATTTTCAAGCTCTGTGAAGCACAACTCCAGGCGGGCTCCCTTCGTACAGGCCACAGCTTGTCCACAGCATCGCTGACTTCTACCACATCAGTTACAGCCTCAACCTGAGGAGAGGGAAATAGACATTGTAAAGACTTGTTTTCTTTAATTTTTATTTGTCTGATAAATATATGTCTCTGAGAGTGTATGCCACAACTTGGCAGAGGTCAGAAGAGGACATCAGATCCTCTGGACCTGCAGTTACAGGCAGCATGAGCTACCAGACATGCGTGCTGGGAGCCAAACTCTGATCCTCTGAAAGCAAGAAGCATTGAACTACTGAATCATCTCTCCAGCCTCAAAATACACGTTTTTAAAAGACGAGAAGAGGTGCTGGAGAGTGCTCGGTGGTTAAGAGCAGTGGCTGCCTTCAGGAGGACCGCAGGTTGCTTCCCAGCACCCACATGGCAGCTAACAATAGTCTGACTCCAGTTTTAGGGAGTCTGAGGCGCTCTTCTGCCTCTCGGGGCACCTGCACTCCCATGTATATGCCCACACACAGAAGCATAATTTT
This sequence comes from Mus caroli, assembly GCF_978045245.1. Taxonomy (NCBI): domain Eukaryota; kingdom Metazoa; phylum Chordata; class Mammalia; order Rodentia; family Muridae; genus Mus; species Mus caroli. The sequence goes on along the minus strand of NW_028227257.1, from coordinate 35,682,058 downwards.
CTTTAAAATGTTTTAATCTGCTGGCTGGTGGTGGTGCAAGTCTTTCATGCCAGCACTCGGGAGGCAGGCAGATTTCCGTGCATTCAAGGCCAGCCTGGTCTACAGAGGGAGTTCCAGGACAGCCAGGGCTCTATTAGATAGAAAAACCCTGTCTCAAAAAAAACAAACAAAAACCATGGGGCACGGTGCCACATGTATTCAGTCCCTGGTGCTCTGAAGGCTGAGGAGGGAAGGCCCCAAAGGTGGGGTCCAGCCTAGAAAAATAGTGAGAGGCTCAAGAAGCAAGGATCACTACTAAAGGCATAGAACAAGAAAGCCAAACTTGAATAAGTAATATCACTAACTTTTGGATGCCTCCTTTCCCTCTAAATGGTTCTCAGGCTTCCTAGTGCTGGGACTCTTAGTACAGTTCCCCATGTGAGCCCTAAACATAAAATTATTCTGTTGCTACTTCAAAACTAATTTTGCTACAGTCATGATCATAATGTAAATATCTGAGATGCAGGATATCTGAAAGGTGACCCCCCCCAGGGGGTCACGACTCACAGGTTGAGACCACTGCTCTAAAAATAGTGTCTATATTAAAATCTAGTGAAATAGATTTTCTGAGTATATATTTTTTTTAATTTTTATTTTTTTAGTTTTGGTTGTTCAAGACAGGGTTTCTCTGTATAGCCCTGGCTGTCCTGGAACTCACTTTGTAGACCAGGCTGGCCTCGAACTCAGAAATCTGCCTGCCTCTGCCTCCCAAGTGCTGGGTTTAAGGTGTGCACTACCACTGCCTGGCTTTTGTTTTGTTTTTGTAACATTTTTTAAATTCTTAGTGATTCATTTATTTTATTTTTAAGATTTATTATTACGCATAAGTACACTGTAGCTGTCTTTAGACATGCCAGAAGAGGGAGTCAGATCTCATTTCGGATGGTTGTGAGCCACCATGTGGTTGCTGGGATTTGAACTCAGGACCTTCAGATGAGCAGTCAGTTCTCTTACCTGCTGAGCTATCTCACAAGCCCGATTCATTTATTTTTATTTTATGTGCATTGGTGTTCTGCCTGCTTGTATGTGTATGTGAGGGTGTCAGTTACCCTGGAACTGGAGTTACAGGCAGTTGTAAGCTGTCATTTAGATACTGGCAGCTTCCAATTTTCAAAAGGAAAATAACTCCCAGGACCCGCAGGATAAAAGGAGATCCAGCTCTACAGATTGTCCTTCTGTGTGCCATTTCTTCTGTGCATCCACACATATACAACATAAGTGTGGTACAGTAGTACACACCTGCAATCCTAGCCCTCAGGAAGCTGAAGCAGGAGGATTGCCATGACTCAACTAGGTACAGCTATATAGAATATTCAACGCAAGGCTGAGCTGGCAATACAGTGACACCAGACCCTGTCTCAAAATACAATAAAGCGGGGCTGGAGAGATGGCTCAGCGGTTAAGAGCACTGACTGCTCTTCTGAAGGTCCTGAGTTCAAATCCCAGCAACCACATGGTGGCTCACAACCATCCATAAGGAGATCTGATGCCCTCTTCTGGTGTGTCTGAAGACAGCTACAGTGTACATATATATAATAATAAATAAATCTTTAAAAAAAAAGAGTCAAAATACAATAAAGCTTTAGTATCTACAACAGCTTAGGAGCTGAAGAGGTGGCACTGGTTAGGGCACTTGCTGCTCTTCCAGAGTGGTTTACTATAACCCACGTGGTGGTTCACAGTCACCTGTAACACCAGTTCCGGGGGAGCTGATGCCCTCTTCTGACCTCCAGGGGCATCAGGCACATGTGTGGTGTACATACAAACGTGCAAGAAATCTAATATGTTTAATCGTGTGTGTGTGTGTGTGTGTACAGGAGTAATTGAGTCTAGAAGAGGATACCTTGAATCTGAAGTTGTGGGTGTGAGTTCTGAACCTGGGTCCTCTAGAAAAACAGTAAGTGCTCTTAACCACTGAGCCATCTCTCCAGCCCGAGTTCTGGGACTCTAACTTACCTCAGATTGTCTAACTTGAAAGCAGCTGTCTTTGCTCAGTGAGCCATCTCGGCTTCCTTACAAGAATACAAGAATGCTGCTTTTGTAGTCTTCATGTTTGAGACAAAGCCCACTCTATTCCCTTTTGGTTGGTGATATAGCTCAATAGTAGAGCATTTACCCAGCCTGGAAAGGCTCGGTCCCCAGCACTGCAAAAACAACCTGATGTAACTCTGTTCATTCTTAGTCACTGCATTAGAATGGGGGAGGCACTGACAATAAAAAACAAGTTTAGTTTAACACAAAATCACTTCTTCCCCCACTTCAGACCTGACCCCTTAGTTGCAGCCATTAGCCCGTGATGATCTGAGAACATTAACCTCTGGGAACGTATTTTAAATTGTAGGGAAACATGTCAGTGTATGACCCTGTGGGTTTATGTGTTGACCTTGGCAAATACAGGAAAGAGGGTTGGTTAGTGAGACCGTGTTTCTAGGTAACCAATTTGCCTACCTGCCTTAAGAGGCACTAGAAGGGGGTAATTTGTTCTAATCGCTGCAGCTCTCCACCTGAGCAATTAACATTTGATTACAACTTACCCTGCCCTCCCCAAGACACAGAGAGGCAAAGCAGGGGAATAGCCGAATGTCTATTTTTAAAAAAACACTTAAGGTGCTGTGAGCTGGTACCTACCAGAGACCATTCTAAAGCAATCCACCCTAAGTACAGGGCAGAACTAACTTCTTTCCGCCCTGACCCCAACGCATCTGATAAATAGTAAACAACATTCTGAGTTGCTTCTTCCATTTTGCTTAAGACCTATACTTATATAGTCGGTGAGAAATACTCAGTAAGCAAGACAGTAACCAGCGAGGCCTCTGTGATCCCCTGACCCCATTCCCTCCTCGAGGACACAAACGCCAGCCAGCATGTTTGGATCTTTCTAGCATATACTTTTATAGATTTATGACATGTCCTGGTCCCTGCAAATAAGAAAGTTTGGCTGTGTTTTTAGTTTTTAGATTTTTTTTTTTAAATCTTTTCTCAGTGCTGCAGTGCTGGAAATTAAACCTGGGTCTGGTGTATGCTACATAAGTACCTACCCCTTAGCAATTTGGTTTTGAGATCAATCCAGGTTGACTACATCTGGATATAGTGCTTATTATTATTATTATTATTAATTTGTTGCTTGTTTGCTTTTGAAACACAGTCTTTGTACATAGCCCTGGCTATCCTGGAACTCACCGCATAAACCAGAGGCTGGCCTCGAACTCACAGATCTGCTTGCCTCTGCCTTCTGAGTTTTGGGATTAAAGGTGCATGCCTCAGCATCTTAATGACACTCTGTGACATTCTCGCATGATTTACCGCCATACTAATGAATTACTAGGTTAACTTTTGCTAGTGCTGCCTGCAGGGAGGACTTTGTACTCACTCAGTGCTGTGGGAGCACTCTGTAACTCGCTTGCCAGTCCGTGCAAAGCACATGCAGGCAGTGGAGAGTGGAGTGTAGCCATGACCCAGCCAAATCCTAGCTCTGTAACCTTGGACAAGTTTCCCGTCTGGACCCGCGTTCTCACTTGTGAGCTGAAGGGGAATGATACTGCTGCAGGACTGGGAGGATGAGGTGAGGGGAGCCCTGAGGGCAGTGTGCCACACAGTGGGAACAAATGAACCAAACATTGCTGTCAAACTTCTTCAAGAGGGAAAAGATCACAATGCCTCAAACCTCCACAAAGAACTACAGGCAACCAAGGAATGCAGAAAGTGGGAGAAATAGAAATATACATATATAGCTGGGCGCTGGTGGCGCACGCATTTAATCCCAGCACTTGGGAGGCAGAGGCAGGCAGATTTCTGAGTTCGAGGCTAGCCTGGTTTACAAAGTGAGTTCCAGGACAGCCAGGGGGATACACAGAGAAACCCTGTCTTCAAAAACAAAAACAAAAACAAAAAGAAATATATATATATATATATATGCATGTAACAATAATTAATGAAGAAAAGAGGCCATGAATTTGAAAGGGAGAAAGGAGTGGTATATTGGAGTGTTTGAAGGGGAAACAGGACAAATGTTATAAATATAATCTTGGTCTGGCAAGATGGCTCAGCGGGTAAGAACACTGACTGCTCTTCAGAAGGTCCTGAGTTTAAATCCCAACAACCATATGGTGGCTCACAACCACCCGTAATGAGATCTGATACCCTCTTCTGGTGCATCTGGAGATAGCTACAGTGTAGTTATTTGGTTGTTTTATTGTTGTTGTTTTTTATGGTTTTAGAGCTTTATTGTAGAAAGGCAGGGAGAAGGAGAGAAGGTAGAAAGAGGAAGAGAGGCAAGCCATGGCCACATGGAGAGAAGGGAGAGAGAAAAGGAGGGCTAGAGATGACAGTAAGAAAGGTGAAAGCTTAAAAAGCCTTATTTGTAATAATAAAATAAATCTTTGGGCCAGAGCGAGCTGGGCTGACAGGAGCTAGCAGAGGTTCTAAATTCAATTCCCAACAACCACATGAAGGCTCACAACCATCTGTACAGCTACAATGTACTCATATACATAAAATAAATAAATCTTTAAAAATAAATATAGGGCTGGAGAGATGGCTCAGTGGTTAAGAGCTCCGACTGCTCTTCCAAAGGTCCCGAGTTCAAATCCCAGCAACCACATGGTGGCTCCCAACCATCCGTAATGAGATCTGACTCCCTCTTCTGGTGTGTCTAAAGACAGCTACAGTGTACTTACATATAATAATAAATAAATAAATCTTTTTAAAAAAATAAAAATAAAAATAAATATAATCTCAAAAATAAAATAACTAACATATTTCTCTTCAGAATGACATTATCAATTTACACACCCACAAGCAGAGTCTGCTGCTTTCTGACTTTCCACATCCTGTAACAGAAAAGTTGCAAGCCTGTCCCCAATCTTACAGGTTGAAACAATCTATTTAAAATACTAGTCATAATTGCTTGGATGAAATCCGCTTTAGAATGGTGGTGCCATCTAGTGGTGCCAAATTGCACTGCAGTTATGATTCAGGAACCAGACATGGGGCAGACCTTGGGTATTTCTGGGTAACTGAGTGGGTAATATAGGTCTGGTTTGGGTTTTTTGTTTTGGTTTGGTTTTTTTGTTGTTTTTTTTTTTAAATTAGATATTTTCTTTATTTACATTTCAAATGTTATCCCCTTTCCTAGTTTCTCTTCCGAAATCCCCTATCCCCTTCCCCCTCCCCCGCTCACCAACCCACCCACTCCCACTTCCTGGCCCTGGCATTCCCCTATACTGGGGCATAGAACCTTCCCAAGACTTTTTTTTTTTTTTAAAGATTTATTTATTTTATTATATGTAAGTACACTGTAGCTGTCTTCAGACACTCCAGAAGAGGGCGCCAGATCTCGATACGGATGGTTGTGAGCCACCATGTGGTTGCTGGGATTTGAACTCTGGACCTTCGGAAGAGCAGTCGGGTGCTCTTACCCACTGAGCCATCTCACCAGCCCCCTTCCCAAGACTTAGGGCCTCTCCTCCCATTGATGACCGACTAGGCCATCCTCTGCTACATATGCAGCTAGAGCCATGAGTTCCACCATGTGTTTTCTTCAATTGATAGTTTCGTCCCAGGGAGCTCTGGGGGTCCTGGTTAGTTCATATTGTTGTTCCTCTATGGGGCTGCTGGTTTGGTTTTATTTACCTTTTTGTTTTGTTTCTTAGATCTTTCAGGTTAATCTCAAACTACTACTCTTCCTGCATTAAAAGTCTGAGTCCACCACAAGGACCAGTTCTCTGGAATAAGAGAGACTACATGAGTTTCCGTCATCTCTTCTCTGTTTTTAAAACAGCTGTGCTTCTCATTTTTCTGCCTTGGTGATGCGAAGCCTTTCCTCTAAGTCCCAGATGATGGAAGTTTTGTCTGCAAACCCAGTGAGACCTCTTTCAAATGCATGCATCTGGGTCACAGCCCAGACCAGGAATAAATTAGGAATGAGGCTGTTTACCAAACCAGCAGGAGTCTGCGGCTCCCACCAGGGTGGGCTGTCACTGAGCACTACTAACCTGCACACCAGGATGGGCTGTCACTGAGCACTACTAACCTGCACTCGGGAGATTACTAGTAGGACACAAGGCAGTGCTTGCTGGCCGAGAGATTGGCAGAGGCCAGAGCTGTGGTCTCAGAGAATCCTGGCTCACATTGGCCCAAGCCTATCTGCTGCAAAGACTTCAATATCACAGTCTGAAAGGATCCAAGAGTGCTGAAATGGTAGGTGCCAAGCAGAGGCACATACACATTTGACATTTACTTATGTGTTCTATGTATGTACGCACCTGTGTGTCAGGGCACACGTGGAGATTGGAGGACAACTTTTTTTTTTTTTTTTTTTTTTTTTTTTTGGTTTTTTCGAGACAGGGTTTCTCTGTGTAGCCCTGGCTGTCCTGGCACTCACTTTGTAGACCAGGCTGGCCTCGAACTCAGAAATCCGCCTGCCTCTGCCTCCCGAGTGCTGGGATTAAAGGCGTGCGCCACCACGCCCGGCTGGAGGACAACTTTCAGTAGTCAGTTGTCACCTTCCACTATGTGAGTCCTGGAAGTGGAATGTAAGCTTTCAGGCTTGCCAGCAGGCACTTTCCCCCACTGAGATGTCTTGCTGACCCATAGATACAGTTTTAAAGATTTGCACAAAAATGTTGATCGAAAGTAAGGTGTCAAAAGTAATGTGGCCAAAATTCATGTAACATAGCTTTAAGTTCTGTGACTTAATTAATGGGACATTGGAAGGCTGAGTTAAGGAAAGAAAAATAAACTGCAGTTTGGGGCCCTTTGTAATTAGGTGGTTGTTAGCTGCCATGCGGGTTCTGGGAAGCAAGCACCAGTCCTTTGCAAGAGTATCCAGTGCTCTTAACCACTGAGTCAGCCTTCCAATCCCCATGCTGGTGCCTTTCCCTTAAATAACTTCCCTTCCTCCCTTCCTACCTCTTGACCATGTAAGACGTAAGTAAGTCTAAAGCCCAGTCTTACCTGCTAAGTCTAGCCCAAATCTTACCTGCCACACTGGAAACAAGATGGGTGGAGAGCAGGAGGCAGGGGCTGCAGTCCCAGCCCCGTGATGCTCTGTTACTTCATCTCTCAGGACCTGGTTTCCCATTGGTGACTTAGGAAGATACTGACCTCAGCGAGCGTGGCTGAAGTTTAACACAGAAAGATGAATGGCACTGGGAAAGGATCTGCTCCTTTCTTCTTGGAACTGGCTGGGCTCGTCACTGAACTCTAGTGGTTGTGGGGCTTTTACACTGTTTCTGAACTTTCCCTCTGCCCCTTCACTGTTGCAGGTGTGGGTGAGACCTCCCAGAGCGTGGGAAATGTCTACAGGGCTGGATAAATGCACAGCTTTAGCACATGCACTGTTCGCTATATGCACTACCCAACACACATGCTTCGTTATCCATTGTATTATCAGTGTGTGTGTGTGTTTGTGTGTCTGTGTGTGCCTGTGTGTCTGTGTGCTCTTTATCTAAAATTTGAATAATGGGCAAGTGAGATGGCTCAGTGTGTGAAGGATCTAACCTGCAGAAATGACTCCATAAAATGATTCTCTGATCTCCACACATGAACTGTGGCACTGTGCACCCCCTAGACTAAATAAGTAAGTAAATAAGTGTAAAAAATAAAGTGAAACTAAAAATAAAATACAGTTGAATAACTACAGAATGTAGTGCAGGATACAGGTCCTCGTAAATGAGAGACTTGGGTGTTTTTTGAGTTCAGAGTCAACCAAATGATAGGCATGGCCAAATGCTACATGGAACAGTATCTTAAGAGAAAGATGGAGGGCTGGAGGAGGCTCAGAAGTTTCCAGCGCTGGCTTCTCTTCCAGAGGACTCAGCTTCAATCCCTTTCATCCCTGTGGCAGCTCACAACCATCTGTAACTCCAGTCGAAGATGATCAAATGCCCTCTTCCGGCCTGTGAGGGCACTGGGAATATGTATGGTGCACAGACATAAATGCAGATTAAAAGGGGGGGGAGGCTGAGAGATGGCTCAGCAGTTAAAATCACTGACTGCTCCTCCAGAGATCCTGAGTTCAAATCCCAGTAACCACATGGTGGCTCACAACCATCTGTAATGGGATCTGATGCTCTCTTCTGGTGTGTGCCTGAAGATAGCTACAGTGTATTCAAATACATTAAATAAATAAATAATTCTGAGAGAGAGAGAGAGAGAGAGAGAGAGAGAGAGAGAGAGAGAGAGAGAGGAGAGGAGAGGAGAGGAGAGGAGAGGAGAGGAGAGGAGAGGAGAGGAGAGGAGAGGAGAGGAGAGGAGAGGAGAGGAGAGGAGAGGAGAGGAGCAGAGCAGGGCAAACAGCAGAGGAAACTACTGTGTCCCAGGGCAGCAGGGAAAGATGTGTAGGCCAGAATGGCTCACCAGAGATAATATCAGTGCTGGTCAGTGCTTAGGAAAGGCTGTGGATGAACTCCTTGTGAGCACAATGATTTAGGTGCATCACTAGAGATATCAGATAGCAAATAAGGACATGATGCTGGACGTCGTAGTCCTGTGAGTTACATGGGAAATTACTCATGATTGGCAGAGTGACAGATCAATGGGACATGTAGACACATATGAGAGGACTTGTTAGGGGAACTTGCTCACATGACACTGGAGGTTAAGAAATCTCACAATTTGCCATCTGTGAGCCAGAGAACCAAAGCAGAACCAGAGAAACTCCATCTAAGGCTGAGGGTCTGAAACCCAGGGGCCACAGGAATTCATCCTACAGTCCCAAGGCCAGAGAGCCTTGATCCATGGTGCCCAACAGAGCTCCCAGCTCCAGGATAGACAGAGTTTACCTCCCTCAGCCTTTTGTTCTGTGCTGGCTGTCCCAACATCCACCAGCCCCACCACACCACACATTCTATAACCCTCTACACACACACATACACACATACACACACACACACACAAACACACACACATCCCTACATAAAACAATGCTTTTCACCAGTCTAAATGTCAGCCTTTTACCAAGTACCCAAGAATTTCCACTGAAGGGCTTCTGTTGGGTACAGACAAGGCCAAGATTCCATGGAATTAGTACCCCTGGACATATCGTTATGTTGTCTGCTTATTTTGAGACAGGGTCTCACTATACCACCCTGGCTGTCATAAAGCTTGTTAGGTAAACAGGGCTGGTCTTGAATTCAAAGAGATCTGCCTGCCTCTACCTCTGAAGTGCTGGGTGTGCAACAACACCCAGGGGTTTTGTTTGTTTGTTTATCATTTTATTTTATTGGTACAGGAGTTTTGCCTGCTTAGACAACTGTACACCACATATGTGCCCAGTGCCCTTGGAGGCCAGAGGAGGATGTTGGATGCTCAGGCACTGGAGTTACAGACAGCTGTGAGCTGTCATGTGGGTGCTGGGAATTGAACCTAGGTCCTCTGGAAGAGCAGCTAGTTGTCTGAACCACTGGGCCAACTCTCCAGCCCCATTTCCCCTGTCTTTTTATTTTTATTTCTTTATTTTACAAGTATGAGTATTTTGCCTGTATGTCTGTCTATGCACTATTATGTATGCATCTAATGTCTGAGGAGGCCAGACGGAGTTGGATCCTGTAGAACTGAAGTTACTGACAGTTATGAGCCACGATGTGGGCACTGGGAATCAAACCCAGGGCCTCTGGAAGATCAACCAATGGTTTTTTTGTCTGTCCTGCAACTCACTTTGCAGACCAGGTTAGCCTCAAACTCACAGAGATCCTGCTTCTCCAGTGCTTAAAAGCATGTGGCGCTGGGCATGGTGGTGCAAGCCTTTAATCCCAGCACTTGGGAGGCAGAGACAGGAAGATTTCTGAGTTCAAGGCCAGCCTGGTCTACAGAGTGAGTTCCAGGACAGCCAGGGCTACACAGAGAAACCCTGTCTCGAAAAACCAACAACAACAAAAAAAAGTATGTGGCCCCACACCCAGCTCCATGTTCTTAATACTGAGCCATCTCTCCTGCCCACATAGATAATCTTTAACCAATGAAAACTGAGAGTCAGTGACCCAGACCAGGCCAGCTTTGAGCCATGTTCCTCCTGTAGTCACTCAAGGGTGCCAATGGCAATGACCCTCTCATTGGCCACCTGTTGTGGCCTTATCTTCCTTTGATAGTGCCTGGGACCAAACAAATGGCCATTATCAGGTCAGCTTTGGGGACCTCAGACTAATACAATGGGTTGGTTATTGCATCAGCGTGCTAATGAGTATGCTTCAGAAACAAGCCCACCCACAGGCTGTCCCCTACCACACACGGCTGCGCCCACGGCTGCGTGTCTAGACTACGTAGGAGCACGTGCACAGCCAACAGTCCTAGCACAGGAAAAAGCATTTCTCAGCTGTCCCCACCATCCTGCTATTTGTCATTCCATCCATCTGCTGTCCCTGAGAAACACTCACCCACGTCAGCTAAAATGGTACGCTGGGCTTGGAACTGGCTGAGGAAATGTCAGGCCGGCAGAACAGAGAAGAAAACCAAAATAGCAATTGTGTGGACAGCGCTGGTAACACAGATCTACCCTTCTGGATGGGGTGGAGGGAGCACAGGAGGCCTCTCCAGGGGCTGTGTCGAGAGAACCTGGAGGGAGCTTGGGAACCTAGCTGCTGGCGCGGGGCCTTCCCACTATCTCCTCTGGGGCACCTGGGAACTCTTGGCCCTTTCCTGGAACCAGCCACTTACATCAGATTCTGCTTCGTGCAACTCTGCAAGAGCAGTTTTTTGGGTTTGGTTTGGTTTTGGTTTGTTTTAAGATTGATATTGACAGGCCTATAATACCAGCACCCAGGAGTCAGAGGCAGGAGGATGGTGAATTCAAAACTAGATTGTATTACATATCAAGACTTTATCCGCCTTTAATCCCAGCACTTGGGAGGCAGAGGCAGGTGGATTTCTGAGTTCGAGGCCAGCCTGGTCTATAGAGTGAGTTCCAGGACAGCCAGGTACACACAGAGAAACCCTGTCTTGAAAAACCAAACCAAACCAAAACAAAAAAGACCTTATCACCCCAAAATTAAATAACCAGTTGCTATTTGTTTACCTGTTGGAGTTCTGGCCAGCCTTTCTTGTAGTAGTTAAGTAAAAATGTGTGAATTCTCAACTTGAGGCCAGTTGTAGGAGGTGCCCTCTAGGTCAGTGTGTGCCCACTCTGAGGCTAGAAATCTGGTGTTTTCTCTCCCAGGGAAAGGTCATTCTAAACACACAGCTGTTTGGTTCTTAGGCTACATAGTATTACATTTATTTCATCCACCAAACATTTACTGGAATTTATTTTGACCTAGATATTGTCCAGGGCTCCATCAAGAAAGCACCAAACTCCCTAGCCTCAGGGAGCATCCAGTCCAGCAGAGGGTCAGGAGTTACCAAGGACAGCTATGGATGGAAAAAGACTGAACATGCTGTGAAGAAAAGCTGAACCGGCCGGCCATGGGCTCGGTTGGTAGAGTGTTTGACCGGTCAGCATACAGCCCTGGGTTCAGCCTCCAGCATGGCCTGAAATCAATATCTTCAGCTACACAGCAATCATGAGACCAGCTCCGTGAGACCGTGTCTTGCTTTAGAAGGGAAGGTAGAGGGGGGAAGGATAGAAGAGAGGAGAAAAGGAAAGGAAGTGGAGATGAAACCTTGGTCTGAGGGAGGTGGTGAGAGAAGGCTGACTCCGCGGAGTGCTGCATGACAAACCATCTGAGAACCGGAGCAAACCAGTTGTTTTTCATCTCGAGATTCCACAGGGTAACTGGGCTCAGGTGGCTCCTCTCCTTGAGGGCTGGTGTCACCTGCATCTTAATTGGCAGTTCACTCACCTCTGAGATATTGGTAGAGATGGCTAGAAAGTAGCCCAGCAGGGACTACCTGCTGCCTTTCATGTTTGCAGGGCCCGTTTATGGGGACTTTCAGTCAGGATAGGCAGACTTCCATGTGAGTGTGAATGTGTGTGTGTGCGTGCACGTGAGTGCAGGCAGAATTTCACTAGTCCAGGCTGGCCTCACACAATCTTCCTGCCTCAGCCTCCCAAGTGCTGGGATTGTAAGCATGCATAGCCACATCTGGCAGTGGCTAGACAGACCTCTTACCTAGTAGCTCAGAGTTGCCAAGTCAAAGCTCCCAAGACCAGGACAGCCAGAGCTATAAAGAGAAACCCTGTCTCGAAAAACCAAAAAAAAAAAAAAAAAAGCTCCCAAGACATCTGGAGACTTAGCCTGTGTACTGGCTGGTTTTATGTGTCAACTTGACAAAGCTGGATTTATCACAGAGAAAGGAGCCTCCCTTGAGGAAATGCCTTCATGAGATCCAGCTTTAAGACATTTTCTCAATTAGTGATCAAACGGAGAAGGCCCAGTCCATTGTGGCTGTTGCCATCCCTGCGCTGGTAGTCTTGGTTTCTTTAAGAAAGCAAGCTGAGCAAGCCAGGGGAAACAAGCCAGTAAGTGGCATTCCTCCATGGCTTCTGCGTCCACCCCTGCCTCTAAGTTCCTACCCTGTGTGAGTTCCTGTCCTGACTTCCTTTGGTGCTGAACAGCAATGTGGAAGTGTAAGCTGAAAAAACCCTTTCCTCCCCAACTTGCTTCTTAGTCATGATGTTTTGTGCAGGAATAGAAACCCTGACTAAGATAGCCTGGAATTGCCTTTTGCAGTATTCTGTTGGCTGAATTGAGTTCAAGAGCTACTTTACAGTTTGTATAGGGACACCCATACAGGGCAGGGAACGTTAGAAGCCATGACTCACTCTGGACTAGCCATCCAGAAAGCTTCACTGTGTATGTATATGGAGGTCAGAATAAAGAGAAAAGCTAGTAAGATGGTGCGAAGAGGGCCTGAGATTAGGATGCACGTAGGATGTATGAGAAAAGAGTGAGGTACCAGCCGAGTGAGCAAGGGCTAGAGAAACTGGTGATGAGGTCAGCAGGCAGCCAGGAGCTGGACCACTTTGGCCCTACAAGCCAAAGAAAAGGATAAAGGATACTAGAGTTACTGTCAGTGTGGCAAGAAGCGGGTGAGCAGACTATTGCTACACTACCTTCATCCTACAAGCCATGGAAGCGGATGCTACTGTTAGTGTGGCAGGAAGCAGTAGGGAGCTTAGCCCACCACCGTCACCCTCAATGCTGGGTCGGATTTGAGTTGGAGCCTTCCACAGACCTCTCATGAAGACCTCCCGAGACCACCCTGCATCCTACTCTTGGGATTTTCCATACACCTCTGCTTGAAGCATTCTCCATGGCACAGGGTACATACCACATATCTAAGGATCTGTCTTATTGAGTGTCTGCCTTTTCCCTATAGAATGTAGACTCCAAGTGGGCAAGGATCTTTGTCTGCTTCAGCTGTGGCCCATAACAAATGAGGAATTGTTAAACCCATCAGGCAAACCTCTGTCAGCCTAGCTGACTCTGTCACAAGGTTTGGTGTGTGCATAGGCCTCAGCTACTACTGAATCAGTCTGAACTAGCTCAGCAGCACCAGGGTGGTTTTTATAGTTCTGCTCAGCTTGTATAGAAGACACCGTCTAGTAAGCAATTATGCAGGGCAAAAGAAAAAGAAAGAAAAAGAAGGCCTTGGAAGCAATCCAAACAGTGTCTAAAGGCCACAGGACAAACCCTCATTCACCTGATTTGGGTACACTTGATAAGCTGGCAGGAAACAGTGAACGGCAAGTGTAACCTGGAAAGCCCTCGTTGAAGGAGGAGGGGCCAGGACAAGATGGAGGACAGCGGCTGCCTGCAACGGAAAAGCAGAAAACAAACCTGGGGACAGGAGGCGCTGTTTTCAAGCTGCCTGATCTAGAGCCACAGGGGGAGGCAAGCAGGCTGGGAACCTCAGGGACACTCCCGAGGTCATACCTGCAAACTGACTATCAACAGCTAGCATCTGAAGCCAGGCAGTGGTGGCTCACGCCTTTAATTCCAGCACTTGGAAGGCAGAGGCAGGTGGATTTCTGAGCTCAAGGCCAGCCTGGTCTACAGAGTAAGATCCATGACAGCCAGGGCTACACAGAGAAACCCTGTCTTGAAAAAAAACAAAAAACAAAAAAACCCAACCAAACAAATAAACAAAAAAACCAGTTAGCATCTGTATTGGTCACAACATGTTTGTTTGTCTGTTCTTTAGACCGGATCTCATCAGGTAACTCAGCCTGGCCTCAAACTCAACAGCCTTAATGCCTCAGCCTCTATCATGCTTGAGATGTGTGCCACCATCTGGGTTCCTTACATTAATCACAATCACACATAAAATAATACATCTCAATTTTTTTTTATGTGTGTGGAAGTGCCTGCATGCATGCAGATGTGCCATCTGTGTGCCTGATGCTACTGGAGGCCAGAAGAGGGTGTCAGATTCTGTGAAACTGGAGTTACAGGCACCCAATGTGAATGCTGGGAACTGAACCCTGGTCTTCAAGAGCGCTTTTAGCAGCTGAGCCATCTCTATAGCCCCCGTTACACATTTAAAAGAGCAAATTATGTTCAGGGTTCTCACACATTTAAGAAAAAAATATTCAACACAAAGAGATACTAGCTCTGTGAGCAGGTTCATACTCTGTTGCAGAAGCCAGCTTTGGACATAGGATGTTCTTGTCCTGATTGGTTGTTGTTGTTGTTGTCGTCAACTTGACACATACTAGAGTTACCTAGGAAGAGGAGCATCTAAGAAAATGACTTTGTATAAGTTTAGGGATTTTTCTTTCTTGTTTTCGTTTTTTGTTTTGACAAGGTTTGTCTGTATAACCCTGTCTGTCCTGGAACTCATGCTATAGACCAGGCTGGCTTCAAACTCAGAAATCCCATCCCAACCTCAGCTAACCTGCCTCCTCTCAGGATCACTCCATCTCAATACATGTTGCCTCGGTTCCTAGGATAGCTTCCAGTGGAAGGCCAAAGTGTTGGAGTTCTTTTTCTCATAACCAGGGTAACTACACAATTACATAAACCAGAACTACTCCCAGACAGATAAGGATGGATGGTCTATCCATTAGCCCATATTCAACCCATCAGCAAACCCAGTTAGTTCTATTTTTAAAACACAGCCAGCATCCGGCCATTTCTCACCACCCCCTCCACCATCCGTCCAGTCCAAGCACCCATTGTGTCCTGCTTTATTTTTGCAAAGGCTCTTTAATTGGACTCCCCACTTCCACCCTTGCCTCCTACCCCCAAATCTGTTCTCTCGGCATCCAGAGCAAGTCCCCTAAAACATAAACAAGAACATGTTAGCCCTCTGCTCAGAGCTCTCCAGGGTTTGGGCTCTGGTTTGCATCTGTGTTGCCTCAAGGCACATATAGGAAAAAGACTTGGTCCCCAACACTGTACTATGACCTCTATGAGGTGGAGCATTGCAGAAGGCCCTTAGGTCCTTGAAACTGTGCCCTGAGGAGGCTCATAGGACCCTGCTGGTCTTCCTCTTTTAACTTCTGGCTGTGAGGTGAACTATTTGCTCTGCCCTGTGCTAGTGAGACTTGCCACCCAGCAATCCACCCAAGTCCCCACTAAATGGGTCCACCTGATCTTGGAGTATGACCTAAACCACCCTGTACCCTGCCTACCTCCACCCTCACCTGCTCCCAACCCTGGAATTGACTATATAGCCCAGGCAAGCCTTGACTGCCTCAGCCTCCCAAGTGCTAAGGCAGCAGGAATGAGCCATCATGCCTGGCAAAGCCTGTCTACTTTGTAAATTAAGTATTTCTGGGACTTCCCTGTGGTAATGTGAAGTTTGTTAATAGTCTCCTGATTCATTCAGAAGGAAGGCTGAGGTTTGTCTATAGCAATAATCTGCTTCCATCTGTCTACATGGCTCCCATGTCTTCCCACTCCACACAGGCTACGCTCAGCCTTCCTGGCCTGTGTCTTTGCTGTCCACTCTGACTGGAACAGCAGTTCCTCAGGTAGCCTCAGGGCTTCTTCATTCCTTTCAGGTCAAATGTCCCTGGTCCCCTATCACTATCTTCACTTCACGCCAGTCCCTGTTCTCTTTAAGGAGAACAAATTGTCGGGTGTGGTAGCGCACGCCTTTAATCCCAGCACTTGGGAGGCAGAGGCAGGCGGATTTCGAGGCCAGCCTGGTCTACAGAGTGAGTTCTAGGACAGCCAGGGCTACACAGAGAAACCCTGTCTCGAAAAACCAAAAAAAAAAAAAAAAAAAAAAAGGAAAACAAATTATGTTTTTATAAAAAATGGCCACTGTAGGGCTGGAGAGATGGCTGAGTGGTTAAGAGCGCTGACCCCTCTTCCAGAGGTCCTGGGTTCAATTCCCAGCAACCACATGGTGGCTCACAACTATCTGTAATGGGATATGATGCCTTCTTCTGGTGTGTCTGAAGACAGCTACAGTGTATTCAAATACATTTTTAAAAAAATGGCCAGCCGGGCGTGGTGGCGCACGCCTTTAATCCCAGCACTCGGGAGGCAGAGGCAGGCGGATTTCTGAGTTCGAGGCCAGCTTGGTCTACAAAGTGAGCGCCAGGACAGCCAGAGCTATAAAGAGAAACCCTGTCTCGAAAAACCAAAAAAAAAAAAAAAAAAAAATGGCCACAGCCAGGCGTGGTGGCGCATGCCTTTAATTCCAGCACTTGGGAGGCAGAGGCAGGCAGATTTCTGAGTTCGAGGCCAGCCTGGTTTACAAAGTGAGTTCTAGGACAGCTAGGGCTATACAGAGAAACCCTGTCTCACCCCCCCCCCAAAAAAAAAGAGCCGTTCACCAACTCAGAAGGGGTGGGTTTCCTTCCCTAGAGTATGGGCTGGACATGGATCATATCTCTTACAGAATACAGCAGGATTGCCAGGCTTGGTAGCATATACCTTTACTCCCAGGGCTTAGAGTACTCAAAGTCAGAGGCAGGAGATCTCTGTGAGTTCCAGGCCAGCCAGAGCTACAGAGCAAGACCCTGTCTCAAATTAATAAATGAATGAATAAATAAATAAATAAATAAATAAAGCACCTGGACTAGCAAACTACAGTAATCTATAATTCAGCATCTGCATCAAAACTCACCCTAGCAAGCAGGGCAGGGTGGCTCACATTTGTAATCTCAGCCCTAGGCTAAGGCAGGAATATCAACTCAAGGCCAACCTGGGCTGACTAGTAAGAGCCTGTCAAGAGACAGAAAGGGCTAGGCAGTGGTGGCGCATGCCTTTAATCCCAGTACATGGGAGGCAGAGGCAGGTAGATTTCTGAGTTCAAGGCCACTACAGAGTGAGTTCCAGGACAGCCAGGGCAATGCATAGAAACCCTGTCTGGAAAAAAAAAAAAAAGGAGACAGAAAGCTTGGGAGAGATGACTCAGAGAGGTTAGGAGCACTGCACTGCTATTCAGAAGGTCTTGAGTTCAAATCCCAGCAACCACATGGTGGCTCCCAACTATCTATAATGAGATCTGGCGCCACCTTCTGATGTGCAGGCATATATGCAGACAGAACACTGCATACATAATAAATTAATTTTTAAAAGAGAAAAAGAATGGGAGATGCCACCCTCATCCCCATTTGGCAGCCAGCACTGACCACCAGATGGGCGACCGCTCCAGGGTCCAGCCGTAGAGTCTTCCATCTGAAGGATAGAGAAAGCCACTCCCTGTGCACATGCACTATACCTTGTTGAAACCCTGACCCACAGAATATCCAAGTTTGGCTCAGCTAGTTACCCAGTCGTAGGAACTGACCACTTCATTCAGTTCCTCTATCCAGCGTGAGATAGATTATTTTTTTACTTGTTTATCTGTTGTCTGTCTCCACCTTACAGAAGCAGGGATTAGCCCAGCATGGTGGCCCGTGTCTACAATTCCAGTGCCTGGGAGGCTGAGACAGCAGGATTGGCACAAATTCAAGATTACCTCAGCTAGGTAGTGACTTCCAGACTAGCATGGGGGTGGGGAGGGTGGGGGACTTATACCTCCAACCAAGCAAACTAAACAAAATAAAACAAAGGACACTGGTCTATTTTTTTCTAGCCTTAGTATCTAGAAAAGTCCCTAGCATACCATGGGCACTTGGAAAATATTTGTTGAACAAATGAATCCTTGCTAATTAAAGAAAACTGCTCCATACTATAATCCGCACACCTTCTGCTGAGGCATGTGACCTTTTCCTGAAGAAAGTGTTCTCTGGTGTGTTTTGGACTCGCTCCCTGTTAAAAAATATCTCTTGTCAGCCATCTGGAAAATGATAAAGTTGGTTCCATACCTCCCACTATACCCCAGGAAATAGTCCAAACAGATCAAAGATTTAGATGCGATAAAATGAAGCTGTTACAGTCCTAGAAAAAAAATGCATGGCAGAATCCCGACGTCATTTCGGAGTCACAAGGCCTTTCTACCAGTGACTTGACCTTCTGCAGAAGGCAGAGAAGAAAAAGATGGGGTCATCTCACACTACATAAAACTTCTCCTCGGGGGAAACACATTCAGCATAAATGAAAGTCAAAGCTAAATGACAACCCTGGAAGAAAAACAGCAGTTGAAATCACAAAGGGTTGAACTTCCTGGTACACCAAGCTTGCAAGTAAAGAAACACTCAGACAGAAAAATGACCAAGAAATTAGGCGGTACCCGAATGTCAGACCGCTCCCTGAAGCAGTCACATACAAATGGCTCTTGATAAGACTAGACATCCAGCCTTCCTCTCACACACAGTGAGACAAATGTCAAATCTAATGACACTGAAAAACTATTTATTTCTCTCCTATCAGATGGGCAGAGAGCCAAAACCACAGCAATACAATGTTGGCTCAGTGGCAAGGACATGTACACTCGAAGTACAAATTGGCACCATCTCCTTCTAGGGTAATTGAGTCTTATCCACCAACTTTACAACACCCAACAACTTACAAGACTTCATGGTGTGTGTGTGTGTGTGTGTGTGTGTGGTTTTTTTTGTTTTTTTGTTTTTTTTTTTTGTTTGTTTTTTTACAAGATCTGTACAATTCTTAGGTCAGCAGAGAGGCTAAGGGTGTAGCATAATGATAGTTTTTGCCTATCTTATGAAAGGGCCTGGGTTCTATTCCCAGAACAGGAAATAACGGAGGAAGAAGAGGAGAAGAAGGAGGAGGAGGAGGAGGAAGTAGCTATGCAGAAAAACAGACCAATAACCAGTGGGAAGATGGGCATTTAGGCATTACACAGAAAAGGGAACTACAAATTGCCCTTAACAAGTGAAACTGTTAGCACTGACAATTGCATTTCTGGGAATTTATCCCGAAGACAGGATTGCATTTGTGTGAAATGACACATACATAAAGTTACTCACTGTAGCACTCTCTATAGGAGCAAAACATTGGAAGCTACATAAGTGTCTATTACCGGAAGACTGATAACCCGAAATACAATGCATCCACACAACACAACACTAGACAGGATTTTAAAATTTTATTATAGCCATTGACTCATTCATGTGTGTGTGTGTGTGTGTGTGTGTGCACGAGCCACGCCATGCCTGTGGAGGGGTCAGAGAACAACTTGTGGGAGCCAGTTCTCTTTTACCACATGGCTTCCTGGAACTGAGTTCAGCTAGCCAGATTTGGTAAAAAGTGATTCATGGCTTAGGCCATCTTGCTGGCTCAGCTCTGTAATGTTAGAAAATAAATTCAGGGGCTGGTGAGATGGCTCAGTGGGTAAGAGCACCCGACTGCTCTTCCGAAGGTCCAGAGTTCAAATCCCAGCAACCACATGGTGGCTCACAACCATCCGCAACGAGATCTGGCGCCCTCTTCTGGAGTGTCTGAAGACAGCTACAGTGTACTTACATATAATAAATAAATCTTAAAAAAAAAAAAAAAAAAAACTTTAAAAAAAAAACTTTAAAAAAAAAAAAAGAAAATAAATTCAGGTGGTTCGGCAGCTAAGAATGTGTACTGCTCTTGCATAGGACCCAAGGCTGATCTCAGCATACATGTAAAATGGCTCACCCCTATTACTCCACTCCAGGGGATCCAAGGCTCTCTTCTGGTCTCTTCAGGCACCTGCACACACACACACATGTGACTCTCACACACACACAAAGTATTTTAAAAGAATACATACATTAATATTTACCAAAAAAACCATAAAAGTTACACACACACAAAAAAAATCAATAATACTTGCATCCTACTGGCGTTCCCTCTGTCATGTGAAATAAAATCCTCTAATCTTGTGAGGAAGAAACTAACAGCATTGGCTAACTATGGAGGAGAGCCTGGGCAGATGAGACACCAATTTTGAGGCACCATATTTCTCTACATATATTATTATAAATATTTGTAAAACTTCTTGGAATGCCACAGAACTTGCAATAACTAGCATACTAAAAGTAGGTTCTTCCTCAAAATGCATGCATTCTGAGGAGGGTCAAAGCCTGTGAACTTCAGCCTTTTTTTTTTTTTTTTTTTTAAATAACCTCTGAGATCCATCAGTCTGGTCCTGTTCCCCCACCCTGGAGACCTGAGTGAATCAGCCCCTATGTGCTCTATGCATTGGTTACAAGAGCTCACAGCTGCTGTTACTGAAAATGCCCAGAAGTCATGCCTTGCGTGTCAGTCACATGTGATAAGTGGCCCCTGGCTCCAGGAAGCACTTCTAAGTGCTACTCACACTACAGACAAATAAGTAAGTCGGGGAGCTGGGAAGATAGTCCAGTGAGTTAAATGTCAATGTTGAACAAGCCTGAGGACCTGAGTTCAAATCCAGCTTCCATGTAACATGCTAGGTATGGTGATAAGAAGTGAAAATCTGATCACTGGGGACACAAAGCCAGGTGGATCACCAGAGTTTACTGGCTAGCCAGCAGCTAGCCCAACTGGAGAGCCACAAGTCCCAATGAAAGAATTTATCTTTAAAAATAAGACACTTGAAGAACAACGCCTGAGGTTTACCCCAGGCCTAGACATACATACCTCCAAAATACTCAACTCTGATTTTTAAACACATTTTCTGAAATAATGTATTTCCTTAAGATGTATTTGTTTAATGTATGTGAGTACACTGTCACTCTTTTCAGACACACCAGAAGAGGGCATCAGATCCCATTATAGATGGTTGTGAGCCAACACGTGGTTGTTGGGAGTTGAACTCAGGTCCTTGGAAGGTCAGTGTTCTGAGACACTGAGCCATCTCCAGTCCTAACTTATTTATCTTTATTTTATGTGCATTGTATTTTGCCTGCATATGTCTGTGTGAGGGTGTTGGATCCCCTGGAGCATCCTTGTATAGAGTTGCCTGAAATTTTTTTTTAAATTTGAGCCGGGTGGTGGTGATGGCACTGGCCTGTATTCCTAATGCTAGGGAGGCAGAGACAGAAGGATCTTCATGAGTTCAAGGCCAGCCTAGTCTGCTCAGATGCTCAATGATAGAGGACAGTGACCGGTGGTTCATGCATGGCTGTAAACCTAGCTGCTTGGGAGACCCGGGCAGAAGGATTACAAATTCATGAGCACATAGCAAGATCCCATCTCAATGTCTAAGAATCCAGAAAAGATGGAGAGAAAGATAAGACAATGCCATTTCTTGAGCACTGTATCTGCCCATCTTGAAACTGGAACTTTTTAAACATGTGTGTATGGGGGAGGGTGTGTAGGTGCCACAGCATACAGTACTTATGGATGTTCAAGGACAGCTTGGAGGAGTCAGCTCTCTACTGTGTGGGTCCTTGAGGGTAAATTTTGGTGTCTGGCTCGGCAACAAGCACTTTGTACCTCTTGAACCATCTCAGAGGTCCAGAGCTTTCAGCTTTTCAGCCCTGATTCCAACAGGGATGTTTCTTGGTCATGAAGGTAGTATGAAAACCATTGCTAATGCCATTCAAAGCTGGGTTTCTGCCATCTGCAACCATACAAACTGTTTAATAAAAACTAGACTAAGGAGAGCGTTACCTTCATCACAGTTCCTATGTGATACCAGAGGCAGCCAGCTACACACTTCCAGGCAGGGCAGCTCAGTTTTATCTCCACCAGCTGTGTAACTGGGGGAAAGCAAGACTTGTGACAAGAGCTACAAACATATACATGCATGTCAGCAGTTTGTCTTCTAGAGTCAGAGTAGAGCCCTTAATGATGGCTGTACCCCATGAATCCTAAGTTCAGCCCTTCCTCCACTGCTGCCACGGCCAGATAGCTCTGAGGTTGTATTCCACTCATCTGGTGCTTCAGGAGAGGTGGGACAGACACCTGTGGGATCTGCAGATGGCCAGGATCTGAGCATCCTCAGGCACAGGAGGGGTGATGCTGGCCAAAGGCACTCTGACTCTTACGCCTCTCTCTGTGGGGTCGCAGTGGAATCTGAAACCTCTTCTCCACTTTGAAGGAGGAATGCGGAAAAGAGGTGTTTTGACCAGACTTGAAAGTCTCTGCACCAACTCACAGAGACAGAGCTGCTGCCCCCTAGGGTGTTTTACAGGTGTTCCAAAAGACACCTGCACAGTAAGGGGTGCCCAGGTTCCTGCCTGGCAGATAGATCTCCCCCAGAATCAAAACCATGGTTGGAAGAGAAACGGTAACACATCTCAAGTGTCCAGCCCGTGGCGTAAGGCCTGGTAAGTAAGGAGAGTAAGGAGAAAAGGGAAGAAGGCAGAACTGAGAGAAGAAGAAATGAAGAGAGGGGGCTAGAAGGGGAAAGATGGAGATACAGAGAGGAAACAAGACAATGGCCAGCCATTCAAAATTTCCCCTAGACCAAGGACTCCCTGCAATAAGACAGACAGGCCCAGGCAGTGAAAGGCAAGGACAAGCCCACCTCTTCCCAGTCAATTTAGACAGCAGCTCACAGACCTTGTGCCAAGACTTTCTTGGCTAAGGGGCTTCCCAAGGGAGGGTCTAGGCCCTTCCTTCTGCCCAGCAGTCATGGAAGTACCACAGAAACCACCTTCTCACCCACTCAACCTGTAACCTCCCCCTTTCTCCTGTTGTGTACAAAGGTAGACTTGATTGTTAATCTCTCCCACATCTAGGAGTGGAGCTCCACAGTGAGGTGAGAGGGCGCTATCGCTCAAGGTCGTTGCATTCCCAGCCCAGTGCTTCCCCCCCCCCCACCCCCCAGGAAACCGTCAGTTGCCCAGCCTCCCAGCATAGCTGCCTCAGCAGATGAACGTCATGCCTGGGCTAGCTTCTTTTGCTTCAAGGTTTGTCATTGGCTTCACCTAGAGGAAGCAGGGCCCTTCATCCAGCAAGTCCTAGCTCATGAAGCCAAAAGCCACAGGAACCCCAGGGTCACCGAGAGCAATGAGGTCTCAGGACTGTGCCCCAAGGCGTATCTCACCTCAGGCCTCTGGTACTGGGTTTAGCTCACCCACAGACCATTTGCTCTAACCACCTGGTAAGATTTGCCTTCTCAAATCCTGTCTACCAAGACAGAACCATCAACCTCCCTCCAAGTAGCTGAATCCAGTGTCACACCACACAAGCCCTCAACAGGAAAGCCAGAACTAACACTATTTTGGGGGGGTGGGCTGGAGAGCTGGTTTGGCTCAGTGGTTGGGGGGGAACTGATTGCTCTTCCAAAGGACGGGGGTTCAAATCCCAATACCCGCATGGCAGCTCAGGACTGTCTGTAACTCCAAGATCTGATAGTCTCACATAGACATACATGCAGGCAAAACACCAACACACATGAAATAAAGGGAAATAGGGGCTGGCGAGATGGCTCAGTGGGTAAGAGCACTGACTGCTCTTCCAAAGGTCCGGATTTCAAATCCCAGCAACCACACGGTGGCTCACAACCACCCCTAATGAGATCTGACACCCTCTTCTGGTGCATCTGAAGTCAGCTATAGTGTACTTATGTATAATAATAAATAAATCTTTAAAAAAGAAATAAAGGGAAATAAAAATTTTAAAAAAGAGAAGTTTCACACGAACATTTCATTTATTAAAATAATTTCTGTAAACTCTTTCAGAAGAATATACATTTTCCTTGCATGGAAAGCATTTCAAGGCACCGTAAGATGACAGTCTCTTTAAGAACACCTCTCTCTCTATTCACATGTGAAAATTCTACTAGGAAAAAAAAACCACACGTAACAGACAGAAGACAGACAGACAGACACACACACACACAGAAACCCGTATGTGACCTCAGCCACCAAGAAACAATTCACAGGGCCTGTTGTGGCACAATGACTGACAACTTTGGGGGTGCTTCTTACTGTTGCTGTCCCCAAAGAAGAGAGAGGTGGACTGAATATGAAAAGATCCAGGGGAGCAGAGGGGTACGCCTCAGACCAAAAGTCCGAGTAAAAGTGGCGCCGGCGGCGTCTCTCCTCTGCTTTTTCTCGCTCGCTCTTCACTTTTTTTCCTCCTCTTCACTCAGGGTGGAATTCTCCTGCTGTGGGGACGTCAGCTTGTTCTGCATAAGGGCCGCCAACTTTTTGGAAGTCTTTTTGAGAAATGTGCTCCCTGGATGGTCACTGTTTACATGCAGATACAGGTCCTCCTGGGTGGGGCCCGTGTAGCCGCAATCCTCACACACGTAGAGTTTGTCGCGACGCTGCTTGTAGGCGTACTGCTGCTGTACCCCATGGATCTTCTTCAGGTGGGACTCCAAGGAACACCGCTGGGTGAAGGCCTTGTTACACACCTCACATTTGTAGGGGCGGATGCCTGCAAGGACAAGGGGCAGAAGGTCACCAGCTGGTCAGAGCCACGCCCAAGCTTCCCTCCAGACCAAGCCATAAAAGTCTCCCTTGGCTAAGAACTTTGCTGATGTGGGGAGAGTGGGGCCAGAACCATGCACCAGAGTTCAGGCAGCGAGCTGAAAAACCTAACACACGTGGGCGCCAGTGAGCCAGAACCCACCACTTGGCTCTGAGAGAGCTTAACTTGCTTTCATCTAACTTAATGGTCTCGTCTTTTATCAGCCAGGTCAACTGTTTTCGATTTATGTACTGTCAGTTTCCCGGGAATCAGACTCTGAGACAAAGATCCTAGAATAAGTTTTTTGGAGGGGCCGTCTTAGGGAAGCAAGGGTTAGGGAACAAAGGACAGAAACAGGGAAGGGAGGAAGGCAGAGAGCAGGGAATACTACCCCAGCCTTTGTGCTGGACATCGTGGGAGGCAGCCCAGAGCTTACATTGTGCTAAGCACTGCAGAGACGAGATGAAATGAAGGACCAGCGAAAAGGGCTTGCTTTATATGCTGAAGACCAGAATTTTCTATGCTCAGTCCTCAGAACTTATATTTACAAAGCCGGGCAAGAACATGGTGGCTGCCAGGTCCCAAAACACTCCACTGGATTAATGTTAAAACTGTGACTTTTACAAGTCTTAATACAACAATAGCATCGATGAAGGGAAAGAAATCTGAAACATTTCCCATTTGCTCAGAACTGTGTGCTTGTAACCATGTTAAGTAATTCATTTACGGTAACACATGCCTTTAATCCCAGCACTCAAAGGCAGAGAGGCAAACAGATCTCTGTGATTTTAAGGCCAGCCTGGGCTACACCATGAAACCATGTCTCCAGTTTCTGGGAATCAATGGCAGGCAGACCCCTGGCACTCACTGGCCAAGTGAGAGACTCTTTCTCAGAAAAAGGTGCTGTGGGAGATAGGGGGCACAATGAGGCAACTCAGTGGCTCCACTAAAGGAGTTAGCCATCACAGCTGACCATCTGAGTGTGGACACCTGAACTCACATGGTGGAAGAACATAAAAAATTGGTTCCCATTGGTCCTCTGACCTCCAAACTCACACATGGCATGCATAGGCAGACATCAACACACATACCTTATGTGCGCTAAATAAATGTTGAGTGGGAGCATACTGGGGTCTGGGGGAAGAGGCACAAGGTGTTGTCAAGAGGACACTTGGCATCATTGGCCTACTCCTTCCTACCACATGTGTACGATCACACATGCGCGCACGCGCACACACACACACACAGATGACTAGCTGTGTCATTTTGTTTTTTAAATGAAACATTGCAGGCAGTGGTATTCTGTAATCCCAGTTAAGAGTGTGAGAGCAGCCTGGGCTACCCGGTACAGGGAGAGTCCATCAGAAGGGACCAAGTTCAGAAGCCCATGTCTGCTGTCCCAGCACTTGAGGGAGGTGGAGGCAGAAAGAGGAGGGAGGCCAAGGCCAACCCGAGTCATGTGACTACATAGGAGGTAATTTAACTAAGTTGGTCAGCTGCCCAGCTCTCCTGTGCCTGCACCACCAAGGCAAGCTTTCCAGCACTGTCCCCAGCCAGCTTGCCCACTGCCAAAGCTGGCAGGGGTAGGGCCAGCTCTTCCTCTCTCATGCCCTTGGGGCAGCTCACCTTTGCCTTTACCTCAGGGCCATCTCTACTGTGCGGCCACACAAGGCATAGGGCCTGAGGGGTGAGGAAGGGGGAAGGCATTTCTCCCTCGACCACCCCAAGGCAAACGAGGAGGAGACTCGCCTGCACTCCTTTCTTCAGGCCCCTCTCTCTCTCTCTCTCTCTCTCTCTCTCTCTCTCTCTCTCTTAAAGATTTATTTATTTTATGTATATGAGCACACACTGTAGCTGTACAGATAGTTGTGAACCTTCATCTGGTTGTTGGGAATTGAATTTAGGTCAAGCCTGCTCGCTCCAGCCCAAAGATTTATTTATTATTATAAATAAGTACACTGTAGCTGTCTTCAGTCACACTAAAAGAGGGTGTCAGATCTCATTATGGGTGGTTGTGAGCCACCATGTGGTTTCTGGGATTTGAACTCAGGACCTTCAGAAGAGCAGTCAGCGCTCTTACCTGCTGAGCCATCTCTCCAGCCCCCACTTCCTCCACTCTAATGGTCCACTTTCTACTTAAAACAAAAACAAACAAACAAACAAACAAAACCCAGGTTCTACATGAGAGACACAAACAATATGTCTGAGTCACTTATCTTACTTCAAATGAAGTGACATAATTCATTTTTTATGGCTGTATGATACTCCATGGCATATATACATATCCGAGAAATGAACACTTCTGACTCTTGACATAGAGCTTCCTATTTATTCCTGGGGTGACCCAGAGACCAGCAGGACCCCATTCAGCCTTCCCTGCAGTATTTAATGCATACTCTGCACATATCTTCTATGGGCAGAGCACCCAGCAAGGTCTAAGAAGGTTAGGAAATTTCAGGGGCCAGCATTATCACCTGGCCAGTAAAGAAAGGGGCTGACCAAGAGGTTTTTTCATTAAAAAGATATAGTATAGGCGCCGAGTCTGGTTTTGAGGATGGGTACTTCATGATATAGACACAGAAGGAGACAGACCATAAAAGCTCTAGTTATAACATTTCTACCTTATAAACCTGTTCCCTGCCCCAGTGTCCCTGCTCCCTCTTCTGACTATAATCTCACTCCTGGCAGACAGATATTTTGTCAAAAAAGCTCCTTCCTGGGCTTGAATGAATAAAATCCGGTCTCCACACCTTCAAGGGAATAGAGATAGACCCGTGTAAAGAGGATCTAAGTCCCACCCACAACACCGAGGCCACGCCCATCATCTCCCTCTCTAACAAAACCCAATCTTTTCCTAGTCAAAAGAACAGGTTGGTTGGGAACCAAAAGCCCCATCTGCTACCAGACATAAATTAACCTACTGACACCTACCTGGGTTCCAAAGTCCAAGGCCACTGGGAAGCAGAGCACTGCACATCTGCCACTCATTAACGGAGTCTGTGGTCAATCTGTTAACTCTCAGTACAGCTCAATCGCCTCACCCACGAAATGCAGATAGTTCTCACACCCAGGAGGGCTGCTCTGAGGATTAACTGAGCTATCAGAGGCACAAGAGCTGGCAAACACTAAGTCTCAGGACGTTAGGATCTCGGTGTTTAGAATCCAGCTCAACACAACGGAAGCAGGGTCCCCTGCCTGCCCTATCCCTATTTGTCTTCCACCTACACTTTTTGTTATGAATTCTGTATTTCACAACAAAAAAGGATTTTTAAAAAATGGTCCCTAGGCCGGGCGTGGTGGCGCACGCCTTTAATCCCAGCACTCGGGAGGCAGAGGCAGGCGGATTTCTGAGTTCGAGGCCAGCCTGGTCTACAGAGTGAGTTCCAGGACAGCCAGGGCTACATAGAGAAACCCTGTCTCAAAAAACAAACAAACAAACAAACAAACAAACAAACAAACAAACAAACAAAAAATGGTCCCTAGGAGGCTGGCAGAGCCATCCCTCACTGCCTGCTCTTTTGAATTTTCTATCCTACACCTTTATTACCTAGTTCATTCATATATACATACATTCATATATACATGTGTATACAGATTATATACATACACACACATATATGTTCTTCTGGGGTGTTGTCAACAAAGACTTTTGAGTTTTTCATTCTTTGTGTGTGTTTGTTTATTCCTAACACTAAGCTGAATTTCAAATCCCACATCTCCAGGTAAAGTCCCCACTTCTGGAACTGTCTGATTGCTTTCCTTCCTCTGGGTCAAATGTTCCTTTCCTGATTTTGAGCTAACTGTGAACTCCAACAAGAAGCTCGGACACAGGCCTCCTGGTGGGAGAAGACACTGAGGGCTGCCTCTAGGAAGGCAAAGAGGCAATGCCTGTGAAACCCAGAGTGCTCCTGCCCTTTGGCCTAGTAAGTTCACCTGTGGAAGGTTACATCAGAGATAGACTTGCATGGGTGGGCAAAGGATATGCAAGAAAATTCATGGTGGTCAGAATTAAAACAGAAAACAACCTGAAAATGGAAGCAAGGACTTCTGGGAACTAGGAAAGGACTGTGCATCTGTGATGGGATTTGTCATGGACAATGAGGAAAAGGAGTGAGGTTCCACAATGCAGACACCAAGCAAGCCAAGGTCTCCTTCCCAGGAGAGCAGCCATGTGCCTTCGAAGCTTCCAAGACAAAAAACAAACAAAGAATAAATGGCAAATCACTTTCAGAAGCTAACTGGGGCTGGAAAAGAAACTTGGGTGTTTTGTTTTTTAAATCTCATTTTCCACCATCCCCCCCACCCCCCGCACCATGTAAATATATTATTATCTTTTTAGGTAAAAACAAATATGTAAGTTAAAATCTAAATGAAACCACGGATGAGGTGACACCACAGGTGAGCTGGGCTGTGGGGGAGTGGATTCCAGGTTCTTCGGCTAGCAGCCCTGCCTTAAACTTCTGATCTGCATTTTTCCCAATCCAGGCAATCTTTCTCCTTAGGCCCCAAACAAAGACACCATTGTCCTCTCTGCTTTAGTCAGGCTGGGGTTTGTTTGTCTTCTGGTCTCTCTCAATATAGCCCCTGATGGAAGATAAGGTAAGAAAGCCCCCTGTCCTGTGGGCAGCCCCTCCCTAGCCCTCACCTCAAATTGGAATTCCTCCGGTTCTCTCTATGGAACGCAGCCCACAGGAAAGGCAGGGGCCTTCTTTACTTCAACCAGAGGCATAGATTGTGTCTTTTTTTTTTTTTTTTAAATGTCTTCCTGTAGCTCAGGCTGGCCTCAACTGTGTAGCTGAGCCTAACCTTGAATATCCTTCCTCCACTTCCCAATTGATGGAACTACAGGAGAGGGCCTCTATACTGGTTGTATATGGTATTAGAGATTAAATTAATACATTTGCACTTCTTAGGCAAGCCACTCACCAACTGAGCTACACCCCCAGGCCCTATGGGTGGGTCAACCCCACCTGGTTTTCCCCATGGGTTCTTGGGATCAAATGTGGGGTCCTTAGGCTCAAACCACAGGGACTTCCTATTTGAGTCAGCTTTTTCTTTTCTTTTTTTGAAATTTCATTTGTTTGTTTATTTAGTTATTTCATTTTTATGAGTACACTGTAGCTGTCTTCAGACACACCAGAAGAGGGCATCAGATCTCATTACAGATGGTTGTAATCCACCATGTGGTTGCTGGGAATTGAACTCAGGGACTCTGGAAGAGCAGCCAGTGCTTTTAATCTCTGAGCCATCTCCCAGCCCTCATTTTTATTTTTTTTTAAAGATGTTTATATTTTTAGTCAGGCAGCAGGTGGTAATTTCAGTACCTGGGAGTTTGGGGCTAGCCTAGCCTATCTATTAAGCTCTAGGTCAGCCAGAGTTACATGGTGAGACAGTGTCTCAAAAACAAACAAAAAACCTCACACACACACACACACACACACAAAAACCCATTTATTTTTATACATGTATGTATGTACACCATGTGAGTGTGGTGCCTGCAGAAGTCAGAAGGTGTCATCAAATCCCCTACAGGAGTTACATTGATGGTACCATACCACGTGGGTGTAAATGAACCCAGGTCCTCTGCCAGAAAAACCAAGTGCTCTGACCTTGAACTTTAGTAATCCTCCTGCCTCAGCCTCTGTGTGCTGGAATTAATGGCATGAGCCACCACACCCTCAGAGCTGTGAGTCATCTTTCCAGGCCTAACCAACCTCTTGGCCTGATCAGCCATTATGGTAGATTGCTATCGGTTTTTTTTATGTCATCCAAAATCTTCCACAGCAGATGCATTCATTTTACCAAATAGGAAAACAAAAAATTCTTTTGATGAATACTGTACCTCAACAACGAGGTTGGCACCTTTGAGGCATCAAAATGTGCAATTGTGCACGCCCACCAACTCCTGGGTGATGCCGGTGGTCCTCAAACCATACTGAGTAGTGTGGGCGTGGACACTCAGTGTGGAGTCTAGCATGTATCAGTATTTTTTTTTGGTTAGTTTTTCGAGACAGGGTTTCTCTGTATAGCCCTGGCTGTCCTGGAACTCACTTTGTAGACCAGGCTGTCCTCGAACTCAGAAATCCGCCTGCCTCTGCCTCCCCCAAGTGCTGGGATTAAAGGCGTGTGCCACCACGCCCGGCTAGTATTTTTTTAAAAAAAGATTTATTTATTATTATATCTAAGTACACTGTGGCTCTCTTCAGGTGCACCAGAAGAGGGCGTCAAATCTCATTAGGAATGGTTGTAAGCCACCATGTGGTTGTTGGGATTTGAACTCAGGACCTTCGGAAGAGCAGTTGGTGCTCTTAACCACTGAGCCATCTCTCCAGCCCAGTATTTTTTTTTTTTTTAAATTTCTCTACTGCACGCACTCCCCCTCCCTTCTCCATATGTTCCAGCCACCCGCTGCCACACCCCTTAGATCTAGCACAGGCCTTGGGCTGGTCAGTATTTTTCACTCAAACACACAGATCTCTCTCCCCCAAAATAAATTATTTCGGCCAACAGGCAGCCACTCTTAGGCAGTAACCCTAGCTGGCCCAAGTAAAAAAAAGCCCAAATCCAAAAGAATGTTCTGTAAGCACAGATCCACATTGCTTTTCTCGGGCTGTGAACTGAACATACATGTTTTGGGTTTTTTTTTTTTTTTTTTTTTTTTTGATGTTGGGTCCTCTCTCTGCTTCGATGTGGGTGAGTCTGGCCCTTGTGATCCTGTCCCTGACACTGGGACATCTGTGAAGTGTATGGAAGGTAGTGTTGGCTCCGCCCCAGACCCACTTCTTGGGCTAATGCACAGCCCCAGTGCACCTATAGGCTGGCAGCTACCAGCTCCTAGGCACCCCCTTCTCCTGGGATTGGGCACTAGCCGTTACCTTTCCCAATGACAGGGAGTGAAAACTATCTTCAACTATGTCAGATTGAAATGGGTATAGAAAGGTCCCCCACAAACTGTGGACAGGAGAGATTGAAGGTTAACACTAAACCCCAGCTGCCCTCACTGCTTGACAAGTTCCTCTCAGAAACCTTCTTTCGTTAAATCGTCCTAACGAGGAACTGCTCCCAGTTTGCGGGGGCCCAAGACTATTTAGAACAAAAACTGCTTTCGTTGATGTTATTAATGATGGCTTGTTGGGTTTTGTGTATTTGTGGTGGGAAGGGGTGTTTGTTGCTTGTCTAGAAATCACTGTTTAAGCTGGGCAGTGGTGGCGCAGACCTTTAGCCTCAGCACTTGGGGGAGGCAGAGGCAGGCAGATTTCTGAGTTCAAGGCCAGCCTGGTCTACAGAGTGAGTTCCAGGACAGCCAGGGCTACACAGAGAAACCCTGTCTTGAAAAACCAAAATAAATAAATAAATAAAAAATAAAAAGAAATCATTGTTTAGCCCAGGCTGTCCTGGAACTCACAACCCTTCAGGCTTCTCCTCCCTAGAGATCACAGGCATGTACCACCATGACCAGCTATAGATACATTTAAAAAATGCTATGGGGCTTTTCCTCCACACCTCTTGGTTTATTTAAATATTTAATGAGCTACCATCTGAATCATACCCTTGCCCCCTAGCCCGGACTGCACCCTTGCCTGGATGGACACACACAAACACACACACACACACACACACACACACACACACACTCCACAGAGAGACAGAAACAGGGATAGGGACAAAGAATCCTGTGGTTACTTTTTTTCTTGGTGAAGTCATACCCAGAAAAGGAGTCCTAATCTTTTCTTTCATCTGTTTGGATATTAATGTAAGCCATATTCAGGCTCTGGTTTCCCTGAATCTTTTTCAAGAATTTTTCTGTGAATTTTGAGTCTCTAATTAGATGCCCTCTGCAGTTGCCGGGATGTTAAGAGATCCCGTTGGTGGTGTGGGTGAGAGGCAAAATTAGCCTGATTGTCCATCCATCCATCCATCCAACACTGCTAACCCTTCTCTAATGGTGGTCCCTAGGATTCTTGCCAGATTTAAAAAATGCTAAGTAAGTAAGGCTTGGTCTTTTTGGACTCTATGCAAACACATCCCTCACCCAGCTGTCTCCTGTATCTGTGCTGAGTGTCTGCATCTTTGTTTCGACCTAAATACAACACTTAGAATAATCAGCAGCCAAACCCTATGTTCACAGCTCGACCAAAGGCAAAGACCAAGTTCCCATTAAAGTCTAGGATGGTCGTTTGGAGCCTGTGAGGTTGGGTCTCATGAACAAACACATCCAAGACCTCCCAAAAATTTTCATGTCTTTACCAGGAGACAATCATAGGCCTGACCTCCTCCCTCCAGTCCCTAGCTCCATGGCCTGCGCAGGTCAGTGACTCTACATGTTTGTCACCAGATAAGATAAATGTAGCCCCCAGCTTTTCCTTATGAAAAGTAATCTTTGGAGGCTAGCACAGGAGTCTGGGTGTGGACGGGCTCAAGCCATTCCCACAGTTCATATTGTTTATTACTTTGAAAGCAAAAGTCATCATTAAAACTCTAAAAATGTCTAGGTATTAATTTCAACTATGACAGTGCTGTCCAATAGAAATTAAGGGGCAAACTACCTGAAAATTTAGAAATTTCCAGAAGGAGCCAGGTACAGTGGCAATGTACCTACAATTCCAGCACTCAAGAGACTAAAGCAGAAGGTAGAGTTCAAGGCCAGACGAGATTACAGAAGACCCCGTCTCAAAACATAAGTAAACAAAGAAATAGAAACAGATGAGATTCTTTGAAGCAGGGTCTCACGGAATCTCCCTGGATGGCTTAGGACTCCATATGTAGACCAGGTTGTCTAGAACTCACTGAGATCTTCCTGGTCTGCACTCTGAGTGCTGGGACTTAAAAGAGATTATCTAAAATGATACAGTTTAAACTTTATTTAAACATTACCAGTTCAACGTGGAATCTACATTAAAATTTGAGATTTTTTTTTCATTAAGTCTTCAAAATCTAGTCTTAAACCACATCTCACTGCTGCTAGTCCCAAAGCAGCAGCCACATGGTGCCTCTCAGACACTAGAACTGCTGGTTCAAGGCTGGCCAGGGCTACTCTGTGAGTTCAAGGCCAGTCTAAGCAAGATAGTGAGACCACTTTCAGAATATACAGGTTAATGTTAAAACACCTGGCTCAGTATGTTCAAGGCTCTGGATTCAATTTCCTGTATTAATTATTTACTTGATTAATTAATCTTTAGAGACAAAAAAAAAACTTGTGGTCAGATTCAAAGCAAATACAGATCTGATTTATATCATCAAGTTTAAAAACACTTATATTTATTAGACGTCAGGATAGTGACTTCCCTTGGAGGGAAAGCAGGTTAAGAGAAAGAAGGTAATGATCTCTAAGGCTAGAAATATTGATTTTTTTTTTTTTTTTTTTTTTGGTTTTTCGAGACAGGGTTTCTCTGTATAGCCCTGGCTGTCCTGGAACTCACTCTGTAGACCAGGCTGGCCTCGAACTCAGAAATCCGCCTGCCTCTGCCTCCCGAGTGCTGGGATTAAAGGCGTGCGCCACCACGCCCGGCCTGATTTTTTTTTACTTGGTTTTAGTTGCAGGCCTCTAGGTCTAGGCATTTCACGGTATATAAATTCACCAAAGTTCAGTTTGGTAAAAAATACTTTTTGCTTGTTTTTGTTTTGTATTTTTTAAAGATTTATTTATTATTATATGTAAGTTCACTGTAGCTGCCTTAAGACACAGCATAAGAAGAGGGCATCAGGCCGGGCGTGGTGGCGCACGCCTTTAATCCCAGCACTCGGGAGGCAGAGGCAGGCAGATTTCTGAGTTTGAGGCCAGCCTGGTCTACAGAGTGAGTTCCAGGACAGTCAGGGCTATACAGAGAAACCCTGTCTCGAAAAACCAAAAAAAAAAAAAAAAAAAAAAACAAACAAAAGAAGAGGGCATCATATCTCATTATGGATGGTTGTGAGCCATCAGGTGGTTGCTGGGATTTGAAATCAGGACCTTTGGAAGAGCAGTCAGAGCTCTTAACCGCTGAGCCATCTCTACAGCCCCCCTCCTTTTTTTTTTTTTTTTTTCGAGACAGGGTTTCTCTGTATAATCCAGGCTGGCCTCGAACTCAGAAATCTGCCTGCCTCTGCCTCCCAAGTGTTGGGATTAAAGGTGTGCACCACCACCACCCGGCCTTGTTTGTTTGTTTAGGGAAAGGTATAGTAGGCACATAGCAGGTGTAGTAGGCACATGCCTTTAATCTCAGCCCTTGAGGGGCAGAGGCAGGTGGATCTCTGCGCTCAAGGCCAGTTTGGTGAGTTCTAGTTACAGATAAACAAAGAAATCTAATCTCAGCCCTCATGCTCCCCGTCCCACCCCCGCCACCCCATCCCCCAAAAAGAAAGGAATTTGTAGAGCAGTCCACTCTGTAATGTGGAGGACACTCTTGCCAGGCCCTCACTCTTGCTCACGCCACCACTCTTAAGGAAAATAAAGAGCAGTGGTGGCACATGCCTTTAATCCCAGCACTCGGGAGGCAGAGGCAGGCAGATTTCTGAGTTCGAGGCCAGCCTGGTCTACAAAGTGAGTTCCAGGACAGCCAGAGCTATGCAGAGAAACCCTGTCTCAAAAAAGGAAGGAAGGAAGGAAGGGCATCATAAGAACTAGGAAAGAAAATGGAACCCACCGGACCTGGGAAGGTTCCCAGGGGAGGCTGAAAGGGCTGAAGGCTCAGTCTAGAAAGAGATGTGGGGACTTCCCCTTCCACAACCATACATTCTCAAAGAATTGGAGGGATGGGGCCTATGCCCACAGCTCGAGGCTGCTGAGAGGGTGGGTGGTAGTCAGGGCAGGATTTAATAGTTTAGGCTAAGTCCCTGGAGATCTGATGACGTGACCCACACATTTAAAGGCCTCATGTGAAATGGAGAGAGACATCTGTATCCATTCTACCAGGAGCTGCAGAACTCAGAGCAGGGAAGTGGCATCCTTACAATTCTCCTCCAGGGCTTACTGGACCAAAGGTGGGGATGGGACCTCAGATGCAGAAGCCTAGAGGCCAGATGTGCCTAAGATAAACTAATGAAGCCTGTGACCAATCAGGAGGTTTGAGACTAAGGCAAAAGGTCATCTCCCACCACAGACTCTCTGGAACACACACTCTCAGATCCATACTGCCTAAGTTGGAAAATGGGCCCAGCATAGCTCAGTGGCAAGGCCTCAGATTCTATCCCCGGCATTTAACAAAAAAAGAGAAAGAAGAAAAGTTGGGAAGCCAAAGAAAAGGCCTAAAGGAGGACGCATGCTCCAGCAGGAAGCTGTTCTGCTGTTTCAGGAGAATCATGAGTCCTGAGTCGGGCTTACCGTACAGTGGCGCACACCCACAATCCCTGCCCTTGGGAGGCAAAGGAGAAAGGATTAGAGAGTTCAAGACCAGCCTGTACCTTTTCTTAAGAAAGCAAAGCAAAACCAAACTAATGACGTTAAGAGTCAGAAAAGAGGCACAAAATATTTGAAGCCAGCCTTAAACATCCCACTCTGCAGCCAGACTAAGGGGGCGCCTTACAGTAGAGAGTACAGTGTGTTAGCCTCACTTGAACCTGTATACCATACCTGTCCTACAGGAGTAAATTCAGACATTGGAGAGGTGGCCTGCACGCCCCCGGTGACAAGGCTAGTAGGTGGCAGAGTCAGGGATAGCCCCAAATGCCTCATCCTGTGTCCCTTCCAGAAATATCATCCTGCTCCACACTCCTAACTTGCTTTGGGGTGGGGAGGGATGACCACACAGGAACAGAAATTGAGCAAAGCACACCTGCAGCCTTACCAGTGTGTGTGCGTACGTGCCTCTTCAGGTCGAAGGTGTCATTGAAGCCCTTGCCGCAGAAGGTGCACAGGTGCCTCTTTACCTGGTTGTGGCACTTAAGGTGACGGTTGAGCATGCGCTGCAGGCGGAAGCTCTTGCCACAAAGGTCACAGTTGTGAATCACAGAGTTGTCGCATGTGCCGGTGGTAAACTGGGAGCAGAGAGAGAAAGAGAGCACGTGAGATCACAGGGGGCTCACTTGGAAATCTGGACATCTTTTCTTGCTAGATTGAGCCTGGCTGTGGCTTCTGCTCCCTCTTAAGGTGCACGTAGGCTCAGCTTGGGGAAGGTGTGACAGCACTGGTACAGGGAAATGTTTCTGCAAAGCATTCTTCCTGTCTCCCTCCAGCAGACGTCTGACTCCTGTCTCTGCACAGACTTACAGCAGCCTTTTGACAAGACATGGGCACGGGACCACCACCTGACTGATGAAAAAGACAGTCCTTTAAGGGAGAGAAGAGGTTCCCAGTGGTTAGAGTCCCAGCAGCCACATGGGCTATGAGGAGGAAGCAAACACTGAGATGGAGGAACAGAAGGAAGGGGTCTGGGTCCTGCTGTCAATAGTTCCCAAAGACAGACACAGTCAGCCCTTTCTTCTGCGCCTCTCGAGTACGGTTCCAGGCACCAAGATATAGAAATGGCGCTGCAGAGATGGCTCAGTGAATGAAAGCACTTGCTGCCAACCTTGATGACAAAGACTGATGACCTTAATTTCATTCTGGACACCAACTCCCACACACTGTCACACACCACCAAAAACCCACACACAACAGATAAACATAATTCAAACTTGAAGAAAGGAGTAGGGGAGGATGGAGAGGATTTCTCTCCCCCTGAACCTAGGCAGGCTCATGACTAATGGAGAGCAGAAATGACGTGGTAATTCTGGGATATGGGTCACCTGGTCTCTTCACTGCCTCCCTTCCAAGCTAGGCATGTGGAAAGCCAGAGCACCTTGCAGGGGCTCCAAGGTGCTAGTTATGAATAAAGCCTCACTTGACCTTCCAGTCTAACCCAGGGTCACTATCATTTACAGAGTTAGTCTCAGATAACATCATTCAGGTGAAACCTGCCTAGCTGGGCCACACCCCAGGGCCAGACATCCCAACCATGTACAAAATTGGGAAAACGTCACTTTGGGAAAATGACTTGGCCAGGGTTCCAGAGCTTTATTACCAGTGAGATCACAACTGAACTCCAGTCTCCCGACTGTCCCCCAGTCCCAATTCAGGGCTCTCTCGGCCTCATTTGCTGTTCCCATGGACAAACACTGAATTGGTATCTGTATGATGTGAAATACCAGATCTGATGTGCTCAAAGGCCACCGGGTCAGACCCTGTGTATTAGTGGTTCTCGGCCTTCCTAAAGCTGCAACCCTTTAATGCAGTTCCTGTGTTGTGATGACCCCCAACCATAAAATCACTTTTTGTTGCTACTTCATAACTGTGATATTGCCACTGTTACAAATAGTACTGGAAATGTCTAATATCTAGCAGACTTCTGTGTAAGAGTCATTGGAGATAAAAAGCTGAGAACTGCTGCTGTAGATGGTTCAATGGCTCTGCCAGAACTGTCTGTAAGAAGCCCAAAGACTGGAGAAGCAGCTCAGCATCAGGGCTCTCATGTGGGCATGCAGGCCCTGTGCTCCATCCCAGCACCTTCATAAATAAATATAAACAAGTAAATAAATAAATATGTGTCACTAGTGGAGGGGAAGGCCGCCAGAGGAAAAAGACACGAGGCTAGGCAGTAGTCCTTAGCGTCTGTATGGTCACCCTTTGGCACACATAGGATTGGCAGCAGGATCCTCTGCAGATACCACCATGCTGTGGGTGCTCAGGCCCCATCCGATACAGATCCCCCATGGTTCTGGGCGCAGTTACCCATATCATCCCATCCACATCTACGTGACCTACACAAGATGTCTAGAATACCTTGTACCAACGTAAACTCTATGTGTCTACTTGTAGGCTGTACTATTTAGGGAATAAGGACAAGGGACAAGAAAAAGATCTGTACATGTTTAGCACAGACACAATGTTCTTTTCGAATGGATTAGATCCACGGGGTGTGGCAGCCACGGGTATAGAGGCTGCCAGTATGTCATCCCACTTCATTCCGAGAGCGGGTCACATTTTATGCTCTGAGGAGCTGGTGTGGACTCCTCCATTCGAGGCCTTGTGAACCATCGGCATGTCTACTCATACTGCTGCCTCCCATCCCTCCACACCCAAGGGCTGTACACAGTCAGCATGCTGGGCGGCTGGGAGCAAACAGGAGGACGTCAGGACAGTGTTTCCCAGGCTGCTTCCCGTAATTTAGTCTGACTGGCTCCTAGCTTGATTTGTCTGAATTAGCACTGAACTGACCGCTTGGCCCTTTGGTCAAAGTGCAGCCATAATTGCTGGGATGTGGAACACCAAGGGAGAGGGCTGCAGGGGAGCCAAGCCCCTCAGCCTTCAGGGGGTGTTGGGAAATAATGTCTTGTCCAGTGTGAGTTGCCAGGGCTTGGGAAAGCAGTCACTGGGGTGGAGAGAAGGGCAGTGTCTACCTTGGGGACCCAGTGGGTGGGACCTAAGGGCAAGAGAGAGCTCTGGAAGACAGGAGGAAAGACTAAATGAGACCAGTGAGTTTCAGAAAGACAAGATTACGGAGGACAAAGGACAAAGTATAAGGAACCAACAACCAAGACAGAGAGAGACAACTAAAGTTTTGAAGCCGCTGAGTCGCGGCTACAAAGAGAGGGCTGGAAAGACGGCAGAGCAATGAAGAGCATTGGTTGCTCTCCTAGAGGAAATGCCCAGCATCCACGTGGACATCCACAACTGTCTGGAACTCCAGGCCCAGGAGACCCAATGCCTTCTTCTGACCATCTTGAGCACCAGGCACACATGGTATATCTATATACATGTAGCCAAACAGTCACATACATAAAATAAATGTTTCTTTTAAACAGACAGAGACCATTGGCAATGAATCACAGCCAATAACTCGTTTCTGCTGGACTGTATCACTTCTCAGAAGGGAAAGGTATTTGGTTTATAGGTGTACTTCTTGTGTGGTGCTTTAAAATTTGATCTATAATAGCAATAGACTGGATACTATCATAATGTCTACTAATATGGGTTTCAAAAAAATGACTGGGGGACAATGCAATCCTGCAAGAGGCAAAGGGGAAAAGGCAGGGACAACTGGCTGCAACCTCCATAGAAAGACAGCAAGAGCTAGCCAGACATTCCATAGAAATAGAAAATATTTTTTTACCTACTAAATTTGGGGTTACTCATACTGAAGAAATAGAATAACTAAACCACGCCAGGCAGTAGTGGCGCACGCCTTTAGTCCCAGCACTTGGGAGGCAGGGGCAGGCGGATTTCTGGGTTCAAGGCCAGTCTGGTCTACAGAGTGAGTTCCAGGACAGCCTGGGCTATACAGAGAAACCCTGTCTCGAAAAACAACAACAACAACAACAAACTAAACCAGTAACAATGGGCTGTTGTGATGGCTCAGCAGTCAAGAGGTCACACTGTTTTTGCAGAGCCCCTGAGTTCAGTTCCTGTGACAGATGGCTCATAACCACCTCTA
Organism: Mus caroli; assembly: GCF_978045245.1. NCBI lineage: Eukaryota > Metazoa > Chordata > Mammalia > Rodentia > Muridae > Mus > Mus caroli. The sequence continues at coordinate 35,642,073 of NW_028227257.1, read as the reverse complement.
ACTCCAGCTCCAGGGTATCTGACACTGTCTTCTGGTCTAAGGGCACGTGAACTCATGTGCATACTACCCTCAAATACACACAATTGAAAGTAAAGGGCTGGAGAGATGGCTCAGTCATTAAAAACACTGGCTGCTTTTCCAGAGAACCCAGGTTAAATTCCCAGCACTTACAAAGTAGCTCACAACTGTGTGTAACTCCAATTTCAAGGGATCAAAGGCCCTCTTCTTGCCTATACAGGTACCAGGCACTCACATGGTATACAGACACTCATGCAGGCAAAACATCCATACACATACACAAAAAATAAATACATCTGAAAAATAAATAGATTTCTAAAAATAAGTAACAAACAGATTCTTTCCAGAATACCAGTATTACTATATTGCTTGCATTTTCCCCTTTGTTACGTTTGAAACTGGAAATGGAACTCAGAGCCTTTGCATATTAAGAACACACAATCTTGCTGAGCATGGTGATGCAGCAGTACTCCTTTAATCCCAGCACTCTGGAGGCAGAGGCAGGTGGATCTCTGTGAGTTTGAAGCCAACATAGTCTACAGACGGAGTTCCCAATTGGCCAAGGCTACACAAAAAAACCTGTTTCAAAAACCCCCAAAATATCTGCAAAACCCACCACCCCCAGTCCATGTTTTTTGGTCCCCTCTCTCAGGATGGGCTGTATACCACAGAAAACACGACTGGTTCCTGGACTTGTTCTCCCTCCCTAGGTTGTATGTCTGCTGGCTGGGCCATCTTTACTATGCTCACACAGGTATGCACCTAACATTCTCTCTCCTCAGTGTTCAAAACCTAGGTATCCAGTCTAATTTCTTTACTTAGTTCTATGGAGGAATATACCAAAGTGACATCATGAACTGAACTTAGACCAAAATTACAGCTGAACCATGTTAATTATAAAATGATTGTGGCTGGCTGGGGAGTAAGTTGAGGTCCTTGCCTTAAAGTATGAAGACTTGAGTTAGATCCTCAGAACTCTTAAAAAAAAATGGCAGATGTTGTGGTATGTGGCTGAATCCCAGAGCTGGGGCAGACAGGATTCCTAGGGTGGGCAGTCAAGCTTATTCAGTGACCTCCAGAGCAGGGAGAGGCCCTGTATCAAAGACGGCACAGGGATTCTGAAGATGACACATGGGGTTGTTTTCCTCTGACCTCTACAGTGTGTGTGAGTGTGTGTGTGTGTGTGAGAGAGAGAGAGACTGAAAATGCTCATACCACCCACACATATATACACAACAAACACATAATCATAGTACACAAAGAAGCAAGAAATGCCAAACAGCTATCTGCACGAGCCTGTGAGCATGACAAGGAGTGCCATTAATATCCTGGAGCATGCATGCCTTTAATACCAGCATTTGGAAGACAGAAGCAGGTGGATCTCTGAGTGCTAGGCCAGCCTGGTCTATACAATGAGTTCTAGGACAGCCAGGGCTATACAGAGAAACCCTGTCTCAAACACAAACAAAAAAACCCCAACAAACCCCAAAATCCCAGATTACAATTTCTCCAGGTGTAAACGCACTAACCGGTACCACACAGTCTCCTCGGTAGTGTGAGAAACTAGGCGCAGAGCCACATTTTCCAGCTTCCTAAATTCAACAAGGGCTTCATTTCCCATAATCTAAGAATGTAAGCAAGTAATTTAACTTCCCTAAGACTTAATTTCATCACCCATAAACTATGAATAATGGTATTTGCCTCTTGGGAGAAAATTGAAGAGAAGAAACCTACTTTTTTTTTTTTTTTTCGGTTTTTCGAGACAGGGTTTCTCTCCACCTGCCTCTACCTCCCAAGTGCTAGGATTAAAGGCGTGCACCACCACGCCCGGATCTACTTATTTTTTGGGTTTTTTTTTTTTTTTTTGGTTTTTCGAGACAGGGTTTCTCTGTGTAGCCTTGGCTGTCCTGGAACTCACTTTGTAGACCACGCTGGCCTCGAACTCAGAAATCCGCCTGCCTCTGCCTCCCGAGTGCTGGGATTAAAGGCGTGCGCCACCACGCCCGGCTTACTTATTTTTAAAAAAAAACAACAAAAGAAAACCATTACGATCTAGAATGCTAAAACTAAAGTAACAAGGGTGGGTGAGAGGGCTCAGGCCAAGGATGCTTTAGGCCAGGCCTGATGATCTCTTCCCTGAAACCCATATGGTGCCTGATGGAAGGAGAAAACCAACTCATGCAAGGTGTTCCAAGACACCGCTCCCCCCACAGCCACAACCACACAAACACACCCACATACACATATACACAAACACACACCCTCACACACAAACACACCCCACACACTTCCACACACACTTTAACCAGAGCAGGAAAATATACACATACAAAGATAATTGGTCAAAATTCCTTGTTCCTTACTTTGCTTTTGAATTTTCATCTCTCTGATGGGAGAGAGAATTCACCTTTAGTGTGACCATAGTCCTTCACCCTCCACCAGCCAGCAGTATCATTCATTTGTTTGTTTGTTTGGTTGGTTGGTTTTTTGAGACAGGGTTTCTCGGTTTAGCCCAGGCTGTCCTTGAACTCAGAAATCTGCCTGCCTCTGCCTCCCAAATGCTGGGATTAAAGAAAGGCGTGTGCTACCACTGCCCGGCTCGGTTTTAAAAAAAAAAAAGATTAGGGCTGGTGAGATGGCTCAGTGGGTAAGAGCACCCGACTGCTCTTCTGAAGGTCCAGAGTTCAAATCCCAGCAACCACATGGTGGCTCGCAACCATCCGTAACAAGATCTGACTCCCTCTTCTGGAGTGTCTGAAGACAGCTACAGTGTACTTACATATAATCAATAAATAAATCTTTAAAAAAAAAAGATTAGTTAAAAAAAACCTTTTTTTAGATTTAATGTTTAGTCTATGAATGGTCTGCCCACATATATGTGTGCGCACCACATGTGTGCCTAACACAGAAAAGGGGACCACATCTGCTGAACTGCAGTCATGGAAAGGTTAGAAGTCACTTTATGGATGCAAGGAACTGAACCTGGGTCCTCAGTAAGAGCAACAAGTGCTCTCAAGCACGGAGCCATCTCTGCACCCCTCCCCCCCACTTGTGTTTGATGCAGACCAGACGTTATTAATGCACCTAACCCCGGGTCCTGTTTCATCCTCCAGGAGGGAGATTTGCACTATGTTGATGTTACCTTCTGGAAATTCTCCCCAGTCTCACCTTAATCTGAAACTAACACTTTGCCAAGGCCTATTAGTGAAGCAGAGAAACCACCACAGAGGCTGGGAAGTGACATCAGCCTGGAAATTAATTCAGAGCAAGATAAAGAGTGGAGGAGTGATTCTCCAAGCTTAGGACTTGGCTTGTCTCTCCTCTCAGTCCTGTTCCCTGGAGGAGCTCAGCTTTCATGTAATAAAATAAGCCAAATTCCAATTAAGTTCTAAAAAGCAAGCCTTAGTGGCCAAAAATTAAAATAAAACAAACCAACCAAGCCCACAACAAACCAATCATTGTCAGAAAGAGCCAGAAGCACTGACGGGGGCAAGGGCCTGAACTGGATCTGACACCAGCATCCCAGGTGCCGGAAGATCATTGCCCATCAAACATCGGAAGGAAAATGCCCCCGGGTAAAGTCCTTTGTGTTCTTGTGATGCTTCCACTAGAGACCAGGCCACTAAATTAATGCTTCTGTATCTGCAGGAGCAACCCAAGTCCACAGTTATGTTCTGCTGGCCATTTGGATAAGATTTCTAGTGTCATGTGAGTCACTTACATCCAACTGCTCAAAACATGCCGAGTACATTCGGCCAACTCCTTTGGGACTCCTGGGCCTAGGTAGCATTGCCTAAGGCTCTTCTGCATGTGACAGAATGAAGCACCTCCTCAAAGGAAGAGATGATTAAGGGATGTTTCATTAGCCCTAAGTGGAGCTGGAGAGATGGCTCTGCAGGTAAGATACTTCCTGTTCTTGGTAAGAAACCCAAGGTTCAGTTCCTAGCACCTACACCGGCCTCTAACTCCAGTTCTAGATGATGCAATGTCCTTTTCTGGTCTTCACAGCCACCACCTGCACACACACAGTGCACATCAACTCAGGCAGGCCTGCACACACACATACTTACATAAAAATAAGTAAATAAATACGCCAGAAGAAAACCGAAACTCACTGGGCGCTGGTGGCTCACGCGGTTAATCAGAACACTCAGAAGGCAGGTGGAGCTCTGTGAGTTCAAGGCCAGCCAGATCTTGGTCTACAGATCAAGTTCCAGGACAGCCAGGGCTACACAGAGAAACACTGCCTCTAAAGCCAAAAGAAAAAGAAAATAACTAACAACATGAAAATGCCTTCATGAAGCCCAGTACCATGCACTATGAATACTTATCAGTTAAGAGAGAGAAAGAGAGAGCATAAATGCCCACAAGATGGCTCAGCTGGTAAAGGTGCCAACTGTCAAACCTGAGGACGTGTGTTCAATCTCAGACTCATATAACAAAGGAACAGAACTGTCCCTAATAATGTGTGCCGTGGCATGCATACACACACACACACACACACACACTTGCACACATACACACACACATGCACACATGCATACACACACATATACACACAAAGAAAAATACAGATCCAAAACAATTTTTTAAAGAAATAGTTAATCAGGATCTCTGAAGGATTTGTTAATCAATAATCTTGATTCATAACCAAGACTTAACCAAGACTTCCTAGTTGTTGGGTTTTCTTCATTTTTGTTTTGTTTTGTTTGTTTGTTTTTCAAGACAGGGTTTCTCTGTAGACCAGGCTGGCCTTGAATTCACAGATATCTATTTGCTGGCCTCCCCTCCCAAGTGCTGGGATTAAAGACGCAAACCACTACACCCAGCTATGCTTTCGCTTTTGAAATAGAGGTGTGTGATTATATGGCCGATGCTTGCTAAACCACTGTCCTCAGCCTCCTGGGATCTGGGATTATGTGTGTGCACAATCACACCAAACAGAAAATGAAGCATTCTTCTTCCTCCCCTAATAAACAAATCCACAAAACCCAAACAGTATGCTTGGGAAAATCTGTCTCTACAGAAATATGCCTGCTCGGGTCTTAGGGTGTGGTTCAATGGGAAAGAACTCGGTTAGCATGAACAAGACCTCAAGGCCACTGCAGGGGGAGGCATGTGAGGAAGACGAGGAGAAGGAAACAAAAGTCTAATCCAATCAGCTGGAGCTAACAGATGACCAGAACAGGTATATCGCTTATTTTGCAATACCAAAATATTTATGCCCCAAGCATCAACAGCTCCAACTATCACAGAAAGGCAACAAGCATGCAGTGCCTCTGTATGGAGGAGCACAACCCTCCCCGTCTCCCATACACTGTGGCATATTTAAGCCAAACCCCAGTAACTGACCAAGCATGCAGGGCAGTGTGATGCCCTATACAGCCTCCTGGGATGGGAAACCGTTACCCCAGATCAGCCAATTCAGCAGCACTAAGGATTTTTAATCCTATGTGACTTATAAAGCTACATGTGACAGGGACCACCCTGTTGGATAGTGAGGACTTAGCCCTAAAATCTATTCGAAGCTAACAGAGACTGAGAAATGTCCAAAGTGACTCACTGAGCAAAATCCAGACTGTTTGGTTCTCTACCAAGCAAATGACCCATTGCTCCAACAATTCACTTGCAAATACGTAAGAAAGAAGGGGGGCGGAGCACAAATTAAAAGCAACTTGAAACTTCCATCACAGTGCTTGGACATTACAGGGACTCGGTTAAACAAACTGGAGGAGAGTACGCATTTACAAGCCATTTAACAATGTGAACACATAATTCAAGTGGGTGTGATTGGGGCACATTTGGAGCCACTTATAATTGAAATACATCCAGCCACTGCTTAATGATGGGTTCATTCGGAGAAAATCCCTGGTAGGCAATGCTACCACTGCATGGACATCACAGAGGATATTTACACAAACTAAGCTGGCTAAGACGTCACCAAGCATTATAATCTTACAGGATCAGAGCTTTCGGTATGGGCAACATGACCGTAGTATATCTGTAAATTGGGAAGGGGGGAAATAGAAGTCAGTAGGGGCCATCCTTACTGGGACTAGGTGCCAGATATCTACTATCTTGTCTTTGAAACTGTTTATAATTAAAATTGAGTGGATAAAAGGGGCACACATTTGACACAGACTGTTACCACCCAGTAGAGCACCATAAGAGGTGGAAAACTTTTTTTAAAAATAGAGACAAGGTCTCACTAGGTAGCCCTGGTGGACTTAGAACTGGATATGTAGTCCAGGCTGCCTTTGAACTCACAAAAATCTGACTGATGCCTCTGCCTCTAGTGCTAGAATTAAAGGTGTGCACCACCACACCTGGCTGCACTTCTGGAGAACTCCCAGGGAAGGGGGAGGTCAAAGGAGCAGAGAGCACATTAGGACGGATGGAGTAAGAATATAAGTTCACCCACGAGTCCCTACATGTACATGGGTCCTGCCAGCCATATTTGTTTTGGGTAAGACTAAAAGACAGAGAGCACCTGCATTTCCAAGGTCTGTCTAGCCCACAGTCAGAGGTCTGCAAATAATGTCCTTGATTGAACCCTAATGTACATATCTTCTCGACACAGCATGTTTTTGTTTTTTTTGTTTTGTTTTTTAAATTACCAAATCCTCATAGTTAAAGAGATCACGTCACAACCTGCCCCAAAGCCTACAATGGGAGGTCAGAGCCATAGAGATGAACTGCATCTTCCCAACCTGGTTCCAAGCTTTCTTCCCCGACCTACTCACCATATCCACACAGCCAGGCAGTCAAACCTCAGGTGCCCCCGCTTCAGGTCAGCACACTGATAAAACCTTCCCTGTGGGGCTGTCAGCCGATTTCCTGTTGGGCAGCTTGTGCCTACACAAGAGTGCTAACAATTTCTCACTCATTCTTCCATTTAACCCACACTATATTTCAGAGTGAGGTTTCGAGGAGCCAGACAACCCAGTTGACTTTTTCCTCCTCAGAAACCTTCCCTCTGTCCAGATGAGAACACTTCTTGGCTTGGCCCTTGGACCCTCTCTCATCTGATCTTTAGGCGTCATCTCCAGCTCTATCCCTGATCCTAACGTGTGCATTTCCTCACTAGAATATAGATTCCTTTCCTTACTCCATCACAAAGCTCAGCCCACATCATCCTAAGACCAGTCCCCCCACCCTCACCCCTGCGTGCCCCATTCCCACAGCTTGCCAGTCCCTAGCAAGAACCCTTCCCCTCTTGGCAATCCTATCTTTTCTGTGCTTCTAGTCTGGTCCTCGTTCACCACCAGAGCAGAGAATAACCACAGTTAGTGAGCACACACCATGCTACTGCCTTTATCCCCATACTGTATCACGGATATCTTCATTTTACAGAGAAGGAAACTGAGGCCCAGCACAATAAAGAACTACTCAAGGTTGCACAGTTCCCAAGAATTTACAAATGCCAGTTCTGAGATACTTTAACCACCACTGCTAGAATGTTCTGGAAAGAACGCTCTAGAGTAGACGTGTCTTTACGTGGCTTTGCACATTAGCAGACACACTGTGTGCTGCTGGATATTTGTTTCCTCTGAGCAGGGCACAGGCTCCAACCTGTCTTGTCTTTGGTCCTACAAGCCCACTGCCCAATGCATGTCTTCAGGTTTTAAAAATAAGTCATTAAAGTAGTACACACAGCTGGGCCACAACTCAGCTATAGAATGACTGTCCAGCGGGGAAGGTAGAATGATCAGTTAGCTCTACGGGGGCAAAATTGTTCCAGGCCATGGACTTCATCCATGCTAGAATGACCTGGAACTCACTCTGTAGACCAGGCTGGCCTCGAATTTAGAAAACAAAACAAACAAACAAAAAAACCCAGCCTGGCAGTGGTGGTCCGCGCCTTTAATCCCAGCACTCGGGAGGCAGAGGCAGGCAGATTTCTGAGTTTGAGGCCAGCCTGGTCCACAAAGTGAGTTCCAGGACAGCCAGGGCTGTACAGAGAAACCCTGTCTCAAAAAACAAAAAAAACAAAAACAAACAAACAAAACCCAGAAAGGAAGGGTAAGGGTAGAAATCTGAATGTCTTCAGGGAATAAAAACTCCCTAGGAAATGGGAAAGTGTGGGGAGCAGGCTGCTTGTAAATGGTCTCCAAATATGCCCAAGCCCCTCCCCCACCACGGAGGCAATTTATCTTGGAAGTGACTAGTCTATTGACTCCCTTAATCCGGAGTTCCAATCCTTATGCCTGCCTGAGGCAGAAAAGCGATCTTCCAAAATGTGGCTTTCTCTCCTTACCAAGTTGAGGCTAGAAGAGGGGCAACCGAACTACCTTCCCTCCAAAAACAACTTTACAATTGTCTTTCTAGCCTGGTGATAAATATGCAAGTGGGGCACTTCGTAGAATTTCCCAAAGGACAAGAGCTATCCGCTTCAGGAAAACTTTTTCCTTCCCACTTAACCCCACCCAGTCCAGAAACTTTCCAAGCTTCACGGTAAACTTCAGCACCCTCTGTGAATCAACACTCCCCTATCTCTCCCCCCATCCCCACCCCACCCAGCTCGCAGCAACGAGTCTTTCCGGTGGTGCTGCAGCCTCAAATCCTAATTCAGAACCAAATGCGCCCGACCCACTCCGAAGCCCAGCCCCGGGGGAAAGAAAAGGAACCGCCGCTTTCTTTACCAACTAACTACCGGCTGGGTTCACCCTTCCCTCCCTGCATGGGTCTGGGGGCATGGGTAGCCGATACCTTGGGGCGCCCTAGAATTATGGCCTACTATAAACAAGGTGACGCTATAACGGGCCAGGCTAAGACCTGGGGCTTATGCATAAAACATGTCGCCTCCCTTCCCCCTCTAGCTGGCTGTGAGTCAGCGGGGCAGGATTCCTTAATCCTGGGGGTAGCGGATACCTTTGAACAGGTGGTCATGGAAGTTCCACCCAACATAGTGCTGATGGCCATCCAGATAAAGTGTTGCCTACAAGTCTATAGCTTTTGAGGGGCACAGACATTCCAATCAACTAGCGTAGGAACGCTTAAAAAAAAATCGCAGGTGAGCCCTTTTATCTTTTACCCACTAATTTAACTCTTGAAGATTTGAGAGAAAAGGCAAATCTAAACTGCTCTGCACAACAAGTTTCCAGTCTAACAGGCTCCACCAGGGCGCTGGGAATAGCGGTGACTGCGAGGTCCACCGTGTCCTAAGACACAGGAGGGAAACAAAACGCAGGAGCTCAATGTGCCAAGGACTATGTCAGAGGCCATTACGTCTAAGATCCTGGGTAGCACTTCTTATATTTTTGGTTGTGAGCCTAGCCTTTAACGGCTGAGCCATCTCTCCAGCCCAAGGGTAGCACTTCTTTACCCGAGATCTCGGGCTGTCTAGGTAATTGTCTGGCTTTGGACACGGGGTGGGCGGCTGAAGCCGGGTATCTGGGCTTTATCTTCAATGGTTCCCAAAGCCACGGGCGGCGTCAGACAGGGCCATCACCCTGGATCTAGATCCGCTTAAGATGCTGGCAGCCCGAGCACGGTGGCGCAGGGGACAGGTCACTAGGAGCCTGGCTGCGGCCCAGGGGCAGGTGCAGAAGTGGCGGGCTAGTCCGCGGCGCCTGGGCTCCCGTGCGCGGGCGGGCGCGGCAGGGAGGGGCGCCGGGGCTCCCGAGCCGGACGCCAGGGCGTGGTGCAGGTGGCGGCGGGGGCAGAGTCGACACCCTACCTTGATTTTTGACCTGGCAACCGGGCGCTGCATCGCTGCCAGATGTCCATCGGTGCCTTGGGCGTCGTGAAGCTCTGGAGTTTCAGGCTCCGGCGCGCGCGGGGACGAGCTGCTCTCGGCCCCTCCGGGCTCCCCGGCGCTGCTGCTGCAGCCACTGCTACTGCCGCCGTCGCTGCGGCAGTCTTCGGGGGGGTCGCGGAGCAGACAGCCCAGGCTCACTGCGGAGGGAGGGGGCCGCACCCCGACACTCAACCACACGCGGCGTCACGCCCGGGCGCCCACGGCAGTTTGACCTGCGGGTGGTGCCGCCGCCCCGCCCCGGACCTGGGCACCTCGCCAAGTGGGCGACGTCCCGAGGGTAGACGAGTCAACCCTAGCCATCCGCCCCTCGAACTAACTTAGGGTGTCGGGAGACGGGTTCTCAGGCCAACCCACGAAGCACCGGGGTCCAAGCGCCGCGGAGAAACCCGCGCGCCAAGTTTCCTCTCGCGCCCGTGGAGGCGGGTGTGCCCTCGTCTTGCCTCGCTCCCAAGGGGTTAGCGGACCTTTACGAGCGGTTTAGAGGACGTAGGGGCCAAGGGAACCCCCAGTGCCTTCCACCCCCTTCCAGGGCCACTTTGGCCCGCGCTGCAACCAACGGTCCTGCCGCCAGGCAATTTAGCCCTGTCTAGGGAGAGAGCACCGGGGGTCCCAGGTTTCCCAACCTAGATCCTGGCTCCCCTCTCCCAAGACCGCTGTGACCCCGACCGAGACGGGGTAGGGGTGGGAACCGCAGCCCTGATCCCGAGCAGGAGGGCCGCAGTCACCCTGCCCCCACCCGGGAGCCCCGCGCCCAGGCCCGGCCCCCGCGCTCCTCACCTGGGATGTAAGTGTCTGCCCTTTTGTCATCCGGGAGCTCATCCCAGCTGCGGACAGAGACTCCCGGGCTCCTCCTCTTCACCAGAAAGACTTTGGGCATGGTGGGATCCTCTCTCCCGACTGCGGCCCCCTCCTCCCGCTGCTCCCCGCTAGTGGCGGCGGTGGCGCCTGGGTCCCCCCGCTCCTGGAGTCCGGAGCCCACCTTCCCGCCTCGCCTGCCCTCTTCCTGCACCCCCCGCCGCGTTGCTCGGTACTCTCCCCCTCACTCCCGGTTACTCGCAGCCTCCGAGCTCGGCGACACCTATGCCTTAAATCGCGCGTGAGACCACGCCGGGGAAAAAGTTTCATAAGGTGGAATAGAAAAGGCACCAGGAAACTTGGGAGTGAGCATGCGCCCTGCAACATAACGGTGTCAACAAGCTCGCTACCTGTCCGACCGGTTCCGGCGGCCGGGGCTGCCTGATCCAGCCCTTCCTTAGGCATGAATGTTTGCAAAAGAATTTAACGTCTGATTCTTCCCCCCTCCTCTTTTTAAAAAAGGAAGAACATTTTTCAAATCAACCCTCTGCTTCATACCCCTATCACATGCACTTTATAGGATAGTCTTTAAAACAAGCCACAGGTTCTCTGCCCCATGCACCTCGACTGGGAGCTGGGGTCTCCCACGAGTTGGCCCCCACCTCCGAAGTTGATTTGTCTCCATCAAGCAAGCCAGATATTAACTCTGAACCTTGTGGGGCTGTTCTAGGCTTTCTGGAATCTCGGTGGTCGGATGGGGGAGGGTCCGCAGTATCCTTGTCAGGTAAAGGGAGGGGGGGGGGGGTTGAGAACTTAAGTCTCCTATCATCCAGAACACCTCTCAATAAAGCCTAAAAAACCCGCATCTTTGGAGCACGTCACTTTAGTGATCTGTGCCACTCAATCTAAGAAAATAGGGCTTGTTCTACCAATGCAGCTTTCACCCCGAAACCTTACAGTCTAGGAGTCCCCTTCACTCAAGACAAAAGCTAATTGCATCTCATGTGAACGCAGATTTAAAGCGAATGTCTTGTCTTCTGCCTTTCCCGTTATTGCCTCCCCTAACAACTGGACCCTCAAATTCGGAGGCAGGAAAATACTCATCCAGGAAGCCCGGGATTGAAAATTGATACAACCTCTCCCCTCCTCCGCCTGCGAAGACCGCAGAAGAGCTTTGAGCTTTTTGTTTTTATTTTTTCCTATTTACCTTCATTCCTGGAGGGAACTTGGGGGGAGGGGTCTGATAAAAGATACTAAGTCTCAAGGGGCGGCCTGCTCGCTTTGGGTACGCTGATGCCCCTACACCACAGCTTTGTTGCTCAACAACCCGCCCAGCTATCGTTATAGGCACCCGGCTTTGAGCAGGCGAGTGCTCACTGCTGGAGGTTGTCTGGGCGCGTCTGGCCAGGGGTGCTCAGGCGTCTGCGGTTCAGAGAAGCGCCAGCCTCACCTGCCTATAACAGGGCTAGAGGCGCTCCCGGCCACAGCGACCCGGGGAATCCACACAGAGGCTGTCCCTGCCTTCTTCCGCCTTGGATGGCCTTTAGGGATACAGCAGCCTGGTAACGGATTTCTGGGCTTGGCTGGCGTATTTTCAGGGCACACAGAGAGGGGGCGCAGCTCTGGCGGGGTTGTGGAAAGGAGAAGGCGCACGCACCATGATTACCGATCCGCCTTCAAGGATTGACCCCATCCCATCGGAGAATCAACTCTGAATTATGGGTTTCCTCCAAGACAAGTTGTCTAAGATCGTAAAGGACTTTGATCCTGGTGAACTGGAGGAGGAAGAGATGTCTATAGCGGCACAAGACAGGAGAAATGAGGCTTCTTGGCTATGGAGTCGATGGCGCAGCTTCTGGGCAACTCTGCAGATGTATTTTTATCTGCCAGCAAACGGGAGACTTGCTAGAAAGAAGGAGCGTGGTGAATGAAAGAGTAAAAATAAAACCACGAAGCCACAGAATTATCCTCCATCTTTTAAGAATCTCCAAAACTTCATTCAAGATTCCTTATTTTATTCCAGAACAAGTCAATTCTATTGATAAAGCCTGCCTATCTGCTTTCCTCCCTTCCTCTCTCCCTCCCTTTTTCCGGATTTCAAATCACTGAACACCTGGGCCATGATTGCTATTTTTAAAGATCACATAGACTTGTGCTCTGTACGCTTAGAAACCTCAAAAGGCTCTGCAAACTTCAGGACCTGGAGAATGAAGAATAATATAATTGCTTTTATTTTATGGTTGGGGGAGGTACACATCTATGATATTTTCTAGATGTTTCTTTTTTACTGGAAGTATTTTTCATACACTATGCCCGGATTGTGGTTCCTCCCGCGACTCCTGCCAGATCCTCAAAGTATTTTTAGGGGAAAAGAATCCTAATCTGTTTTTATTCTCTTATTTTTAAAATTCAGTCTTGATATGTTTATCAATATCATTAGCACACAAAGGACAGGCCTTTGCCTTTCCCGTAGCCTCAAAAGGAGTATGCAAACAAACCTAATTAAAACAAAACAAAAACCTCAGGCTTGAAGTTGCAAGAGGTGAGAAACAGAATATGGCCCACGCTTCCTGAGAGTCTTGTGTGAGATCCTTAGAATGGGTATCCAGCTCGGTTGACTGCTTCCAGGGATGGGATGCTCGCTATCTCGAACAGCTATGCAGACTCTGATTAGATATATCTCCTCGACTGTGTTTCCATCTCAGCTCTCGGTCTGTCCTGAGGGTGACTATTCCTGAGTTCCTCCCTGCCTCTTCTTCCCTTAGTTCAAAATTCCCTTAGTTCAGGGTAGCAGATTTACACATTCTTAGTTAAGGTTTCTTCTCTCCAGAAAATACTGTCAGGTTGGAAATAGACAGGCACAGACCTGCTTATACATAAAAATTCACACAGCCATAGAAAATGGGATAATGTTGGAGGAATAGTCCAATTCGTAACAGACAAGTCAGAAATATGCTTGTACTCTGTGTGTGTGTGTGTCTTGTGTCTGTGTCTCTCTCTGTCTCTACGTGTGTGTCTGTCTCTGTGTATGTGTCTGTGTATGTGTGTCTGTCTGTCTCTCTCTGTGTGTATGTGTGTACTGGAACCAAATTCACCTGCACATGCAGTGGGAGAACAGAGAGGCTAATGCCAGTCTCAGCCCTCCAATATTTTGTCAATTTCTCTACAGGTGCTATAAAAAAGAAGTCAAGCCGGGCGTGGTGGTGCACGCCTTTAATCCCAGTACTCGGGAGGCAGAGGCAGGTGGATCTCTAAATTCAAGGCCAGCCTGGTCTACAAAGTGACCTGGTCTACAAAGTGACACGACAGCCAGGGCTACAGAGAAACCATGTCTCGAAAAACCAAAAAAAAAAAAAAAAAAGGAAGTCAAGCTAGATGAAGGTGCATATCCTTTAACATCTTTAATCCCAGTACTTGGGAGGAAGAGGCAGACAGTCTAGTCTACATAGTGAGTTCCAGGACAGCCAAGTCTGCACTGTGAAACTGTCTAAAGGGAAGGTATAAGGAATATAATGGAAAAAAACATGACTACCATTTATTACAGTCAGTATGGCTAACTGTGTGAGCAGCAAAGGGAATCTGTGAGAGTTTAGCAAGGTAGCCATTGTATAGAAGATGTAAGTATGAGTCATAATATTTTTTACATATATTTATTTTTATTTTATATGCATTGGTATTTTGCTTTCATAGGTGTCTGTGTGACTGTGTCACATCCCCTGCACCTGGAGCTACAGACAACTCTGAGCTGCTGTGTGGGTGCTGGGAATTGAACACAGGTTCCCTGAAAGAACAGCCAGTGCTCTTAACCACTGAGCCATCTCTCTAGCCCTATGCTAGAGAGTAGCTAAATGCTGGCAGCAGTCAGGAAAATAAGTCAATGAAGCAGAGGAGCTTACAGTAGCACCAACAACATGAAGCTCCTTGAAATAAGACCTTTTGGGGCTGGAGAGATGGCTCAGCGGTTAAGAGCACCCGACTGCTCTTCCTGAAGGTCCCGAGTTCAAATCCCAGCAACCACATGGTGGCTCACAACCATCGGTAATGAGATCTGACTCCCTCTTCTGGAGTGTCTGAAGACAGCTACAGTGTACTTACATATAATAAATAAAGCTTAAAAAAAAAAAAAGAAAGAAGACCTTTTAAATGAGCAGGTTTGGGGCTGGAGAGATGACTTAGCGTTTAAGAGCTCTGGCTGTGCTCTTCCAGAGGTCCTGAGTTCAATTCCCAGCAACCACATGGTGGCTCACAACCATTTGTAATGGGATCTAATGCCCTCTTCTGGTGTGTCTGAAGACAGCTACAGGTACTTGTACAAATAATAATGAATAAATAATATTTTAAAGAAGTGAGCAGGTTTGTTTTGGAGAAACTGAGACATTAAAGAAGATACTAATAAGTGGCTAGATGCACCATGTGACTGGGAGACTCCAAGCTAGGAAGCCCAAATACTGTAGATTTCATGAATTTGGAGCACTAGGACACATCTCCAGTGCACCCACCCCTGCAAATGCCCTGACACTGAACTATACTCCAGCTTTTATATATATATATATATATATATATATATATATATATATATATATATGTGTGTGTGTGTGTGTGTGTGTGTGTGTGTGTGTGTGTGTGTGTGTATACATATGTGTGTATGTATATATACATATGTGTGTATGTATATATGTATATGTATGTGTGTATATATACACATGTAGGTATATATGTATCTATGTGTGTGTGTGTATACATATACACACACTTTTTTTTCCTTTTGGTTTTTCAAGATAGGTTTTCTCTGTGTAGTTCTGGCTGTCCTGGGACTCACTCTGTAGACCAGGCTGGCCTCGAACTCAGAAACCCTCCTGCCTTTGCTTCCCAAGTGCTGGGATTAAAGGCATGCATCACCACTGCCCACCTTCATATATAAATTTAATACAATCCTTTAGAGTACTTGGAGACAAAAGGCCTTTTCCTGGTTTGTGACAAACTTGTTTTGCAGTTCTGTGAGAGCCGGGGTGGTGATGTACACCTGAAGTCCCAGCACTCAGGAAACGGAGGCGGGAGGATGGCTCCAAGTCTGAGGTCAGCCTGGGCTATTAGTGAATTTCGGATCAGCCAGGGTTGCATAGAGATGGACCCAATAGACCAGATGTCGGTAGAAGTGTGAAAGGAGAGGAAGAGCCCTCCCAGTGTCTCATCCAGGAATCAACAACGTGTGCAAAGCTATAGTAGAAATCACAATGTGCTTTCTCCATCTGAGCCAGGACTCCCAAGGAACCATTGCTGCTTATATATGAAGGTCTCAGGGTCTCCTCTGAGGCACACTGGGGTCTGGGAAAGGCAGGAAAGTTCTTACCTGCTCTAGGGCAGGCCTTCCCTGCAATCTTTCTCAGTGGTAAACTGCTTCTTCCTGCTCCAAGTCCATGTGCTACCCTCCTACAGAAGATGGACATCTCACCCACTTCTCAGAGCCTTAAGTTAACTTGGCCATAGTGACTGTGTCAGTGGCAGACATGAGACCCCAAAAGAGCCAGCTCTGAAGATGAGCAAGGGATGAGAGCCCTTTCTTCTAGGGTGTGGAGAGTGATCAAGTCTGGGGTAGGCAGCCTCCGGAGAAGGATGCCAAGAGAGGAATGTGAAGCTGGATGCAGGGCCTTTTCCCTAGAACTCTAAAAGCCCAGTGAATTTCAGAAGACAGTGGCTGAGGTTCCATGCGTAGCACTAACACCCTGCCAGTGACATCGGAAGGAATGGTTAGGGGACAATACTAGTCTAAACGAAGGTAGCCCTTAAGAAGGAGGGCCTTTCTTCCTCTTCCTTGCTCTCTCCCACTGTTACAGACTAACATATATATAAATCCTGTCTCCCACAAAAAGGGTATCTTTGTCTCCATTTACAGAAGCTTTGGAAAAAGCATGACCTTACCTGGAACAAAGGTCTTTACAGATATAATTAAGGATTTGAGATTAGATTATCCTCAATTATCAGGGAGGACACTAAATGCCACTATAAATGACCTTATGAGAAAAATAGGCAGACTACACAGATGAAAAGGATGCCTTGTGACCGTGGAGGAGGCAGAGCTTACAGGAGTAATGACATCACCAGTCGAGAAACGCTGGGGGCCACAGGAAGTGCAAAAGGCACTCTGGTTTCAGCTCAGGGATACACACAGTGGACTTTTGGGCCTCCAGCACTATGTAAGAGAGCACTTGTGGGTTTATTTTCATTGTGTATGTTTTCGTGTGTTTGTGTGATGTGGAGGAGGGAGGAGGCAAGGGTGTGCACCAATGCCCATGTAGTGGCCAGAGGAGAGCTTCAGGTGTCCTCTTCCTCTTTGCACTGTTCCTCTGTCTCTCGCTGAACCTGGAGCTTCCATGACAGACAGCAAACCTCAGGGATCCTTCTGTCGTCAGGCCTTCAGTGCGGGGTCTCCAGGCCTTCGGTGCGGGGGGGTTACAGGCGTTCATAGGATCATTCTGGGTTTTTTTTACATGGGTGTTGGGATCTGAACTCCAGTCCTCTCAGTCTTGCACAACAGTCCCTCTTAACTGCCGAGTCATCTCTCTGCTGTATGTTTCTGCTGTTTTGAGCCACCAAGATTGTGGAAGTTCCAGCAGCCGCAGAGAACCAATGCTCCCATAACCCCCTGCTCTTGTCTATCTGTCCTTTCCCGCTTCTCTAATTATGTCCCCATACCCCCCCTTCCCCAAGTCCTATTTACTAACGCTGCAGAAATACGTTAACTTGCTGATTAATGTCCCTTCCATACCTCTTTGTTAAGAAAAGTTTGTTTCCTCTATTTCTTAGTTTCATTTGTTTTTCTTTGAGGTCTGACGCTGAGTGCGGTGAGGCACACCTTTAATCTCAGCACTTGGGAGGCAGAGGCAGGTGGATGGATCTCTGTGAGTTTGAGGCCAGTCTGATCTACATAGTGAGTTCCAGAACAGCCAGAGCTATGTAGAGGAAATCCTGTCAAGAAAAAAAAAAAAAAAAAGTGGAAGTGGGGGCTGAAGATCTTCAGATGCACCAGAAGAGGGCATCAGATCCCATTACAAATGGTTGTGAGCCACCACGTGGGTGCTGGGAATCACACTCAGGACCTCTGGAAGAGTAGTCAGTGCTCTTAACCTCTGAGCCATCTCTCCAGCCCATAAATAATCCTTCAAAAACAAATTTTTTTTTTTTTTTTTTTTTGGTTTTTCGAGACAGGGTTTCTCTGTGTAGTTCTGGCTGTCCTGGAACTCGCTCTGTAGACCAGGCTGGTCTTGAACTCAGAAATCCTCCTGCCTCTGCCTCCCAAGTGCTGGGATTAAAGGCGTGCGCCACCACGTCCAGCTCTTAAAGAAAATTTTATTTAGAGTGTGTGTGTGTGTGTGTGTGTGTGTGTGTGCGCGCGCTTGCGCTTGCGCTTGCGCTTGCAGCTTCCTCCTAGAGGCCAGAAAAGGGTGTCAGATTCCCATCAGTCAGTCCAAGTGATGTAGTTTCATCTTATAAGTCATATATAAAACTCTGCTCAGGTACAGTGTATGGATGTGCTCAGCCACCTTGTAACAATGAGGATGTTAGATGCCAGACCTGGCTAGCAGAGCGCCTGAACCGCCGAGGGCCTGAGCCGCAGGCAGTTACTGCCACTGTCATAAAGGGCTCGGAGGAAAGTGCTTCCTGGTATTCAAGTCAGCACTCTCAACACCTTAATCCTTTCATTTAGTTTTACTTTGTGCATTGGTGTTTTGTCTGAATGTATGTCTGTGTGAGGGTTTCAGATAGTTGTGAGCTGCCATGTGGGTCCTGGGAATTGACCCCAGGTCTTCTGGGAGAGCAGCCAGTGTCTCCACTAACCATTGAGCTATGCCTCCAGCCTTCAACACAGTAATCTTGATGAAGCCTGATTTCTATGATATTAGAGAGAGAGTGCAATGGTTTGTATGTTTAGCCCAGGAGTGGCACTATTTGGAGGGGTAGCCTTGGAGCAGGTGTGTCACTGTGGGCATGGACTTTAAGATCCTCTCCCTAGCTACCTGGATGCTAGTCTCTTCCTATTTACCTTCTGATGAAGATGTAGAACTCTCAGCTCCTGCTGCACCATGCCTGCCTGGACACTGCCATGCTCCTGCCTTCATAATGCACTGAACCTCTGAACCTGTAAGCCAGCCCCAATTAACTGTTGTTTTTATAAGAATTGCCTTGGTTACAGTGTCTGTTCTCAGCAGTAAAACCCTAACTAAGAGAGTTGTATTCTTTCTAGCAAACTTCTAATATCCATTAGTCATCTTATATGTGTAATTTATACAAATATCAAGAAAGTTCAAGATTTCAGTCTTTTCCTTAAAGACACAGGATTTTTTTTTTTTTTTTTTTTTTGGTTTTTCGAGACAGGGTTTCTCTGTATAGCCCTGGCTGTCCTGGAACTCACTCTGTAGACCAGGCTGGCCTCAAACTAAGAAATCCGCCTGCCTCTGCCCCCCGAGTCCTGGGATTAAAGGTGTGTGCCACCACGCCCGGCAAAGACACAGGATTTCATGTTTCATCAGCGTGTAATTCATAAAAGGGAGTTCACCTAGGCATGGAAATTCATCCTCTAATCTTAGTTAGTACTTGGGAGGCTGATGCAAGAGGGTCCCAAGTTCAAGGTCAGCCTAAGTTACGAATAGTGAGATCCTGTCTCCAAAATCCTACAGCTGGGCTAGAGAGATTGCTCAGCATCTAAAAGTACTGACTGCTCTTTCAGGGGACCTGGGTTCAATTCCCAACACCCATAAACATCTATGAGTTCAGTTCTAGGGGATCTCTTCTGGCCTCTGAAGGCACCAGGCACACACATAGTGCCCAGACATACATGCAAACAACAACACACATACACACAAAAATAATAAAATTAACCTTAAAAAAGCTAAAGTCTATGTCTAGGGAGAAGACAAGGTAGTCAGATGCTGGCCTAGCAGGCCTCAAATGATAAGTTTAGGCCTTAAACTCCCAGGATTACCAATTTTTCTTCATGCTCACTATTTGTTTGTTTGTTTGTTTGTTTGTTTTAGACAAGATCACTCTGTAGCCTAGGCTAGCCTCAAGCTCACTGAGATATGACTGTCTTTGCTTCCTGAATGTGCTGAGATTAAAGGTATATGCCGCCACACCAGCCAGATTTTTTAAAAGTATCATTATCATCATCATCATCATTATTTTGTATGTATAAGTGTATATGTTTTTGTTTGTATGTGCACATTTGTTTGGGGTAGTGTGTGTGTGTTGTGTGTGTGTGTGTGTATGTGTGTGTGTGTATGTGTGTGTGTATGTGTGTGTATGTGTGTGTGTGTGTGTGTGTGTATGTGTGTGTGTGTGTGTGTGTGTAAGTTTTACAGAGGATGGCTTTTAAAAGTTGGTTTCTCCTTCCATTATGGGATGTAGGAACTGAGCTCATTCCACGGAGTTTACACAGCAAGCATTTTACCAACGGATCCATGTGGCTTGTGCCAAGCCCCCATCAACACTGATGACTTGCTGTAATACTCAGACCAGTTCAGAGCCTCATTTCTTTTGCTTCATTATCCTGGAAAATGCCTGTCATGTGAGGGCCTGAAGCACCTGTGAGGTGAGTAGGGCCTCCTTCTCAGTCTATACACAGTGCATGCTGCCTGCCTTCCTGAATTCCTCATGTTCCTGTCTGCATGCTGCACACACTTAGACAACTATTTCCCAACTCTTGGAGAGTCTCTGCTGCTGCCTAATTACTAAACACAAAGGTCAACTTTGAGGCAGGCACTGGTATTTGGTGGCTCTACCCTTACTAGAATCTCAGACTTCTTTCTTTCTACTCAGTAGAATAACAAGACTTGGGGTTTTTTCCCACTCACATTTTAAAATTCCCAGCCCAAGGAATGGAGAGATGGCTCAGCAGTTACAAGTGAGTGTTTAGCAGAAGACTGGAGTTTGGTTCCTGGCACCCACATGGTAGCTCAAAACTACCTGGAACTCCAGTTCCAGATCGGACATCGTCTGCTGACCTCCACGGGCTCCTGCACACTCTCAAGCATATATACTCATGCAGGTTCACACATATACATATTAAAAAATCAGAGAGTAAAAAAGAAATCCCAACCAGGAAGGAACATATATCCCCACCCTCTGTTTTAAAGAATTAATTACTCGACACACAGGCACTAGGTATAGGGCCCTTAGATGAGAAGCCAGCTTCAAGAGACAGCACCACACTATATACAGGATAGATAAATGGCACAAAGTTTCCAGGGTCACCAGTCATCTCTGACCCCTGCAGGGATAATAAGAGGTCAGGAAACACAGCTGGGAAGCCAAGCTTGGCCAAAAGTTGGGAGAACCTTAAACATGGAAAGGGATTCCAGACTAGATGTGGTGGCTCCTGTCCACAATCTCTTGTTGAGTGACTTTCTTCAGGGAGACATGAACACATGTCTATTCACCCCAGATAGGGGACCAACTACAAACCAAAGAAATGATCGCACACAAATCTAGTGTAGTGAATCCAGAGTTAAGTGGGGTTATTTACAGGAGCAAGGGTGACTCCAAGGCAGCCTGGTCATCACCGAGAAGACCAGCCTAGAATGTTGTCATGATGCTGAGTACATTGTGGAGGCTTGCAGTGTCTTCCTAACTGTGGTGGTTTGAAAGAAAACACCCCCACCCCTGCACCGTGGGCTCATATATTTAAAGGCTTAGTCCTCAGTGGATGAACTGTCTGAGAAGGGTTAGAAGAATTAGGTGTGGCCTTGTTGGAAGAGGTGTGTCACTGGAGGTAGGCTCTGATATTTCAAAAGCCCACATCAGGCCCAGTGTCTTTCTGCCTGTCTGCTGATCAGTATGTAAAGCTCCCAGTTACTGCTCTGTGTCGTGCCTGTTTGCTTCTTGCCAGAATGATCATAGAATAACCCTCTAAAACTATAAGCAAGCCCCCAATGAAATGCTTTATTTTATAAGAGTTGGCTTGATCATGGTGTCTCTTGTCAGCGATAATAAAACAGTGACTAAGACAACTCCCACAGAGAAGGCTGGATGAAGCCAAGAAGGTCCCTTCTGGGATCTTCATGTAAGAGATGGGCATAAACCAGCAAAGTACATCACATTCGAGATTGTCAACCCTGTTTCTTGCACCTCCAACCACTTAGACTGCCCCCACAACCCAGCTCATCCATAACAACTTTGGCATCATGGAGGGACATATGGCCACACCCCATGCCATCATTGCCACCCAGAAGACCATAAGTAACGCTTCTGAGAAAGATGGTAGGATGGCCATGAGGCTGTCCAGATGATGATACCTGTATGCTCTAGATCTGTCAAGCAATCCCGGAACTGAAGAGGATGTTCACCATGGCCTTCCATGTTCCTGCTCTTACTGTGTTATGAATCAAACCTGCTGCCTGGAGAAAGCTGCCAATCAAATATGATGACATCAACAAGCCCCCGTGTGGTAGAACTGAGAGGTAGGACAGAAAGCGATTCATTTACGATTGTTCCACGGCTACAGGAAAACCTCAGAAAGAGATTGCCTTTCCTTCCCTGTCTTCTGACATGTGAGCTAAGTCAGCAACACCAGTGACAACAGCCTGACCTTGGACCTTTAGACCAGTGAGTAGTTGACGTCTGTGCTTTATAAACCACACACACGTAGGAGAACAAATAGACTAAAACAATACTGTGTTTCATATATCCAGTAATGCCTCTTTAGATGTTTTATCCATAAGATCCCTGGCATGTTGGCTTCAACTCAGATGCCACCATTCCTCTATATCTTTCCTTTTACTCACACACACACACACACACAATTGTATTTTATATATATAATATATATATTTATATTACAGCAAAGGAATTATATATGGTATATATGATATAGCATATATAAATATGACATATCATAGATGGATGAAAAAGATATTATGTACATATTATATATGACATCATTTATATATGATACATATCATATATATCAATATATTACATATATTAATATTTATGATATCTGTGTGTGTGTGTGTGTGTGTGTATCATATATGTGATACACTACCACACCTGGCACACATGACATATGCATCAAATGTATATAATATATGTGATGTATTATATAAAATAATATACAATATTAGTTATATATGATATATAGGATGTATCACATATATTTTATGACATTTATATCATATACCACACATTTATTCACATATATGATATATAATTTCTCTTTTGTAATATAAATTTATTACATATTATATAGAATATATATAATTGTAATATACATACATATTAAAGTAAAAGAAAAATGTAGACGAGAAGATATATATGTGTATATATATACATATATACATATATATGTGTGTGTATATATATAAAATTTCTCTTTTGTAATATAATTATGCCTTCATTTATTTCAAATCAGGGTCTCATTGTGTAGCCATGGATGGCCTGAAATTCACTTTGTAGACAACATTGGCCTTGAACTTATGGCAATCCTCCTGCCTCTGCCCGCTGAGTCCTAGTGTTACAGGTATGTGCCACTATGCCAGTATACCTGGTTTTTCTTTTTTTTTTTTATTAGGTATTTTCCTCAATTACATTTCCAATGCTATCCAAAAAGTCCCCAATACACTCCCCCCCGGTCCCCCCCCCTTGGCCCTGGCATTCCCCTGTACTGGGGCATATAAAGTTGGCAAGTCCAATGGGCCTCTTTTTCCAGTGATGGCCGACTAGGCCATCTTTTGATACAAATGCAGCTAGAGTCAAGAGCTCTGGGGTACTGGTTAGTTCATAATAATGTTCCACCTATGGGGTTGCAGTTCCCTTTAGCTCCTTGGGTACTTTCTCTAGCTCCTCCATTGGGGGCCCTGTGATCCATCCAATAGCTGACTGTGAGCATCCACTTCTGTGTTTGCTAGGCCCCGGCATTGTCTCACAAGAGACAGCTATATCTGGGTCCTTTCAGCAAAATCTTGCTAGTGTATGCAATGGTGTCAGCGTTTGGAAGCTGATTATGGGATGGATCCCTGGATATGGCAGTCTTTAGATGGTCCATCCTTTCTTCACAGCTCCAAACTTTATCTCTGTAACTCTTTCCATGGGTGTTTTGTTCCCAATTCCAAGAAGGGGCACAGCGTCCACACTTTGGTCTTCGTTCTTCTTGAGTTTCATGCGTTTAACAGATTGTATCTTATATCTTGGGTATCCTAAGTTTTTGGGCTAATATCCACTTATCAGTGAGTACATATTGTGTGAGTTCCTTTGTGAATATGTTACCTCACTCAGGATGATGCCCTCCAGATCCATCCATTTGCCTAGGAATTTCATAAATTCATTCCTTTTAATAGCTGAGTAGTACTCCATTGTGTAAATGTACCACATTTTCTGTATCCATTCCTCTGTTGAGGGGCATCTGGGTTCTTTCCAGCTTCTGGCTTTTATAAATAAGGCTGCTATGAACATAGTGGAGCATGTGTCCTTCTTACCGGTTGGACCATCTTCTGGATATATGCCCAGGAGAGGTATTGCTGGATCCTCTGGTAGTATTATGTCCAATTTTCTGAGGAACCGCCAAACTGATTTCCAGAGTGGTTGTACCAGCTTGCAATCCCACCAACAATGAAGGAGTGTTCATCTTTCTCCACATCCTCGCCAGCATCTGCTGTCACCTGAATTTTTGATCTTAGCCATTCTGATTGGTGTGAAGTGGAATCTCAGGGTTGTTTTGAGTTGCATTTCCCTGATGATTAAGGATGTTGAAGCCGGGCGTGGTGGCGCACGCCTTTAATCCCAGCACTCGGGAGGCAGAGGCAGGCGGATTTCTGAGTTCGAGGCCAGCCTGGTCTACAAAGTGAGTTCCAGGACAGCCAGGGCTATACAGAAAAACCCTGTCTCGAAAAAACCAAAAAAAAAAAAAAAAAAAAAAGGATGTTGAACATTTTTTCAGGTGCTTCTCTGCCATTTGGTATTCCTCAGGTGAGAATTCTTTGTTCAGTTCTGAGCCCCATATTTTAACGGGGTTATTTGATTTTCTGGAGTCCACCTTCTTGAGTTCTTTATATATATTGGATATTAGTCCCCTATCTGATTTAGGATAGGGAAAGATCCTTTCCCAATCTGTTGGTGGTCTTTTTGTCTTATTGACGGTGTCTTTTGCCTTGCAGAAGCTTTGCAACTTTATGAGGTCCCATTTATCGATTCTCGATCTTACAGCACAAGCCTTTGCTGTTCTATTCAGGAATTTTTCCCCTGTACCCATATCTTCGAGGCTTTTCCCTACTTTCTCCTCTATAAGTTTCAGTGTCTCTGGTTTTATGTGGAGTTCCTTAATCCACTTAGATTTGACCTTGGTACAAGGAGATAGGAATGGATCAATTCGAATTCTTCTACATGATAACCGCCAGTTGTGCCAGCACCATTTGTTGAAAATGCTGTCTTTTTTCCACTGGATGGTTTTTGCTCCCTTGTCAAAGATCAAGTGACCATAGGTATGTGGGTTGATTTCAGGGTCTTCAATTCTGTTCCATTGGTCTACTTGTCTGTTGTTATACCAGTACCATGCAATTTTTATCACAATTGCTCTGTAGTACAGCTTTAGGTCAGGCATGGTGATTCCACCAGAGGTTCTTTTATCCTTGAGAAGAGTTTTTGCTATCCTAGGTTTTTTTTTTGTTCCAGATGAATTTGCAGATTGCCCTTTCTAATTCGTTGAAGAATTGAATTGGAATTTTGATGGGGATTGCATTGAATCTGTAGATTGCTTTTGGTAAGATAGCCATTTTTACAATGTTGATCCTGCCAATCCATGAGCATGGGAGGTCTTTCCATCTTCTGAGATCTTCTTTAATTTCTTTCTTCAGGGACTTGAAGTTCTTGTCATACAGATCTTTCACTTCCTTAGTTAGAGTCACGCCAAGGTATTTTATATTGTTTGTGACTATTGAGAAGGGTGACCAAGTAGGTTTCATCCCAGGGATGCAAGGATGGTTCAATATATGAAAATCCATCAATGTAATCCATTATATAAACAAACTCAAAGACAAAAACCACATGATCATCTCGTTAGATGCTGAAAAAGCATTTGACAAAATCCAACACCCATTCATGATAAAAGTCTTGGAAAGATCAGGAATTCAAGGCCCATACCTAACCATGATTAAAGCAAAAATACAGCAAACCAGTAGCCAACATCAAAGTAAATGGTGAGAAGCTGGAAGAAATCCCACTAAAATCAGGGACTAGACAAGGCTGCCCACTCTCTCCCTACCTATTCAACATTGTACTTGAAGTCCTAGCCAGAGCAATTAGACAACAAAAGGAGATCAAGGGGATACAAATCGGAAAAGAAGAAGTCAAAATATCGCTTTTTGCAGATGATATGATAGTATACATAAGTGACCCTAAAAATTCTACCAGAGAACTCCTAAGCCTGATAAATAGCTTCGGTGAAGTAGCTGGATATAAAATTAACTCAAGCAAGTCAATGGCCTTTCTGTACACAAAGGATAAACAGGCAGAGACGGAAATTAGGGAAACAATACCTGGTTTTTCTTAAACACTCCTCCAGTTGCATTCCATGCATTGTGTTGTGATATCTTCATTATACACCAATTTTTGTTTCTTTGGGTCAAATGTATATATATGTCTTACTGGGTTTCCAAATATTTTTGTATTTTTCAAGCTCAAATACCTCACCCTCTTTCCTACACATTGATTGGCAAGAATTTCTGCTTTTGATTGTAAGGAGACATCTTATTTTACCTGCATCTTTACACAGATGTTTAAGTTGAAAGTAGACCCTTTCGGGGCTGGAGAGATGGCTCAGCGGTTAAGGGCACTGACAGCTCTTCCAAAGGTTCTGAGTTCAAATCCCAGCAACCACATGGTGGCTTACAACCATCCTTAATGACATCTGACGCCCTTTCCTGGTGTGTCTGAATACAGCTACAGTGTACTTAAATATAAAATAAATAAATAAACAAACAAACAAACAAACAAACAAAAAAAAAAGAAAGTAGACCCTTTCGTGGCTAATTTCCTTTTAGCTCCTTAGAGACATCCCAGTGCACTGAGGGTCCTGTTGATTCTGTTGAGAAGAAGGCTGCAGGTCTTACTCTTGTTTTCCCAGTGTCCTTTTGCCCTTCTGGTTGGTTTTAAAGATCTTATTCTGAAACTTTCTTCCATTGCATAGTCACAGGTAAGGTTAGTCACTCGAGTGTGAACAATGCTAATGAAGCTCATTGCACACACACACACACACACACACACACACACACACACACACACCTATAGGGGAGCTAGTTGGAAAGAGGAAGGCAAGGGAGACAAGAGAGGGAACTAGAAAAATATTCTAGAAATACATCCTATACATGTGTGATGAAACCCGCCACTATGTAAAATCAACTTAAGCTAAGAACATATTGTTTAAGATGTGTCTTTTCAACAGTAAAATGAGAAATATTACATGGAAATATTCCTTTAAATTTATGTAGCCTTGGCTGTCCTGGAACTCGCTCTGTAGACCAGGCTAGCCTCAAACTTGTGGGGATTCACCTGCCTCTGCCTTTCAAAGGTTGGGGCTAAACGCTCGTGCCAACACTGTCAGCTGGAATTCTTTGTCTTGAGGAGCTCCTTAAAGTCTGCCTTTGATGCCTTTCTTCTATTTTAGAAAACCTTCGTCTGCAACCCTATTGTTGGAACAACATGATGTACTAACCAGAACCCTGGAGCTCTTGTCTCTAGCTGCATATGTATCGAAAGATGGCCTAGTCGGCCATCACTGGAAAGAGAGGCCCATTGGACTTGCAAACTTTATATGCCCCAATATAGGGGAATGCCAGGGCCAAAAGAATGGGAATGGGTGGGTAGGGAAGTGGGGGGCGCTATGGGGGACTTTTGGGATAGCATTGGAAATGTAATTGAGGAAAATATGTAATAAAAATATTAAAAATCTAAAAAAAAAAAAAAGAAACAGTCTAAAAAAAAAAAAAGAAAACCTTCGGTCATTATTTCCTCAGTATTCCTTCTGTTTAGTCAATATTCCGTTGCTGGGAAGAGACACCATGGCAAAGGCAACTGTTACAAGAGAGAGCTTACAGGTTCAGAGGTTCAATCTGTTATCATAGTGGCTGGAAGCATGGCAGCATGCAGGCAGGCATGGAAACAGGAGCTAAGGCCTACATCTCAATCTGTACAGAGTGACAGAGTGAAAGCCTAACAGAGGCAAACTTGACACCACCAGGTCTTTCCTCTTACCACCTTCCCTCTCTCTTGCCAAATAAATAGTTACATACCCATAGCTAGTCACCAAGGTCTAGCCCCTTATTCGGCCACTTTGTTATGCCTCACTCATTCCTGAGATTGAAGGTCCAACTATCAAAACACCAAGGTCTCTCAATCAAGCTACACAGTTTTGACTACCATAACTAAAATAGCTAACTAGAACCCACCAACCCATCGTAACTCATTCTAAGCAGACCTCCCCCTTTTCCCTTTTAAAGTCAACAGCTGCAAAGTTATTTGCTGCTGTTTCTGCCTGACTTAGAGTCAGCTGCCCTGTCTTTTTACCTTAATGAATAAAGGTTGATCTCTTTGTGTTTGGAAATTGGTGTTTGGATGTGGTTTGTGCCTAATCTGGGGTCCAGAGGGAAGCCACACAGTACACGGGTCCCTTCAAGGAGAAGGGCTCTGGGCTCCGTATTTGCTATTGAAACCTCAAAGCCTACCTCATTGATACACTGCCTCCCAAGCCCTGGGATTAAAGGTGTGCACCATCATGCCCAGGAGACCTTCTCCTCCTCCAACTCCTCCTCCTCCTCCTCCTCCTTCTTTCTTCTTCTCCTCCTCCTTCCCCTCCCCCTTCCCCTCCCTTCCCCTTCCCCTCCCCCTCCCCTCCCTCCCTCAGCCACAAACTACAAGCCCCTAAGCACATGTGCCGATCCTTCTGGCATGGTCTCTAGGTCATTTTTATTTTTTGTTATTTATTTATTATTATATATAAGTACATTGTAGCTGTCTTCAGACACATCAAAAGAGGGCATCAGATCCCAACCATCAGATCCCAGATGGTTGTGAGCCACCATGTGGTTGCTGGGATTTCAACTCAGGATCTCTGGAAGAGCAGTCAGTGCTCTTAACCACTGAGACATTTCTCCAGCCCGACCTGGAACTTCTGATATCCTCTTTCCTCTATCTTCCCAGTATTGGAATTACAGGTATGCGACATCACACTCAGTTTTATTCAGTACTGAGGACTGAACGCAGGGCTTCCAGAATGTTAGTCAAGCCCTCTGCCAACTGAGCAATGTCTTCAGCCCCTCGTTCTAAATGAATGACAAACATCGTGTATGAAGGGTTGAGGTGATAAGTGTATTTCTCCAGTGTCTCTCTAGTGACCCATTTCAAAGGCATGGCCCTCCAATGCATTTTAAAAGATTTTACCCACCAGGCGGTGGTGGCACACGCCCCTTTAATCCCAGCACTTGGGAGGCGGAGGCAGAGGCAGGCGGATTTCTGAGTTTGAGGCCAGTCTGGTCTACAGAGTGAGTTCCAGGACAGCCAGGGCTACACAGAAAAACCCTGTCTCGAAAAGAACAAAAACAAAAACAAAACAAACAAAAAAAAGATTCTACCCATGGCTCCAGCCACATATGTAGCAGAGGATGGCCTTGTCAGACATCAATGGAAGGAGAGGCCCTTGGTCCTGAAAAGGCCCTCTTCCTGAGAAGGCTTGATGCCTGAGAGTAAGGGAATGCCAGGATAGGGAAGAGGGAGTGGGTGGGTTGGGGAGCAGGGGGAGGGGGGATGAGATAGATGGTTTTTGGAGGAGAAACCAGGAAAGCTGATAACATTTGAAATGTAAATAAAGAAAATATCTAATAAAAAATTTAAAAAATTTTTTAATTCATTTCATGTGTATGTGTGAGTAAATGTCAGTGGGTGTGGTTGCCATAGGAGACCAGAAGAGGGAGCTGGAGTTACAGATGGTTGTGTGCTGCTCAAAGTGGGTGCTGGAGGCTGACCCTGAATCCTTTGCAGGAGCAACGAGTGCCCTTAAACCATCTTTCTAGGCTGACTCTAGGATTTTCAACTGTAAGCCTTGTGTGTTCTTCAAGCCCTGCCCTCTGGCAGGTCTTTCGCTCCCTTTTTTTTTTTTTTTTTTTGTTTTTGTTTTTTGAGACAGGGTTTCTCTGTATAGCCTGGCTGTCCTGGAACTCACTTTGTAGATCAGGATGGCCTCGAACTCAGAAATCCGCCTGCCTCTGCCTCCCAAGTGCTGGGATTAAAGGCATGCGCCACCACCGCCCGGCCTCCCTTTTTTATGTTAATATTCTGGGGTTTTGTTTGTTTCTGTTTAGAGATTGGGACTATCTATGTAGAGGTCTCCCTTGAGGCTAGCCTCAGACTTGTGTCAATCCTCCTACCCCAGCCTCCTAGTTGCTGGGATCACGAGTGTGAGCCTCTAGGGCAGAAGGTATGGTGGTTTTATGCAACTCTGGCTGATTATCTAACAGCTCTGGAGGTCAGAAGTCTAGCAGTTCTCACCTCAGTGTTCCAGTCGGCAAAGCCGAGGTTTTTATGTGGATGCTTTAAGACAGAATCGATATCCTTTCCTGTTTTGAATCTTCAGCTTTGGTTGGCTCCTCTTCAAAGCCACAATAGTCTGTCAGTCTTTCTCATATGTACCACTTTGCCCTCTCCTTCTGCCTCTTCTTCCACTTCAAGGGTTCACCAGGATCCCCTTTCTATTTTACACACACTTGTCTAAAACTCAATGTTAAGAGTGGGCTCTGTGAGATTCTGCAACAGCCAGCTAAATCAGAGTGGACAGCCACCCAGGGCAGATCTGGACTGAGGAACTGGAGTCAGCCACAAACTACAAGCCACTAAACACATGTCCCGATCCTTCTGGCATGGTCTCTAGGTCATTTTTATGACTGTAATTCACTTAAAGGTGAACATGTTTATATTCAAGGTTATTCAAGCTTATATTTGAGAATTTGCCTTAAACGGGTTAAGCAAAAAGCATATTTTTTATTTTTAAATTATTTACTATTTATTTAATGTATATGAGTACACTGTAGCTGTCTTCAGACACACCAGAAGAAGGCATCAATCGGATCCCATTACAAATGGTTGTGAACCACCTCGTGGTTGCTGGGAATTGAACTCGGGACCTCTGGAAGAACAGTTAGTGCTCTTAACCGCTGAGCCATCTCTCCAGCCCCGAAAGTATATTTTTATAAAAAGATTTATTTACTATTATGTGGTATTTTGCCTGCATGTATGTCTGTGTGAGGGTGCTAGGACCCCTGGCACTAGAGTTACAGACAGATACAAATTGCTATGTGGGGGCTGGGAATTGAACCCAGGTCCTCTGGAAGAGCAACCAGCCAGTGCTCTTAATTACTGAGCCATCTCTCCAGCCCCCTTGGAAGCAGACTTAGGGACCTATGATTTTAGGGCTTCCTGACCTTGCTAGATTGGAGAGTGCGGTCCTTCCTTCACAGATGTCTTTATTTTATGGTTGCTGGGAAGAAGGAAAATTAACAAAGGACTTGGGAGAGGTCAGGCCTCCATACCCACTTCAAGGGCTCATCTCTAACCAACCTTTCCAGTAGGTCCTGCCTCCTAAAGGCAACTTGCACCCAAAAGTACAGAGACTGGGGGCACATAGCCCTTTGGAGAACATTGTAGATCCACACTATGGCAGACAGTGAGCACTTAACATATGTGCCAGATCTTTACCTCTACAATCTTCCACTTCCAAAGCCATAGCCCTGGTGTGAGGAAAACTACCCAAGACCTACCCAACACCCCCCAAACATGACTTATGTCATTACAAGCAAACAAGTAAGACCCCAGAAACATTAAGCAGTGTAGAGACACTTACAGAGACACCACAGCTAACAGGGATGCACTGACCTGGTGGGATCACAGAACAGAGGAATAAAACATGGACGTTAGCCATCAACAGCATATTTATACCAGCCCACTGGTTGGGATGGATGTACCATGTTACTGGTTAAGAGCAGGGGAAGTGGGGAACTTGAGATGGCTTAGCTGTTAAGAGAGCTAACATTTCTTGCAGAAGACTGGGCTCAGTACTTAGTTCCCACATGGTGGCTCACATGTCTGTAACTGCAGTTCTAAAGGACTCAGTGTCCTCTTCTGACCTTCACGGGCTCCTGAACTCATGTGGCACCCCTATACTCTGGCACAAACATATACTTATAAAATTAAAACATTAAATAAAAAGAACGGGGACATCGGGCATAGGATGTATGTAAACACTGTAACACTCCTGCATTTTTTTCTGTGAGTCTAAAACTGCATTCTTTTAAAAATATTTATATATTTATGTATTTATGTACCCTGTCTGTATGTAGGTCCAAATGCCAGAAGAGGGCATCAGATCCCATTACAGGTGGTTGTGAGCCACCATGTGGTTGCTGGGAATTGAGCTCAGGACCTCTGGAAGAGCAGCCAGTGGTTTTACCTGCTGAGCCTTCCCTCTATGCCCTCAGACTGTTTACTTTTCAAAAATAAAGATTAAAATGTCTATATTTTCAACTGGGCATAGACCTTTAATCCCAGCACCTGAGAGGCAGAGGCAAAGGCAGCTGAATCTCTATGAGTTTGAGTCCAGCTTGGTCTACACAGTGAGTTCCAAGACAGACAGACGGATCTACACAGTGAAGCCCTGTCTTAAAAACAAAACAAATGAACTTACAAACTACAACGAAATTCTAAATTCTCATTTTAAAAGACAAAGACTCTTGGTCTGTTTCAATGTCACTTATAAGCTCTTCACAAAAAGACACATCTGAAATTAAGTGGAACAAAATTCAAAGGTCATCTTTCTAGTGACCTGTTTAACTAGGCATTTAAAAGATCATCTTTAAAATGCCTTAAGGTGGGCCAGGCATGGGAACACATACCTTCTGCCCTTGCATTCAGGAAGCAGAGGCAGACAGATTTCTGAGAGTTGAAGGCCAACCTGGTCTATATAGAAAATTCCAGGCCAGCCTGTGCTACATAATGAAACCCTGTCTCAAACAAACAAAAGACTCAGAAGAAGACCAGCTGTCGAGTAGCAAGATCCTTCAGGGATCCAATAAGTAAATCAAGTTAGAAAGGCGATAGAAAATTGGTTAGAATAAGATGATGGGAATGAGAAGTTCAATTATCACAGGCCATACACTCTCAGACTAAGTCAATTCATATTTTGTACATCTGTAAATATGAGTTGTGTGGCTTCTTGGCCTTTGGGTAAGAACGAGTGTGGTAAACGTTGATTTGAGTCCCTATTGCAGCCAGCATTGGTGGGGATTTTGGATCAAGTAGCCTTCATCCACTCTACTCCAGGAACCACTTTGATTTTTGTCTCTCTCTCTCTCTCTCTTTTTTTTTTTTTTTTTTTTTTTTAACGTAGGTGAGTACACTGTGGCTATCTTCAGACAACCAGAAGAGGGCATCAATCGGATCCCATTATAGATAGTGTGAGCCACCACTCGGTTGTTGAGACTTGAACTCAGGTCCTCTGGAAGAGCAGTCTGTGCTTTTTTTTAACCACTGAGCCATCTCACCAGCCCTGACTTTTGTCATTCCCTACTCATCTTCCATGATTGTTTCAGCCACTACTCAAAAGTAGAAAACTAATAGGTTTTTAGTAGTTGCCATCAATCAACTAGACCATACCCAGGGAGTACGAGCTTGACAAAGAAGGATGGAGAAATGGATGTCACAAAGGCATCTCCGGTCAGGTTCTTAGTGACAAAGAAGAAAATACTGTGTTGGGGAATGTTCAGTGGAGGAAATGATGTGCGTTTCCTAGGGCCAGTGTCAAAACCGTGTTTCCTTGCCCAGAAGCAATCTCTGTGTCAGTGGTTCTCAACCTTGTAATGCGGGGACCTTTTAACATAGTCTCTCATGTTGTGGTGACTCCCAACCATAAAATTACTTTGTTGCTGCTTCATAACGGCAACTGTGCTACTATTATGAATCATAACGTAAATATCTGACATACAGGCTATCTGATATGTGACCCCTGTGCAAAGGTGATTCAAGGTCCCGACGGGGGTCAAGACCCATAGGTTGAGAACCAGAATTGCTACTCTGCATAATGGTGCAAACGTGAGTCTTGAGCAGCCTCACCTGTAACAGCGGCACTGTAAAAGGGATCCCAGGGAACGTGGGCAGGGCACTGGCAGCATCTGCTACAGAAGATGACTAATTCTTTCCATGATTTATGACAATGATAAAATCTGATTTGCATTTGCACCTACAAGAATGGCTGAAGTGTTACACACGCACGTGGGTCAGAAAACTTCCTAAATGTGGGCGGGGGCCGCTACTGGAATGATCACGTTTTTTTAGCTCATGCACTTTGGAAAACCATTTGACTGAACTCGCTCAAGTTAAATATATGGAGTGCGATGATAAAGCAATTCTACCCTGTGAATTTGTACAGTAAAAATGACTGTTCAAGTCTTCAAAAGACACACCATATCTGGGCCTGGTTCTGTAAGCCTAGAATCCCAGCACGTGGGAGACTGCAACTGGAGAATCATGAGTTCAATGGGAACCAAAGTGGTCAGACCCTATTTCAAAAATCAATGTATATTTTAAAATCTGTTTATTTATGTTTACAACATTTTGCTTTCATGTATGCCTGCATGCCAGAAGAGGGCACCAGATCTCATTATAGATGATTATGAGCCACCATGTGATTGCTGGGAATTGAACTCAGAACAGCTAGAAAAGCAGCTGGTGTTCTTAACCTCTGAGCCATCTCTCCAGCTCCCTCATAATTTAAAGGGATGGCCATATATCTCTATGGTAGAGTGCTTGGCTAGCGTGCTCCCTAGCACTGGAGCACCCACTATCCACCAAAGAGACAGAAGCCAGTATCTACTGGTTACAAGAGATAATTACATGATTCCACAACTATGAAAATTATAATATTTTAATTTATTTATTTAAGAGTTTTAATTGAAACATAATTACATAATTTTCACCCTTCCCTTTTCTCCCTCCAACCTCTCCCATGACTCCCCCCACCATCCTGTCTTAATCCCTCCTCTCAGCAGTTACTAATCGCCTGTAATTTTCTGTCTGGGACATTGATATTTTCCCCTTCATCATTATTAGCATGTCTATTGATGTTATTGCTCTGGTCTTGTTTAGGAAGCCTATGGCTGGGGTATCATCATGGGTGTAGCTTCTCTATCATTTTCAAGAGATACAATCTTATAGACTTCCTGTTCCTTTAGTTCTCACAGCCTGTCTATATCTGTCCCCCATCCCCTTAGGTGCAGGAGTTTTGTTGAAGATGTGTATAAGACAAAAACAAGGTTTTGTTTGTTTGTTTGTTTGTTTGTTTAAAAAGATATTAATAAGGAGCTGGAGAGATGGCTCAGTGCTAAAGAGCTCTTTCAGAGGTTTGAGTTCAATTCCCAGCACTTACATGGTGGCTCATAGCCATCTATAACTGTAGTATCATGGGATCAGATGACCTCTTCTGGTGTTCAGATAGATGTACATGCAAATAAAACATCCTCATACATAAAGTAAATAAGAGTGGGAGGAAGGGAGGGAGGGAGGGAGGGAGGGAGAGAGAGAGGGAGAGAGAGAGAGAGAGAGAGAGAGAGAGAGAGAGAGAGAGAGAGAGAGAGAGAGAGAGAGAGAGAAAGAACAGGTCTTTTGGAAGACCTGAGTTCTGATCCTAGTACCATCACCAGGTGATTCTAGCTTCAGATGCTGTCTTAGTTAGGGTTTTACTGCTGTGAACAGACACCATGACCAAGGCAAGTCTTACAAAGGACATTTAATTGGGGTGGCTTACAGGTACATCAAGGGGGAAGCAGGGCAGCATTTAGGCAGGCATAGGCAGTCATGGTGTAGGAGAAGCTAAGAGTTCCACATCTTCATCTGAAGGCTGCTAGTGGGAGACTGACTTCCAGGCAGCTAAGGTGAGGGTCTTAAGCCCACACCCACAGTGACACACCTACTCCAACAAGGCCACACCTCCAAATAGTGCCAGTGCCGGATCCAAGCATATCGAAACCTTGACAGATGCCTTTGAGGAGAACTTACAACCTCACTTCTTTGAACCAGCATAATCCCTAACTTCATTCGAAAAATTTATCTTTACACCCGCAGGTGAGTGTAGCCCTCACCCCTCATCAAGGAAAGTTCTCTTACAGAGAATCACCACCAATCAAAATGTAGAATTGTGGAGTCCAGTCCCACCTGATACATCTACAACACAACTCCTTGTATCTAAGCTGTAGGGATTATTGCAAAGGAGGAGACAGAAAGTCCATAAGAGCCAGAGGTAAAAGGGGTTTACTGTGACATCGAGTCTCCTAGGAATGTCAGAAACTTCACCCAAGAGGTCAACCAACCTCACTGCCTAAACAGGTGCTGAATTAGGGTGACACTAGCAGCCATGCTAACATGTGTGGCAGGAGAGTCACAAGACCACAATCCTGAACAAAGGAGAAAGATCTATAAGCAACTAAGGAGTGCAAATGGGAGAAATAGTCTTCCCCAGGGAAGAGCACACCAACTGATTATCCAATATCAAATTTTCAGCCCTGAAAACATAATCATTCAAGGTAACATTATACAGACTGAACAGGTTGCACTTATGTATTTAGGAACACACACACACACACACAGAGTCACTGTATCAATAATTAATGAAAATACAGAGTCCCTGAATTTATTTGAAAGAGAGCATGAGAGGTATTTGAGAGGATCTCCAGGGAATAGAGAAGGGAAATGATGTAATCATAACCTCAAAAGTTAAAGAATTATTAAAAAATTATAAAAGTTCTGGAGAGTTGCCTCAGTGATTAAGAGCATGAACTGCTTTTCCAGAGGACATAAGTTCTGTTTCCATGTCTTGTGGCTCCATCTCCAAGGTCTTCAGGGGTATCTGATGCCTTTGGCCTCTGTAAGCGTCTGCACTCATGTGCACATACACACAGACAAATAACTTAGAAAAGACCAAGGGGCTAGAGAGATGGCTCTCTAGTAAAGTGCACTTGTGACTCTTGCAGAGGAACACGGTGGCTTACAACTCTCCCTCACACCAGTTCCAGGGAGATCCAATGAATCTAATGACCTTTTCTGACCTCCGTGGGTGCTAGGCATGCACATGGTACACACACACACACACACACACACACACACACACACACACACACGCCACAAAGACAGACACAAAATAGATAAATCTATATAATAATACATTTTTAGCAGCTATAACTATGAGTGTGGGGCTGGAGAGGTGGCTGAGCAGCTAAGAGCATTTGCTGCTCCTGCTGAGCACCTGAGTTTAGTTTCTAGCACCCACCTGGCAGCTCACAAACTGGATTTGGTTCGCAATGCCCTCATGGTAGCTCGCAAGCATCCGTAATTCCAGTTCCAGAGACTCCATCTTCCTCTTCTAGCCTTCTTGCTCTTCCACCTTTTCTTCTTCTTCCTCCTTTTTTTCCTTCTTCTCGTAAAGAGGGAGGAAATATTTGCATGTGCTTAAATATAACTAAAGCAACTCTGGAAAGAGTTATTGAAAACTAAGACAAGGCCAAGCAGATGTCGAGGTCCCCTGTAGCTGTCAATCATGGCCAGCTAACTTTTCTCTGCTCTTCAACTTCACTGTGGCTGTGGAGCCCTTGGTGCTATCTCTTTCCAGTAAAACCCTTCTGCTCTGAACATTAAGAGAAAGGATTTGGGTACAAGGGTTGCTGCTTTGACAGAATTATTCCAGGATGCATGTGCTAGGGTGGCGGCTTCACATACATGACCACCCATACCATGTGTCACTGGCAGCAAGTCCATCGACGAGGAGAAATTTGAGGCTGCAAATGTCATTCTGAAGCATACAGGTCATGGGATCTTGTGTGTGGCCAATGCTGGACCAAGTCTAAGTGGTTCCTAGTTCTCCCTCTCACTGCCAAGACTGAGAGGTTAGATGGCAGGTATGTGCTGGGAAAGGGCACAGTGGCATGAACGTTCAATGTGGAAGCCGTGGAGCACTATGGGTACAGGAACGGCACAGCCAGCAGGAGGCCTACAGTGCTCACTGTGGACAGCGCTAATGCTTTTGACTTGTGTGTATCTCAACCACTGACCACTCCTGCAGCTCAGGAGAGCACCCTCCGCTCCATCTACATCCCATAAGCTTTGTGGTCTCACAAGAGTCCTCTGTGGTCCAACTTTTCCTCATCCCCCTCCAAGTCTAGCTGGATCGCAGAATTAAGTGTATGATTATGAATAAGGACTAAATAAGAGGGGGCTGGAGAGATGGCTCAGTGGTTAAGAGCACTGGATGCTCCTCCAGAGGTCTTGAATTCAATTCCCAGCAACCACATGGTGGCTCATAGCCATTGGTAATGGGATCTGATGCCCTATTTTGGTATATCTGAAGACAGCTACAGTGTACTCATATACATAAAATAAATCTTTTAAAAAAGTTTAAAGGAAAAAAACCTAACAAAACAAACAAACAAACAAACAAACAACCTCCAAACAAACAAGATAGAAACTATTCAAGGGCCATCAGGAATAACTGGGCAAATAGGAGGAGGGCTTTCCCTGTGTACTCAGAAACCTTGTGAAGTGGGCAATGTTTGTTTTAAAGTGTACTCAAGGATTGGTTTTAATCAGGTGACATATTGAGACAGAAGTGGTCATGACAAGGAAGAAGTTTATTGTGCTCAGAAACAGGTCATAGCACAGGCAGGGTCCCATGGGAAGACGTGGGGTGAGGGGCGTGGGTGGAGGGGGAGCTGGTCAGGAGACAAAGGGATTGAATGCCAACACGAGTCTTACTGTGTTTTCTGTGGGATGGAGCAGGTGAGGCAGGGTCTGAGAGTTTGGCATTGGCCAGGGTGGGAAACTGCAGTGTCCCCAGATCACATAAGGGACCACGGCTTCCTGGGGTGAGCAGGGTGGGGAATAGTGGGGTGGATGTAAAAGGCAGAGGAGATATAGTTTGGGCTTCTGATTGATTCATTTTGCACAGGAATGGCTTGCTATTCCTTTTCTCTTTAGAAACTGGCTAGCTCTGGGAAGGACAGCCTCTGTGGTCGTCAAGACCTCCAGGATGCCAGAGGATCAGGGATTACAGGGAATTTTAAAAGTAAGAAATGGCCAGTGTGGTGGCACACACCTTTATGAGCACTTGGGAGGCAGAAGCAGACAGATCTCTGCAAGTTCGAGGTCAGTGTTGTCTACATAGCAAGTTCTAGGCCAGCTAGGGCTACATAGTGAAACCCTGTCTCAAAAGTTCAAACTAAAAAGAAAGAAGAAAAGAAAACACAAAACAAGATCATTGATACAGCGGTGCAAGTGAAATGATTAGCTATTAATGTAAGAGTGTCATGATCCTGTTGGGATTGTAGTCTGCCCCTTCAGATACACTAGCAGGCTCTTCATGGCCAGGTCTCTGTGTAATATACCCTGTCCAGGGTAGGCCCAGGGTGGATTCTGTTTCATGAAAGCTGACAGTTGTCTCCTTCAAGACATTAATTACTTTGCGGATTTAACTGTCCAGTGTGGTGGTCACTAACACATGGTGAGCTGAGTGAACATTTGAAATGCAGCTAGTTAAGACAGGAGATGCACTAGGAGTGAGAACCACACGGCATTTAGAAATTAATATCCCCCCAAAATGTAACTGTTGCATTAATACATTTTTTTTTATGGTTTTTCGAGACAGGGTTTCTCTGTGTAGCCCTGGCTGTCCTGGAACTCATTTTGTAGACCAGGCTGGCCTCGAACTCAGAAATCCGCCTGCCTCTGCCTCCCGAGTGCTGGGATTAAAGGCATGCGCTACCATAGTGATTATATGTTGAATCAAACAAAACATGATAATTAATCTCATTTTTCTTTCTCCCTCACTCATTTCTCTCTCGCGTCCCTTCTTCCTTTTCCCCCTTCTAGCCTCTCTTCCCGCCTTCCTTCCTCCCATTCTCTTTCCTCCTCTCCTTCTATTGTTTTCTTCCTTTTCTCTTTCCTGTCTTCTTTCTCCAGAGCCTGTGTGGTTTGTAGAAAAAAACTGAGTCATGGTTCCCATCTATCTCGTCAAAAGCATTATTCCAGAGGAGTGCTTCTCCACCCGTGGATCTCCACTCCTTTGGGGGTTGAAAGACCCTTTCACAGGGTCTCCTGAGACCATCAGAAAACACAGATATTTACGTTACGATTCATAAGGGTAGCAAAATCACAGCTGTGAGGTAGCAATGAAAACAATTTTGTGACTGGGGAACCGCACAACACAACAAACTTTTAAAGGGTCGCAGCGTTAGGGAGGTAGAGAAGCTCTGCTCAGAGCTTTGGATGGTAGTCACCCTCATCGTGCTTCGACGTATTCCTCAACTGTGTATAAATTCTCAGGTGGCCATTTACACTTCTTGCCACAAAAATAAACCATGGAACGTTGTAAGGATTCTGAAAAGAATGAACTCACCTTGGCTTCTAAGCTCACTGGGCA
This sequence comes from Mus caroli, assembly GCF_978045245.1. Classification (NCBI taxonomy): domain Eukaryota; kingdom Metazoa; phylum Chordata; class Mammalia; order Rodentia; family Muridae; genus Mus; species Mus caroli. Next base: position 35,602,015 of record NW_028227257.1, on the reverse strand, counting down.
GAAGGAAGAGTGAGTTAAGCATGTGGACTGACCACACGTGCTCACTCTCTGTCATTCCTCCTAAGTTCACATAACCAATAAATAAACAGTTTTAGGACACAGAGAAGTGACAACAAACGTGACATCCGGACAGTTTTGAAGCTAGAAAGTGGGTTGGAAAGCAGGAATGGATTAATCATGAGTCGGAGCCAGGTGACTACGAATGCTGCAAGGGCTGAAGTGTGGTAGTCAACATCCTTGCGGTTAGGCAGGAAGACACGAGCAATCTCCCTCAGCGGCAGGCTGCCTCCAGCTCAATTGCCCTGCTTCCAGTAAGGTTCACCTCTGCATAGCATCCGTGAGTGGAGACCGTGTGGTTCAGATTCCCATTTCTAGGATTAGGCAGAATCTGTGAAAAAGAGATCTTCATGCAGGGTAGGGTGCCCTCAGCTGCCAAGTGTTCTTTCTTTGTGTGCCTATGCATGCAGTATGCCCCACTTTTAACTCCTGTTGGCAGATTATATTTTCCAAAATGGCATATCTGCATGTTATAAAATCTCACCTTACAAACACTTCCTTCAAACTGACATTGACACTTCTCCATTGAGTTGAGTGTCTGTTCACACCTCGTGAACATGTCAGAACTTCATCTTGCTATTACCAAAAGAATACAGGCAAAGCAACGACATGATGTGCAACGTACACATGTGTGCAAGGCACATAGGCCTCATCTCTGCCCTTTCTTCTCTCTTGGGATGTTTGCCCATGGAATCTGGCTGCGATGGGGGTGTAGGATGCATGGTAAGGTCATATGTGAGCATTCTAGTCAGCCCTGAGAAGATTGTAGGCCATCTCAGCATTAACCACCAGATTCTTGGTGAGTGAGCCTTTTGATGAGTCCAGCTCCTCACTGTTTGGCTAAACCTCAGATACTGGGAAACAAAGACTAACCACTATAGTACCCTATATCGATTCCTGTTTACAGGAAATGTGTCAACAAATGATTCTATCTCTTTAAACAGACTAAGTTCTGAGGGGCCGTTTGCTACCCGTCAGAGATAAATAATAAATATACCCTATATCTCTAGCAGTCTCTTGAACCTCTGCTTTATGAGTTTTTCCAGGGTTCTCTTACACAAATCAAAGCTTTTTCTTGTTTTAATACATTGTGTGTGTTGTTGTTGTTGTTGTTGCTGCAGCTGTTTTGCTTTGTTTTGTTGGTGTGAACGTGTGAATAGATTGTTTGCTTGCTTGCCTGCTCCACTGGGATGGAAGCTATTGACTCACACGTGACTCACACGTTCTGTCACTGTGCTGTAGCCCCTGGCCTTCAAGGTTCTTTGCCTCTGCATATAAACTTTGGGATAAGTTTGTCAAAATGTGAAAACTGACTGACTGAGATTTTTATTTCATTATGATAGATATGTGTTTTATTTTTTATGTATTTACATAGATTGAGATGGGAGGAAGTGATGGCTCGACAGTCCTGAGCCCTCTTGCCTATGAACATAGAATAACTCTCCATTCTTCAGCGATGTGATTTCCTTTATCCAATCTATATTTTTATTCATATAGATATTGTCCATATTTTGTTATGTTTGCACCTTAATATTTAGTTTGGGGGATATCAATGTAAATTGAACTTTGATGGCTTGGATTTTGTTTCAGACAGTGTTTTCTTATACAAATCAGGCCATGCAGCCCTCTCTAGCCTGAAATTTGCAGTTATCATACCTCAGTCGGTCTCCTATCTGTTGGAATTAAAAGTGTGCACTGCCATACCCAGGTTAGCATGGTGCTTTCAATTTCAAGATCTATGTTTTAAGAGGAGATTTGCTTTATGTGTTTTGCTGATATGTATGTATATTTACCATGTGCATGCCTCGTGCAAGCTGAGGTCAAAAGAAGGTGGTGGATACCCTGGTATTAGAGTTACAGATGGTCGTGAGCCACCATGTGGTTGCTGGGAACTAAACCTGAGTTCTTCACAGGAGCAGAGAGTTCTCTTAACTTCAGCCCTAAAGTTTAAAACTTACATTCATTCATCCTTTTTTCTTTCCCCCGTGGGTTTGTACACACGTGTGCCACGGGACACATGAGATTAGAAGAAACCATGTAGAAATAGGTCCTCACCTTTCTCCATGTGGGACCCCAGGCTGAGCTCGAGTTGTCAGGCTTGGTGGCTACCACAGTGTTGTGTTGGCCCTCATCTCTACTTAAAACCAGAAACAAGCTGGGCATGGCAGTGCAGACCTTTAATCTGAGCACTGGGAGGCAGGGGCAGGTGGATTCTGGGATCACAGTGATGCCAGAGAGGATGCCACCCAAAAGCTCACTCATCTGTACTCAGATGTTTTCAAAGTATGTGCTGACAAGGGTCCAGAGCCACTGTTCACTGAGTCAAGGGGACCCAGGTTATCTGATTCCCAGGGGACCACTGGTGGCTCCCTTGCTGTGACTGATACTCCCAGATGCCTGACTTTGGTGCACTCATACTGGACACAAATCATTTCAATTAACACACCAAGGAGTAAGAAGTCCCCTCCACCCCTGGATAGTACAGAGGAAGAAACTGAAGCTAAGGCAAACGAAAGATAGTCACCACATCACAGATCAGCTGTGTCAAGTCCAAGGTTTCCTACCCCTTTCTCCCTTGGAGCTTTGCTTGCTCACAAGGGCCAACTTCTGTTTTGTTTTGTTTTTTTGTTTTGCTTTTTGAGACAGGGTTTCTCTGTGTAGCCCTGGCTGGCCTGGAACTCACTCTGTAGACCAGGCTGGCCTCGAACTCAGAAATCCACCTGCCTCTGCCTCCCAAGAGCTGGGATTAAAGGTGTGTGCCACCACACCTGGCAAGGACCAAATTCTGATAAGAAGGTTTGCCTGGAGTGTTACACTGGCTGTGAAGAAAGGCATCAAAGATGTGAAAACAGATCTAGAAGGCAAGTCTCTCTGAAGTCCATTCTAAAGTGGTGAGTATGGGTTGTTCATAGTGCTGGGCTTTGTACAGAAAATGTCTCTAAAGTTTACCATGTCTATTGGCCATATTGATCTTTCCATAACCACTCTTGCCCTCTAATCCCCTTCCTTCCCCAATCTCTTCTTTAGTACCATATGTTTTGTTCAGTGTCGTAATCTCAAGTTCTAACAGTTTTCATAATTTCATCTTTATTTATGGCTAAATATAACTCCATTGTGGGGATGGAGCTGGGGTCCATTTGGCAGTGTGCTTAGACATCATGCATGGTGTCCAAGACTTTGATCCCTGTGAACTGGGGCATAAAATGGGCCTGATGTTGCACACCTAAAGCTGTAATCCCAGCATTAGGGAGGTGGGAGGATCAATGTAAGGTGACTACATAGCAAGTTCCTGGACAGTCTGGGCTATGTAAAGCAACGTCTCAAAATTAAATATAAACCAAAGACACACACACACATAAAACACACACACACACACACACACACAAACTCCATTTTCTTTTCTTTTTTCTTGTTTGTTTTTGCGACAGAGTTTCTCTGTGTAGCCTTGGCTGTTCTCACACTCACTCTGTAGACCATGCTGTCCTTGAACTCAAAGATCCACCTGTCTCTGTCTCCTGAGTTCTGTGATTAAAGGCATAACAGGACCACCACCCAGCTTACCCCATTTAAGAAAAATATATGTATTGATTTCTCACAGTCTAATTCTATAACTTGATGATTATAAACAGCTGCAATAAACATAGCTGTATTTTTGTGTTATGCTGACTTACAGTTCTTTGAATATATACTCGGAAGTCATATAATAGTTCTATTTTTGTAATTTGCAGAAACTCCCTACTGATTTTCACAATGGTTGGACTAACGTACATTGTCCAGGCATTCCCATACCTGCACATCCTTGCTGGCATTTGTTATTGCTTCTCTTTATGATGGCCACTCTGATGGGGGCAAGATAGGACCTCAGAGTAGTTTTAATTTATGTGTCCTTGTTGGCCATGGATGCTGAATATATATATATATATATATAATTTTTTTTTTTGCTTAGTGCTTGGTTGTATTTCATCTTCTGAGAGTCATCTGCTCATCTCATTGGCCTGTTTGCCATCTGGGGGGTCTTCTGTATACAGTGTTCTGAGCGCTATATATTCTAGATGTCCTTAGTGAGCAAAGATTTGCTGTCATTTTGCAGGCTGGCACTACAAGGGTTTTTTGTTGCTGTTGTTTGTTTGCCTTTTAATTTTATGTGGCCCTAGTTTTTGATTCATAATGTTATTCCCTGTATTCCTGGAGCCCCTTTCAGAAATCCTTGCCAATGCCTATAGATCCACCCTCCACATAATATTTTTATTGATTATTTGGGAGTTTCACATAATGCACCCAGATCACAGTCACTTTCATTACCCCAGGCCCATCTCTCACCTTATGATCTCCCCAAAGACAAAAAGGAGAAACTTTAAAAAAACAAAACACCGGGCCGGTGAGATGGCTCAGCAGGTATGAGCACTGACTGTTCTTCCAAAGGTCCTGAGATCAAATCCCAGCAACCATGTGGTGGCTCACAACCATCCGAAATGAGATCTGACACTCTCTTCTGGTGTGTCTTAAGACATCTATAGTGCACTCATATACAATAATAAATAAATCTTTGGGCCAGAGCAAGCAGGGAGTGAGCGAGCAGGGTCGACCAGACCTGAGCAGAGGTCCTAAAATTCAATTCCCAGGCAACCACATGAAGGCTCACAAACATCTGTACAGCTACAGTGTACTCATATACATAAAATAAATAAATCTTAAAAAGAGAAAACAAGCCGGGCGGTGGTGGCGCACGCCTTTAATCCCAGCACTCGGGAGGCAGAGGCAGGCGGATTTCTGAGTTCGAGGCCAGCCTGGTCTACAGAGTGAGTTCCAGGACAGCCAGGGCTACACAGAGAAACCTTGTCTCGAAAAACAAAAACAAAACAAAAAACAAAACAAAACAAGAAAAAAAAGAGAGAAAACAAAACACCAAAAACAAATTTTAAAAAGCCCCAAGTCCAGTTTGTGTTGCCCATATACTCACTGGGCACAGTCAAACTCTCAGGGGCCAGCTCCCTGAAGAAAACTGAGTCCTTCTCTGCTCTGACCCCTTCCAGAAGCCATCCTCTGTGAAGATCTACACTTTAGGGTCCCTATCACAATTTTTAAGACTTCAGTGTTTTCCTGTTGAGACTGTTTTTGGGTTTTTTTTTGGGGGGGTGGGGAGTAGTGGGGAGAGGTTGTCACTGACGCCTTCTGTGTCTCCCATTCTCACCTGTGAGTCTGTAATCATCGACAGACACCACTGCAGAAAAAGTTTTTTTGCCTTTTACAGTCAGAGGCAGCAAGGATCATGGACTTCTACATGGTTTCTGCCAATGCCTTTATTTTCAAGTGCTTCCCCATGTCTCCCTCCATCACTGTTTCAGGACTAACAGTCAATAGCCTTTGACCCATTTAGAGCTGGTTTCTACTCAGGATGAGATATAGGGTCTTAGTTCCACTCATCTACTTCATCTACTTGAAGATATCCAGTTTTTCCCAGCCCATTTGTTGAAAAGGCTGTCTCTTCTTATCCTTAAACTGTAACTGTGTTCTTGGGTATCAATACTGAAAATGTGTGAGTCCTGTCACTCTGAAGTGGAGCGCCCCGACGATGTTTGGGGTAGTCTCTCCTCCTTCTTTCCGGTTGGCCACAGTTGCCTATTGCTGCTTCTCCTTCGAGCGATGAGCCTATTATAGGGAACCCACTAGAGATGATCACTCAGACAGTTTATAGGCAAATCAAAGTCTTTATTCCAGCCAGCTGGACCTGTTCTTGGTATTAGGGTAAGGGTTTTTTTTTTTTTTTTTTTTTTTTTTTATTATATGTAAGTACACTGTAGCTGTCTTCAGACACTCCAGAAGAGGGCGCCAGATCTCGTTACGGATGGTTGTGAGCCACCATGTGGTTGCTGGGATTTGAACTCTGGACCTTCGGAAGAGCAGTCGGGTGCTCTTACCCACTGAGCCATCTCACCAGCCCAGGGTAAGGGTTTTAAAGACAAAGACCATTCATCTTGATACCTCACTTGGCAGCTGCAAGTCTGAGGTTTGCACAAGCAGGCAGTTTAACAGAAGCTAAGATAAATTAGGTGGGGTGGCCGGGCATGGTGGCGCATGCCTTTAATCCCAGCACTCGGGAGGCAGAGGCTGGTGGATCTCTGAGTTCGAGGCCAGCCTGGTCCACAAAGTGAGTTCCAGGACAGCCAGGGCTACACAGAGAAACCCTGTCTCGAAAAACCAAAAAAAAAAATTAGGTGGGGCATCTTGACCTTGGGATGGTGTACTGGCTAGTTTTGTGTGTCAACTTGACACAAACTGGAGTTATCACAGAAAAAGGAGCCTCCCTTGAGGAAATGCCTCCATGAGATCCAGCTAGCTGTAAGGCATTTTCTCAATTAGTAATCAAGGGGGAAGGGTCTATTGTGGGTGGTGCCATCCCTGGGCTGGTAGTCCTGGGTTCTATAAGAAAGCAAAGCTGAGCAAGCCAGGGGAAGCAAGCCAGTAAGTAACATCCCTCCATGGCCTCTGCATCATCTCCTGCTTCCTGACCTGCTTGAGTTCCAAGTCCTTGACTTTCTTTGGTGATGAACAGCAATGTGGAAGTATAAGCTGAATAAACCCTTTCCTTCCCAACTTGCTTCTTGGTCATGATGTTTGTGCAGGAATAGAAACTTTGACTAAGACAGATGGGTATAGAATGGAGTTGGGTAATTTTCCACAGGATTCTTCATCAAGCAGATCAAATCCTAGTTAAACCAAAGTGGCCTCAGCAAGAGTACAAGATGGAGGAGCCTCTTCTTGTCCTGTCACAAGCCTTCCTAGCACTTCAGGTGTAACTTAAATGTAAGAGTTAACTGAACATGGTAAATAATATGTGGTCATCAGTGATGCTTTCTCTGAAAGACCTTGGCATAAAAGAGGGAAAAATAAGACTTACGTAGTAGAAGTTTCGAATTGCCCAGTAAACTATTTTCTTTAATTACAGTGCCCACTCCTAAAAATACACCTAAACTAGATGTTCTACCAACTATTTTAAAGTAAATAAGTTGCTTTTCAGGATCTGATGGCACACAGTCATTCAGCTACTAAGGTAAGTACTAATAATTATATAAAACATCTTGCTTTGGTTTGTAATCATTGGCCTACACTTTAGACACAACACTTACAGCTGCTGCCACCTCCGCCTCCTCCTCCTCCTCTTGAGACATTGTTTCTGTGTGTAGTCCTGGCCATCCAGGAACTAGCTCTGTAGACAAGGCTGGCCTTGAACTCAAGAGTTCTGCCTACCTCTGCCTCCCCAGGGCTGGGATTAAAGGTGTGTGCCACTACTGCCTAGCATAAGAGATTTTTTTAAAAACAAAATACATTTAAAGAAGACAAATTGGAAAATTAATCACAATAGAATGCAAGGTCATTTACACTTCTGGTGTCATTCTAAGGCCATTCATAGCTGTTAAGCTCACTGATTTGCTGGATGAAAAGTCTGGTGTTATCATAAATAAAAAGTATTGTGGCATAATTTTTCTTTAGGGAAATATGCAAAAATAACTTGAATATCTTCTCATTCTAAAAGTCACTGGTTCCAAACTATTTTTATATTCAAAGAGATAACCTGGGCTGGTGAGATGGTTCAACGGGTAAGAGCACTGACTGCTCTTCCGAAGGTCCTGAGTTCAAATCCCAGAAACCACATGGTAGCTCACAACCACCTGAAATGAGATCTGATATCCTTTTCTGGTGTGTCTGAAGACAGCAACAGTATACTTATTTATAATAATAAATCAATCTTTGTGCTGGCACAAGCAGAGGTCCTAAATTCAATTTCCAACAACCACATGAAGGTTCACAACCATCTGTACAGCTACAATGTACTCATATACATAAAATAAATAAATCTTTAAAAATAAATATAAATTCTTTAAAAAATAAAGCCGGGCGTGGTGGCGCATGCCTTTAATCCCAGCACTCAGGAGGCAGAGGCAGGTGGATTTCTGAGTTTGAGGCCAGCCTGGTCTACAAAGTGAGTTCTAGGACAGTCAGGGCTACACAGAGAAACCCTGTCAAAAAACCCAAAAAAACAAAACACCAAAAAAATTAATTAAAAAAAAAACCAAATATACAACCTATGCATTCTGCTAATATTACAGTTCATAATAGTATTTTCTTCATGCCATTTGGGTTCACTTAACGGAGAACGAAAGAGCAAAGCATACTGAGACGAAGTGAACGTTGGGGAAACACTGGAAATACCTAATCAAGGCCTGAATGAGCCTTATCATTGTTGTCTATCGGTTTTCAGCAGCAGCTTTGAATGTGTACTTTCCTGGGTTAAGAGTGATTTACTGATATGCTATTCTTCATTGGCATCACAAATACTTACAAGTCCTGGGAAGCCAAGTCTCTTTTTTGATTTAAGGGGTAAGTGCAAATGACACCATCCTTAGCCTCTTGTGAGCTACTCTGACACAAGGATCTTGCAAGTATTCCTGGCAGGCTCCAAGGACATCAACGACATTTCTTTCTTTCATCTATTTATTTATTTATTTTTGGTTTTTCGAGACAGGGTTTCTCTGTATAGCCCTGGCTGTCCTGGAACTCACTTTGTAGACCAGGCTGGCCTTGGACTCAGAAATCCACCTGCCTCTGCCTCAGGAGTGCTTGGGATTATAGGCGTGCGCCACCACGCCCGGCAACGACATTTCTTAAGATTACAGGAGCTACACATGTTCGGATCCTTGCCTGATCCAGTGCATTTCCCAACAGAAGTTTAGTAGGCAACAAGGTGTAGCCGAGGCTGAGGCAGAAGGATTGCGAGTTTGAAGCTAGTTTGAGCTGCATAGCAATACCTTGTCAAAAACCCAACCACCCAGCTTTTAGATTCTAAGAAAATTTAGGGTCTGATCAGTCGCCCCATACTCCACTGGCATTCCCAACCCGACCCCCACGACTCCAAAGCAGCCCAGCACTGCAACTTCCTGGTGAAGGCGGCCCCCAAATAGGAAAGCCGAGGCCCCAGGCAGCCACTCCCAAGAAGCAGCGAAACGGGCCAGGGGTTACGCTCGGCGCTCGATTGCTAGAGCCTGGCGACGATAGCACTTGCAACGGCTCTGCGCTCGAGAGGTCGAGCCTGGCCCGTTGCGGCTGCGGCGGCGGCTGTGGAGGCAGCGGCGGCGGCGGCGGGGGCGGGCGCGGGAGCGAGTCCGCGGCCGGGAGCGGGAATGTCGAGGAGTTCGAAGGCAGTGCTGGGCCTCTCGGTGCTGCTGACGGCGGCCACCGTGGCCGGCGTGCATCTGAAGCAGCGGCAGGACCGGCAGGTCGGTGTCACGTGACCGCGTCTTCCGGGGCGCCGAGCCCGCAGCTGTCCCTGCGCGCGTGGCGGGCCGGGCGGGCTGCAAGGGCGCGTTCAGGATGCCGACTCCTCTCCCCCAGCCACGAGGCCGGAGACTGGGGCGGAAGCCTCGGGGCAGGGGTGTAGCCCAGAGTTAGAGAGTTGCTAGGGTGAGCACGAGGCCCTGGGGGCAGCGCAGCCCAGAAAGCCTTACCCAGGAGTTGTTAAATCCGGAGATAAAGCGGCTCGCACCCAGCACACCCCACAGTGCCTTTGGCTAAACAAACTTGAGATTTTTGCAACTTGCGTTAACAAAACAGTTTGGTACTGGACTTAAGCTCTGGAAAGGATAAAAGGTAGCGCCCTTTACGTTTTCTTTTGATGGCTTTCTTTCGGGGAACAACTGGCTTATTAATCAGCGACGAACCGACTCTTCCTCATTCCAGTTTGCAACTCTGGCTAGTGCGCTGAGCACACTGAGAACACAGTTAATTTTAACCTCTCGAGATTGTTCTTTTTATAATGGTGCCACACTGTGCTGGCCAGTATTTGGTATTTGCCCTTTCAAGCAACACCTTTACAGGTATTTGGTTTGAACCGGATTTGCCAAGGGCAGAAGTAACTGAAAGCCTCAAGAGTCCACAGACCATCGACCTTTGTATTCACAAACTAGGAATTGCAATGAAACTAGGCTTGCAAATTCAGAACCATTTTGAGGAGCAGGGTCGATGAGCAGTGATGGAGAAGCACACAAGGAATTAAAGATTTGGGATTAAAATATGGTTCCCCAGGGATATCTTCTGGAGTAGAAGCAAGAAACTTCCTTCTTGGGAGGAAAAGGAAAAGATGGTGGTTCTAATTAAACTTGGAAGACAGGGTGTCTGTGTCCTCCTGATGTGTTTTGGAGACAGCATTTGCTATCAGTTTTGTTTCAAACTGTGTTCCCCTGAGAAGTTTTTACAGTGTGAGCAGACCAATTAAACCAGATCTCTGGAGCGTGGAGACTCAGCTGTGTTACAAAAGGCAAGCCAAAGACTTTAATGAAACGGTTGAGAATCACAGTTAGAGAATGGAAGTGTGCAAAGATCTAGTTATTTCTTGGAAGTTAGTGACCAAGACATACTGACCAAAATAAGCTGTCCAGTAGCTCTTCATTAGCGGCGTACTGTAACATTGAGGAAGGTAGACGTGTTGAAAACTTCAAGGTGGCAGTAAAGGAAATAATGGCTTGTTTTCTGTCTACACACACCAGACACAGTGTTTTTCACTTTACAGACATTGTCTTTAACTCTCAAAGGAACTCAGTAGACATCAATTACAGATGGTTCCTAATTGGTTTTTAGGAAAGCAGTATCCTTTGTATTAAGTGAAACTTTCTTTGAATATTGAATTTTGGTATTTTCCCAGGCTCAGGATCAATGGTAGGATTCTTTCAAAATGCCAGGCAGCAAAACAAACCTCAGACCCCAGGGAGACCTGGGATGCTGATGTTCAGTGGTATCATGTCAGAACACCTTTATTATTTTCAGTTTATCATGAGGTTTTCCAGGTATGGTCCTATGGTAAAGTGAGGCGTGTTAATGATTCTACAGGAATCACAGCTCCAGATGCTAGAGTTAGGTTAGTAAAGAGCTGTGTTAGTTAGGGTTTCCTATTGATATGACAAAGTACCATGACAAAACGTACCTTGGGGTGGAAAGGGGTCAACTTCAGCTCTATATCACAGTTCATCAATGAAAGCAATTGAGGCGATAATCTGGAAGTAGGAACTGAAGCAGAGGTTGTGAAAGAGCTGCTCACTGGCGTCTTATGTTAGGACAAAGTCTTTCTGTGTTGTCTTGGCTGGCTCAGAGCTCAGAGAGATCTGCCTGCTACTACCTCCTAAATTCTAGAACTAATGTACCACCATGCTGGACCTGAGCCCTCACTCTTACATTTCCCAACTCCACGCGTGTAGCAAATGTAGCCGTAGGCCTGGGAAGAGGCTCAGTAAGCACTAGGTGAGTATTTATTTAGTTATTTTGAGTAGACTTTATTGTAAAAACACAAAACCCCTTGCAAATAAATAAAAATATCACACATCAAAATTAATGAGACTCAAGGTCTGTACAACTCAGTGAACTTCTGTACAAAAAGTGTTTACATGCGCTTTATTTTTATTGTTTTATATTTAAGAGGGTTTGCATGCATGTGCGAGCACTCATGCATATCTGGTGCCTGTGGAGGTTAGACAAGGTCATCGCATCCCTTTGGTCCAGAGTTACAGACACTTGTGAGCCTCTGTAGAAACTGAATTTGTGGCATGCAAGAATGAGCACTTATCTCCTGAGCCCTACCTCCAGCCCTTCTGTATGGTTAGGAGAGGTGTTCGTTCAGAACGGAAGCTCTGGAGCTCCACTTTCAGTACTGAATTCGCTTTTATACACTTACCCGCCACCAACCCCAAAAAACCCATGACAGATTTAGACCCAGAAAAACAATCAGCTTATATTCCCTTTCATAGTTTGTATCCATTCTCGTCCAGTCCTTCCTCATCTCCTTATATATAGCCTTTCTTGTTCTCTTTTCTTCATGATATGCTGTACCCACATGCACCTTCATTTCTGTATTTACAAATAACATTGCTTAGATTCTGCATATGAGAGAGAACTGCGGTTTCTTTCTGAGAGTGTGTGACCTTGTTCAATATTATATATTCTAATTCTATTCATTTTTCTACAGATTTTTTTTTTTTTTTCGAGACAGGGTTTCTCTTTATAGCTCTGGCTGACCTGGAACTCACTCTGTAGACCAGGCTGGCCTCGAACTCAGAAATCCGCCTGCCTCTGCCTCCCGAGTGCTGGGATTAAAGGTGTGCGCCACCACGCCCGGCATTCTACAGATTTTTAAACTTTATTTTTCTTTAAAGCTGCATGGTAATCTATCGTGTGTGTGTGTGTGTGTGTGTGTGTGTGTGTACTCACACTAAATTTTCATTATCCATTCATCTGTTGGTGGCCAATTAGGTTGATTCAGGTTCTTTGTTAGGCCAGTCTTTAAAAATAGAGATAGGTGGGAAGCAGAGATAGATCTCTGTGAGTTTGAGGCCAGCCTGGTCTATATAATGAGAGCTAGGACAGTCAGTATTACATAGAAAGATGCTGTCTCCAAAAAAGAAAGAAAAAAGGATATAGAAACTGGAGAGATGACACTAGCTGGTCCTGCAGAGGAACTGGGTTCTATTCCCAGCACCCATGTGGTAAGTCACAGCTGTCTGTACTCCAGTTCCAAGGTATGGGTCACCCTCTTCTGGTTTCTACAAATCCTGAACCTGCATAACTTGTCGACAGAACACCCACACACATAAAATAGAATTAAAAGAATAAAAATAATCTCATGAAGTTTCTGTTAAAAATGTACTCTTGTGAGCTACAGATTAAACAGTATTTGCAATAGTAACCAAGTGGATCTTTTAAAGTCATGTTAGGCACCAGGGTCACATTCTGAGATTCTGCTTCTAGTGTTTTCAAGGTAGCATCAGCGAGGAACTTATTTTTTTAACGGTAGTAGTCCTTTTTTTTTTTTCTTTCTAATCTAATTGATTGGGGATTTCCTATTTCTGCCTTTACCTGATAGAAGTCCTGTAGTTTCTCACATTCTTACTGCTCCTTTTTTTTTTGATATTTATTGTTTGTCTTAGGTAACTGCTTATAGTTCACAGTTTTTCTGTACTGATTCATCAGATTTTAAAAGTACCACTTACCAATTACATTTATAAAATTCAACATAGTGCTGTGTTTGAATTTTTTTTTAAATCAATTCCCTCTAATCTTTCTGTGTTCAGGGATTTCTTAAAATGTGATAAGCCACTCAAGTATTATCATAGCACATTACCAGGCTCACTTGGTGGTTTCTTTATTTACATTGTACAGAAAGTTAAAATAGTAATTGGGTATTTAGAATTGGAACATTTTGAGTGTATTTCGGTGGCACTGTTATTTCGATTTGAAGGCACAGGATGGGAGCCACCTGTTCAGGGGTAACTAAAATCTGCTTATGTTTTCAGAGGCTTCGTGACGGAGTGATCAGAGACATTGAGAGGCAGAATCAGAAAAAAGAAAACATTCGTCTTCTGGGAGAACAGATTATTTTGACTAAGCATCTTGAAGCAGAAAGAGAGAAGATGCTGGAGAAAGGATCTCAAAATACCTGACTTTCAGAAGCTGGGGGCAGTGCTGAGTTGGTGTGCGTAACTGTGGCTGTGGTGTGTTGGTAGAGAGTCCTTAGTGAGAAGAGCTGCCCCCCCAAATCACGCTCCATTTAAACTTTGTTAAATGAAGGACAGTGGGCCCTGTCTTCTAAATTGCTTCTTTAAAGAGTCTGTTCTGTCTGGATAGATTGCTTGTGGGCAGATGTCCTTCTGAAGGTCTGGGGGATCCCTGCAGCTTAGGAGTGCGTGTGAGCAGAGGGCGATGGATAGTAGCATCCACCTGAGTGGGCTCCTCAGTCGGCATGATGATGACGCCACGAGAACGTCCACCTCGGAAGGGCTGGAGGAAGGCGAGGTGGAGGGAGAGACTCTCCTAATTGTGGAATCGGAGGATCAGGCATCAGTGGACTTATCTCACGACCAGAGTGGGGATTCCCTCAACAGCGATGAAGGAGATGTGTCCTGGATGGAGGAACAGCTGTCTTACTTCTGTGACAAGTGCCAAAAGTGGATCCCAGCCAGTAAGGAGCTCCTCGATCCCTTTGCTTGGTTGGTCCTCATGTGATGGCTTCTTTCCAGTCTCTGAAAAACACTAATAAAATAGACTGGAGTAAAAATATAATTATTATTATTATTAGTCTACTTTACCAAATGTAAATTCTACAAGACCACATTGTTTCTGTTTTTAGTTCTTTAGAGCAGTCATTTATTTTCTACGTACGGGTGTACACCTGAGTGTGTGTGCACCATGTGCACGCCGTGCCTGCAAATGTCAGAGACGTCAGATCCTGCAACTGGAGCTCCATGTGGTTGTGAGCCACTGTGGGCACTAGGTGCCGAGCCCACATCTTCTGCGAGGAAACTGACTGCTCTTACTTGCTCAGCCATTGCTCCAGGCCCACCAAACCACATTTGTATTAATAGGAATTATCTACCACTATCCCATTGTTAGCAGCATTCTGGATGGCAACCCAAGAAAAATTCGGAATCCTGTGTTCCTTAAGTCGTTGGCCATATTTTTCTTTTTTTTTTTTTGGTTTTTTCGAGACAGGGTTTCTCTGTGTAGCCCTGGCTGTCCTGGAACTCACTTTGTAGACCAGGCTGACCTCGAACTCAGAAATCCGCCTGCCTCTGCCTCCCGAGTGCTGGGATTAAAGGCGTGCGCCACCATGCCCGGCTCATATTTTTCTAACAGGATTATGCTGTGGGTTGGGGGACATATTCTGTTGCCAGTATAGAATCCAGGTTCTGGGAGTTATTTGACATTCGTGGAGTACTGCTGCTGTCTTCTGAGGGAAGGTTAGATAGAATTGGCAGTCCAATGGTGTTTGGTTCCTGCCTTTACCAGGCTTGTTTTCCCACTGTGGAACTCTGATTCTGGCAGGAGTCACAGTGCACAGGTCTTGAGGGTTCCAGTTGCCAGCTCCGTAGCATGCTTTGCCAGCCCTCCCGGTTCTTAAACAGCATTTTCCGTTAGGCAAGAGATGAGAAAAGGCGTGTGTCCTGGAGGATTGCTTTGTGTAAGAGTTAATAGTTGGTGAAATGGAGTTTGTAACACTCGATGAGCTTGGCCATTTTCTGGTATGTTGAAGCTTTTGTTAAAAATGAATTAAATTGTTCAAATAGCTACTGTAAATAGGTTAATCATAGCAGTGCTTAGAAGACAAATCTAGGATTGACTGGTTGGCTGGTGTTTGTTTCTCAGCTGTTTAGTAAAAATTCTGGCTTTCCCATTGTCCTCCCAGGGTAGATTTTAAGGGGACTTTCATGGTTGGGACCTGCTAACTTTTTTAGGGAGGTAGGGTGAGGTTTTCATTCTTTCCAAGCAGTTCTTTGATTCCTAGGATTTTGTACCTTTTTGTTATCTCTGTGGAATATGCATCAGGGCGGCGGCGTCCCTGCCCCCACCCCCGTCCCCCCCCCCCCCGTCCCCCCTCCACCCCCCTGTCCCACAGGCAGCCCTCTCTTCTAGCCAATTGCTATTCCCCTTGGGTCCAGTAGACCCCTATTCCTTCCCGAATGCGGTAGGGCATCCCTTTCTCTGTCCTTACACTGCCCTGTGATGCACATCACAGTCTACTCTGGAAGTTGTCACGTTGCACAATGCATCAGGATCACCTGGGAGCTTCAAGGCAGAGCCCAGCCCCAGTCTCAGAGACAGGAGCATTCCATCTGGGGGTGGACCCGGACCGAGGAAGGAAGTAAGCCCAGCCACCCGGCTGGTTCTGAAGCTCCGCCAGAATCCAGAGTCAGGGCAGTTGTGTTCACCTGTGTCCACCGCTGCCTCCAGATTTACACAGGAGCCCACGAGAGCAGGGGCAGACCACGCTGCCTTAGACACTGCTTATCCAGTTCCTAGCCTGGTGCCAGGCTGGCGGCAGGAGCTCAGGTATTCCCTGAAAGAATGAAGATTACGGGCCTAGAGGACTCAGGAATGTGACTGCCGGGCGATCCAGTTAGAGCAACCATACCTGCTTTTCCAGGGCCTTTCTGCTAAAAGCTAAGGAGCCATAGGTTCTAGGAGGGGCAGGTACCTCACAGCAGAAGGGGAAACAACCCTTTTCTCTTTCTCTCCTCTGCTACTGTCCTGATGGCGGCAGAAAAAAGACAGGCCCACCATGGGACCCTTGGAGGTCTAGTTGGCTAACTGAGCTGTTGGAGTGCCGCGGCACGAGGCAAACCCATGATGTGACTTTTTGTTTTTTCCCTAGGTCAGCTGAGGGAGCAGCTCAGTCACCTTAAAGGTGACAACTTTTTCAGGTTTACTTGTTCCGATTGCTCTGTAGACGGCAAGGAGCAGTACGAGAGGCTGAAGCTGACATGGCAGCAAGTGAGTACAGGGCTCTTCTCTAGACATCCGTCGGGTGGCCCACGGAACTGGGATGCTTATCCACACGGAGGCACTTTGGCGTGCTTTGGGGGTGGGGTGCTTCCCAGTTCATAGTGGAAATGGAGATAGAATGTGTGGATAGAGCATTTCTGGTTTTGTTTGTTTGTTTTAAATGCTGTTAATTTAGTGAATTCTTGAGAACCTTAATCAATTTCATTTATATCATACTGAACTTAGACCCACAGCGAAAACCAGCTGAAAACCAGGCCCACTTTTTTTTTTTTTTTTTTTGGCAGTCATTTCAAGCATAACAAAGCCAGAGGCGGCTACTTTGGAAGTAAGATTTGGCAGAAACAGTTTGACTTGATAGCAAAGACAATGTAAACAACTGGTGTAGACTTCCTGCATTGGAACTTGGAGACAAGTCTTTATTTATGGATAGATACTTTTTTTTCGAGACAGGGTTTTTCTGTATAGCCCTGGCTGTCCTGGAACTCACTTTGTAGACCAGGCTGGCCTTGAACTCAGAAATCTGCCTGTCTCTGCCTTGGGAGTGCTGGGATTAAAGGCGTGCGCCACCATGCCCGGCTCGGATAGATACTTTTAGCTGTCTCAAATATCAGCACTCTAGATAGTACCTTTTTACCCATCTTCAGGTTATATTAAACTTTTTGGTTTTATTTTAATGGGTGTGTGTGTAAAATGATGTGACAAGGTATATCCAGTCCTTACGTTTAAAAAAAAGGATTTTACATTAGTTACTGGTTTTGTTGGTGTTTGTAACACTGGGGTCAAACACATGACCTTGCTTACGTTAAGTGCTATATCTGTGAACTGTACTTGAGATCCTATTTGTGTCTTGCTTCTTAGTTTATTTATATGTCATATAAAGAATGCCTACAAGGAACCAGGCATTATTTGAGTCCTGGAGAGTGCTGTGTTGCGTGAGCCAGCTGAAGCCTCCACCCCTAACCCCTGGGGGACCATTAACACCCTCCTAGCAGCAGATAACTGTGATAATTGCCTAGCACCTCTCCTTTGAAAACAGTAAATAGAAAGGAGGAAGGTTTTAAATGTGCTGTCTTGGCCACTCTGGTGTTTCTTGTAGACTGTAGTTGTCATAATAATCTGAAATGTTTTTTTTTTTTTTTTTTTTGCCAGTGCTTCACTATTGATCATCCCAGGAGACCTGGCCACTGGCTTGGGAGGCTGCTCTGACTTGCCAAAAATACATAGGCAGAGGATAGAGGAAGTTTGACTTGAGTATATAATCTTATGGGGGCTATAGTTGTGTTCCCCCCCAACCCCCTCAGATGGCATAGTGTATGTAAGCCAGGTGTGTTACTCTGAAGAGACTTGCAAGCAGATAGGTGGACATGTATTTAGCCTGCAGATAGCTTCTTATAAAAACTGTAATAGAGGAAAGAAAATACAAGTGGTCATTTTCAAGAATGTCAGTTTTCTATGGAAATATCTTCTGTAGATATTTTTGGTTTTATTTATTTTTATTTTTTATTTTTTTGGTTTTTCGAGACAGGGTTTCTCTGTATAGCCCTGACTGTCCTGGAACTCACTTTGTAGACCAGGCTGAACTCAGAAATCCTTCTGCCTCTGCCTTGGGAGTGCTGGGATTAATAAGCCATGTGCCACCATGCCTGACAGATATTTTTAAAAGAAAAGTTAGTTCTTTTTTGTTTTTTTGTTTTTTTCGAGACAGGGTTTCTCTGTGTAGTCCTGGCTGTCCTGGAACTAACTCTGTAGACCAGGCTGGCCTCAAACTCAGAAATCCAAGATATATTGGTTGTGGATAATACCCTAAAAGGGAGAAGTGTTGACTGAATAACACACACACACACACACACACACACACACACACACACAAAACTTAGGCATACATTCTCATAAGCTACGACCAGTGTTTCTGGCAGCAACTGGAAAAGTTCACCTTTTACCAGAAACCTGAGAATCAGCTGCCCTCAGTAACTTCCGTATGGGTCCAGAGAGTGATGTAATGTGTGCTTTCAGCTTTTTATATCCCAAACTTTACTGATTTAAATAAGGAGAGATGGCTTGCAACATACAGCGTTTTTTTTTTTTTTTTTTTTTTTTTTTTTTTTTTTGCATTACAAAATACAAGATCTGCGTATCTGCGTTTTGGACGAAAGAGCTCTTCCCTTCGCGCGCCTCTGTGTCTTCTCTTCCTCCTTGTGACTCTTGACTTTCAGCCCAGGGGAAACTTGGAGATACCTTGGAGGTTAGAGACATTTGTGCGTTCTTGTCAAGGAACTTCATTTCTTCTGACATGGGCAAAGCATTCCTTGCCTGTATTTCTCTTTCTGGGTCCTTCAGCAGGTAGCTCCTGAGTGTTTGTCTGCTGTGTCTCGAGTTCAGACAGCCCTGAACTGGGCCCTGCAGACATTTTGGTCCAGAAGACCAGCTACCTTATGGTGCGCATGGTCTGGTGTTGTGAGTAGAAAACTGAGCTGGCATTTAAGCTGTCGATCACATTCTGGAAGAGGAGGAGCAGTGGATGCTTTCAGAGTAGTGTGCAGTGTGCCCAGCAAGTGCTAAGTGGTCATAGAAAAGCCATTTTCAAGAAGTAAAGCTTGTTCCATAACTAAGGTTTTTGCTGGGTAACTTTCTCTTTCTGTGTGCTACGAGACATAGAGTGTAAGAGATGCTGTTTTTCATTGTTCAAAACTTTTATCTTTCCAAAAGGAAACTTCATGGTTCATGTCCATTAAGTGACTCTCCATGAGTTGGGTTTTTTTTTTTTTTTTTTCGAGACAGGGTTTCTCTTTGTAGCCCTGGAACTCACTTTGTAGACCAGGCTGGCCTCAAACTCAGAAATCTGCCTGCCTCTGCCTCCTGAGTGCTGGGATTAAAGGCGTGCTCTCCATGAGTTTTGACTGCTTAACGGAAGTCACTTGTTGGCTGATGTTGGCCTTAATAAGTGGAAGATACTTGAAAGGTCTGCTTGTGGGGTCAAGTATTGTGCACATGATGATATGCAGGGAGTTTAGACTTGGTGGTGCAGTTTTGGGGCCGTTTGCAAGGTGTAGATGTGGACATAGCTCTTCTCATAGAATCACTGGGGGCTTAATGTGGTGAACACACCTGATGGAGGCTTAATTGCAGGTTATCAAGCTGCCTTGTAGTAAGAAGGGTTAAGAATTCTTTTCTAGGCACTGGCCTCTCAATTTTTAAGAAGATTTATTTTCTCTTCTGTTTCTGTATGTGTCTGTACACATGTGTGAAGGCCTGCAGAAGTCAGAAAAGGGTGTTGTATCCTCTGAGCTGGAGGTGCAGGCAGTTATGAGTTACCTGACATGGATGCTGGGAACTGATTTTGTGTCTTCTGGAAGAGCAGTAGCTTTTCAGTAGCTTGTACAGTTTTGTCCATTTCTATAAAATTGCATATATAAAACATCTGTATAAATATAGGTGCCAAGCATTGTGTGAAACATAGCCATGGAAATGCTAAAACCTGCCCTTTTTATTTTTGTTTGTTATGATTGCTTTTGGATTTTGAGACAGGCTGTACTTAAGTTCAGCCTCCTGAGTACTACAGTAATAGGTACCTAACTACTCACAGCAAAGTGCAGGCTTCTTGTTTTTTTTTAATATGGAAACTTTAAAAGAAATTAAGATTTTATATGTTATATAGTGTGTGTGTGTGCGCGTGCAAATGTGTGCAGGGTTTGTGGAAGTCGGAGGGTTGTTGGGTCCTCAGCAGCTGGAGTTACAGGCAGTTGTGAGCCTCTGGTGTGGGTGCTGGGAACTGAACTCTGGTCCTCTGGAGGAGCAGCCCGGGATCCTGACTGCTGAGCCAGCTCCCCAGCTCCTGGCGCTTTTGTCCTGCTGGTGGATGTCAGATACTCTTCTGTGTTATTGAAGTCTTCTGTAATGGCGTGCGGCTCTGTCTCTCTGGGCTGTACTTCTCACAGTAGGCCGAGATTCCTCATCTGGAAAGCTGACAGGCTTGGACTGGATGGGAGCTGCCACACTGAGCTGCAGGGTGTCTTGGAGTCCTTGTGAATGGGATGGGCAGCCAGGCCTCTGAGTTCCCTGTTCCTCAGCTAGTGCTGTCTGCACTTGAGGAAAGACATCTACAGCTTTAAGTGGCTGTGCCACTGGGTAGAGAGATGCCTGGAACACTGCCCAGATCTGAAATCTTGAGTTTTGTCTTTGCCTGGTAAAAAGCTTAGAAAAGTATGTACTCAGGAATGATTTTCAAAACTTTGAATAAAGGCTAGCTAACACCATCAGTCAGAATGTTCTGTATGAAGTTCGCTCCTGAAGGTCTGCTGTCAGCGGGCAACCTCACTGTTTAGAGTTACGGGAAGGGGCTGGAGAAATGGCTCAGCGGACTGCTCTTCCTAGGGTCCTGAGTTCAAATCCCAGCAACCACATGGTCGCTCACTACCATCCGTAATGAGATCTGACGCCCTCTTCTGGTATGTGTTAAAAAAAAAGAACACAGGAGAGTTACAGGACGAGTAGGGTGCTTGTGACAGCGCTTCTAGTTCAGTCCAGCCACACACCAGCCCTTCCTGTGTGACACATACAGAACCGTTGTACCTAATAACTAAACTAGTGATTTCTTACCAAAGCAACAAAGGAAGTAAGACTGCCTGGGTTATTGCCAGAGCTCATCCCTCTGTGTCTTCTATTCCCCCTTCCTACTTAGATTCTAAAACAGAACAGCTTTCCCATGACGTGGACATCCCTCCTCAGGCTACCTTCCCAGCCGTCTTCCATTTGTGTTTCAGGTGGTCATGCTGGCAATGTACAACCTGTCTCTGGAAGGAAGTGGACGTCAAGGTTACTTCCGGTGGAAAGAAGATATCTGTGCTTTTATTGAGAAACATTGGACTTTTTTACTAGGAAATAGGTAACATGATTTTAAAACATCTTATCCTTTGCAGAAAGATGTAAACAAGCTGTACACAAGCTGGGAACCTAGTGCAGCCCTGATAGGGATTTATAGTGTAGCTCAAAAGAGAACCGAATACCAGGAAATGCAGATCTGCATTGTTTTCTAATGCTTCCAGAGCAGAGCGTGATGCTTCTGCAGAGATTGTTACGTTTTTAAAAATGAGTGTGAGAGTAACTGACTTGAGGAAAGAGGACTGTGATGTCCTGTAAAATGGGGACATAGAGGTCAGAAGAGAAACAGAAAGGGCATTACTAACAGCACCATTTAGATCGCTCTTAGTGAATTCTTACAGCTTTTCCCCTTCTCAGCTCTGGAGAGCACACCCACACTATTCATCCGTGCTTAGCAAAGTTTGCCACATTAACACGCACACGCACACGCACACACACACGCACACACACGGCTCATTCATTAGGGGTGAACATCAGACTGAGGCCTGCGTGGCAGAGACTGTGCCGAAGGCCATGTTAGTCTACAGAGCTGAGAAGTGGAGATGAGTGTGGCAGCCCTGGTGAGTTTTGAGATGATGGTTGCTCTCTGAGGTCCTAGGTGAGATGTGCAGCGCTGTAAATTAGGTCAGCAGAGATGACAGTGACTCTGCATCACTCTGCTACAGAGCAAAGCTGGACCACATTCTGAGCTTTGGCAGCCTTCTGCCTCTGTGCTGAGAAGTCAGCCTTGCTCAGATTTCCTGCAGGCCTGCAGGCTGTGGGGAGTCGGCAGCAAAGGAGAATAGATGTTTATAAAGGGGCTATTTTAAGTCCTTGCATTCTTTCATGCTACTGAGAAAAGAATTAACACTGACAAGTGCTTTCTCATAAGAAAAGGAATCTGTTGTTTTAATTTACTGCCCCAGCACTATTTATGGAATTTAATGTGCCCTATTTATAAAGGACCAGAAATAAGGGAGATGGTAAAATTAGATCTTGGAATGTTTTCATGATCTCTGAGTGCTTTATGTTTAGTGAATTTTCTTCTGGAAGGAAGTGAATGTAGATTACCTGTTTTTAAGAATATTTCTTATTTGAATAGGAGTTGTTGGCCACGGTCCAGAGCGTGTTCTGAGAGGAGTTGGCCAAGGCTTTTTTGTTTCTGACGTGCCAGTGAGAAGCAGTCATTACCCAGCAGTGTCTGTGTAGTTTAACCACTAAGCCAGTAGTTTATGTCGCTATTGGTGTAGCACCAGAATTATTTACTTAATCTCCCTTCTTAATAAAGTTAATTTTAAAAACATACGCCTTTAATCCCAGTACTTGGGAGGCAGAGGCAGGAGGATTTCTGAGTTTGAGGCCAGCCTGGTCTACAGAGTGAGTTCCAGGACAGCCAGAGCTACACAGAGAAACCCTGTCTCGAAAAACCATAAAATAAAACAAAACAAAACAAAACAAAACAAAAGAACATCACACTGTAAGTATAAGTAGAAAACTTGTATGATATGCTATAAATAGACTGTAACTCTTTTTTTTTTTTTTTTTAAAGATTCATTTATTTATTACATGTAAGTACACTGTAGCTGTCTTCAGACACACCAGAAGAGGGAGTCAGATCTTGTTCAGGATGGTTGTGAGCCACCATGTGGTTGCTGGGATTTGAACTAAGGACCTTTGGAAGAGCAGTCGGGTGCTCTTACCTGCTGAGCCATCTCACCAGCCCAGACTGTAACTCTTAACGTTGGTACATACAGATAACTCAGCAGTATGAGATTGAGGCTGGATCTCATGCTGTAAGGACAAGCCTGACCTTTTGGTTCTGATCAGAAAGGCCACAAGTATAGTGAGAGTTTGCAGCAGTAACTTTTCTGTAGTCTACCCTGAAGATAGGAGGTTTAGAAATTGCTGTGAATCCATTTCCCGAGTGTCCTGTCCCTCACCTAGATGACTGCTCTAAACATCAATTTAAAGGTCCCCAGAACCTACTCATCTCAGGTGCTTACCAAATGACCAGATCGCCTAGGAGCTGACAGTCATTGTCCACAACAGAAGACACTGTAAGCACTTTTAAGTTAAACTGTTTTTGAGAGCTGTTTTTATCGTGTTCTCTGCAGGGACGTCCTTATTTTGTTTTTGAGATACGGTCTTGTGTAGCCCAGGCTGTCCTCATACTCACTACATAGCTGCAGATTCCTTTAACTTCTGCTCCTCCAGCCTCTGCCTCTGGAGTTTTGCGATTACAGATGTTTAGCACCATGCCCTGTTTTATGCAGTGATGGGAGTAAAACTTAGATCCTTAGATCTACCAAGTGAGCTAAACCCCAGCCCCAGCCCTCAAAGGCTTAGGTATGGTACCTCTTCCTCGTCTGTCGCAGAGTTAAGGGAGTAGTACACTGGGATTACCTTTTACCTTCGGCTGCAGTCCTCACCAGTGGTTTTGTTTTATGCCTTTAATGTTTTCTTAGTTTAAATATATGAGAGTTTATTTAAGAATATCCTAAATGTTTTATGTTTTAGAAACAAGTTAAAGATCATGTGAGAATTTAATTGCTACATATTTTTTGTTTTGTTTTATTTTATTATTTTTTTTTCCTTTTTTTGAGACAGGGCGTGACTATGTAGTCCTGGCTGGCCTAGAACTCACCATATAGACCATGCTGACCTTGAACTCATAGAGGTCTGCCTGCCTTTGCCTCCTGAGTACTAGGATTAAAGATGTGAGCTATCACATGAGGCAGTGTTTTGTTTTTTGAGATTCTACTCCATAGCTCTGGCTCTCTCTGTATAGCCCAGGCTGTGTTCTAACTCCGGAATCTTCCCACCCCAACCTTTCAAGCATTCGAATTGTAGGTGTGTACCTCCTACACCATGCCCGGCTCTTACTGTAGCGTAGTTGCCATTGTATGCGATTGTTTAATCTGCTTTTACAGTCCTGGCTTTGAATGCTTGTAGAAGGCACTGCATGGGCATGGGTGTGTGAGTGTGCACTAGAGATTGAACTCAGGTCCTCCTACTTATACAACAAGTACTTTACCAGCTGAGCCAGATCAGCCTCCAAGAATGTTAATTATTGAGGAATCGTTTGCGCTCTTTCTGCTGTTTGCTATAGTCACTGGCTTTTAAGATACAGTTTTCAACAATTTGACATTTTTGAAAGTTGGATATATTTCTGAGTTCGAGGCCAGCCTGGTCTACAGAGTGAGTTCCAGGACAGCAAGGGCTACACAGAGAAACCCTGTCTCGAAAAACCAAAAAAGAAAAGAAAGAAAGAAAAAGAAGAAAAAGAAAAAAGAAACTCAACTATCTAAAGATGATCCTAGGCCAATACTTTTACCACCTATTACAATTTTACTTATAGTCCTAGGTAAGGAACCTGTTGGCGCTCCTGAGTTTAATAAAGGCTTGTATCTTCTAGGGAGTGGATAGCAGATTGTGGTCAGTTTCTTCTCAGTTCTCAGCACCATAGCAGGTTACTAGATGTATGTCACCTACATCCAGCCTAAGGCAGGGAGCCATATGTACCTCATCTGTGGCTACTTGCAAATAGACCATAGGTCTCAGGGTAGCCAAAAGCACCCTCTGCAAATACTGTGTGCATGTGTTCTGGTCGCTGGTTGCTACTTCTCATCACAGGAATAGATGGAGACAATAGCTAGTGGCATTGCATCTCACCTCACTGCAGACGTGGGCAGTGAGGTTACAAAATGAGGCTAAGCACATAAAAGATGCTCAGGTCAGTAGTCACTAGAAAAGCACAAACCATCGCTTCTCGGCCTTTTGGCTAAGATCAAGTGTAGAAAAGCACAAACCCACTGCAGTGAGGTACCACCTTCACTGCAGGAGCACGAGGCAGGAGGGTTAGGAGTTCAAAACTAGAGGGGTTATATAGAAGTTTGGTCGGATAGTGAAAGCCTTCTCAGTCAGTCAGTCATTCAGTGAACAACAAGCATAATAGCACACCCATGCACCTAGGGTAAGAATGTAGAATTGGGCTGGGCGTGGTGGCGCACACCTTTAATCCCAGCACTCGGGAGGCAGAGGCAGGCAGGTTTCTGAGTTCGAGGCCAGCCTGGTCTACAAAGTGAGTTCCAGGACAGCCAGAGCTATACAGAGAAACCCTGTCTCAAAAAAACCAAAAAAAACCCAACCAACCAAACCAACATACCAACCAACCAACCAAACAAGAATGTAGAATTGCATGGGCATGAAGCCTGGTCGTTCCTCAGAACACTAAATGGAGGATTATTGTATCTAGAAGTTCCTCTCCAGTACCCACGGTAACTAAAATGAGGAAGTTCTATCTGTTCGCACATGAATGTATAAGCATAGTATGTACATAGAATGGCATATTCAGTCTTAGAAAGGAAGAAATCCTGCCATGTGTTACACCATGCATAAATCGCGAGAACACTGTGCTGCATGAATTTCAATCATAAGCATACAGTGCGATTCCACTTACACTAGTCAGTAATGAAAATACATAGATCCAGGAAATAGAACGATGGCTGCCATCAGCTGGGGCGTAGGGTAGCCTTTGACAGCTACCTGTTTAATGAGTATAGGCTTTGTCTTGTACAGTAAAATGAAGGTGGGTGATGGTGATGGCCATAGATATGAATATACATTTAAAATTGGTGAAGATGCTTGCCTGTTTCACCACAGTAAAGATGTGGCTGACAGAGCAGTGGATAGGAGAAGCAAGGAGTGCTCCCTTGTATGTCTGTGCTCTGCCTGTCGTAGGCTGTATTCATTTGTGGGTGGTGCCTTAATGACAGTGCCACAAATAGATGTATTCCTCTGTCTTTACATACCGTTCATCTGTATGCATCTGTCTCTCTGTCCACCTTACAGCCTTATATAAGGATAACGGTAATGGGAGCTGTTGGTGGCTCAGCAGGTAAGGCACTGGCTGCTAAGCCTGACAGTCTGAGTCTGGTGCCCAACACCCACGTGGTGGGAGAAAAGAACTTAAATCCTGTGTGTGTTTCCTTTTTATCTTTGATTTCTGGGCTCCAGGGATGTGGTCATCAAGCATGCATTCTCAGAGAAACCTCCTAAGCATGTGTGCTTAGGTTCCCCTGCCAGTGTGGAGGTGCTCACCTCTCATGCCCTGCTGAACAACACAGTGGGGTTTTTGTTTGTTTTGTTTTGTTTTTATATTCCATTTTTATGTGTATGAGTGTTTTGCCTGCATATATTTTTGTCTTTGCATCACATGCATACATGCCCACAGAGGTCAGAAGAGGGTGTTGGGTCCCTAGGACCTGGAATTATGAATGGTTGTGAGCCACCGAGTGTGGGAACTGAACCCAGATCCTTGGTAACAATTGCTCTTAACTGTTGATCCATCTCTCCGGCCCCAACACAGTGGGTTTTAAAAGCTTTTCTGTCTCAGTCGTCTTCTTATTTATTGTGATAAAAAGTATTATATAGTTATGAATTTAAATATTGAAATTTTAGTTAGTTTTATTTTCTGTGTTTCTGTTTTTCTCACATGTGTGTCTGTGTACCACATGTGTACATGGTGTGCCCTCTGACGTCAGAAGAAAGTATTGGGTTCCCTGGAACTGGAGTTATAGTTGTGACCCACCGTGTGGGTGGTGGGGAGTAAACCCAGACGCTTTGGAAGATCACATGCTCTTAATTGCTGAGTCATCTCTCCAGACACCCAACTTAAAGATCTTTAAATGTTACAGTTCAGTAGTGCTAAGAATATTCACAGTGCTGGGCAAAGATCTCTGGCACTCTGATCCAACAGATCTGAAACACTGCAGCACGCTTTGGACAGCTCTCCTTCTCTCTTGCAGCCCCACAGACCTGGGGCTTTCGACTATCCCAGTATTTCATTTGCCTGGAATGTGGTGGCCCATGCGTTTAATTGAAGTGTTTGGAAGATGAGGCAGGTGGGCCTCTGTGAGTTCAAGGTTAGCTGGCCTATATAGAGAATTCCATGGGATTGGAGAGAAAGGGTTAATAGCACTGGCTGTTCTTCAAGGGGATTAGGGTTCTATTCCCAGCATCCACATGTTGGCTCATAACTGTCTCCAGTCCCAGAAGATCTGACTTCTGGCTTCCTCCAGCACTCTGCATACACGGTACACAGTCATATGTACAGGCAAAACATCTGTATACATAAAGTAAAAAATAAGAGAGTTTTCCATG
This sequence comes from Mus caroli, assembly GCF_978045245.1. Classification (NCBI taxonomy): domain Eukaryota; kingdom Metazoa; phylum Chordata; class Mammalia; order Rodentia; family Muridae; genus Mus; species Mus caroli. Next base: position 35,574,619 of record NW_028227257.1, on the reverse strand, counting down.
CCAGCCAAGCAACATAGTGAGACCCTGTCTCAGCAACAACTACCACCACCACTACCACCACATTTGAAGGAGTGTGATCCTTAAACCTTTTGGTCTTCGGTTCTATTTATACTCTTAAACATTATTAGGATTACAAATAGCCATTGTTTATATTAATTGTACATATTTTAATATTTGCCATTTTAGAAAATTAAGGAGAAATTTAAAAACATTTATTTTAAAACAATATAACATACATCTGGGCCAATGAAATGACTCAGGATAAAAGAGCTTGCTGCCGAGCCTGATGAGCTGAGCTCAGTCCCCTGGACCCATATGTGAAAATTCAGTCCCACAAGTTGTTTGATGTTGGCACATGCACCTTCATCCATGTGCCCCCCAGCCCCCGAACAGCGAGAATACCTTTATGAAAAAAGGTGTTTTATAAAACAAAATGAAAAGTGGCATTCTTTTCTTTGTTTGCAAATCTCAATAATATCTGACTTTTTGAAGATTGGTTCTCATCTTCCACATTCAGTAGGTTGACTGTCATTGTCATTGGAAACTACTAAACACTTGTAAAAATTAACATGAAAAGGCAAACACCTTAATATTCTAAAACTAGATTTTAAAGATTTGTTTACTTATTTTATGTATATGAGTACACTGTAGCAGTACAGATGGTTGTGAGCTATCATGTGGTTGCTAGGAATTAACTTAAGACCTCTGCTGGCTCCAGCCCCTGCTCGTTTCAGCCCAAAAATGTATTTATTATTATATGTGTACACTGTAGCTGTCTTCAGACACACCAGAAGAGGGCGTCAGATCTCATTATGGATGGTTGTGAGCCATCATGTGGCTGATGGGATTTGAACTCAGGATCTTCAGAAGAGCAGTCAGTGCTCTTAACCGCTGAGCCATCTCTCCAGCCCCCTAAAAATATTTTTTTTTTTTTTGGTTTTTTGAGACAGGGTTTCTCTGTATAGCCCTGGCTGTCCTGGAACTCACTCTGTAGACCAGGCTGGCCTCGAACTCAGAAACCCGCCTGCCTCTGCCTCCCGAGTGCTGGAATTAAAGGTGTGCGCCACCACGCCCGGCTTAAAAATAATTTTTATCTTATATGCCCAGAGAGGCTTGAGCACCAGGTATCTTTGGACCTTTCATTAAGAATTACTGGTGTTAGGGCTGAGGGAAGGGTGGTGATGAGAAAGCAAGAAGGACAGTTTCTCTCATTGTCTTAGCTCTGAGTTAGTGCGATAGGTTGGAAAAGTTAAAAAAAATGAGGATGAAGGAGAGGTGCTCGGAGCCCAGAGGTGGGCTGGGAGGAAGATAGAGCTTATGCCTGCTTTGCCAGCTTCCCATCACTGTAATGGGCTACCCGCTGCAGGGTCCTTATGAAGGAAAGAACTTTAGCACTGTCACGGGCTAACTCATGAAAGAAAGAGGGTCCTTTTGCCTGATAGAAGTTCAGTCCTGTGATCAGGCGACCCTTTGGCTGAGCCTCTGATGAGGATAGTCTATCTTGGTGTCAGTATGTGTCAAAACAAGCTGTCATTTTTAGAGCCAGGAACAGAGAGACAGGGAAGGACTGAGGGAGAGACTAAGGGAGCACGCCCAATGGCTTAAGGACCTCCCATAAGACCACACTTCTTAAATGTCCACACCCCCAGCAGCCCCACCCTGAGATCAAGCCTTTGCATATGGATTGGAGACTCGCCCAAGCTGTAGCTCTTGCTGCTAAAGGTTTTCCCTTCCTTTTCTAGTACATGTTTGAAGCATTTTTTTCTGGCAAAAGATTGTACTCCTTCTGTAAAAGTTCATTTCTGAGAAATTCTGGTAATTGATTTATATCTGTAAGGTAGAAATTGTGGCCATTAAAGTAATTTTTAGTGGATGAATAGTTGGCCTTCAGCCTCTCTGTCTTTACTTTGTTATATCTGCTGTCTGTGAAGCACGCCTTGGAACCACTCTGGTATGTCAGGCAGGGCACACTGAATCAGACAGAGATGTGTTCTCTGGGTGCAACAGCTATTCACTAGGACTAATGATTAACTGTGCCATCAAGGCCCAGGCTCATAGTCAATAAAGCAAGCCAGCTTTTCCCCCTGTGATGATTGATAAGTGGTTGCTTTGAGTCTGTTTGTTTTGTTGTCTTTTGAGACAGGGTGTAGTCCCGGGTGTCCTGAAACTCTGACATGTAGACCAGGATGACCTTGAGCTCAGAGATATTCCTGCCTCTGCCTCTGCCTCTGCCTCTGCCTCTGCAAGTGCTGAGATTAAAGCCAGCCTTTGCATCTGGCTGTGATAAGTGTTTTATGTTTGAATTACTTCATTTGATCTCTTAGCCACCCGATAAGGTAATTCTGTTATCCTGGTTTCTCAGAGGAAGAAACTACCACAGCTGGAATGTGACACAGCAAGGATGTGAAGGCAGGCAGACCCCACCCCTGGCTCTGGGCTGCTGTGCTCTATTTCTTCCCCCAGTGTAGGCTGTAAAGCAGCTGGCAGCCAGGAATCAGTGAGTTTATGTCGAATGTACTTTTTCTGCTGTGGTCAAATGGAAGTATCTATAGCGTTGAAATTCTCTGCGCTTTAGGAAAAAGACATCGACGTGGTGGAGCACAGTAGCAGGCTGCCTCAGCGTGGGAAGTCCTGTTTATTTCCGGTCTGGTGCTCAGGAGTTTGGAGAGCCCGGATGGTGGAAACTTGTTCATAACAGACCCCCAACCATGAGACCCGAGGGAGAGAAGCTGGCTGCCTCCACCTTGAAAGTGAAAGGTAAATTGTGAGGAGTCCCAGCCTGGGCCCGAGACTTTCCCCAGCGCCCACTTGCTGCCTCTGGGGCTGTGAGTGGGACAGTTTCACAGGCACAGGGGTTGAAATCTATAGAAAACATACTGTCATTTCCTAAGGAAGTCACTCGTTTTGTCATCTCCTTTGGTGGCCTCCCCACCCTCTGTTCTTTCTGTCTGCCTGTCTTCATATGGTCTCAAGCTGCCACTTGTAGCACATGCTGGCCTTAGCTTTGAACCATCCTCCTGCCTCCTCCTCCCAAGGGTTGGGATTACCAGCATAAACCATTGCGTGAAACAGAAGGTTGTTTTCAGCCTGATCACCTTTAAGCTTTTTATTGTAGAAATGGAAGCCCATTGAAGGAGTAGAGAAGAGTGTGAGAGCCGGTCCTCCTTCACCTCAGCAGTGGTCGGTCCAGTGTTGCCAGTGATCCGGTTCTCTAGTCCGACTCTCCACTCATCTGCTTCTTTGACTTGTTTAGAAACATTTTATCCTTAAATAGTTCAGTCTGTGTCTCTAGGATGTTCTTTCTCTTTCTAGGATGACTGTGATGCCATTTTATGTTTAAATAGCATTTTAACTCCTTATTATCACATGTTGATTTTTATTTTTTTAATCTAGAAAACTTTGATTTTTTTGAGACATGGTTTCTTTGTGTAGCCTTGGGTGTCCTGAATCTAGCTCTGTAGATCATGCTGGCCTCACCTCACAGAAATCTGCCTGCCTCTGCCTCCCAAGTGCTGGGATTAAAGGCGTGGGTCACCACCATCCAGCTAAACAACTTTTGAAAGCCTGCCTGCCATCTCAGTACTCTGGAGGTAGAGACAGGTAGATCTCTGTGAGTTCAGGCCAGCCTGATAGTGAGTTCCAGGCAGCCAGGGCTATCCCGTGAGATCCAATACACACACACACACACACACACACACACACACACACGAAGCATAACTAGGTATATTGGCACACATAAGCCAGCACTAGAGAAGCTTGAGGGCATAATGATTATGAATTCCTGGCCAATCTAAGCTACTGTTTCAAAATAAAACGAGTAAAAAGCAGAAATATACTATTACACATTAATCCTTCACATTTTCCCTCAACATGCCTTGGACATCTTTCAGTTGCAGTGCATGTGATCTTGACTTCAGTATATGTCCATTTTATGATAACATCAAAACACTACCCTGTTGTCTTGGTTTGGGTTACTATTGCTGTGATGGGACATCATGACCAGAAACAACTTGGGGAAGAAAAGCTTTGTTTGGCTTACACTTCTACAGCACTGTTCACCATCAAAGAAAGTCAGACAGGAACTCAAGTAAGACAGGAACCTGGAGGCAGGAGCTGATGCAGAGTCCATGGAGGAGTGTTGCCTTCTGGCTTGCTCTCATGGCTTGCTCAGCCTGCTCTCTTAACAAACCATCTGTCCGGGGTGGGCCCCATCCCAAAATGGACTGGCTCTTTGTGTATCAATTACTAATTAAGAAAATGGCCTACAGACTCTCCTATAGTCTGATCTTATTGCAGCTCCCCCCTCTCCTGTACCCCAGGTTGACACAAAACTAGCCAGCACACCTATTGTGGAAAATTTGATTTCTTCCTTTGTTAATTGTTGCTGTTATTGTGTGGTTGGTCAACCTGAGGCAGGTTTCATGGAGCCAAGCCTGGCATTGAACTCCTGGTCCTCTTGCTTGCCTCTACCTCTGGAGTTCTGAGATTAGTTGTGCCACCATACCTGATCTTTTAGTTTTGTTGTTCTTGTTTCCTGGCTGTCCTGGAACTCACTTTGTAAACCAGGCTGGCCTCGAACTCAGAAATCTGCCTGCCTCTGCCTCCCAAGTGCTGGGATTAAAGGGGTGCACCACCACTGCCTAGCTGCAGTCTGTGTTCTTAATTGCTGAGCCATCTCTCCAGCACCTGAGCTTTTAGTTTTTAATTATTAACTTTAAAATAAACGTATTTGTGGGCTGGAGAGATGCTCTTCCGAAGGTCCTGAGTTCAAATCCCAGCAACCACATGGTGGCTCACAGCCATCCATAATGAGATCTGATGCCCTCTTCTGGTGCATCTGAAGACAGTTACAGTGTACTTAGATATAATAATAAATAAATCTTTTAAAAAACATGTATTTGTGTATGGTGTATGTGGGGAGGAAAGGGTGCCATGTACTCCTGTGAAGGCAGAGGGTAACTTGTGGGAGTCTGATTTTCTTCCATGTGGGTCCCAGGATGGCGTTCAGGTGGTCAGCCTTTGCAGATGCCTGGGCTCTTTGAGGCAGATGCTGCTGCTAGGTATGCCCAAGTTCTGAGGCAGTGCCATGTAGCCTAGGCTGGCTGTGAGTTCTGATCCTCTTGCCTTTACCCTGAGTACCAGGATTCTAGGCATGAGTCACTCTACTCAGCTTTTGCCCTTTCTTATTGTCACTTTGTCACACAGTGCTACAGTTTTTCAAGTTTTTGCATATGTACAAATTATAATAAATTACTAAAAATAGTATTACTAGATCAAACTGTATATTTAGTTAAAAATGTCAGTGGCAATGCCGAATTACCCTCCACTATGCTAGTAAGATTTATTTTCTATCAAAAAAATAAGTCAGGAAGGCACATCATATTCTTGGTAATCCTTATGAAATTTTACCAGTTCCAGGACGTGAAAGAGAATTGATGGTGTTAATTTGTTTAAATTTGCACTGCAGCTCTTGTTTAAGAAAGGTCTTGCTATTATGGGCTGGCATTAACTATTTACCGCTAGCTGGCTTCGAACTTGAGATTCTCAGCCTCTTCCTACTGGAATCATAGGTGTGCGCCATGACACCCAGCTAAAGCTTTCGGAAAGATAGGTAAGGTTTTTGGTTGGGGCATTTGTAGAACATTTCTGTGTATTGAACATGATACCAAAAGTACATTATGAGAAAAATAGTTAATATATTAAAAAAAAAAGTTAAGGGGTTGGAAAGATGGTTCTGCCATTAGGAGCGCTTGAGGCTTTTGCAGGAGGCCAAAGTCCATTTCTCTTTACCCACATCCAGGTGGCTCACAACCACCTGTATCCAGCTCCAGAAAATGTGGTGCCTGTGACTTTAATTTTCAAACCTGTTTTTAATGATGGTTCTTAATCACTAACCTCCCCTGTAGCCGACCACCCACCAGAGGTCGTGGGAAGAAAGGATACGGGGAGTGGACCTGCTTAGAAAGGTTCTTTGGAATACCTCCTCTTGTCTGTTGTCTGGAAATGGCAGCTCAGTTCATGAGTCGGTAGCTCGGCAGCTCATTCCTTCAGGACCTGCCTTAGCCTTTCACCTGGGTCCACTTCAGCTAAATGTTTCTTCACCTGTTTGCCCCAGCAAAATACCATCTAACCAACTTTCCAAAGGACCCTTAAGTTCCCACTTAAGGTGCCTTCTCTCACCTGTATGTAAATACCCAGGAACACACATAAAAAGAAAATGTGCTTTTAAAAAGAATAGTTAACATAGAAATTAGGTATTTATTCTTTCCCGGCAGCTTCAAAGCCAACGCTGGATCCCATCATTACTGTTGAGGGACTCCGTAAACGGGCAAGCCGGAATCCTGTGGAATCTGCCATGGAATTGAAAGAGAAGCGGTCGCGAACACAGGAAGCTAAAGACATCAGAAGAGCTCAGAAAGAAGCGGCTGGCCTCCTCGACAGGAGCACCTCTTCCACCCCCGTCAAGTTCATAAGCCGAGGCCGGAGGCCGGATCTGATTTTGGAGAGAGGAGAAGTGATCGACTTCTCATCCCTGAGCTCCTCAGACCGCACTCCCCTCACAAGCCCGTCTCCTTCTCCGTCTCTGGATTTCTCCGCCCCGGGGACACCAGCCTCGCACTCGGCCACACCTAGCTTGCTTTCGGAAGCAGACCTCATCCCAGACGTGATGCCACCCCAAGCCCTGTTTCATGGTAAGACTCGCTGTGTTCCCAGCGTGGGTGTGAGCCTTGGGCCCTGCCTTCCTGCTTTCCTGTGTCTTGACGCCGGTCCTTTCTGCTTTGCACAGATGACGATGAGCTGGAAGGAGATGGAGTTATAGACCCAGGGATGGAGTACATCCCAACCCCGGCTGGGTCAGCGTCAGGGCTGCTTGGGAGCAGAAAGAAGGTCCGAGCTCCGGAACAGATAAAACAGGAAGTGGACAGTGAGGAGGAGAAGCCAGACAGGATGGATGGAGATAGCGAAGACACAGATTCAAACATTTCTCTGCACACTAGAGCTCGAGAAAAGAGGAAGCCGCCCCTGGAAAAGGACATGAAGCCCAAGGGCCCCAGGTATACACCTGTGAGCATCTATGAGGAGAAGCTGCTGCTCAAGAGGCTGGAGGCGTGCCCTGGCGCCGTGGCCATGACTCCAGAAGCCAGGAGGCTGAAACGGAAACTGATCGTCCGGCAAGCGAAAAGGGATCGGGGTTTACCACTGTTTGACTTGGACGAGGTTGTGAATGCCGCACTTCTGTTAGTCGATGGGATTTATGGAGCCAAAGATGGAGGAGCTTCCCGGCTTGCAGCTGGACAAGCTACATACCGGACCACCTGCCAGGACTTTCGGATCCTGGACCGGTACCAGGTGATGTTACTGTACTGTTGACATTTGTCATTGTGAGCAATCTGGGGAGAAGAAAGCAAGCAAAACTTCTGTGCTTCTCTTCCAAAACTGTTCATCATTTAGTGCCCCTTCATGTATCGGAGTTTCTTTCTCACTAGGCATTCAGGGAACAGCCTAGCCATGTCTTGTCTCTCTCTTCTTTGAGGGTGTCTGTCTGTGGTCTGTTTCATGGTTGTGATTGACAGGTTTGTTGAGGACATGTATAGCCTAGACCCTGTAGAGCTGGAGCTGTGGGGGTAAGCATCTGTGTCCTTAGGCTTCATCAGGAAGAAATTCGGGGTCAACGTTACTCACAGGGTGAGTTCTGCCAGTGCTCTGACAACATTCATTCCACTGGGGACTGCCGGGCTGCCCCACCAGCAGCGGTTTCTGTCTCCTCTGCTCTGCCCTGTTGTTTTGAATTGGCATTCCTCGTGTGGAAAGGTGCTGATGTGAGTACTGTCGGCTCTGTACGCTAGCCACATAGTCTGTGTGGGGACCGAGACCTGCCTGTGATGGACGCAGCTGTGCCCACCCCAGTGAGCTCATTTACTAACGGGTTCAGGCTGGGCTTGGCCTGCAGGGATCCATCACCACGACTGCTCTAGGTCCTAACTTAAGATGTGGTTTTCTGTACTGTTAAGTGTTGTGTTGATGGCCCCTCCCTTACTGCCTTTCCTTGCTCTCTTTCCTCTTGTGTTGTTTATATAAATGTTAGTGGACTCTGATTTTTTTTCTTTATTTCTCCCTGTACTAACTTCTTGCTGGATTCTTTCTTTCTTTCTTGATTTACTTATTATTATAAATAAGTACACTGTTGCTATCTTCAGACACATCAGAAGAAGGCGTCAGATCTCATTATGAATGGTTGTGAGCCACCATGTGGTTGCTGAGATTTGAACTCAGGACTTTGAGAAGAGCAGTCAGTGCTCTTACATGCTGAGCCATGTCGCCAGCCTGGGACTGCTTTCTCTAGCAGTTCTTTACAACATGGTTTCTTTTAACATACATACATACATACATACATACATACATTTATGTATTGTGCACAGCACATATGTGGGGTCAGAAGACAGCTTGCTGTAGTTGGTTCTCTTCTAGCACATGGGTTTTTAGTGTTGGACTCAGGTCTCAGGCTTTACCTAATGAGCCATCTCACCATCCCTAAATATGAACTTTTTGAGGAATATTTTGGAAACCTGTGTGCCTAGAATATATCTTTACTTCACTTTTTTATTTAAAAAAAAAAAAAGATGTATTTATTTATGTGAGTACACTGCTGCTTTCTGCAGACCAGAAGAGGGCATCAGATCCCATTACAGATGGTTGTGAGCACCATGTGGTTGCTGGGAATTGAACTCAGGACCTCTGGAAGAGCAGTCAGTGCTCTCAACCTCTGAGCCATCTCTCTTGCCCTTTATTTCACTCTTAGATCTAAACAATACCTTACAAAGTTTTAGTTTTGTTTTCTCCTTTGACATTTTGAAGTTGTAACTTCATTGTCATTTTATGCACTGGTTACTCCTGAGGGGACAGGGTCTCACTGTATTGCGCTGAACTGGAACTCAGGTTTGCCTGCCTCTCTTCTGAGTGTTGGAATTAAAAGTGTGAGCTACCTTGTCTTGCCATGAGAACCCCATTTCCAATGTTAATTAATTAATTTTTGGTGGGCTTTTTTTTTTTTTTTAATTTTCCTGTCTTCTGGAAGCTTCCATGTTTTCTGTTTCTGATCTTCAGTGTATTTTCACTGCTTTTTCTGTCTTTCGTATCTGACTACTCTACTCTTGGGTTAGCAGTTGTTGTGTGAACCTTTCCTGGGGAGAAACAGATGTCTCTTGGCCCCAGTTCTGCCACCAGTAGTAGACCAAAACAGCAGTTCCAGTCGAGTCCTTGAGTTTAATTAGGGTCCCTGCTTAGTTTGCATACCTATTGCTGTGAGAAAATACCCTGATAAAAGTGACTTGAGGGAGAGAGGGTTTCTCTTGACTCATGGCTCCAAATACAGTCCACCGTGGCGAGGAAGTTGGAGCCTGTAGAGCTTGAGGGAGCTGGTCAGATGGAATCTACTGTCCCAGCTGGGCAATGGCCCCACCCACAGTGGGCAAGTCTTCCCTCTTTAGTTAATGCCATCCAGATAACCCCCAGCAGGCATTCCTAGATGTCAGTTTCCCAGGTGCTCCTAGATTAAGTCTCATTGACAGTTAACACTAGACATCACAATTCCTTGCAGGAATGGAAAGGTTACCTACACCTGATGGGCAGCCATACCACTGGAGGGGAAAACCTCTGCATTAACTGTTTATAAATCTTGGGCACAGGGCTGGAGAGATGGCTCAGTGGCTAAGAGCACTGGCTGATGCTCTTCCAGATAGACTGAGTTGAATTCCCAGCAACCTCATGGTGGCTCACAACCATCTGTAATACGTTCTGATGCACTCTTCAGGCATGTAGGTGTACATACAGATAGAACACTCAGGCATATAATAAATGAATACATCTTAAAAACGAAACAAAAAAAGGTATGTGCCACAATATATATCGGCTGGGCCAATAAATACTTTTAAAAAAGACAGTCTCGGGCAGAGGTGTGACCTCATGAGCACCCTGTATTAACCATTGACCATCTATAGCTTGGAGGAGGGTTGTAGCCTCGTGAGCCCTTCCCCACCCTCTGGGGATAGTTAGTGAGCCCAATCTTGTTTAGGTCTCCTTCAGGTAAGCATAGCTGCTGATGGGTCTAGAGGGCACCGGCCATGGCGTGCCTGAAGGGTGGCATTCCACGGCAGAGGTGTTGTCTGAGCTTCCTCCATCTGAGGTGTGTCGGACCCTAGTCAGAGCTGTCACTGCTGCACGCCTGTTTTATGTCCCCTTTCCTTCTGCTGTTCCTGTCATCCTTTCCTGGTTTCCCACAACTCTGGGACATTCGATTCCACTCATTTATAGTCTTTTTCCTCTGCCTTTGGTTTGGGAAGGTTTTGTGCAGCTGCTCAAGCTCAGAACGACTCTTCTAAACTATGCATAGAAGCTTATTGATGAGTCCACTGTCTAAACAGGCTTAACTTCGGTCGCTATTTTTGCCCTCTGCATTAATCTACTTCTTTCTTAGGACTTCCAGCCCTTTTTAAACTACCATCTGCTCTTGCATGCTCGTCCCTTAGAGCATGTAACATATCAACTACCACTGTTAAATGTCTTTCCCAGGAATCTCAGTATCCCAGCACTGAGTGAGTGTGCTTCTGGGGCTTGCTCGTCTCTTCAAGTGGTCTAGCCATGGTGGCTCAGTGTTCTGTGAAGTACGAGGCTCTGTTCCATCACATCCATGCCCCCGCTGCACCCCCATCAGCTCAGGCAGCTGCCCCTCCCCACACTCCCAGGCACCCATGCTACTGTTTTATACCTCCAGTGTACATTCCTGGGATATGGAACATTCAGTTCACCACAGTGGTGCCTTTCCTCTGTCTCAGGAAGAGTCCAACAGACACTCAGAGCAGCCCCTGAGAGAGGTGTAATGAGGCCTTTCTAGGCCCTCTGGTGCAGAGCCTGCTCTGTTCTCATTGCATTGTTAGTTCTAGCCAGCTTTTCCTTCTAGGCTTTTCCTCAGCCTGCATTAGTAAAGAAGCACATTTAACGCTGTCACATGTCACCCGACTTTGAAGCTGTTTTTTCACCACCACTCTGCGATTTGGTAACTTGAGTAGTACGAGCCAGGCACTATTCTAACTGGGATGCCAATGCTAGGTAGGTTTCTGTCCTCTGCAGCTGACATTCTCAAACAGGGAAGTGACAGGGTTAGCTCACTAAGCTAAGATGCACTGACTGAGGGCATGTGTGTGTCTGTGTGTGTGTGTGTGTGTGTGTGTGTGCATGTGTGTCACGGAAGGACTGCTGTGTTCCTGGGAATTAAAACCAGCCTCTGAGGGAGGTAACCTTGCAAGAAGTGCTGACAAGGAAATGCCAGGAGGAAGAAAACTGGATGGAAGGCCAGACCCAGGCCCTGAGACATGAGAAATACTGGTAGCTGTGATGGGAACATCCTGATGACACAGGAGTGTGGTTCTAGGAGGAGAGGCCAGAGTGTGACAGAGTCAGGTCTTGCAAGTTCCCTGTAAGGCACAGTTGAGGACTTTGAAATGTATTCTGTACATACAGTGGGAAACCATATAGGAATTGTGAGCCAGGGGGCATGAGTTGATGCTTGCTTTTTAAATAGAGTCTTACTGTGTAGCCCTGACTGGCCTAAATCTTGTAGACCAAGCTGGCCTTGAACTCACAGAGATCTGCATGTCTTTGCCTCCCAAGTGCTGGGATTAAAGGTGTGTGCCACTATGCCTAGTTAGTTTATTTTTAAAAGAAGTGTGTGGCCTCTATGTGGAGACTGGATGGTGTGGGACAAGAATGGGCCAAGAGGAGGCAGTGATGGTGGTCCAGGCTTGGTGGACCGTGTTTTGGAGAAGAGAAGAAGTTGCAGAGGTTAGCGGAACTTTGTCACATCCATGAGATTCTACAGGACTCACATGAGACTGTTAAGGGGAAGAAATTGTTCTGTGGACTGATGGCTCTACAAATTATCTGGCATGGCATTGAAAGCCACCCCCAAACTTGGTGACTTGATGTAATGAGTACTAAATATGTCTTGAACTTCTGCCTCTGCCTGGCCTCAGCAGAGTGGCTCTTTTACTTTGTGAGTCATTGGGGCCTGTGGTCATCCACTAGCCTAGCTGTAGCCACCTGGAAGCTACATGTGCGTTGTGCATGGGGTGGAAGACTTGGGCTTGAAGTGCCAGGCGTTGCTTCTGCCACTCTGATCCGTCAAAGTTCTTTACAGCCATTATACCTGCAAGGGTGGTGGTGGTGGTGGTGGTGGGGTGTTGCTAGTGGCTGTGTTTGGAAACTGCTTGTGCAGCCTTGAAGATTGCTTTGAAATTCACTTGAAGCCTTGGAAGAATTTCAAAGCTGGCTTTTGAGGAGTTTGGTGTCCAGGCTAGAGAGTCTGGAAGCAAATTACAAAGGAAGAAGCCTTGCTCTTTTCAACAAGTTATTTTCCAGGCTAAGAGCAAACGGACTCTAAAAGACAACTCAGTTTCTAAGCTTCACCTTGACACTCCCTTTGTGAAGGTCTTTTCATCTTTGTTGGAGTTCTTTGCTGTTGCAGCCATAATTGCGGTGTTCTGTTGCTACATGACCTAGGGCCTCAGGTTAGCCGTCCTCAGAAGCGAGCAGCACCACCAGTGTGGCCAGTTCATGTCAGGAGCTTCTAAAGCAAGCATGTGAGACCTAGGAGTTCTGTCCCAACTCCTGCCCAGCTAAGGCCACATCTATGCCTCGTCTCTGCTGGGTGGGGCCTCCTTCCTGTGGCGACAAGTTTAGGGCTAGTAATCAATATCACTCCCATGTTTGCCATATTTATTTGCTGTAAAGAGTACACAGTCACCAGGTGTGGTGGCACACGCCTTTAGTCCCAGCACTTGGGAGGCAGAGGCAGGCGGATTTCTGAGTTCGAGACCAGCCTGGTCTACAGCGTGAGTTCCAAGACAGCCAGGGCTATACAGAGAAACCCTGTCTCGAAAAAAAAAAAACCCAAAAAAACAAAAACCAACCAAACAAAAAAACCAGATTGGCATTCCTTAATGATCCCAGAATAAGAATATTATAATAAAAGCTTTAAAAAAAAAAAAGAGTACACCGTCAGTCAAGGGGGTGGGGCATTGGGCCTGTTGGTTGTTAACCATCATAACATAACAACATAAGGTTGCATAATAAATAGTAAATAGCCCACCTATGTTAGCCTTTTTTTTTTCCCAGACCTGTGAAGTATATGTCAAAACTTTACCTTTCCAATTAGGTGATCCAAAAAGACCTACTCCTGACACTCAGAAAGATCATTCATTAGATATAAAAGACAACCATTCTTGAATAGTTTTTAATTTTTATATAAACCGTTTTCTTCTCACAGACTGCCTTACCAGCCAGGAAAGGATTCCGGCACCAGACCACCAGATTTTTGTATCGTTTGGTGGGATCAGAAGATCTGGCTGTGGACCAAAGTATTATCAGCCCTTATACTTCTCGGATCTTGAAACCTTATATCAGGTAACCATGCTGTCAAGGGTGTCACGGGGAATGATGTTGGTTTCTATACTCATCCTTCAAGGGTAAATATAGCCTGACTTGGAGCAGGTTCAGGAAAGCACAGACAGGGTGGTCCTTTGAAAGAGGTAACAAAAAGCAAGACTGAGTTAATCTCTTGTACTTATACTTTTGGTTTTTTGAGATAGGGTCTTCAGTTACAATATTTATAAGCTGCACGCCTAGATTGGGCAGATTTACCACTGCGCTGCTCCACTCTATTCCCCAGTTATGAGAGCCCTTGCTACTTGCAGCTTCTCTGGGCCACAGGGTTTTTCTCCAGGATCTTGCTACACAGCCCCGGCTGTCCTGAAACTCACTATGGAGATATGGCCGGCCTCGACACACAGAACTCCGCCTTCCTCTGCCTCCCGAGAGCTGGGATTAAAAATACGTGCCACCACACCTAGGTCTTGTTCACTATCTTAATCATTGTTTTAGTCTAAATGCCACAATTATTTAATTTATTTAATAGTCTGTGAACTGAAAAGCAAAAAAGGAAATTGTCTTAGTTGAGCAGACATCTAAACTGAGCACTGGGGCAGATTCTGTTCTCTGAGGTTTTTTTCTTTATGGTACGTTCTGTGTGTGTGTGTGTGTGTGTGTGTGTGTGTGTGTGTGTACGTGTGTGTACATGCACACATGCATGCAGGTGCACTCTCCACTCACAGTGGAGAACTGTGGTAACTTTGGATATCTTGCATTATCACTCAGAACCTCTTTTATTAAATTTAATTAATTTTGAGACAGGGTCTCACTGTGTAACATTGGCTAGCCTAGATCTCAGTGTGTAGATCAGGATGGCCTTGAACTCAGAGTTTTGCCTGCCTCTCTGCCCCGAGTGCTGTGATTAAAGGCATCTGCCACCACACCTGAGTCACACTTTATTTTTTGATGCAAGAGTCTTTCAGTCAACCTGGAGTTCCCTTTTCAGGCTAGACTGATGGCGTGTCTGCTCCCCATGCACTGTGTGCCCTGCTTTTACATGACTTTTACATGGTTCAAGTCCTCACACTTGTATGGCAAGCATTTTACCTACTCAGCCCTCTCCCCAGCTCCATTCTCTTTGGGACGGTTTCTAAATAAATGCCATCTAAGCAGTGAGTAGAGGCCAAGATCTGCCAGCAGCCTGATCCTCCTTGCCTAGCACTGCGTTTCTGGGCAAACTTGAAGAGAGATCATTAGCAAAACTGCTGTAGCATTTTCTCTTCATGATCTCCTGCGGCCAGCAGAGTTGGACAGTCCCTCCTTTGTCTTCTGATCATGCTAGAGAAGCAGCCCTGTGTCGGGCACTTCTGAACATATCTAAGTGCAGTTTGTGTTTCTCACTTCACCTCATGTAGTCCCTGGTGGGTATCGGAGGGGTCTGGCTTAATCTATGTTCAGAGTGAATTCATAAGGATTATATCTGCATGCTAGCTAGCATATAAAGAAGTGTGACTTTGTATGATATTGCAAGCAGTTTGCTGTGCAATAATGAGCTATAGTAATGGGTGTTTTTCTTGACTTTAATTTATTTATTTTCGATGGTTCTGGAGGCGTGATTATGAGACAAAGCCACCCAAACTACAGCTCCTGTCACAGATTCGTTCCCACCTGCACAGGAGTGACCCTCACTGGACACCTGAACCTGATGCACCTCTCGATTACTGCTATGTCCGACCAAATCACATCCCAACGATCAACTCCATGTGTCAGGAGTTTTTCTGGCCTGGTATGTTTCTACTTCCAAGCCAGGCAGATTGATTTTTCTGTATGTAGTTTATTTTACCCGGCTATGTTTTAAATAGTGTCTGCCATGTGACCCTAAGCTCTTTACTCTTGACTTTATTTAGTCTGTCTTTACTAACATAGAAATATTAAAGCATAAATGCTTCTCACTTTCCTAAGTTCCAGAAGCCAGCAATTAAAGTAATCAACAGTGTTTTTGTTTGTTTTTCTCCTGTTTGTCTCTGCTTCCAGAATAAAAGACTCATTCTGTTTTGATTCTGCCTATGTTTAGATATCAGGTAATGTCTCTCCAAGATACGGACTCACAGCCGGCATGTGGACAGTTTTGGTTTTGGCCTAATAGTTCTTTTAAGTTTTGTTGTTTAGCTATTAGAGAGTGTGAGGACACCCAAAAGGTATTTTTAAGAAGCCAATTGCTCCCTGACTTGAGAAGCCAGGGCAAGCCAGGATTTTTTTGTCATTTCATCAGCCATCAGTCCCATGATGACCCAGGCCATCAGTCAGCAATTTCATTGATAAATATGAGCATCCTCTCTGTGGGCCAGCTCTGAAACCTATGGGGCACATGTGTGTCACAGATTTTACCAGGGTTAGAGCCCTACCCTGCTTATAGTCTGACAGTGTAGTTCCATCTCTAGGGAAGGAAGGTACCAGGCCTAAAAGTCACGTTCTGAGAGCATCCGCTATATCTGGCCCAATGTTAGATATTAGCCACACGTTATAATTTTTATTTTATTGTGGAAGCTTTCATGGAAAGCTTGTCAATGGTGTGTAAGTGGGATAAAGGAAAATTCTATCCGCAGGCTCATGAGATGGCACAGCAGATAAAAGGGTTTGCCATGCAAACTTGCATCCTGAATTCTGTCCCCAGACTCTACAGTGGGAGGAGAGAACTGATTCCCCACAGCTGTCCTTGGACTTCCACATACACACATACCATGGCTCATATAGCCTCACATACACGACAATAATGATAATAAAATTTGAAGGGAAAAAAAAGAGAGAGAATGGTATTGACACTCTCAGGGACCTTTACTCCTGCTCTGTCAGGGCTCGGTCTGTACCTTGACTTAACATATTGCAAGAAATGAGACATTTTAAAATGTGCCAAGTCACACACACGGTAGACAAGGCTGAGTCAAAGCCAGGTGTGTCCATTCTGAACCTGGAGTGCTCTCTGCTACCCAACCTGTCCTGTCGCTCTGCTTTTAACATATGTACTTAGAAAAGACTATGCTAATTTTGATATTTTCTAAAATGCATTTTTCTGATCTGAATGTGTGGTATCTATGGTAATGGCTTTGCCTCCAATTTGGGGAATTTTTTTAGCATGCAGGTGTAACAACAAATACAGGCTGAACAGCTTGTTTTTCATTCGTTCCAAAAGGCCCGTGGTCTGAGTGTCTGGCTGGTTCTTTTCTTTAGGCATTGACCTGTCTGAGTGTCTGCAGTATCCAGACTTCAGTGTTGTAGTCCTTTATAAAAAAGTCATTGTTGCCTTTGGCTTCATGGTTCCTGACGTGAAGTACAACGAAGCTTACATCTCATTTCTGCTTGTTCATCCTGAGTGGAGGAGAGCAGGGATCGCCACGTTCATGATCTATCATCTGATTCAGGCAAGTTCTCTCTGCTTATGATTCAACCCTAACTTAAGTGATGATGCTTTCAGGGTTTCCCTGGAAAATAGAGGAGGCATGAGGAGAGCTGGCTTGTCCAGTGTAGTCCAAGCAAAAGAAAGCCATTCTTCCTAGTCATGAGACTACAGAAGCACACGGATAAGACCTCCAGCCCCTAAAGTAAGATTTTATTCTTGGCTTCAGAGAAGCCCCTATGCAAGCATGAATCATAAAAGAGGCTGCAATAATCGCATGTGAGGCTGTACACACGCCCTGCCTGTAGTGATACTGTTCTGCTCTTAGAGTAAGCCTCTCATGACTTTGGGGAGTGGGCATACTGTTTATAAACATTTTATCACAATTGAATAAGTACATTATGAATGAATGAATGAATGAATGCAATAGGGTTTTTTTCCTCCTGTAAACAAAAGATTGTTTTGTTCTTTAGGCAGGATGTTGACATGAAACTGGTTGGCATGGGTCTTAACTGTGTCTTAGTCAGTGTTCAATTGCTGTGAAGACACAATGACCATGGCAACTCATATAAAAAGAAAAGGATTTAATTGGAACTTGCTTACAGTTTCAGAGGTTTAGTTCATTATCCTTATAGCAGAGAGCATGGTGGCACACAGGCAAACATGGTGGCTGAGAGTTCTGCATCCAGATCTGACGTATCTGGCAGGAGTAAAGAGTTACTGGGTTGGCTTGCAATTTTGAAACTTCTCAGCCCACCTTCAATGACACACTTTCTCCCACAAGGCCATCTTTCTCTCGAAGAGTGCTCTGCAGGTCTCTGGCTCTTTTGTTAGCAGCAGGGGCTGGAGTAGGGTGGGGTGATAATTCAGAAGGCATCCTTTGTGCTTAGTGTGAGGCCTGGCATGAAGCCTGCTCCTTAGTCACTCTTTGCTCTGTTTGTTCATCTTCACACTGTGGGCGTATTTGTACCCCAAAGAATCTGTAAGCCCAAGGGCCCACATATGGGCTCAGTCTGTAGTACTGGTCATGACCATGGTTAGCTGTCTGTATTGACTATCTAAAACCACTGCCGGCACCCATAGTCCTGTGTGCTCACACCATGTTGCTGTCCTTGGCACAAGAACGGTGCTCTCTGTCTCAGATGTGTTAGGAGTCACAGTGAAAAATAAATAAAAAAGAAGGAAAGTTCTCCTGTGTCCCTGACAGCCAGAATCATCAATTTTAAGGACTGTCAACTGCAGCACTTGGTTCCTTCCTCATTAAACAAGTTCATACCTGTATGGCTAATTAAAGAATCTAAAAACATGTCTTTATGATCACAGAAACATCTTTGCCCTTTCTTTGTAAATACAGAAGTCTCAATTCTGGGAAGTTAATTCTGTCAGATATAAAGGGACCTAAGGACGTAGGGTTTTATGATATTCAGGCTTTGTAATTAAAGATTTAGTACTTTGAAGCTATGTATATACTACTTTGATTGTTTTCTCTTTTTTTTTTTTTCTTTTTTTTTTTTTTTTGGTTTTTCGAGACTGGGTTTCTCAGTATAGCTCTGGCAGTCCTGGAGCTCACGCTGTAGACCTGTAGACCAAGCTGGCCTCGAACTCAGAAATCCACCTGCCTCTGCCTCCCGAGTGCTGGGATTAAAGGCGTGCGCCACCACGCCTGGCCTTTGATTGTTTTCTAGCAGTTCTAGGGAAGGAATTATTCCAGGCTTTGGAGATGGTATAGCTGTCATCCAAATGGAAAATAGGAATTCTCACTCTGCAGTTCTTCAAGGTTGTCATATTACTGGTACTGATATGTCTGATATTTAGACTTAATTGAACTACAAATGCAGTAATATGGAGGCTGGAGAAATGACTCAGTGAGAAAGAGCACTTCCACTGAACCTGATGGCAAGTTTAATCCCTGAAACCCACATGGCAGGGGTAAAAAAGTGACTTCCAGTAGTGCTCTTAGCTCCCAAGTTGTACAGCGTGGCATGCTCGAGCCCACACACAAACATTCACAATGATAAGGAAGTAAAATGTCATTGGAACGATGAAACAGCTCTGGAGAGATGACTTGGCTGTAAGAGTTCTGACTGCTTTTCAGAAGACCTAGGTTTGGTTCCCAACACCAACACGGTGGCTCACAACCATCTGTAACTCCTGCACACATGTGGTACATGGACATTCACTCATGCATGTAGTAAAATAAAATATAAATAAATGTAACATAGTAAAGTATCCTAGTAGCCTTTTGCCTCGGGGTAGAAACAACCCTCCAGAGTGTGTGACTCCCTTAGACTCGGGGACACACAGTCATCGGTGGAGGACTGCTAAACTGTCAGCCGTTGCTAGGCGCTGCAGTGCTCAGGGCTTCCAGCACTGGCTAGATGCTGCCGTGCCTCAACCCCGTTCCGTTACCCCACTTGCTTCCTTCTTAAGAATGTTTCGTTTGCTCATCCTCCCTCTGGCCCTGTGGCTTCACCTTGTGTCCTTCACTTTTGGCAGACGTGCATGGGCAAGGATGTGACTCTTCATGTCTCGGCAAGCAACCCCGCCATGCTGCTGTACCAGAAGTTTGGCTTCAAGACCGAGGAGTATGTTTTGGATTTTTATGATAAGTATTACCCACTGGAGAGTACGGAGTGTAAGCATGCATTCTTCCTGAGGCTCCGACGCTGAGCTGAGCTCTGCTCTTCCCAGCAAACGGTGGATGCTGCCAGAGAGCAGGCCTCAGAAGCCCTGCAGGCCCTTATCCTTGAAGTGGGCCCTGGTCTCCTGTGGGTAATAGCCTCCATATGGTCCAGCCGGGTGAGTGAAGCCAGTGGTACAAGTAGGCAGTTCTGCCACCCAGAAACCATCCAGCAGGCCCCGCGTGGCCTTCCAGCAGTATCGTGGACTCCACTGTAGACCAGAACCAAGTGACTCTGCCATTCTCTTCCCATACAATGAGTGAGCACAAAAGAGCCTCTAAGCTGAAGAGTTTGAGAATGGGCCTGCTCATCCTACGTTAGAGCTCAGGAAGTATGAAAGATGTTAAAGATTGCCGGTGCCCTCCCTGTCCCAGAACAAGAGGTTATGAGGGATCAGGAATGATTGCAACCCTGTTCTCAGCCTGTGCTCTGTTGTCGTTGAACCCCAGAGGACTCACAGGGCACTGAAGTCCTTTTGTCTCTTGCTGACTTTTGTCCCGTTCAGGAAGAATATACTCGGTGTCTGTCTCCACGCTGCTTTACCTGATCTACCTGTCAGCAGCTCCTTGCAGGGACACTGACCTGATACAAGGAGTTTACTCTTGGCCTGGAAAATAGCTTGAGAGGAACACTTGAGCTTGCCAGGCCCTTCTCATGCTCAGGACAGTTGCACACAGGAGTGGAGGTGTAGAACGGTGCAGGCAGACCTGGCTGCGCTCGCTGTCCACCTCACGAAGCTGCTTCCTGTGTTGCACATGTGGAGTTGGACTACAGGTATATCTTAAGTGCATTCCAAAAGCATCAGATATTCTCCAATAAAAATCCTTACCTGCTACACCTCACAGCCAGGGCTGCAGCCCAGTCATTTGCACTCAGCTTGTCTTTAATTAGGAACAATGGCTCCTTTCTTGCTTTGTGGATTCTGAGTTGGTTTGAGAATCCAGAAAGAGCTGAAAGCTTTATAACAAACTGGTATGCATTTTTAAAACCACCCTGTACAGCACTGTTTAGATCCTCTGTTCATAAACCCCACCTGCAGCTCGAATTCCTGTGTTGATGGGAGTGTTGCCCTGTCATTTGGAACAATAGTCAAGACTGTTTCTTTGCAAAGTCAGAGCAGCACCATCTAGAAAACATGTCTTCATGTTTTCTTCCTTCCTCCCGAGCACTTTCTGCCTTTTAAAGGCTTCTGCTGATAAAGGGTCCTAAGCCCTGTCTTACTTGCTTGTTTCTTGCTCTGATAAGACACAATGACCAAGGCATCTTACAGAGGAGTTCATATGGGGCTTACAGTTTCAGGGGTTCAGAGTCCATGACCATCGTGGTAAGGAGCATAGCAGCAGGCATGCATGCATGCATGGCACTAGAACAGGAGTTTAGAGTGCTCACCTTGAGACACAAGCATGGAGCAGAGAGAAAACTAACTGGGATGGCGTGGGCTTTTGACCTCTCTCAAAACCCATCTATAGTACCATGCCTCCTCCAACAAGCCCACACCTTTTAATCTTTCCCAAACTGTCTTACCAACTGTTTCAAATATATGAGCCTATGGGGGCCAGTCATTCAAAACATTATATACCCTATGAAGTCAAATGGAGAAAGCCTTCCCAAACCTGGAAATCAGCTGCCAACTGTCTTAGGTGAGTGGCTGGAGTTGACTATCTCCAGCTTCCTGGTGCTGAAGAAGGCTGTGATTGCTTTAATTCTATTCCAGATCTGTTTTAAGGTCCTTTCCTTTCTCTTTTATACAGGGTAACTGTATCTTTTCCATTTTACATCTTTTTAGAGATTGATTTTTTTCATGTATGTGAGTGTTAAAAAGTAAGTGTTGGTGTTGTGTTTACAGTCAGGACCTGTTTAGGTACGTATCTCTGACAGTTACAGATAGTTCCAGAATTACTTCACATTGATGCCTAATGTCAGTCTATATTAGGGTTCTTAATATGAACAGAATTGATAGAAGAAATACACATATATAACAGAAACATTTGTCAATTACTATTCCAAATATATACAGGGGGAGATTAGACTGGCTTACAGGATGTGATTTATGTAGTCTGACAATGGCTATCTGATGATTGTTTTTTTTTATTTTTTGAGACAGGTTTTCTCTGTGTATCCCTGGCTGTCCTGGAGCTCACTCTGTAGACCAGGCTGGCCTCGAATTCAGAAATTCTGCCTCCCAAGTGCTGGGATTAAAGGCACGCGCCACCACTGCCTGGCCTCTGATGATGTTTTGAAAAATGAGAATCGAGTAGTTGTTCAGTTCAGAAGGCTGGATGACTTTGTACTCCCTACCTGGTGTTGGAGTCCTAGAGGGTTCCTGGAGCACTGCCAGTCTGTATTGGCATCCTGAAGACTTGTATTTAATGCTGGCCACAGCAACAGGATAGACAAGTTTACCACAGGAGCACCCAGTGGTTACCTCCAGGTGTAGTCAGATTACAAGATTAGCCATCACAGGTCCATTTCTCCTTATTGTGACACAGTCACATCTCCTTATATCGAGCTTAATTTACAAATGAAAACAACAGCCAGGTCATAATTCTGCCTATGTCCCACATACAGCTGTAAACTTATCACATACTTTAGAATGGATAGCAAAGTCCTTTGAAGGATTCTTACTCTTTTAATTATTATATTGATTTATAATACTTAACCACTGATGTTATCTCAGTGTTACAGTAAATGACAATAGATATCTGTTTAATCTGTGTGTCTATATACACAGACACATTCTTTTTTTTTTTTTTTCGAGACAGGGTTTCTCTGTGTAGCCCTGGCTGTCCTGGAACTCACTTTGTAGACCAGGCTGGCCTCGAACTCAGAAATCCACCTGCCTCTGCCTCCGAAGTGCTGGGACTAAAGGCGTGCGTCACCATGCCTGGCCCGGCTACACAGACATATTCTTAACAAAACAAGAAAAGTATTTGTCATGTCTGTTACAATCAGTTTCCCAGAGTCTAGTTAAGTGAATTTCGTACTTTAGAGGCCTCATCTGTAAAATGAGTTGATAATACCCACCTTGGAGATTTGTAGCAATAGGCACAGGGTCAAGAAAATCTTAAACAGTTGGGGTGTGTGTAGCCCCATGGAAGAAGAGTTGGCTAGGGTGTGCAAGGATTGGGGGTAAAAAAACCAAACATCAGAAATCAGAATTGGCTGGTTGGTGGTGGTGCACATCTTTAATCCCAGCACTCGGGAGGCAGAGGCAGGCGGCTTTCTGAGTTCGAGGCCAGCCTGGTCTACAAAGTGAGTTCCAGGACAGCCAGAGCTACACAGAGAAACCCTGTCTCAAAAAAAAAAAAAAAAAAGGAAATCAGAACTGGGCTGGAGAGATGGCTCAGTGGTTAAGAGCTCTTCCAGAGGTCCTGAGTTCAATTCCCAGCAACCTCATGGTGGCTCACAACCATCCATAATGGAATCTGATGCCCTCTTCTGGTGTCTGAAGACAGATACAGTGTACTCATATACATAAATAAATAAATCTTTAAAAAAAAAAAAAGCAGTTGTGCACACAGGTCAGAAGTGCATCAGATCAGGCCAGGTGGTGCATGCCTTTAATCCCAGCACTGGGGAGGCAGAGGCAGGGAACAACTGAGTTCAAGGCCAGCCTGGTCCACAAAGTGAGTTCCAGGACAGCCAGGGCTATACAGAGAAACCCTGTCTCAAAAAAAAAAAAAAAAAAAAGAAATCAGAACTTCTCACAAAGCTTAGCAGACTGGTGTCAAAAGCCGCAGCAGTCTTACTTGCTCTGACTGCACCTGGAGAGGGGGCTGTGCTCAGAACTGCTCATGCTTTGGCTGAGCAGGGAAGCAGTACTGCCCCAGGCACTGGGCCAGCAGAGCCAGCTGAGCTCTGCCACTTGCTCTGTTCACTCTTCTTCGTGCCTAGAACATTTCTATTTATCACAAATTGTCACATCATGCCCACATCCTTCTCTCTGCCTGGATAAGTGAAGGAAACTCTTAATATTTAGAGTCCTCCATTGTTTACAGGGTTCCCTGTGTTAGAGGACCCCTGCAAAAGTAAGTAAAACTGGAAAATTTTAGTTTCTGTGAGCTGAAGAGCAAGATGGATAGTAGCTTAGCTAAGAAGCTGGAGGGAGGCCTGTATTTGCTTTCCAGCCTCAGCTCCTATGTACCGGCTCCTTGGACCTGTGCAAAGCGACCTGGCAGCTCACCTAGGGATCCCGTAAGGAGTGAGCACCCGAGCTGTTTCTGGCCTTGCACTGCCCACGGGGTCAGGACTGGGACAAAGATGGAGTGTCCGGCTTAGGTTTGCCATGCTGCCTGGGTAGTCAGTAGAGTGGGCTATGAGGGTCAGATAGGCCCATGGAAGCTCTGGTCACAGCCTCAAGTACATTGCATTTATAGGGTTTGTACATGTTGTGCTGACTCTAGGGAGACCACTGCACTGTAGCACAAGCTGTGGCTATCAAAAAGAAAAAGGGAAGGGACCGAGAAGAGGGCAGGTGGAGAAGCAGCAAGGCTCTAATGCTGTGTTGAGGTAGCTGAACATGTTAGCTGCACTGGGAACTCCAGCCAGGACTTGGCTTGTGCTAGCCAAGTTTTGTCACTAAATATTCCTTTTCCCTGGCCCTCTGCTCACTCCCAGTTTGTTCTTGATGCCTGTGCTCCCTACAACAAATCACATTTTATGATATTAAGAGATGGGTTTCTCAGAGATTGTGAGGTCAGAACAACACAGTAGAGCATGGTGGTGTGTGCCAGTAACCCCAAGGCCAGGCTGGGTCAGACCCTGTCTAAGCAAACAAACAAACAGATGGGTTTTCCTTCCCCCTCCCCCCGGGACAGAGGACAGTGGGTTGGTTCTGTCACTGAAGCAGTAAGTAAGCCCTCCCCAGACGATACATCTCAAACATGAAGTTCCTACAAATGTCTGCGGCTTCAGTCACCCAGTCTGGCATTTTGTCCTAAATGTTCTAGGATACTTGCCATTCTTCCTTGGTAGCTCTCTCAAGTTGCTAGTTCGGCCTCTAATTGCCTTCCTGATATCTACCTTCAACCCAGTGTCAGGCAGTTGAATTTATTTAACACACACACACAATGTTTACACACACGTGCATTGCAGTTAACATATTTGTACTTGTTTTTTCACTATGGATTGGGCTTTTTACTTCTGTATGGATTCCCAGAAGTGGAGTTCTTAGGTCAGAGCATGTGTACATTTTATTGCTAGTTTCTAACTGCCAGCAGTGTTCATTTATAAATTAAGGTACATGTCACATCTGAAAGCTGCCACAGTTAGAGTCTGGGAAGATGGAGGTAGTGCAGTCAGTAAAGTGTTTGCCTACAGCATGAGGACCCAAGTTCTAGCTCCACTGCTAATGTAGTAAGCTGACTGTAGTGGTGCACACTTGCAAATCCACAGCTGGGAAGGAAGAGACAGGATAGGGGCTTGCACAATAACCAGCATGGCCCGGTCAGCAAGCAATGGGATACAAGCTCAGAACTTGATTCTAAGCCAGTGGCTCTCAACCTTCCTAGTGTTTTGCTACTGCTAAGAATTGTGATGTAGATAACTGATGTGTGACCCCTGTGAAAGGGTTGTTTGACTCCCAAAGGGGTCGGGACCCACCAGCCCCAGGACCTCAGCTTTTGTCCCTTGCTCAGAGAGAGCAGAGGGACCACCCTTCATGTCTCTTCTCCCGGGAGAAGCGGCTTATTAGTCTTTGCCCCTTTCCTCCCTGCTCAGGCCAGCAGGACAGAGTAGAGGACGAATGCCCTTGATGGCAAGCAAGCCTGTGGTCGTGATTGCTTTCCAGGATCGAAAATGTGTAAACAGATTTGAGCCAACTTCTACAAGTTGTTCCCTGATTTCTGTGTGTATATATGATACACCTCCAAAATAAATGAATGTAATTAAGAAAACCAGACTCCTGGCTTGTGACCCAAAAAGCCAAGTCCAAGTCCAGAGGCAGGCAGACCTCTGAGTTTGAGGCCAGTCTGTTCTACAAATAGAGTTCCAGGCCAGCTGGAGCTGCAGGCAAGGCTGAGACCCATCTAAGCAAAACTAGACTCACTGGCCTCTGTGCTCCAGAAGTCTAAACCCTTGTGGGAGATGTAGAAGGCCAAATGATGTTTGAAGAAAGCTGGTCAGAGATTCCCTGGGCCAGGGACCATGAGGAGAGAAGGTGTGAGGGGTGGAGCTGGGGTAAGACTGCCGAGGGGAGTGAGGCAATAGTCTTAGGAGGTAGCAGAGCCCCAGGTGCCTCCAGCCAGGTATTCTGTTGCACTGGGTGGGCAGAGGCAGGTGGATATTCAAGTTCAAAGCCAGCCTAGTCTACAGACTGAGTTCCAGGACAGAGAAATACTGTCTTCAAATACCAGGGAAGGGTGTGGGGTGGTTGTTGGGGCTCATCAGTTGTTACTACACCCAAGTAAACCCAGAAGCAGTGTGCTAGGCCACAGAACTTTAGCTCATTAGCATTGTGACTTGGGCAAGTAACCTAAATTTCCTTAGTGTTTTAAAATTTATTTTACGGGGCTGGTGAGATGGCTCAGTGGGTAAGAGCACCCGACTGCTCTTCCGAAGGTCCAGAGTTCAAATCCCAGCAACTACATGGTGGCTCACAACCATCCGCAACGAGACCTGGCGCCCTCTTCTGGAGTGTCTGAAGACAGCTACAGTGTACTTACATATAATAAATAAATCTATACTCAAAAAAAAAATTATTTTACATTTGGTCTGGTGTGTATGTGTATGTCTGTGTAGGGGGGGTGGGGTGGGCAGGAGTTAATGCACATATGAGTGTAGGTGCCTGAGAAGGCCAGAAATGCATAATCCTAGAGTTAGCGTATTAGGCAACTATGAGCTGCCATGTACCGAATTTGATCATCTGTGATAACAATACGCAATCTTAACTCCCAAGCCATATCTTTCCAGTCCTAGAGATAAGAGATTTAATTTTCTTCCCTCAGGATCAGTCCATATGTGCGTGTGTGTTAGGGGAGTTCCATATACCCTTCTCTTCTGATTTCTAAATCAGTTCTCGTGTGAACAGAAACAAACCTGGTGTGAGTTCAGTTTAATGAGGTCGATGCTGTGCTGTGGTTATGTGATAGACTGTCTTCACACTTAGGAAACTTTCCCAGAAACATCTAAGGTAAAGTGCTACGGCACATGTAACTTACTCTCAAACGTAAAAATCCTGTGTGTAGTGAATGGGAGGAAGTGGAGTCTTAGGTTAGAAAAGAGGGGGCTGGTGAGATGGCTCAGTGGGTAAGAGCACCCGACTGCTCTTCCGAAGGTCCAGAGTTCAAATCCCAGCAACCACATGGTGGCTCACAACCATCCGTAACGAGATCTGGCGCCCTCTTCTGGAGTGTCTGAAGACAGCTACAGTGTACTTACATATAATAAATAAATAAATCTAAAAAAAAAAAAAAAAAAAAAAAAGAAAGAAAAGAGAAGAAGGGGTGTACAGGAACACCCTGTAATAGTTCTTCCCCCACAAGCCTTGTCTAATCCTATGCGTAGTTGTCTTCAACACCTTCTCCATACACGCATAAACCACATTAATATTTCAACACTTAAGTGTCTTTTTAAGTTAAGATTATAGTTATTAGTACAGTTAGATTCTCTCTTGACAATATACCATAAAGGAGCTGGAGAGGTGGCTCAGTGGTTGAGAGCACTGGCTGCTCTTGCAGAGGTCCCATGTTTTGAGTTCCTGTCCCTACATGCTGGTTTCAACCATTTGTAACTCCAGTTCCAGAGGGTTCAACTCTTCTGCTCTGTGGGCACCAGACACACGTTGGGGACACAGATACAGACAGGCAGAAAACCATACACATACAATAATTCTTTTTAAAAAATGTGTCGTCTGGGCAGTGATGGTGCACACCTTTAATCCCAGCACTTGGGAGGCAGAGGCAGGTGGATCTCTGAGTTCAAGGCCAGCCTGGTCTACAAAGTGAGTTCCAGGACAGCCAGGGCTATACAGAGAAACCCTGTCTCGAAAAAAACAAAAGACAAAAAACAAAACAACAACAAAAAAACAAAACAAAAAAGTGTCGTAGAAATAAACCCCTGGGCTGGAGAGATGGCTCAGCGGTTAAGAACACTGACTGCTCTTCCAGAGGTCCTGAGTTCAATTCCCAGCATGGTGGCTCACAATCATCCTTAATGAGATCTGATGCCCTCTTCTGGTGTATCTGAAGATAGCAACAGTGTCCCCACGTACATGAAATAAATAAATAAATCTTAAAAAAAAAGAAAAAAGAAATAAACCCCTATAGGACAAAAGATAAATTCAGTTTATTTTAAAATAGAATTATATAGTAATCTGTAGGTATATGAATATCACATTTTCAACTATGTCTTATTGGTGGGCGTTTGGGCTGCTTTCAGTTTTTGCCAGTACAAACAAGATACAAAAATAAAATTTCTTGTACATATAACCTGTTGTATTGGTGCAAAAAATCCATGAGTCATGTATCAAGTTAGGTTTCTTTGGTTGGTTGGTTGGTTTTGCGCAGGGCCTTGAGATGTAGCCCAGGCTGACCTTAAAGTGAATTTCTTTCTGCCTTGCCCTTCCCAGTGCTGGTCTTACAGTCTCCATGGCAGAGACTGAAATTAGAACTTCAGTGAGAGCCAAGAAGCATGGTGACCCATTGAGCTCCAAGCTGGTTTGCTGTGGGTGTAAAGATGGTCTCCAAAGGCAACTGCTCAAGTTCAGTTACAGGAAAGCCCAGCATTTTCTAGAGGCGAGCTAGAACATCCTTCAGGAAGCTGGGTACACCAAGTTTCTCTTCAAAAAAGAAATTGTGCTCTCTCGTGGCAGGTTCCCCATATTTGGTAGGTGAGTCCAACATGACCATATGTCTACCAAACCCCACACACCTCCTCTTAGCTACTTTCTGAGAGTGCCCACTGATGATATAACTTTAACAAGTGTTTGTCAGAAATTCTCTGCAGGGCCTAGGTTCCTGTAGGTGGGCAACATATGTTTTCATAAGCAGCTGACTGGATGCTCAGGTGGAGGCAAGTCATGGTTTTGATCACCACATGGTACACGGCATCTCACACCAAAAATAATAGACATTCATGGAATGTTGCCTTGGGTTAAGCATTCAGTCAAGCACTTTGACATAGAACCACATTTAACTCCCTCCCCAGGTGTGTGAGGCGCAGGGGTCCTGCAACCCCAGGGCAGCACTCGTCTACCGCCACAGTCGTTCTGCAGAAAACCCTCTCACAACTTAGTGGATTAGAAGAACCACTTGCTATTTGTTTATGATTTGTAAGTGAATCAGGCTTTGCTGGTCCTGGTTGCTGCCCCTTTGTGGTCAGCTGGGCATCTCAGGCTCTGGAAGCTGCTGGCTGGTGTGGGCTAGGGTGATGGAGATTCTCGATCCGTGCAGTCTCCTCCAGCAGGCGTACTGACATGGGGGTTGGGGGGAGCATAAAGCTTCACAGAGTGGGAGACAGACGGAAAAGAGAGAGAGTGACAGTGGGCGGGGCGTTTGCAGAGGCCCACCTAAGAATTGGCCTGTCACTTTGCCACATTTTTGTGGGCAAAACAGGTCAGCATAGATTCCTTGGATCGACCTTACCTCTCCGGAGAAGCTGTTTAAGTCACATTGCACCAAGTCACAAACCCAGACAGAAGGGCCCTTAAAGGAGAGACGTGGCAGAAAGGGAAGGTGGTGTGCACATGTGTTGTGTCCATAGAAATGGGCAGTTGAGTGGAAAGGTTTGTGGGTGGTTTATGTAGGTGGGAGGAAGTACAGCTATGTGGCTAGGAACGTGGATGGGGGATGGGTATGTATGGATGGGTGGTGAGTGGTTGGGCCCATGTACATAGTGAGGGGCTGAGGAACAGCTCTACCGTCTTCTCTGCTGGGTTTTGACTGACATTTAGAGCAGGAAGAACCTAAGGCATCCCTTAGGATTGAGATTCTGAGAACTGAGGTTCACACTGAAGGGAGACTGGCTCTCTAGTCAGAAATGTTAACAGTGTGAGTGAGACCTGTGCTGAAAGTGAGCAGAGCTTTCCGCTCTTCAGGGAGAATGTGCAGGGCCAAACTTGAAGGTGCCATTCAGCAACAGAGCACAGGCTGGTCAATTTCCACACTTCTCACCTCTATGGTCCCTAGACATTCTACCATTGACCCACTGAACCTCCCGATGAGAGGTGCTGGGATCCCAGGATGACCCTAGGAGCTGACAGTGAGGCAGCTTCAGGTAAGGTCAGGAATGCGTTCTGCAGGCCTAAGTCTAGGCTGCTAACAAGTCCTCCTCTCCTTTGTTGTGGGTCAGTCTAGATGGATGGCTCTGTAGTGGATCCATGTTTGTAACCAGGACTTGTGGTGAGGGCTCTACACCATCCCAGATTGGCTTCCTGGAAGCCGGACTGTTCATTGTGCCTTTGTCTAAACCCCAATTCTTGCTCTGCCCCCCCCCCCACATCACCCCCCCCCCCCCGCCTAGTGAGGAGATGGGATAGGCCCCAGTTGTGAGGGCTGGTCAGCCTTCTAGAGGAGGACCAGGAAGCTCCAGCTGCTGCCTGGCCTGCCCCATACCTGCCAGCTCCAGACACCTGCGTGTTCCTAGTTCCTTGAAAGGTTTCTGTTGTTTGTGCCTGCGTGCTGACTTCTTACCTGGGCATCTCAGATGTTTAGAGAAAGGTCAGGACCCTTTCCAATGCTGCAGAGGTTTCCGGGGCCTCTCCAAGATCCGACACCCCTTTGTCCCCACAGATGACTTTTGTTCATTCTTGACCTTTCTTTAAATGTAATGAGCTTTACCAACTTGGTGTGTGCTGCTCATTTGCATCAGCACTTCCCTCCAGGACCTGAGGTGGGACTGAGTCCTCTTCTGTGTGCCTCACTGCTGCCTCCGCCTGAGCAAGGCACATCAGGGTGCACACAGGCCGCTGTGTGACCCTAGGCAGGGTTCCCCTTTTCCCTTAGGTTACGGAGAATAATAGAACTGGGCTTCTAGGGCCACCGAGAGAATTCCATGCCCTGCTCTGATGAGGCTCTTACAAACAGCTGGAATGTAGTGGAACAGGCACATATCCGAGTCCAAGCACAGTTGCCGAGTTCCCAGGGTTTTGTGCCTCTTTGCAATGAATGACTAGAAAAAAACGATAGTTTATTAAGGGAGTGATTTGGAGGAATGTTAAAAGGTGTATTTGTTTTCTCCAGTGGCCATGCAAGAGGGGAGAGAAGAGCAAAAGGACCTTTCATATGGGCCATTACCAGTGTCCACCTCTCCCAAGTGCATACAACCTGGGCCTTTCTGAGCTTGCTTGCATGGCTGAATGATACTCAGGTAGACTAAGGGCTACAGTCTTTGGCTGTCACCTCTGCTAGTTAGTCTCTGGAGCATCGACCTCCTTAGTTCTCCCCTGCCTCAGTACCAGGTCAATGTCTGTCAAATGAAGACATGAAAAATACCTTTTATTTATCCCCCCACCTCAGTAGCTGAGAGTTGGCCTAGCCTTAACTCTCTCTTTTAGCTTCTGTGCTCAGACCTGGAGTCTCCAGACAGTAGCCTGCGTGGCCCCCATTTTTGAGAATGACATTTTATTGGTGTATGAACTGCCTGGTCTTTCTCAGCACAAGCCAGCTTTGACTTGATACCACACAGGTCATACGGTCCACAGAAGCGAAAATGTTTACCACAGGTCCCTGCAGAACAAGCCTGCTGCTTCCTGCCCAGTTCTCCAAACACTCACCTGGCCTCACCCGGGGAAAATTTGGCCTCCGTGGATGCTGTGTGTTCAAATGGCTGCCCAGTCTTTTGAATCCCAAGTGCTTCCCTGACAGTTCATCATGGCTCAGACTTTGTTGGCTCTTTGTTGGGGGCAGGGTAGGGGCCTGAACTTGTGATCTCTAAGAGTGGGGGACAGGTGAGAGGGGAACAGACAGGCCCTTTGGGAATCTAAGGCCACACAGAGAGAGGCTAGCTCCCTCCCTTCTTGCCAGGCAGAGCACAAATAGCCTTGTTTGAAGTGCATTATTAAGAGCTAGCCTCAGGGCTAAGCTCTGGCAGCCCCCTCCCACAACCATCTCATCTCTAACCTAGCTGCTGCAGGAGGTTACTCTGGTAGGCGCCAGAGACATGCAAATAAGGTCCAATTAGTATGTAAATCTAAGCCTCAGCTTTCAGTTTACTGAGTTTTTTGCTCAGGGCCTTGATGTTATCATTCTTAGGACCCTGGACCAGAAGGACTGGAAATAAAGAGTTCTGTGTAAGAAAAGCAGTAGAAGAAAGGTCTCTCTCTCTCTCTCTCTCTCTCTCTCTCTCTCTCTCTCTCTCTCTCTCTCGTGTATGTATGTGCATGTACAGGTTAATTTTGGGGTGTCATTCTTTAGAGATGGTCTCTTCTTGGCCTGGAGCTTGTCAGTTAGGCCACTGAGTCCCAGGGATCTGCTTGTCTGTCTCCTCCAGTGCTAGAATATGGAGCACAGCACCAGCCTCTCTTTTTCAGGAACTTTTCTTTTTCTGTAGCCCCAAAGGCTCAATGTCAGTGCACTTACCTGGAACCACCTCCAAGTCCTATTGAGCCAAAAGGATGAAATTCAGAATGCTCTGCTACTCTGTATATTGAAAGTGGGTTGGCCGGAGGATGGCTTATTAGGTTCAGATCCTCAGCGCCCAGCTGGGCACCATGGCTCATGTCTGTTACCCCTGCACTGGGTGCAGTGGGGGGGGGGGGGTAGTGGGGGGGTTACTTACCCAGGCTAGCCAAAACAGCAAACACCAGATTCAAAATGTGAGCGATTCTGTCTTAAAAAAAAGTAAGGTTTAAGACTAGGTGTGGTGGTACATGCCCAGAATTCAGCACTTGGGATAGAGATAGGAAGATCAACAATTTAAGGTCATCTTCAGCTACATAAGTTCAAGGACAACCTGACTTCACAAGACCATGTCTCAAATACACCCTCAAAAAATGCATATGTACACACACACACATACAGTGGAGCGCATGAAAGAAGATACCTCTGCCCTACACATGTATATATATGCACTTGTTTGCACACCTGCACACACACACAGCAATAAACCCCAACTTTCTTTTTTAGAGAAAAAATAAAAAAGGCCAGCAAGGCATAAGCCAGGCACTGGTCCTTTAATCCCAGTCAGTACTTGGGAGACAGAGCCAGGAGATCTCTGTGACTTTGAACACTACAGAGCTAGTTCCAGGACAGCCAGGGTTACACAAAGAAGCCCTGTTTCAATAAACCAAAAATAACTAACTAAATAAATGATAAAATAAAGAAAATGACATTATAATGAAGCCAGCGTCTTGAGGTTGTTGACCCTTCCCGAGTGTTCTCCTTTGCAACTGCGGAAGTGCCCTGGGCCTTAGTTCTTGAGGTAGTGGGGAGACCTAACCCCAGCTTCAAGAATGCTTCCCGGCAAAGGGGTGTCCTGGCCATTAGAAGGCACAGTGACCAGGATGCAGCTGTGGTTCCCCTGGTGGCCTCAAATCTAACCCTCTTGTCTACCTAGTCTCAAGTCAAGTCCCAGGGGCTCTGGAGTGGAGACTTGCCCTCAGGCAAGCCATAGTGTGCTAAGGGAGATTGTTCCTTAACCCACCATGATACCGTAAGACCCCTGAAGCTGGGCCTTCACTCAAGTCCCGGAATGAGCTGGCCAACACCCCAATGACCCGAGAGAAAACCATACCTGATGCAAACTGCAAGAGGTTTTATTATCAGCTAGCTGAGGACGAACCCCTCAAGCCTCACAGTGCAGGGGAGTTTGACCCCGAGTAGTGACAGTAGGGGGCTTTTAACAGCCAGCTGAGGAATTGAGAGGAGTTGGGAGGAGGGTTGGGAGGAGTTGGGAGGAGTTGGGAGGAGTTGGGAGGAGTTGGCTACAGCTCCTTTCTGGCGAGGGGGTGGGGGGTGGTGAGCTGCAGCCTCCTCTCTGGTGTCTATCTCCATGTCCTTGTAGGTCTTCCTACAATTATCGCATCTCTGGCTGTAAGGCACAGAAACAAAAAGGCTTTTTGCTGGCTATAGAGAACAAAGAGCTTCTTTCTAGCTGTATTTTTAGAGATCAGGGAAAACAAGTTTGGGGAACATCCAGGGGCTTTACCTTCCAGGGAGAAACACCCTAAGTCGGGGTCCCACAATACTTCTTTCCGACTAGGCTGGGCTGTGTGTGCATTCCCAGGAGTCACAAAAGGCAGCGATAGATGTGACCGTCATTCACAACCTGTTCTGGAAAGGCCTCTGACAGACGTCCTGCATGCCCACCTTCAGCTTGTGGCATCTCCAGTCCTGACACAGGCTTTTATTAAGAAACTGTGTTCTACATCATGCCTCATCAAAGTGGGTCCTTCAGGCACTGAGAGAGAACTGTGCCAAGTAATAAGTAGATATATGGAAAGTCAAGTTCAGGCAGGATCTGGTGAGGCCCTAGGATGGTGGTTCCTAATGCTGTGACTGTTTAATACAGTTCCTCATGCCGTGGTGACCCCCAAACATAAGATCATTTTGTCACTACTTCAAAACTGTAATTTTGCTACTATTATGAATTGTAATGTAAATATCTGTGTTTTCTGATGGTCTTAGGTGAGACCCCTGTGAAAGATCGTTTGACCATCCAAAGGGGGCATGCCCACTGAGAACCACTGCCATAGAGCATAGAGTGGAAGCCAAACAGGAGAGAGTGTGAGCTCAACCTGAACTTGATTAGTATCTCCCGGGGCTTTAGCAGTCATTCACTCAGTTACTTGGTTAACAGTCACAGTGGTTCTGCAGGTCTGGTGCAGTGGCACCGGGTGTGCTGCACTTCCAGTGAGCCTCAGGAGAGGCTGCCACTTTGAGCTCTACGGCCACACTTTGAGGAGTGACGCTCTAGAGAGTGTTCTCTCTTTTTCCCCCTTTTTATTGTTTTTTTTTTCTTTTTTCTTTTTTCTTTTTTTACAGATTTATTTATTTATTATATGCAATTATACTTTAGCTATCTTCAGACACCCCAGAAGAGGGCATCAGATCTCATTACAGATGGTTGTGAGCCACCATGTGGTTGCTGGGATTTGAACTCAGGACCTCTGGAAGAGCAGTTAGTACTCTTAACCATTGAGCCATCTCTCCAGCCCCCCCTTTTTATTGTGTGGGGACAATGTGTGCGTGGGGACGATGTGCGTGTATGAGCGCACCTGCGGCAGGCAGAGAACTACTCTGGGAGTGGGTTCTCTCCTATGGCTTTTCCATGTGTCCCAGGTTGGGGGAGCTGAACTCAGCTTGTCAGACTTGAGGACAAATGCCTTTTCCCACTGGGCGACCTCACAGGCCCCCACCTTGAGCTTTTAAAAGAAAATCCAGCAGTACTTTGTGGGGTAATCCCAGCCCTGAGGAAGCAGAGGCAGGGTCTTTGGAGTTTGGAGTCAGCCAGTACAGAGTGAGACTGACTCCAAGCAACCAAGAGATGATAGCTTCCTAATGGCATTGGATCAAGAACATTTTCCTAGTATTTGGCAGGTCAAGTGTTGAAGAAGAAGAAGATGATGATATTATAATAACAAAAACAACAACAATAAGCCGGGCAGTGGTGGCACACGCCTTTAATCCCAGCACTCGGGAGGCAGAGGCAGGTAGATTTCTGAGTTCGAGGCCAGTCTGGTCTACAGAGTGACCAGGACAGCCAGGGCTACACAGAGAAACCCTGTCTCGGAAAAACAAAACAAGACAAAACAAAACAAACCAAAAAAACCCCACCCCACAACAACAATAATAATTGTATTGCTGAGTGGAGGCCTAATGAGAACTGTTGATTTTCTTTTTAAATATAGATACACGTGCTTTCTTATTTCGGCATGAACAGTACAACTTAATGGCCGAACACAAGACAAACTTGTGATGTTGAGGTCTGGGAGGCCAGAAGTCTGAAACAGGACTCATTAAAATCAAGGCTGTACTGCTCAGTCTCCAGGACAGGCTGACTCCCAGCCTGCCTTTGAGGCTGCCACCTTCCTAAACCGCTGGTATAACAAGCACGCTACTGATGGAGCTGTCTCCCCCAGTCCCAAGTTTATTAAAAGACTTTCTTTTTTTCAAGATAGGGTCTCTCACTATGTAACCCTGGCTAGCCTGGCATTCAATATGTAGGCCAGGCTGGCATCAAACTCACAGAGATCCTCCTGCTTTGGCCTCCAGAGGATTAAAGCCAAGCACAATCAACTGAGAGACTTTTTAAAAACTGCCTTTGTGTGTGTGTGTGTGTGTGTGTGTGTGTATGTGTGTGTGTACATATGTGAAGGCTCAAATCTAGAAGCCAGAGGCTAGCTTTCTGGAGTTGCTTTCCTTTGCCACCATGTGAGGCTTGGGAATCAAATTCTGGCTCGGTGGCAAGTGCCTTACCCACTGAGCCATCTTGCTGAACTCTGAAAGCCATCTTCAGCACCACCACCCTCCCTGCCCAGCTTCTATTCAACACTAGTTTGGAACATTTCTGTCCATTTTTGAGTATTTTTCATGTGAGCGAGCACATGGTATTTCCCTATGTCTGGATTGGTTTATAGCACACTGACCCTCAGCTCCCCTCCATTCTGCTGCAAAGACCTGGTACCATCCTTTGTACGGATGAGTTCTACTCTGCTGTGCACATACAGACTTTCTTCATTTGTCCATCAGTGGCCATCTTGGTGACTCTGTATCCTGGCTACCGTGAACAGTGCTGCAGGGTGCGTGGGAGGGAGTGCAGGTGTTTCTGCAGTGTGCTGATGGCATGTCCTTTGGCCACATGCCTAAAGTGAGACAGCTGGGCCACGTGATAGAGTTGGTTAGGTTTTCATGGGACTGTGTGGTGCTTACAGAGCCTGCAGGTGCATTTTCCCATTCCCCTTGATCTCCTTGTGAGGGCTGCATCTCTCTCTTCGGCTTATATACACTGGGCTGGAATTTGCTGGGAACCTCGCCAGCATCCAATAAATGTTAACTGTCTCCATTTTGCATGTCTTCTTTCCCATGATTACTCAATCACCAGATACGTTAGTTAGTCTCTTCCATGTGTAGTTTCTCTTTTATATGGATCTTAGTGGTTTTTTTTAAGGTTATTTTACTTTATGTGGATTAATCTTTTGCCTGCATGTATCTGCATACCTGTTGGATCCTCTGGAACTGAACTGGGGTTATGGATGGCTATAAACTACCAAGTGGGAATTGAACCTGGGTCCTCTGCAAGGACAACAGGTGCTCCCAACTACTGATTCATCTCTCCAGTTCCCCAGATTCTTTATATGAATCATATCAGAATCATATCCACATAACAATGGCTTAAAAGGGTATTCTGGTCTAGAGAGTAGTGACACTCTATGCCAAGCCTGGTGGCCTGAGCTCTATACCTGGGACCCACACAGTGGAAGGAGAGAACTAACATCTTTGTCTTATGACTTCCAAACTGCTTTCTCCCCGAATGAATGTATGAATGAATGAATACATATTAAAGGGGGCATCACAAGGTTGGAGTAGGGAGCACACAGCTGTAAATTATGTAATTCTAATACTTAGAAGGATCAAGAGTTTATGGTTGGCTGGGAAGTGGTGGCCCACGCCTTTAATCCCAGCACTTAGGAGGCAGAGGCAGACAGATTTCTGAGTTCAAGACCAGCCTGGCCTACAGAGTGAGTTCCAGGATAGCCAGGGCTACACAGAGAAATCCTGTCTCGAAAAACAAACAAACAAACAAACAAACAAACAAACAAAAAAGAGTTTATGGTTGTTGTGTGAGACTCTTCCCTGGAAGACATGCCATTTACTTACTCCAGATAGAAAACCAATTAACAGACCAGAGTAAGGATACCACTAAAGGCCACCTTGGTGTACCAAAGAGTTCTATTGGTGCTACTTAAAAGAACTCACAGACAGCTGCTTAAGAAGACATCCGCCTAGTGAATCTGGTCAATTTCAGGGACTTCCTGAAGATCCTGAGTTGTTTACTTTCTCAGTTTAAGGAGCTTCCCTAAGGGATGGCATATTTTACCTTCTCTTAGAACATCCTGTTGTTCTACCTCCCTGTAAAAACCCAGTTTTACCTCCCACTCAACAGCCTGTGCTTAAGGAGCTTCTCCTCAAGATGGAAGGTTTGAATCTCGGAGGAAACGATCATGCAATAATGCCCGTCCTCAGTTACTCAGCTAGTTCAAGGTCAGCCTGGGCTACATGAGACCCTGGCTCAAAAAAACAACTACCACCACCAAAATCACTGTTTCAGTCAACACTCAAAAATAACTTATGAAGATTTCAATTATATATGATTCAACCTGAGTTTAACTAGGTAATCATTGTCACGTATACTCGAGAAAACATGGTATAACAAAAATTAAGTTCACAAGGACTGGAGAGACAGGAAGTGGGTACGAGTACTCAGTGCTCTTCCAGAGGACACAGGTTATTCTGTCGGCATTCACGTGGTGGCTCACAACCATGTTCAGTTCTGGGAGATTCAGTGACTGCTTCTGGCTTCCTCAGACACCAGGCACACTTTCAGTGCACATACATACATGCCAGCAAAATGCAGACATTGTAAGTGTTAGAACCCTGAGGTGAAGGGTTTCCCCAGTGAGAGTGTTGCCGATCTGAGTGAGGGAAGAGGTTTCCTCTATGTATCTCAGATGGGAAAGGTCTCCTGACAGTCAGGAGTCAAGGGATACCACAAAGTCACACCACACAACAAAACTCACACAAGAGATTTATTGGGGAAACCACAGAGCTCAGGTGAGAAGCAGCAGAGAACTAACTGGGAGGAAGACTTTATATAGGGTTTCCTGGGGGTGGAGTTTTCCAAGGTGGAGATTTCCAGGATGGGGATTGGTGGGATTTCAAGTCCGGAGCTTGGAATGAGCTCAGGGATTGGCAAGTTTTCATAGTCAGGGATTGGTGGGTTTTCAAACCCCAGAAGTGAGATTTGACCTTTTATTCCTATAGATAAAAAATGAAAATAAATACTTTTTGTTTTGTTTTGTTTTGTTTTTTCGAGACAGGGTTTCTCTGTATAGCCCTGGCTGTCCTGGAACTCACTTTGTAGACCAGGCTGGCCTCGAACTCAGAAATCCGCCTACCTCAGCCTCCCGAGTGCTGGGATTAAAGGCATGTGCCACCCCCTGCCAGCAATTAAATACTTTTAAAAATTAAGTTTAAAATCCAAAATTTAGAGCTTACTAACCTCAGCAATTACCTAGAAAATTCTGAGATTAAAAAAAAGAATTTACATTTAATTATGTGTATGTTTCTGTGTATGTGTGTCAGGGAAGGGGGGGAGTATGTACATGTGAATACATTTGTCCATAGAGACCAGAGGGATTAGAACCCTCTGAATCTGGAGTTAGAGGTGACAAGGGTGCCGTGACTTAACCTTAGGTCTTCGAAAAGAACACTATATGTTCTCAATTGCTAAGCTATCTTTCCAACCCCTCCAATGTCCACCATATCAGAGCTATTTAGTCAAAGATTTTATTAAACCTAAGAGTTTAAGGAAAAAGAAATTGGTAAGTAAAAGCCTGATGAAACAAATTAAAAACAAATAGAAAAATGACCATTTAAGTCCAGTTATATTAACTAGTACATCAAATGCAAATGGCCTAAATTCTTCAGCTAAACCAAAGACATTATCAGACTACATATAAAATAAGACTCCACTTCAGCCTTTCACTAGAGATGAAGTTTAGATTTTATCAGCCCTTCAGCTTGATAATCTTACCTAGGAAAGGAAATCCTAGAGCATCCAGGACTTGAATTTAGTGTCAAGTCATCAAAACTAAACAAATTTCTTTCCCTAGAGCTGGACTCTAGGGAAGGGACATAGAGCTTACCTCTTAAGGGAAAAGAATTTGTGACCATTTAAAACACAATGCTACTGACAGTGAAATGGCTCAGTGGGTAAAAACACTCCCTTCCCACCAAACCTGATGACATGAGTTTGATCCCTGGAACCCACATGGTGTAAGCAATCAACTGACTCCCACAACTTGGCCTCTGACCTCTACACACATGCTATGGCACATGTGTGTGCCTGCACACACAAACTCAACAGATAAATGTAATTTTAAAGATCCAAAATGTAGCTGGTGGTACATACCTTTCATCTCAGCCCTATGGAGACAGAGGTAGGTAGATCTTTAAGTTGAAGGCCAGCCTGGCGTACAGACTGAGTTCCAAGACAGCCAGAGCTACACAAATAACCCCTATCTTGAAAAAGCAAACATAAAGGGAAAATGTCATGAAAGAATTGCTATAGTTTAGATTTTGAATGTGTCAGGCCCCAGGTGGCCCAATGTGGCAGAGCTGCTGACATTGTGTTAGGGTATTTTTTATTCTACTGATGTAATTGTTGTCTCCAAGGCGTACTGCCTCTGTCTGCTAACCTAGGCCTAGTACTGGAGGCTTCTAGCTTCCTACAGTCAAATCTAGGTCTAGAATGTTTTCAGCCTCTGAGACCTATTGCTGAATAAGCTCATTCTTTCTTTTGCTTTTCTGATCTCTGGCTTGTTGGTTAACTCAGCTGTTCAACTCAGCTGTTCTCATTGAAAACTCCTTTCCATGCTGACTGGCTCCTCTCCCTCAGCCTCTCCTGAATTGCTCTGCTTGGCCTCATACTACGGCAATATCTAACACACACACACACACACACACACACACACACACACACACACTGACCATCATATAAAATCCAGTTGCTTTCCCACCAAGCTGCTGTCCTTTATTCTCTGAGGCAGCCCAGAAGTTTGATATGTCAATCAACTGCTCTCTCTACCCATGGAGTGGTCTACTTCAGTGGTTTTACTGTCACTTACCTTGCAGAATGTCCCCCAGAGACCAGTGTGTTGAAGAGTATGCTCTCAGACCATGGCACGTCTGGAAGATGATATAATTTTTAGGAGGTGTGACTTAGTGGAAGAAACTGAGGTCACTGGGGCCCTGATGTTGGGACCCAGCCTGGAACTTGAACCAGGGACCTCATGTGTACTAGCCAAGTGCTGTTCTACTGAGCTATATTCCCAGCCTGACCCCTTCATCTCTCTTTAGCTGCCTGGCTCTCATGAGTTAAACATCTCTACTACATGGGCAGGGATGATGTGCTCTGCAGCCACAGGCCCAAGGCAACTGGGGTAAGTGACTATGGACTGGAACCTATGAAGCCGTGAGGCTGATAAAACTTAGCAGCCAAGGTAGTAAACCTTTTCCTTCATCAAGTTCACTTTTTTTCAGGTGCTTTAGCTTAGTGATAGAAAGCTAACTAACTCCAGCTACTTGTTCTGACTGAGAATTTGAATTGGATATAATGTTGATACCAGGAACATGAGCAAGAGGTAACTAATAATGAATATGTTAAAATAGTGCGTGGCCTGAGTGTGCAGCCTGGTCAGTCCTTTAGGACTTCTGAGGTCTTCATCTCTTTAGGGGATGGTGTTTACAAGATTGTTAGCCCCACCACTACCACCACGGATTCAGAGTCTAAAATGAGGCTGTAAATATAAGTGGCTCATGAAGAATGTGTTTACTAGGAAAGCTGTTGTGGAAGGAGGAGGAAAGGTCACACAATTGCACGATGGCAGGTGTACTGGCTGGGTTTGTGTGTCAGCTTGACACAAGCTGGAGTTATCACAGAGAAAGGGGCTTCCCTTGAGGAAATGCCTCCATGAGACCCGGCTGTAAAGCATTTTCTTAATTAGTGATCAAGGGGGAAGGGCCCATGGTGGGTGGTGCCATCCCTGGGCTGGTAGTCCTGGGTTCTATAAGAAAGCAAACTGAGCAAGCCAAGGGAAGCAAGCCAGTAAGCAGCACCCTCCATGGCCTCTGCATCAGCTCCTGCCTCCAAGTTCCTGCCCTGTGTGAGTTCCTGTCCGGACTTCGTTTGGTGATGAACAGCAATGTGGAAGTGTAAGCTGAATAAACCCTTTCCTCCCCAATTTGCTTCTTGATCATGATGTTCTGTGCAGGAATAGAAACTGACTAAGGCAGCAGGCAAAGCCTATGGCTTCAGCTAGGTCCCTGGATCTAGCTGAGGTGGATGTCTCTGCTTTCCCTGACTGCAGGCCAAGGAGAGGGTGCTCCAACTCCTGCATCCTTCAAGTCTCAGCCAAGCTACCCTGTTAGGAGGGTGTGACCTTGTAGACACCCTTGGCAGCCCAAGTGTGGGAACTGTCTCCCAGATCCTGAGAACAGAGCATCAAACAAGATCTCAGATGTAACCCATGAGAAGGCCTCTCAAAGTTAAGGTCTCTAAGGGCTGAGCCCCACTGAAGCACAAGGTCTTCTTTACCAGATACTGGGGAAAACTGAGCCTCACTGAAGACCACCATTGGTGCTGTGTCCTTTGTGGAGCCCCTCACAGGTGACCGCTCACATCAGTCTTTGTTTTTTGAAATTGTTTTCTTGGTGTCATCTACTCCTTGGCTCTGCTGTGGTTCCCACAGAGACCCTGGCCACTCCTATCCCACAGTTCTGCATTGATGGTGCCCACAGGCACAGAGCTACAGGGGAGCCCCTGAGGACAGAGATACACCACCTCTAACTTTTTCATCCTTGCCTGCTGTGGGTGGGAGGTGGGAGTTGGGGACTGTATGTCAAAGTACAGGTCCTGGCCATGTGATATGTCTTGAGTCATGTCGGTTTTCCTTGGCTGGAAGCCTGGGCAGAATTATCCTATCCAGGGAAAACATCCCTGACTGTATTGCCTTGTTCTTCCTCAAAATGGAACGAAGACTGAACAAGTCTAAGGAAAAGCAGCCATGACTGTAGAGAAAAAAACCAGGACGGTCTGTTTTCAAGAGAAAGAAGCACCTTGGGGCATCTCAAGTGTGTGATTGAAGATAAGCAGCCAGCACCTGCTTATGCTGATCTTAGATGAAGATTCCTGGGTAGCTGCCTACGTGACTCAGTCCATGCACCTAAGGGTTTCAGTAACAGGTTGTGGGAGAACAAAGGGAAGAGCTAACCTTATAAAGTTCTCCTCGGGATTAGATGCTTGCAGGGTAATAGACGACTCACCACATACTAGCTATGTGGTAAATAGAGAGCAGTGGAAAATCGAAGGTAACTCAATCAGGAACAGCAGAGATGAGGAGAAAGTTTGTTTATACTTTCCTGTTTTTCCCAAAGTCTGAGCTGCATGACTAGGTCTCCTTTGTCCCCAGTTTTGCAGGGTGCTTGTGTGTGTGTGTGTGTGTGTGTGTGTGTGCGCGCATGTGCGCACACACGTGAACCCCTCCATGTTAATGGAGAAGGAACAAAAGCATGACACCCTTGCTGACTCAGTATTACCTGGTCTTTTAGTTTTCCAGGTTTGTACATATAGTCCTATCTCTTCGGATTACAAACTATCACACTTCTGGGGTTCAGTGTATACAACGCTTGTTCTAAACAACAAACCAGTGTAAGGCTGTGGCTGAAGCTAGGTGGCAGAATGCTTGCTTAACCAGTGTGAGGCTGGATGCCACCCTAACACTGAAAATGGAGGCAGTGCAGAGCCTAGTGCACATGAATTATGCTTCTCGGAATCATTACTTCCCTGTTCTGCTTGTGGTGCATCTATATGCATGTTTATGTATATTAGCAGATGTGCAGATCATAGGTTGAGGCCAGGTATCTCCCGTTATCACTAGCTTGTCTTTTGAGACAAATTCTGCCTTTGAACCTGGAGCTCACAGATTAACTAGAATGGCTGCCTTGAAAGCTCCAGGGTTGTGCTTATTTCTGTGTGTGTCTGTCTGAACATGCGCACAAACACACACACACAGATCAGAACTCTTGGTCCTTGTTCTTACCATCAGACACCTACTTCCACATGCTACGTTGACTATACAGCTGCCTTTGGTCTGACCTTGGTGGATGGACGTTGGGGAGCTGACCCAGAGAAGCCCCATTCATTAAGACATGGCTTTTGTTACTAGGACCCAGCTGGTGAGCAGGAAGTAGAGAAAAAGCAGACTTCTCCCTGCTGTGTAATCTCTTCTGAGTCTTCTGAGACAGGACCAAAGTTCAGGAGCCCAGAAGGCTTTGCATATCACTGTGATTATGAAATTGCAACCAATAGTTAGCAAGGATTTTATCTGTCCAACATCCATAAAAGATGTTGAACAGATTTTGCCTACATCTAACGAGTGTGAGTTTCAGAGAAAAATGTTTACTAAAACTGCATTAAATAAACTTGTATTATGTTTCTTGTTGTTTATTTTATAGTTTTTAAAGACAGTGTCTTACTATGTAGCCCATGCTGGTTCTGAATTTATGAGCCTCTGCCCTCTGCCTCTCAAGTGCTGGGATTTACAGCCACCATCACCACACTCAGACTGCTGTGTGTTGTTGGTCTATAAAACAGTCACACTGTTCTAATGGGGATATGTGGCTAAAGCCACATGAACAGTTGTGCCTGTCACCCACTGCAAGAAGTTCCCCGAGAGAGGCAGGTGCCAGTAGAGACTCTCCTCTTCTCTGCTTCCTGAGCCTCATGAAGCTGTGGTTTAATGCACTCAGAGGGGTGGATGCCCTTTCGCAACTTCCCAGAATTGCCAACGGGTAGTGAGTGTTGGCACTACTGATGGTGTGTGCATGCCTGCACAAGTATGTGTGCCAAATATATGCATATACATGCGTGAGTATATATACTCATTGTATTGTATGGTTGGAAGGTGTTAAATTCTGATATGATAAAGGGATTTTGATGATTTATGACTGCTC
The DNA here is from genome assembly GCF_978045245.1 of Mus caroli. NCBI lineage: Eukaryota > Metazoa > Chordata > Mammalia > Rodentia > Muridae > Mus > Mus caroli. Next base: position 35,530,454 of record NW_028227257.1, on the reverse strand, counting down.
AAAGCACTACCACAAAATGGCTCAAATCTATTTTTTTTTCAATTTTTTTTTTTTTTTTTGGTTTTTCGAGACAGGGTTTCTCTGTGTAGCCCTGGCTGTCCTGGAACTCACTCTGTAGACCAGGCTGGCCTCGAACTCAGAAATCTGCCTGCCTCTGCCTCCCGAGTGCTGGGATTAAAGGCGTGTGCCACCACACCCGGCATTCAAATCTATTTTTTAAGTCTGATGTGTTTATCAAACGTCTAAGACTCTACCGTCCCAGAAACCTATTCAAATATCCTTTGGCAGCATCCTGGGCCTTTCAAATACCCATCTGCACACACACACTTGGTAACTTATGCTGCGGACAGCTCACTATTCTCTTCTTTGTTTTCTGAGTTTATAATAATATTCTTACTATTGTTACACTGAGATGAGCATAACATACAGTTTTCCACTTAAACAAATTTTCCGTGGATGGTTTAATTTCATTCACAGTATGGAGCAGCTGTCAGCCCTACCTAGCTCAATACCTCTCCTCACCCCAAAGTGAATTTCTCTCTTAAACAGTATTTTTCTGAGCCCTCCTCCCACTGTGACCCCGGACACTACCACTCTACTGTCTAGTTGTGGCCAAGTGAGGTCCCCCGTTGGAATCATTACTTTTCTCCCTGCTGGGACAGAACATATGGCAAAGCCACCTTTAAACAAAGAATGGTTTATTCTGGCTGGAAGTTGTGAAGGAATGGTCCATGGCGGGGAAGAAAGGAGGCATCTGACCACGCTACTTCTGTAATCAGGAAACAGAAAGGACAAGAAGAGGGGACAGGCTTCTGGTCCTCTGGTTCTGTGCCCAGGGACCCCCAGCTGTGCCTCACCTCCTAAGACTTCCACAGCCTTCCAAATCAGCACCAGCAGCTGGGACTGAAAGCTTAACCTCACAAGCCCATAGGGCACCGTTTGCATTCTAAACACAATTTAGAGTTGCCCTTGATTCACTTGGTATACCATCCTCTTCCTCTCGGGGTTCATCCATGTTCTTTATGTCAGAATTACGTTCTTTGAGGGGTTGAGTAATACCGTGTGTCTGCACCAAACCTTTGCTACCCATTCTCCCATTGGTGGGTGTGTGTCTTGCTTCCTTGGTTTATGATAAACGCCCCCATGAACTAGGGAACACGAGTATTTCTTTGTCTCTTCCTATTTCTGTGTTATGTCTTTGTATTGCTTCTCTATTCCTCTTGGTATGTCTTAGTTAGGAATTCATTGCTGTGAAGAGACACCATGACCATGTCAACTCTTATTAGGAAAACGTTTCATTGGTGCTGGTTTACAGTTCGGAGGTTTAGTCCATTATCGTCACCGTGGGAAGCATGGCAGCCCACAGGCAGACAAGGTGCTGGAGAAGGAACCGAGAATTCTGCATCTTGATCAGCAGGCTGCAGGGAGAGAGAGAGAGAGAGAGCGAGCGCGAGCGAGAGAGCCAGCCACTGGGCTCTGGCTTGAGCTTCTGAAACCTCAAAGTCCATCTCCAGTGACCCCTCCTCCAACAAGGCCACACCTCCTAATAATGCCATACCCTGTGAGTGGGGGTGGGGGGTGGGGGAAGCGGGGGCATTTTCATGCAAACCACCACAGCATATGACCCAGAAAGGGAACTTTGGGATCAATCAATAACAGATTGTGTCTGTTACTCTGTCAGGAAGCACCCTCTGTTTTCCACAGCAACTGAATCATTTAGAGATTCTACTTGTCTGGAACCTCTCCAGGGCTTATTTTTGGTTATGATTTTGACAATAATCATTCTAATTGGTGTGAAGGAATATTTTTGTTGTGGTACTGACTTGCATTTTCCTAATAATTAGTGGCATTTGTCATCATTTCATCTGTTTATTAATTGTGTTTCTTTTTAAAAATAAGTGTTTATTTCAGGTTTTGCCCAGTTTTCGATTGGGCTGGTTTATTATTGTTGGGTTTTAGGAGCGTGGGTTACTTGTTTTATTTGTTGTTGTTTAAGTTTTCAGAAAGCCTTTTATATATTCAGTATATTAGATAAATGGCAAACATCTGTGTGGCACTACAGAACACAGTGGAGGCGTGTCTACTACCTCAGGTCTTATCAGGTGTCTTTGAATTCTGTTGCAACATGCTTAGGTGTGTGAATAATAATAATAATAATATCAAGCAAGCAAACAGACAAAGAAAAAACTTTGTGAGGGTTGGAGAGAGGACTTAGTAAATTGCCCACTATGCCAACATGAGGACCTGAGTTTAGGACCCCAGCACCCATGTAAAGTAAAAGCCAGGCTTGTCTGTAACCCCAGCACCTCAAGGGAGTTGTAGGCAGAATTTAAGAAAGGCAGATCCCTGGAGCTTGCCGGCCAGGTAGCCTAGCCAGCTGGTGAGCTTAACTCAGTAGAGACTTCCCACTAGGCTCCTCACAAAGAGTTCACCACTTTCCAACAACACATGATGTTACTATACAAGATCTTTGCTAATTTGTTTATTTGCTCTTAAGACATGCTCTCATTATGTAGATCAGGCTGGCCTCTGATTTTTTTTTGATTGAGACTTTCTTTTATTAGATATTTTCTTTATATACGTTTCAAATGCTATCCCTAACGTTCTCTATACCCTTCCTACCCCCACCCTGCTCCCCTACCCACCCACTCCCGCTTCTTGGCCCTGGCGTTCCCCTGTACTGGGGCATAAAAAGTTTGCAATACCAACGGGCCTCTCTTCCCAGTGATGGCTGACTAGGCCATCTTCTGCTACATATGCAGCTAGCCTCTAATTTCTTTTTTGTTTTGTTTTGTTTTGTTTTGTTTTTCGAGACAGGGTTTTTCTGTATAGCTCTGGCTGTCCTGGAACTCACTTTGTAGACCAGGCTGGCCTCGAACTCAGAAATCCGCCTGCCTCTGCCTCCCAAGTGCTGGGATTAAAGGCGTGCACCACCATGCCCGGCTTTAGCCTCTAATTTCTAATCCAGCCTCAGCTTCCTGAGTACTGGAGTTACCAGAAGCATCATTGCGTCCCTGAAACATATTAACATTATTAAGTCTTCCAGTTCATGAACCCAGGTAGTCTTTCAATGTGTTTACATAGAATGTAATTTTTTTTCAACAGTGCACCATAGTTATCATTGCACAAATCTCTCACCTCCTTTGTAATACTTCGTGGTACTATAACTGAGACTTTTCCCTAAATTTCTTTTCTGGAAGGCATGTATGGTGTCTGGGTATAGGAATGGAATGATTTGGGGCTGGCAAGATGGCTCAGCGGTAAGAGCACTGACTGCTCTTCTGAAGGTCCTGTGTTCAAGTCTCAGCAACCACATGGTGGCTCAACCACCCGTAATGAGATCTGATGCCCTCTTCTGGTGTGTCTGAAGTCAACTACAATATAATAATATTATATATTATATTAATAATATGAAATATTAAAAATAAATCTTTGGGCTGGAGTGAGCAGGGACTGAGCAAGTGGGGCCAATCGGAGTGAGCAGGGTTGACCAGAATGAGCAGAGGTCCTAAAAATTCAACCATGTGTACAGATACAGTGTACTCACATACATAAAATAGATAAATAAATCTTTTTTTTTAAAAAAAAAAGAATGGAATGATTTTTCACGTGATTTTTGTGTCTTGTTCTATCTCCTATTTTTTAAATGTATGAGTTGGGATTTTCCTATGCAATCAATATTTAAGCATATCTCATGATACCCTGTATAGTTTTACCTGCTGTGAGTATTCTACAGCCTCTAAAGCTCCCCCACTGCCTGTTTTCATAGTCCAGCTTAAAACAGTAATAAAAAGTTTGTTACTACATCCTACATAATTCTTTTGTCTCCCCTCTTGTCCCACAAAACCTCAAGTGTATGATCTGGCTAGTTAAGATTGTTTGTATAGGCTTGGCCCCGGAAGTGGCATTATTAGGAGGTGAGGCCTGGTTGGAGTAGATGTGTCACTGTGGGCTTAGGCTTTAAGACCCTTGTTCTAGCTGCCTGGAAGCCAGTCTTCTCCTAGCTGACTTCACAACAAGAGGTGGAACTCCCAGCTCCTCCAACTCCATGCCACCTTGATGCTGCCATGTTCCCTCTTTGATGATAATGGACTGAACCTTTGAACCTATAAGCCAGCCCCAATTAAATGTTGTCCTTTATAAGAGTTGCCTTGGTCATGGTGTCTGTTCACAGCAGTAAAACGCTAACTAAGACAAATGGAGTTTGACAGCCCAGTTCTAGAATACCTTAGGCCAGTCTTGTATCAAAAAGTTGTTTCTTATCCTGTGCTATTATAGTAATAGCCTATCCTGTGCTATTATAGTAATAGCCATCCAGGGGCACTGGTGTGCCCTTGGGTAAGTCCCAGGAGAGAGAGAGAGAGAGAAAGAGAGAGAGAGAGAGAGAGAGAGAGAGAGAGAGAGAGAGAGAGAGAGAGAGCAGGCATGTGCACACTGCACACTGCTGGTTGGTTTGGGGTAGCTGCAGCTCTGAAAAGGAATCAGTCATTCACCTTTCTCTATAAACTACAGTGTGAGTTATCATTTTTATTTTTCTGGTATCTTTGTTGGATTTTTTTTCTTTTTTGTTAGAGACTGGGTTGAGTGAGTTTTCCTTTTGTTCAGCTTTCTTTTTTCATGTTGAGTTATTAATATTTACTAGCTTTTCTTGTCATTTTTGTTTGTGTGTTTGTTTTAAAATTTTGCCCTTATTTGCACATGTGCATGTGTGTGTATGTGTGTATGCACACGCACTGTGCACATGCACATGAGAGGGTATGCGCATGCCCAGGAAGACATGCAAAAGACAATTTGCTGGCATCACTTCTTCCTTCCCATATGGTTTCTGGGGACTGGACTCAGCTTGCCACACGTGACCTAAAGAACCCTTACCTACTGAAACATCTCACCATCCAACTCTTGGTTGTGACAGTAGTTCTTTATATACTAAGAAAGGCAAACCGGGCCTTCATCATATGAGTGGACCATGTTTTTTTTCCAGGTTTGTCATTTCAAACAACTTTTAAAAACTTTATTTATGGGGCTGGAGAGATGGCTCAGGGGTTAAGAGCACTGACTACTCTTCCGAAGGTTCTGAGTTCAAATCCCAGCAACCACATGGTGACTCACAACCATCCATAATGGGATCTGATGCCCTCTTCTGGTGCGTCTGAAGTACAACTACAGTGTACTTACATATAATAATAAATAAATCTTTAAAAAAAGAAAAAAAATGTTCCTTCTGTTAAAAAAAAAAACTTTATTTATGACAGGTGTGCTGTCACATGCTTTTAATCCCAGCACTCAGGATGGAGGCAGAGGTAATGTTCAATGCCATCTTGGTCTATACAGTGAGACCTGTTCTCAACAAAACAAAACAAAACAAAACAAAACAAAAAATCTTGCTTCCCATCTTTCCATGGGAACTGGGGACAGAAGGAAGTGAGGTCATGTGGCTCCTTGCTTTGTCAGCTCTTGAAAAGCTTTGAGAATAAGAATTTCATCTCAGCCGGGCGTGGTGGCGCATGCCTTTAATCCCAGCACTTGGGAGGCAGAGGCAGGCAGATTTCTGAGTTCGAGGCCAGCCTGGTCTACAAAGTGAGTTCCAGGACAGCCAGGGCTACAGAGAAACCGTGTCTCGAAAAACCAAAAAAGAAAAAAAAAAATTCATCTCAATCAACATACGTGTACTAGCATGTAGAGTCCTTTCCATGTTGTCTTCTGGGTTTTAGATGTATCTTCCTTAGAAAAGTCCCTCTTGGGCTGACAAGATTGCTCAACGGGTAAGAGTACTGTCTGCTCTTCTGAAGGTCTAGAGTTCAAATCCCAGCAACCACATGGTGGCTCACAACCACCCATAATGAGATATGATGCCCTCTTCTGGTGTGTCTGAAAACAGCTACAGTGTACTTACATATAATAATAAATAAATCTTAAAAAAAAAAATCCTTCCTGTTGGCTTTTGCTTTTTACATTTCCCAAGCGGTCTTCTGGTATTCTACACGTTTTCAGGCTGCCTTGCCATCTGGAACTGTCTTTGGTGTAAGGAGAACAGGAAGACTCCAGCTGGCCGTCAGCTGCCCTGAAGCCATTTACTGAGTAATCCATCGTTCCCCCCCCCCCCCCATTCTCAAATGCCACCCTTCCATATGGGTTTGGATCTTGTCGCTGTGCTGATCCAGCTGCTGCCACAGATGGCCTCAGGCTTCCCTCCCTGTGAGCTTTAGGACGCCTCCGACTGGTTGGAAGGTACCATGCAGACATCCTTATTAGCGTTCTTCTGTAGAGTTGCTGAGTCTTGTTCTGTGGTTTGACTTTTCTACTAAGTTGAGAATCAGCTCACCTCATAAGATATCGGTTTTGTTTGAGAAAACAACCATGTTCAGATAAATCCAAGGGGAAGCACCCGATAGTTCTTTTTTTTTTTTTTCAGTGTTTAGTTTTTAAACTTTTCTTCTTCTTTATAAAATTTTGGAGCTCAAGAGATGGCTCGGTGATTAAGAACACTGGCTGCTCTTTCAGAGAACGTAGGTTCAGTTCCTGAGACTCCCCTGGCAGCTCATGACTCTGTAATTCTGGTTTTAGGAGACCTGATGCCCTCTTCTGGCCCTTGAGGGCTCCAGGCAGACACATGATACTTCTACAAGCATGAGGACAAACACTTGTACACATAAAAATAAAAACAAATACTTCTTATTAAAAAAATGTGTTCTGAGTGACACTGGGCATGGTGGTCCACACCTTTAATCCTTGCACTTAGAAGGCAAAATCAGGTGAATCTCTGTGAGTTCAAGGACAACCCGATCTACATAGTTTCAGGTCAGCCAGGGCTATTTAATGAGACCCTGTCTCAAAAAGAAAAAAAAAATTAGTTGAGTTTATTGCCATGTATTTTATCTTTTGTGTGTATTAAGAGTTTTGAGGCAGGAGAGATGGCACTTAATGCTCTTCACATATTTGGTAGCTCAAAACAGCTTGTAACTTCAGCTCCAGGGATCTGACACCTGTGGTCTCCCAGGGGACTAGAACTCATGTGCACAGTTAAAATCCCTCAATCTTAAAAAACAAAAACAAAAACCCCAAAACCAAAAACCCTTTTTGTTGTTTATTTTGTTGTTACTTGTTCAGGGTTTCACATTTTATTTTAGTTGTGTGTGTGTGTGCGCACACACATGTTCAAATGCTTCTTGCCAGCAGAGCTCCAGGTTCAATGAGAGACCCTGTCTCAAGAGAATAAGTGGAAGAGTGACAGAGCGGGCCGCCGGATGTCCTCCTCTGGCCTCTGCATCATGCAGGGAGCACATGTCCACATATGTGCACGGGGCCACTTGCATCTCCCACTGTTTCAGCAGAGCAAACACCTTTTCATTCTCTCTGTAGTTTGGCCTGTTCCACCACAATGCCAGAGCTGCCTGTCTGGAATCCTAATATGTGGAGCCTTCTCAGGCTGGCTTCTTTCACTTAGCAAACTGCACCTTATGTTTGTCTCTTCATGGCTCACCATTCCACCCTTCTCCGAATGCGCCCCACTTTATCTGTTTGCCCAGTGGTTTTGACAGTGCCAAACCAAGCAGCTGTTATGAGTGCAGGTGTCTGTGTGGACATGTTTTTTCAGTTGCTTTGGCTAAACACCAAGGAGTGTGATTTCACAGTAAGAATACTTTTACAGGAAGATACCAAGGTGCACTCCCAAGCAGCCTTCTGTTTGGGTCCCATGGCTGTGGCTTGGAGTCCCACTTGCTTCGCACCCTTGTCCGGTGTTGCTTGTGCTCTGGATTTTAGCCAGGGTGGTAGACATGCGTCTCATTATCTTTTAAATTTACGTTTCCCTGAGGGCATAGAGAGAGGGCATACCTTTTCATATTCTCCGTCGGCCTCTGTGTGTCCTCTTTGGTGAGTTGTCTCATCAGGCCTTTTGCCTTTTATTTTCTCTTATTTTGTTGTTGTTGTTAATTTTTCTGTAGCCAAGTCTTGAGAGTTCCTTAGTATGTTTCAATAACAGTGCCTGATCAATATATCTTTAGTAGAATGAAGTTTCCAAATAGAACCTACCCCCATCGCTGACACCAAATTAGCCAGGGAAAGAGTTACCAACCACTAGCTGGGCACCTGTGATTGTTAATGTTAATTATCAACTTGAGAGGCAAAACCTGCAGACACACCTGTGAGGGGTTACCTTGATTAGGTTAGTGGCCATGGGAAGACCCACCCACTGTGGGTGTTTGAATAGGAATGACCTCCATAGACTTGTATGATTGAATCATTGGCCCACAGGAATGACACTATTAGTAGGTGTAGCCTTGTTGAAGGAAGTGTGTCACTGTGGGGGTCACCTTTGAGATTTCCTATGCTCAAGCTACAGCAGTATGGCAGGCTGTCTCCTTCTGCTGTCTTCAGATTAAGATGTAAAACACTCAGCTCTGTCTCCAGCACCCCCGCTGGCCTGTACGCGCCCATGCTTCCCGCCATGACAATAATGGACTAAACCTCTGAAACTGAAAGCTAGCCACAATTAAATGTTGCCCTTTATAAGATTTGCCATGGTCATGATGTCTCTTCACGGCAATAAAACCCAACCTAAGACCCTTGGATTGGGATTCCGATCCATATAAAAAGGACAACGTGAGCTGCATGCAATCACACATCAAACCCTTCTTGACTTTGGAGTGTGACCGTTGGCCTCACGTCCCTGATGTTGTGACTGTCCTGCTGTGATGGGCTGTCCCCTGGAACTGTGAGCCAGAATAAACCCCTTCTCTCTAAATTTACTTTGGCCTGGGTGTTTCATCCCACGAACAGGAAACACAACTAAGATGGCATCTCTGTGTGTGCTCTTCCAGTTTTCAGGCCATACATAAAGAGAGTCCCGGAGGGGGACACTAGGGGGCGCTATGCTAGGCCTGGCTCAGGTTCTTTTCATTACAGTTATGTGCCCCATCCATGCTGTGGAGTTAACACCTGCACAGGGAATATTCTTACCACATTCTCGTTGCTATGAAATATTCCATTGCAGTAACATACCACAAGTCATTCTTCCATCCTCTTGGTGAATATTTGAGTAGTTTTCAATATGAAGAGAATACAAAAAAACATGCTTTGCACTATCAGTGTGAACCAAATGGCCACCATCGTAGTGAATTCAGCCACGCCTGCTTGCAAAAGATCAACACAATCAGGATTGCTCATTAATAAGTTCCCTCTCAGAAGGTTGGGGCAGGAAAGGCCCTGAAACTTTCTCCTGAGTATCCAGCCACTCCTCCCAACCAGTCTTAATGCTGCCTTAATTGCCCATGGCCTTGCGGCCTGGAGGGGCAGAGGACTAGGGGAAGGGGCTCCATCTATACAGCCATGACCATGGAGGTCATCACCCAGACTGGGTACAGATCTTCCTTTGGCTGTGTTAAGGTCGCCTGTGCGCCTTCCTGTAACCCCCCCTACCTGTATGTCCTGTAAGTAAGCCTGATTGGTTCCCCGGGGTGTACTTTGATGGAATTGAACCTTGATTTGTCACTGGAACAGGGTAAGGAGGGCAGATGTCTAGTCTCCGCCCAGGGAGAAAATTCTTACAACACCATGCCAATAATATTCTTTTCTTTAAGTCCCTAGGTTAGAATCTGTATTATCATGCTTGGCTTTGGCTGAGATCATCCTGGGAAAAGCTCTCTGGTCGGCTGCAGCCTCAGAGACTTTGGTGTTTGTGTGTTAAGAGTGGAAGGGTGTGCTCAGCTTGAGGAAACGGTGCCCAGCAGGTTTCTAGGTGGCTGAACCAGTCTCATCCCTGCCTGGAGCTAAGCCTGTATTTCATAACTGAGCAACGGCAGCGTTTCAGTCACTCAGATGAGGTCCAGGGCTTTGTAGCAATTTGAACTATTTTTAGCTTCAACAAAGATTCAAAAGAAGAAATGTCACGGAGGGACTAGAATTTACTTTTATTTTGCTTATAACAAAAGAGAGAAATAAAATTGGTCACCTGAAGCCCCAGGGGAGAGTGAAAACAGTACTCTTGAATACCTTCTTCAGAAAAAAAATTTTTTAATTTTTTTTTATTTTATGTGCATGAAGATTTTGCCTGCATGTATGTAAATCGCATATGTGCCTGGTGCCCTCAAAGGTGAGAAGAAGGTGACAGATCCCTTGGAACTAGAGTTATGGACAGTTGTGAGCTGCCATGTAGGTGCTGAGCAGGTGCTGGGAATTGAACCCAGGTCCTCTGGAAGAGCAGCCAGTGTTCTTAACACCGAGTCATCTCTCCAACCCTTCTGATTATTTTCTCACTGTGCTAAGTTATAATTCATTAACAGATGCCCATTAGGGCATAGGGCTGTACAGGAAGCCCCAGGGTGCAGGCCTGTCTGCCCTGCCAGCCACCGGGCATCCCAGGGCAGAGATCTTGTCCTTGCCTGCCTGGATCCTCATTTGAAACAAAGGATATGATTTTAGGAGTAGTGGCTTCCTAGTGTTGCTGTGGGACTGAATGGTTGTGTGTGTGTGACTTGTAGAAGTATAGTGTTCCACAGATGCTCATTAAATATCAATTTACTGTCATTCTGATGGTTTTTTGTTTCTTGTTTTAAAATGAAGTGTGATGGTGCACACCTTGGGAGGAAAGGGCAGGTGGATATCTGTGAGTTCAAGACCAACTTGGTCTATGTAGCAAGTTCCAGGCTAGCCAGAGCTACCCCTACCACCACTACCACCCCCCCCCACACACATACACACATACACACACACACTACCCATACTCCAATAAAAGAACAAAGAAAAGGAAGAACAATAGTTTAAAACGCAACTTGTGGGCTGGAGAGATGTCTCAGTGGTTAAGAGCACTGACTGCTCTTCCAGAGGTCCTGAGTTCAATTCCCAACAACCACATAAATAAATAAATAAATAAATCTTTAAAAAATAAAGCCAAAAACAAGATTGTAGCTGTCTTTTACATATGCCTACACAACACACCGAGTTACTGAGGTTGAGGCAGACATAAGGACCAGCAAGACCTTAGGGCAGTAGGAAGGATTTTTCATAACCACTGGGGCCCTGAAAGGATTTCTTGCCTAGCAGAGGTGGACAATGACATCGAGGGGCCAGCAACTGTGCAAGTCTGAGGACCAGACATCAAATCCCTTGCACCCTTAGGTATCTGCTCCCAGGCTGAGACTGGGGGATTCTGTAGGTACAGCCAAGGGGGAGGCCCTGAAGGTTCTGCTTCTCAGGCAGGCGAGGTCTCCTGTTTGTCTCCCAAGGCTTGGTGTCTTCATCTACACTTCCTGGTTAACTGCGACAATCCGTGGGAGAGCCCTGGGCCCACCCGCTTCTCCCTGAAGGTGTTGCTAAGGGCTTAGTCATCAGAGGAGCCTTGGCCCATTTGCGCAATTACTGCAACTAAGAATGGTTTCGCCCTTCCGCTGACTCTGTCACCTCTGGAAGCCACAGTAAACAGTTTGGGATCAGAGCTCAGCGCCAGAAACGTGGGCGGCGCCCTGCAAGGGGCACGGGACCATAGCTGCAAAAGAGCCTGGCACCGCTCAAGCCTTCGCTGCCTTCATGCCCAGATTCTTGGCTGGCTCTCTCAGCTTTACAGGGAAAGGCTCCTTTCTGTTAATTTGCTTGGCAAATATTTTTTGGCTGGTGTTCAGAGATGATTATGAGAAGTGTGTGGAGAGGCCAGATGTGGTCCCTAGAGTGGTAGTGGAAGATTCCAGAAGGCCTCAGGGTTGGGCAGAAAAGGTGTGCAGGGTTGGGTTGGGTGAGTCCTGGCCTGAAGACCTGGTAGCTGAGACAAACTTGAGGGTGGAGACACAAAAACGTGCCCCTCCCCCTGACCCCCAGGGCAGGCCGCAGGCCGCAGGCAGTACTTCTGAGAAAGGATAGGAGCACTCAGTATTTGGTGGACATGCCCTGCTCTCCCTGCAAACTGTCGCGAAGCCATCAATTGGCAATTGTAAGAGCTCCAAAAATCTCACGTCAACAGCTTATTGGAAGCACGCCTAAACCGTAGTACAGACCTGATGAAAGAATCACGACTGATTATCAGCAAAATGCAAATGAAAACCGTGGGGACGGCAACTATCAAAACAGAACAGACAGAAAACAACTGGTGCCCAGGAGGAGGGAGAGAAACGGGAGCCCGTGTGTGCTCAGTGAGAACGAAAACCATACAGCAGCTATGGAAAACAGTGCCACTGTTCATAACGAAACAAAGGGTAACATCACGGCGGCCCAACCTTCTACTCTTGGACCCATACTCAATAAAAACAAAGATTAGAGGAGTTATTTGTATATGCATTTTTTGGTTTTATTTTTAATTTGTGTTTGTTTAGATTCCCACAGAGACCAGAAGAGGGGGGTCAGATCCCTTGTGCGTGCGTGTGTGTGTGTGTGTGTGTGTGTGTGTGTGTTTGTTTTGAGGGGGTGTTTGTTCGCAATGGAATATTATTCAGCCTTTAAAAGGAAGGGAATTCCAGCATACGCTGTAGCTTGAGGACATTATGTTAAGTGAAATAAGCCAGACACAAAAGGACAAATAACACACAATTCTATTTATTTAAACAAGGCCTCTGAAGTTCTTAAGCTCATAAAGACAGTAAGTAGACAGTAGTTGCTGGTGTTGGGGGGCGTGTAGGAGAGAATTGGTATTAGAGTTTCAAATTGGGCAGATGAAAGTTCTAGAATCAGGAAAAACAATTAATGTATTTAATAACCCTGAACTATACAGATAAAAATGGCAACCCGTCACTTCTATATTAATGAACCTTACAGCAATAGCAGACATATAAGAAGGAAAAACAGATATAGTAAATATGACATAGGCCAAACAGCTCTTATTTTCGGCCTGGTGTAGCCTCAGACTGCTGGCTGGTCTGCTTTGCTGTGGGTGTGGGTGGATCAGGGGTGAAAGGGCTTTGTCACCACTGTGATTCCTACAGGAAGGCCTCAGGAGCTGCTGACCTCTGAGTGCCTCAGGCTGCCTGCCTTGGACTCACTGTGCTGCAAGTTCCAATGTGCTGTGTGACACCGAAGCCTGGCTTAGCAATGGAGGAGACCCACAGATGGGAAACAGCGCTTGAGCATGGCAGACGGACAGACTGCAAGGCCCTTGTTCATGGCTCCACAGGAGAGCCACGGAGTCACCAAGGCTTGTTGTTTGGAGAATTTGGTTCATTCCGGTGAAATTCACGGCTGCCGGCTGCTCTGTTTTTCTGTTTTGTCTCTTTTATTCCTCAGACCCTCTCTCACCATCTTATTTATGTGGAACAAGTTTGTTTTAGTGAAGCATTTTAGCTAGCTTCTTGAAGAAAGATTATATCACCCTTCACTATAGGTATTAAACGTGTTTTTAAGTTATCATAACTGATTTTAAGATAGCAGTGATTTCATTCCTGCAAAATGTATAGTTGGTGGTAGTGCTGGTGCTGCTGCTGCTGCTGGTGATGCTGGTGATGCTGGTGGTGGTGATGCTGGTGATATGTGTATAATGTGGTAGTGGTGCTTGCTGGTGGTGGTAGTGCTGGTGTGTGTGTGTGTGTGTGTGTGTGTGTGTGTGTGATGTGGTGCTGGTGTGTGTGTGTGATGTGGTTCTGGTGTGTGTGTGTGTGTGTGTGTGTGTGATGTGGTGTTGGGGCTGGTGTGTGTGTATGATGTCCAGGTGGTGGTGTGCATGGTGTGGTAGGCATGCTTGTCACTGTGAGTGTGGAGGTCTGGAGGACAGCCTTGTGAGTCAGTTCTTTCCTTCCACCCTTATGTGGGTTCTGGGGGGTACAACACTAATTGCCAGACCTGTGTGGCAAGTGCCTTTGCACACAGAGCCATCCCCTTAGCCCCCATATACTCTAATTTTAAAGAAAAAAATATACACCTGGTCAGGAGTATCCCAGAAACCTCTTATGACAGCACAGGCTATGGCCATTTCCTTTGGTCACCTACTAGAATTCAACAAGACCCTGTTGCTAAGTCACCTCAGACTTTGATCACAGTCCCTAGAAACATCCTCCCTGCTGTTGAGTTTGCATAGAGCCGGAAGGTGCTTCCAGGTTGCTGGGGGAGAAAAGCCATCGATCGACTGACTAAGAAGTCAGCCATGAATCCTGTAAAGTACACTGACTGACAAGGTGGGCCCATTGCTGCAACATCAGTGACATAAATGGTCCAGGTAACCAGCAGATTGTTTGTTTGTTTGTTTGTTTGTTTTCTTTGAGACAGGGTTTCTCTGTGTAGCTGTGGCTGTCCTGGAACTCACTCTGTAGACAAGGCTGGCCTCAACTAAGAAATCTGCCTGCCTCTGCCTTCCAAGTGCTGAGATTAAAGGCGTGCACCACCACTGCTTGGCCAACCAGCAGCTTTTTAATTGGACTTACATTCAGCTCAGCAGGAGGAAACGTATGCCTGGTACTGTAACCTGGCCAGGAACCCCTCACCTGAGGTCACAAACCCAGCCACTGTCACTTTGCTAAAAGGACAAAGCATTACCATACCTTCTGAATGCATGTCCCTGTACTCATGAACCTGTGCAACCCTGACCTGCCACCATGAAGCTTCTCCATGCAGCGGATGGGGTGAGTACAGACATTACAACTGATCAAAGAATCAGAGAATCAGCGACCTCCTCACTTGTTTCATACCCTCTCCCCACCCGGGACTCAGGGAACATCTTAGAAGTGGGGACAGAAAGACTGGAAGAGGCAAAGGTCAGAGAAGACTGCTGTGAAATAATGTCTGCTGGACGTGACAAGGCTGTCACAATCATGAGCCCCAAACCCCAGTGAGGAGCTGGAGAGATGACTCATTTGTTAAGAGAGCTTCTCGTTCTTCCAGAGGATCCAAGTTCAGTTCCTAGCACCCACACTGGGCTGCTCATGACCCCCTATAATCCAGCTCCAGAGAATATGATGCCCTCTTCTGGCCTGTGTGGACACCACACCACCACCACCACCACCACCACCACCATCACCACCACTACATCACATCACTGAAAAGAAAACATGTGGGTGTGGAGAGATGGCTCAGCAGTTAAGAGCACTGACTGCTCTTCCAAAGGTCCTGAGTTCAAATCCCAGTAACCACATGGTGGCTCATGACAGTCCATAATGAGATCTGACTCCCTCTTCTGGTGCATCTGAAGACAGCTACAGTATACTTACATATAACAATAAATAAATCTTTAAAAAGAAAGAAAGAAAGAAAGAAAGAAAGACAGACAGACAGACAGACAGACAGACAGACAGAAAGAAAGAAAGAAAGAAAGAAAGAAAGAAAGAAAGAAAGAAAGAAAAAGAAGATGCACAAGATTGATCCAAACAAGCCAGGTGTGGTGGCACACGCCTTTAATCCCAGCACTCGGGAGGCAGAGGCAGGCAGATTTCTGAGTTCAAGGCCAACCTGGTCTACAGAGTGAGTTCCAGGACAGCCAGGGCTATACAGAGAAACCCTGTCTCAAAAAACAAAAAACAAAAAACAACAACAAAAAAAAAAAGATTGACCCAAACAGCATGGGGCTCATGATGCCCTACACTTCTCTGAATTGCCATTGTCATTTGACAGTTACTAGAGGAGGGAAGAGTCAGTTTTCTGTAACTTTGTGTCTCATGGTAGGTCACCATGTTCCAATGGATGACATCCTATGCCCATATGCATACAGGCAGTGGTGGCTTATAAGGGATTCCTCTAGGCTCCTCCCAGGGACCTAGCAACAGGGACCTAGCAACAGCTTGCATCATCACCTGCTGCCATGGTCTGCCAGCTATGGGCCAGCAGCTGCAGCAGCAGTGTGTAAGAAGGCTGTTCTGTTCCCTACCACAGCCTCTCTCTCTCTTCCCCCCTCCTCTTTCACTCTTCTTCTTTCTCTCTGTTCCCACGTGTTCCTGGCTGGCCTCTCCTTTTCTCTTCTGCCCTTCTCTGTCCCTGTTTTCTCTGCCCTCGTGGCTCTGTCTGCCTCTACGCCTTCTCTAGGTCCTCATTCCCCTCCCTTCCCCAAATAAACTTTTCTTATACCAGGTCTGTCGCATGGCATGATTTCTCAGGGGACACCCTGCCGTGGGCCTGCCAGGTATCCCCTTACCCCCTCCACCTCCGCATTATGTTATATTATATTATTATATTTCATAACAGTCAATGCTAACTGGACTCAGATTTTTTTTCTTAAAAGAAGACATGAAGTTTGGGAGGGGGGTTGGGAGGGTTCTGAAAGGACTGAAAGTGGGAAGGAAAAGTAGTTATGACCTAAATACATTGTATTCATATATGAAGTTACCAAAGGATAATTTTTTTAAAAGAAAGTATATATACCTGTAGGTTTTCTCTCTCTTTTTTACACACTCCATCACACACACACACACACACACACACACACACACACACACACAAGGAAACTACAAGAGGTCATTCACTGACTGCTCTTTCCCTTCTCCTACAATGTGAGAGGAGACCAGAGCTAACAGATTACTATTGTGTAGAACCAAAAACAAAACGAAAGCAAGACGAAACCCCAAGTCCTCACAAAAGCTTGTCCCTAGGCTGGTTGCGTGGATCTGAGTAATCCCAGTGCGTTACTTCAGTGTTCCGAGTGCCTGTGGAAAGGCTTAGCCTAAAGCATTAACTAATTCGATGGCTCACTCCCGAGTTCCTCTTTCTATATAATGGCTATTAGGGCAGGCCATGCTCCTCCAACATCATAAGAGATAAGAGGTAGACAACAATGCTTAGTATAGAACACCCAGATAAAGCACCTTGTGCAAAATGAGATAGCCAGGCAAGAGAGAAAATACTGGACTGTCCCACCAAGGGCATGGGAAGCATGTTTAAAAGACAAACTATAGGGGCAAAGAGCCTGACAGTGGTTTCTAGAGTCTAGAGGGTGGGCGGCAATGTCGGGAGATACTGACCAGTGAGGACTCTGCTTCTGGTAGATACGATGAGCTCATTCTATTGCATGGCATATGTTTTACATTTGAAAACTGTGGGATGTTCTTACTCACTCTGCCCTCACTGTAAGTGTGTATCTGAGGGGATGAACATGTTGATTAGCTGGATATAATTGTTTCACAGTGTGTGTGTGTGTGTATGTATATATATATATATATATATATATATATATATACATATACATATATGTGTGTGTATGTATGAATATATGTGTGTATGTATGAATATATACTGTGAGTTTCACAATGATGGCTCAAAGAGCAGGTATGCGCTGTGTTCTGCATAAATAATTAGGTACTTATACGGATTATTCCCTGAAAGCTACAGCTGCAAATAGCTTTAATTCCCAGGAACTGTGAACTCATCAGTATACATACATACATACATACATACATACATACATACTTACATATATATATCACAATGTCATGCTGTGCATTGTATATATGATTAGTATTAACTATATCTTAGTAAACTTAGAGGAAATGAAAATTAAATAAAGTACTCAAATGGTTAGACTTTAAGCTTCAGATTTAATATTTCATTCTCAAAATTTGAGTTGTGGAAGCAACAAAGTGGTTTAAAAGAGCTACTTTTACACAGAGCTCTGCATTTGAACTCAAAGGCAGTCCCCAGTTACTACCAAGCTCTTTACTACAGTCTTTAATCAACGTAGGGAATGGCTTCTTCTGTTGGTGTAGACTTCTCATCTAAGGCTCATGGAGGTATCTGTTGTGGGTGGGTAAAGAAAGTCTCCCACCTAGGACTCTGGAAATGTATCTAGGGCTTTCTGATAGAGAGATTTCTTTTTAGGGGTACAAGCCTAAGATACTCCACCCACTCCACAGAAAAGAGTACTCTGCTCCAGGGCGTCAACACGAGAGAAGTCTTGGCTTGCTCTAGATGGCATGTCAACTTTTTGTTAGGAAGAATGAGGTGGTGTTGTGTAATAATCAATGCCTATATGATCGCTATCCCTCTGGCTCCTGGCATATAGCAACTAAATTTCTTGCACTCAGGGTCACTGGGGGAATCTGGTTCTAACATGACCTTTGCCTCTGGCTCCTGACAACTTTATGTTTCATGAGTGACAACATCTGAGTTGAGCTTCTAATCCCCCTGAGACTTCCTGGGAGCAGCCTCTACTCTAGTGACATGGCTCTTGGTGGGTTCCTGAATAGCCCAAGGGTGGGTGGTGGCTGATCGCCAGGGAAATAAACTCTGTGATTAGAAAATTAGGACTTTCAACCAAATCTCATATACACAGTACTGGATAGTGGAGGAAGATGAAGGATGAGTTGACCTCCCAGTGTCCACAGATTCAATTAGCTTTTGTAATGAAACTTTCATGGAATCTCAGAAGATCCAAGCTGGGGATGGGGCTCAACTGTGCTTGCCTGGGGTGCATGAATGCCCAAATTCAATCTCCAGGTCCCCAGAACTACACTGATGGCATGTAGTGGCCCACACCTGAGGTCCCAGCACTCAGGAAGTGGAAGCAGAAGCATCCCCCTCTGCTACATACTGAGTTGGAGGCCCATCTGGGATACATGAAAGTCTGTCTCAAAAAACTGAACTAAACCAGCCGGATGCAGTGGCAAAGGCCTTTAATCCCAGCACTTGAAAGACAGAAGCAGGCAGGTCCCTGAGTTTGAGGCCAGCCTGGTCTACAGGGTACAGGGTTCTGAAAGACCGATGAGTAGGAGTATGTCTCGTAAGACAGCATGGATGCAGCACAGCCCTCCCCACACGCCTCAGTTGGCAACTCTTCACTTTCATCAGGCAGCCATTCTGTATCCTTTGTGATGTTCTTTATGAGTGGAATAAACACACAAGCTTCGAGCTTCCCAAGCAAACCCAAGGAAGGGACAGTGGGAGCCACAACTCTGCATCTGAGCTGGTTGATCAGCAGCCTAAGTGACAGCCCAGCCCAATTGTATTGGCATCCAAAGTAGAGGCAGTCTGAGGGATGGAGTCTTAACCTGTGAAATTGACACTGTCTGCTGGTAGACAGTGTCAGAGTTGGGGGAATGAACGACTAGCTAGAGGTTATAGGAGAACTGCTTGTGTAGGGGCCCACTCCCTCCCATCTGAAGTACTGGGTTGGATAATGTACAAACAAACACTGGGTTTCCCTGTATCCTTATAAGACATCTCTGTTTGTTCTTTTTACCTTTCTCCCCATTTCATCACCAGTAAAATGCAGACTACAAGCTTACCTGTCTGGGTCTTGAGATTTAAGAAGACAGTGCCTGGTACATGGGAGGTAATTAACTAGGGGTCTTTACGGAGGTGAGTTCGAGATTAATGTCTTGTAATTTTATTGCAGACATATCGTATGGTGCAATTGATTCACGATGCTTGCTGAAGCACAATGTACCCATGACACACCTGGCCGAGGTTCAATATTCTCTTAGCAGCGAAGGGTTCCTGTAAAGCCAGGCCATGTATTAAGATGTGTGACTGCCATCTGGGGGTGGGGGTGGGGGTAGGGGTGGGGGTGGGGGTGGGGGATTCGTCACAGACTATTGCTGAAGCTAAAGCCTCCTAGGGTGGAAATTGACAATAATGTGGTTTCCTTGGTTCGGATTCACTTTCTTTATGTTCTAATCTCAAGACACTGGAAATATGCATAACCTAGACTCTAGAGTGCTAGAGCGGATCATGAGGGAGCCTCTGCAAGTGGAGCTATGATTGCATTCAGGACTGCTCTTACTGAAGCGGAGGCTGAGCAGATGATCACAGCCCTGGGTTCTACTTCTCTACCCCTCCAAAAAAAAAAAAAAAGTTGCCCTCTTTGGGCCTTCCCGGACCTCTGGAAGAGCGCCAGGGTGTTAGAGTAGATGTAAGGAGAAGACATTGCACTGTTTTTACCCTGGAGTCACCACCAATGTATGTCTCTATAGAGATGTACACTGCGATTTCCTTTAGGAAGCTCCCATTCTTACTTTATTCTTGTTTGTGTGTTTTTTGTTTTTGTTTTCTCTGTGTAGCTCTGACTGTCCTAGAACTAGCTCTGTAGACCAGGCTGGCCTTGAACTCACAGCCACCCTTCTGCTTCTGCATCCCGAGTGCTGAGATTAAAGGCAGACACCACTACCGAACGTCCAAGCTCCCCATTCTCAAGGACCTGCGACATAAAGACAAAGCACTGCAGCAGATCTTGTTAAAGCCAGCAAGTCTTGGCTGCTATCATCATTACAGCTCTCTAACATCTTCTTCCTGGGAACTGAGGCTATTTGCAGCTGTAGCTTTGAGGGATTCATCTGTGTGAGTGCCTGACTAACTTACGAAGCACACAGTGTGGACCTGCTCTTTGAACTATCACTGTGAAAGAAGAGGCAAACCAGAAGACTCTGGTGTTTGTTTGTTTGTTTGTTTGTTTGTTTGTTTGTTTTGAATCTGTTAACCCTTGACATTTTGTGATTAGGCTAGAGGAATGAACTGTTTACAGCTTGCTTTTGTTTGGCTACACCCAGGCCCAGCTTGAGTCTCTTTTTGTGATGTTCATACCAGCATTACTAGAAATTGAACTCTGTACACCAACTTAATATTGAAGCTATTTTTTAAAAAAATTATTATTATCTTTATTTCATGTTTGTTGGTGTTTTGCCTGAATTTATCTGTATGAAGGTGTAGGATCCCCTGGAGCTAGAGTTACAGACAGTTGTAAACTGCCATGTGGTTGCTGGGAATTGAACACAGGACCTCTGGAAGAGCAGCCAGCACTCTTAACCGCTGAGCCATTTCTCCAGCCCAATATCAAAGATCTTTATATACTTCCTCTATTGCCTTGTGGTTTTGTCCTTTGCCAGACAGCACCCCCACCTCCACCAGCCATACGATGTTGGTATCTTGGGTACAAGGGTAAGGTCCAAGCTGATCAGGATACAAAAAGCATCAACAAGTGGCTATTAGCTGTTGACATTAGAATAGATTATCAAGTTAGTAAGCCTGTAATCCTTGCTGATGGAAGGTGTTGGCAGGAGGATCGGTTCGAGCAAGATTCTCCATAATAAGGTTGAGGCCAGATTAGGCTTCATCAGACCCTAATAATAAATAAGGGCTGGAAAGACAGCTCAATTAGTAAAGGGTTTGATGTGCAAACCCAAGAACCAGAGTTCAGGTCCTCAGAACCCAAGTAAAAAGGGGGCGTAGTGGCACTCATTATTATATCATGTAATCCCAGACTTGTTGAGCTCCATTTCAATGAGCGATCTGATCCCAAGATGCTCAGTGCTTAAAAGTACTTGCTGCTCTTCCAGAAGACCTGGGGTCAGATCCCAGCAACCACATACTGGTTTATCACCATCAGTAAATCTTTAAAGTAACGGTTGAGTTCAAAGCCAGCCAGAGCTATGTAGTGGACATTGTCTCAAAAATCAAAAGCAAAAATGGGAGGGGAATTGAGGAAGACATCTGACATTAACCTTCCTACCTCATATGTGTGAATACATACACATAAGTACACTATACACACATATATCAATTTTAACAACAACAACATATAAATTAGGTCATTTGTTCTAGGAAAGCCAAAGGAAGAGAGCCTGGTGGGAGGGCCTCAGAGCATTGGTCGTGGGCTGCAGAGATGATGCAGCAGTTAAGAGATTTTGCTGCTCTCGTTGAAGACCTGGGTTTGGAGAAGAAGGGAATCGGGTGAATCAGAGTCATACTGAAGTGTGGAGAGGATCGGGCCAGGAGATAGCTATGGCATTATCTTGTGCGGGTGAGGAGACCTTGTTTTGATTCTGTGTCTCATTTACTATGAATCTTTAGTGTCTAATATAGTGCGGGGCATAGAGAAGGTGATTAGTAAATGTTTTGACTGGATAAGCAGAAAAGAAAAGAAAAGAAAAGCACTCCTTCAGTCTTTTTTTTTTTTTAAATAAGATTGAGGAGAAATTTGAATAAAACCAGAAAGTGAAACAATTAAAGACTGTATCAACCCCTGACAAGCTGTGACTAATATTTATTGAGTAAACACCATGCTTTCAAATAGTTAAGACACTCACGCCTCATAAAATCCTCACGTGACATATGGAACCTCACCTAAGTTAAGAAAGCCTCTCAATATGCCAGCATTCACCCTAGGGCAGCCCAGTGTTACTCCAAATATCTTAGCTACTGCTATTGGCATGATCACCCTATCACTTCAGTCCTGTGCCTAATAAATAGGGACAAACTTTCTGTCCCTTTCTCATCCTTCTTCTAACAGTGATGTGCGTACACATGGAACTCAACCCGTGGCCATTTCCTCAGTTACCTCTCTCTGCCAGTGGAATAATCCCTGCACAGATAATGGCGAGGTCTGTATTCCAGCAGCTTGTCTGTACAGTCCATGTTCTGGGCCATTGCAATATGGTTACAAGCATGTGTACCTAAGACTATTTCACCATGCCAATGCTCTACGACCCCAGTTTTACAGCTTCATTTGTTAATACTATAAACAAATAGTAGTTGGCACAAAGTACCCACTCACAGGTGCTGAGTCACTGACTGAGTTCATGCTCTGAGAACCCTAGGACAATATGCTCTTCCACTCTCCTAAATGAGTGGTTGTAGTAACCTACTTGTAGTTCACTTTAGTGTAGAAAATTACAGTGGGATTATAGCTGTGGTTGCCCCAACGTTCTTCAGTAATATTCTTAGTTATATAATACAATTAAAAGTTTTAGCAGGAGCCGGGCGTGGTGGCACACGCCTTTAATCCCAGCACTCGGGAGGCAGAGGCAGGCGAATTTCTGAGTTCAAGGCCAGCCTGGTCTACAAAGTGAGTTCCAGGACAGCCAGGGCTATACAGAGAAACCCTGTCTTGAAAAACAAAAAAAAAACAAAAACAAAAACAAAAAAAGTTTCCAGCAGGAAATGTTGGCACATGCCTTTAATCTCAGCATTTGGGCAGAAGCAGGTGGATCTCTGAGTTTGAGGCCAGCCTGGTCTACAGAGTGAGTTTCAGAACATCCTGGGCTACACAGAGAAACCCTGGATCAAAAAACAAAAACAAAACAAAAGCTTCTATTCACAGATATTTGAAAAAATTGAAACATCACCAGATTCCTCAGAGTCCTTGGCTCCCCACAGCACCAGGGAAACGTTGGACAATTGAATCCTAATGGTTGAAGAATCAGTTTGCAGGAGAAAAAGCACTAGGCAAAGAAGTAATCACTGTGTGTAGGGCGACCCCTGCTGTTCAAAGTGCAGAAGCACGTAAGAGAACCAAGTCAGGGACTATGTGGACCAGAGGTTCCCAACCTTCTTAATGCTGCGACCCTTTAATGCAGTTCCTTGTATTGTGGTGACCCCCAACCATGATTCTTTTCATTGCTGCTTCATAATTGTAATTTTGCTATGGTTATGAATCATAATGTAAATATCTGTGTCTTCCAATGGTCTCAGGTGACCCCTGTGAAAGATCGTTGGACTCCATCAAGGGATCACCAAGGGAGAAACCTTGAATGGAAGTTCTCAATTCAAAGCACAAAGAATCATGGTTCAGGGCCGAGAGATGGCTCAGTGGGTAAAGGCGCTTGCTGCCAAGTCTGATGACCTGATCTCAGTCCAAATGGTGGGGGGAGAGAAGTTAACTCCTGCTAGTTGTCCTCCGACCCCCACACAAAATAAACAAACAAATGTGTGAGTGTGGGACAGGGGGGGAGAAAGAGAGGCTCTACTAGCTCAAAGTTACAGGTTATAGATGCAGAGACTGAGGCTCACAGCTGAACCCCAAGAGGCCAAATGCCCTGTCTGTGTTCACTCCAAAAGTTCAGCCTTGAAGAAGAAGAAGAAGCTAGATTCTCTGATGTGGACCTTCCACTGAGGGAGATAGAACTCCTAATTCTAGTCTCTTTTTGCCTTTATAAAAATAAGCAAACATTTGTCATAACTCCACGATCTTTAAATCAGTGTCTTCAAAAAATTTAAAGGTACATTTATTTATTTGTGTGTTTGGGA
Source organism: Mus caroli (assembly GCF_978045245.1). Classification (NCBI taxonomy): domain Eukaryota; kingdom Metazoa; phylum Chordata; class Mammalia; order Rodentia; family Muridae; genus Mus; species Mus caroli. The sequence goes on along the minus strand of NW_028227257.1, from coordinate 35,506,604 downwards.
GTGGCTTACGAGGTTCAGAGGACAATTTTTGGGAGGCAGGTCTCTTTTGCCATGCTGTCCAGTGAGTCAACTCAAGACATCAAGCTTGGCAGCAAGTGCCATTATGCAATGAGCCATCCTGTCCCAATGTTCCTTTTTTTGGCCCGCGCACGCGCGCGCGTGTGTGTGTGTGTGTGTGCGTGCGTGTGTGTGTGTGTGTGTGTGTGTGTGCCTGAGTGCATGTGAATGCTAAAGCTAGAGGTTAACACTGTGCATCTTCCTTCATTTCCACCCTGTGTACTGAGGCTGATCCAGCCAGTTCACTCAGCCAGTTCCATAGATCGCTGTCTCTGTCTCCTGAGTGCTGGGATTACAGGTGGCCACCATGTCTGTGTGACTTTTATGTGGCTGCTCAGGATCTGAACTCAGACCTTTGTGTTTATGCAAGCACGTTTTCCAAGGAGCCATCTCCCTAGTCCTGAAAACCCTTATTACAGAAAAGTCATTATCAAAGATAACACCTCTCCCATTTAACTGTATTCATCTCCTCTTGCCCCTGGCTATAATTTTGAAATGTGTGCTTAAGATAAAATGTGAGTTTAAATTCGGGAAGAGAAATACTAAACTACCAAAAAGAATCCTGCTCTTTAAAATGCCATCAGAAAAGAAAAAAAAAAAAAAACAGAAATGTTTCATACAGGAGGCTAGGAGTGTGACAACTCCCCCTAACCCCAGGCTGGGACTGTACTAGAAAGTTGAAGATGTTGCAAAACACACTAGCAGGTCAACTGGGAAAGCAGAATCTGAGGTAGGCTGGTAAAAAGCATCGTCAGCATTCTGGTTTCTGCTGTTGATTGCTGTGCTCATGGAATAAGGCTTTCATTTTTAGGAAGTCCTTGCTTGGTTTATTCAGACACCTGTGGTGCACACAACTTAGCCCTAAACACTTCAGAGAAAAGTTTGGATGTATGTGTGCAGACTGCTGTGGCTGAAATAAGGACCGCTTGCGGTCCTTTCTTTGGGCTTTTTCTGAACAGCAGTTTGAGCACGTACCAGCCAGCCAGCTTTCATTTCATGCTCCCCGTGGGCTCACTGTGCTTCTCACAGGAATTCTACACTTCTGTTGCTCCTTCCAACCTCCTTTTGATGAAGAATCATTTGGGGATCCAACTAATGAGTTGTTGCTGTTGTCGTGTGTGTTGTTAACAGCAGCAATTGGGAACAATGAGGAAAATAACAAAATGTATGTAGAGAATTCTGCAACTTCCTAGTCAACCAAACCAAGTCGTGTAAAAGAAAATCCAACAGTTGAGTAGTTTATGCTTCTGTGAGAACTTAATGGCTTGCTCTTGAACTAACTATTCAGAGGCAGTTATCCAAGTACAACAGGAAGTAACGACCTACATACACAGCCACTGCTCAGCCTATAAATGTCTTAATAGAATCCCTTTGTCCAGCAACTTGGCAGCCTGGGTCTTAAGAGCTTTTCTGTTCCAATTGCATGTGCCATGATTGCTACATTTAGAGACATTGTTTCAAATGTATCCTGTGGAGATTCAGGGTACAGCTAACTGGCTAATCATGAACTTTTGTGGAAGGAGTCTCTGTGTTCAGTCTCTATCACAAACAAAGCAAAACCCGTATTCTACTAAATTCATGCATTCAACACTAAGGAAGAAAGAAGGGCATAGAACCATGGAAACAGATACCCAGCTCCTGGGAAGTCTCCACTTCCATGGGCATCGACAGGAGATAATTAAATTATTTGATATCTCACCAAAAAGTGTAGGCACACTAAACCAATAATGGCAAAGCCCATTTCTCAGGGAAAAACTCCATCCTCTCTCTCAGGACGACATTGTGCCATGATTATATTTGGCATGGATACATCAAGTCAGAAGGGGTCAAAACGGAGTAAATTTCATACATCCTAAAATGTATCTTATATCAATATAGCATAGCATATAATAAAGTGTGTCTCAGATATCAATAAGGCAAAGCACACTTCTGAGTAAGAGGCAGGTGCAAGCACAAGGACACGCCAGCACAAGGACACGCCAGCACAAGGACACGCCAGCACAAGGACACGCCAGCACAAGGACACGCCAGCACAAGGACACGCCAGCACAAGGACACGCCAGCACAAGGACACGGACTGGTTGGGTATAAAGACTATAAATATGTCTACAATTTAACACAATTATGTTAAAAGGTTTTACAAGAAGATAGAATACTGATAGCTGAAACATTCATGATGTATGTCCAAGCAGACCTCAGTACCAATCACACACCATTACCATTTTTCAACCACTGACCCAGCTCCCTGCTTCTGCAGCCATGGTGTGCCTCCACACCACAATGATTCTAACCCTCTGGAGCCACACACCAAAGCAGCTCGTTCTTCCTGAAGTTGCTGTTGGTCATGTTATTTTTTTTTTTATAACAGCAACAGAAAAGTAACGGATATACCAGGCTTCGACTCTACTGTTTAAGCTGTATCTTTACCCACCCTACCCCTCAACTAACTCGATTTTTTGGTGAATCATGGCAATTGTAGCTATCTTTTTCTTTTGTAGACTACTCTACTGAAAGTACCCAGGGAAAGAATAGCAAATCATTTAAACCCAAATCATTTCAAGTTTCATATTCATCTATGGCCTTATTTTTTCTCACAAATGATCTGTTATATAAGGACTTGTCTGAGCATCAAGATCATGAGAAGAATAAACAAAAATGTTGTGATTTAAAGCAGTGTCTGAGAAAGTAACCTGCCTCCATCTTAGGCCTGCAAGCCATCTGATAGGGAAAACTAACTAGGGTCATGCCTATTTATGACTACATTTCCGTTTCTCAGAGTTGGGGCTATGCCCTGCTGGTAACCTGAACTTCAAGTGGTTCTGTACTGCCCGTTGTAGGAGTCAGCAAAGATGCCTTTGTCTCAGCAGATTGTCATGACCACCTGTTGTATGACAGGTTTGTCATGAATACCTTGTTATGACCACCGTGCAACCATGTCTTTGCTTCAGAAGATTGTTGTGACCAACTTGTTCTGCTTCTGTAACCCTGCCTACTATAATTCCTGAGCTATAAAAACCTTTATCTTTCTTATCCCCAATGCTGATCTTTTGAATCCTACTTTTATGGAAATACAGCCCACGTTCCTGAATAAAAAAAAAAAGCTTGCATTAATTATTATTATTATTATTATTATTATTATTATTATTATTATTATTTTTGCTTTGGCCATGATGATTTGTGTCAGTGGTCTTTCTCCTCAAATCTGTGGGATTATCATGCCCGGTTAGTTACAGATGGTTGTGAGCTGGTGCTGGGATTCGAACTGAGGTCATCTGTTAGAGCAGCCAGTTCTCCAACATTATTCTTCCATACAGTTCCTTTCTGAGCAAGCCCCCACAGCCTTCATGGTTTCTCAGTGAAATCCAGAGGCACGGTAATGAACTCAGGGAGAACCGCTATGCTATGCACAGCTCTGCTCATTCTGATCCCGCACTTGTCCACAGCTCAGAATGACTGAGCTGGTTGTGCACCGCAGCTACTCATGGCTGATGCGGGAAGATCACGGCCAGCCTGAGGAGTACAGGGGATGACCACCTGCTGGCCTCGCCAAAAAAGCCCAGGTTTCTCTGGGGTGATGTGGCCATGTTGGCCCAATCTTAGGGTCTCTGTTTATTCTTCCCTGAGCTTTGGAGAGGAGTCAGTCAAGCTGGGACACACTCATCAACGTTTTTCAAAGCATCCAAAGACTTAGAGACTACAAGAATCCCAGGATGAAAAATTCCTGGGTTTGACAGCCCATCAGTGTTAAGTAAGGTGCTTCTGGGCAACTTAGCGGTTCAAAAGAAAAAAAGTAAAAGGAGAGCTGTGCCTGTCACTCATTCTCGGAGCTTTTGCCTAAAATATATATTGTACTGGCTTCAAACCCTTGCCGGCTCACAGCCCAAGGCCCTGAAAATCCCCCAAAGTGCTGTTCATCCATTTAGTAACCAAGAAGCGTCTATGGGTCGCCACTTCCGCCGGCCAGTGTGTTTGTGTTTGGAGGAGGAAAGGGGTGTCATTTGGCACCGGATGCGGAAATCTCTGCAGGGGTCACGGGGAGTGCAGCTCCTCAGGCCGTGGCAGGAGAGTTTATGTTTTATGTGTTTTATGAACGCGATTTTAGGAAGGAAAGGGCCTCCAGATGCCGCAGCAACCACTCTCCATTTAAGCAAAGCAGGCGGTCCAGAAAGGGACTGATCAGAGGTCAACGGGAGCTGCAGCCTTTCGAGCACAACTGGTGTCGCGGGGCATGCTGGGAAGCATGTTTCTTGTGCCTGGAGCCCTCTGGGTAATGTAGTCCTGGTGCCTGCTGGGCACGGAGGTGGGAGGTGCCCCCCAGCTGGAGGCTGGAGCATCCCCTTGTTCTTTGGTGAGTGCTCCTGGAAACTGGAAGTTGAGGGGACACAGGCGCGGGTGTGTTTTCTTGTGAGATGGACATGCATCTCGGAGGGCGTTGTGTTAGCTTCAGCTGCGAACCCCAGGGATAGATGGATGCAAGGCTCGACCCTTCTGTGTTAGGGTTCTTGTGGGTGCGGACAGGTTCAGGATTGGTTGAAATCCCAGCATTGGTAGAGATCGCCCATAATATAAGTCCCCATGCAGGTGAGGCTTGAGTGAGGAAACTTTTAAGGGTTTGATACTTACTAGGTGGCGGGGTGGGACTGCCTCTGGATTTTTGGGTGGTTTTGGGGGCTGATGGTCTTTGGGTACTACCACCCCTCAACATTGCTGAGGTGTCCAGGTGTCACGGGATGAGGTGGCTATATTGGCCTGATTTTAGGTACTCAGTTTAGTGCCCCCTTCTCCCAAGTTAGAGCCTTGGTGAGGAGGCAGTCAAACCAGGGCCCATTCCTCAAGGGTTTTTTGTTTGTTTGTTTGTTTTGTTTTGTTTTTTGAAACCTGGTTTCTTTGTGTAGCCCCGACTCTCCTGAAATTTGCTCTGTAACAAGGCTGACCTTGAACTCAGAGATCCACCTGCTTCTGTCTCCCAAGTCCTGGGAGTTAAAGATGTGTGCCACCACCTCCCATGCTCAAGGTTTTCAAAGCATCCAAAGACTTAGGAGACTATAAGAAGTCTAGGATTTTAAATGGAATTTTAATGTCTTATATTGGAGAAGTTCCAAACAGCCAGAAAGATAGAAAAATCCAAAGATCTATCACCCAGATTCAACGTTTGTCACCATGCGACTAATCATGATTCATCTTAAAGCGGACACACTGGGAGTCCTTACAACCCTAAGGACTGGTCTTCACAGCCATGTTTTCCCAAGCTGTCACTTCATAGTTTTGTCACCTCAGTAGGGACCTGATCTCATTGTGTCTCTAGTCTCATGTGTAAAATGATAGTAGCATCTACTTTGAGTTGTTGGAAGAGTAGAATGAAAAGGGCCTGCCAGGAACCGTCTCTAGAATGTTCTAAGAGTCCAGGAAGTATTGACTCTCATCACTACTGGCAGAGTGGACCATCTTACATCTCCCAGCACCTTTGGTTTCAGGTGCCCTTCCCTTTTACGTCCTGAACCAGGAATATGTTTCCTTTGCTCTCTTTGGACATCTTGTATTTCATGGTGTCCCAATGGGGGTCAGAGCCCCAGCTGGTTCCTCTAGGAAGATCACCTTGTTCGAAGCTGGACAGTTTTTGCAGGGAATATTCAGGCAGGCTATACCTCCCTTATTTTCCTGCGTTCCACCTCAGTGCTCGTTTACCCTGCTCAGTCCCAGGGTTTGTCAGGAGCCAGCCCCTGTCCATCCTCATTTACAGTTTGTCCTGCTGGAATAGTTTTAAGGAATTTTCAGTTATTTTCCTGGCACGTAACTTCAGTAGACATCACACACACACAATTTTATTTTAAAAGACACACAACTTTAATGTGTACAATTTCGTCGTCACACCCAGCAACATGAGTAACTTGTTAATATGATTTAATATTTAATCCATGTGGACTCTTCCTCAGTTGTTTAAAGAAATCTGCTTTTCATTGTTTTTCTCTCCAGCCATAACATCTGTGATTAAAGGCAGGTGAAAGAGAAGTACCTGGAATTCAGCATGCTGGCTTTCTCTTTCTGTGTCCCTCCTCCTGTTTCCCTGAGCCTTGCTGTTCCATGTTTAACAACTCTAACTTCGATCTGCTGATGCAAGCTGGCTCTCTGCATTTGCCTTGCTTCCGTGGTCTTTGCAGACTCACTTTGCACTTGGTTGGCTGTGGCACTCTCTAGGCCTGCATGTGCTCACTTAAGTCCGTGAGTTAGAATCCTATCTTCTGTCCGTCTTTTGCCACTCGCACACTGTAGTAGGGATCTTTCATGTCTACACACCAGGATACTTCCTTGTCGAGGATCTGATCTGATCCTGCTCTTCTCCGTATTTCTCTGTATAGTTCCCCTCCTGTGGTAATTCTTCAAAGGGGAGCAGGGCCCTGGCCACGCTCTTTTAGGTTCAGACTTAAGTCCTTGAGGTCATCCTTGATTCTTCCTTGTTTTTTACAAGCTGTCTATGGCAGCCTAGTCTGAAATCGAATGACCTGTAACCCCTGCTGCTTCCTCTGTGGTCTGTGTCACCATTGTCCGGGAATGATCATTGCTATCTCTTGTCCTCTTCTTTTATTCTCTTATGTCCCCCTCCCCCGACAGAAACCACAGGGATCTTTTCAGCCATAAATCAAATTATGGCATCCATTTACAAAACCCCTCTCCGTGGCTTCCCATCCTAATGAAAGTTAAAACAAGTATTGTATAAGGCTGGGTCTCCCTGTACCACATTTACATTTGGGCTTCTTCTCTGTTGTTCCATCCTGACACTCGGCATCACCTGCGTCTGTTGCTCTTTACCTTGCCAGCCTGACTGTCTTGCATCATCAGGGTCTTTGTCCTGGCTCTCCTCTCATCTGAGATGCTTACTCCTCACATCCTTCAGATTCTGTGACCTTATAGAGGTCTCTCTAATCACCCTAATTAAAATTCCAGAGCCCCAGCCATGCTATTACTTTCCTTCAGTGCTTATTCATGTCTGTTAAAACGAAAATGTTTTTGTTAAAATGTTTTCTTCATTTATTCAGCTGTAGTCATTTAAGTATTACCAAGATGATATTCTCAATATCTTTGATGCTTTAGTGGGTTCACTTGAAGACTGGGGCCAGCAAGGACCCCTGGTCTCACCCTCTCCATATAGTATGTAGTACCTGACCATAACCCCAACCCCCGCTTCTGGAGAGTAGTTGGAACTTCATACATGGTATCTTAGGATTCCCAAGAGTGAAAGCTGTCTAGCATTCTTCAGATGTAAGCTTGCCATACAGTGTTACCTGCACCACATTTATTAGTTAAAACAAAGGTAACCCCAAACCAATGTTTAAAGCTGCAATAATTTGAACAGCAGAAAACATAATGATAATGTCATATTGTAACCCCAAAGATAAGATAAGGACCCATCTGGACATAAATAAATAATTGAATTCAATAAACAGAAAGATGGGACAGCTGTTCTTACAGAATTCTAAATAATGAATTTAGGCTGGAAAAGGGAAGGAGAACATTGTCATTTTGTAAATATCATGATAATAACCGGTGTGGGTAGGCTTCATGGATGTATGGTTAACTAGGTGAGTGGAGGTTTGTGGAGACACAGGTTGCTGGTATAATCTCCACATATCCCTCAGCGGTGTGACTGATGCTGCTATTCACACCAGTGAACCCAGACCTGCACAAGTTACTGCTCTTCCTGCTTTGCAGATCTATTCTGAGGAGCATGGTGGACCATGCTGTCTTTTTTGCAGGAGTCACTGTACTGTTCTGTGGCTGGACCATTTTATATTTCCTCCTGTAATGTGTAGTGGTTGAGTTTTCATGGGTGACTATTTGTAAGCAGAAATGCCAAGTTTTAGTGTTTTTGGGTTCATCTCTCATCCTAGCTTGAGAAAATGCTTTTGTAAGCTTAAATATGTTTTTCATATTTGGTTGAAGGGGAAGGAGAGATGGTGTGTGTTTTGGTATTGTTTCATCTTTTTTGCTTTTCAAGAATCTGGATTCCCCTTGCTTGCTTGTTTTTCCCTTTACCTTGCTCTTTCCTTCCTAGAAGGGGATTTTACCCACAAGTAAAATTTCTTTTTCTTTTAGAGAAAGCTTGCTCACCCGACACCCACTCATTTCGGTTTTCCTTACTTAGATGTACTTTCAAGAGACTGTCCTTCTTTAGGGGGGCTGGGAAAGGTGGCTCCAGGGTTCCAGAGAGCCAAGGGAATGATTCCTGTCGTCCTGCTGTCATAGGATGGACACACCCTGTTCTCTTGTCCTGAGTAGCTTCTTGGTGCTTATTGGAGTCCAGCTTCTGTTCTGTCTGAATGATGGCACTTGCAGGCACCACTCAGTGTCCCTTTGTGCTTAGCCCATGTATCTGTTATTTACTTAGTAATGAACAGTGCACCACACAGTTCTTCAGTATAAAACAATGTCCACGTTCTTTTGTTCCTTTTCAAACCGTCTACTGGCTGAGTGTGACTTCACAGTAAATAACAGGAAGGACCAGGCATCTTTCTCCCCTTATAGACAATGATTAGATTGCTGGAATAGGTCAGGCTTACCTATTTTGAAAGACTTTTAGCTTCAGCCTACAGCTCCCATGGGAACGCATGAATAACATGTCTGGTCGTTTCAGCTGAACAATAGGCGCTTTCTGTCCCCCTTGCCCTCATGGCCAGCAGCCTTGTACCTGTTACCGAAACAGCTTGCACATACTGTCAGGAGCCACAGTGGACAATCCAGCTATCAAGGATCCACATACTTCTGCCTCCCAAGCGTTGGAGTAAAGCGGTGTGCCAGCTATGCATGGAAGGAGAAATTACTTCTTTTGGCTCACAGTTTCAATCTGCCGTGGTAATGGGGCCTTGATAGATCACAGCAGCATGCGCCATGGCAGCCAGGGAGCAGAGAGAGGGAGGACAAGCATGCATGCTGACTTTTCCATCTCTTCCATCCAGGCCCAGCCTATGGGGTGAGGCCACCCCCTTTCAAGGAAGGTCTTTCTTTCTCAGTGAATTTTCTCTGGACCCCCCCCCCCCCAACACACACACACTGACAGTCTCAGAGGCACTTTACTGATCTCCTCGGTGTTCTCTGTCCAATCAGCTTGACAGTCAAGTTCACTGTAGAGGTAGAGGTTCATTTACCCAGCGTGGAGTAGAATCAGTGGATGCTTGTCCGAGTCCATCGTCCTGCTAATCTCCAGTAACTGCTAACCCTCCGCACTGGCCCCTGAAGCTCCTCCCTCAGTCTTTGCTTTTGAGACTCTTCCAGAGGCCAAGTCAGAATCCCTTCCGTACCCTAACCTACAGTTTTCTTTCCTGGTGAGCAGGAATTCCATTTTCAAAACCAAAGCTCATCACCCAGCTAGAGCAAGGGACAGAGACATGGCGAGAGGAGAGGAAACGTCCACAGGTTGCCGGTCAAGGTGAGTGGCAAAGGCCTAGGCAAATGGGACATGGGGCTGTTAGTGGCCCAGGAGGCTGAAGAGAAACTGGAGTTCTCTCTTAGCCTCTGGCTGCCCTTGCAGGCTGTCTTCACTCCGGGTGTCTCTTCTCTCTCTCTCTCTTTTTAAAATCTATTTTTATTTTAATGAATACAAATGTGGAGACTTGCGTATTGGTCTGGTTCACACATCTGTTTTTTTTTTGTTTTTGTTTTTGTTTTTGTTTTTTTTTTTCGAGACAGGGTTTCTCTGTGTAGCCCTGGCTGTCCTGGAACTCACTTTGTAGACCAGGCTGACCTCGAACTCAGAAATCTGCCTGCCTCTGCCTCCCGAGTGCTGGGATAAAAGGCGTGCGCCACCACGCCCGGCTTGGTTCACACATCTGTTAACTGTGGTGCTTTTTATTGCCTCAAGGCTATGGGGCTTATTTGGACATAGCAGGAGATGCAAGATGTAGGGATGGGCTGGGGAGGACTGCACATGAAGGAAGTCTTGGTAAGATAGTACTGAAGAACAAGGTCACCATTAGGTTAGGCAGGACTGTTTGGGCTGTCCCTGCAAGGACTCTTATCTATTCTTACTCTTTCCTCTGCAGCACAGGCAAAGTTGGAACTCTGCCCTGGTCATGTGTGCCCTCCAGATCTCACCAATCCGAAATACCCTGTGCACATGCCAAGTGATCACGCCCCATTGATATTCGCATGCTTGTGTGTGGAAAGTCAAGTTGACCGAGGGGACTTGAGTCAGGGGGTTCTGGAGAAGCAGCAGCAAGCCTCTGATAAGAGCTTCTGCAGAGATAAATCAGAAGGTGGAGAGAGAGAAAGTGCCAGGCCTTCATCTGAAAGGACAAAGAAAAGGAGTTTGGGAGCCCTCTCTAGGCCACCCCAGAAGGAGTTTGGGAGCCCTCTCTAGGCCACCCCAGAGGCAGGCCAGTCAGCTCCCCTAATGGCATCAGATGGGTAGAGATGGAGGACAGCCCAGCTCAAGCCGAGAGCATTAAAGAACCAGAGACTTTGCTGAAGCGAATAGAAATCATGGGATTTGGAATGGTTAACTGTGAAGAGTGTGGGCTGGGCTTCAGCAAGATGACAAACCTGCTTAGTCACCAGAGGATCCACTCAGGAGAGAAGCCGTATGTGTGTGGGGTGTGTGAGAAGGCCTTCAGTGGAAAGAAGAGCCTAGCCAGACATCAGAAGGTACACTCGGAGGAAAAAAAAAAAACATTGTGTGCCAGGAGTGTGGGCGAGGTTTTAGCCGGAAGTCAACACTCATCATTCATGAGGGGACACACTCTAAGGCAAGAAGCCTTAGATGTGCAGGGAGTGTGGGCGTGGCTTTAATCAGAAGTCAAACCTCATCATCCATCAAAGGACACATTCAGGGGAGCAGCCTGACATGTTCAGGGAGTGTCGTAAAGGCTTTAGGCAGAAATTGGCTGTTGTTAAACACAAGAGGAGACAGAGGAGAAGACTATTGTGTGGAGTGACTGTGGCCTTGGCTTCAGTGACAGATCAAACCTCATCTCCCACACCAAAGAACACACACTTAGGGGAAAAGCCTAATGCTTGCAAGCAGTGTGGGCAGTGCTTCAGGCAAAGGACAACCCCTGTCAACCACCAGAGGATTCACTCAAAGGAGAAGCCTTATGTGTGTGGTATATGTGGGCACATCTTTAACCAGAATTCAACTCTCATCTCTCACAGGAGGATGCACACTGGGGAGAAACCATATGTGTGTGGGGTGTGTGGATGTGGCTTTAGTTTAAAATCCCACCCCAGTAGACACCAGAACATTCACTCAGGGGAGAAGCCTATTGGTGTGTAAGGACTGTGGTGGAGGGTTCAACCATCTGTCGAATCTCATCAAAAGAGGACACACTTTGGGGAGAAGCCCATGGTGTGTGAGGAATGTGGATGAGGCTTTATCCAGAAGTCAAACTTCATTGCACACCAGAGGACACACTCAGGACAAAAGCCATATGTGTGCCGAGAGTGTGGGTGAGGCTTTAGTCACGAGGCTGGGCTCATCAGACACAAGAGGAAGCATTCAAGGGAGAGACAGTGTATGGGCAGGCAGTGTGGACTAGGCTTTAGTAATAAGGCAGCTTTGATCGCACATAAGCAGGTGTCCTTTGAAGAGAAGCTTTGTGTGCGCAGAGTGTGGCCAAGGCTTTATCCATAAGTCACGCTTCACCTTACATCAGATGGCACACAAGGGGGGAGAAGATTTACACATGCAAGACCTGAGGCTTTAGGCAAAGGTCTCACCTCAGCAGACACAGAAAGATAAAATGTGCCCACCACAACATGCCCCTCCAGCCTGACTCTGAAAGCCTTTTTGGGGTGATCTTCTGACCCCTTATACTCTCTTTGAAAATGCAAGCGGTGGAAAGGATTCACTGGGAGAATTCTTACACTTCCACAAAATAGAAAACTGCACTTTGTAAGACCAGTGGACAGTAACTCTATTTCCTTTCCAATCTCATGTTGGGTGGCCTTTTGTCTAGCAAACTTTGTTTCTTTACAAATTTGCAACCTGATCTGTGATTCTCATTCTTTTTTTTTTTAGGAAATGGAACCCTCAGGTATCTTGGACTGACTGGTCACAAAAACTTACTGCTTGGAAGATAAGGGCATAGCTCCAAGACTCTTCAGGCCTTTGAAACATTAATTACCTGGCCCAGCGACCACATAAAGTGACTTCAGTGAACGCCAAGGCAATCAGTGAATAACATTTTGATACCTGAGCCAGAGAATCTTGTTTTGACGTCTTTGTGGAGTGCAATTCAGATAAAAGTGTAGGGAAACCAATAGAAACACCAGCTAGGCAATCTGATTTTCTTTTTCATCCAGATTCACTCCAAAAGTTGTTTTTACACTAAATGTACACATCCAAGTTTTAAAAGGTGGCCCAGAAACACAATTAGGTCTTTCTCTTTTCTTTTTAACTTCATGTATTCGAATGTGTTTTGCCTAAGTGTATGCCTGTATGTCACATGCATGCCTGGAGCCCTCTGAGGCCACCAGAGGGCACCAGATAACTGGAACTGGAGTTATAGGTGGTTGGTTGTGAGCCACACTGGGTGCTGAGAATTGAACCCCGTTCTCAGTGATAGCAGCCATTGCACTTGACCTCAGGAGTAACTGCCTTGGTCCCAGAATGGCAGTTCTTCATCCAAATTTGCATACTAGGATTATCTGGATATAATATCATACTATATTTCCTTTCCAAAATATTCTTGAAATTAGGACTTTTTAATCCCAATCCATCAAGTCTTTAGAAAATAATTATGCCAGATTTTTAAAAATATGTGTGTGATTTATAAATTTCCTTAGGTTTTTTTTAGGTTCATAAATTATATGCTATATTATTTTATAAACTGTCAAGAAATAAATGGTTCATATCAAACCACTCAAGTGTAAGTTTTGGGGGACACAAGTATGTTGTAAAGTTTCCCTCCATGTAATCAAGAAACAAATTTATTTAAACAGTAGGGACTTGGGGGAGGAAAAAGCCATATTTCTTCCCAGATTTCCTGGAAATGTGGTATTTTCATTTACATCTGTTCAAGTGTGGAGGCTCATAGGCACTAAATCTTCTGAGATATGCAGAAAATGTAATTTCTTAACAAGTTCTCTGAAATAGTGGAGGGTTTTTTGGTTGTTGTTATTACATATTCCTTGCAGGAGTTTTTTTCTAAATGGCAATGAAGTATGATTTTTCAGTCAAATTGGCTCAAATAGAAAAGTCTTGAGAAGTAATTATTACGCCAGAATTTTCTTCCAGTGTAGCTTAAAAACTCTACAGTTCATCCAAATATCTTTATCTTTACCTGATAGGCACCGAGGTAGGGTGGGGGAATAAATCCTGTTCTATATATGTGGCAAGAAAATACTTGTTACATTTTCTAACTTCCTATTAGACGTGAGATCTGTGCCATAATTTCTCTACAATGGCTCCTAAACATGATTTTCAGACCAAGGTGTGTGTGTGTTTTCCCCTCTATCAGCTCTTTGCTAGCCTTTCTTCCAGAAAGTGACAGAATTCTAACAAGTTTTGTTCAAGATAATTTTTGGGGGGGGGGGCAACATGATTTTAAAAAGATGACCTTTCACCTAAACTTGCCAGAAATGAAATTGTGGGCAAAAGTGCATGCTATATTGTTCTCCAAGAATGATTTAAGAAGGTTTATATCCAAAATTGCATAATTTTGGGATAGGACAATTAGCATGAGTTAAATACCATAATTTTTGCCTCAAACACCATGCAAATACATCTTTTTAAGTTCCATATTCATTCTGATTGTGACTTTCTTTATTTTTACCTAATTACTAAAGCAGTTTCTTTGTTCCAGACTAGCCCAGAAACATGGTTATTCATTCACATTGGCTTGGGCTATGAATTATTTTGGGTATAATTCTGTGACAGATCTTCAAAAATGTCCCAGAACTAGTGTTGTTAAAAATCCAAATTGAGGGCTGGCGAGATGGCTCAGCAGGTAAGAGCACTGACTGCTCTTCTGAAGGTCCTGAGTTCAAATCCCAGCAACCACATGGTGGCTCACGATCACCAGTAGTGAGATCTGACACCCTCTTCTGGTGCGTCTGAAGACAGCTACGGTGTACTTATTTATAATAATAAATAAGTCTTTGGGCCTGAGTGAGCAGGGCCAACTGGAGTGAGCAGAGGTCCTAAATTTAGTTCCCAACAACCACACGAAGGCTCACAACTATCTGTATAGCTATAGTGTGTACTCATATACATAAATTAAATAAATATTTTTAAAAATCCAAATTGAACCACTGCTCATGCGTTTAGTCCCTTTATTGCCTCACAGTCCACTGCACAGAGGCACACACAGGTTGATTAGCATGTACTCTCTCTCTCCAAGGCCATGGCAAATCCTCATGTGCTGGGATCACATCTTATTTTGTTTAACACTACAGGAATAGGGCTACACTATTATACACTCCAAACACTATATAGCCTTAGAGTAGATTGTTTTTATTTCCCTTTTTTTTTTTTTTTTTTTTTTGAGTCAGGGTTTCTCTGTGTAGCCCTGGCTGTCCTGGAACTCACTCTGTAGACCAGGCAAGGCCTCGAACTCAGAAATCCGCCTGCCTCTGCCTCTCGAGTGCTTATTTCCTTGGTTTTAAGGAATTTAAGGAGAGAAGTACATAGAAGAAGCAGGTGATGCAATCCTTTAACAAGCAGTGATAAGATCGTTTCTTGGAATCCTATGATAGTTTTATCTCTTACCCTGACAGAACACAGACTCACCCAGCAAGTCTCCTCAATAAGGAACTGTCTCCATCAGGTGGGACTGTGGGCATGCATTGGTGGGGGATTGACTAGATTGTGTTTATTTGAGGTGGGACTACCAAACCATTTTGGGTGGCACCATTCCTTAAGCAGGGGATCCTGGACTATAGAGTTAAACACTAGCTTGCAGGCATTCACTGGCTTTTGTTCCTGATTATGGATGTGACATGACCTATTCCCTCAAACTCTTCCATATATAAGCTAAGTTGGCTTTGTCGGGATATTTTTATCACAGCAATCAGAAAAGAAACTAAAACACATATAGATCAAAAGATACCTGATACCCTTGTATAGTCTCTGTGAACACTACAGGAGTGTGGAACTCCCCCACCCCACACACACCTTTTTAAAACCATAATTTTATAAGGAAATAGCTCGCTCCGGCCTTATTTATTTATTTTTTATGTATATGAGTACACTGTTGCTGTCTTCAGACACCAGAAGAGGGCATCAGATCCCATTACAGATGGTTGTGAGCCACCATGTAGTTGCCGGGAGCTGAACTCAGGATCTCTGGAAGAGCAGTCAGCTGCTCTTGACCGCTGAGCCATCTCTCCAGCCCCAGAAGTAGATACTATTTAACAAACTAACTAGTTATTTGAAATAGTCCATGCACAGAAACCTTGAGAAAATGGACACTCTAAGAATGTATAGTTCAGCAGTTTTTTTTTTTACTTTATTTAAATTTTCTGCTGTTTTAGATTCTTATAACACACATGAAATGTTTTACGAAACAATCACTTGTCTGCACAAGATAAACAGTTAATCACTCTGCTGAGATCTGACATGCACAGAAACCTTGAGAGAACGGATACTCTAAGAATGTGTAGTTCAGCAGTTTTTACTTTAAATTTTCTGCTGTTTTAGATTCCTACAGTGCTATACGGATGAAATGTTTTATGAGACAATCACTTGTCTGCACAGGATAAACACAGGATTAAGCACTCTGCTGAGATCTCAATGCCCATCTCAACTCTACACATGGCTAGGAGGCAAAACCTGCACCAGCATTACTCTTCTCACAGCGCATAAGCTGATACAACCAAGATACTGATTCATTTTAGAAATTTGCTAGCATATGCCTGATCCTTTTGAGTACAGCCTTATATCAGAAAATAAATGTTTTCCAAACTTAGTATCTTAGATATCTACTTTGCCAAGCTATTGGCATATTGACCAATCAGAAAGCCATGAAGTAAATTTTCACAAGTATTTCCTAAGAACCCACTTTGGGCCAAGAGCTATACTTAAACGTAAGACTTACAGCCTCAGGCATGGAGGTTGGATGTGTAAGCATGCAGGCATAACACAGTACTGGTCAGCGTTTCATCACTATAACACAATACTGGACATAATCAACAGAAAGGTTTGTGTTGGCTCACAGCTTAGAAGTTTCCCGTCCGTGATCATTTGGTTCCATGCCTTTGAGCCTGTGGCAAGGCACTACATCATACCAGAACAAAACCATTCACTTCATCACCAGGAAGCAAAAGAGAATGAGGAGATCCCACAAGCCTCTACAAAGACACACCTTCAACCACTAAAAGACATCTCACCAGCCCACATTTCTTAAAGGTTTACTCTTGGGACTCCTCTATTCTCGCCTACTTCTCATAACTCAACTCAGTGATCAAACCACTTGAACGTGAAAAGGCACCTTCAGGACTTTGGCTGTCAGGAACGTAACACAGAAACAACCCACATGGTCACATCACTGAAGAAGCTTACCGAAGGGAAACAGACCACTTACATTGTTATTTCACAGTATTAGACACAACCAAAAATCCCGTTTCAACATGTTAACCTTGAGACTATGTAAGGGATCACCAGCTCCTTGCTGTCTGCCACGTGGATGTCTCTGGTAGGCAGGAAGGTGCAGCCTCATTCCTCACAGGGCCCTAATGGTACATGGTACATGAGCTGGCCTAAGTGCTGCCTACACTTTAAAAAGATGTGCATTCAATGAATCTAGAATACGTGGAAGGCCTGTGTTCAAAACTGAATTGTCTTGGCAGCTTTCAGACTCTCAGACTTGATGGTCCATTTTTGTAGATAATATTTTGGCTCAACACTTTGGGTAACCTGAACTTAATTCAAACCTATAGACTGCATCCGGCCAAAAACACCAACCAAAAAAACCCTACAGCTCCTCCTGGGTTCCTACAATAGATATTGAGACATGAAGATAGAAAGATCCAGACCGGGCCAAAATGGTAACAGATGAATACAATTTTTGTCTCAACCTTAAAAATTCAACTTTGCTAAAGATGGAGGACTCTGGGAGATTACAAAGGGATCAGCCTGTGAAGTTTACTGAGGCCTTCAGGTATGTTATGAGGGGAATGAGGTCCAACTGTCTTCAGCATAAGCTAGTGGACTTTATTATGAATTTACCTAACATCAACAGCATAGGTAGAACATAGGTAGGCTCTAAAGAATGTCCCTTTAGTTGGGCTGTCACCACCAATCAGTTAAGAACTCAATAGTCCTCTGATTCCACTAATGTCCTAGACATTACAGTCTGGAGAAGTGTTCTGCTAACCAGCTGCTCCTCCCTTGAGCCATGCAAGTCCATCCATCAGATGACCACTCCATCCCATCAATTCCTCCAGCATGGTCACAGAGCCTCTCTCTATTCAACTGCACTTATCATTTTTGGCTTACATACCCTCTTTTGTATGTACTAAGAACCATACTGATGTCATTACCATAATATTCCAATATCTTTAGCTGGTCTGATTTCTCCGTCTTCTCTCGACACTTTCTGTCTATGCTTCCCCAGTGCTGTATCTAAGATTGTTTTATGCCAACTCTATAAGTGTGCCAGTATGTATATCTGTGTGGGAATAGTTCCATGGTTTTCAAGGGAAATACACAGAACATATAACCAGACAGAGTATTTGGGGTTCACATTGGTCAAGGGTTTGTAGAGCGACTTCTGGAAAAAGTAGCTCTGAGGACTGTGGGATCATAACTACTACTGGGCCACTGATTGTGACCAACTGTGTCACCCATTACACAGAGAGGCAGGCAAGGTGGCAGTTACCCCTCTCTCCAAGTGGACTCACATGTACTATTCTGTAAGTAAAAGGGAGAGAGAGGGCTGCTGGAGGCCCAGAAACGATGAGTTTCTCATACAATGTGGAATGTTCTCCAAAGGAGGGGCCTGAGAGCTAGACTTTTTGCTAGATGGCAGAAAACAAAACACCAGATACAGAAGCATCTAATAGCACTAACCAGATGTCCGCATATCTGTAGGAAGAGACCTCCCACCTCTTATAGACAGTGGCTCTCTTTCCTGATGGATGTCCTGAACATCACAGCAAGGGTGAGGGCATGAGTTGGGGGAAGAGGAACCGCCACTAAGAAACAGAATGTCATGCTGAGCAAGTGTGGTCTTGCTTTCAGCAGATTTAGCAGATTCTAAGTTACATCCATATTAAACCCATTCCTAGGAACATATTTCTGTGATCCTTTGTAGGAAAGAAAGAGCCAGTCTGTAACGCTCTTATCCAAGTAGAATTGTTTCCAGTCATCTGTCTGCTGTGGGCGAGGGGTCACCACCAGGCAGGGAATACTGCTGGGTAGAGGGGGAAGAGCCCAGAGATGGGCTGAGTCCAGTTTGAGGGAGCACAAGACAGGCTCATCCCGTTCTGAATCCTGGGAAGAGACTTTTCAGATACACTGTCGGCTCTCTGCTAAGGAAAGGACATAGCCGTTCTGCTATAAATTCTTACAAATTATTTACTTAAGCTATATTATAGGGAAGGATATCTACGTGCTAGTACGTTTATGTTATCCTCCTTGTGTACATATACATATGTGGTTATATAATGTTGTACCACCTCTACACACACATGGCTGCTTCTAAGGATGAACAGTGGTTTAAGAACCTGGATGGGAAGAACTTTATTATATAGTACTTTATACTTTTTGGCTTTAAACCACAAGTGTTATTATCTATGGAAAGATAAATTAATAACCAGGCTGGGAATGTAATTCAGTTGGTAGAGTATTTGGTTAGCATGCATGAAGCCTTGGGTTCAATCCCCTGTACCACATAAAATCGAATGTGGTACAAGTCTGTAATCCCAGAACTTAGAAGGTGGAGGCGGCAGGATCACAAGTTCAAGGTCATCCTCGGCCACATAACAAGTTTAAGGACAAGACACATGAGACCCTGTCTCAAAACAACAATAAAGAAGAACAAAAATCAAAAACCAAATTTCAAAATTATCAGTAAAATATTTTTAAAAATCTGGACATGGTGGCACATGCCTTGATGCCAGCATTTGGGAGGCAGAGACAGATCTCTGTGAGTTTAAGGCCAGCCTGGTCTACATAGCAAATTCTAGGCCAGCCACGTCTATATAGTCTCAGAAAAAAAAAGGGCGGGGGGGGGGGAAACAAAACAACAAAACAGAAAATAAAACACAAAACGTTCATTTTATCATACTCTAAGGTATATGTGGTATTGGGTAGTTATACCACCTTAAAAAAAAAAAAAGCTGTGTTTGTTTGTCACAACCTGTAATCTCAGCTACTTAGGAGGCTGCGGCAGGAAGATCCCATGTTGTTCAAGGCCTGTCTATGCTATAGGGTGAGTTCAAGGCCAGCTTGAGCAACTTTATGAGATCTTATTTCAAAATAAAGAAAGCTGGGAATATAGCCCAGTGGTACAACGCTTGCCTTAGCATCTGCAAGGCTCAATCTCTCTCTCTCTCTCTCTCTCACACACACACACACACACACAAACACACACACACATGCACACTCCTCTCTCTCCTCTCCCTCCCTTACACACTCTCCCTTCTCTCTCTCTCTCTCTCTCTCTCTCTCTCTCACACACACACACACACACACACACACACACACAGTCTTATGAGTTCTTTTCAACCGTAATTCTTACACTTAAATACACATTCCAAACTAAGCCCAGCTGTAGCTGGGCAGTCTCTGCAGCCTCCTGACCCCTCAGATCTAACTGTCACCTAGGATGCGGTTCCCAGGTGGAGAAAGTTGGTCCTCCAGACCTTGGGTGAACTTAGCGGCAAAGAGAGAAGAGGTGAGGTCATCTCCCATCTCCAGAGCGATGTCATATGCTGTCTGGCCTCTTGTGTTCTTCTTTTGGGCGTTTGCATTGCATCTGCGAAGGAAGTGGAGACACAGTCACTCAGACGTATGACCCTCAGAACTTGACTCTTCCTTGCCTAGAAGCCAATGTACCCCATAAAAGTCCCTAAAAAGACACTACGGCTTCAACTCTCAGAGTGACTCTACCTTGTTGGGGTATACTATGTAAAAATGTGTCTCTGTCTTTCCTCACCTGCCTAAGACGTTCTCTGATTGGCTAATTAGCTGGGCAGAACGTGGAAGGTGGGACTTCCTGGGAGGGAGAAAGGAACTCTAGGACGAAGAAGGGAAAAAAAAGCCCTTTCATGTCACCAGGGAACATGGGAAGAGACAGACATGATCATCGGCCTGGAAGGAATAGCTAGCCACGTGGCTGGATGGGGTTAGGTGGTCAGGTAAAGTTAGATGAACTGGTTGAAAGTCTGCCCAGCTAAGGCCTAACTAAGGTTCTGAAAAAAATTTTTTTTGTTTGTTTGTTTTGTTTTTTGAAACAGGGTTTCTCTGTGCAGTCCTGGCTGTCCTGGAACTCACTCTGTCGACCAGGCTGGCCTCGAACTCAGAAATCCGCCTGCCTCTGCCTCCCAAGTGCTGGCATTAAAGGCGTGTGCCACCACACCCGGCTAAGGTTCTGAAATATTAAAAGATCTCTATGTGGTTATATGGAGGAAAAGCTGGTTAAGGAATGACTCCAGTGTATTAATTTCCAGCATTAATTAATATATACATATGAACATAGGAACCATACTTTTTACACAACCTTGAGACCTTTCAAGGGGCTGTGTGATTTCAAATATTCAATTGCCTGCCCTAGTCATTTGTTCCAACTGTATCAAAGTCCTATAACCATGTTCAATGACAGTAACATTCACTGTGTGATAGTGGCCTTCATTGACAGGGCTAACAATTCAGAAGGTAGGGCAGTTCTGATGCCGCTGAATGTCAATCGAGATGTCACTGGCACCCTCAGTTTTTTTGAACATACCCCAGTAAAGTGGCGATGCTCTCCCTTCCTTCCAGGCCAAGTAGAGTTGCTTCGTGAAGAGCTGTATTTCTGAACCTATTCGTGGGAAAAAAATTTCTGGGTAAATCTTTAGTGTTATCAGTACAATGGGAAGGGATTAAGCATGGGTCCTCAAAACAAAACAAAACAAAACAAAACAAAACAAAACAAAACAAAACAAAACAGCATGGGTCCTCAGGTTTGGTGACAGGTACCTGCTGAATCATCTTACTGGCCCTAATTCTGGTTTCCTAAGGAACAACTTGCCAAGCCTCTCTGCTACAGAAAAGCCAGGTCTCCGGCTGATGCTTGAGACTGGAAGGATGGAGGGAATAGGTCATGCTTCCCTGGGTCTACTGAGTCCAGCTGCAGGGTAAAGGCCTGCTGAAAGGTCTAAACTCTTTTTTGTTTTTTTTTCTAGATAGGATTCACTATGTATTCTGGCTGTCCTGGAACTCACTCTGTAGACCAGGCTGGCCTTGAACTCACAGAGATCCACCTGCTTCTGCCTCCCAAGTGCTGGAATCAAAGGCATGTTCGACTATGCCCGGCTCAGGTCTAAACCTTTTAGATGAATGTATTTGAGCTCTATTTAATAGCATTTTACTTCTTGGGGGCAAGTCTACTGTCCTTTACTGGCAACTATTAAAAATGAAGAAGAAATCTGTGTTTGATTTGAGAGTGGCATCCAGTCTGGCTTTCTTCCCTAAAAGTCTTCCACCTGCCAGGCAGTGGTGGCACTCGCCTTTAATGCCAGCACTTGGGAGGCAGAGGCAGGCGGATTTCTGAGTTCGAGGCCACACTGGTCTACAGAGTGAGTTCCAGGACAGCCAGGGCTACACAGAGAAACCCTGTCTCAGAAAAAAAAAAAAAAAAAAAAAAAAAAAGGTCTTCCAGCCATGTAAGTTAAACCCTGCTCAGGGCAACCTTGATAATGCAGCGGGAGTGGAACTATTACACTTTGTAGTCAAATGGGCAGGCACAGTCTCAGTCCTGGGGCTTAGCAGAGCGGCAGTGGTACTGTCTCACTAGTCAGATGAACTCACACCTGCATCTGTGTCACTGTGGAGTGCTGATGAAGTACATAAAACACTAAGGAAGAGCACATTAAAATGGCAACTTGTGCTATGTAAAGCTTAGTCTTAGACTTAGTTGGACTGTTTGTGAATCTAGAACTCATTTCACTGAAGAATCATTCAAAAAATGACTTGTGTATCAGGTATAAGGCATCATGCTTAAGTGCTATGAAAAGTTGGTTTGGACTATATAAAGTATATTATAGAGCAAATAGCATCTCTGGGCACAGAGGTACACACCTTGGATCGCAGTACTCAGGATGCAGAGGCAGGTGAATCTTTGTGAATTCAAGGCCAGCCAGGGCTATACAGTGAGACCTTATTATCCCCCTCTGCCCCCCGCCTCGCAAACAAAACAAAACAAAACAAAACAAAACAAAACAAAACAAAACAAATAGCATCATTTCATGATCAAGATAATGAGGCAAAGGTGTGGAACACGAAGGGGGTGCTAGCATGGTGAATTGAAACCTTCAGGAAACTTTAGAAAGTCAACAAAGCTTTATAATATATATCAAATATTCTGCTATAAAATAAAACTGAAAGTGAGCATTATCTTCTCATCTATGCATCTTATGGGAAATATAAAAATGCTCTCAGAGAAAAACATATAGTTCCTGTGTTTTGAGACAGGCTCTTGTTATTATAGACCTGTCTAGCCTCAAATTCATGGTCCTCCTGTTTCGGCCTCCTAGGTGCTGAGACTGCAGGTGTGAATCAACAGACATAGTGACAGATTTTATAAGTGCATATAGTTAACTTGAAAGAAGAAGAAAACCAAAATGAATAGCAGTCATAAAGCATATGTTTTGAATAAAGATGCAAGAGAAACTGAAACAGATAAGAGAAGCAGAGCTAAGGAAGCTTTTTTTTCCCGTCTCCATGGTAGCCAGGAATTCCCAACAATGCCTCACCAAACCAGGCCTTGAACTTGTCTGTTTAAGAATCCAGGAAGCAAGAGGGCTGGATACCCGCAGCATCCTTTGACATTTCTACTGTGACAGCTTGTCATATGTCATAAATGATATACACTCCAGGGGATCCTCCAAATTTGGAAGCAAAGAATCACAGATAGGGACTGGGTTGTGAGTCAAGGTGGTTCCGAGGTTGGACAGTGAATGACTTAACATAGGACTTCTTCATCCTCAGGTGGGGAAATCTAAGGAGCCAAGAGACGGTGTGGTAAATCCACATGCCAGCTCCTCACCATGGTATGGTGACGTGCAGGCAGATATGCAAGGCCTTCTTTCTGCATTAAATTCATGGATGTATTTTCACGAAGTCTCCCTTTACTTGGTAAAGTTCTTAACAGTTTGGATCATGACAAAAACTTTGTCCATTATCCCAAGAGTTAAAGATTTGCTAGATTCAGACAAGTTCATGTTGGATGTGGTGGCACACACCTACAAGCCCAGCACCCAGGAAGCAGCAAATTCAAGGCCAGATTAGCCGACATTCGCAGATTTTAGGTTGGCCATTTCTACATAAAAATACCCCAAAAGGTAAAAATAGGTTAGCAAATGCATTGCCATTAATAAAGCCTAATAAGTTAGGCAACCCAATTGAGTATGGATCCAACATGACCAGAGAGCCCCCTGCTCCTGCCATCATACCTTCCCTGCCTGCTACCAGCTTGGACTACATCCTCCCAGAACTGTAAGCCCAATTACACCCTTTCTCCCGTAACTTGTTTCTATCAGGGCTTTTTAACCACAGGGATAACAAAGTAATTAAAACACTAGCTTTGGAGAACTCCCTACTCAGCCTCTCACTAAGGCTGAAATAGATTAAAGCAGTTCTAAGTGGTTCCTGTTGAACAGGGCACTTGTCTGGACTGATTCTACTGCAACAGAACCCTGTGAGCCATATCTAGTCACAACAGGGTGCTCTAGTGTCCTTTCAATGGTTCACTTACGGTCCCCACTGCTGGTCGATGTCTGCTCCTCTCTGAGCGAGGACTGGAATGGCTTCATAGTGTTTATTCACAACAGCCACAATAACAGCAGGTCGACCTTGACTATCACAGCAGTTAGGGTCTGCTCCCTGTGGGTCATGGAAAAGGACAAACTTGCCATAAAACCCTGAATTCAACATTGCCCAACTGCCATCCCACCATGAACAACACATGTCCTAGAATGGGATGATGGCACTGAGTATAAGTCACAGGAAGGGAGAATGAGGGATCTCATGAACACAGCTACGATGAACGATGAACGAGGCCCCCAGATGTTTAAGACTCCTCCCCACAGCAGGAGGAGCCACCTTTTCATGGCAGGAAAGCAGGCTGAAGGTAAATGGCCACAGAGCAGGGATTCTGTCTAGCCTCATGGACAGTACTTGGATTCACATGTGCTTGCCTACATGATTCGTTGCTATAAACACTGGCAGAGTAACGATGAGTGGGAAGCTCTTCGCTAGTCATTTACCCCATTTGCATACAGAGTTTAGTTAACAGGCAGCAGGCACAAACCAGGCTGATCTCTGCAGAGAGGCCCGTTCTCATGGCACTCACTTCATCCAGCAGCTGTTCCAGCACAGGCAGTCTTCCTTTCCCTGAGGAGCCAACTTCCTCCAGCAGGAGTTTGTTTTCAGGCTGCAGGATGACAGAATGAGGTCATCTTCATCTTCTTTGTGCATCTGTGTTGTAGAGTCCCAGCCCCAACATCCAAGGCATAATCCCCCAGTGCCACCCGCTTCCCCAGCTTAGCAGCCACATTCTCTACTGAACCACATGGATGGATGAGTGCTGAGAGAGGGAGTGTGAGTGTGAGTGTGTGAGTGAGTATGAGTGAGAGTGAGTGTGTGTGTGTGTGTGTATGTGTGTGTTGGGTGCCCACAGTCTTCCACATGCAGCAGTACTAACATCTCTGTGTAACTGTAACATGTGTAACCTGTGCTCAGCTCCCAAGCCTGGCTTGGGTAAGGACACTGTGTTGACACTGTTCTATACAATCAAGGGCAAGGAGGCTCATGAGAGACCTCACAAAACCTCAGGAACTTTGCTAGCTTTGTAATGAATATTTCTAGGAAGAGCAGCTAGGGTGAAACCTAGAATCTACTCTGCAGGCTTACTAAAGTGCTAAGGCCAGGCCACTATGACAGATCACAAGCACCCTCAGAAGTGGAACCAACAGAGCCTATCTCTTAGGAAAAATACTTTCATTTGTCCATAGACATAGGAAGAATTTCGTTTATGTTTTCAAATGCTATGAAATTTACTGTTTTATGTCTTTAACATCATTTTATATATATATATATATATATATATATATATATATATATATATATAAAGGATTTCAAATACTGAAAGCCTGAAGGAAGTGGCCCCCAAAAGCCCATTGCTTTAGTATGCTTCTGTCACTGTATCCTGCTCTTTGTAAAAGTGTTGACAAAACCTAATCCCCCTGCCTTCCTGGGTTGCTAAGTGTTTCAGAAGATACGGGGTTCAGGCTACATTACCCCTCATTTGCCATACCACTTTGCTGGTAACTTTCTTAGAACAAGGTACTGTATCCAAATCAGAGGAACCCCAGCATGGGTCTTAGGTATGGTACCCAGTCACAATGAATTCCGCACCTTATAGAAAACTGTATTAGAACATCAGCTTCCTGAGCTCTGGGGCCACATCTGAGTGTCCTCAGAGTAATCACTCCGTAGCTGGAGCTGGGGAGTGCAGATAAGAAGTCAAGGTGCACAGTGGCAGGTCCGGGTCACACACGTTAAAGAGATGTGGTCCCAGCCAGTGGAACTGTTTGGGAAGGGCTAGGAGGTGTGGCCTTGTTGAAGTGAGTGTGTCATTGGGAGTGGGCTTTTAGGTTTTAAAAGCCCATGCCAGGTCCAGTTCTCCCTCTCTGCCCATGGATTAGGATGTAGTTCTCAGCTAATGGTCCAGTGTCTGTCTGCATGCCATCATGCTTCCTGTCAGGATAATAATGGATTAACCCTCTGATACTTTAAGCAAGCCCCCAATTAAACTCTTTCTTTTATAAATTGCCTTGCTCATAGTACTAGAACAGGAACAAATAAAACCATCTATGACTACCCACCTACACAGGGACTTCAACTCATACACCTATCATGCTCAGCATTTACACTGGGCAGCCAAGGTCAGGCCCAGATCTGATCCAACTAGCCCTTCATTAGTCAGTGATTAGACAATGAAGGGTCGTCATGTATTTAGCCAAACTAAATACAAAACAGAGATAAATGAGCACTCAGAACTTACCCCAGAAAAAACAGATGATCCAGGACATTGATGGGACTAGCTTAAAATAGTTCTAGTTTATCATTCTGAGAAATTTTAAAGGATTATGCCTCCACAAAATAAATGATACAGTTACTTAAGAGGAGGAGAAAATGAGAAAGCATTCCATTACAAAATGTCTGTCCAAATAAACATCAAAGCGACAGGCTGCAAAGGAGCTACAGAGACTGAGAAGGTCACCTACTGTGAGCGGCTCTGGGTTTACAAGGAAGCTTTTGGCCTTGAGATTCTTCATCTTCTTGATACTTTCGGGGGTGTCTGAGATGCTCTGGCTATAGGCACTCACTGAAATGACAAAGATTTGGAGACCAAATGACCCTGCCTTATTTCACACATGCAAGGAAGCCCCTCAAAAGTCACAAGGATAAAATGGATTTCCTAGACATTTTTTATTAAACCTGGCAGGAAGGACCCCCACCCAGGAACTGGAAAATGAGGGAGGGAGGGAGGGAAAAGAAGGAATTTTAAGTTTTAGGTTAAAAAGCACGTGCACACCCTCTCCGGCTAAAGCAAATGAACTCCCCAAGTCCCATGAAGGACTTTAAAAGCCACACCCCAACTCCAGGAAAGCCAGAGAAATACGCTGCCTGAAACATGGTGAGCTTTGCCTAGTTGTCTTTCACTAATTTCTGAAAGCTCACAGAAGGGTATTACTCACCCAAGCTGGACCTGCTGTCATATAGTCCATTCCCACCTTCGGTGACACTGCTCAGAAAGTGGTCACTGAGGTTCACCGACTTGTTGAAGTACAGGCTCTGGCCAATGAAAACATTTCAAGCATTACTAATGATGATGTTCTCTCAACAGAGAGAACAATCAGTGCTAGCCTGCTCCTCAGGAGGCACACTTTGCTTGCCTATTCATGGGCCTGAGGCCTGGAACCTTGTGCACAGTACGCAACCAGTCTGCCATTAAGTTATATCTCCAGGGTACTGTCTATTTTTTGTTTGTTTGTTTGGTTTGGTTTGGTTTGGTTTGGTTTTCGAGACAGGGTTTCTCTGTATAGCCCTGGCTGTCCTGGAACTCACTTTGTAGACCAGGCTGGCCTCGAACTCAGAAATCTGCCTGCCTCTGCCTCCCGAGTGCTGGGATTAAAGGCATGTGCCACCATGCCCGGCTACTGTCTATTTTTTTTTTTTTGTTTTGAGACAGTGTCTCACAAAGTTGTCCCAGATGGCTCTGAACCCACTCCAGCCTTTACCTTGATATGAACACCAGTAAACATTTTTGCTAGTCTTTTTCCAAGTTTGATGTATCCCAGACATAATCACTTCAGTGAGTTCTAAATGGCCCAGAGGAATACTAGAGCAAGGGTGGGTGGCACTCTAGTTCCTACCAAATCCTTCTGTGCCAGACAACCAGTCTCTTTGATGGCACAGGTATTTATTTAATCCTATGGAATTTCTTGTGAAAGTCATGTGTGGTGGTTTGAAAGAAAATGACCCACATACAACAACAGGGAGGGGCACAATTAGGAGGTGTGGTCTTTTTGGAGTAGATACTGTCTTGATGGAGGAAGTGGTCACTGGGTTTGGGCTTTGAGGTCTCAGATGTTCGAGTCACACCCAGTGTGACAGTCACTTCCTGCTGCCTATGGATCCTGATGTAGACCTCGGAGCTCCTTCTCCAGTATTATGTCTGCATGCATGTCACCATGCTTCCCATCATGATGATAATGGTCTAAATCTCTGAACTGTACACCAGCCCCAGTGAAATATTCTCCTTTATAACAGTTGCTGTGGTCATGGTGTCTCTTCACAGCAATAAAGCTCTCAGACACCAGGTTTCCTACTGTTTGAAACTTTCCTTTCTAGTCACTACACAAAAGCATTCATGTAAACTGTAAGCTGGGATTCACCAGTACAATCAGATCACAAATAACTTGTAAAGGACTACATACCTTGTTTGAGACTTGAATATAGTTCAGTCTGATGCTAACTTCATAGCCATCTTCATGGACAGTGGCAGAGATAAGCTTTAAAAAGAAATGTAAGGACATTCTCAATTGTGGTGTGGGACTCAGTATCTAAAATTTCTGAGATATCAGACTCTATATTTAATAAAATATTTACTACAGAAGAAGGTCAAATAGAGAAGCAAAGGGAATAAACTAAATGAGATAAATAGAAAACAAAAAACAAAATAGCACACCCCAAACCAACTGATCTGTAATCCTAATTATAAATGAGTGAGATACTTCAATCAAGGACACAGATTCTCAGACTGAATAAGGAAAGTTTATATTTTCCACAATAGACTTCCTTCAGTCAACCGCATGGCCAAGACATCACTTTTGTAAAGGGATCCTGGTGAGTGGGTGGGGGGCAGCTCTGCATGCAGTAAAAGGAGCTCACAAGCAAGCAGCCTTCTCTGCCCGCTGTGGAACAAATTTAAACAGGGCAACTAATGTTTTTGAAGATAAGATGGTAAAGTTTTTCTTTAGGTCTTGTGAGGCAGAAGTTCTCTAATGCAAGAGCTTAGCCTTGCGGTTGTAGCTCAAAGCAGCCACAGTTAACATGTAAATGGATGAAAATACCTCTGATCCAGTAGCCAGAGGGCAGAGTTTTCTCAACTCCAGATTAGGACCAAAAATATATACGCTATCAAAAGAGTTCATTCATGGAAGCTGAGCAGTCCTTGAAAACAAGACAGACTCAGTGTTGGATGTTTTGTGACAGAGAAGCTGATGGTCTGATTTGGAAGGGTCTCTTCTAGTCTGTGACAAACAGAAAATGTTCTTCCACTGATCTGTCTTTTAGTATTGATTTTGTGCCAAAGAAAAGGTGTGGCTTGGAATATGATGCTCATTACGGTCCAAAAGTCTAAGATGCAGCAGTGCAGTTTGGAGCAGCTTGCCAAACTTCTCTGGGCTGCAGTTACACTGGTAATCAAGAAAGACTTGCTATGAATATCTACAGAGTAAAACCAAGCGATGCAAAAAAACAAAACAAAACTTAAATTTTGTGCCATTAAAAACCACTACTTTCTCATGTTCGGGTCAGTATTCCTCACAGGAGACAGTGAGGGTGGAAAGCAGGGAAGGAAGAGAAGGCGCACTTGATGAGTGAAGTCTTAGGAAGGCCTGGTCCCAGGGATGCTCTGAGCAGAAGCCTCATCTTACCCACCTTCCCCATCCTGGGCTCTGCAATCAAGGCCCGGAATTCAGGGTTGTTCTGAGCATAGGACCTGAGGTGAGCAGAGATGTGATCCAACTGCTTTCTCCAGTAGCCTAAAAGGAGAGACACCCAAGCATGGATAAGCCTTCCATACTTAAGAAAGACAGAAGCAAGTGTGGAACATATGTTCTCAGGTTATTTTCCTGGGCCGACCTTGTTGGCTTTCCATATAGAACCCCAAGTGCACACTAAAGTAAGTTCCACAAGCACCCCAGCTATTATACATGATCATCACAGGTTTCAAAATTTCATGGATTCATGGATTGCTGCATGTCAAGCCCTTTCATCTTACATTGTCCTGTCTTTCAAGTAAATCACACTTCTTAACTGTATGGGTTTGATGGTTGTATTTATCTCAATCAACATACGGAATGGGCCCACTTCACCAGAAAGTTTCCTGTGCCCTTTCTAGTCTACACAGGGACTTTGATGCATTTGAATTAGAAAACAGAGCAGTTTCGTGAGCCCTGATTGTTTGGTTCTCATATGTTGGAGGAAGACATAGTGGCTCCCACCTTTCTGCCCAGGTTGGAGGTCCTCAACATGGTGAGATGGATTGAGGTGGGATCTCAGCTAAGATGGCAGAACCAGTCAGCCACTGACAGGACGAGTTAGCTCTTCTTTCCTCCTGCTATCTGGGTTCACTCAAGTGGCTTAGTCCTTGTTGGAACATGGTGCCTCCTTTCTCCTTAAGTAGAGTCTCTCTCATTCAGGAACACATGATGATTTTCTTTACGTGGTGGTAACTTTCTAGAGAGCACACTGACCTTCATCTTTCTTAAGGCTTAAGGGTATCTGACCTATCATGTTCCATTGGCCAGCAAGTGACCAGGGCAGCTACATTCCCAGAGAGAGGAAACAGTCTTTTCCTTTTGAGGACAGGAGGGATATTAGGAATCATTCTGGAAACAGCTGTAGACAATCTCCCTTAGGACTAATGCCACACTCAAGTCTGTAAGAGTCGATCCAACTGTGGCTGAGTTCTAACTCCTAGCAAGAGCAGAGCTGAGATACTTCTGTCACGGCGCTGGAGGAGCTTGGTAATCCCTTTCCCCAGAGAACCCAGTTTAGAAAAGCAGTGAGAAACTGGAGGGATTGTTCAGTGACTGGGGAACATGCTCCTGCAGGGGACTCAGCTTTGGTTCCTAGCACTCACATGGTGGCTCACAATCATCTCTAACTTTAGTTCCAGGGCATCTGATGCTCTCTTTGACCTCCATGGGCAGACACCAAGCATACACATAATGCAAACACATATATGCAGGCAAAACCACTCATACATATAAAATAAATAAATGTAAAGATAAGGATTTAAATTCTCTGGGAGTGTTTTTAGAGACATCAGTACATTAATGAAAAGAATGTACTGAAACTCAGAAAAGTCAGTGGGTGGTGTCTGAATCCTGATCCACTCTCTCTCCCTCCCTCTTGCCTAATATGATGGAAACTCCACTCCAGGTAAGTAGAGTCAGGAACACAGTCCTGTCCATCTTAGTTCTAAGTTCCACTTCAGTATCTCCTTGGAATAGATAGGACTTCCATATTTCTCCTCCTGCCACAACTGCTTACTCCACAGCCTAAGTTCTTGGCAAGCATGGTCAAAAGGTTGGAGAGTCTACATTGGTGTCATGTATTGTTGATACTGGGTACCCAGATCACCTGTGCTTGACTCATTTATCAAAGGCCCCTTTTGAGAGAGGTAGAAATAGAACACTCTATGTGATTGCTATATTCCTCGGGTTACTCTGAGAGAAAAGTACCATTGTCTATGCCAAAACAGATTTCTGCCCAAGGGGGAAAGGAGGCCAGAAATCAGAGTCTGGAAGCTTTTCCCAAAGCAACTGACTTCACTGTAACAGAGTGTGGAAAAGTCCAGGCTCAGAACAGCGGAGAGGATGTGTGGTTGTTTGAATAGATCTGGCCCCATAGACTCATGTGTTTGAATGTTTGGTCCATATGGAGTGGCACTATTAGGGGTGTGGTCTTGTTGGAGGAAGCGTGCCACTGTGTGGAGGGGGGGGGTGGGCTTTGAGGTCCTATATCCTCAAGCTTGTCCCAGTGTGGCACACAGTCTCCTTCTGCTGCCTGTGGATCCACATAGAGTTCTCAGCTCCTTCTCTAGCACCATGTCTGCCTTCACACTGCCATGCTCCCTACCATGATGATAATGGAGTAAACCTGACTCTGTTTTCCTTTATAAGAGTTGCTTTGGGGCAGGCAAGATGGCTCAGCGGGTAAGAACACTGACTGCTCTTCCAAAGGTCCTGAGTTCAAATCCCAGCAACCACATGGTGGCTCACAACCATTTGTAATGAGATCTGATGTCCTCTTCTGGTGTGTCTGAAGACAGCCACAGTATACTTATGAATAATAATAAATAAATCTTTGGGCCAGAGTGAGCAGGGATGAGTGAGCAGAGTTGACTGTAATGAGCAGAGGCCCTTAAATAAGTAAATAAATAAATATCAATTTTTTTAAAAAAAAAAAGAGTTGCTTTGGTCATGGTGTCTCTTCATAGCAGTGAAACTCTGAGACAGGATAAAATAAGGAGCAAATTTAAGGTACTGGGTATTTCGCTCTATGGTAGGGTGTTTGCCTCGCATGCACAAGGCCCCTCAGTTCAATACCAAAGAAGGAATTGGGGGCAGTTACAATGCTGATAAATTTACTACAGAAAACAGCTATGTCATAGGTCAGCCACTTTACATAGAACCAGGATAATAATTAGGTAATAAGAACTCTCCTGAAGCCAGAAAATTATTCAAACACTGACCTAAGAAAATGCTGCTGTAAAAGATCCCTCATTTAATTGGGTCAGTCTGTAGAAGGACTGATGGCCTAGAACATGGTAGAAACACCAGAGCAATGAATGGCCTAACAGTATGCTGGCTCAGTGGCTGGAGTGGTTAGGGAGCCTTGCCAAAACCGCACAACCACCATCTTCCTAGGATGGCAGAATGCAGGCCAAACGTGTGCTCCCCAGTGAGCTGCATCAGAGGTTTCACACTGTGGGGTGAACTAAAGTTCACGAGAAAGACTGAGCTAGCTGCTAGACAGAGACTGTGCCAACAGCAGTAAAAAGCCTGGAGGGAAACCAGCCCAGGCTTGAAATAATCAATTATTAAAAATCTCCAGGTTCAACAAAATGTGAAAACAAAGAGGAAAGTTCAATAAAACGAAGGAATCAAAGGAAGGAGAAAACCTGCCTGTGACAGCAGCTGCACATTGAGGCTTTAAGCAAACTTCCTAGGAGCCATTAGAAATGCTCAGGGGGTTAGGCTGCAGATCCTGTAGATGTTCCACCGCTCCTGCAGCTCTCTCTCTCCCTCTCCCCTCTCCCTCTCCCTCTCTCTCTCCCTCTCCCCTCTCCCTCTCCCTCTCCCTCTCCCTCTCCCTCTCCCTCTCCCTCTCTCCCTCTCCCTCTCCCTCTCCCCCTCTCCCCCTCTCTCCCTCTCCCCCTCTCTCCCTCTCTATCCCCCTCTCCCTCTCTCTCCCCCTCTCCCTCTCCCTCTCTCCCTCTCCCTCTCTCCCCCTCTCCCTCTCCCCCTCTCCCCCTCTCTCCCTCTCTCCCTCTCTCTCCCCCTCTCCCTCTCCCTCCTCTCCCTCTCTCTCTCTCCCTCTCCCCCTCTCTCCCTCTCTCCCTCTCTCTCCCCCTCTCCCTCTCTCCCTCTCTCTCCCCCTCTCCCCCTCTCCCCCTCTCTCCCTCTCTCCTCTATCTCTCTGTCTCTGGGACACTATGTGAAGGATGCCTGTCACAAGAGCCAGAGAAATGTCAGGTAGAGGCAAGCCCATGGACAGGCAGATCAGCGGCTGTCAGGCAGTCTGGTCTGCCCTTGGGAGAAGTGATGTGGAAGGTGACCATCTGAGAAGCACAGGCTTGCTCCTGGGGTGCAGACTGTGTTGTGTTCTGCAGACTGTGAAGACAGCTATGTAACATCACTAACATGCCTGATGTCATTCAATTGCATGCTTAAGCATAGTTAAAATGGTGAACTTTACACTATGTGAGTTTTAAACACTAAAAAGCCATAACGGCAGGTGATAAAGATGACACAGATTCAGCCTGTGTGCCCAGCAGAGGCCCACATGTGCCATGAGGCTGATGGACTGGACCGCAGGCCAGGAGTTAAAGTACTTGAGGAGTAAAAGTTTAAGGGAAGGCTGCTGTTCGTACAGAGAAAATGACCTGAACAAAGGAAAAGGGACACACTCCCAGTCCATGACAATAAGCCTGAAAGGGAGAATAAATGTGAGGGCCTGTCAGAGAGAGGTTTTCTCCCACCAGAAGCAAGTGCCTCCCTCACCTCTTCCCGGGCTGACGGCTGTGAGGACTGGCCTGTGGTCACTCATCTTCTCCTGCCTCTGCCTGTGAGAAGCCGCCTCCAGTTCCTTCTTTGCCAGGAGCTTGCCAGATGGGTAGAACAGGCCAGAGGTCTGAGTGCCCGTGTCCTTCTTAGACCCACTGGCAGATGTGGGCAAAGGGACGGTTAGGGACTGCCAGGCAGATCGGGGCTATGAGCAAGGGAGACAATACATTTAAAGATTAGAATATAATGTAATTAAATTCATTTACACTAACAGAATATAATTTAAATTGTGGTGGTGGTGATGGTACTGGAGGTGGCAGCAGTGGTGGTGGTAGTGGTGATGGTGATGGTGAAGGTGGTGGTGGTGGTGGTGGTGGCAGCAGCAGTGGTGGTGGAGGTGGTGGTGGTAGCGGCAGTGGTGGTAATGATGGTGGTGGTGATGGTGGTGGTGTCCTCCCCACCATTGCCCCATCTTCCTTGCTTGTGTCTTTCCCAGAAACACTTAGCTTGACCCATGATGCTAGCCCACTCCCCTTGGCCATTTATTGTCCCCAGTTCAGCCAATTAATGATGCTTCTATCCTGACTGGGGCCTGGAAGACTTCTATCCTCTCAGTTCTGTAATTCAGTTGAATACAGTCTTTACTATGCAAACATATTCAACTGTTAAGAACCAGTTTCTTTGATGGATCTAAGAAAATCACCATGGAAGGCTGTGTAGGCTGTCTGATGTCACCACATCTAAAGGGACACTGTTCACATGACAGACAGTGTATGTTTGTGTATTTATTAGGATAATTTCACAGTAGAGAGAAGAAAATGCCTAAAAAGGTGCTACAAACAATTTTTAACAGATGGCAGACAGTATAAGAAAGAACACCTTTTTTTTTTCTCACTTAAACTATGGTGTGAATGGGCCCCAGTGGGCCCCACAAGTATGACCTAGTTAAGACAGCATGGGTCCTTCACAAGTGCATGCGCAGTCTCTCGGTTTCCAGCAGTAAAGAGAAGGTGACTGCTGAAGCATTGTGCAGCTTAGAGAATCTGTGAGAGCGAACAGGAGAATGGTTGGCCTTGTGTGTGCTGCTCAGTGACAAGCCAGAGGCTATTGACATGGAGACATCTTATATACTTGATGTAAGTTTTCTAAGACACAGAAGAGCAGGGAGGAAGATTCTTGGAACACTACTGGAAAGATCCAAGAGAAGGTCATTCTGCCCGTGCAGAGAGAGCTACTTCTTTCTGGGGCACTACATCCACTGCCTCGTCCTATGAGACTTGAAGCTCTGTCAGAACAAGGCAATTTTAGTTTCTTGGTTGTTTTTCTGAGACAAGGTTTTACTTTCTACCCTAGGCTAGATTTGAACTTGTGCAGATATATAACTTTTGAAGAAATCATTCAAGCATTTAAAACCTACATTGAATTTATTTACCTGCCTAATTCAAAGTTCATGTGCAAGGTCTATGTATTTTGGCTCTGTTCTCCTGGGCTGATTCACAGGGCACACAAAGTCAGAGTTACACCTGAGCAGCAGTTCTTACCTCAGGAAATGGGCGAGGCGTTCCAGCAACTATGGCCAAGCTGTTATGCATTCTAAACCTTGTTATGGACTTCACATAAATACCACAGGAGCCACAGAAGCGGGCAGTCAGATGATTGCTGGCCCCACATTTTGGGCAGACAGAGTGGCTAGCAGAAATGCCAAGCTAGAGAATAGAAAATACATGTATGATTTTAGAGTTTAATGTGTCTGTATAAACTATTCTCACACCATACAATTTCTAGCCAGGAAAATAGCACAGGCTCCTGCCTGCTGACCTAATAGCTCTCCCTCAGACTTTCTCCTACCCAGGGATCAGCACTTAAAGAAACATAGCTCATCCAGGCTATCTTTCATAGTATTATAGGTACTTAAAAATTACTTCTGAAATTTATTTTATGTTCGTGTGTGTGTGTGTGTGTGTGTGTGTGTGTGTGTGTGTGTGTTATATTACAGTGCCTGGGAGGAGTCGGGGAACAACTTTTGAGGGTTGGTTGTTTCTTTCTACCACATGAATAGCAAGCATTGAATTCAGGCCTTCAGGCTTGGTAGAAGGTGCTCCCACCCACTGAGCCATCTTTCCAGCCTGGTAGTGTCAGTCTAAAGGAAATAAGTGGGAACAACCTTAGTGGGCAGCAATGGAGGATATCACCTAAATAAGCCATGATGGGTGCACATAGTCTGTTATGGACAATGCAATGCAGAGCTGCTGTAGGGAAGCATGACGAGGAACTAACACAGTATATTGCCAGGTGGAAAGGCTGGGTCAGTAAGCACCAGCCTACCGGGGAACTAGAGGACACCTGCATTCTCAGGGGTAGGAGGGCTTCTGAGCAGGGGAGGCTTTGGATGACACGAAGATGATGACCATTCACTCTAAGCCTTTTGTTACTCAGATGCTGTATCAGATAAACATAAATTATGTGAATGTTCTGAGTGAAAATTAGGCAACTCCATTCACAAAAGAAATTCCAGTGGTCAATAAATGTGGAAAGGTTTAACCTCAAAATATGAAAACCAAATGGCAGTGAGAAGGACTTCTCAGTTCCAGCGTATGGAACTATCATTTCTATCTCCCAATTTTTCCCTCCTGCCCCCAGCCTGCTCCAGCCCTGCTTGCTCCAGCAGGGCTATCTTCAGACACCCCAGAAGAGGGCATCAGATCCTGTTACAGATGGTTGTGAGCCACCATGTAGTTGCTGGGATTTGAACTCAGGACCTCTGGAAGAGCAGCCAGTGCTCTTAACCGCTGAGCCATCTCACCAGCCCCTTCAAATTCTTAATACAGAAAACATAGGAAATGTTTCCTGCAAGGCCACGGGGACACCTTGGTGGACGGGGTGCCCAGCACAAAAAGGCTCAGTCTTTTCTGTTGTTCGTGTGGCTGTCTTGTTTTGTTTTGTTTTTCAAGACAGGCTTTCTCGGTGCAGCTCTGACTGTCCTAGAACTCCTCTGCAGATCTCTGGCTAGCCTCAGACTCACAGAGATCTGTGATTTAAAGGTATGCCCACCACCACCTGGTGAGCTCAGTCTTAAGGTGCCTACCATGGCTCCACACCAGTCACAGAAGGATGCCTCCCAGAGGTTCTGGCAGCCACACCTGGAGCAGGAAATGGTCTCCCCATTTCGAGCGGGCGGATGAGGGACTTCATCTCCATTGCACAGCCACTGCTGAACAAAGCAGCAATGACAGGCAGTCAGAACTACGTTTTCCAGCTCCCGCTTCATCCAAAGAATGGAAGAAAGCCTTGAAATGACAGCAACTACAACTACCCAGCTATGGACAAAAGGAGCAAAAGATTCATTTATGTTTGTTTGTTTGAGGCAGGGTCTCTCTACATAATCCTAGCTATAGAGACCAGGCTGGCCCAAATTCACAGAGATTCTCCGTCCTCTACCTCCCACATGCTGGGCTTTTTTTTAGAGTTCATATTTGTGGTGCTTTGAATACGCTTGGCCCACAGGGAGTGGTACTGTTAGGAGGTGTGGTCTTGTTGGAGGAAGGAAGTGTGTCACTGTGGGGGTGGGCTTTGAAGCTCTGCCCAGTGCAGAAGAGTCAGTTTTCTCTTGGCTGCAATCAAATCAAGATCCCCAACTCTTAGCTTCTCTTGTGCCATGCCTGCCTGGAAGCTGCCATGTTCCCTCCTTGATGGCAATGGACTGAACCTCTGAACCTGTAAGCCAGCCCCAACTACTGTCCTTTATAAGAGCTGCCTTGATCATGATGTCTATTCATAGCCATGATTTTCTATTCTATTCATGGAAACCATAACTAAGACAATATTCCTTCCTGGAGACCACAGGAAATTGATGAAAATGGTCCTCCTATGTCTATACTCCTTTATAGCACTGGTATCTCAGGCTGAGCAAGACAACTGCTGATTAACAGCACATTACTGATAACCAAGCTGAGCCATGCAGGGCCATGACTGAGGATTATCTTCTACCCTTTGCCCTGATGAAATGTTGCTTTATTTTCCACTCTGGGCCTGGAAATGGTAGGGTAAGGTAAAAGCCACTTTTATTCTATCTTGTAAGACCACAGTTGAGGCTGGAAAGATGACTCAGTAGTTAAAGAGAAAACGCCACTCTTTCAGAGGATCCCGGTTCGATTCTCAGCACCCATGTGGTAGTTTACAACTGTCTGTACCTCCAGTTCTAGGGGATCTGACACTTTCTTCTGACCTCTGAGGAAACAAGACACACGAGTGGCACACAGAAATACATGCAGACAAAACACCCATATACATAAAATAAATCATAAAATTAAAAAAAAGTAAGAGCACGTTTGTACTTCGTGCTGTTGAACCTGCGGATCCACACAGTAAGTAGTCTGGCATATACACAGGGCCAGCCGCTAACAGCTTATTTGTTTTGAGCTATTGTTTAACACGGGCACGTCTAGATGGCTCTCTGGGAAGGATGTAAACTACATCGCTGGGGGCACGGGAACCCTTACTACACAGGGACAGAGTGTGGGAAGCAATACGGGGAGAAGCTCCAACACCATGAATCTCAGAGGTGAGGCTGCTGCCCGACCAGCGACAACCTTTACAATGAGTAGCTGCCTTTCTTCAGAGTCCCTGTAAAGTGTGCCAGCTCGGGATGGAATGGGGAAGGCAAACTGGAATGTTGTTAGTCCCCTGCCTTCCCAGATTGCCACATCTCTAAATAAAGTACAGTTTCGTGACTCAGTTCCTGTCTCTGGTCCCTGGCTCCAGTATTCTAGTTACACAAGGAATTCTTTTATTGTGAAGAGGAAAATGGTTGTTTCTTAAGTATTTCTGACACTGTTAGGTAAACCTGGGTTAGACTCTTGGCTCCTGTTCCTTATTCACTATTGGGTAATGTGACAGCTTCTTGCTTTCCCAATGGGCGTGATAGTAAAAGTGGCAGTCCTGTGACTAGATGCAGGCACTGGTCTGCAACCTTATGTCTCATTTTACAGCCTGTTGTCCAGGATTCCACAGTCCCATCGATTTAACAGTGTCCTCACAGGTCCTAGTGGGTTTGGGATCTTCAATGCCAAGTGAGTATGAAGGAATGCTAAGCACAGGATCAAGTTCTACACCTCAAGTTCCATCTCTCCGGGTTTTTCTCTCCATAAGTCACTAGGTGGTGACTTACACATGAAAGAACTCTAATTCTATATTCCATCCCACTTACGTATTGCCATTTTTCCTGGCACCTAGGTGTCAAATGGTTATCAAATCAATGAATACTGATCCAATTAATAACAGAATACATATACTGCCACATATTCCATATGCAATATTAAATATATTATCCTCAATATAGCATATTAAGGATATCTTTATAAATATATCCTTAAATATATGAACAACAACAAAAAAATCTTTCTAAGGATAATTTTCTTTCAATGATGGCCAATTTAGTTCACTGTATCTGCCCAGCTGAACCCTGTTTAACTCAGGGGTATTGTTATCCTTAAACAGAACTTTTTTTTTATAGAAAGGATTCCTATCAGTCCATAACATGGGGAACTGAGGAAGGAGAGAGGCCATATCAGCCATAAACACAGGGAGCTGAGGAAGGAATATTTCTATGTTCATTAACTTAGTTTCTGTGCAATCAGAGACAGGCTCTTTGGGATAATCCAAAAGGCACAATTCTTTGGAAACTTTTGCTTCAGATCTTACATTTCAATTATCCTAATATTAATTTTTTTCTTTTTTAAAAGAAAAAGATTTATTTTTATTTTATGTGTGTGAGAATATTTTTCTTTTTTTTAAGATTTATTTTATTTTATGAATACACTGTAGCTGTCTTCAGACACACCAAAAGAGGGCATCAGACTCCATTACAGATGGTTGTGAGCCACCATGTGGTTGCTGGGAATTGAACTCAGGACCTCTAGAAGAGCAGTCAGGGCTATTAACTGCTGAGCCATCTCTCCAGCCCCTTATATGTTTCTATATGTATGTATGTGTACCATGTACATGCCTTGTGCCAGAGGCCATCAGAAGAGGGCATTGGATTCCCTGCAACTGAAATGATGGATGGTCATGAGCCACCATGAGGGTCTTGACACCAAAACCCGGTTGTCTGCAGGAGCAGTAAACGCTCCTAAGTGCTGAGCCACTAAGTTAAATGCTGACGGAGATTTTGCCAGTGTTGGGTTCTAAACATAAAGCCGTCAGATTTTTCGTTCAGAACTGTGGAGGTTTGAATATGCTTGACCTAGGGAGTGGCACTGTTAGGAGGTGTGGCCTTGTTGGAGGAAGTGTGTCACTGTGGGAGTGGACTTTGAGACCCTCCTCCTTCTCTTGTTTGCATTCGGAACAAGATGTAGAACTCTTAGCTCCTACAGCGCCATGTCTGTCTGCATATTGCCATGCTTCCCACCATGATGATAACGGACTGAACCTCTGAACAGTTAAGCCAGCCCCAATTAAATGTTGCCCTTTATAATAGTTGCCTTGGTCATGTGTCTCTCCTCAGCAATGGAAACCCTAACTAAGACAAAGATTCAAGTCCAAGTGGGCTTTTAAAGTTGCTTTAAGGCAATAAAAATTATCTTACCCTATCCTATCAATATTGCTAAACAAAGATATGAAGCTATCACACTGAACATGCATTTCTATAAACACGCTCATTCTAACACCTAAATCCTCATGAGTCATCAACTTTGGGGCCCTGGAGACATGTTTTAGCAGTTAAGAGCACTAGTTGCCCTCGTGGAAGACCAGGGTTTGATTCTCAGCACCCACATGGGGGCTCACAATTATCTGTACCTCCAGTTCCAGGGGATTCAGTGATCTCTTCTGACATCCATGGCCATCAGACATGCACATGGAAAAGTAAAATAAAATAAATCTAATTTTAAAAAATGTTTATATTTCTCCTAAACTGTTTTGTTGACAGATGAGAACCAGAAATGGAAGAATCATATCACTGGCAGTTACTATAACTGACTTAACATGTATTACTTTTGATAAGAAGTCCAGAACACCAAAGGAAAGAATAGAGGGGGAAGAGGAGGGGATGAAAATGCTCTTACATTATGTCTTCAAGCTCTTGCTCCTCTAATTTAGGATAGCCTCAAACCTGCAATCCTCCTGCTCCAGCTTTCCAAGCCCGGGATTATAGAAGTGTGACCCCCACACTCAGAGTTTCATGTGTGCCCTGGTGGTTTCTGATTGAGAATAACCTTAAACTTCAGACTGTCCTGCCTCCACCTCCTAATGCTTAGGAATGTGTGCCGGCTCACACAGTTTGTGTAGTGCTTGGACTTAAACTCAGAGCCTCAAGAATACTAGGCAAACAGTTTGCCAAGTGAGCTATCTCTAGCCAAAACTTAAATCTTTTGATGAGAAATTTACTTGAGTCTGTCAGAACATTCATGCCCTGAGCACCTTCATTTTCTACTGTTATGGCTTCTTTTTTTGTTGTTGTTGTTGTTGTTGTTGTTTTTTCGAGACAGGGTTTCTCTGTGTAGCCCTGGCTGTCCTGGCACTCACTTTGTAGACCAGGCTGGCCTCGAACTCAGAAATCCGCCTGCCTCTGCCTCCTGAGTGCTGGGATTAAAGGCGTGCGCCACCACGCCCGGCCTGTTATGGCTTCTTAACCTCACTATCATTCTCTCAGCTGCTATGGAAAGTGACAGTGCAATTTCATGATGATAGAATGCTAAAAATCTGAGCTCACATTACCAGACAGCTACAAATACAAGATTCGCCCAATTTACAACGCATTTGATTTGGGAATAGCATGTGGGTGTTCTGGTTGGT
This sequence comes from Mus caroli, assembly GCF_978045245.1. Lineage (NCBI taxonomy): Eukaryota > Metazoa > Chordata > Mammalia > Rodentia > Muridae > Mus > Mus caroli. The sequence goes on along the minus strand of NW_028227257.1, from coordinate 35,465,039 downwards.
TTTACCAGTCTCATTAGCCCATTTCCACAGTTGGTTTTGAAAATCCAGCCATGGGACAGAAATAATTTTTTTAACCTAACAGATTTTCCCTTAGGTAGCAATGGAGCAAGACTGCACAGCTATAAAATCTGCTCCGGATGCACTAAGACTAGGAGGAGTGGACAAGGACACCTATGTGGGAGGTGAGTTATGCAAATTTAGTTCCAGTCTTAGCCTTTGGCCTGGGGCTAAGAGCACAGCAAAAGGCAGGGGGTGAGGGGGACCTGATAATTAAAGCTGCATGCAAGCGCTCTTTTTGCCCCTCCTTTTCTTGAACTGTTTAAGGCAGAGGTTATACCATCCTTACAAGGTGTGCAATGCATAGTTGCAGGATATATGTAACTACAGTAGGATGGATGACCTACCAAACGACATTCTTTTTTTTTTTCAAGACAGGGTTTCTCTGTATAGTCCTGGCTGTCCTGGAACTCACTTTGTAGACCAGGGTGGCCTAGAACTCAGAAATCCACCTGCCTCTGCCTCCCAAGTGCTGGGATTAAAGGCGTGTGCCACCACGCCCGGCGCTAACGACATTCTTTCATTACCATTTTAATATGCCTGGCAAAATACATGATGTAAATACTAGGATTGGAATAACACGTGGAGGGGTTTCCCCACATGGGAGCATTTAACACATTTTAATTAATAAGAGTACTTTATATAGTGGGCTGGAGGGAAAGCTCAGAGGTAAAAAGCACTGAGTGCTCTTCCAGGGCCCTAGATTCAGCCAGCACCCACAAGGCAGCTAACAAATCTGTAATGCCAGACCTAGGGAATCCATCACCCTCGTCTGGCCTCTGCAGGCACTGCATGCATGTGCTGTACATGCACTCGCAAATACCCAAACACATAAACAATAAGATCTAAAAAAAAAAAAAAATTGTGTATGTTTTGTGCATGGCATGATGTATGTGCGTGCAGTGGTCACCTCTATCACTGATCATGTGATATGTGTATGTGATCATGTGATATGTGTATGTGATCATGTGATATGTGTATGTGATCATGTGATATGTGTATGTGATCATGTGATATGTGTATGTGATCATGTGTATGTGCGTGCAGTGGTCATCTCTATCACTGATCATATGCATCACCTCCTTAACTATCCTTTTTGGATGGTTAGAACATAACAGGTTTTAAAGATACAGTGAGTGACGATGACCAATAGTAACACAGGGGAGAATTAACTGCTCATCATGAAGTACGAGAGCGCTCTTGACTGTATCTTCAGAAGCTTAGTGGATCTTTCACCAACTTCTCCCTACACCATCACCTAGCAGTCTCTGGCGGTTGTTTTTAATGATGTCTTCACATCATGCATGTAAATGAGATCATTCAGTATTTGACTCTGGGCCTGGCTTATTTCACACTGAACAGAATGTCTCCATGTTAGGGGTGAAAGGAGGTCCTTCCTTTTAAAGGCTGAATTGTATTCTACTTGGTATGCACGCCATGTTTGCTTTATCTGCTCCTCTGCTAATAAAGTCAGGCTGCTTTTGTATAGTGGCTACTCTGAACTGCAGTGATCAGGACATGCAGCTATCTCTTTGACATACTGATATTTTTTTTGGGGGGGTGTATATGTGGTAGTAATACTCCTGGATCATATGATAATATATCTTTAAATTTTAGAGTTATTTCCAGAAGTTTTCCCACATGTTTATATTAATTTGCATTTTCATCAATAGTGGATAAGAGTTCTTCTTTTTCCACAGACTCACCAGCATTTGTTAATTTTGTCTTTTTGATAACAGCCATTATAACTGGAGTGAGACAATATCTCATCTTAAGTTACTTTATTTGTGTGTGTGTGTGTGTGCACACGTGTGCGCAAGCACACACACATGGAGGGGACAGGGAGGTCAGAGGACAACTTTGGGAGCTGGTTTTGTCCTTCCACCCTGGGTTCCAGGTGGAACAACAAACTTGGGTTGTGAGACTTGCACACCAGGTGTTTTTTGCCTGCTAAGCCACCTCCCTGGCCTCTAGCTGATGGTTAGGGGTATTGAACATTTTCAAGTGCCTACTGGCAGGCTACTTGTAACACTTTTTAGAGTATCTACTCGAGTCCTCTGTTCATATCTTGGCCACCTTTTGTGGTGGAGTTGCTTTAGTCTGTCAGTACTGGGGTGCAGTGCAGTTTGAGTGTCCTTCTCCACCCTGCTCAGTCTTTACGCTGCTGACCCCTTTGCTGTGCAGACTTGTCTTCCTTTTGTGCAGTCCTGTTTGCCTATTTCCACCTTTGCTACTGTATTTTAGGGTCATAGCTAAAAAGTCATCACTAGGAAATGCCCTGAGGTTTCCTTTGTTTCTTCTAGTACCTTTGTAGTTTCAAGTCGTAGGTTTCAAATCTTTAGTTCATGTTTAATTGTTATACATACAAGAAAAGGGTCCAGTTTCATTCTTCTGCAGGCTGAGATCTGGTTTTCTTAGTACAATTTATTAAAGAAATTGTCCTTTCCTCATTTTATGTTCTTAGAACCTTTGTCCAAAATCAATTGGTGGGGAGCTGGCTCAGTGGTTAAGAGGGTTGCTTTCCAGAGGACCCCAGTTCAATTTCCAGCTCCCAACCTTCTGTAACTCCAGTCCAAGGACATCCAATACCATCTTCTGGCCTCTGAGGACACCAGGCAAACACATGGTGCACAGACATATATGATAACAAAACACTCATATACATGTAATATGTAAATAATACAAAAAATAAGTAAATAATAAACAAATATGTAAATACTTTAAAAATCAATTGGTGGTATATCTGTGGGTTTATTCCTGGGATAGCTGTACTGCTATTTAGCTCCGCTGGCCTATATATGTATCTTATATGTACCTGTGCTGCTTAAGGTTTTTTTTTTTTTTTCAGGAAGTGTGACGTCTTCAGCTTTGTTCTTTTTGCTTAAGACTGCTTTGACCATTCCAAGTCTTTTCTAATTCCATGTGAACTTCAGGATTATTTTCTCCATTTTGTAAATAAATAAATAAATAAATAAATAAACAAATAAATAAAGTCATTGAAAATTTGACAGTATTTCCCTGAATCTGTAGATGGCTTTGGAAACTGCAGACATTTTATCTATGTTAATTCTTCTGATGCCTGAACATGGGCTAACCTTCCATTTATCCCTGTCTTAAATTTTATTCTTTCTTTTTTTCTCTTTCACTTTTTGAGACAGAGTCTTGCTGTGTAGCCAAGGCTGGCATGGTATTCATGCTTCTCCCACCCAACCCTCCTGCTGGCTTGTTACCATGCTCAGATTTTCTTCTATTTCTTTTATCACTGCTTTAAACTTGTCATTTTTTATGCTTATAGCTAATTATTTACTGACTCTTCTTCAAAACTTACTAGAAGAAATAGAAAAAAAAACAAAAACAAAAACAAAAGTAAACAAACAGAAAGCCCAGCAGTGCATGTATGTGCACACATCCTAAATAGAAAATGTGAAGGGAAAAAAAGGCCAGGCATGGTGACATACACCTTTGATCCCACTTAATCAGGAAGCTGAGGGGCAGATCTTTGTGAGCCTCAACAATATAGTGAGTTCCAGGCCAGCCAGAGTTACATAATGAGACCCTGTCTAAAAAAATAAAATAAAATAAATTAAACAAGCAAACAAATAAGTAAAAAGAAATTTAAAAAAGAGGATCAAATTAAAATCAAAGCAAAGAGAAGAAAATAATAAAAAGCAAAATGAAAACCAGGATGTAAAATGTGAAGACTTTAAAAAGACGACAAAGGTCACACATCCTTATGGGAGGATGGGACAGGGCACCCATTCTATCAAGGTAAGAGAAGCATCTAACCACAGACCCTATGGACAGTATAAGATGCTGTCATAAGGCAGCATGTATGAGGTGTTGGAAAGGAGTGATATTATAGGGTTAAATGTATGATAACACCTCTACTGGTATAAAAAATGAAATAGGAGACAGAAATAAATGGAAAGCTATCCCATGTTCAGGTATCAGAATTACCACAGAGTAATATGCTTGCAGTGGAGGTCAGGGGGTAATTTTGGAAGTCAGTTCTCCCCTAGTCTCCAGTCCATGGAACTCAGTTGCCAAGCCTCTATGGCAAGCACTTTCATCTGCTGGGCCGTCTTGCAGCCTGATTTTGTGTTTCATAATGGTCTTTCTCCTCTCTCTGTATGTCTTACTTCTCCACTAACATCAACTGTTGGGGCCATGCAGAAGGAAGACAGAGCAGCTTTAGAACTCTCGGAATTCGGCCCACTGGTTAGCATAGCCGAGATGGGTGAGCCTTGGGAGGCAGAGCCCTGATGACCATGTGTCCTGAGGACTTCATGCTCTTATGGCGTTCTGCTCTGCTTGTTGCCCTCCCAGTCATCTCATCCCTCCCAATCTATGCCTGTGGGAAAATTCTAAGGGGGTGTCCAGCCCCTCACTGGGAAGTGTCGTTGGCATTTACAATAACAGACACTGATCTTTTCCAAGTATTGCTGCTGCTGCAGATTAATGATTCAACAACCACCCTTAAGAAGAAGGCAGAGCTGTAGATTGTTGGTGAAGTTAACATGTTTTTGTTAGTGGCTTCGATATAGAAAATCTTGGGGAATAATTTAAAGTTCGGAGAGGCACACTCTTGATAGTTGAGTGTGGGAGTTTTGAGGTCAGGGCAGAAGAGCAATGGCAGCCTGACTAGCACTAGCTCCTGTGACGTTCTTCCTAAAGCTGGGCTGGTGAGCAAGGCGACGGTTAGTTAGGGGTACCCGTCTTTCCCCTCTCCTTCCTGATAGGACTTAATAAAACGGTGCTAATGGGTTATGTGCACCTGGAGGATTTAAAGTACAAGAGTCTGGTTTTTATTTAAAAGCTTAGATTTGTGATTTTCTTAAGATTTTGATGAGTGTATTCTTTAAGATAAATAATAAGATGACTGATCTTTTCTTCGTAACTGCAAATTACAGCCTGCCAGGGAGAGAACTGCCTGAGAAGATACCCTGCCTGCTTACACTTTGTTAACCTATGACAAGTTACTTAAACATAAATGTACGTGGGGCCTTGGGAATAATTTGGGGTTTTTTCACCTGTAATATGTAAAACATTTAGTCATGAAAGGGTATTGGGGACATGCTGGGCTTTTTTAACCTATACTCTTTGTAATCATTCACTTGAAGAAAAATAGGATGAAACCACACTGTAATTTTTATATTGTCTTAAACATTTTTCTGGAATATATAAGCTATGGCAGAAAAAATAAAGTTGCTGGAGCTTGTCGGAGCCTTGCTTCATCTACCAAGGTATTGTGTGTGTGTGTGCACGTGAGTGTGTGTGTGCACGTGAGTGTGTGTGTGCACTTGTTTTCACCCTTCTCGATGGTCCTAGACAATTCAGTTTTGTTCCCTCAGGGAAAAGCCTGCTGAGTGATTAATCACCGACTGCAGCTTTCTTCCTTAGTGTACCTGCCTGTCAAAGCTTATTTCAGCAAACAAAACTTAGAGGCTACCACAGATAGGACATTCACACTGCAGTCCACCTACCTCTTGTGTTGGAGGCAGGGGCCCCTCACAGGTGACACAGTATCTCAGATGAGCAGGATTCCCAGTGCCACAGGTGCGACAGATTACCCTCTCCTTGACAACAGGGAATTACAAAGAGAATGAGCAACGGCAGGGTGGAGATGCCCCACAGTCCTGGTGGTGAACTACTGGTATTACTGCACCCAGTCAGGAATACTACATTGGTCTGGGGATTATTGAAAACATTATCATTGTCTGGCACTATGCCAGACAACTGAACACAGTTTTAAAAGAGACAGGACTGCAAGCAAGCAAACAAATGGAAAACAGTATGCACTTGGTTTGAGGAAGACAATTTGAAATTTTACAGTGATTATGTTCCCATCTCTGGTACGGGAAAGCCAACAGTCAACAGGCTCTGTACTTCATTAGCCTACAGTGGAAAGAGAAAGACCCGAGACCAGCCGAAGCTCAGTCTGGACTTATACGTCTTTTGGGTCCCAAGACTTTATGCTAACTAGGAATGTAGGTTTGTTCTGTAGGTATTGACTTACATAGAATTTGAAGACGTGACTGTCAAAAGAAAATACTAATGCAGCTTCCCAAGTTAATTCACAATAGAAGATTCAATGTAGAAATAGAGATGATAGAACTAGATGGAGCTAGAAATGAGGGGAGAGGGGTGGGAAGCTGTGATTGCTAATAAGATTAGTACGACTAAAGGGAAATCCTCACACTTTACAGTTTGCCCTGGGATATTGGAAGATGCCTACAGGGCAAGACCCCACTCATGGAAGGTTGCAGTTTGGAAAATGCAAATTGATTGGAAACAACGGCACCACTGCTTAGGCAGTGTTCTGCAGGTTCAGCGGCCAAGGAGCTCAGACTCAACGAGTTGGCAGCAGGCCAGTTTATCTGGAGATGGCCGCAGAGTTAGTTAGTGTCCTCACTCTCAAGGACTGGTTTTGCAGCCATAAAAGATGCAATGATGAAGAATCGTGAAAGCTTGCGTCCACGTTTCAGAAAGCTAAAGGACAGGCCATGTGTAGCAAGGGCGGGTTCCTATGAAGAGTTCCAAGAAGCCACCGCACAAAGGTGGTGAATCCTAACGCGCAATGGAGATGCCAGGATGTGAGTAGTTCTAACCACTCCGTTTCTACAGACAGGAAGCAGATGGAGCAAACAAAAACACAAAGCCACTTTCGGTGAACAATTCTAAGTCAGTCAAAATTAGCCACAGTTTGGAAGTCTGAATATTTAGCTAAAGCATTTTCTAAATTAGCTGTATTGCAATTTATCCTCAGTTTGTTTGGGGGAATATGCATAGGCTTCTTTCTCCCTTACAGATCCTATTGGCAGTTATATATTTGGGCCAGTATGCCTTTCTAAGAATCAGATTGGGTGTGTCTACAAGACATTAGTTTACTATCATTAGTCCATTCCACCAGCTGAAGACAGACACATAATTACTCAGACATTACTTTCTGCGTATCTCATTCACGTTTCCAGAGAATCACACTTCCTTACCTTTAAGTAGAGGCTGGCCTGTGGCCGAAGCTGTGGAGCAAGAGGAGCTTCGCACACCACACAGATGGGGGTGTTCATGGGAACCATACTGCCACATTCTGCACACAGGCCCATCTGCTCAAAGGAAAAGGTCGGGTTTCGGGTTTGCCTTGGGAGGGGAAGGCTGGCAGGACTTAGTTCCTAAGGCTGGATTTGCTTTTGGAAGCAGTTGAAATAATTTCCTTTCCTATGATTTTATCTCCCTGAAGTGTAAAAACCTGTTTACTCTAAAATGTGAACCATAAGCCAAAGGAGAGCAAAGACCAAAGCTTCCCAGGAAATGCCAGTCTGCACAAGAGCACAGGTTCCTCCAGGCCGCTCCCCTGCTCCCTCTCTGGGCAGGGGCTCCTTCAGCTCAGGGCGGGCTGAGAACAGCAGTGCTGCTGTGGCTGCTATTGCAGGAGTCTGCCTTGTTTGAAACATTGTTAAGATGTCTATGTCAGTGGCCAATAGAGAGGACCAGTGCTTCATGGTAATCAATGGCCAGGTGAAGTGCCCAAGGAATCCTGTTTGTTACTGTTGGTTTTATTACATTGTGAGTAGATTCTTTTGCTTTTATTATTTCTATTTTAACTTCTGAAAAAAGAATGTGTGTGTGTGTTGGGGATAGAGAGGGTTGGGAGAGACATAGGTGTAATGCTCATATATGAGGTTCTCAAAAATATTAAAATGCGTGTGTGTTCATGTATGTGCAGGTGCACACATATGTACAGGTTTGTCTGTGTGGAGGTCAGACGATAACTTCAGGTGTCATCATCAGGAATGCTGTCCAGTTCCTTTGTGACGGGGGTTTCTCATTGCTAGGTCTGTAGCCCCAGGGCTGGCCAGCGAGCAGTTGTGGAGGACTGAACTCAGGTCCTTGTGCTTGCAAGTCAAGCGGCACCTCACTGAATGGGCTGTTCTCCCTGCCAGAGGCCCAGATTTTAACAGGTAATCCAACTGCAGTGCCGCCATACATTCTCAGTGTGCCCAGGCATCCACACATCTCTGCTTGCATTGCAGGTGAAAGTAGGCTCAATATGAGGCAAAGCTCAGGCAACCCTGAAGACCGCCTTAGGCTTTATATTCTGTCCAGTTCACACAAACCTCTCTCAGCGAAGCCTTACTAGCTCGAGGTACTTGAAAACAGTTTCGGGCCAACCTTGTCCCATAAAACTGTGAGATTTTAGTCTGTTTCTCAGTCTGTCTTCTCCCAGGCCACACTAAGGAAATCCTGTTGCAAGTGTGTTTTTCTATTCTTAAGAAGGACTAGGTAGGAAGACATCAATGTGTTTAAAATTCTTTCAGTGAGTGTTTCTGTGTGTGGCTCATGTGATGGGCCATTGTCACGGCTACCTATATAGGTCACATAAACCAGAAAGAAATGTTTCTAAACCTTCTGCAGCTTACCTGAGCCCCTTCTGGGGGTGGAAGACGATAGCCAAATATGGGTGGGACAGGAGCTCCACATTCGTGACAGAAGCGAGCAAATGGATCAGATGGACGGGAAGCCAGACAGTGGGCACACCTACAATAAAACAGGTTTGCATTAATCCACAAAGGCCTACACTAACATTCATATATATCCAATGGGTGCATTACCTCCTGACCCCTCAAGGACTACTAGTAAAAGGCTTGCTGGGAGGACAGTTTTATCAGTGATGTACCCATGAAGCAGTAGCCCATGAGTATGCAAGCAAACCTAATTAAAGTACACAAGCATGCATATGCGCGGGTGCACACACACACACACACACCATCAAAGGGGAACTTCTTGAAAATGTGTGTGTTTGTGTATAGGTGTGTGTGAGTGTTTGTTTATGTGTGTGTAAAAGATTCCTATTATTAACTATGAGGGAAGTATAAATTAGAATCAGAATGATATACCACTAGAATATCACTAGAATGTTCACAAGTACGAAGTGTTGGTAAAAATGTAAAAACAGGAATTCCTTTTCACTGCTGAGGTGAATAGATGCAGTATCTCTCCTTTGGAAACAACTGGATCTGACCCTGTCATTCTCCTTACAGATATCTACCATAGATGACATGGGAGCTGATGTACACATAGTAACGTGTAGATAAATGCCCACTTTAGTTTTTCAGTGTGACTTGCTAGCCAAATACTGGGAGGAGCCTGTGCCCTCACAATTGAACGGATAAGAGAACTGTAGTGTGTCCATTCAATAGAAGGTGCAATGTGCAAAGTGCTCCTCAGTAAAAGAAGTAGATATTTGATGTCAGCTACATGTAAGACTCACAAAAACCAATTCTGCTGCATCAATCAAGCCTGGAGAGTGGGGAAGAGTGCATGCTGCTGTATTACAGTGCGTATGGAATCGATGTAATCCAAGCTAGAGTGGCAAGAACTAGATCAACAGCTGACCAGATGGGGCAGGCTGGAGGGGACAATGCTGGGATAAACATGCTCATTCCTGTGCCCGTAGTGTTCGTTTCACATACATATGTCAATCACACTCTTCACAGATAAGACATTTCCGTGCGTGTCAGCCTTGTTTTTCTTTTCAAATTCTCTGTACTTTAAATTTTTATTTTTCGTGTATGAATGTTTTGCCTGTAATACAGGCCCATGCCTACAGAGGCTAGAAGAGGGTGTTGCATCTCCTGGGAGTGGAGTTATTGATAGTTGTGAGCCACCATGTGGGGGCTGGGGATTAAACCCTGGGTTTGTTTTTGTTTTTGTTTTTTTGTTTTTTCAAGACAGGGTTTCTCTGTATAGCCCTGGCTGTCCTGGCATTCACTTTGTAGACCAGGCTGGCCTCGAACTCAGAAATCCGCCTGCCTCTGCCTCCCAAGTTCTGGGATTAAAGGCGTGCACCACCACCACCCAGCTTAAACTCAGGTTCTTTGGAAGAGAAGCTAGTGCTCTTAACCACTAAGCCATCTCTCTAGTCCTGGCTTCTTTTTCCCAATTATGTATTCTTAAAACTCTAAAAAATTTCTAGGCATGGTAAATACCAACACTCAGGAGTCTGAGGCAGGAGGATTGTTTTAAGTTTGAGGCCAACCTCGACTGCATAGCAAGTGCCAGACCAGGTCCACATGGCAAGTCCCTGTCTTAACAGATTTAATTATTGAAACTAGGGATGAGCGAAGACAGTGTTCTCTTTCATTTTTATCTCATAGGCTATGTGTAACTTTGAGGGCTCTGTGACAGAGCAGAGAAGGAGATACATACTTGAGGAAGTCTGTCTCCCTCTGGATCCTCATGATCTCGGTGCTCGTCAGACTCTTCTGGCCAGTTATGTGTGCAAAGCCAGGAGACTAAAAGGAAGAAGAAAGGCAGAGGTAGAGACAAATGCACAGTCCATATAACATGGTAAAGGCTGTAGGACAGGAAAAGTCCATTCAAAATTCATTTGCCAACATTCATGTTTTAAAACTATCGTAGGGAAAAGTCTTTGTACTTATCACTCTGAAATCAACATAATAATTTTAATTGCTTTCTAAATATGTATATTTTATTTATAATAAAATGTAAATATGTATATTTTATTTATAATAAGAGTTTAAAAAAGAAGGTATCTGAATTTACTATTAGACATCTCATATTTTACAACTGGAAGATTAAGTTGGAACCCATTTGCCTTAAGGTTACTATCTCTAGAAAACTCAAAAGACTCACTTATACAAGTAGGTTATTTGAAATTTTTTTTGTTTGGTGCAGAGAGAAGGTCAAAAAACAAAATATCACATGGTCCCTGTCCCTAAAGCACATCATATCTGTACAAAATAAGTGAAATCTATGAACCTAGCAAGATAACAGACTTCTGCTGTGTTCCATGGGAATCTAGAAGAGAGAACAGTCACACTTGCAGATTCCCTGGGAGAAGGGATTCTTGGAAGTGGTAACAATCTAGATGGGCATGGGAAATCAGCGGAAAGTGTGTACACACAGAAAACAAAAGGAATCCACAGGAGGGAAACACACAGGTACCATGGCAGGGCAATGCATGGCTCATCCTGGGATGCATATGGCCAGATGTGGACTACAGGATGGGACAGAAAGGATGCCCAAAAAAGAAAGATGAAGGGGAGAAGCTAGCCACACTACTACTGATGGTAAAATGCACTGGCATATGGCAGCCACTACCTCCTCGACATTCACAGTAACACTATGAGTTGTGCTATTCCATGCCCATTTCATTGTATCTTTGTAATATTTTGAGATAGGGTCTTGCTATGTTGGCCATGTTTTCCTCCTGTCTCAGCCTCCAAAACCAATGATTAAAGACGTAAACCACCACACTGATCACATAGCATCTTATTTGGATAAATCAATCTTTCAAAAAAAGTTATCAAAAGAGCAAAAATAACTCCTGTTCCCTAGGTTAAGCAATTGTTTGTCAACATTTTCTGCATATACCGTTATTCTCTTTGAGTCACATGAAAATAAGCTGTAAGCAGGATTTCCCTTTGCCCTAAGTAGCTGAGTGTGCATTTCCCAAGAACAACTGTACACACACCGAAGTCAGCAGTTATGGGTGATGCTGTTTTCTCATTCACCGATTCACACTCAGACTCTGCTGGTTGTGCCAATGGTGTCCTGGCATTGTTTTCCTGGTCTGGGCTCTGATCGAATATCATGGTTTGCATCTAGTTGTTATGTCCACTTTGTCGCCTGTAATGTGAAGTGCTTCCTCAGTCTTCCTTCCATCTCTCTTCCCCTTCCTTCCTTTCTTCCTTCCTTCTTCCTTCCCTCCCTCCCTCCTTTCTTCCTCCCCTTTTTCCTTCCTATCTTTCTTGTTGTTTTTTGTTTTTGTTTGAGACAGGGTTTCTCTGTGTAGCTCTGCTTATCTTAGAACTTGATTTGTAGACAAGCCTGGCCTTGGACTCTGAGATATCTTCCTGCCTCTGCCTCCCGAGTGCTAGGACACAGGCATGTGCCACCACTGCTCAGCTTCTTCATCTTCCTTGCCTTGAACGTTTTTAAGGAGCAATAGGTCAGCCAGGTATCAGTGGTTCATGCCTGCAATCCCAGCATTCGAGAGGCAGAATCTATCACCTGTGATACCTCCATACATAAAACAATTGAGAACTAGGCCATGGTTTGGAGACTGGGGAGAGGGGATGTTACATGACATGGGATGGAAGGAGGAAGGGGAAGGGGCTGTGAGGTGGTTATGTTTAAATTTAAAAAGAAAAAAGGCATATGCAAGAGGATCGCCACAAACTTGAGGCCAGCCTGCATAGTTTCAGACCTGCCAGGACTATATTGTGAGATTCTAAGAACAAAACAAAAAGAATATGACAGTTTCCTCATAGCAATCATAGGGTATGGCATGACCATGGAATCTGGTTTTGTCTCATATTCCTGTGACTGGATTCAGGCATGGATCTGGGACACATCCCAGAGGAAGGCTGCTGTCAATACAGCACACGAGGGGTGACAGTACTCATTCTTGAGCAGCTGCTGAAGCTCAAAGCCATGTGACTTGAGTTCACATCAATATTGTGGGCACTAAAGCTTGGGATTTCAGACTTTCTTCTGAATGGGGAGCATTTAGAGTGATTTTGTTATTGTTGTGGGTGTTGGCTGTTGTTGTCTTAGTCAGGGTTTCTATTTCTGCACAATCATGACCAAGAAGCAAGTTGGGGAGGAAAGGGTTTATTCATCTTATACTTCCAAATTGCTGTTCATCACCAAAGGGATTAGGACTGGAACTCAAGCAGGTCAGAAAGCAGGAGCTGATGCAGAGGCCATGGAGGGATGTTTCTTACTGATTTGTTTCCCTTGGCTTGCTCAGCTTGCTTTCTTATAGAACCCAAGACTACCAGCCCAGAGATGGCACCACCCACAATGGGCCCTCCCCCGCCCTGATCACCAACTGAGAAAATGCCCCCACAGCTGGATCTCATGGAGGCACTTCCCCAACTGAAGCTCCTTTCTTTGTGCTAACTCCAGTCTGTGTCAAGTTGACACACAAAACCAGCCAGGACAGCTGTTATTGTTCTTTGCTTAATGTTTTTGTATTACATCAAACATGGCATTAACCAGAAGTCATAAACTGGTGGTCTATCAGTCTAATATTGTAAGACACTACATTTCATTTGGCCTATATACATATATATTTCCTCCCACACTGACTCGGGTTCTGGACTGAGTCTCAGATTTTAAGCTAGGTTAATAGACATGAAGATGCAGGTTTCTGGTTTTCATGCAAATTCATCAGGTGGCAATAGTGAACTGGAAGTCCTTGTCACTGGCTGGCTGTGGATGAAAATGACCACTGGCTAGCCCTGGCCTACCTAGTCAGAACCCTCAGACTTGGTAACCTCCCGCTAAAGGTAGCTGTCACGGATTATGTATCCTCTACTTTGCTGCCTGACCCTGAAATCAACGTTAGGCCAGAAAGATGGATATTTAAAATGCAGAGACAGAACCCATGCCTAGAGTCTGTGTTTTAAGGCTTGTGTGAGGGCTGAGAACATAGACTTCGAATGAACTTCTATGTGAGTCTGATCATGCAGGTGTAAGGGACCATCTTTGCGAACCACTGTGCTGCCCCACCACCCGGTTTGTCTTACGCATTCCATCACTGATTAAAGCTTTTTATGTGTAGCCAGGCAGTGGAGGATCATGCCTTTAATCCTGGTACTCAAAGGCAGAGAGGCTAGTGAACCTCTGAGTTCGTGGCCAGCCTGGTATACAGACTGAGTTCCAGGATGGCCAGGGCTACACAGAGAGACCCTGTCTCAAAAAAGAATTGGGTGGCTAGTCACTTGATTATTATTATTATTTTGCCTTAAGTCCCTATCAAAGGACAGCTCTATGAACAGGGAGGCTTTTCCCTTTGGACACAGTATTTCCAGAGCTGGGACACTGCTTGCAACATGACTAAACTTGGAAGGATGCTGTCTGAGAGCATACTGGGAAGCATTAAGATGTCTGAGGCATTCTGGCGACCCTAAGGAGTTTCCACTGATGTTACCTGGGCCTGGTGAGTAGGCAGTCGAGCACTCGCTCCCTCATGGTAGGCTGGGATTTCCAGTGGACTCTCTGCGAAGCGAAGATCTTTCAGAGTTTTAGGGTCTGCTCTTTCGCCTACCTTGAGGTCTATAATTATATTGAGAATATTGTTGTGCGATATCATTACCATACAAAACCGTACGAATATGTCCTCATAGCTAGAAACTTCCAGTAAAGGCCCACACCACGTTCTTTCCCTAGCAGCAAACACTGTAACGTCACCCTCCCCGAGTCAGTGACATAAAACTGAGAAAAATAATTGACCCAGTCTAAGAAAATAACCTTTCTTGGTGCATTCTGCAAATTCCATATCAAGCTAAGAAAACAGACCACACCAACTGCAAAGTTAGCAGGCAACATTATTTCATCAAGAAAGAAAGAAAGAAAGAAAGAAAGAAAGAAAGAAAGAAAGAAAGAAAGAAAGAAAGAGGAAGAAACCTGTGGCAGCCTCTTCTTTGCATGGCTATTGCTTATTTACTGAGGACTCCAGAACCTTTTGCTGTCTGAATTCATGTAAGACATTTACTTTTCTTAGAAGACACAAGCCACTTTGTTGTTGGTTTTTTCCCTCTCTTTTCTTTTCTTTTCTTTTCTTTTCTTTTCTTTTCTTTTCTTTTCTTTTCTTTTCTTTTCTTTTCTTTTCCTCTTCTCCTTTCCTTTCTTTCTTTCTTTCTTTCTTTCTTTCTTTCTTTCTTTCTTTCTTTCTTTCTTTCTCTTTCTTTCTTTCTTTCTTTCTTTCTTTCTTTCTTTTTTTTTTTTTTATAAAAGAAAGAAACAACCCCCCCCCAATACTAGTGTTGCCATTATTTGTGTGTAGGGTGCATGCATGCCACAGAGGACAACCTTTGAGAGTCAGTTGTCTCATTACACATGGGTTCCCAGGATTCTATCAGGCCAGCAGGTTTGCATGGCAAATGCTTTTACCTTACCTGATAATCTATTTTGCTGGTCTAGCAAGACAGAAAAAAGTGGGCTCATGTTTCAGCCATGTCCTGACACATTCTATCCACATGCACCTTTGTCGTTTCCAAAGTAACCAAACCTGAATTCATGTCCGATGCCGACCCTTCCTGTGCAGCTCAGTTTAGTTCAACTCTATTAAAACCCTGCTTTTGTTTAGATTTTACCCAAATAGTACCTATTCCCAAAACCCAGTGATTCTTTCTTTCTTTGCTAAGGTATCCCATGGTTCCTTCAATATAATTATTTAATAAATCAAATTTATCAGTCTGCTTGCTTATCTCTCATTGTTTTGATCTGTTAGCTAGAAAAAATAGAAAATCAAATTGTAGTGTGCCTTCCTGGTTTTCTTATTCCAACACAAGGAACAGAGAGCATGCAGAGAGCAAGCAGGAAGTCTGCTTAGTCGGCTTCCTTCTGCCTCACCATACCTGCAAGCCGTCTAAGGTTAACGTTCCAAGTTGATTTATTTTCAGCATTCTTATACTTCTTCCTTAGTTTTGGTCCGACAAACCCATTTTTTAATTCCTAGGAATGAAGAGATTACATTTACTTGATTTTATATATATCTAGCGTATGAAAATCAGAACTCATGGCAGAGACCACGTCCTGGGGAACACTTCTTACTTGAAAGGGATTATAGCAGTTTTTATAAAGCCATGTCTGTTTCCTTTGGAAACTCACAGCTTTCTGTCTGGATTACTCGGTGAGCCAGCATCTGGCTGGTAGGCCTCACCAGGTCAAGTAGTCAAGACAGGAGACAGGTTAGAGTGCAGGCATAGCGCTATTAGCAGAGAAAGTAATATCAGAGGGGAGGAAAAAAGAGTCAGAGGGAACAAACAGGGTGGGGTCAGACCAGAAAGACAAGTCTATGCTCGCCACATGCCCAGACAGCGCTCCAGACACTCTTCCCCCTGGTCTTTCTATTGTGGACTCTGTCCCTTCTATCTGATTCAGATCTGAGTCTCCCACGGCCCACTGATTGTCACTGTGATAATCATACTATAGGTGTAGTGGCTTTTTCTGGTTGTCAACCTGACTATATCTGGAATGAAGTACAATCCAGAATTGGAGGCTCACCAGTGATCCTAATCTGGAGGCTGGGAGATACAAGTTCTGATCTGGATCTTGGCATGGAGATCTTGAGGCATAATGGCTATAAATTCCAGAAGATTAAGACAGGGAGACCTCTGAGTTCAAGGTCATCTGGGATTAAAGGTGTGGTGGCACACACCTTTAATCTGGGCTACACCTTCTGCTGGAGACCTACATAAGGACATTGGAAGAAGGAAGAGTTACACTCTTTCTCTCCTTCGCCTGCTTGCCTTGTGGGACTGAGCAACTGCTAGATCCTTGGACTTCCATTCACAGCTGCTGTTGACCATTGTTGGGAATTGGACTGCAGACTGTAAGTTATCAACAAATTTCTCTAGTATATAGAGACTACCTGTAAGTCCTGGGACTCTAGAGAACCTGACTAATACGGTGGGTCTGCCTCATCTATGTTATCCACTACTCTGTCCCATACCATGTGCTCTGCTCTCAGGGCTACCACTGGGCTTAAGTAACACCTCACATACCTTCTCTGCCACTTTCAACAAGTACCCCATGGCTAAGACCTCTTGTTTGGTTGCCCACTCTCTGACCCTACTTCCTGGATCACTGGTGCCAGCAACTCAGGACTGATGTTTCAAACATCCTTCTTAGGTATACCAGATTAATTCTCCAAAGAAGTGCAGATGTGCAGCTTTTGTGGGGTGAAGACTTTAATAGAAGTCAATACACACTGCAAAGGTCTACTAGCCTGACTACTTCATTCTCCAAATATATACTTACTGCCCTCCCTTGCCTGCCCCTATACTATGTTATAAAGTATGGTAGGCCTGCTTACTGTTATCTTGACGCTTGCAAATGGAAAAGGTTGACAAGAAACCAAAAACTCACATGCTCAGATCACTTTACCCCCAGAGAAGGCATGATGCAGGGACAGAGAAGATGCAAAACAGCTTGTTTATCTGGAGTTTATGCAGAGTTCACAAACAAAGCACAAAAGGTGAGTGAACACAGAAACTAAACTGATTCTTGGGTGGCAGCCTAATGGTCTCCTTCGTCGATAGTCACTGCAGATACTTGAACACAGGCAGTGACAGTGCTGAGTCAGAATTCTGGTCTTAGAAGAAGGCTTAACCAAGTCTGGGAATGAGTAAAGATTCTTCACAATGGCTAATGCTGACCTTAATCATAAGGATCTGACTGTGAGTAGAAGTGTTGTAATGGAAGGAAAGGTTGAGCAAGAAAGGATGAAAAATATAGTGACAACCTGAGAACTCTTTGGCTTCATTACTTGCCTGCTTTGAGAACCCCTTGAGAGCATCTTCAACATTGTCTTCAGAAGAGACCATCTTCGGTGGTTCATAGTCCACCTGAAACACCTTTGTCACAATTCCACTCTGTCTGCAGTCTCTGAAAATCATATTTTTAAAAAGGAAAGAGTGTATTATACAAACATTCAAGGGAGAGGTAGCTAGCAGTTATGACACTGAAGTTCCTTAATGTACCCACTAAATGTGTGCTATTTTAAGCGGGAAAAGTTAAAATATACTTCCAGCTAAGAAGGTTTAGGGGGTGAGAGGTTGGGGTAATGCCAGCCTTCAGCAAGGGCTATGGTACTCTAGACCCTGCTCCTGCCCAGTGGTGTTCCTAGAGTCCCGGCCAGTGTGCACCCAGCGTTCCTTCTCACCTGCCTGGCTCCTGGCAGTGGCCTGAATGCTCAGTGTATTGGCCTCAGCTCTAAGGAGCTCAAGCCCACAGAAGTGGTTTGCATTTTTGGTACTGCTATTCTAGGTCTGCTCTGGGTCTTCAAGAACATTCCTGGAATCTAGGCATAGAGGTACATGTTTGTAATCTCAGCATCAGAAGGCTGGGTAAGAAGATCCTTCCAAGGTCAAGACCAGACAGAGCAATATGGCAAGTCCCTGTCTCAAAAACAAACAATTTCCAAGAGACATATATAGTCCCTCGGCTTTCCCCTTCTGTCAGCCCTATGTGACCTGCAGAAGCTCTCCTATAATCCAATGATAAAAATAAACACAACATGGACTGGAGAGAAGGCTCAGTGGGTAACAGCACTGGCTGTTCCTCCAAAGGACCCGAATTAAATTTCCAGCACCCACATGGCAGCTTACAGTTGAATGTAATCCTAGCTCTAGGGGATCTGATGCCCTTCTCCTGGCCTCCAGGGGCACTGTATGCATGTGGTAAACAGGTAGGCAAAATACTTTAAACATGTAAAATAAAATAAAAATACAAACACTATCTACACTACAAGGGCACAGACAACTGATAGCTTAGTAATAGAAGGTCAACAGAAGTCTCTAATAAAAAAGGTTGAAGTGATTTTCTCAAAGGACCACAGTTGATTTTAAAATGGACCTGCTGTGAGGCATCTTGTAATTATTTCTGGTCCTTTTCTATTTACCTGACACTTATCATAAAATACATGGTATTTATATCCAAAATATACTTAAGTATTTATATTGAAAATGCTCAATGACCTCATTCTTGAGTCCCTTTTTAAAAATAAAGTAGCGTTCATTTCCATTACTGTCATTTTAATAACATGGATGAATCTAGGTTTGTGTGGGTGGATGCCCAGCTCTTGCAATCCTTGGACTGCTAGCATTCAGCACCCATGGATTTGAGTGCTGTTGCTGTCCTTCTTTGGTTCTCTACTGCTGGGATGAAACTCAAAGACCAACACAACTCGGGGAGAGGAATAGGCTTACTTGGCTGATAGTTTATACCCATCATTGAGGCAATTTAGGGCATGAGCTCAAGGCAGAAACCTGGAGGCAGGAATTTGAAGCAGAGATTGTGGAGGAATGCTGTATACTGGCTTGCTTCCCATGACATGCTCACCTACCCTTATACAACCCAGGACCTCCTGCTTGGGAGTAACACCACCCACAGTGGGCTGGGTGTGCCCTCACACATCAATCAGTGACTTGCCAAAGGTCAATATGATGGAGGGTCAAGTACACACACACACACACACACACCCCAACCCAAAACTAATCATCGCATAATGCATGTCACAAGGACATTATGTAAGGGTTCTGATTTCTCCACATATCAATGGCACTGGATATTGTCACTTGGTCATGTTCTCTGTAGTTACTTGCTTGAGACACTCCTTGTGTCTTAGAATATTGGTTGGCTACTACAACTAGAACCAAAATAATGACTGGGAAAAATAAAGGAGTACTAGGTGCAATGGTCCATACCTTTAGTCCCAGTACTTGGGAAGTAGAGACATGCTGATTTATGTGAGTTCAAGGCCAGCCTGGTCTACAAAGTGAGTTCCACCACAGCCAAGGCTACATAGAGAAACCTGTCTCAGAAAACAAACACCCAAAAGAACAAACCAACCACGAGTGACAAGTATAAGTAGGCAAAGATGGTATGCCGGTTTGAATGAGAATAACATCATAGGCCCATAGAGTCGGTCACTGGGGAGTGGCTCAATTTGAAAGATTAGATTGTGTGACCTTGTTGGAAGAAGAGTGTCACTGGGGGTGGGCCTTGAGGGTTCAAAAGCCCATACAAAGCCCAGAGTCTCTCAGTGCCTATCGAACAGGATATTGTTCTGAGCTACTGTGCCTGCATGCTTTCTACTAAGATGATAATGGACCAAACAAAGCTGTAAGCAAGCCCCCAGGTAAATGTTTTTGGGTTTTTTTTGGCTTTTTTGATAAGCGTTGGTTATGGTGTCTCTTCACAGCAATAGAACACTAAGACAAATGCTATAGAGTAGAAGTGTAGTAATGTTGACTGTTTATGGGATCTAGACTCACATAAGAAACAAGCCTCTGGCCATGTCTCTGAGATTGTCTCTATTGGGTTGAGATAAGTAGATCTACCCTCGATGTGGGCTGAGGTCCTGCACGTCAATAAAGAAACAAGTGAGGTGAGCTCTGGCATCCCCAACCCCCTGCCACCCTGCTTCCTGACTGCAGATGCAATGTGACCTGCTGTCTCATGATCCTGTCACCATGGATTCCCTTCCCTGAGGGACCCTCAAACTGCGAGCCAAAAGAAACCCTTGCTTCCTCTGTTGCTCTTGTCAGATATTTGTATCATAGCGCTAAGAAAAGTCATAGAGATATCATAGGGTCAACTTTCCATCTCGTTCTAGCATCCCTAGCATACTGCACTTGTCCTCATGACCCAACATGGTTGATACCCGCATTGCAGACTAGAGAAAGCATAGCCTACTTTGTCTCCCTTTAAAGACAGAGCCTGGAAGTTTCACATGTCGCTTCTACGTGAGCCACAGCATGGTGATATATCCAGACCTATCTCCAAGGAAGATCAGGAAATACCTATTAGGCAACCGTGTACCTGGCTAAAATTCACAGGTGCCATTCTTTTAGAAGGGAGAAGCAGATGTTGGGGGCAGGTAGACCCTCTGTCATATCACCCTCACAGTCTTGCAGTGTCTGTGGGATGGTTTAACTGCCACTATGAATTACTTGCTCTGGAAGTTCACAGTGGAACATAGCTTCCTGTTACTTTCTTCACATGCCTGTGCCTTGTGCATTACTCACAGACATGATTCAGGCTGATCTGCCTGGCACTCACCACTTCTGAACGTCAAGCACCCACTTTCTTTGTGTCCTTTGCTTGCCTTGTTATAGCCTTGGCTGTCTTGGAACTCACTCTGTAGACCAGGCTGGCCTTGAACTCAGAAATCCGCCTGCCTCTGCCTCCCAAGTGCTGGGATTAAAGGCATGCACCAACACGCCCGGCCATACATTTCTTTTTTTTTTTTTAAAGAATTATTTGTTTATTTTATGTGTATGAGTAAATTTCTTCAGACACACCTCTTCTTCAGAAGAGGGCATCAGATCCCATTACAGATGGCTTTGAACCACCATGTGGTTGCTGGGAATTGAACTCAGGACCTCTGGAAGAGCAGTCAGTGCTCTTAACCTCTGAGCCATCTCTCCAGCCCCCTAAATTTCTTTAAAAACATTTCTAAAGCCTTTGAAATTCTAGGCAAATAAATGTCTCCAAAGTCTTAAAATTCTTTATGTAAAATCATAAATATATGAACATCAATTCTAATATAGTGAGAAATATCTAACATAATATAGAGGTTTTAAGCTGTATTTTATTTTTTTTTGTTTTTTTTTTTTTTTTTTTTTTTTTTTTTTCGAGACAGGGTTTCTCTGTGTAGCCTTGGCTGTCCTGGAACTCACTCTGTAGACCAGGCTGGCCTCGAACTCAGAAATCCGCCTGCCTCTGCCTCCCGAGTGCTGGGATTAAAGGCGTGCGCCACCACGCCCGGCAAGCTGTATTTTATAAGGTAAAAACTCATAAGTATGAAGTTCATCTAAATAACAATATCTGAACTACAGTATTAATAACATAACAACACACTTGGCTTTCTATGTTTAGTGACTACCTCTATGTTTGGTGCCTGGAGGGACTCACATCACTTAAAACATGACCAAAGCTGTAGCTTCTGTCTCAATATTTGTAAGATGATCTATCCATGAACTGTGTTACTCACCTCAGTTGTCCTTATTAGCACGCTTCTCTGAGGTTCCTGAAGGGGCATTCAGACTCTACACTGAGGTCATACTAAAGTCACATTGCTTCTCAGCTACTTGTTCCAATCCTTTAAGGGCCCTGTTATCTCCCTACCACAGATAAACCTGTCCTTGGAGACCCAGCTAAGGCACTTTCCCACAGACTCTATTTAGCCTAGAACAGCCCCAAGATCAGCATAAGATGCATGACAGACAGCTTCCCCCAAGAGAATTAGGTTTGAGAATAGATTTATAAACCTTACTCACAGCGTAAAATGCCTTTGAAGCACCCATATACTTCTGTTAGGGCTCAGGATAGTGACTTTAAATATGTGTGTAGCAACATAAATTATACCCAGCAAAAATGCCATCTCTGGGTACCATTAGCTCCACAAATACTATCCTGTTACAGACCTTATTTAATCCTGACCTGGGGTTTCTACCCCACCCTTTAGTTCCCAAATAAAATACATATACAGCCTTTGTATTTGCAATAAGTTTTAAACAGTACAAGAGGTGGATAAACACCTACCATGCTATTCTCCTATTGGTAATCCCAAGTTAATATATTTTACTACTTACTATGTTTCATCTGGGCTGCTCTTAACTCCAAGTGGCCAGCCCTCAGGGCCACGTTTTTATGGCTCACCTAACCCATGGGGGCCTTCTCCTTCCTCCTCCTGCACCATCTTCTCCTTATGGTTCTCCTCCAACCCCAAACCCTCAAAACCTAAACTTCACCTGTCTCTTCTGCCCAGCTATTGGCTGTTGGCATCTTTATTTACCCATCAGAAATAAATTGAGGACAGGGTCACTGAGCATCTACGGGCAGACCCTCTCATCTTCGGGGCAAGCAGTCTTGGGGGCCCAATATTAGCATTAGAATATAAGCAGCATCAGGCCAACCCGATACACTATCCTTTCAATGAAATACCAGAATTAAAGACCTTGGGTATAGCACAGGTCATAACATGTCTTCCTAGAATGGGCAAGGCCCTGAGTTAATCTTCAGCATCACAAAACAGCATTTTCTGTATGACTACAGGGAAATTACAAAGCTCGATCAGTGGGAATTCACAATTTGGTTTGGGTTGAGTCTTCTCAGCCTATTGAAAACTATTAAAATTTGGGGCTAGATAATTCTTTTCCATAGGAGCCGTCCTCTGCATAATAAAGTGACCAGCTGCAAGTCTACCCATTACACACGAGATGCTAGTAGCAAATAAGACTCATAGTGGCAACCGAAATGTTTCTTTGTACATGTACACATGTAGTGTATGTATATGTTTACGTGAGGTGTGTGTGTGTGTGTGTGTGTGTGTGTGTAAGCTAGAGATGGGGTCAGGTATCTTCCTTTATCACTCTCCATTTCATTCATTTTATTTACTGCGTGTGCATAAGTACATACAACATAGGGAGTGGGAGACAATGGTCCACAGCATGCAGGAAGAGGTCGGAGGACAAGTTTCAGAAGTGGTTCTCTCTCTCCATCTTATTCTGAGGTCAGGTGTGGCTCCTGTGATTTCTGAGATATCTACCCCAGCCTACTTGGCCTGGAAGCTGCTGGCCAATTTACCTATCGTGGCCTTCTATCTCGCTGTCGGAGTACTGGGATTTCAAGTTATAATTTGGCACTCAACTTTTGATATGGATTCTGGAAATCAAACTCAATCATCATTCTTGTACCACAAGCATCTTTATCCAAACTCGTTTTGTAGAACAGGCTGGCCCCAAACGTAGAGATCCACCTACCTTTACCTTCCAACTGCTGAGATTAAAGGGATGTGCCACTAAGTCTGGCCTTTACTTTGTTTTCTTTAAGAGGAGTCGCTCATTGAACCTAGGACTCAGCTATTCAGCTATGCAGTCTGATCAGTGGCTACAGAGATCTGCCTGTGTCTACTGCCATTTACAGCCTGGGCTACAGGCACTTGTCTGGCTTTTAAATGGTTTCTAGGGCTCCAAACTCAGGTCTTGATGTTTGCACAGCTGGCATTTAACCCAATGAGTCCTCTTCGCAGTCCCCCAAAAGGTTTTCTGACATTACCGTATATGTCATGGGAGAAGTATTATGCCCAAAGAACCTTGATATTTGAAACATAAAAGAATTAACTCACATTTTATTCACCCAGCACACACTCTTGAATTCTAAGGCTTGAGTCAGATCTGAAATTCTAGTAGCCTCAGAAATGAGGACTAACATAAAGAAAATGAAAGTCAGAAGGCCACCTGATGAAGGTCACACTGACTACATGATTAAGTAGGATTAAAATCTTCAAATCTCTGTGGTGATAATCTTGTTGACTCAATTGGATTGAGAAAGGCCTAAAGGATTAGTAAGGTATACTCTTGGGATGTCTGTGTGCTATATCCTGACTTAATCGGCAGATCATCCCTTGACAATTCCGTATGATGGCCTTATTGGGCAACAGGGAAAGGCAGGAAGGACCTGTGGGGGAAGCAGGTCACTAGCAGGCACACCCACAGAGACTACAGCTTGCTCTGGTCCTTTCCTGTAGTCACATATCCTTTACTTCCTGTATTCCCATATTCTTTTTTCCTCTTCTGGTGGCCAGAAGGTGACTGTCTCTGTCTCTCTTCTACTCCTCCTTTCCCACCTTGATGGGGTGACATCTTTCAAACTATGACTCAAAATAAGTCTTCCCTTTTCATTTGTTCTCAGGTATTTGGGTCATAGTAATACAAAGTAGCCAGTACAGTTTCCACATCCTATGTTCTTTCTACAGGCTCAATGACTTCTCCCAGAGTTCTCTCTGTCTCTGCTGCCTGGGGACATGGTATTCAGGCCTCTTCACTACACTGCCTTCTGAACAGGGTCTCTGTACAAGCTTGCATCATGCCTTCTGGCTAGGAAGCTGATATTTTAAGGCAGTGTGCATGTGAGTGTGCATGTGCGTGTGCACGTGTGTGTGTGTGTGTGTGTGTGTGTGTGTGTGTGTGTAGGAACTACAGATGAAGGCCTGTGAGATATAGAGGAATCAGCCCTTAAAGTACTCATTTGCTCTCAAAGCTCTCAGTGGAATTCCGTTGTAGCAAGTTCTTTCCAGATGAAACATTCTATCTTGGAGGGAAATTTATTGTGACTTAGGCTATGAAAGGGAGGTGAAACATTCATCCCGCATGGCAGCTGATAAAACTCAGAAGGGTAAACAACTCAGTAGCTTCAGAGGTCCCCCAAACCAACTAGACTTACTAGGTTTAGTCCCTCCTTTCCCAGACTTTACATAAGAAGTAAGGACTGGGGAGAGATACTCTCAGATGAGCCAAGCTGCCCCAATGAGGCCTCAAACCAGCTAATACCAATGAGGCCTGAATACCATGTCCACAGGCAGCAGAGACAGAGAGAACTCTGGGAGAAGTCATTGAGCCTGTAGAAAGAACATAGGATGTGGAAACTGTACTGGCTACTTTGTGTTACCTGAAAGAGGCAGGGGCCAGCAGAGCTGCCTGGAAGAGATACTTTCTGACTCCGACATGTCAAGCTACTTGCAAGTTAGGTTTTAAAGTAGGCTGCAGGGATCCAACTTTTGTGGGCTGTAACCCATGCTAGGGTGAGCACTGAGTGATCCAGCTGTCATTTCTGTTGTTTTAAGTACCCCTCTCGTACACACTCATATTCTTGGGGGAAGCCCCATAAATCCTACTGTCTCACCAAGTTTGGTAGCAGCTGTACTTGGGTCTGTGTTTTGTCCCCATCTGGGGTGAGCAGATGCTTGTTCACATCCACTACTTTGTCACAAAACCCCACCCATAGTTCCAGTTTTTGTGCCTGCTTGGCTTAATATATTGTGGCCCCCACATAGGTCAGTGGTAGAGAAGAGAAACTGCATAATCACGTCCAACACAGGACAAAATATGTTGGTGATACAGGATGCTATTGATCCTAAGACTTTTAAAGAGGCAGAGGGTGAGTGGACCCTGGGATTAGATTGCCAGTGTGAGCTATCAATCGTTACCAACACCCTCCCCTTCCTAGCATGTTCCCAAGTTCTTTCCCCTTCTTGTCCAACTTGTTCAACTGTGTTCTTTCCATATTCTGATGTGAAATCAATTCTCTCCCCCCCCCCCATACACACAGACAGACAGACAGGCAGACACACAGAAAGGGGGCAAGTAAATAAGTAAATGAAGAAAATAATCAAGGCCAGACATAGTGATGTACACCTTTAGTCCCATCACTCTGGAGGCAGGCAGATCTCTGTGAATTTAAGACCAGCCTGGTCTACAGACTGAGTTTCAGGAGAGGCAAGGCTACACAGAAAAACCCTGTCTCAAAAAACAAAACCCAAATATAAATGAAAAAAAATCTTAAGAAAGAAAATGGGAGTGGGAAACAGATGATTTAGGGAAAAAGTGGCTAATGACCACCAAGTTGAAATGGAACTCTGAACAAGTTAAAATGAGGTTTGAACATCAGTTAAGTCAACAGGAGATGAAACAAATAGTGATGTCCCATCCCAGGGGATATAAGAACCATTCACTAACAGCACGTTCCTTAGTGCAAAAGGAAGCTCCTGAGAAAGCTCTTCCTCCCCAGAATTCCAATGTGGAATTTGAAATTAAATTATTATTAATATAGGCAACATTTATTGAGCTATAAACTTAAGATTTGTGGACTTTATGCCTCAATAAAATACAACATATATATATTTATATACACACACACACACATATATATATGTGTATATATATATACACACACATATATATATATATATATGCTGAAATTAGTGTAACTTTGTCATTAATGGCCTTCTGACACATTGATTCTCCCAAGAAGAACTGAATGAAATATAATGTAGCTGGGAATGGTGGCGCACGCCTTATCCCAGCACTCAGGAGGCAGAGGCAGGTAGATCTCTGAGTTCATGTCAACCTGGTCTGCAGAAAGAGTTCCAAGATAGCCAGGGCTATATAGAGAAACCTGTCTCTAAGAACAAAAGATAGCACATATATGTGTACCAATATTAGTGTGTTCTACTATGCTTGTTTGCCTACCATGCTCTTAACTTACTTAGAGACAGCAACAGCTTTAACTTGAATTTTTCCATCAGGCAGAGTAATAGGTTTTACATATTTAAATGTATTATTTTCACCAGAACCAACTTTCTTTAGGAAGTCAGGTTTGCTGCCATCCAGGGTGTAATATATGTTGACATCTGGGGTGTCTGAAAAAAATCCAGAATAGGAGAACCATAATTAACACTGAAATAACAAGTCCTTGTATACCTACTATAGTCTGTTAAAAAGAACACACACACACACACACACACACACACACACAGAGTAAGTGAATGATGATTCTGTTATCTGTGCGAACACAGTACTCTGCGTGAATGAGCTCACTTCATCTATTCATTTATATTACTACATTTGGTAGGTCCTAATTTGTACCCATTCTATTGGTGGCAACTGAGTAGCCAAGAGATTAAAGAACTTGATAGATAACAAAGGATTTCCAGCGCTCACATGGTTGCTCACAACTGTCTGTAACTCTAGCAGCTAGGAATCCAATGCCCTCCTCTCCAGTCTCAGTAGACACCAGGCATGTGATTCACAGGCATGCAATTAGGCAAAACAACCATGCATATAAAATAAAGATATAAATATTCTTAAGAAAGAAAATGGGAGTAGCAAAAAGATTTAGGAAAGGGAAAGTGACTAAGGATCTCCAAGTTGAAATGGCAGTAGCTTTGAATATCTTAATATGCACAAAATTAATTGACCTATTGACCTAATGCTCTGTGGTTTGACTTCTGCTGGGCTGGGTACACAGCCTACAATCCTGACCCACTGTGCTCTCTGTCTTCTAATAGGTATGAATTCAAATAGAAGACGGGTCAGTTTTAAGACAGCACAAACCGCATAGAAAGCAAAACTACTCATTTGGAGCATTTCTTCAGTATTTTATCCTCTCTCAGCAAATGATTCCCATACCTCTTAGAAATATTTAAAAACAACCCAGATGGATTCAAAATTCAAAAGGTTAATAATGGCTGTACAATGAGATGGCCTTCACACCAGATACCCATAGCATATCTTTGAAAAACTTTCATATCTATGCAAACATACACTTTATGTTTTATTTTCCCTTCTCTTTGTATACCAATTCTACGTCCTATCTCGCATATTTCTTTCTTCATAGAGCATATATTTGAAGGCACATAAATGGTAACCAATCATCCATCCAAATGTATTTTCGCAGACAGAAATGAAGTGCTTTCTAATAAACTAAACAGAAGAAAAGTTCTTTCCAGTGAGCAGATAATGGGGTGGGTAGAAGCCTATTTTCATTTATAGAAATGGTATTTTTATTTTCTTACCCATAGAAACGTTTTTTATATCCTTTGCCTATCATTCCTGTAATTATTAGCTTAAGGCCATGGTGAGAAGCGGTGGGTTCCATTATGACACTGTCCCATGAATTAACCCCTCTGTTGTCCTCTCCTGTTAGTCCCTCCCTCCCTGACTCCACGGCTTCCCTACCTTCTCCCAAAGGTTCCACCCCAACTGTCAGGTCTTTAAAGGATAAGGTTTAGATTCTGCACAGAGATTTTCAAATACATAGATTTGTGCATCCATTTGTTATTTTCTTTCTTTTAATTTTTATTTGTTAATTTTGCAGCAGTGGGGATTGAATCTAGGGCTCTAGTTACACTCACAAACTCTCTGCTGCTAAACTCCCTTTTTTCATCTCTCCTTCCCTCTCCTCCCTCATATATATGTGTGTGTGTGTCAATATGTCTAAGTCTTTTAATATAAATATTTGTTCATAGGTCTTATCTATAAAAGTTCTTTTTTTTTTTTGGTTTTACGAGACAGGGTTTCTCTGTATAGCCCTGGCTGTCCTGGAGCTCACTTTGTAGACCAGGCTGGCCTCGAACTCAGAAATCCACCTGCCTCTGCCTCCCGAGTGCTGGGATTAAAGGCGCGCGCCACCACGCCCGGCTGTCTATAAAAGTTCTTTAGACTGACATTTACATTACTAATATGCATAAACACATAGAAGCAGATTTAATATTAAGTGCTATCTACTACTTTGTTTCTGTAGTAGTTAAGATTTATTTTATTTAACATTGTTATAAGCTAATAGACACAATGTTGAATCAAATTCTCTCCTTTTATCTCCATAAGTACACATTTTGCCTCTATTTCGAGTACCCCAAAGGGTCTCATTAGGCAGCACAGATTGGCCTCAGATTCACAGTTCTGTCTTGGCCTCCCCAATGTTGGCTTTAGGGGCATGTTCCACATAACCACCTCTTTTGCCCATTGGCTTATTATTCTCTTTAGTATTGAACTGTGGGAACTCTTTATTTGACATTTAAATATGAGAGAATATAGAAACCCCTATCATTCATATAATCACATTTCAATAATAGCCCTACTTCTCCTAAGAGTTATAAGTTCATATGTTTAAATTATTAAACACTCTAGCCTTTCAGATAAAAGAGAACATGGTATAATATATAGCTTATTCTTCAAAAATCTTTGACTAAGGAGCCCAGAAGTACCTCTACAAATGCTGATAAATAATTTTTATATATTTAAACTATCAAAATTAAATAGATACATATATAATTGGAATCTAAACATCACAATACAAATATTTTATATATCTTATTTATGAAAATTCTTTAGATTGATTATATATAAGCATATAACAGATTTAATAGTAAGTTTTTTAATGAGCTAAGTCTTGCATGCCTCAGATGTAATACCCACTCAATATGGCAATGGATATATAACAGTATACAGTCACTCATTTAATCCTCCAAGCGGCTACAGGTGGTAGGTATGGTTGCCCATCTTAGCATGAGGACACTGACACTCAGAAATATTAACTAATGAGCCTAGGGCCAGCAAGGTTGTCAAACTGAAATTCAATATCTAACTGTTCGTAATGGAAGATCTGTATTTGCAGGTCAAATGTATTATTTCAGAAAAATAATAAGCATCCTGAGAAAGGTTGGGAACACAACTGGATATCTAACCTTGACTCAGGTGAATCAAAAGGGTGTTGCCACTACCGGTCTGTTTGTCTCCTGGCTGAAACAGGAGGATTGCTGCAAATTCAAGTTCAGCTGGGCTATATATTGAGTTCAAGGCTGATCTTGGCTACTACATTAGAGCGTGTCTCATGAAAAACAAACACATACACACCACTGTACAAACCATCAAAGAGTAACATTTTCAACATGTGGAAGATTTACCAATGTCTAAAGCCCCAATATAGAAAACATGCAAAGAGATCAGTCAGTAACACATGAACACAGACTATGGCAATGTTATTTCTAAATAATTCAAAATACATGGCTTTCCTACCGGATTTCATTTCCAAAAGAGTATTGGTATCAATTTCATGGTTAGCTTTTCCAGGTTGAGGCACTCGCAGTGGTATGATCTGAGGGGCACACACTGAGCCAGCAGTCATGTTCTCTCCTTATAGAAAAAATAGATTAAAAATTTCCATCATGAACCTATGCCTAAACATGAAAACTGCAGATTGCTACTTATTTTAAATGCATTAAAGCCTGAAGAGCATTACATTAATATGCCACCTACAGATAACGCCCAGTTCAATTAATGAAATTATTACATGTTGGCTGTATGCTTGCTCTTGACGTCTGGTGTTGGATATTCACCTAAACACTTTACATCTAATCAAGACAAACAGATGAATTCGCTAGGAGGCTGGAGCTGCTTTAAAAGGGCGGGTCCTCGGATGAGGCAGAGCAGAATCCACCTCTAATGCTCTGAGCTCAGTTCCCTTGAGATCATTCACTCTTCACTGCCTTCAGCCAGTGCGCGCGCACATGCACACACACACACACTCTCCTGACTTCAAGGCAACTCATTACATAAGGGGAGCAAGTAACTCTGCACGTAGCATGAATTACTTAGAGCCAAATCTTAAAAGAGGTTCTAAGCCCCCACAGTCTTACCTTTGCAAACCACTGCAGTATATTGTATTTTGGAAAATATACTGCAAAGACTGCAGAGCATCAGCTCTCAATAGAAAGGAAGTTGACATGGATATAAACCCACAACCATCATTTCCTATTAGCTCTGCTATTTTGTAAATAACTAGCAGGGCAGAAACCTTATGGGTCTTTTCTTTGAAGTGGGGAGGAGTCCTCTTAATCCAGTATTTGCAACTTGCACTGTTGCTTCAACGATTATGGCTACATAATTATTTAATTATAATGTACATATTCATCTCACTTTTATAATCAACATTTTGCATCCTCATGCCCCCCCTCCCCGCCCCGAGACAGGGTTTCTCCGTGTAACAGCCCAAGCTGTTATGGAGCTTGATCTGTAGACCAAGCTGGCCTCCAACTCACAGAGATCTACCTGCTTCTAACTCCCAAGTGCTGGGATTAAAGAGTAAGCCTGGCTTACAATTTTTCATGTAACAATTTGTTGTGCAATGGTGAGGTCATTTTTTTAAGTGGTAGTTGGAATTCTGATCATGTTGCTGTGAACATGTTTGCGTTTTGACATATCTTGCTCTGGAAAGCGAGATAATTAGAATTAAAAGACGAATTTAATGCCTTTTTGGATTCTTCCAGATTGAGGGCCAAGAATAAAAACTACGGGTATCTGACCCTTCAGAAATGACGCTGGATGTAGAGGGATTCGCCTACCTTCACATTTCCCTTCGAGTGAGAGTCAGTTAAAATAAAGATAGCTGAAAACTAGATTCTAAATAAACGCCGTTGGTTCGAGACTGAAGTGCTCACGGCTAGCTATTAGCTGCTCTTGGAAACCTGGGGTGGTCACTGGACCTCACAGGAAGGAGATAGAGATGGCTGATTCGCTAGGTCCACACCGCAGCCTGGTGTCAGTGTCATGCCACCAGCATCTCCCAACATCCTGCACCTGACCCATCTCCTCGCTGCCCAAACCAGGACCCAGACCCTGCGTCATGTCCTCGGCCTCGCGAGGCAGTCAGAGATGCCTAATTCCCTCCCAACCCAGTGAGAGATGCCCTTCTCCTCACCCTTCTCCAGCCTCAAGGACAGAGATAAGGACCCCCGACGCTGCACCGCCGCCGCCAACCCGTTGTCAGGTCTCTCACGGTCTCACCAAAGCTCCTCCGCTGCAGCTTGCGTTACCACAGACGCTGCGAACCGCGCCCCGCCCATCGGGAGCCGAGCAGATGATTGGCAGGGAAATCGACATCCTAGCAACCAGCCCCGCCCTTGTCTCTGGCTGCAGCCTCCGTCTGGTACCCGCCTCCAGATCCTTCTGCGACACTTTCTTGTAGGTGTCCAAGAATATGCCTTCTCAGCGGCTGGAAGAGGCTGAAGGGTGCGTACTGGAGCCAGAGGCTCTTGTCCGACAAGCACTGAAATTTGAGACAACGGAAGGGAGTCGCTGTGGCGACCCTGCCGAGCAAGGCGGAGCAGGCACAGCACGGGCGCCCCAAGCCGATCCGATGAAGAAGGCCCAGCGCGACCGGATGAAGAAGGTCCCTCGCCTCTCTCACGCGTCGGTCCCAGGCGCGCGCCTCCACCGGTTCCGAGACTTCCAGCGCGCTCCGAGGGGCTACTTTTCCTCTAGTCTCCAAAACTGCCCTCATGGCGGAGGTGAAGGTGAAGGTGCAGCCGCCGGACGCGGATCCGGTGGAGATAGAAAACAGGTAATGCAATAAAGCCAGGCTCCGGTCGCTAAGCGAGCAGTCAGCTGGGTAGCCGGACCCCCTTCTCTCTCAGTCCCGCGGGGAGAGGCTGGGGCAGGCTGGTCGAGCACGCGGGAGCGGGGTTGCCGGGTGTCTGGGCGACCCTCGCCCCCTCCCGATTAGGGAGAGTAGAACTCTTCAGAAGCTCCAGAGCAGCGTGACAGCTTGAAACGTTGTGGAACTGGGTTCTCCGGGATTCTATTAGAGCACTTGGAACGTGACAGCAGCCAGGGCCAGAAGAGAGACCTGCATTTCTCCAGTAGTTCTTGGACAGGTGTTCGAATCCAGGATTGCTCGGTTGCCAAGGGAAGTTCTATAAGAGAACGTTCGGGCCAAATTAGGGTTCAGTTTGTGATTACAAAGGACCATTGAGCCAAGTAGGTTCAGTGAGTGCCTTAACTCCCGTAGTGCACATGTGTTTCTAGGTTATAATGTATTTAAAAGACGACTTTCTCAACATTATTATTGTGGATAATAAGTTTATTACACCTCCAAACAAATTAATCCCTCCAGTTTGTTTGGAGGGGATAATTCTCAGACTCCAGTTACGGTGAATCACTGCCCCCCCCATCCCCCGCATATTCTATTTGCTTTCTGCCCACAGACCTTGGAGTCACTTTGCTGTACTTATTCCCATTGACAACATTGAGCTTTTTAGCTTGATTATTATGTAAATTCCTTATTTGCCTTTAAAAGCAAGCAAGCATAAACCATTTATACCGTTGTTCCTAGAATTATAGAATTATGCCACCAGTTCCCTCATGGAATCACAGATCAAGTAATTCAGAACGAAATGCCTCACATTGAAGCCCAGCAGCGGGCAGTGGCCATCAATAGACTGTTATCCATGGTAAGGTGAAGTCAACCAATTCATGTAATTTGTTGTATATTCTGTTTTTCATTGCTTCCTGTCACATCGTTGTGATGGCTAACTTTATGTGTCAGCTTGGCTGGGCTCTGAGATCCTAGATATCTGCCTGTATGCTGTTTCTGGGATGTTCTAGAATGTAGTATTTGAACTGATGACTGTAGACAGTGGATCGGCACCATCCAATTTAGTATCAACCTAAGCTAAAGACATGGAGGACAGAGGAACTTGCCCCAGCCCACTCTGAGTCCCAGGGCCAGCCTTCTGCCTTCACCACTCTGTCCTTAGACTTTCGGATCCCATCTATACCATTGACTTCCCATCACGGAGGTTAATGCATCCGGTCTGTGCCATTGATCTGTGCCGCTAGCCTTCTCTAGTCTCCAGCTTGCAGGAGACGTACAAGAATTCTCCCCCACCTTGATTACACGAAGCAATAATTGCATAATAAGCCTCCTTTCTAGTAAGCCAATATACTAATTGTAAGGCCAAAATTTGTGGCTTGATTCCAAACCAAGGAAAGGATTAGAATGTCTGAATTGGAAGAAAAAAAATACTCATCTGCCTGCCATTTGACAAGATGAAGGGACTGCATGCAATTCTGTTATAACTAATTGTTATTAGCTTCATTGACAAAAAAAGACACGTGGGTGTCGTCTGTTCTCGACTTGTTATACTTCCTCCTGCTAGCTTCTAGCCATTCCCTATAAAATATTTCCACTGTGAGTTTTTTGGGAGTTATCAATAGCCTATTGATTGGGAACACAGGGTCACTCTGAGCTTGTCAAGAGCAGGAAGAAGTCCCACTGAGGGTCGTTGGGACGAAGCACAGCCTCAGCTTCAGAGACAGTACAGTAGAGTTTCCTTGAAGCCCAAGAGCCTAGAGCCCAAATGCCTCTCTTGCAGCATTTGAAAAATGTCCTACTACATACTTTAAATCTCCTATGTTGATCTTCTTTCACAAACCATTATATGCCTTTTTCCTAAGGACTCTTTGGTTTGGCTTTATTAGAGTCTTACACTAGGCCTCTTCTGAATTACTGTGTTTTTGTTTATGTGTTTGTTTTGTTTTTTTAAACTTCTAGCCTTGTGTTATACTTCAAGGCTCTAGATGCAGAGATTATAGGGATAGTCGACTCTTTTATCACACCTTTGTCTTCACCTTCGTGGCTCAGAATTGGCAAACTTCTCTATGAAGTAGTAAATAAAATAACTTTTGTGGCCCATCTGGTTTCTGTCACAACTGTATCACTTGTCATTTTAACAAGAAGCAGTCATGAGCCATGAACAATAATGCATAAATAGATAGGTGTGGCTTTTTTCTGATGAAATTTTATTAATAAAAAAGCAAACAGTGGGCCAGTGACTTCTCTTTTCACCCAAAGAAGAGAAGTTGGATTTCTGGGCTTCCTTTTTCTGTGTAGAAAGACTCGTTGCTATTCTTTAGGACTCAGCTCTGCTGCTATCTCCAGGAAGAGACCTGGAGCCCCAGGTTAGGCCACAGTCCCTTTTCTGAGTGTGCATGCACCCTTGTTTCTCGCTTAGTGCCAGCCAGCCAGTGCTGTCGTCACCTGTGTGCTTCCCCTTGAGAGTTTGGAGTGTAGCTCAGAGGTAGAATATTCACCTATGCTCAGTCCTCTGTTCTGTAATTCGACAACAGATTGTCCATTTAAACAGCTATCCTGGATGGGAAGGATGGCTCAGTGGTTGAGAGCACTTGCTGCTCTTCTAGAGGACTTGGGTTCAATTCCAGTCAGGGTGGCTCACATCTGGAATTCCAATTCTGACTCTGGACTGGCCTCCCCATGCACCTGCTCTTGTAGACATACAATTAAAAATAAAAATAATTAAAAACAAAACAAAACCAAAAAACAAACAGCTATCCTAAAATGGTGCAGTACAGGTGTTTAGTGAGTGGCCAGAATAGCCTGAATAAAGGACAGATGGGGACCTCTGAATTGAATTTTGTGATCCCATGTTGCCATTTCATGAAGAAGGGAGGGCACTGCAGTTCATCCAGTAAGTAAACCTATTTTACATTCTTAACATGCAGTAGGGCCCCTTCTTGGCTATAGTTATATATAACTGCTGCAAGTTCAGTGGTACATGCATCTGGGTTCTCAAGATGCTCAGGTCCAAGGAGGTTCAAAAGCATGATAGAACATGATTTATCTTATTTTGCTTCATTATAAAAATACCACTACAAGAGACCTTTTGTTCACTGGTTAACCTTTTTGCCTAATTCTCCTATCACAATTAATTGTACATGTTAGTAAGTGTCATTAATAACTATAGTTTAACCTAGTATACTGTTGAATATTCGTGTTTATACTTTATCTGGACTAAATTTTTATCAGTACAAATTCTATTTTAATTGTATTTATCCATATTTTATATAATTTGGACTTATTTAGAATTCAATATGGATATGTATATAGATAGATATAGATATATATATCCTAAAACAACTTTTTAAAAATGATTTCTTTTTATTTATTGTGTGTGAGTGTTTTGCATGCATGTATTGTCCGTACACTGCATGCATGCCGTACACAAGAGGACACTGATCTCCTGGAACTGAAGTTACAGATTGTCGATAGCTGCATGTGGGTACTGAGCACTGAACCCCAGTCCTGTGTAAGAACTCTTAGTGCTCTTCTTAACTGCTGAGCTGTCTCTTCTTCCCCCAGGTTAAGAGCATTTGCTACTCTTACGAAGGCCTGAGTTTGATTTCCAGGACCCACATATAAGATGGTTTGCACCTGGCTATAACTTCAATACCAGGGATTCAATGCCCTCTTTTGGCCTCCATGAGCATTGTATTCAAATGGTGCACAAATATATATGCTAGCAAAATATCCATATATAAGAAATAAAGTAATTTTTCCCCTGAGACAGAGTTTGTCTGTATAGCCTTGACTGTTCAGAAACTCTGTAGACTAGGCTAGCCTAAAACTCATGTCTGCCTGGCTTTGTTTCCTGAGCCCTGGGATTAAAGGCATGTGCCATTACCACCACTGACAATAGATTTTTTTAAAAACTTGTTTGTGGCTGGGTATGGTGGCGCACGCCTTTTATCCCAGCACTCGGGAGGCAGAGGCAGGCGAATTTCTGAGTTCAAGGCCAGCCTGGTCTACAGAGTGAGTTCCAGGACAGCCAGGGCTATACAGAGAAAGCCTGTCTCGGAAAAAAAAAAAACTAAAACAAAAACAAAAAAACACAAAAACACAAAAACAAACTTGTTTGTGCCCTGGCCAAATTATGAAACCAGGTTAGTATATGGGACACAATTAGTATCTCTAGCTTGAACTATCTTTATATTAGTTTTAAAAAATACCTTGTTTGAGGTGTGCAAACAAAATCCTCAGTCTCGGATGAAGAACTGACAAATGTGGGTAGCAGAATAGTGTGTATAATCAACACATTTAAAACTGTAGTAAACTTGCCATCTGAACTGATATATTTCCAGAGTAATTGACTATGATATTTTATTTTAAAATGCTTTAGGGTCAGTTGGATCTTTTAAGGAGTAATACAGGCCTCTTATATAGAATAAAGGATTCTCAGAATGCTGGGTAAGCACCTATTTTTTAATTTTGTGAAAAATGTGTT
Organism: Mus caroli; assembly: GCF_978045245.1. Lineage (NCBI taxonomy): Eukaryota > Metazoa > Chordata > Mammalia > Rodentia > Muridae > Mus > Mus caroli. The sequence goes on along the minus strand of NW_028227257.1, from coordinate 35,428,243 downwards.
TATTGCAAAAGTAATGTACATATTAAAAACAAATGCTAACATAGTAACAGGTATTGTGGCACACACCCATATCACTGCACTTGGGAAGTAGGGCAGAAAATTTAGGGCTATCCTGAGCTACACAGCAAGTTGAGGGCCAGCCTGAGCTATGTGAGACTGTATGTACATAATGTAGCTCAGTATGTGGTGCACACCTATAGTCTTGACACTGGGCGGGCAGAGGCAGAATGATGAGGTTGAAGACAGTTTAAGCTGTGCGTCCAAAGATCCTGCCTCAAAATAAGAACACAGAAGAAACTGTGCCATCCCTGCTTTTGTTCTGTGTTTCCATTTCCCAGACGACCTGCTCTTGGTTATTTCCTTCTAGACAGATTTAAATGTTCATGGATGATTCTATATATATTATTTCTTTTTTCCTTTTCTTTCTCTCTCTTTTCTTTCTTTCTTTCTCTCACAAGACTGGATCATGCTATCCATACTGTTCTGTAACTTTTTTATATATATAAATATATAAATAATAAATTTATTGTACTTTGGACATCTTTTCATATTGTTACACACAGCTCTGTCTCATTCTTTTTAAGGTAAGCCTTTCTTTTGCTAAATAAGTCAGTGTGATAGCCTTGTCTGCTAATGAAGTAGTCATACAGATGATAACACAGCCTACAATTTTTCCTTTTTAATTCTGCTTTATTCCCTGCAGTAAAATGAAAGGGTCCGATAACCAGGAAAAACTGGTATATCAAATCATAGAGGATGCAGGGAATAAAGGTGAGCATGGGAAGGGTGAGGTGCTGTCTGCAGGGCTAGACCTAAAAAAGTGTTCTGTTCATTTGTTTAAGAGAGAAGGTCCCATCCTGTAGACCAGGCTTTCATACTCAGTATCTTCTTGTCTGGTCTTCCTGATATTCGAGATTGCAGGCATGTCCTGTTAGATGCAGCTAAGCATGTATGTTTTGTACATAGTCTCTTTCTTCATGTACAACTTTGTTTGAAGGAAAACTCATAACTTCCCACAATGGGTATTTATTGAGTTTAAGAACCATACATAGCCTTATTTTTTTTCCGTCTTACAAGTAGAATGTTGTTAAATAATAGATGTACATGAATTAAAGCAGGTAAACTTTTGTATCCCCCAACCCCATGGTTGAAGATGGCAGATGAGCATGATTCAAATTTAAGTTTCTTGTCACTTACAGTCTTTTTTTGGTTTTTGTTTGTTTGTTTTCGTTTTTCTTGTTTTTCGAGACAGAGTTTCTCTGTGTAGCCTTGGCTGTCCTGGAACTCACTCTGTAGACCAGGCTGGCTTCAAACTCAGAAATCCACCTGCCTCTGCCCTCCAAGTGCTTGCATTAAAGGTGTGCACCACCGAAGTGAAACTCAGGAAAATGAGATTAGGGTAAAAGACTGGAAAGGAGACGTGATGTAAGCTAATTCAACAGTGTTCGTGGTTTGTTTGATGGGTTTGGTTTTTTTTTTTTTTTTCATTACAAAAATGTTCTTGTTTTATATATATATTTTAGAAAATGTCCCTCTAGGTGGTGATATATCACTTTATCCTAGTTCGAGGAGAGGCAGAAGCAGGTGGATCTCTGAGTTCAAGGCCAGCATGGTCTGTACCTCGGCTGCATAGTGAGGTCCTCTCAAAAAACAAACAAAACCACACCAAGGTTCCAGGAAATGTTCAGTTAGAATGAGAAAGCATATACTTTATCACTGGCTCTTGTAGTCTGTCTCTATCCCAGTGTTCGGTTTGGTTTGGTTTGGTTTGGTTTGGTTTCTTCGGGTTTTAGTTTCTGAAAACAGTTCTGAACTTTGAGTTAAATGATGTGCTATCAGCTTTTCTATTTTCTTACAGGAATATGGAGCAGAGATATTCGGTACAAAAGTAACTTGCCGTTAACAGAAATCAACAAAATTCTCAAGAATTTGGAAAGTAAAAAGCTAATTAAAGCTGTGAAGTCTGTAGCAGTGAGTAGCTGGCTTTCTGGCTTCCACCGTGCAGTTCACTAGGCTGCCCAGCTGGCTGTGTTGTTGGCCTCATTCCTTAGTTTATGTGGGATTTAAGACAGATAGTTTTGTTGTTTTTGTTTTGTTTTGTTTTGTTTTTAAAGACTAAAAATGTAGCCCCTGTTGGGCTGACTTTAACTTGCTGCATACTGGACTCTTGATATCTCTCCTGTTCCCAACTTTGTCCTCTGCTCTATGGAAAAGAGAGTCTGGAGCCTTGTCATACCCTAGTTGTTGTGTTGTATGAGATAACTCAGTTTATCCTAGCACACTGTCTCACTCAACAAGTGTTTGTTGATTGGAATATGACAGGTACTGTTTTGCACTTGGAGTATGTTAATGAACAAGTCAAAGAAAGATCCCTGCCTGTGTCTCTTACACCAAATTTGTGTTTCCATTTCTCTCTCTCTCTGGAATATTCGTTGATAAAAAAGTTGACCTGTTGTGAAGACATAGAGTGGTCTTAATGCTTATTGGTTGGTGTGAGAAGTCATACTGACAAGGCAGCACTGTGATTCCAACTAGTTGACATTGTAGGAAAGAGAGTAAAAAGTTAAATGTTTGCTGGTCTTAGGGGTAAGGTCTAGGGAATGTAGAGTAGATGAAGCGCAGATGTTTTGGGGCAGCTAAACTGTTCTATAAAACAAAAGCCTTAACCTATAGACAATGCACAGAGTAATCTTAATTGTACTGTGTTATTTTATTTTGAGAGAGGGGTCTCAAGATATATAATAATATAACCAAAAAATAATAATATAACCAGGGCTGGTCTTGAACGCAGGGTCTTCCTTGCCTTAACCACTGGAATCATGGGATTTCCAGGTGTGTGCTGCCATGCCCAGCCACCTGCATTGTTTTTAATATTTTAAGAGTTACTTAGACATTATGGGGATGCCAGAGTGGAATGTAGAAATTAGTAGTTGGATGTGGCTTAGCAGTTAGGAGCACTAACTACTCTTCCAGAGGACCCAGGTTCAATTCCTAGCACCTACATGGCAGCTTACAACCGTCTGCGCCTCCAGTTCTAGGGGATCTGACATCCTCTTCTAGACTTTGTGGGTAGCTAAGACACACACTCATACCCACACACATTAAGTAAGTAATGTTAAAAATTAAAATAACTATGACAGAATTTTGGAAACCACACCACTAGGGGATAGAAGAATAGGGGCTAACCTAAGTAGTTGTAGAAATGGTGTCTATAAAAGGAAAGACAAAGGAAAATGTGCTTAAACACCACACTGTATCTGAAGCAGTGTTCTTTCCCTTCCTGTGAGGCTTCTGATGTCCTATACATAGCAGCAGACCATGGACAGTGCTGGCTGCAGTATAGTTTCCCACTGAAGATAGCTGCCTCTTTAGAGGACAGTCCCAAGTTCAGTAACTCTGCTATCTTTGCAGTAATTCTGTACATTGAAAAATGTTCTAAAATATTTAACTGTTCTAAATGTTCTAAAATATGTAACTGTTCACTGTTAGTTTCTAGAAATGTTTATAAAGAAATGATCTGTGCATATTTTTTTCCTAGGCTTCCAAAAAGAAGGTTTATATGCTCTATAACCTGCAGCCAGACAGATCTGTGACTGGCGGTGCCTGGTACAGTGACCAGGATTTTGAATCTGAATTTGTTGAGGTGCTTAATCAACAGTGTTTCAAATTCCTACAAAGCAAGGTGAGGTCATTAAGGAAACATCACAAATCCTTAAAAAAAAGTGGCTTTGTGAAAGATTGACTTTTGTATATCATAGTGTAAAAGATCGAAACCCTAAAACTTGGAAATATTTACCGTATGTGCTACTGTTGGCATGGCACAGAACTTTAGCACTAACATGCATTTTTGCTGGAGCCTCCTTTTCTGATCTTACAGGCAGAGACAGCAAGAGAAAGTAAACAGAATCCAGTGATACAAAGAAATAGTTCATTTGCATCGTCACACGAAGTCTGGAAGTACATCTGTGAGCTGGGCATCAGCAAGGTGAGAGCTTGTTTCTGCCCTGTCTATGTGCGCTAGTGTTCCTCACACGGCTGTAGCTTTGCTGTGCTTCACCCATCCGCCCTTCCAGGCACACATCCTGCTGAACCCATTTTGGAAAAGCACTGTCCTGAGGTAGGCAGAGGCCCTATGGTGTCTGACTCTGCTGAGCTCTTCTCAGTACAGTCCTGGCAGTCCCGTTCATAGTGAAAGTGTCCTAATAAGTTCTTAATTGTGTGATAGTTGTTTGTTACGGTGTTAGTATGATTTATTGATACTTTCTTACTTAATCAAATGTAAGGACTGTTTTGAAGACCTTTACATAAGGACGATGATGCTTTGCATCAAAGTGTCATTTGGAGAAGTCATTTTCAGTTCCTGCTTCCCAGATTTCTCATTGATAAAAAATTAGGAACTCAAGTTATTTCATGTCTCAAATGTTTCTCTATAAAGACATTTTAAGAATGTCCATCAAATTCTTGGGGAGAGAGATTTCTTTGTGGGTTTTTGGTTGCCAAAGGAATGTCACTTCATAAGCCTTGCAGGTTTTCTTTTAAAGGATGATGACAGCAGCATGAGGCTCAGCCTGAAGACAGACTCCTGTCCTCAGCATGTCAGTGGTTTGTCTCATGGGGACTGTTACTTACTCTATCTGTGCCTTCCATTACTCTTCCCCAGAGCATGGCTTTACACTTGACTGAGCAGCTGTGACCACTGCTGTTTTTAATACCTTCTCTGAAAGGATGGTTCATGTCCTTCATGATGCTTTCTATATACTGCTTTCTAGGTAGAGTTGTCCATGGAGGACATTGAAACCATCTTGAACACACTCATTTATGATGGCAAAGTGGAGATGACTATCATTGCTGCGAAGGAAGGCACTGTTGGCAGCGTAGATGGACACATGAAACTGTACAGGGCAGTCAACCCAATCCTCCCACCTACAGGCGTGGTCCGGGCACCCTGTGGACTCTGCCCCGTAAGTGAAAGCTGCTTCACTGTGGTTTCTCTCCCCGTTATATGCAGATGCCATAAAGAAACAACAGGCACTGCAGGCTTCCCACCTGTAAGTGCCACATGAGCTATTCAACCTCTCCCCCAGACCCTTGATGGATTGCAGACTGTTAATGAATAGGACTTACATTCTTTCTTGGAACACTCAGGTTAGGGACATGCCCTTCTATTCTTGGGCCTGAAATGGGTACATTTTCACTGAGACCAACCATTCTTCTCTGTAGGGAAGGAAATGGTATTTGTTGAAAACTCACTATGAACCAAACATATTCTAATCCTTCCTGTGTCTTTGGAGCTAGTGATGTTATTTCTTTCCCCTAAAGAGTGAGGGAACTTCAGGGTGGGTGTAGCTCAGTGGCAGAGCACATGGTTAGTGTACCCAGGTCCTCTCTTCTCCAGATTCGATCCCCTAGTGCCCCCCTGCTCCCCAGGAAAAAGAAGAAAGTTAAATTAAGCAGAAAATATCACTTAGGATAAACATAATGCTTTCCCCAGTATTCCTTAGCACTTTTGCTCATTCATTCCTGAAGCTATAGGAGCCAAAGGTACTTCCTATCTGTGGCATTGATACTCGTGGGCTGCTGCTCTGCCATATTCATTATGATAGCCTTTGTCTGTACCCCTGAGCTCTTTGTGACCCAGTTTCAACTCCTAGACAGAAGCCAACATCCTGGTAATTCTACTTAGCACCCTATGAAGATACTTAAACACAGAATATCTTCAACTTAGTAAAAATTAAATTGTTGTCCATCAATGTAGACTCACTTCCTTCGTTCCTAAGCACCTGCTAATAATAGCCTTTTACCCAGGTAAAAGGGCAGGTGAATGGGTTCGTCTTCATGCTGTGTTAATATGCCTCCAAGCCAGGCAGGGAGGTGTATACCTTAGTCCCAGCATTTGGGAGGCAGAGGCAGTTGGATCTCTGAGTTTGAAGCCTGCCTTTTCTACATAGTGAATTCCATGACAGCCAGGATTACATAGTGAGACCCTGTCTTAAAAAGCAAAAACCAAGAGAACCAAGCAAACCAAAATATAAAAGCTTATAGTTAACCATGATCACAAAGTAGGCACTGTTACAGTATGCTCTCCAGTCCTTATCTGTTTCAAAGAATTTTTTCTTTCTTTCTTTTCTTCATTTAATATTGCTTTAAATTAGTGGGGATTTGAAATTTTAAAACTTGAATTTGAATATAGACTTTTTATTTTTTAAAGGTTTTTGAGGACTGCCATGAAGGTGGTGAGATTTCACCATCTAACTGTATTTACATGACAGAGTGGCTTGAATTTTAATGAGAGCTGTGCACTTTATTTACATTTGGCAAACTGAACTTCACGGAGAACAAACAATTCATGATGGAGTGTAAATTTCATTGAAAGCATACTTCACAATAATGGATACTGACTTGCTGCTATGAAAACATTTACTTATGAAGACAGAACACCAAGCAGATTGAATTTAATAAAGTTTAATTGGGAAGTCTCTTCTTCAGTGAGTAAAATACCTTGAAGGTCTGGAAGACAAGGAAAGCAGCCAGCAAGCCTGTGCTGACCAAGTACTGAGGTAAAGGCTGAACGAGAAGATGTTCACTAGAGTTACTTCATTGAAAACTCAGCGGGGTTATTACCACCATTTGTTTGGTTGTTTTTGGGTTTTGTTGAGAAATTACAAGTGGTGCAGGCAGGAACAGCTGATGATGGGCATGTGTGCCATCTTGGGGCCTGGGTAGTCAAGTGGGCATTCCTTTTTCATGCCATCTGTTGCTCTTCACCCCAGGACTCTTTCAGGGGAGTGTGCCTCCATACCGACCTCACTCCCAAATGCTGTTGTACAGGACATGTTTCCACATCACTGTTTTTCCATGCTAAAAGAAATAGTCTCACTGTTCCCTTTTTGTTAAGGCTATAACTTTTCTCTGTATGCCTTAATTGTATTATTTCCTGGATTTTTTTCCAGATTCTCATTCCATGCCTGTAGTGTGACTCTCTCTACCACTAGTGCCAAATTCAAATTTTACAGTCTAAATTCCAGGACAGCCAGAGCTATATAGGAAGAGACCCAGTCTCACACATAAAATTAAAAATAGAACATTGCCCTTCATTTTGTCTCTGAGGGTTGGTAACCAGTCTTTAGCTGGTGCCCTTTTCTCTTATTCTTCAAAAAACTGGTATGACATGTCTGAGCAGAAAGCCATCACTGTGTACTTTCTCAGTCCTGGCTGTTCGGCCCTGGAAAACATTAATTGGCATGCTGTTGTACAGAAGGTAGCCTTTGAAGGTAGCCTTTGAAGGATCTCAGCACGTGGATTGTTTCTTTTTAAAGATTTATTTATCTGTAAGTACACTGTAGTTGTCTTCAGACACTCTAGAAGAGGGCGTCTGATCTCATTACAGATGGTTGCAAGCCACCATGTGGTTGCTGGGATTTGAACTTGGGACCTTCAGAAGAGTAGTCAGTGCTCTTAACCCCTGAGCCATCTCACCAGTACCCCCCCCTCCCCTTTTTGTTTTGAGACAGGGTTTCTCTGTGTAGCTCTGACTGTCCTAGAACTCTGTAGACCAAACTCAGGGATCTGCCTGCCTCTACTGCCCAAGGGCTATGATTAAAGATGTGCTACCCGCACCTGGCTCTTTTTTCCATTTTTAACTCTCTTACATATTTAATTTTCTAGTAAGGTAAGACTAGTGCTTATTTGATAGGTCAGGCAGATCGGACATTGTTACCATGCCACACCTCACAAGAGGTGGAGGGAAAAAAACCTGTGTTTTATATATAATCTAACACACAGCTGGTGTCATTGAATGCTTACTCTTATAGAGCTGGCCATAGACTTCATCTGTTAAAATTAACTAGTGAGTTTGATTTTACTGGTCCTCAGGTAACTAATGATGCTGTTCACTTAGAGCACTGTCAGAAGGTGGTAGAGCTCAGCTCCACAGAGGATCCCAGTGCAAACCCTTTAAGTTGGTCCATGCTTTTGGCTTATATAAAAAACTTAGTAAGATCAAACAACCTTAGACACGAAGTAAGTGGAGTATAGTGGAAAGCCTTTAATCCCAGTACCCAGGAGGCAGAGGCAGGCAGATCTCTGAGGCCAGCCTGGTCTACACAGCTAGTTCTAGGACAGCCAGAGCTACATAAAGAAACTCTTATCTTGAGGAACCAAATAACAATAAGAGAGATAAGTTATTTTCGAGCCAGCCTGGTCTACAGAGTGAGTTCCAGGACAGCCAGGGCTACACAGAAAAACCCTGTCTCGAAAAAAAGAAAAAAGTTGTTTTGGAAATATGCTCTGCATTCTGTTTTGTTGTTAGAGATAAGAGCGTCACTCCACACTGGCCTGGAATAAACTTGATGGCCCAGGCTGGCATTGAACTCAGTTATTCTGCTTTAGCTTTCCAAGTGCTGGGATTCCAGGCACGCATTTAGCAGCCGGGCCTGGCTTTGCATTGTCTTGATAATTAGATAATGAGTTTTTAAATCGGCACTCAGTGGCTAGAAATGTTCCTTGCCTCACCAGAATAAAGAGAGCTTAGATATTTTTCCTCAGCATTATTTTTTACTCTGAGTATTTTTGCCTTGTAACATATTTTTTTTACTGTATTAACTGAGAGGAATAGAGAAGTCTGAAAATGTAGCAACTGTTCTGTAAATAAAGTGGGAATAAGCTATCAAAAGAAATTGTAGGTGTCTAAAATTATAATGTCACAAAATCAAATTGCAGATGAAGCCCAGACTCTTCGTACTTTCCCACTTAGTACGAGGCCTTCTGTTCACCTGAGCACACATACGACTCATCTGCTGAGGACCCTGTTTAAAAGTGAACCATAAAGAAAGGAGACATGAGGTGATTTAGTGGTTCCTAATGTGGATGGAGTCTCACATTAAACTTTGAATTTGGCAATAAATAAGTTTTAAATAAGGGTTTTGGTGGTAATTAAGCAAAGTAGTCAACTCAATTCTGTGATGGACAGTGATAGAATACTCCTCGTACGATGAGGCCTCTGGCCCAACCATCAACCCAACAGTTAAGGGGGGAAAAAGTAGTTTCAGATTTACTATCTAGTAGGTGAGAGATGAATAGAAAATATGTGCCCGGGGCTGGTGAGATGGCTCAGTGGGTAAGAGCACCCGACTGCTCTTCCAAAGGTCCAGAGTTCAAGTCCCAGCAACCACATGGTGGCTCACAACCATCCGTAACGAGATCTGACGCCCTCTTCTGGAGTGTCTGAAGACAGCTACAGTGTACTTACATATAATAAATAAATAAATCTTTAAAAAAAAAAAAGAAAATATGTGCCCTCTAGCAGTACGGTCCAGTAAGACAGCATTTTGAACTGAATCCTGCCTCTATGTTGCTCCTGCAGGGTTTATAGGTATGTACCACATCTGGACAAACAGCATTTTCTATCGTGATGGAAATAGTCGTTATTTGGTGCTTAGTCCAGTAACCTTCAGCCAGATGGCTGGCCAGCACTTGACACAAATGATTAAGAACTAAGTTTTTATTTAGTTGCCTGTGCATACTGTTTATATTAGACAGCACAGCTCACCAGAGAGCTCTCTTGCATACTCTGCCCTGGAAAGTATTGAAACTCACACTGAAATGTGTTAGTTTATAACTAAGATTTTTTACGTTAGGAAAAAAAAAAGTGTTTTCAGTGTGTGTGTGTGTGTGTGTGTGTGTGTATGTGTGTGTATGTAACAGGCTTTTTAGCGGTGATTCGGTCAAACCTACAATCCAATTTGAGTCTACTTGAATTTGAAATTAGTAATTATTTACTCTGCTTTTTTGAATTCTTAAATTAACATACAAATGTTTGCTATTTGTTTTCTGCAGGATAAAATATATTCATTTGATATATAACTGTTTCTGTTTCTGGTATTATTTATTCATTCCCATGTGAACACTTAAAGTACACCTATATATATGATTGTTTTCCTATCCTCCAAATATACTTATGTTAAAAGTTAAAGTCATCCCTGACTTTAGAAATCCCCAAATCATTTTAGGCTAACACAACAGCTTTGCACCCCTTCTAGGATAAAAGTGTGGGGATCACATTTCTGCATCAGACACGGGTTCTGAGTCATCAAGTTTAAGTACACTAGAGATCTTTGACACCACAGCAGTCAGAAGATACTAGGAAATAAACATTTTTTATTATATCTTTTTACATTTGGTCAAAGTACTTTATAAACCAGTGAAAATGGAATCATCAAACCATTATATACATTGAATATATACAATATAAAAAGTAGTATTAAAAAGGGGTTGTTTATGTGAGTGAATATGAGAAGACTCGGCAGTGTTGCTTGAATGCTCTCTACAAGAGGCTGAGCTCTATAGAATTAAACTGGCATAGTTTATTTTATGTATGTGAGTACACGGTGTCTTCAGACTTACCAGAAGAGGGCATCGGATCCCATTACAGAGCCACCATGTGGTTTCTGGGAATTGAACTCTGGTCTTCTAGAAAAAGGTTCTTTTGAGGACACTTAGAACTTAATAACACAGCACAGGTTGCTCCCTTCCACCTTTAGTATTACGTTCATTTTGGTTGTCTTAGGCTTTTCTTGGATTCATAGAGAATCTAAAAAGTGTTTACCTCCAACTCACAAATGGATGACCTGGTCTTTATCTTGTAGCATTTGCAAATCTTTGAATTACAATGCTGTTGCCAGCTACCATAATTCATGTAGGGATTGTATATACATACATACATATTCCCCCAGTTAAAAAAAGGACATGAGTGCTTCTCACGTGTCTATATTTCAGCACTTCCCTATGACCTAATCCTGCCAGTCATATATAGTTGATACCCAGGTGACAGGCTATGCAGATTATCTGCCCGTACAGCTCCTTACTGAACATCCACAGATGTCAGTCTCTCTCAACTTGTCAGAAGGACCTGGGGATGTGGTGGGGTCAGGGATGTCGGTGATGAAGACCCAAGTGTGAGATTACTCTCTTGAGCCAGCCTGAAAGACCAGCTAGAGTTTGAGTTCTAAGATAACATTTGGGGCCTCGAATCATGTTTTCTTTCCCCAATAAGAGAAAAATTTTATTTCAAAAAGGAAAAACTGTCATTCATTTAAGTTGAAAGAAAACCTGTTTTGTTTTTGTTTTTATTTTGAGACAGGGTTTTACTTTACTAGGCCTACACAGGCCTCAAATTCAAGATCAACCTTCCTCACGTTTATAAGTGCTGGGGTCTCAGAAGTGGATTACATCTTGCTAAACCTATTGAGTTAAAATTTGGAACGAGACTCAGGAGACCTGGGCTGTCTTGCTCTTTCTTTTCTGAGACAGGGTCAAGCTAGCCATCCCTTGCTGATTCCCTGCTTTCTCTGAAGTCATTACAGGGACACACCACCATGACTGTCAAGTTCTGGATTCTTGGCTCTCTCTGCATCAACAGGATAGGTAAACAACCTCTGTGTCCCTTATCAAACAGGAAACCTACTGCTACAGTTAGTAGCTTTTCAGGAAGAGTTAAGCTCTGTGGGAACTGAAAGTGCGGGTAACTTGGTGTGAGTGTTCCAACGGGTTTGCGGTCCAGGCGCTTCTGCAGCTTAGCGGGACGTTTCCTGTCTAGTGCTGGGTGAGAAGGGTTGCTAGTCTGCTCCACCCTGGCTTGTTAGAGAGCAGGAGCCATCCTGCCTATTCTGGTCCTTTCAGCATAGCCTTCACAACACTAATCAGTTCATGGAACTCTCTGTTCTGAAAGTGACCACGGTCAGTGAATTTGTACAATTTGGCGTCCAGCCTATCTGCCACTTCTTGTTGTTCCTCCCAGGGAAGGAAAGGGTCATCGGTAGAGCCAAACTGTACAATGTGAGGGCAGTTGGCCTTGATCTTCTCCCACTGCCAGGGGCGGCTGAAGTACCCTGTAGGAGGGGAAGAGCCTATCAATGTGCGTGAATTGACAACATCTGAAAATACCACAGAGGGATGCAAAGGACCAGAGATCTGAGTTCAGAGGAGTCCTTTGGTTTTGGTCTCTGTAGGGCTTGATAGCATACTGACTTAACAAAGACAAAGTAAAAGGGTGAAATAAAACCAGGCCCTGGGATTTATTCTAGGCTTTGGGTTGGAAAAGAGATGTACCTCACATCCAAAAGTAAGTCAAAAAAATCTCCCATTTGCTATTTATATTTTTAGGGTTGAGAGAGAATAACTATTCTGTAACTCGAACAGTCTGTCCTGTGTTTAGGGAGGGGCTTTTCTAGGGGCCTGCCCTAAAGACTTACCACTTGCACGCTCATTTTCATCTCCCAAGTCTGATGTGTATGCAGACACCAATACGAGAGCATATACCTGATGTGTCTCTGCATACCTGGAATGAGACAGACAGTGTCAATAATACATGGTGTTATTAAATCCGAAAAACCAGTAACACACCTGATGTAAGTTCACAGAAAGGTAGTTAGTGTATGCTTCTGAGATAAACACGAAAAACATCAAGAGAATTTCACAATCACTGTCTCTGACACGTGCATTTATCCACCTTTATATGAATGAGTTAGCATCACTTGGGCGGTCAACATGCTGATTCAGACTTCTGGGCTCAGCCTTAGAGCATGCGGTTGAGAGAAATGGGACTAAGACCCAGGACCCTGCGTTTTAACGCATGCAATCTCTAACCCATTTGACTAATGCAAATAATCTGTGAACTGTAATTTAAGAAAAGCTGGACAAGAGTGGAAAAATACTTGTACAGTCCGTTGCACAGGCATTCTCATCTGTGTTGTAGTACATTTGGCTCCACTCCCAGACAAACTGGCCCCTTAAGGGCAGGAGTTAGAACAGCACCCTACACGTAGAGCACTAGCTCATTATCTGCAGATGCCCTCACTCAGCCAAGAGTAGGCTGAGGAATGACGCGAGACCTTTGAGGAAGTTTTTGTGCTATGAAATGTTTAGGGCTAGAATTCCATTCTTGAAGATAAACCTTTCTGCTGGGGACAGCATTCACCTTAGCCCTGGGCACCGGCTGTATAGATTCCATTTGTGCATTGCTTTTCAGTTTGCCTTGGTGTGAATAATTATTCTAGTATTATATCTGATTTTCCTATTTCTTCTTCTGCTCTGGTGAATTCTGTGAAACTAGATGTTCCTTGATGTAATGATTAAACAATTACAAACTGAGGTATGGGGCACAGCACAGCACAGTCCTAATGGCCTAGGTGCATGCTGTGTGCTCTCATCTTGGAAACAATGTAATAACTGCACAATAGTAATTCCAGATTAATGTTTAACTTGCAAAGAAAGTTTGAAGAAATTATTAGAAAGTGAAATAGAGCCAACATCAGGACCTGGAGAAATGAAAAAAACTATTGAATTTATGAAGTAAATTTTGCACAATATTTGAGAGGGGCTCCTGGATAAGCAAGTATAGAATACATAAAATTATATACTAGTAAAACTAAGCCAAAACACTGGGACTCTTAGGAGAGTCATTGTGTGCAATGTGCAGAAGCAGAAAGCTAGCGGAACTGCTGAGTGAAGGGTTAACCTGACTCTTCTAGCCATTGCCTGGCAGCTTTGCCCATGTCGTTTATCATTAGAGCTTCCCAGGAAAAGGCAAGTAGCTGACCTTGGAGCTCTGAGCTCTAAAGTACAATAAGTCAAAAGTTAAAGTTTAAATAATGATTAAGTTTGCAATTATTATTTTGGCCACAGGCCTGGAGATAGGGGAAGCTTGAAACTGGGGAACAATTGTAATTCTCGATTCTTTGTGGCATGTGGTTATTCTTTTGAATTTGATTTGGCAATGATTATACAATGTCTTTTTTTTTCTACTTGCTTTTGGGGTATCAATAAAAGACTGGGACAAGAAAAAGGCGAGAGAGCGAGTGGAGGGTGAGTGAGGTGCGCATGAGGTCATGAGGTGTGCGCGAAGTGAGTGGAACGTGAGTAGAGTGTGGGAGAAGAGTGTGTGTATGTGTGTGTGAGAGAGAGAGAGAGAGAGAGAGAGGAAGAATGAGTGAAGAGAATGTGAGGTATGTGTGGAGTGTGAGAAGAATGTATGCAGAGCATGTGTGTGAGTAAAAGGGGAACGCACAGAGGTGTGCAGGAGTGTAGGAGTTTGAGAAAAGTAGAGAGCACAGGAGAATGCAGAGTGCGTGCAGCCTCAAGCTGCGAGCAAGAGAGTAGAGAGAGTGTGCAACTTTTATAAGCCTTGAAAAATTGCCTATCAGTTTGTACCCAAAAATCTGTCTGTGTCTGTTTATTATGCGCCTTCTAGATAGCCCTGCTTCCAGTTGAGAACTCGCTGGATCCAGACACCCTTCTCCCAGCTGGTTACTCAGAAATATCAAACCCACAGAAGACATGAGAAGTACCCAGATTCACTAAGGCTACCACACTTTACACTTATCTTAGTGTGTGTCTCCTATGAATAACCTTAGTGATGTTATCACACCAAAAAAATGTAGTGCTGCCTGTTCTCCCTAAACTGAACTAGTTTTCTCACAGTAGGACTAAGATTAAACATTTCCCCCAAGATAGCATTGTCATCACTTCAGAGACATGTGTTCGTTTGTCCACTATCAATGATACTAAGTTTGATTGCTTGTTAAGGTGTTTCTAGCACTTTCTATTGAAAAGGCTCAATATCCCTTAATAATTAAGTCAGCTAGCATGCCCCTTATGACTATATCAGTTTCCTATTTCTTCACACCCTTACACACTGATAGTTCAGGATTTTTTTTGTCTCTTAACTTTAGGAGTCCATTCTTAGGAGGTTGCTGACAGTCCTAATGAATTCAGAAGACTTACATAAAACTATTATAGCTTTACCAAGAGCTGGTTAACAAGGAACGGACAGATCATGTTTCCACTTCTGAGGTCAGAACTGGTCCCCCGAACACTTGTAAACATCCTTTTGTGATCACTGCACCATTGTTTTCTGGATCTGTACTCAAACACGTTGTCCCCATCCCCTTGACTGGTGTAGCTAAAAGGTTATAAAATTTGGCAAGATTCCATGACAAACAATTCAC
The DNA here is from genome assembly GCF_978045245.1 of Mus caroli. Lineage (NCBI taxonomy): Eukaryota > Metazoa > Chordata > Mammalia > Rodentia > Muridae > Mus > Mus caroli. Next base: position 35,413,241 of record NW_028227257.1, on the reverse strand, counting down.
ATGGTATCTTGAATGACTGCTTGGAACAGCCTTTCTTACCAGGATAAGAACTGAGGAAAAAACTCAATCTTAAACAGCTGGTGGCTAATTCCTTACTCAAGAGGCTAATGGGGAAAGCGAGAGATTCTGATAGAAGCGTTACTTAAGGGTGTACATGTGGCCGGGCGTGGTGGCGCACGCCTTAAATCCCAGCACTTGGGAGGCAGAGGCAGGCGGATTTCTGAGTTCGAGGCCAGCCTGGTCTACAAAGTGAGTTCCAGGACAGCCAGGGCTATACAGAGAAACCCTGTTTTGAAAAGCCAAAAAAAAAAAAAAAAAAAAAAAAAAGGGTGTACATGTGAATCCCAAGGACTAGGGGGTTATGGGTAGGCAGGGAGAGCAACCTCTACTCTCCAAGAGGTATTTGTTGGGCATATCAGGCTCTGTCCTAGGCACTGTGATGCCTTGTCAGTGGGCAAAGTTCCATCTTTGTGGAGCTTCCAATCTGGTACTAGGGACAGAGAGGAGATGTGTGTCGGATGATAAAACGCTGTGGGTATACAAACAAAAAACCCAAAAAACGCTGTAGATAATAAAATATAAGGGAGACGGGAGCCAATAGGGCAAGGCTGCTCTTTTATATGGACAGAGCTCATCCAGAAAAGGGGACATTCAAGCAGAGGGACAGGGAGAGAAAGCCAGGCAGCTCGTAAGATGATGTTCCTCCTAGATGGCTGAGCAGGATGCGGCAGGTGTGTACTGAGAAGAGTCCAGGAGCTACAATGACATCACTGTGCCTTGCTAGGAGGAGAGAAGAGAGGAGGGGGAGACATCAGAGCCGAGAAACAGGCAGCCTCTTCGGGGCCACAGAAGCTTTTAAAGGATCAGTGCACCTGGTCAAAGGAGCCAGTTCCTTTCAATCCCTTAACAAACAAGGAAGAAATTAGGGCAGATCATGTTACCACTTTTGAGGTTAGCACCAGTTCCTTCCTCTGCAATGGAAACCTAAGAAACACAACTGTTTCCCAGGCAAGCATGTCTGCATTGCACACAGGGTGGCAAGTCAACAGGACCATACCTCATGGCTGCGATGGCCCCGGAACTGTGGCCTATGATGATGGTCTTCTCGTCACAGTGCAGCTCTGTCTCCATGAAGGGCAGCCAGATGCTCTCTCGAGCTGTAACTGTGGGCGTGGTAAAAAGAGTCTGGTACCTGGGGCAGTCTGTAAGTCTGATGCTGTCCTAGCCTCTCTAAGTAAACAGCTCACAGCTTTTAAATGGAGGCTAAGTAAAAGTGGCTGTGTTAGCAGATTCTGTCCTGTGATTTAGTAGAGTTCTGCTCTCCGCCCCTCCCTTGTACACCTACCATGTTCTTAAAAAAAAAAAAAAATTACAACTGAAGTGAAGTCTCCCTCCTGCCCATTTTTCTTTTGTGAGATAGAGCCTCCTCATTGTGCAGCATAAGCTAGGCTGAAGTTTACCGTGTAGCCCAAACCAGAATCCTCTTGCCTTGAGCCCGAAAGTGTCAGGATTAAAGGCATATACCATCATCACTGGCCTCAACGCTGATATTTTAATGTGAAAATTTAAACTTGGCAAACAAATATCCTAGCTGGAGGTACAGCTCAGGGGCTGAGAACTCGGCTAGGATGTGTGAGATCCTGGGTTCAGACCCAGCACCGAGAAAAACAAAATGCACAAAAACCACTTGACAACATTCCAAAACCCATATATGAATCGTACGACTTCTTTCCTGAACCAAGTCATGGACGGACTCCTCGCCCCCAAAAGGGCAATCTTATAATTTTAAATACACAGGAACTCTACGAGATACTGTGAGGCTTTATTTACCTGTTTCATACAGAACACCTAATTCTTGCCTGAAGATGTCTATGGACATTTAAACATGGAAAATACAGTTGCTAGCTTACAAGTTAAAAGTTAAATTTTACCATTTCCTGGATGCTTTTCTTGTTACTGAAATCGTCTCTGTGTGTGTGTGTGTGTCTGTGTGTGAGTGTGTGTGTGAGTGTGTGTGTGTGTGTGTGTGTGTAGGCTTAGACCCACCACCTCGAGCTCCTTGTTTTATTTGTTCTTAGCGTTTATTTATTTTGTCCTTTTTCTATGATATTTCTGCTTCCAAGCCCCACCCTGCAAATGGTGAGCTCAAAACCTAACAGATGAGGCTTTTCAAAAAACAAATTTCAGACTTACTTGGGTCAGGCATGTTTTTAGCCAAACACTGGAAACCAGGAATCTGTGATGTAAGGGAGAAGAAAAAGCTATAATAAAGAGCTTAAAAATGTGACACCTGATATGACCTCGCTTAGTTCAGTAAATATTTGCTAATATTATGATGTGAAATAGATTAAGTAGTGTTACAGGGCTACAGATGAATATACAGTCACATATGGTAGTTTTCTATCCAGTTTTGTAGAAGTCCTCAGAGACTGGTTCCTGATAATCTGTGCTTATCTCCAAGTCATGTACCTATAGAGAAGACCTAAGTGAACGTGCTAGAGACAGAATGACCTGAGCTGAACACTGTTCCACAGAAAGATGGTCAAAAAGAACAGAGACACCAACCACTGAGGAAGTTGGGCATCCCATCCCACTGGCCATTTTCAGCTTGACCCAAGAGTTGGTAGCTTTGTCCATAGCTTTCAGCCACAACCCTTAAGTTTTATTCCAAACAGAATCTTATTTTCTCCTGAAATTCTATTCTAGAGGCCAAAGCAGGAAACCAATTGCTGGGATATGGAAGAGGGTTTTGTTTTCTCAAAAGTTAAGCACAGGCCGGGCAGTGGTGGCGCACGCCTTTAATCCCAGCACTCGGGAGGCAGAGGCAGGCGGATTTCTGAGTTCGAGGCCAGCCTGGTCTACAGAGTGAGTTCCAGGACAGCCAGGACTACACAGAGAAACCCTGTCTCGAAGAACAAAAACAACAAAAAAAATTTTAAGCACAGGACCACCTAAGGTGCAATTATGTTTCTATAAAGTTCACAAGAAGCCACATTAAAAAATATGTTGTTTAAAGATTATAATCATGGTTGTAAAAAATACTTTTAAGTTTTAAAAGATGTAGCAAAAAGGCCAGACAAGCAGCCCAGCTAGCCACAGCACTTGCAGTACAAGCCCAGTGACCTGAGTTCGATTCCCAGAACCTGTGTAAAGGTAAGAAAGAACTAATTCCAAACATGTCTTCTGACCTCCAGATGCCCCCCTGCACACAATAATTTAAAAAGAAGCAAAATAAACTTCAGAATGTCATACGGGTGGGGCAGGGCGCAGACGGATTACTCAGAAGATACCGGCAATGTTCTAGAGTTAACTTGTCCTGAGAGTGTAGCTCAATTGTACAGGACACAGAAAGACACCTTGGGTTGGACAGCACAGGAAAAAAAAAATCTCAGTTTGGTAGTTTATTGTATAATATACAATCCGTTGTTTATATTAAATATCACATGGTGAACTAAAAAACAAAGTAATGAATATAAACATAAAATGATCTGGAAAGTCTGGAATCTGAACTGGCAGTCGATGGGGGTGCGGAGGGGGCATTCTCTCTAGTTGTACAACAGGTTTTCCTTTTAGTGCCAAAACCTGAGCCTTCTGCTTTTTGAGCTGTTCGCCAGGTAGGATACGGACCACATCTGCGGAAGGGTGGGCACAGGCTCGAGCCTCGCCTTTCGTTCCCTCTCCCTTCACTCCGAGCCAAGCTGGCAGAAGAGCAGGGGCTAGCATTCCTTACCTGCTCCAGCCCCTTTCTCACCCAGCCGTACCAGCCGTGGGTGGCCACATCCCCGCCTCCGTTCCCGGGAACAATCACTGCCTTGTTAGGGGACGCCATGAATGTAGACGTGGAAGACCCTTGCCCACCTTGGACCAGCTGCTCTCAGACCAAGACTACATCCGGCCCAGAGCCCGCACTGCGGCCTTCTGGGAATTGTAGTTCTTGGATACCTGCAGGCCTACGCATTCTCTGGCTAAAGCACAGGCAGCTAAACTCAAACCCTGTGAATTACCATCAAATATTAATCATCTTTGATTTACCCTTTTCCAGCGTTCTCATACTCCACATCCCTTATGTACTGGCAACAGCGTGCTCATAATGTGTTATCTTTTTATTAGTTGTACCAATACTTCTTTAAGGAAGGTTTATTTTTTTCAAATGAACTTTCCTTAATTTGTTTAAGACAGTTTCATTATGTAGCCCCTTACTGGCCTGGAGCTGTCTCTGTAAACCAGACTGGCCTAGAACTCACAAAGATCTGCCTGCTTTTGTCTCCTGAGTGCTGGCATTAAAAGAGTGTCACCATATTCAGTCAGTGTTGGCTGTCTTCTTTCCTTCGTTTCCACATTACATTTGGGTTTTGCGACAAGATCTGTGAATTTGGAGCTCACTGGTTTAGCAAGAGTAGCTAGCCAGTGAGCGTCAGGGACCTCTCTGCTTCCCACTCCATGAATGCTGGACATGAGCTGTGTCTCTAGTGTCCTGTGCTATCCACTACCACTGAAGTTCCACTTTCACGGGCTCATGCAACAACCTTTCAGGGCTTCTTGGCAGAAAATACAACCGGGTCTTTCTAGAACCTGAGAGCAAGCCTCCATGTGCTCTCATTTTACCTATTTATTTATTTATTTTTAGGTAAGGTCCCATTAGGTAGGCTGGACTGGTTTTGAACCCACAGACATCAACTTACCTTATATGCCAATGTGCCTAGCAAATCCCTCTTACTCATATTTGGCATGCTTGCAAGGACAACACCACACGAACAATTAACACCAAGTTCTGCTGCCACACGGATGCAGGCAGACCCTGGTGAGCCATGATGCCATGTTCTACCAGGAAACCCTTGAGAGGGGTAGAGGCATTCTCAGTTCAGGGGTTCTCCTTTCAAACACATTTGTACTTTTAGGAGTTGAAACCCTTAATGGGTGGAGTCTGATCCTCAGGGCACATTTCTTACTGCCCCAGTGTGGAAGTTTCCCATTAATGGTGCCATCTCTTTAATTAAAGCTGCTTTCTCCCTCTCTGCCTCATCTGCATCTTTTAACATTTTCATGTTCTTGTTTATCCTATACTGCATTTTTACTTCCTCCTGCTAAAAATCTATCATAAGCCACAATAAATGTGAATACAATAGCCATGCCTCAGCCTAGATGTAATGTCATACTCATTTGAAACTTCTTCATCCACACCTGGCCAAGGAACATGGGTTCCCAGTTCCATCATTGAAGGCATGCAGAAGCCATGACATGTGTGGCTCACCAGGACCTGCCTGCATCTGAGTGGCAGCAGAACTTGGTATTAACTGTTCATGTGATGTTGTGGACCAATAGATGGCCCCTATTGAATTTGGTTGAGTTTTTGGGACACAGTGGAACACAGCCATGCATGGTCTTTGCCAGACTCTCACACCAATGACCTCACTTCTCAGCAGTCTTTGCTCCCATCTGAAACGTCATAAGCAGACCTTTTGCTATTCATGTTTCTATTGGCATTCCAGCTTTCCAAAATCTGATTGGACGGTCCATTCATCTCTGCTTATAGCTCTCTAATCTCCAGCCTACAGCTTCAAATTCTTTAACATTGTCCCATAAACACAGTTCAGAAAGGCCCAGGAACTACACTGATCATGTTCCTCACAGAACCAACTCACTTCTCAGTACAATAGTGTTCTGTGTAGACTTTTATTGTTGCTGTGAGAAAACATCTGACAGAAAGCAACTTGGGGGATGAAGGGTGGATTTTAGCTCTCAGTTTAGAGAAACATAGTCTATCATAGTGCAAAGGCATAAGGGCTCACAGTTCAGAGTCTATATGCTAGGAAAGACAAGGAGGCAGGATGGCTTAATCTATAGTGTCAGCCACAGAGAAAGGGAAAATCAATAGTCATCTGGCCACCTCCTTTCCTCACTTTATTCAGCCTGGGCCCCCAACATAGGACATGGTGGGTCTTCCTTCTTCAAAATGCTATCTTAGATACATCCATAGTGGTGTTTCCTAGGTGGTTCTAAAATCCAGCTAAGTTGAGAATATTAACCATTACAATATGCTGGGAGTCTGTAAAACATTTTGAAATAGACAAGAGAAATTATATCTCATGGATTGATGGGCTTTTTATGAAATGTGCTGATGTCATTTGAGGGATGTGTACTTTTATACCTGGACTCTACAGCTTGGTAGAGACAGAGATTAACTTTAGAAAGTTGATGGGTACATACACACACAAAACTGATGCCCATAACAATTCATATAATGCTGTGTGGTAGAGAATATAAGTTTTTATAAATGAGATTTTCTTTCCTTTTTTTTTTTAAGATTTATTTATTTATTTATTATATGTAAGTACACTGTAGCTGTCTTCAGACACTCCAGAAGAGGGAGTCAGATCTCCTTACAGATGGTTGTGAGCCACCATGTGGTTGCTGGGATTTGAACTCAGGACCTTCAGAAGATCAGTCGGGTGCTCTTACACGCTGAGCCATCTCACCAGTCCAAGATTTTCTTAAAACCAATTTGAACATCTTTATTGGTTTCTTCATTAATAGGTGAGTTAAGTAAATTGTTTGGAATATCTTATTTGTATAATATTATTTCTTTAAAAAACTTTATTGTATCTATTATTATTATTATTATTATTATTATTATTATTATTATTATTATTATTATTTGTGTGGAAGGTGCATTGCTATGGCATGGGTGTTGGGATCAAAGGACAACTTGTGGAAGTGTTTCTCTTCTTTAATAGCCATGTGGGTTCCAGGGATGGTCCTCAGGTCCACAGACCTCGAGGCAAGCATCTTTATCTGCTGAGCCATCTAGCCATGCTCTACACTTAATGTTTTCACTAAGATTCCAGAGAGAACCTGGGTTCACATCACTGAAGAGCATATTCCAGGCTGTTGAAGCTAAACTGTTTCCTTTCCCTTGGGTCCTAGAAGGTGGGCGCTAAGTAGAGGGCACTGCCCCTCTAGCTTTCTTTCTAATGATTTTCAGTTCTTCTTTCTGGTTTACTCATGGCTGGTTAGTTTACTCTCCTCCCACTGATAGTAACAACCACCAGAAATTTTGTTTTACCAGCCATATGGTAATCTCTTTAAGGGAACTAAAATTTACAGAGATACCCTCCTAGGTAAGAAATGGCAGCAAATCTACTTTATAGTGCTCTCTAACTGTCTCGGTCATTCTATAAGACTGCCACACCAACGGGGATGAACAGAGCCTTCTTCTATAGTGCACCAAACTTTAATCTTTCTGAATTTTTTTTTTTTTTTTTTGACCTGGGGCTGAGACTGTAGAACTAAAGCTGTATGTTCTTTATATGTCAATGTGTCTGCCTGGCTAGAATGAAAACAAAAAGACTTACATCCGTTTCTGTGAGAGAACAGGATATCTTGCTACCCGTGTTGAGTCACAATAAGTTAAATCATTATATTTCTCCAATTAAAAGATCTGTGTTACAGAAAAAAGTACTTTGTTTGTTTTGTTTTTTGTGACAAGGTTTCTCTGTGTAGCCCTGGCTGTCCTGGAATTAACTCTGTAGACTAGGCTGGCCTGGAACTCACAGACATCTCCTTGACTCTGCCTCCTGAGTGCTTCGATTAAAGGCATGCACCACTATTGCCCTGCAAGTATTCTCTTATATAAATAAAATACTTCTAAATTCCCCCAAGTAAGGACATTCAATCTTGTATACTTTGAACATGCAATTTTAAAAAAAATCCTCTCTACAGAAATTACTAGTGTAGAAATAATCCAGGTCCAAAAATTGAAAGGGAAATATTTGACAAATAAAATCACATTAGTGTTTGTTATTTAAAAAGCGACTTTTTTTCAGCGTTAGATATAATGAACATGTATATCTTATTTTACATTTTACCTTAAGAAGAGATAACTGCATTTCCCAAACATAATTTAAGGTTTTAAATATGCCATCATTAACATTACGTTATGTTTATGATGATGAAAAAAATGTAAATTTATTTTAAAGATTGTAATGCAAACAGTAATATTTTATAGTACCATCTATTTAAACTTAAGTTCCTATGATTTATAGACGTCAAAAAGTTTGATTTAGCTGGGTGTGATGGCGTGTGCTTTTAAATTCAGGAGGCATAGGAAGACAGAAGAAAGCAGAGCTTCCTGAGTTCCAGGCCAGCCAAACCTACAGCTAGGCTCTGCCTTAAAGAAAAGTTTGCATTAGTAGAAAAGTGGGCTATTTAATGGGTACTCTTTGAATAACATGTCTTAGCATAACTGTAAGGTTTTAGTTGGCGGGATGAAGAGTTGGTGGAGTGGCTATGTGTATTCTGCTGGTGTTCAGCTCCCAGCATCCGTGTTAGAGGATACACAATAGACCTTCTGGCCGCTGCAGGCACTACACGCTCGCTGAATTTGCTGCTTATTTATTTATTTTTTTTACTTATTTATTAATTTTTGCCACTTGTAAGAAAGTGTAAAAATGACTGCGGCGGTCACAGAAAAGGTTGTGTTTCCCATCAAAACGGACTCAGTTAGTTTCCTTAAGTGTCTGAATAAGACCATCCCCAATTACTCACTTCCTTGCTGGGGAATGGCAGGAGGATGTTCACCAGAAACAGTTTTTATTGAGCACAGAAACCACAGCAGCAACGAGAAGGGAAAGTTTTGTACCGCGAAGAGAGGACCCGCACCTGCTGAGCTCAAAAAGATCACCAACTAGCGGCCGAGACTCTCTGTCCCCTCCTAGCCCCTTCCCGCAGGCTGAGGGCCTCTCCGGACAACTCTGGGCTGCGCGTCCCTCTTCTCGCTTCCCGGTAGCTAGGCGATGAGAGGGACTTCCCTCTGAGGAACACAGACGTCATGTTGTGTCAGGGCGGTCCCCTGAGGAGTGCTGGATGCATTTGGATGACGGTTCCGCAGGCGCCGAGGCTCTGTGCAGGAGACAAATTTCAGGATATATTCAAGAAAGTATGTATCCTGAGGAATTCTACGTTCTAAAGTTTGTTGGGTGAGAAACCACTGCCTTGCCCTATTCAAAGATGGAGGCGCAGCTTTTCTGACTGTTTCACTTTCTCGGGTCAGCCAGAGAAGCGCTTTCTGATTGGCTAGAGCATGGCGCCGCTAAATGACGTTTTGGAGCGGTGACCAATCGACTGTGAGCTGAGGTGGACTTGGCGGTGGAAGCCGGAGCCGAGCTCTGGTGTCCGTGGGGTGCGGAAGGCTCAGTCCCGGTGAGTGGCTCCGGACAGGTGAGCGGCTGGCTCTGCCATGGTGAAGGGCGCTTAGGAGGAGGGCGGAAGCCAGACAGGCCGAGGCAAGGTGGGCTTGCTTATGGGAGGCATCAGAGGGAGTTGATGACCCAGAAGCCGGCGCCGGTTTCTGATTCCTTAGCCCTCGGAATTGGGGTGTTGTTGGTGGTGACTCGAACATCCGGAAGGACCGAATCCCCATGAAAACCTTGAGTTTTGCTTTGTGATAAGTGAAACCAGAAACCAGATCTTCAGTACAGGATTAGGTATTTAACTGTGTCTACAGATGGTTACTAAGTCCTGGAAAGTTATGTCCTGGAGAGTTTAGAGGGGCTAAGATATCTTATTGGATGCCTTTCTTTTATCCACTCACTCAGTCATTCATTCTCTCGTCATTCACTCAGTCATTCATCCATTTGGCTATTTACCTCTTCAGATACCCTTACTCGTTGAGAGTTTGATAGGAGCATTTTTCTCAGCACATAGAATTTAATAAAAATACATAGAACTTCAGAGGATTCATGAATTCACCGAAATCCTCTATGGATTACCTGTTTAGGATTAAGAAGCTGGTTTAGAACAAGTCGAGGAAAGGAGGCAGTGGGAAATAGGAGCAGGTGTTAATATGCTGATACTTGGGGACTTGTACATTTAAGTAAAGAACTTTATAGAGGGGTTACCATTATTTAATGGGGTTTGCTGAAGTAACTGCTGGAAATGGTGATGTTAGAATGTGCTGTGACTTATTTACTAGCCCCCCGCACCCAGGCGCCTAAGTGCTTTCTGTGTAGTCAGGGTTTTATCTTCCTGTGTTTGCCAGAACTAACAAGTAGATGTGTTAGAGTTTCAGTTGGAACAGACATTTGGGACTTTGATGTATAGATTCTGTATGGTAGAATAATTAATTTGTGTTTCTGGGTATGTAAAATTGTCCTCACCCAAATTATTTGCAGGATATATCTATATATCTATATCTATCCCTATGTAACCCAGGAGGCTTTGAACTCTCTTGATTCTGCCTCAGCCTCCCAAATAATGGAAATTACAAGAATATGCTTCCATTCTCATTTCATAGGTTTAGTTTTCTTCTTCTTCTTCTTCTTCTTCTTCTTCTTCTTCTTCTTCTTCTTCTTCTTCGTTCAGTTTTCTGGCTTTCCTTTTTTTAACAGTCTACTTGCTTGAACATGTCATTTGCATGTGTGTGCACCTGTCAAGCCACTCAGAGGCAACTTTTGTGATCTTGGGTCTTTCCTTCCATCTTTTTGTGGGATCTGAGGCTCTAACTCAGGTTGTCAGACTTGCGTGGCAAGCCCTTTACCCACTGGTCCAGTTCCTTTTGCTTTCCGGATTGGCTTGCTCAGTTAACCTTCAGTCACTCGTGTGTCAATGTATTTTCAATCACACGTAGGATGCATTTGCTTAACAACATTGGGTTATCCGAGTCTGAAAGCTTCGTCTGAAAGACTAATTGTTAAAGAGTCTGAGAGTCTTTCAAGGATGATCATGAGCAAACATGGTGAGGAAGGAGAACGTGGTGAAACTCAATACAAAAGCAAACTTCCTTTCATAGTTGTGGTATGCCCACTAGAAATGCTTCAGTGTCAAGCTGCTTCCTGTTAATAACCGGTTTCTCAGGTCACCATACAGTTCTGTTCTCTACAGTTAGCAATGTGGCAGGGGTGGCGGGGGGGACACAACATGATGACGGACACACAAAAATCAAGGCTTCTTGGCATGTGACATTTCATACAGAATTTACTTTGATTGATAAAGAAAGGAAGGGAATCAGGAAAGTTGTTGGATCATGAAGCAGAATTTGAGACTTACCTTTCGACACATAGTTGAAATTGGCTTGTCTCAGAACTGTAACTCAGTACTTGAGTGCTTGCCTAGCACGCACAGGGTCCTGCCTTTGACCCTTAGCATCACAAATAAATAATTACTCGTGATATCCAACTATACAAGTTAACAAATGTTCAAGGAGTTCAACCTCTAACCTTTTTGACTACTTTTTTCAAGTACTACAGAGATGGTTTGAGAAAGTAGCCTGATTATTTTATTTATTTATTTATTTTTTGGCCAACTTGACACAAGCCATGGTCATTTGAGAAGAGGGAACCTCAGTTGAATAAATGTCCCTATCAGATAGACCTGTGGGGGTATTTTCTTGATTGATGTATGAGGGTCCAGCCCACTGTGGGTAGTGCTACCCTGAGGCAGGTGGCCCTGAATTGTATAAGAAAGCAGGCTGAGCATGTCTTTAGGAATGAGCCAGTACACAGTGTTCTTCCAGCCCCTGTCTTAGTTCCTGCTCTGACTTTCCTGGAAGATGATGGACACTACACAGAAAGCACCTGGGCACCTTGGGGGTGAGGGATAGTGTATGAGGGTGGTGTATGGGTGTGGGGTGGCATATGGGGGGTGGGGTGGTGTAAATTGAAATAAACCCTTTCCTCCTCGGGTTGCTTTTGGTCCTGGTCTTTATCATAGTAGTAGAAAACTAAGGCAGAAAGGAAGAGTAATCAACTTTGGGGGTCCAAGAGAAGGTAGTTACCTTTATCCTGCAGGGACGGGCTTTTCTTGGTGGGGTATTTGTGGAATACTATGTTATAAGGCCATCTCCTTGTTTGGGACTGAGTGCTGGGATTTCTGGTGTAAGTCACTGCACCTGGCTTGGAACCATCTTTTTTTTGAAGATCAGCTGAGAATTTTGTATATAATTAAAACTTTATCTTTAGTTTCCTTTTAGACCATGGCAACGTATCTGGAATTCATTCAGCAGAATGAAGAACGAGATGGTGTGCGTTTCAGTTGGAACGTGTGGCCTTCTAGCCGCCTCGAAGCCACAAGAATGGTTGTGCCCTTGGCTTGTCTCCTCACTCCTTTAAAAGAACGCCCAGACTTACCTCCTGTACAGTATGAACCTGTGCTTTGCAGTAGGCCTACCTGCAAAGCTATTCTCAATCCACTTTGGTATGGACTCCTTTAAAAAAAGAAAACTGGTAAAAATGATGAATATAGTAAATTGTTGTCTTTGTGCAAGTCTTATGGAAGTCACTTGATTTTTTTTTTTTTTTCCTTTTTTGTATTTTGTTTTGTTTTTTTGAGACAGGGTTTCTTTGTGTAGCCCTGGCTGTTCTGGAACTTGCTCTGTAGACCAGGTTGGCCTTGAGCTCACAGAGATCTGCCTACCTCTGCATCCCAAGTGCTGGGATTTAAGGCATGCACCACTCCCTCCACCTCCATACCAGCCCTCTCTGGTGGCAGTCACTTGCGTTCTGTAGGAGAGTTTCTAGTTTGGTATGAAAGGTAGACGGTGAGATTCTTAGATGACAAAACCTCCTTGGCAGGTGCCCCAGACAAAATTGGAATCTTTTCTTCTCTCTTTTTTTCCTGAGGCATATAACCCTATGTAGCCCTGGCTGTGCTGGTACTTACTGTGTAGACCCAGCTGGCCTATAGCTCACAGAAATCCTCCTGCCTTTGTCTCCCAAGTGCTGGGATTAAAGGCACGCCTGGAAGAAAATTGGAATGTTATGTGAACAAGGGGAGAACAGAAAAGAAGAGTTTGGAGTTAGTTGTCCCTCCTTCCATCCCTTCCATCCCTTCCTTTTCTTTTCCCGTTCTTTTTGCCCGCTCTTAGATTATCAGTTTGCTTCTGGATTGATTGTAGACTTAAAGGGGTATCCTTTGAAGAATTAAATAACATCTAAAAACTTTGCTCTTTCTGCATGTACCTTAATGATGATATAGTATATCTAGAAGTATATCTAGAAGTATATCTAGATGATATAGTATATCTAGAAGTACTAGGCAGAAGAATTGATTTTTTTTTTTTTGGAGAGGTGTAAAGATTATTTGTGTGTGTATGTACATATGTGCTTGCACAAGTGCACACGCATATGTGCATACCATTTGTATGTGGGTACCTGTGGAGGCAGAAGAAGGAGTAGAACTTCTTGGTGCCAAAGTGACAATTGGTGGTTATCTCAGTGGTTAAGAGTACTTATTCCTTCAGCTGAGACCCATGGCCATGTTCCCAGCACCTACGTATTAGCTCAGCCTTTCACCACTCCAGAACTAGGGGATTCTTTGCCCTCTTCTGACCTCTGCTAGGCGTGTGCGTACATGCAGGCAAAACGTACATACACATAAGATAAAAGTAAGCATCTTTTAAAAAAAGTTTTACATTGTTTAACAATAAAAATGTTGGATAAATCATGACAACTAGGTTCAAATAGAAGGCAAGAAGAAATAGCTTACAGTTTATATGAGTGAAGAAATCTTAAAACAGGGTCTTGGAATTAGAAAAGACAAAACAGAATTTACCACGTGCAGATATTTTCAGAAACTCTTGGTGTGCTTGATAGCCAGTTTTGCCTGCAGTGCAGTTTCACGAATCCTTCTGTATGTGCACACTCAGGAACACATGCCTGTTTAATTTAGGGAACTTTAAATCCACATTTGCTTTCTTTTTAGCTTGAAAATATGTATGATATCTGTTTGTAATATGTATTTATCTATCTTGCAGTCAAGTGGATTACCGAGCAAAACTCTGGGCCTGCAATTTCTGTTTTCAAAGAAATCAGGTATGTAATTTACAGTTCTATTTGCTTTTGTTGACTGCTCTGGGAAAGATAACATGAATTTTTCTATCTACACTTGCACTTAGCAGCTTTTGGTACTCTCGCGTCATAGCGTTTGTGAGGCACATTTGTGTTGAATAGTAGAGGACATAGCATTGTCTTTTCTTTAAGGTTTTGGTAGGAAGTGAGTATGCTATCTAAAGAAAATAGATTTGTTCATATTTTACTGGATGACATTAAAATTTCATCTTCTTATAACTTTAGGGATCCAGTCAGTGTTGAGCTTCTTCTGCTGTAAAAGTTTGTTGTTTTCTTTTGGGTCTCACTCTGTAGACCAGGCTGTCCTGGAACTCACTCTGTAGACCAGGCTGTCCTGGAACTCAGAGATCTGCCTGCCTTTGCCTCCCAAGTGCTGGGATCAAAGGCATGTGCTGCTCTGCCCAGCAGCTAAAGTCTTTTTTTTTTTTTTTTTTAATAGTTTTTATTAGGTATTTTCCTCATTTACATTTCCAGTGCTATCCCAAAAGTCCCTCATAACCTCCCCCCCACTCCCCTACCCACCCACTCCCACTTCTTGGCCCTGGCGTTCCCCTGTACTGGGGCATATAAAGTTTGCAAGTCCAATGGGCCTCTCTTTCCAATGATTGCCAACTAGGCCATCTTTTGATACATATGCAGCTAGAGTCAAGAGCTCCGGGGTACTGGTTAGTTCATAATGTTGTTCCACCTATAGGGTTGCAGATCCCTTTATCTCCTTGGGTACTTTCTCTAGCTCCTCCATTGGGGGCCCTGTGATCCATCCACTAGCTGACTGTGAGCTAAAGTCTTTTAAATACTAAACTAAAAGAAAATTGAATGTCAGTGGAGTGTTCTTTTCTTTTTCTTTTTTTTCTTTTTGGTGTTCAGATCAAATCTCTGACCTGTGTATGCTAACTGAACACTACCCACAGCTAATATCTCCTTTTAGAAGTAACTGCTGTAGGATAAAATTGTCCTAAAGCTGGATTGTAGTAATTACTGCATGACTTCCTTCTTAAAGCTCATGGAACTGTGCACTTAAAATGGGTAACTTTAATGATATGTAAACTATAGCTAAGTAAAGTTGATAACATTAATTATATTAAACAGGTATACAGAATTCAGACAGCTCCTAAGGTATTAAGAACATGTATTTTCTCATTACTAATCATAGCTATGATTAATTTCACTTTCAGACAAGCACATACTAGGTTCAAGGATGGCGAGCACAGTGAGAACAATGCACAGTTGGTAACTGTTTTCACTTTCCTGAGCTTGTGAGGTTTTCTCCACAGAGCATGTATATCTGTCTTTGTTAGGGTTCTACTGCTGTGAAGAGACACTGTGACCACGCAGCTCTTATAAAGACAAACCTTTAATTGGGGCTGGCTTACAGTTTCAGAGGTTCAATCCACTATCATCATGAAAGGAAGCATGGCAGCCCACAGGCAGACATGGTATTGGAAGAGCCTAAAGTTGTATATCTCCATCTGAAGGTAGCCAGGAGGAGATTATCATCCGCTGGATGGAGCTTGAACACACACACACATATATGTATATGTATATGTATATGTGTGTATATGTATATGTGTGTATATGTATATGTGTGTGTGTGTGTGTATATAAAATATCTCAAAGCATCCCCCAACAATAACACAGTTCCTCCAACAAGACCACACCTACTCAAACCGTAGCTCCTAACAGTGCCACCCCCTATGGGCCAAGCATGCAGACATATGAGTCTATGGACCTATAACTATTCAAACCACTACAATGTATTAGGTTTATTGATAATAAACCTAAGTAAAGGCCTTATATCTATAAATGTGTTTTTTTTCCCTCCCAAAGCTAAGAGCCTGTGCGTGTTGTGGCAGTTCTGTACTACTGAAGTTTGTCTTCAGCTTTGTACAGACTATTGAAGACAACTTCAGAGTATAATTTGCAGGGCAAAGCTTAAGCAATGTGTCTTTCTTTTTTAAATGATTTATTTTTATTTCATGTGCATTGATGTTTTGCCTGCATGTCCATATGAGAGTGTCAGATGCCCTGGAACTGGAGTTACAGACAATTGTAAGCTGCAATGTGGGTGCTGGGAATTGAACCCAGGTCTTCTGAAAAAGCAGCCAGTGCTCTTAACTACTGAGCTATTTCTCCAGATTTTTGGGGTATTTTTTGTTTTTTGGTTTTTTGGGTTTTTTTTTTTTTTTTTGGTTTTTCGAGACAGGGTTTCTCTATGTAGCCCTGGCTGTCCTGGAACTCACTCTGTAGACCAGGCTGGCTTCAAACTCAGAAATCCACCTGCCTCTGCCTCCCAAGTGCTGGAATTAAAGGTGTGTGCCACCACGCCCGGCACAGGTATTATATTTTAAAACATGTGAACTTGGCTGTATGGATGGGTGAACAGGCCTAAATAGTAAATATTTTTTAAGGTTATAAAACATGTAAGAGAATTAGAAGCTTTGAGTGCTTATATTTGTGTTTTAGCAACATGTTTTATATTTTGTGCTTTCAGAATTAACATGGTCATGAACTGGTTTTATAAATGGAAAATAAGTGTGCTATGCATAGCTGGAGCTGGAGCTGGAGCTGGAGCTCAGAGGCCATACACTTTCCTAACAAGGATGTGCCTAGGCTTAATCCCCACCCAGTACAGGGGAAAGTGTGGAGCACCATCACTTTGAGCCCTGAGTAAATGTTGTTTTGCTTTCTTCTCCTCAGTTCCCTCCAGCATATGCAGGCATATCTGAGGTGAATCAACCTGCTGAATTGATGCCCCAATTCTCCACAATTGAGTACATGATCCAGGTAATTTTGTCATGTGTTTAATGAATACTGTTAAATTGGTGTCTTTTGAAATCCTTGGAGTTCTGTGTCTCTCACCTGTTCTCAAGAGGAAAAGCTGGTGTGCATGGGAGCGGGATTCTAGATGGTACGTTCTAGAACATTTGTGTTCATGGGTTCAGGATTCTAGACAATATGTTCTAGAACATTTGTGTGCATGGGCGCAGGGTTCTAGATGGTATGTTCTAGAACATTTGTGTCGATGGGAGCAGGATTCTAGACAATATGTTCTAGAACATTTGTGTTACTGGCGTTATTTTCAGGTCTTGACCCAGGCTTCAAAAAAGATGGAGCTGACCAAATTTAAAGCCTATCTTCCACAGCCTTCCACATCTCTCCTGAAGACGCTTCGTATTCTAGGTGGTCAGTTTAAAAAGTAGTGTCTCCCTTCCTGCCACTGGCCCATGTGTGCTAGAAGGAGAGATAGGTTCGCAAGGATCAATCTTGCTCTGAGTTAAATCCTGCAGTCTGTTTCCTTTCCTACCTACCTGCTCATAGCTGCTACCTTTGTTTCTCCCTAAGTGTTCTGGGACGTACTTCCCTCACCCACCCTTCCCATGATCTCCCTTTCTTGAACATGATTTCAGTAAAATCAGCAACCAAATGCAGCTAAAGAGATGAACAGTGGTGGGGGTTAGCCTGGGCTAGAAAGGTCAGACCCACCCCTTCCTCTTAAGAGTGACCTCTTTCTTCCACATCCCCTATCTCATTTGGTAGAGCCTACACTGACGTACTATTCAGAACATACTAGACTCCACCCACCACTCCTCTCAACCCTAGCCCTCCTGGGCCATGTGCCTCCTTTCACTAGATACATTGACAGTCTCTTAGTTATCTCCCTCATTTCTCTTTGTTTGTGTTTTATTCTTAACCCAGCAGCCGGTGTAACTCTATAGAGACTGGCATTCACTGAGACTGTTCGCTCACTGATAGACTGGACTGGCCCCTCCTCACCCAAGGCAAAACATAGCCTCCAAGGCCCCACCCCGAGTGTCCCTATTCAGCTCCATGGGCCTTCTTGCCTCCTCAGGTGTCCCGGCTGCAGGAGGGTGTTTGATTTCTCTTTTCCTCGGGTTGGGGTTCTTTTTGCTCTGCATTGCTCTCCATTTCCCTCCCTCCTTCTCCCCACAACTATGATTTGTTTGTGTTTGTGTGTATGCATGCATATATGTTTGCATACATGTATGTGCATGTGTGTATATGAGTGTGTATGTGTGTGAGCGTGTGCATTTGTGTGTGTATGTCTGTGTATATGAGTGTGTATATGTGTTTATGCATGTGCGTGAGTTTGTGTTGTGGGGGCATTATGTGGCAGTCAGAGGACAATTTGTGGAGCTAATACTTATACCTTGTGGGTCCTGGGGATTGAGTGCAGGTCATCAGGCCTTGTTTGCCTTTATCTGCCAAGCCATCTTGTCACCTCAGCTTTTACCTTCTTAATGAAGCTGCCCTCAACTCTCTCTTTGTTTTTTATTTAATTACTTTTTTAGACATAGTCTCACTATGTAGCTGTGGCTGTCCTAGGACTCAGTATATAGATCAGGCTGGCCTCAGTCTCACACAGACTCATCTGCCTCTTCTTCCTGAGTGCTGGGGTTAAAGTCATGGGCCAGCATCCCCAGCCATGATCCCTGTTTAACACAGGGACCTGGCACCTTCCTCCATCTTAAGTGTCGCTGCTCCCTGTCTTCCTTCCCCAGGTTTGTTCCTTTGGTGGACAGGAGTCTTTGTTCCTTCTGTTCAGTGCTGTATTCCAGGGTCTTCAGTAGTGTCTGGCACATAGTAGATACTGAATATTGAATACATTTTTAGGTTTATGTTTGTTTTGATAGACTCTGGGTCCTCATCACTTGATGAGGTATCCATCAGTTGATGAGGTAAAGCTGATGTAGATTCTTACCTACCTAGCCCTTATCTCCCTGGATATTTACAGGCATAGAGACATGCTATACCTGATTTGTCTTGTGGAATGCAGGTTTGTGTCTTGTGAAGAAGCAGGAGCAGGGGTAGATCTGTGATGTTTGTTTACTTTTCATGTTAATGAAAATTACAGAAATTGGGTCTCTGATGTTTATTGTTTACTTTTCATGTTAATGAAAATGACAGAAATTGGGTCTCTCTGTGCTCGCTGGTTATGTCTGTGTGTATACTGATCATCACGCCGTTTTTCTTTTCCCGAAGAGAGGTGCTCGGTCTCCTCTGATCTTTCTCTATGTGGTTGACACGTGTTTGGAGGAAGATGACCTTCAAGCACTCAAAGAGTCCCTGCAGATGTCTCTGAGTCTCCTTCCTCCAGATGCCCTGGTTGGTCTCATCACTTTTGGGAGGATGGTGCAGGTTCACGAGCTAAGCTGTGAAGGAATCTCCAAGAGCTATGTCTTCCGAGGGACCAAGGATTTAACTGCAAAGCAAATACAGGTTAGTGCCTTAGAAAGAAGCAGGAGCAAGCGTAGATCTGTAATGGTATTATTTGCTTTTAGTGTTAATGGAAATTGGATCTTTCTGGTTTTCCCTTTCAGGAGATGCTGGGCCTGACCAAGTCAGCCATGCCTGTGCAGCAAGCCAGACCTGCTCAACCTCAGGAGCAGCCTTTTGTTTCTAGCAGGTGAGGCGCCGGTATACAGTGTCACGTGTTCTGTGGTGGGCGTGCCTAACAGCCCAGGTGACTAGGAAGAGCAATCCTAGGACTTACCTAGGTCCTTAGTTCTAAGAAAATAAATAAATAAATAAAGACTAAGCCAATTAATATTCAGTGTCTCATAGAAACATTTTGACACATGGTTTTTATCCTTGATCTTTAAGTAAAGCTGACAAAACATAAAACACTCCTTTGGGTATTTTTAAATAAGTCTGTGAGGAGGCACTCACTTCCTTCAGTATATTGAAAGCCTCTGGTTGCTGGAGATAGCCTCCACTCTGTTCAGAAGCCAGAGTGTTTCTCTCTTTGTAGCTTCTAAGTCTCAAGGGGCTTGCAAGCGGGAGCTATTAAGCCTGGAGAAGACTGTCCACGTTTATCAGTAGGATTTCCTTGCTGCTTACAATCTAATGAAGCTTACTTTTCTCTTTTCCTTTTGTTTTTTTAATGATACACGCATAAATGTGTGATCATTAGATTTTATGGCATATTTCACAGTAAAATTCTGTATTTATAGAGATAATTTTGAAGGAAAAAGTTTTGAGTTTTTCCTGTTAGATAATTGTTTTGAAGAGTGGTTAATTGTGTGACCTAGGGTTGAAGGTCAAGGTACTTTAATAAATCACAACCCATGTCCCCTTTTGAAATCATACAGATTTCTACAGCCCATTCACAAGATTGACATGAACCTCACAGATCTTCTCGGGGAGCTGCAGAGGGACCCATGGCCAGTAACTCAGGGGAAGAGACCACTGCGGTCCACTGGTGTTGCTTTGTCCATTGCTGTTGGCTTGTTGGAGGTAATTCAGATTTTTATAGAGACCTATCGAACCATACAAGCTGTCCTTTTTTTTCTTTTTGAAAGATTTATTTAATTTATGTATATGAGTACACCATTGCTGTCTTCAGACACACCAGAAGAGGGCATCAGATCCCATTACAGATGAGCCACCAAGTGGTTGCTGGGAATTGAACTCAGGACCTCTGGAAAAGCAGTCAGTGCTTTTAGCCATACAAGCTATTCTTGTTCTTGTTAGCTTTCCTGGAAAATTTGTTGTGCCTTAAGTTAGCCCTTTTGTTTATATATCAGAAAATGTTTCAGTCATTATTGTCTACATTGAGGAGGACCTCAGTATTTTGCAAATACCAAAATTTTTGTGAAAAAACTAAAGGAATTGGAGCAGTGGAAAGTGCTTTCAGTGAAGTATATAGAAATCCAAATCGTATGGCTGGGAGAAAGTACGAACCACTCTTCTCTCCTGCCGCGAGTGTTACTCTGCGCAGACCCTGTGAGAGGGCAGGGATGTGGGAGCTGTCTTAGGAGGTCTTGAATACAGAAGCCAGAACCATGCTCAGAGGTGGAACTGTGTGTTTCTGCCACAGTCTTCTCTCTAACTCTATTTTCAGGGTACTTTCCCAAATACTGGAGCCAGGATCATGCTGTTCACTGGCGGGCCCCCGACCCAAGGACCTGGCATGGTGGTTGGAGATGAGTTGAAGACTCCTATTCGTTCCTGGCACGACATTGAGAAAGATAATGCACGATTCATGAAGAAGGCAACCAAGGTTGGTACCCTCGGATTCCAGCTATAATGACAGTCACACAGCCACATGCGGGCTGCTCTGATTAATGATGGCCACCTGCTACGTAGTGATTGTGTAGTGACACTCTTCATGTCTTGCCTCCTTTGAACTTATGGACCCTGCCTGACTAGTTAGAGTGAACAGCTTTAGAGTGTTTAAGGAGTTTTGACTCTAAGCTGCGTTTTGACTTTACACAAGTTTTTATAGGTGGTGAACAAATGCTCCTGTTGTCGATTATATCCTTAGGTGTGGTAAGATGTACCTTGGGAACTATATTCTGTCTCCTAATAGTTTTCTTTCTTTACAGCATTATGAGATGCTTGCTAATCGAACTGCTACAAATGGCCACTGCATTGATATTTACGCTTGTGCCCTTGACCAAACTGGACTTCTGGAGATGAAGTGCTGTCCAAATCTTACAGGGTATGTTCACGTCGAACACCTGGGAAATAGGGGAGGAATGAATGATGGAGTTAGAGGGGTGAATGAGGCCAGCTTCCGAGTTTTCAGGTTGTTCTGAGGTTTGGAATCAGTGTTGGTCTGAGGTTTTGAATGGTTGGCTGGGAAGGGACTGTGGGTCCTGTGGAAGAAGAAGCAGTGCTTAGAAGACGTCTCAGGATTTCACTGGGAACAAGTTGCATCTGAGTAACTTTGTTTCTTCTTTGGAGTTGTTAGACTTGCCAGCATAATAGGCCATCAAGCTAGTGTAGAGTACCTGGCCTCCAGCAGTACACGTCTGTGATAATGAGTAAATGCCATCTGAGTCTCAGTGTCAAGTAATTAGAAGAAGCGTGACCTGGCTAATGACTCTGTGATGAATGTCAGTCGCACTGTCACTTTATGGGGTACACTTGCTACCAAGTCCTATTGTCCTCAAGTGAACACATAGAATAAATTCTCAGCTTTCGGTGATCAGGAACTTCGGGCTCCCGGGAACTGATTAGGAGTGTTCTTTGGCTTTCTTCAGACCCTCTCCATCCAGAGCTCTTGGGGAGCAGTGCTCTAGATTTGGGTGCTCGTGAACGTGCAAGAAGCACTGAGGTGGAGCCCTGAGTCTGAGGCTCAGCTGCACATTAGTGTTGCCTAGGGAACTCTGGTGAAAGGACAATGAGAGAAGCTGCTGTGTCTGTCATGTTCTCCACCCCCAGCCCCCTACAGCCTAATGCAATGGACACGGATCGTGGCTTGGGTATCAGCGTTCTTCAGTTTCCCTCCAGTGATTCTAATATAGAACAGTTTGAGCACACACAGCCTTGGTTTCTCTAGGGTCCTCTTAGCCCTCATTTCCCACTTGCTGAATCGGAACCTACATTTGCCCAAGATCCTATGGACTGGAATACAATGCACAGTCCGAGGAGCCATAGCTACAGAGAGCCATGTGTGGGGCTGGAGATTCTGTAGCTCTTTTCCCTTTAACTTAAATTTTATTTATTTGTGTGTGTGTGTGTGTGTGTGTGTGTGTGTGTGTGTGTGTGTGAGAGAGAGAGAGAGAGAGAGAGAGAGAGCGAGCCATGTAGACATGTAGAGGTCAGAGGACACTGTGGGAGTTAGTTATCTTAGTTATCTTTCTTTACTGTGTGGAACTCAGATTGAACTTTGGTTGCTTGGTGGCAAGCACTTTACTTGTTGAACCAACTCGTGGTCCATACTTCTGCCTTTCTAATCAACCTCTGTAGTGATTCTTCTCTGCTCTCTTAGAAGATAGGATCTAAGGCATTTGAAACTGTCGGAGTGGGTCAGATGTACTAGAGATGGCGGGCGTATCTGTAACACCAGTACTCTGGAGGATCTTGTGATCAAGGCTAGCCTGGGCTGCATAGCAAGACGTTGTCTTTAAAAAGAAAAGCCCCCTTCCCAAAAGGAAACAAAAAACAATAGCACAAGTGCTAGCAAGATGGCTCAGTAGGCGGCTGGAGACATGGTTCAAGGGTTAAGAGGACTGACTGCTATTCTGGAGGTCCTGAGTTCAACTCCCAGCAACCACATGGTGGCTCACAACCATCTGTAATGGAATCTGATGCCCTCTCCTGGTGTGTCTGAAGACAGCTACAGTGTACTCACATACCTAAAATAAATAAATAAATAAATAAATAAATATTTAAAATAAATAAATAAAAAAGATGGCTCAGCACGGAAAGGTATCTGCCTGCCACCAAGTCTGAGACATTTAGTCCCTGGTCCTCATACATGGAAGGAGACAACCAACTTTTGCAGGTTGTCCTCTGACCTCTGTACCCTCCATGGCATATGTACACCCACACATAAACTTACTACACACATATGTGGAGATGGACACATGTAATGAGGTGTGTGGTGGGGGAGGGAACACTAAAACAGCCTTGAAAACAACAGAAGTCCAGGTTCTGGTCTAGGAGGATGAATGCAGGCAAAGACACAGTGACTCCAGCCTGGACTAGAGGGTAGTAGATGGTTTTCCTGGAAAATCACTGGGGAACCCTTAGTGCTGGGTTTTTCTGCTGAGATAGTGTGCTTTTTCTTTTAAACATTCAGTTTGGGGGCGGGGGTGGACGTAAGTACATACATACATACGTATGTGATGACCTGGAGACACCTGATGGGGAGGAAGGAAATGCTGGCGACTGCTAAAACATTTTAGGTGGAGAATTCTAAGAAAGAGAGATAACCCAAAATACTCCCCAGCTGCAGTTCATGTGTGCATGCGTGCTTTTGTGTGTGTGTGTGAGAGAGAGAGAGGGAGAGGGAGAGAGAGAATCAGTAATTTATTTTTGCTGAAGAGTTTGTTGATTGAAGGGGCATTGTTTGTTTAGGGTCTTACTGTGTAGCCCTGGATGGCCACGAGCTTACAGTTCTTCTGCTCCAGCCTCCTCAGTTCTGGAGAGTAGGAGTTTACCACCTATTGGAATGATTGTAGATTCATGGGACTAGTGAGTGTGAAGGGAGTGTAGAGGAGGTCTTTACATTCTTCATTTAGCATCCCCGAGGGTAGCACTTAAGCCAAATATACCACTCAGCTTCAAGAATGGAAATGGCACAGTGCAGTTACTAAAACTGCAGGCTGTGGGTTTCCTCCAGACGGGTGCTTGTTTTATTTCTATGTGAGTATAACCAGCAAGATTTTACTATCTCTGTACATTTGTGTATGGTGATGAAAATATAGAATTGGCATCTTAAAATATCTTTAAACGATTTTTACATTTACTTCTTTTGTATGTGTTTATGTGTGTGTATGTATGTGGATGCACATACATGCTATGGGACTTGTATGGAAGGCAGGGCCACCTGTGGGGAGCTGGTTCCTTCTCTCTACTATGTGGGTCCTAGGATTGATTGAACTGAAGTTATCAGGCTTAGTGGTACCCTTACCCACCGAGGCACCTTCTCACCCACCTAGAACTGTTCTAAGGGTTCTTTAATGTTTTCGAGATGGTTTCTTCCCTAAGTACAAATAGAACTTGTTGTTTTTCATTTAAGTTAATCAGTAGCACCTGTGTGGACATGGCGTTCTCCCCCCCCCCTTCCCACCCCCCACTCCCCCACCCCCGTGCGTGTGTGTATATGTGTGTAAATTGTTTGTGAATCTTAAGGGAACAACCAAATGACTTCCAATCCTTTTAAATGTATACTTTCTTCCTTTCTTATCTAGAGGCCACATGGTGATGGGAGATTCTTTCAACACTTCTCTTTTCAAGCAGACATTCCAAAGAATTTTTAGTAAAGACTTCAATGGAGATTTCAGAATGGCGTTTGGTGCTACGTTGGATGTAAAGGTGCAGTGGGCTTTTAGAAAAGTTGTATTTTAACTACCTTATATAATTAGCTTATAGAACTTTCCTATGTCCATGATAAATATTTATTTATTTATTATTTATCCGAGGCAGGGTCTCACTGTGTGCACCTTCAGCTGACTTGTAATCATTATATAGACCAGGCTGGCCTCGGACTCTCTCTGTGCTGCACTGTACTCATCCATATTACAGACATTTGAAACTTCACTGGCATTAGTGTGGTTCAGTTCAGACCCTGCAGCCTCAGCTGCTAGACATAAGCTTTAATGACCACTTGAAAGGATCCAACCAGGCGGGTATCACAAAGTTTGCTTCTCAAGGGTTACCCATGTGTTTATTAAAGTCCTAAACAGAAAGTTCCTCTTCCCCCAGGCCCTGCTCTGTTCCACCCTGGTTTAGGATAGGAGAGTTAGTGGGGTTCGGGGTGGGTGTTGGTTACTGTACTGGGGCTTGACAACAGGCAAGTCACACTCGGTCAGTATCCACCCAGCTACAGGTGTGAGCCACTGCACTGCAGAGTGGGATTTAGATTTGAGAGGAACCCAGGTGTTCTGGTACTGTGTGGGAAACCAGAGTCCTAGACAGCAGACTCTTACGTAATTGAGAAACCAAGAAAAGGGGCAGTTAGGAACTTGATTAGAGAATTAGAGAAAAGCATTAAATTGTCTAGGGTAAGCTTTACGCAGCATTTTTATATGTCTAAGGGGTCTGCTTGATTGCTTACTTAGCAGAGTTGGAGGTTGTTAAAGAAAGGGCTAGGGAGCTGGCTCAGAGGATGTAGTGCCTGCTGCTCAAGCATCCGTGCCTTGAGTTAGTTCTCCAGCATCTATGTAAAAGCATAAGAGGAATGGACTGAGCACACGCCTTTAATCCCAGCACCACGGAGGCAGAGGCAGGTGGATCTCTGAGTTCGAGGTCAGCTTGGTCTACAGAGAAAGTTCTAGGACAGCCAG
Organism: Mus caroli; assembly: GCF_978045245.1. Lineage (NCBI taxonomy): Eukaryota > Metazoa > Chordata > Mammalia > Rodentia > Muridae > Mus > Mus caroli. The sequence continues at coordinate 35,387,641 of NW_028227257.1, read as the reverse complement.
GGCTACACAAAGAAACCCTGTCTCAAACCATCCCTGCTCTAAAAGAAAAAGAGGTATGGACTGAATTAATTTTATTGAAATGAACTCAGATTTTAAAATATTCATTTGTTTAAAAAAAAAATTCATTCTTCCAGAGGCAGAAGAATCTGTGAGTTCAAGGCCAGTCTGGTCTATGTAGTGAGCTCCAGAACAGCCAGGAGTACATAGAGAGGCCCTGCCTCAAAGAAAAGAAAAGGAAAGAAGAGAAAAAGAAAAAGATCTCCATTGGTCTTATTATGTTAGGGTTTGTGAATTAAGTATTTTTAAAGGAATGTAAAACAATGTTTACTGAATAGAGATTTGTAAATAAGTATGAGTGTGCATGGTATTTGGAGAAGAATGTAATATAATTGGTAGAGTCATTACCTTTCATATATATACTAGTTTCAAAGGTTGAAAATGAATAGAGTTGAAAATGCCACCTGGCCAGGGATGGTGGTGCCAGTCTGTATCCCAGCATTTAGGCAGAGGTAGGAGGGTTGTGACCATAAGTTCACTTGGGCTATCTATAGATTTCCAGGTTAGTCCCAGCTACTTCTTGGGCATCCTGCTTCAAGTCAGACAAATGAACTTTGTCTTATTTGTTTTGATTTTGAGACAGTCTCATGAGCTCAAGCTGACCACAAATTCACTGTACAGCTAGGCTGGCCTTAAACTCTTCTCTTTTGCCCCAGCCTGTGGAGTATTAGTACTCTATCATTACACCTGGTCTTCTGATTTTTTATTTTTTTTAATTTTTTTTTTTTTTTTTGGTTTTTCAAGACGGGGTTTCTCTGTGCAGCCCTGGCTGTCCTGGAACTCACTCTGTAGACCAGGCTGGCCTCGAACTCAGAAATCTGCCTGCCTCTGCCTCCCAAGTGCTGGGATTAAAGGCGTGCACCACCATGCCCGGCATCTTGATGTATTTTCTAAGGTGGATTTTGTTGAAGCTTTAATCAGCTCCTAGCATTCTTGGAAAAGCCCAAGTGGGCTTTTAGATAGTGTACTGGCTATTTTTGTGTCAACTTGACACAGCTGGAGTTATCACAGAGAAAGGAGCTTCAGTTGAGGAAATGCCTCCATGAGATCCAACTGTAAGGCATTTTCTCAATTAGTGATCAAGGGGGAAAGGCCCCTTGTGGGTGGGACCATCCCTGGGCTGGTAGTCTTGGGTTCTATAAGAGAGTAGGCTGAGCAAGCCAGGGGAGGCAAGCCAGTGAAGAACATCCCTCCATGGCCTCTGCATCAGCTCCTGCTTCCTGACCTGCTTGAGTTCCAGTCCTGACTTCCTTTGGTGATGAACAGCAGTATGGAAGTGTAAGGCGAATAAACCCTTTCCTCCCCAACTTGCTTCTTGGTCATGATGTTTGTGCAGGAATAGAAACCCTGACTAAGACAAATTGGTACCAGCAGAGTGGGGTATTCCTGTGACAACCTGACCATGTTTTGGGGAGGACTGTGGAAGGACTTTGGAACTTTGGGCTTGAAGATCCATTCGTTGTTAAGAGCTCTGTCAGATGTTGTGTAGGAGCTTGGAAGATAATGCTGAGAACAGTGCAGAAGATGGAGGCCTGGTTTGTGAAGTTTCAGAGGGAAAATTAAAGACTCTCTTCAGGGGCATTGCTGTTTTTATTGTGAAGATTTTGTAGTTCTGGTTAGCTGGGGCTGAAGAATCAGCTGTGATTAACAAGATACCAGAACTACTAAAGCAAAAACTTTGCATTACTGGGACTATTGATGCTGGTTAGCTGGAGCTAAGAAATTAGCGGTGATTAAGAAGAGACCAGCATCGTTGAGGTGACATCTTCTGGGAAGTGTTTTCTGAAAGCACAAAGAGGCTGTGTTCCAGAGATAGGCAAGGTTGTACTACTTCTGCAGTGGGACTTGGTAATGTGTAAGGGTCACCCAGGTGGTACTGGTTTTGAAGGCATGAAGGGGTCACACAGCAGCTCAGGCTCGGCACTGTGAGAGACCATGGAAGGCCATTGGTGAAGGTGCAGCCCCAGTTGTAATTGAAGGCCCAGGACTGAAGGGGTCACGCAGTGTTTTGGAGATGCCAGTACCACGAGATGACCACCAAGAGCAGCAGCAGCAGTGGAGTACAGGCATCTGGAGCCCAGAGGACGATGTGTGTGCTACAAAGGGCATGGCTGGAGAAGTGACCCAAGCCCTTGGAGGAGCCCAGAAGATTGTGAGTTGGATCCCAGACGTTGGACGGTTGGAGATTGATTTTTGCTTTGATTGTGACTGTGCCCTGATATTTTCCCTCTTGAAGGAAGAAACTGTTTTAGTGGAGCCCACAGTTAAGAGACTTTTAATTGTAAAAAGACTTTGGATTTTAAAAGAGATGGATATTTTAAAGAGATTGAAATTTTAAGAATATGTAAAGACTGTGGGACTTTTAAAGTTATTTAGATCTTGGGGATGAATAAGAATGTAAGGGTTGAGGCTTACTAGTGATGTGTTTGTGTGTCAAGTTGACAAGGGGTCAATTGTACTGGCTATTTTTGTGTCAACTTGACACAGCTGGAGTTATCACAGAGAAAGGAGCTTCAGTTGAGGAAATGCCTCCATGAGATCCAACTGTAAGGCATTTTCTCAATTAGTGATCAAGGGGGAAAGGCCCCTTGTGGGTGGGACCATCCCTGGGCTGGTAGTCTTGGGTTCTATAAGAGAGTAGGCTGAGCAAGCCAGGGGAGGCAAGCCAGTGAAGAACATCCCTCCATGGCCTCTGCATCAGCTCCTGCTTCCTGACCTGCTTGAGTTCCAGTCCTGACTTCCTTTGGTGATGAACAGCAGTATGGAAGTGTAAGGCGAATAAACCCTTTCCTCCCCAACTTGCTTCTTGGTCATGATGTTTGTGCAGGAATAGAAACCCTGACTAAGACAGATAGTGTAATCCATTAGAGATTTCCTCTGGGAATTTTCCTCTAAGCTTTTATTGTGATCATGGTGGCAGCAGGCTAGCTCTTAACTTATTGTGTGATTTGTTTTAGACCTCTCGGGAACTGAAGATTGCAGGAGCCATTGGTCCATGCGTGTCTCTGAATGTGAAAGGGCCATGCGTGTCAGAAAATGTAAGGAAAATCCCCCTCCTCGCTTGCCCTGGGGTAAACTCATTAGTTAAACCAAACCCTGATGATCTTGCATTGTGGTACCTGGGAGGTGTACTTGTCTGAGAGGAGCTGTAACACTCACTGATGACAACTCCAAAAGGTAATGTCAGTGTCATTTCTTCTGCCCGTTGATCTGTCTTTGAAGGAAACATGGCATCAGGGAGGTTAAGTTAACCCACACACAGGGTTGAAGCTGACCCAGAGGACCCATATCTCAGGTTTGTCCCACTACATCTGATACGTGGATGCTATCTTACTGAGAACAAAAAGCAACTCCCTACAGCAAAGGCAGACATTCAGAATTCTTCCACAGTAACCTGTGTACTTTGTAACTTAGAGTTGGTACCCCGCCTCTATAAGCTGATAATGAGCTTAGGCCACTTAGTCGTTTGGACAGTGGATGATGCAGATGCATATGCACTGTTAGTATGTAAGAGCAAAGTGCAGGCGTCCTTTTGGATAAGTGGCGTTGCTGATGGCCCACATGCTGTGAGTATGTGTTAGCTGCCAACAGACACAGTGTCTGACTTATGAGGTCTCTTCATTGGTTACACACACTGAGTATAACCTTAGTGAAAATGTATCAGTGGGTGTTGCATCAAGGGATGAAATTACAGACTTCCTCTTTGATTAATTTGACCCAGAGCAAGCCCAAGTTTCAGCTCTTTAATTCTCTCTGTGTATCTTCTGTCTGTCCATAGTTACTGGCCTATCTGTAATCTCCATGGGTGTCTGTGTCTTTGCCTGTCTGAATGCTGTCTAGTGTCTCCCTTCCCTTTGTCTGTCTCTGTTCTGTATGAACAACACAGAAAGATCCCATGGAGAAGGAATGAGGGCTTCTTTACAGAACTAACAGTTTTACAAGTGGGAAGGTCATTTTACTGACCCCAGGTAACCCAGAAACACTCAGTACTTACTGCAAACAAGCTGTGTCTGTATGTTGTTTCTAAGATATATGGTGAATATTTGTTGTATAAGGTTGTTTCCAATATGTTGGCTGTTGTTAGCAACATGTATACATATATACACATATATATTACTCTGGGTCAGTGGCATGGAAGAGTATATAACTTAAGATTAAATCTGTGTATTAATTTAGGTTGTAAAAGCTGATTCATGGGCTATCCCAGGCAAGTAAGGTTGGTTGTTACATTCTTATTTTAAGGTTGCACTTCAACAGACTGATTACACAGTAGGATAACCTGTGGCCAAGAGGTGTATTTGGCTGTGAGGTCTAGCAAAAGTTCAGTCTTTTTGAATGCAAGAGTTTTTTCCCCCCCATAAAATTGTATCAGTGAAGCCTCTGAGGTATCCTGGGGTGTAGTTACACAGTCATGCTCTTCCCTTCTTGTCATCCACAGTGGGACGCTGGACTACAGAGCTGTTGTAGATTTAGGGTGCATAGCTACTACTTGCTGAGTGGCCTGGGTATAATTCTTAATACTTTATAGTTCAGTGTTTTTAGAAAATGGGAAAATCGCAGCACCTACTTAAGAATGTTGGGATTGGGCTTGAGAGATGGCTTAGAGGTCGAGAGCACTGACTGCTCTTCCAGAGGTCCTGAGTTCAATTCCCAGCAACCACATGGTGGCTCACTACCATATATAATGAGATCTGGTGCCCTCTTCTGACATGCAGGTATATATGCAGAACACTGTATATAATAAGTAAATAAATAAATTAAAAAAAAAAGTTAGGATTGAATGAGGTTGGTAAGGTGACATACTTAGGACAAGAACACATTGGAGCCTTATACAAGCTGTCCATTATCTCTTTGTTGTTGTTGTTGTTGTTTTTGAGACAGGGTTTCTTTGTATAGACCTGGCTGTCCTGGAACTCACTCTGTAGACCAGGCTGGCCTCGAACTCAGAAGTCTGCCTGCCTCTGCCTCCCAAGTGCTGGGATTAAAGGCGTGTGCCACCACCACCCCCATTTATCTCTTGTATGTCAGAGCAGACATTGACAGGGACTATATAAATGAAAGTTTTGCGGCACTTGGCAGGGGGTTACTATTTGTATACACACCTCTGTAGTCCTTAGATGAGACAGTTTCTGCCCCAAAGCCCATCTGACGGTTATCTATCTCAGTGTGCTAAGTGACTTGCACCACTCCTGTTTGCTTGGGAGGGCTTTGGAAGGCTGCCCCACGCAGAATACTTTCTGTGGGCTTGAAAGTCTCCCTGAGGAAACTGCCTGCAGTAGTTTTAAAAAGATTCCTTAAAAAATTGCACCACACTGGTTAGTCTTCCATTTGAATCAGCATTGAAAGTTTTGATTGGAGGGTGAGGATGCTTTCAGGGTTAAGGAGAGCACAGCTTCAAGCATCCAACGGTCTGGGAAGAGTGCAGTGTGTTCCTGTGTACCCGCCCTGCAGCACCACTGGGTGGTATTGGCAGCATTCCACAGCTGCTGGTGCCGCAGTTGCCCACTGTGTGTAGTTATGATCTCCTGGCATGTCTGCTTTACCAACATTGCTTACAGAAACTTTTGGTAATAATTTTCAGATGTCTTGACACTTGGTTCTTACGTAATACAGTGTGCATGTCCTAAAAATAGGATGTTCTACCAATTCCTCGTCGTCAAGTCTGAGAAAATGAACAGTCATCTCACCATCTAGTACAGTTGCCTGGCCTGCGTTCTCCCCGCTCTGCTCCTGACTGCCCTCTGTAGCTTTGCCAGTCCCAGCAGTGTCGCTTTCAGTTGCACAGCCTTCGTTTCTCAGGACCCAGCCTAGCCCTCACCTTTTGGTCCCTTCTTTCTGTTTCTGTGCTTTTGTTTCCAGACACTGATGTTGAAGCAGTGCTGGATATCTTCTCTAGAGGATCTACGGTCTTGGGGTGTTTGCTTCCTTCCGCACAGTGGTCTTTAAGCTGTTACTCTCCTCCCTGTGCTTGAGTAAATGAAGTTAGGTTTAACGATAAAGTCAGAATCCACTTAAAGCTTCGGTTTGTCCATATGGTTTCCAGTTGATCTGCAGTTCTGCTTTTTGTTCTGTTAGTGATGGAAAAAGCAAATGCAGCTTTCAGACTAATTCCTTCTCAGTTCTTTGTTGACTTCAGTATTATATGCTGTATTTATGTTTTATATATATGATGTATTAAAATAATTTAGAGTGCCAGTATAAAATTTTAATTTAAAAAGTACTATAAATGTAAGCATTAAGAATCCTTCTGGTTTGTAATTACACATTTTCTAGATGGTTTTACTAGAATTTAAAGTTTTGGCTTGGAGCAAATGTCCAAATGTGAACTAACCTGTTCATTGGTACTTTTAATTCCTGGGGTCCCTCGGGGTTTATTTTTGAAATTCCCGTCTCATCCTAGGAGCTTGGTGTTGGTGGCACAAGTCAGTGGAAGATCTGTGGCCTGGATCCCTCATCTACTCTTGGCATCTACTTTGAAGTTGTCAATCAGGTGCATAGCAATTTTCTTCATGTTAGAGTCTCTTCTGATTTATTAGGAGGTGCTCTATCCCTATCTTGGTACCTTTGGTATCCTATTAGGTGTTGTGTTAATTTGGTGTGCTCTTTTAAAAATTCCCTCCAGCATTTAGTTAGACTCAAGCAGCAAATTACTTTATTCCTTTATTGTTGATCTGACAGGGTCCTGAGATGAGTACTGGCTTTTCTTAGTCATCATAACTCATGAATTTTTGAGGGAATCAGTCTTTCTCCAATATTTTTTTATGAAAAATTATAAGTATATAGAATATTTGATAGACTTGTACACTTAACACCTGCAAAACTGCTATTTAGACTCTATAACCTGTTTTACTGCAGTTGCATTGTTAATATCTCCATTTTATTTTGTGTGCTTTTGTGGGTGGAGGGGAGATGAGACAGGGTGTCTTGTAGACCAGTGTGGCTTTGAGCTCCTGATCCTTCTGCTTCCATATTCAGAGTGCTGGGATCACAAGTGTGCATCGCCACACCTGGCTTATTTTTGATGTCTCAGAGCAACTTGCAGTCATCTGTGGCTTTCATCTCTAAATAGTTCAGCAGCAATTCATCAGCTGGTTTACTGTTATGGGGACTGAACCCAAGGCTCATGTATTGTATGCACGTGCTCTGTCACTGAGCTACACACTCAGCCCCAATTCATTTGAATGTGCTAATGTTCCTCCTCCCTCCCCTCTTCTGCCTCTTAGGTAAGACTTATATACAGTGATACCATAGAACATGCAGGTCCTAAGTGTACCCTTGAAAATGTGCCAGAACCTTACTTCAGTGCTTTAGGAGGACCATCTTTAAGTCATGCCTGTGACAGTAACCAGATGTGTGGCCTTTCACCCTGCAGCACAATGCTCCAGTTCCCCAGGGAGGCAGAGGTGCCATCCAGTTTGTCACACAGTATCAGCATTCCAGCACTCAGAAGCGCATCCGAGTGACCACCATTGCCCGAAAGTGAGTGTCTTGTGTCTTTCTTCTTGACCAAGGCTGATGGGTTCCTGTGAGCGGTTTAATTGCTTTGAGTTTACTTTTCTGCTTCCTTAGGTGGTTCTCCCAGCTCATCACTCACTCACTGATCAGCCATTTTTGGTTAACCTAAGTGAACCTTTACATACTTACCAAGAAGAAAGCAGATTTCAGGAGGAATATAGATCATTGAAAATTATTTTTTATTGTTTTGTTTGCTAGATTAAGTGAATCATGCATCTTGTTAAAGGTGTAAACAGAACATAAGTGCAGTTGGCCTCAGTATCCGTCTCTCATAACCATAAATTTAACCATATTGGAATGGAAAGTATTGTTTGACATTACGTCTATATTGAACATGTAGGGACTTTAAAGAAAAAAATTCCATAAACAGTGCAGTATAACAGCTATTTATTTTTGAGATAGAATCTCACTGTGTATCCTTGGCTGGCCTGGAACTTACTGTGTAGACCAGGCTGTCCTTGAAATCACAGAGATCTGCCTGTCTCTGCCTCCTGAGTGCTGGGGTTAAAGACATGTTTTACCATGCCCAGGTGAACTATGCCATTTTATATCAGTGACATTATATCTGAGGGAGGTGGGTCCTGGAATCTGTCCCCAGTAGATAGTGAGAAATAACTACTTACCCTTCCCAGAGTTAAATCTATGTACATTTAACTGCATACCCCCGCTTCTGGGCTGCTTCTACCATATATGTATTGCAGCTTATTTCTTATGTCTGTGTACTTATGTCTGTGTGTGTTTATCTCTGGTGTGCATATCTTGTCTTGTTTATTCAGTGGTCACATACTATTGCACAGTTTGAATGGGATGATGCTATTGTTAAAGGCACTTCAGGTGCTACTCCAGCAGTGCTGCTTTTTGTATTTATTTTTAGGTATTTGCACGTGCAAATATCCACCCCCCTCTCATGATATTATTCTGTATATTACTGGGGACTGAACCAGGGCCTGTCTCTCATGCTCTCTTACTTTACCATAGAACTATACCCTCAGACCCAAATATATTTCTTGTCAGTCATAGTCATTTCATAGAATTGAAATTTTAGACACTGAAAAACTGCTATCCTTTGTGATTTGTTCTCTCCTCAGTATGGTAAGTATCCTGCTACCTCACTAATAGTGGATGATATTAATATTTAAATACAAGTAGTAATATCTCATTTTCATTTAAATTTCCCCATTTATCAGTGAAAAATGATGCTGTTTCTTCTGTGATCTGTGTTCTGGTCGATCGTAGTTCATTTCTTGTGCCCTGATAAAGTACCCTGACTAAAAGCTATGTCAGGGAGAAAGGGTTTATTTTAGCTCACAAGTCCAGGTTATAGTTCATCATAGAGGATAAGTCACTGTGGCAGAAGCTTGAGGGAGCTGCTCACATTTACAGTCAATCCATAGACTGAGAATAAATATGTGCCTGCTACTCAAACATGTCTTCCACTCTTACACAGTCTGGGACCCAAACCCAGGGAATGATACCACTCACAGTGGGTTGGACCTTCCCGCCCCAGTGAAGAAAAAATAAATAAAAACAGCAACAACAAAACATAGCTTAGAGAGATAGCTCGGTGGTTAAGACCACTTGCTCGTGCAGAGGGCTGGAGTTGGGTTTCTAGCACCCATGCTGCATGGTTCACAGCTGCCTGTAACGGTTTCAGACACCCAACTCCCTCTTCTTTTTTTTTTTGTTTTTTGTTTTTTGTTTTTGTTTTTCGAGACAGGGTTTCTCTGTGTAGCCTTGGCTGTCCTGGCACTCACTTTGTAGACCAGGCTGGCCTCGAACTCAGAAATCTGCCTGCCTCTGCCTCCCGAGTGCTGGGATTAAAGGCGTGCGACACCACGCCTGGCTTCAACTCCCTCTTCTTAATTTGAAGGGCATCTATACACACAAACAAAATATAAAATTTTTAAAAAAAGAGGGAAAGGAAAAAAAAAAAAAACCCTTATACGCATGCATCCCTGAGTGAGACTTTCTTCCCAGCTGATTCTAAGTTGTGTCAAGGTGACAGACAGAGCTGAAGTTGTAAATGCTCAGATTTTCATAAGGATTAGCCTGAAGGAAGGCAGTCCAAATTAAGGCTTCCTTACCTTTTGGGTGTCTACTGTTGCAGCTGGTGGATTATGGGAAAGTTTTTCTGTTGTACTTTAGCCGTCAGCCAGCACCTGAGAGTGACTGAAATGATTATCAAATTTCCCTTAACAAAAATGCAAGGCAACCTTGTCTTGGACAATGGAACGGAATCTCCTAGTGGAGATCTGGCCTTGGTAGTTTCCAGTCAGAAGTGTGGTACTAACTCTGGCTGTCAGTTGGGCAGATGCACAGAGTCAGCTGAGGCACATAGAAGCAGCATTTGACCAGGAGGCCGCAGCAGTCTTGATGGCACGGCTTGGAGTGTTCCGCGCAGAGTCAGAAGAGGGGCCTGATGTGCTTCGGTGGCTGGATCGACAACTCATCAGACTGGTAAGATGGGGACAGCACATTGAGTTCAGTCTTTGCGTCTCTTCTACCTTTGAAAAGAAAACTCCCACTTAAACCTATTCTATTTTATGTTTTAAAAGTATTTATTCTTGTACTTGTATGTGCACATGCCAGAGCGTATGTGTGTAGGAACCTGTGGAGGGAAGAAGAAGGTTGGATCTCCTTGGAACTGAAGTTATGGGAGATTGTCAACTGCTGTATTGTTCTGGGAAGTGTACCCCAGGCTTCTGCAAGTACTCTTAACCACTGAGACTTCTTTCCAGTCCCAAACCCTATTACTTATGTAGTCAGACAGCAAGAATGTAACAGTTGCTCACTCTACGCCAAACACTAGCTATGAAAGAAGTGTTAAATGTTCATTTTCATTTGAGGGCTGACATTGCAGTGTATAGGAAACAATATGGAAATTGGGGAGTGGTGCAAATCTATGTGTGCTAAAAGCTGAGTAGAGGAGTTGCTGCTCGTTGCTATGGCCTTGTACCCTAAGAGATTAAAAGGAGACTTTAGAAACTGGACTCCAGCAAGGCAGTGGTGGCGCACACCTTTAATCCCAGCACTCGGGAGGCAGAGGCAGGCTGATTTCTGAGTTCGAGGCCAGCCTGGTCTACAGGGGGAGTTCCAGGACAGCCAGGGCTATACAGAGAAACGTGTCTTGAACAAAACAAAACAAAACAAAAAAAAAGAAGAAGAAAGAAAAAAAAAAAAAGAAGAAAGGGGAAAAAAAAAAGAAGAAATTGGAGTCCAGGCACAGTGAGTTCAGGGAAATACTTTTTATGTATTTATCCAAGTCTGATTAGGAGAGAGGAAACAGACAGAAGCAGCCAAATGTGGTTATGCAGGGCTACAATCTGCACTGTGGAGGCAGTGCCAATAGGAATGGAGTGACCCTTTGGGAAGAAGGAAAGAAGGTTCTGAAAGAACTGCTGAAACCCTCTGAAACAAGTATATAAAATCGAAGTCAAAAAGTCCGGTGGGAGAGATGGCTCAGTAGCTAGGAGTGTGTATTAGTGTTCCAGGGTACCTGAGCTCATTTCCAGCATAAGAACCCTGGAGGGTAGAGGCTCTGGTAGAGTCCAGTAGACCCAGGTGGTGGGCATACCCAGAGAATCCCCTCCCCCTTCAAACTCAGGATAAATCCTGGGTCTTGAGCATGCAAAATATGTGTAATAACAAGACCTGGTAGTTTGTCTACCCTTCATGCCTGAGAGCTAGTCTATAATTCATGAGAAGTAGCATACTACATAGTTCTTTTGTGTGGAACTTTTCTTTTAGTTTATTTTATTTGCATCTGTATTTTGCCTGCATGTATGTTTGTGTGATAATGTTGGATCCCGTGGAACTGGAGTTACAGATAGTTGTGAGCTACCATGTGGGAATTGAATCCAGGTCTGCTGGAAGAGCAGTGAGTGCTCTTAACCTCAGAGCCATCTCTCCAGCCCTGGTCTGGGACTTTTCTAGGTGACACTAACTTAGAGTCTTTCTTTCCTTATTTTCTTTCAACAGTGTCAGAAGTTTGGACAGTATAACAAAGAAGACCCCACGTCTTTCAGATTGTCAGACTCCTTTTCTCTGTATCCTCAGGTAAGAAATATGCTTTTAAAGATAATTACAGAAGAATGAATCATTAGAACTTAACTTCTCATGTTTGGGAAAAAAGGAAGACTTAGGGTTTGAGACTGAATATAGTCACAGGCTTTCACATCTTTTCTGAACCTCTGTTGATGCCAGCCGAGTGTATAGCACTTGGATAGTGCTTTGTATGTGTAAGCAGCCAATATCTGTGTCCTGGGTAAGGATCAGGTCTGCAGAGAGAAGGACAGCGATGACCTGATGGCAGGGCCGCTGACTCTGGCTAACTTGAAAATGTCTATAAAGATGAACCTCGAGAAGTAGAAGCATCCTAAGGTTCCAAATATTAAATTAAGGTTCTTAGTAATAATCGTGACAGCCACTCCCATTTGCAGAATAAGCACTTGAGAATAAACCTAATTCTGTAGTTTACAGGTAAGGAAACTGAGGCACCCAATGTGTGCAGCTTCCCCAGGGTCACCTCCACTGCCGACTGGCTGAGGAGGACTCTGACCTAGCTCTCTGGCTCCTGACTGCTTTCTTGGAATGCTCTGTAGATGAAGTCATAAAAGCCTTTGCAGCTGCTGCCTTCCAGACTGTGCTCCTTCATGTGGGAGCTCTTAAAAACCAAACCAAAAACAAACAAAAGAATTTTAGGCTGGACAAATGGCTCATACATACAATGGTTGCTGCTCTTTCAAGGACCTAAACTGGGTTCCCAGCACCTATAGTTAGTGGCTCAAAACCACTTGTAGCTTTAGCTCTAAGACCTAACACCTTATTGTAGCCTAATTGTGTGCCCATATATGACATACAATGACATAGGCACACACACACACACACACACACACACACATACTCAACTCTCTAGGGCACAGAAATCAGCATTTGAATAATACAAAGACAATCTTACAAAGTGCACAATAATATTATCCTAGTACTGAGCCAAATGTGACACACACTTAATTCCAGCACTTGGAGGGCTGAGGCAGGAGGGTCTCAGGTTTGAGGCCAGACACACAACATCGTTATGCCACAAAACGAGTAAAAGCCACCTTGAATTGTGTGTCCAGTAGAAGGCACTCTCTTTCCCTCTTCTGCCAGCTCTGCTGCACCTTCTTTGTTTCTCTGTGAGCGCACACATCGTTTTCTGCGTTCAGGCTCCTGGTTTAGAGATCCAGAGTAGAGATGAAGAGCTGTGCGTGTCCAGCATCACAGATGTATTCACTTGACTCACTCTTTTGCTTTTGTAAATGCAGTTCATGTTCCATTTGAGAAGATCTCCATTTCTTCAAGTATTTAACAACAGTCCTGATGAGTCGTCCTATTATAGACACCATTTTGCCCGGCAGGATCTGACTCAGTCCCTCATTATGATCCAGCCCATTCTCTATTCTTACTCCTTCCACGGACCACCAGAGGTAAGGCTGAACGGACATACATGCTTTCCTCAGAATGCCATGACTGAATCACGAGGGGTTTTGGTTTTGTAATTTTCCTTCACCAAATACAGTTTTAGGGCAGAATGGTAAACAAAATGTTGAGTTTATAGTAACTTTGTGTTGATTTTGAGTATTTAAAAAAATAGGAAAAGTTAAAAGATAAAGCTTTTTGTATGGGTGTGTGGAAAGTAAGAATAAACTTAAAAAAACAAACAAAAAAATCAAACCAAATCAAAACAAAAAAACCTTGAAAACCATAGTGTTATGAGCTCACATATTTTGCCCAGTAATTCCAACTCATGTGAAGTATCTGAGAAAAATATGACTCTGAATACAAAGAAAGTTTTATGGAAAGAAACAAAAATGAACTTCTGCAAGAGAATTCAGGGTTGGTAGAGAGCTGGCCTTGAATGCATGAGGCCCAGCTACCAGTTTGGAGAGTGGAAGGAAGGTAGCATTGTGTGATGAGGGGAAGCCTTGTGCTGGAACCATTTGCAAAGGGCTTCCTGGCTGTTTTGTAGGCGTGTGCATATGGGGTTGGAGGGATGGCTGTGTAGAGGGGAGACCAATGCCATCTGTCTTTCCATAGCCTGTACTCCTGGACAGCAGTAGCATTCTAGCTGACAGAATTCTGCTGATGGATACTTTCTTCCAAATTGTCATTTACCTTGGTGAGGTAAGGGTGCCATCAGTCTCTTTCTTTTTTTCCAGTTGTTTACTTCAATTTATTGTGTGTGGATGTTTGTGAATCTCTATGACTATGGTACAGCTTGGTTGAGTCATTTCTATCTTTCCACCATCTTCGTCCTGGGGCAGTTACATTCCAGTGGGAATGTGGTCAGAGGACACCTTGTAAGCCAGCTGCTTTCTCCATTCACCACTGAGTCCTGGGGTCAAACTTAGGCACCAGGCTTAGTGCCTAGAGGCCCGTCCTTAGGTGAATTAGTCAGGTGGACAGTTTAACACCAGCTGTCCTGGACTTTTTTCACCTGCTTTGGATGGTGCTCGTGGAAAAATGTCTCAAGTGTTAGTGAAGTCTGCTATCAGTGCCCACAGCAGTTTTGGTTGGTTTGTTTTGGTGTAGACCATAGCCCAGTGGCGGAAGGCTGGATACCAGGACATGCCTGAGTATGAAAACTTCAAGCACCTTCTTCAGGCGCCTCTGGATGATGCCCAAGAAATTCTGCAAGCACGCTTCCCAATGCCACGTTATATCAACACAGAGCATGGCGGCAGTCAGGTGGGTGAGCCCCGTCCCAGCTGTAATGGATTTTTTTGTTGTTATTTCATGACCCATTTTATAGCTATCAATGTAAACAGGCTGGTTACAGTTGTATGTGGTGGGATAAAGTTCCATGCAGTTGGTCTCAGCTATGAGTTTTGTTTTGTTTCAACTGCGTATTTCACTTCCAGGCTGGCCTGAGGCTCACTATGTGGTAGTTGCAGGTTGGTCTTGGACTTGTGATTCCCATACCTCTACCGCTGACATGTGCCTCGCCATGCCTAGTGGTGACTTGTTAAATGAATGTACTAATGCAGAAGTAGAAGATTATTAATATTTTTAGATCATTTGTAGGTGGTGAGCCTGGGCTTAAGATAAAAGCAATAGGATTTCTAAAAAGCAAAAAAAAAAAAAAAAAAAAAAAAGTAATTTAAATAAAGAAATGTCAAATCTACTTTTTTGTACACTAATATTATTTTTAATTTTTAAAATATTTTTTAAAGGCTCGGTTCCTGTTGTCTAAAGTTAACCCATCTCAGACACACAATAACCTGTACGCCTGGGGGCAGGTAAGCCTTGTTGTTGATTTGGGGAGAAGGCCCATCTGTTTTTCTTTAAGGCCTATTTGAGCCTATAGATTGGACCTGTTTTGGTTCTGGGACAGAATGACTTGAATTTTGTAGGGAATGTGGTCTGCAAGTAACATACTTGCGTTGTGAGTCAGGCACGCCCGATGCGGGTCTCCTATATGCAGCTTACTGTGCTAGGGGTAGAATGCACCACCATGGCCTCTCTGCAGCTCTCCTCATGCACATGGAACATGGTCTCACGTTCTGTCTCCTGTCTCTACGGCCTCTTCTGCTCCCTGTTAATCTACCTTTTGGTCACTGTCAGCCTGACTCCATTCCTTAATCATTTCCCACAGTTCTTTCTCTTTCAATGATCCTTAAAATGTTTTAAAATTAAACATGACTTTTGAGATAGCTATAAGTTTCTCTGCAGTTGTAAGAATTAATGCAACAAGTTGGACATGGTTGACACATGCTTTTAATCCCAGCACTCTGCAGGCAGAGGCCAGTGGGTCTCTGAGTTCTAGGCTAGCCAAGACTACAAACTGAGACCCTGTCTCAGAAAAATCAAATCATGATTATATAAAGAGATTCCCTGAAACTAATTTTATACTAATAGCTACATTCTGAGAAATAATAATTCAATGTTATGGTCAGGATAGTGTCTGTGATAAAAACTTTTTTTTTACTATGGGGACCTCTCATATTGCCTTTCATAACCGTTGCCACTTGGCACATGTTATCATTTGCCACCTAGTAATCCACTCAGTATTCCTGTGATTAAAGTCATGTGCCATCGTGCTGGGGCTAACTCCTGAGAATTTACTAAAAATTTCCAGTAAAACAGTCAAAACATTGAGATGTCTTTTGGATTCCTAATTTACTTTCTATAATAGTGACAGGGGCCTTCAAATTATCTTGTCCGTATTGAGTAATTTGGCAGTTGTATGCTTTGGGGAATAATTTTTGTTAGGCAGACACACACCCCACTCTTTAGTTGTCCATAGACTGTGATCACATTCCAGCTCCACTCCTTATGTCAGTCAGTTTCATCTCCTCTCCCTGGCCTGCTAGAGTTTGGAAGTTTACTTTTCTTCAAAGGTACCAGTGCTTCGTTTCCCTGACTTTCTCCATCATCTCTGTTTTCAGCCTGGGTGACCTCTGTTCTGCTGCTGTCTTCCGTTTCCTTTAGAGTTCTTTTCCTCTGCTGGTAGAGCTTAGATGGTTGGTGTGTGGGCCTGGAGCGACTGGCTCAGTGGTGAAGAGCACTGGCTGCTCCTCAGGAGAATCCCAGTTGGTTCCCAGCACCCATATGGTGGGACAGAACCATCCTTAACGCCAGTCCTATGGGATCCAGTGCCTTCTTCTGGCCTCCAAAGGCACTGCATGCACAAGGCACACAGGCAAGCATGCAGGTAAAACATCTATACACGGAAAATAAATAAGTAGGTGATTAGTGAATAAATAAACAGGTGGCTGTCAGTGTGATGCTCTTCTCCCTCCTTGTCTCTGCTGCTCCCTGTCAGCACTGCTGCTGCTGCTGGGTCTTGCTGGCTGTGTTGCTTGGTTTCCAGCTATGCAGAGTTTTCCTTGTAGCTTGTTACTGATGTCTGTGTAGATCCCATTTAGGTTGGAAACATACTTTGTATGATTTCAGTTCTTTTAAATTTATTAAAGTTTGTTTTATGATCCGGGGACATGATGCATTTTGCTTTCCATTCCAGAGGCACTGGGCAGCTATTTGGCATGTTCTGTCAGTGTTAATTCAGTCTGGTCATAGTTGGTGGCATCGATGCCTTCTTATCTATCCTTACCAGCTATTTGTCATTCTGCTAGTGTGTGGATGGGTTTTCCAGACCTAGCTCTCAACTTATCTCTTCCTCTGTTCTTTCCATTAGTTCCTTCCTCAGGTGCCACGAAGCCCTGTTTGCTGTGTTCACATTTAACATTATGTTTTCTTAGTGGGTTGTCCTTCTGTGTCTCTAATAATTTTCTCTGCAGTAACATCTACCTTAACTGACATTAATAAAGGCATTACTTATTAGAAAAATGTTCTGTGGCTCTTCTGTCCTGTGACTATGGCTGTGTAATTGGTTTGGACCTTTGGGATTGTCATACCTCTGTTCCCATCCTTTCTTGCTCATGATTATTGAATTTTAGGAAAGAAAGAAATAAATTACCCAGACCACTATTTCCAGCTACCTTCAAGGTATACATGTTAGTTCTTTACAAATTTGATATCTTGCTACAAACTGAGATTTCTATCCAGTTTTTCCCCTTGGAACATTAATTCATAAATGTGTTCTGATATCACACATAGCATCTGACGGTGATATCATTCATTCCCTTGCCTGTGACACCTTTCTGTTAGAGCACTTCAGAGATAGGTGTGGTGCTGGCCTTGGTGTGTCCTGTGAGTGAGGGGCTGGTGTATAGGCCTTGGAGGGAGACGAGCTACAGATAATGTCAGACAGGTCTGTAGGGCCTGGAGAAGGGGTGGGATAGAGAGCTCTATTCCGACTTCAGCAGTGGGCAGGGATGCCAGGTCTCAGGAAAGGCTTAGAGGAAAACATGCTTCTGATGAGTGGCATTAGCTCAGTGGGACACAGAGTGCTGCAGGACAAAGGTGACTGCATGAATGTTTCTGGGCAGACGTCACTGAGCAGCTTGGGAATGGTAAGTGGCTGTTGAGTTCATTATCAGTAAGCCATTCTGGTTGTATTTCAGGAAACTGGAGCGCCCATCCTGACAGACGATGTCAGCCTACAGGTGTTCATGGATCACTTAAAGAAGCTGGCTGTGTCCAGTGCCTCTTAAGCTGGTGGCCCAGCCTGGAAGTGGAAGACAGTGCTGTCAGATTGTGCTCACATTGTTGATAGCGTCCTAGCAACATTCACCTTTCGGGGAGGTTCTAATAAATAACCCAAGGAATTTTTTATATGTATGTCTTCAGGTTGTAATACGTCTTCAGGTTGTAATTTATTTGTATTCCTGTCTGTTTTCCTCTACATGAAATTATATGTCATAAGTGTCCTGCTAATTGTAGATGTTTACTTACTTTTTGTACCTTAATGTTTTAGATTCTATAAAAAATCAGAGTTTATGTATTTTAGCTACCTGTTTAAGTCTTAATGATCATAAAGGAAATAAATCTGTGTGAGGACGGCATTGGCCAAAATAATACTAATGCAGATTTTGTCTGTGTGTGTGTGTGTGTGTGTGTGTGTGTGTGTGAGAGTGTGTGTGTGAGGGAGGGAGAGAGGGACGGGGGGGGGAGAGAAAGAGAGAGAGAGAGAGAGAACATTCATGTTCATGGAGGTTGGGGGTCAACATGCAGAACGTGGTTCTCCTATGTTGAGGGTCCCAGGAATCAAACTCAGGCCTGTGAGTCTTGGCATGTGTCTTTACCTACTCAGCTGTCACACTAGTCCCAAAGGGAAGGAAAGGAGTCCTAAGTTGAGCCTGAAAGAGAATTATGGATTAGATGTAGAGACATACCTTATAGAGGACTGTAAGGAGACTGGAACTGATATGTCCTCACTGGACCTATCTCTCTGTTACAAATTTACAGAAGAAAGCATATGGTGTTCTCTCTGTCTTGGCCAGGCATTCTCTCAGGAAGATGAGGTGCAGCAGACATCGGCCATACAGTCTCAGCTCTGGGTTCCAGAGGGGGTGCAGATTGAATGCTTGCTAAGTGGGCACCCCTGAATCTAGTGTACCTCATGAAGACTCTGAGCTCTGTTTGAAATCAAGGCATGGCTCTCATTTACCTCAGGCAGGGGCTGAAGTGGTCAGTTCTGGGGGGGGACAAACTAGGACTTGAGTGGCAGGAAGGATGGGAGAGAAAAGTGAGTCTTAAACTAGAACAGGGTGTTCAGTGAAATAATAGATGAGGAAGGCTCAGTATTTTTGGGAGAATAGTTTTGTAATCATTGACTTAATTAGAGGAAGAGAAAGTTTGTTTCTTGTGTGTAGCATTCATAAGTTCAATACTGTACAGAACTTGGGAGATACAAACACACTAGAGGTACTGAGCAAGCAGACAGTCTGGATTTGTATACAACAGAGACTAGAGAGACTAAAACAGTTGATGAGACTGGGAAGAGAGGCAAGTGTGAAATAATACAATTATTCTGCTCCTTAGAGCTTTGTTGAGATAGATTTTTACATACAATATCTTCACCCAGTTAAGTGTACAATTCAATCAGTTTTGCTAGATGAAACCTATGTGTTGGCCATAGACTACTGGCCAGTCTTCTCCCTGTATTTATCCATTGACTTTTAGGGCTTCTGTCTTGGTTGTTTTTCATTTACCCTAATCCATCTGAGATTCCTACATAGTGCCAAGTGATATACTACTTTTTAATCTGATGTTTCCTCAGATTTTTGAGTGGTTTCTCCTTTTGTTGCTGTGAATAAAATGTATCTGAACACTGTACACAGGGCTCCTAGACAACAGCTTTTCGTTTCTCTTGAGGAAGTAACTAGGAGTGGAGTAGAATGGAATACATTGTAAGATTGTTATATATTTATTTAACCTTAGGGGCTGGAGAGAGCTCAGAGGTCAAGAGTACTTGGTATTCTTCAAGAGAACCTTGGGTTCAGATCCCAGCACCCATGTCAGAATACTCCTAACCACCTGTAAGTCCAGCTCCAGTAGTGTCTGATGCCCTTTTCTGGTCTCCACATACACCCACATATATGTAGCATACAGTCTCACACACATATACATATAAAAAAGAAAAATCTTGAAAAAGAAAACCTGCCAGCGTTTAAAGAGGATCTAACATATGCTCTTACCAGTAAGTTCCAATGGCTCAACTGGGCTGGGAGGATGGCTCAGTAGGTAAAGTGTTTGATCTACAAATAGGAAGACCTGAGTTCTGACCCCCAGCACCCTCATGGAAAGCCAGACAGAGAGGTGAGCACCAGTAGTCCCAGTCCTGGGGAGTGGGCCCCTGGAGCTGGCTGACCCCCAGTCTAGCTGAGTCAGCGAGCTACAGGTGAGCGGTCCTGTCACAAAATTAGGTGGAGTATGAGTAAGGAAGACGGCTGATGTCAACCTGTGACTTTAAAATTTCCATTTTCCTCTACTGGGACTCTTAGGTCCAGTTATCAGCTTTCCTTCTGTGTTTCTCATACCCAAAGAAATCTTTGCCTATTCCAGGTTGGCAAAGATTTTTAGGTGTGCATGTGGTTGCTTTTAGGTTTATAACTTGAGCTTTTATATTTAAACACACAGTCCCTTTTGAGTTAAATGTTATACAGGTATATATTTCTGTAGGGTAAACACAAATGTAAAAGGAAAGATAACAGAAAATGTTTTGAACCCACCAGAGAAGCATGCAGGGTCAGTAGTGTCAGTTGCTTTAGAAGTCAAGTTCCAGGAAGGCTGAAATAGCCAAAGTAGGTTACCCGGCCCGCTCTGGGGAAACACCTCAAGCTTGCTTGCAGATTGTCTAGTTTACTGGTGTGCAGACAAATTATTCTTGAAAGAAGTGTATGAATAGGACAAGCGGTTGGGCCTGGCAAGATGGCTCCGTGGGTAAGAGAACTGACTGCTCTTCTGAAGGTCCTTGAGTTCAAATCCCAGCAACCACATGGTGGCTCACAACCACTGGTAATGAGATCTGATGCCCTCTTCTCGTGTGTGTTTGAAGTCGGCTACAGTGTACTTATAAATAAATCTTTGGGCCGGAGGGAGCAGGGACTGAGCAAGTGGCCGACCGGAGTGAGCAGAGGTCCTAACATTCAATTCCCAACAACCACATGAAGGCTTACAAACATCTGTACAGCTACAGTGTATTCACACACATAAAGTAAATAAATAAACAAATCTTTTTTTTTTTTGAAGACAAGCGGTCGATGGAATCTAAGGCTTTTATTTTTATTTTTTAAAGATGTGTGCACCTATCTATCTATCTATCTATCTATCTATCTATTTATTTATTTATTTATTGGTTTTTCAAGACAGGGTTTCTCTGTATAGCCCTGGCTGTCCTGGAACTCACTTTGTAAACCAGGCTGGCCTCGAACTCAGAAATCCACCTGCCTCTGCCTCCGGAGTGCTGGGATTAAAGGTGTGTGCTACCACGCCCGGCGTGCACCTTTTTATGAGGAAGAATAAAAGCCAATAGGGTGATAAGACGGAATGGTGGGCGACAGGGACCAAGGAAGCCTCAAAGAATTGAACCTAGAGTTCCAGAAAAGTATATAGGAAAGAAGCGAGTTGCAAACACCATTTCAAATACTGTCTGACAAATGGAGGGCAGGTATTACACCTTTGCAAGTGAGGAAGTTTCAAGTCACCATCTGCTCCCCAGCATATAGTACACAGTGCAGTTGCCAGCTGCCAGCTGAGCGCCTAACCTATGGTCTCCTTGATGAAAATCTTCGTCCTTGCCGGGATTAACTGTGGACTACGAGTCCCAAAATGCATCGCGGCCGGAGCAGGATGTGGTTTAGGACCTATTGGTTGTTGCAGACATCTGGAAGGACGTCCTCCTCTCTTATGGAGCCATGCAAGCTGAAAAGGCCTCTCTCTGGTACCGGCGAATGTCCCTTGTCTACGCACTCGGCGCCTGGTCCGTGCTGGGCTCGGCGTTTTTCCTTTCACGGAAACAGAAAGTATCAGGTATGGTTTTCTGGCAAGACGGTCCTTGCAGCTGCCGCTTCCCGCCCATTGCCCCCGGTCACCGAAGCGACTTTCTGTACTTGAACTCCGGGGTACTAAGCAAAACTGCTGCAAGCCGGTACTTAGATAATTTGCAGTGATGGAATCTGTAAAGAGCAAGACTCCAGGAGCTAATAAGTATTATCATCTGAACCTTATTTATTGATTGACTAAGTCTGTCCCCATGTTCAGCTGGAATTTGTGAATTCACCTGTGTCGTGCTAGGTGGATTCTAGAGCCTCGGACAGTAGCCCAGAGTGCTTCTCATTTCCTTGAAACTCTGTCGCATGCGGCGAGCAAGCAGTTTCAGGCCTTAACAGCAACCAAGGAGTATTAAAATTATCCCAGTCGTTGCGTGAAACTCCCTGAACCTTCAAATAACATGCTGGAAATCAAAGGTATTGGAAAGTCAGTTGGTGTAATCGCTTGAGACCAGAGTGATAGAGGGGATGAAAGGTGACTCAGAGTGGCTGAAAGTCCTCTAAAATCGGTTGCCCAAGCCAAAGAGACTAAGCACTATTGAATTGTGCCTTGTAATAGGAGTTTGAATGTTATGTTAGGTATATGTCAATAAAGCCATGGTGTTAAAAACTGCTGGAAATTCTTGGACATGAAGGTGGTTTGAAAGTTCACACGGTCATCATGGTTGCCCTTTTTGTCTCTGCCTTTTCTTTTTGGAGAAAGGTAACAACAATAGACATCTGATGGCATAATCATACTTTGGTGTATTATGTCCAAGGCTTTAAGGACTGATGTCTAAGGTAATGATTTCAGGTTCTTTTCTTTTCTTTAAGACTGTGAAGAAGGTCAAGAGGATGGCTCAAGGAATGAAACACCTTTTTCTACAAGTGAAGACTCTGATTTAGAAACGGAAACGGTTGAGCTTGGTGGAGGGTTTTCTGTGAAATCAGTTTTAAAGTATTCAGAAAATTCTGTCCCAGCCACTCAAAGGTTCCTGACCTATCTGAAGTCATGGACTGGTGGGTCTGGCCCGCAAGAGTGAACAGCTGCTGAATTCTGCAAACAAGGACTTGGCTCAGTATTTGATAGATGCCTTGATTTCCATTTCATGTATTTAATTTTATAAAATATAAGCATTAATAATGTGCAACCAGTGTCTTCTTGAAGGTAACACATAATTCAAGAGGTAGTCTTCTCTGTCCACATGGCTGAAAGGCTGATAGAAAGCACATTCTAGATAGAAAGCACACACACTGATAGAAAGCGTGGGTGTACATGCTGTGTGTGTGAATTCGTATGCGTGTGTGTGCATGCTGTATGTGTGAATGGAGGTCAGAGGACAGTTTCCAGGAGTCTCCTTCCACCGTGTGGATCAAACTCAAGTCATCAGGCACCTGCTGAACCATCTCACAGGCTCTGAAATTTCAGTTCTTAAAAATCTACTTAGGGGCTGGAGAACTAGCTCAGCAGTTAAGAGGACTTGCTGCTCTTCCAGAGGACCAGAGCTCAGCTCTCAACACCGTCATCTTGCACAGTCATAGACTGGTATCTGATGCCTCAGCTCTCAGCACCGTCATCTTGCACAGTCATAGACTGGTATCTGATGCCTTTGGCCCTCGTGGGCACCTGCACTCCAGTGCATGTTTCTGTTCGAGGTTGTACACACCTGAATGTCATTAAAAACAATATAAGCAAATCTTAAGAAAAAAAAAAAAGTATGTGCACACGTTTGTACCTGAGGGCAGGAACATGCCATGCATGAGTGTGGAGGTCAGAGGCCAACTTTAAATGTTCATCCTGGTCTTAAACTTTCTACTTTGTTTGAAAGAGGATCTCTCTTTGCTGCTGTGCTGTGTTCCCCAGGCTAGTTGTACTGCAAGCTTTCAAGAGATTTTCTTGGTCTCTGCTTTAGGAATTCTGGGGTTAATACATGCCTCTGCATCAGGTTTTTTAATGTTGGACCCAAACTCATGTCAAACATCAAGCACAGTGACTTACTGAATGATTTCTCTGGCTCTGATAATGAAAATTACATTCAGCTTCTGTAAGTTAAATTTCTGGCATATAGTTTATGTAACTTAATTTTCATGCTACTACTATTAGACAGTACTTTAGTTGTCCCAGTAAGGTTAGATTGAGTACAGTCTCATGGGGCGTTCAAAGCAGCCCTCCACCAGATACCCGTGAGTACTAGATAACCTAATAACTTCTTATTATGGAATTAGAATATTAGAACTTAGAAGTTAGATAGACTTGACCTGTTCTTTGGGACTTTTGCCT
This sequence comes from Mus caroli, assembly GCF_978045245.1. Classification (NCBI taxonomy): domain Eukaryota; kingdom Metazoa; phylum Chordata; class Mammalia; order Rodentia; family Muridae; genus Mus; species Mus caroli. The sequence continues at coordinate 35,363,875 of NW_028227257.1, read as the reverse complement.
GAACGAGTATGTACGTGCTTGCCATGATTAACTGGTGTCCAAAGAGGTCAGAAGAGGTTGTCAAATCCTCTGGGACTGGAATCACAGACAGCTAGTGAGCTGCCATGTGGGTGCTGGGAATTGAACCTCTGAACCACTGAGCCATCTCTCTACCCTTATGTAATGTTTTTGTTTGTTTGTTTGTTTTGTTTTGTTTTGTTTTGTTTTGTTTTGTGGTGTCTTTGAGATAGAGTCTTTTTCTATGTAGCCCCGGCTGTCCTGGAACTCTGTGTATATAGATCAGGCTGGCTTCAAATAGCTCTTCTAAGTGCTGGAATTAAAGGCATGTGCCACCACACCCACGTTCCTGCATAGTGTCGTGTCGGGCCCCCCCCCCCCCCCCTGTCTTTCAAGACAGGGTTTCTCTGTGTAGCCCTGGCTGTCCTGGAACTCACTCTGTAGACCGGGCTGGCCTCGAACTCAGAAATTCGCCTGCCTCTGCCTCTCAAGTTCTGGGATTAAAGGCGTGGGCCACCACGCCCGGCTGGGTAGTGGTTTTTACTCATAGATATTTGAGACCCTGCAAGGCATAGGGGTGGATGGTAGGATAAGAATCCCAACTGTTGAGATATTGTTTTCCCAGGCCAAGAGCCAGTTGATACTAATTGAATATATTTATATTAGAACAGTGTGGTATGCATCGAACTGAATGAGCAAGAATCAGCCTAAGACAGGAAGGGAAGCATGGGAGAGGTGGGTGAGCTGAGGGGGCCTCTGGTAGAATAATGCTCGCTGAGTGTAAACAGTACTGGTTAAGTCCTCAGCACTGAGGAAACCAGCAGCAGGCGCCTTACAAAACATCTCCCATCTTTAGAGATTTTACAGAAATGGAAGGGCGAGAGCTAAGGGAGTGGGGCGTCTGGCAGGACAGAGCAGGACAGAAGTCTAGGATAAACTGCTAGACGTCTACTCTCATGGGGCAATAGAATAGTGTAAGAGCATAAAGGGCTGGAAAGATGGCTCAATGGTTAAAGCACTGGCTGCTCTTCTAGAGGACCTGGGTTCATTTCCCAGCACCCACACGGGGGCTCACAACCATCAGTAACTTCAGTCTGGGGTGTCTGATTTCCTTTTCTGGTAGAAAAGGAGCAAACTAATTTTTTTCTTTTTTTTTTTTTTTTTTGGTTTTTCGAGACAGGGTTTCTCTGTATAGTTCTGGCTGTCCTGGAACTCACTCTGTAGACCAGGCGGGCCTCGAACTCAGAAATCCACCTGCCTCTGCCTCCCGAGTGCTGGGATTAAAGGCGTGCGCCACCACGCCCGGCTAATTTTTTTCTTTTTTAATTAGGAAGAACCAAATTAATAATATTTGTAGCTCAGTTATTCAGAAGAAGTTCTTTAATCAAATATGAATCATTTGTAATGAAACCACAATTATAAACAGTGCTTTGCTGGATCAGTGGGCTCATACCAACTCAAAGGGAGTTATTGTTAGCCTACAAATAACTTTCTCCCTTTCCTTTTTTTCCTGGCCAGGACGTACCAAAGTTCATGCATAATACAGTCTTCTCCCATTTTATTTATTTTGTGTGCATGTCTGTGAACATGCATTTGCATGTGATATAGGGTGCATGTGGAGCTCAGAGGACATCTAGTGATGTCAGGGAGAAGTCTGGGGATCAAACTCAGGTCATTAAAGGCAGCAAGTGCCTTTTCTTTTTCTTTTTCTTTTCTTTTTTTTTTTTAAAAAGAGTTATTTATTTATTTATTTATTTATTTATTTATTTATTATATGTGAGTACACTTTAGCAGTCTTCAGACACGCCAGAAGAGGGTGTTGGATCCCATTATAGATGGTTGTGAGCCACCATGTGGTTGCTGGGAATTGAACTCAGGACCTCTGGAAGAGCAGCCAGTGCTCTTAACTACTGAGCCCTCACTCCAGCCCCCAGGGAGTGCCTTTACCCTTTTTTTCCCTGGATGTGAAAAACTGACTACTTGATAGAATGTACCTGATTTGGGTTTTTTAAACAATTAGATGCAGAGTCTCCTGCAGTGCAGTTTGCATTTCTATTGTACAGTTCCACCCTTGAACTGACGCTCCTGCCTCTCTACCTCCTGAGCACTGGGATTCCAGGTAAGCGTTGCCATTCCTGGCTTATATGATACTAAGGGCTGAACCTAGGGCTTCCTACACGGTAGCTAAGTACTATGTTCCACTGAGCTACACTTCTAGCCCCAGGTTAAGTTTTGTTGTTGCAGAATTACCACTGTATCCTTCAATATCAGGAAGCATGTGACTGACACCCATTGATCTTGCTGCTGCTGCTGGTGGTATCCTTGACAATTTAACTCATGAAATTTTGCATTCACTATTTAATATTTAAGCGTAATATAAGAGGCTCCCAGGCCTTAGCACTACTGACTCCATAAAACTCAGCATGTAGATAGTACCACTTGCCAGAGCGAAAAGGAAGACCGAATCCCTCAAACTGCATAGTTCTGGGAAAGTCCTTAAATGCACTAAGCTTGCCTTTTGACTTCTGTAATTGCTTTAGCCTAACTGTGCTTATTAACTGAAGTATGTCAACCGAGGAATTTTTTTTTTTTTGCTTAAATGCTCACTCTAATAAAAGAATCTGGGCTTCAATGAGCTCCTGAACACCCAGTGTAGTTGCCAGTTGGCTAATAAAGACTTTCTACTGGCTAACCCCTATCTGAGTAGTCTTATCTGATGGATACCCCACAATAATACACGTTTCTAGGCCTTTTTTGTTTTTGTTTGTTTTTTTTTGGGGGGGGAAGCAACGCCTCACTCTGTATTTCACGCTGGCCTTGAACTTCAGCGTGATCCTCATACTGCAGCCTCCAGAATGCTTGGATCACAGATGTTCGACCACCATTCCTTGGAGTATTTCGGGCCAAATAACAGTTCTATCAAATTGCTTTCTATCAAATGCTTTTCTGAATCTGCTAATCCTGGAAGAGGCGTTCAAAGCAAAGACACTCTGAAATGGGTGAACTTTTTCTGATACTCCTATTTCGTTTTTAAGGGAAAGTCTCATTACATTGCCCACATTGGTGCTCTTGAACTCATGGACTTAAAACACTTTCCCACTTCATCTCAAGTAGCTGGGACTATCTCTCCTCCCCTCCCCATTCTTCTTTTTTCTTTGTTTTAATTATAAACACATGGACTACCACTGGACTATGAAGATGTTATTTTTTAGGAATGAAAACTTGCTACAGTAATAGCTATACAGTTCTTTGCAGCCATCTAAGCATCTTTACAGCCCATTCAAATTTCCTAATAGCCCTGTGATAGGGCTAAGTATTAGATATGTATTAGGAAGGAATTAGAATTCTAGACTGATAGACCTATTAACTATTGTGTCTAAGGTAAATCAGTAGTTATGTAGTTAAATGGCTATGTTAGCAGCAGGTCCTTTTGTTTTTAGCAACAGGCTTGCTGCTGTGGCTACAGAACAAGTGAAGATTTTGGAAAATCTGTGACCGGAGGATTGGAAAAGAGGGAGAAAACCAGGAAAAAAACCTAAGGGTAAAACTGAAAGAAACTGGAGCAGAAATTAATGTGTGTGTGGACATAGTGGAGACTAGGCTGGCAGTTTGGGACTATAGTGCTTAAGGAGGAGTTCAGGGGTGGATAGGGCGGGGCCTACCGCAAATGGACTAGGTTATGCATAGGTGACAGGTGAGGGTGATTGACATGGGCGGGGCCAATTGGATAGGTGTGGCCGACGTGGGCGGGACGCAGCTCTGTGGAATGGGTCCTCACGGAGCTCTTCCGGTGTTGCCGGTAGAGGGCGCCGGCCGAGGAGCCACCGGCGGAGTCGCAAGGTCTGACCACACGGCGAATTCCAGTCGCTACAGCCGCCGCCATGAAGGCCGTGGTGCAGCGCGTCACTCGGGCTAGCGTCACAGGTCAGTCGGGCGGGCCGGGGAGAGAGCAGCCTCTGACCCCCGCGACCCGCTGTTCCGTGTGAGGGTTCCCCGCAGCCCCGAGTTACCGGGCAGCCTCTGGGCAGCGCCGTGGCCGAGAAGATCCGGCACGTGCCTGGCCGCTCACGGGTTCAGGCTCCGTGCTTTCGTAGCTACATAAACCCTCATCTCCGTCGTCATCACCATTATAATCATCATCATTATCTTTGTGAGTGTGTGTGTGTGGTCCTCACAGACAAGGTGCCAGAACCTGTGAGCATCCCCAGGGCCCGTTGTTGAATGCACTGTTGCACAAACAACACATTGGGGAGATTTCCGGAGCGGACTCGCTCGTTTATCCACCGCTCTGTCTGAGATGTACCATTTTAACAACCCCCTTTTGCATATGTTTTCTTTTTAAAATAGAACTTGGCTCATGATAAAATGGACAGACGGAGGAATTGCTAATTGTTTGAGCTCTGGCAGCTTTGAGCAAATACCTGCTGGCATCCTCACTGGGTGCAGAACATCCCTTGCTTGCACCTGGATGTCGGTCTTTGAACCTTCAGCCACGGGTCAGAACCACAGAATTCAAGATGACATGCTTCTCTTTCCCATTAATTAATATAGACCAAGATGCTCAGCCATTAGCCATCAGTTGAATGTGGGAGTCTAGTTGAAATATTCAGGATCCAGCTACTGTAGTTATTTGAAAAGTGTTAAAAAAATAGAAACGACTGGTGCCATTCTTTTAGTCTTTTAAGTTAAAAAAATAAATACATTTATTTATTTGGTGTGTGTGTGTGTGTGTTTCTGTGTGTAACAGGCCAGAGAACAATTTAGATGTGCCACCACCATGTGGGTCCTTGGGATTCAACTCAGGGAATTAGGCTTGGCAGCAAGTCTACCCATCACTCATTTAGAGTTTCTCTCTCTCTCTCTCTTTCTTTCTTTTTTCCTTTTCGAGATAGGGTTTCTCTGTTTAGCCTTGTCTGGCCAGGAACTCACTCTGTAGACTAGGCTGGCCTTGAACTCACAGATCCACCTGCCTCTGCCTCCCAAGTGGTGGGATTAACGGTGTCTACCACCATTGCCTAGCTGTGTTTATATAAGCAGAAGTACATTTTCAGGTCAGATGCCAAGGCCTGTAGTGACAGCCACTTTGGAGGCTGGGGAAGGAGCTCAGTTGAGCCCAGGAATTGGACAACAGAAAGCAGATTGGACAACAAAAGAGTCTCTAAGACACCCTCCTCACCAAAGTTTCAGATCAAGCAATACAGATATCTTTTTCTTTAAACCATTTTATACTAAATACATGTTTTTGAGTTTAAATCTAGACCCAAGACTCCTCCCCAACCAAGTAGCCAAACCACATATTTAGACCCGAGAGTCCACCTTCTAATCCTGCTTAATGAGTTGCAAGCTGTTCTGTTAACTTTGGTTTTGGAAACCATCCTGGATTAATAAGGAACAGAATAGGAGAGGAGTTTATGGGACTCTAACAACATTTCAGTAAATATTGAGCACATGAAAACTGGAAAAATTCACTGATGAAAGATGGTTTGGCTCTTTGGGGGGAGAAGCTGTCTACTTGATGTGGTTATCACTAACAGATTTAAATTTTGAGCTTTGGTTCCTTAAGCCCTCGATTCTGCTGATCTGGACTTTGGAAAATGTACCTTTGCTTGTAGATGGTGGCCTATTCCTATTATCCCAGCACCCTGGGTTGAGTCCAGCATGGGCTACCTACCTGGTGAGTTAAAGTGCAGACTGAAGCTACCTAGTGAAACCCTCTCCTACCAAACCAAGCCTGGCGTGTGCGAGGCCCTGGGCTGGCACTTGCACAAAGTGTCTAACACTCTTGGGATTTCCCTAGGGAGCCCTTTGATCATACTCGAGCTTAAGCTAATGAGAAGTTTTAGGATAAGAGTGAGGGAGTGACCTGAATGACAGTCACTTGCTGAGAGTGGACAGGCCATTGCCTGTAGTTTCCAGGTATGTTCCAGGATATGTTTGAGTAGTATTGGGGCATTCTCAAGAAGTTGCCAAGGGGAACAACTTATTTCCACCAATTGAAGCAATTATGAAGGGCCTGTGTGGTGGCTTAGCCAGTTACAAGCGTTTGCCACCAAGCCTGAGGACCTGAAGAGAGAACCAACTCCTACAAGTTGTCCTCTGACCCTCCACATGCATGCGGTGGCACAAGCACATGCACACATCCATGTCACATGAGTAGATGAATCAACATAAAAATTCAGTCAACTGTAATAATGTAAATAAATGACCCTAATTAATGGAATGACAAATAATGTAAATGAGACCCCAGGTGTACCTGCAGTCTATGCTTGTGGGGTCCTAGGCTGCTAAAGATAATGAGACCCCAGGTGTACCTGCAGCCTATGCTTGTGGGGTCCTAGGCTGCTAAAGAGGTTGCTAGGTACATTGCTCAGAGAAGAGTGCAAAGTCCAAACCAAGTGGAGTCCTAGTTAGCTAAATGTTCCCTATGCTTGCTTGCCTCATTACTTTGATACTTGTGTGCTGAAGATAATAATAGGAAATATTAAAAGCCATTCATTTCTACAAGCCATGATGTTTCTGAGCATAAAGAGCATAAAACTTGGTGTGTAGTATAAAAGCATTACAATTGAACACGGCAGAGTATCAAGTCTGTGTAGAGTCGTTTCGGGCAGTGTTTGTTGATGTCGCGTGGCATGTGTGCATGTTTTGTGTTCAGAACAAAGGCTGCATTGAAGTGGCTTCATGAAGCAGCATGAATGAGCACTGCCAGTGTACCTTGGACACAGTTTGTGTTTGGTGTCTGCGTACTCAGAAACCTTTTATTTTTGCCAGTTTTCTTTTTCCTTGTGACCTTTGCCTTTTGTCATGTGGATCCATATATAATTACAATTGAAAGTTGAGGAAGCTGGGGCTTAGTATGTGCTCCCTTTTTAGGAATCTTTGCAGATATTAGTGCACAGCGGAAGCAGCACACACACATACACACAGTGGCAGAGTCCATTCTAGTGCTCAGCAGAAGCCATTCCCCCACCCCCACCTCCGCACACACCATGGCAGAGTTTATTGTTCTGTTCCTGCCTGGAACATTAGGTCAGTACAAAATGAAATAAAAAAAGAAAAACAACAACAGTAATATAATGAGACTGGGCAAAAGGAGGAAATTATCAAGGTTGCCACTTAAAATATGAGTTTAATTTCACCGACATAATGATGAATTTAGTCTAAATACTGTGCCAGAATTTTGAGATACTGGCTAAAAGTAGTAGGCAGTACATTTGACTATAAATACATACAGAGATATTAGCATGGTGTTCTTAGAGTTTTTTTTTTTTCTTTTTAAATGTGGATACTCTGCATAATTCAAAAAGATTTAGATGCTATTGGCTTAGAATGCCACTTGAGAAATATGCAGGGAGATGACAGCAGTTCCTGAGGTGAGGCTTACCACATAAGTCACAGTGTTTATGGGTAATGAATTTGCCCTTGTAGTAAGCCGGAAAAACGTATTTGTTTTTCTGCCATGAACAGTTTCCATTCTATGCCGTCTGTGTTTTGAGTTAGTAGATTTACTGATTTACAAGAAAAGCAGGGATCTCCTTTCTGAGATCTTTTCTGAATTACTGAAAAGACGCTTTATGATGCTGACTGTATCTAAGTCTTTCCTCCGCTTTGGTTCCTTCTAGTTGGAGGAGAGCAGATAAGCGCCATCGGACGGGGCATCTGTGTCTTGCTGGGCATTTCCATGGAAGACTCACAGAAGGAAGTGGAACACATGTAAGATCTGGATTTCTAAAGTCATTGCTAAGACGTGGGCTGTGTGCTGGCCTTTCTGGCAGCTCGTGTAATATTTTGTGCTTATAAACTGGGCCTGTGTTGCTTTTAAGCATTGTTTCATGCAGACAAGACAAAACAAGAGCGACGTGCCCAACCTCAGTCCCTGTCAGCAGTGGAATAGGACCCCGGTTTACCTTATGCCCATGTGCCATCACCTCTGCCAACAGTGTTTCTTTCTCATAAATATTGGGTGTCTTTTCTTTAAAATGGGGACATTGTGACTTGAGTACTGTTCAATCGATCATATGAGGATCTGGAACTCAGAGAGGCTCATTTCCTTGCTCCAGGCCGTGGACATGCTCACTCGGTGAAAACCTGACCCTGAATTAGAATCTGGTCGGGCACGCTGGCCTGCTGCTCTTTTCCTGGCAGGCCGTCTTAGTGGAGTGAATCTTCCTCTGCCTCTGCTTCTCCCCGAGTACTTGCTATATTCAGTTCAGATGCTGCCCCTTTGATGCCCACAGCCTCAGTATAGTTATGACATTCAAAGTCAGGCCCAGAACCTAATTCTTCCTAAGATGTTGATGACTAATCAAGGCACTTTGATACCACTTTAGGGATGTTGGTATTGATGGAGCGAGTCCCTTAAGAGCTCAAGTGGAGTAGAGTGGGAAAGTGGGTAATACTTGGGTTCTGGGTCTGAATCTCTTTAGTGCTGTGATGACTAATCCTGATCATGTATTTATTTGGGTTGAGATGTTCATAGGAGATTAGTAAGGCTCACCTCTGGGTATGCATGTGAGGGTCTTTTCCAGAGAGGAGTAAGTAAGGGAAAGGCCTCTTAGTGAGTACAGATAGCAGCGTTCCATAGGCTGGGGTGCAGATGGAAGAAGAGAACATGCCAGCTGGGTTAGGAGCTGCCGTGCACTGCCATGCTCTCCTTGATGTAGGAGACTGAAATGCCCGAAACCATCAGAAACCTTTTCTCCCTATAGGTTTGTTCTGTCAGGCGTTTGGTCGCAGTGATGAGCAAATTGACTGACAGTTTGACTGGGGTCTACTGCTGGTGGTTAAGGGATAGAACTCAGCATGAGACAAGCCTTGCTCTTGAAGCAGAGGTAATGAACAGCACCCTTCACAAAGGACAGCCATGTAATTAGTTACCAGATGACATCGCCTTTGCCTTCAGCATCAAAAGGTGACTCTTAGAATTGGGAATTCGAGCTTTCATACAGGTGGTTCTTTTGTGGCTCTTAAGTTGGACTTACAACCATTACCTGGTCCACTTTCTTGCCAGAGTCGTTGTCCTTTGTCATCTGTAAGTATTAGGAAAACCTCCTTAGGCAAGCCCACTCCAAAAAAGAGAAAAAGCTCTCTATCTGTCATAATATATATGCATGCATGCACACACACATGTATGTTTTATATGTGTATTTTGTGTTGCCAACTACTTCCTGGAATGTAGTTGACATACCCAATGACACTCTACTCGAGAAGATAAGATTTTTCCTTTGCAAAATTTTTTCAGTTGCAAATAGCCTCTTGCTTAGGGGTGGGACTGCTTATTCATTGTCCCTTCTCCGTGCTGAGACTTTGTCGTGTCTGAACCCAGGCAGGCCCTGTGCGTGCTGTCGCAGTCTCTGAGTTCATGTGTGCATCAGTCCTGTTGTGTCTAGAAGACACTGTTTCTTGGAGCTAACTCTTAAAATCTTTCTGCCTGCTCTTCTGTAACCTTGAGGGGAAGGGTTTGCTAAAGACATAGTCCTCACTCTCTGTACATTGTCCAGGTGTGGGTCTGTAAAAAGAATTATGATTTCTAGTTAGCCCATATAAAAGACGCACAATCCAGGTATTTTATTTATGAGCTGTAATCCAAGATTGGGCAGGCTTTGGAGCTATTCTAAGTCACATCCCAGCCATGTGTCCCTTGTTACTTGCTATTTCTCCTGGCCATGTGCTCATGGTCCATCTCCTTTCCTCTTCCCCAGTCTCCTCTCTTCTCCAGCGTCCTTTCTTCTTTCCCGTTCTCTACCTGTGACCCACAGCCAAGTAAGTGAAAACCCACCTATCTGTATCCATTCCCCCAATCACAGGCTTTAGTCTTTTACTGACCAATTAACATGGGAAGCAAGGTTTACACAGCGCCACCACCACCACCACCTCCACCTCCACCAGTAGATGGTGATGGTAATAGATGGTGATGGTCACCTACTCGTGGTGGTAGTGGTGGTGGTGGGGGTGAAAGAGGAGGAGGAGGAGGAGGAGGAGGAGGAGGAGCAGCAGCAGCAGCAGCAGCAGCAGCAGCAGCAGCAGCAACAACAACAACAACAACCAGATCTTGGGAGCCATTATTTAGCATTTAAATACAAGCAGCACCAGACCAAATCCCCTACATATGTCTTTGTGTTAATTCCCAGCTCCTGCAAGAAGGTGATTCTCTGTGATAGTTGAATGATGCACTGACCTATGAATAGAGCAATATGTCAGTAAGTCATTTTATTCCTTTGTTCCTTTAACAGAACAATGTTAGTAGGTTTTCTCCTAGGGCCCATGGCCTCCCTAGGTCTCAGGTTCTTGGCCACTTTAGCAGTGTCAGATATGGGTTCCATCTCAACGACTGGGCCTTGAATTCAATCAGAAGGCGATTGGTTATTCCTATAAAATTAGTGTCACTGTTGTGCCATTGTATGCTGCAGGCTGGTTGCTGTTGTAGGTCACATGGTTGCAGCTGTATGATATTGATTATTGCTTTTCTTCTCCAGTAGAATGCAGAGTACCTTCTATCACAATGAATGCTAGTTAGTAGGGCTGCAGCTTCCAGTAGGGCATCAGCTTGATTTCTCTGTGTTCAATGACATAAATAAATGGTGTCTTCAGCAACAGGGCCTGGGGCTGTGCAGAGCAAACAATAGCCTTGGCAAGACCCTGTGATGCTTGGAGGATCTATGGGACCCCTTGGCCAATATGATGTGAACCATTCTTGGCGCTGGAGATGTTACTTGGTGCCATAAGATGTCTAGTTGGGGGCATTGGTCTCTCCCATTTTATTGTGACTCCATTTAAATTCCTTTCTTCTTCTTTTTTGTTTTTCGAGACAGGGTTTCTCTGTGTAGCCCTGGCTGTCCTGGAACTCACTCTGTAGACCAGGCTGGCCTCAAACTCAGAAATCCCCCTGCCTCTGCCTCCCAAGTGCTGGGATCAAAGGCGTGTGCCACTGCTGCCTGGCTCAAATCCTTTCATATGTGTATGTATTTTAGAAAACTTCTACAGTAGTAGATTTCCTTTTGATTTTTTCTTAAAATATCTTTAATGGGTTTATTATTTTATTTTATGTGTTTTGTGTGTCTGTATGAATGTGTACCATGTGCGTTCCTGGTGCCCACAGAGACCAGAGAGGGCATTATGTTTCCTGGCACTGAGTGGTTGTGATTGACAATCCACATGGCTTTTCTAAAGGCCTTTAGGGATGGGTGTGGTGGTGGTTTACACCTGCAATCCCAGCTGGAGAGGCGGAAGCAGGAGGATTTCTGTGATTTCAAGGCTAGCCTGGTCTGCATATTGAGTTCCAGGGCAGCCAAGCAAGCAAGCAAACAATCCTTTGGTGTTACTTGTCCCTCCCCACATTCCCTCCTCTACCCTTCCCTTCCATCTCCTTCCACATTTTATCTCTGTATAACACAATATTCTACCCCCTCTTCCTTGGAAGATTCTCCTCCTCTTTCATGGTCCCTGACTTCTGTGGATATTCTGATTGTAGCACGAATATCAAAAGCTTAACCACTAACATATAAGAGAAAACAGGAAAGTTTTGACTTTGGGTCTAGGTTTCCCCACTTAGGATGATTTTTTTTTCTAGGTCTATCAGTCTACCTGAAAATTTCATAGTTAACAGCTGAATAATATTCCATTATGTAAATACTTACCGTGTTTTTGTTTTTAGTTCATCAGTTGATGGACATCAAGAGTGATCTCAGTTTTGGTGTACTCATGAGTTGACCAGTGAACGTGGATGAGCGAATATCCCTGTAGTAGGGATAGTCCTCTGGGTGTATGTCCAAGACTGGTATAGCTAGATCTTGAGGTTGGTCTAGTCCCAGTTTCTCGAGGAACTGCCACATTGATTTTCATGTATGTTTCACTGGGGGTTATAAGTCTGTTTACATTGCTTATCTGCTCTTGATTTAACTTTGGTAGATGGTATATAATAAGACATGTGTCTGTTTCTTTTAGGTTTTCTAGTTTGGCAGAATACATTTTTTGAATATATTTTTAAGGTACATGCTTATGAGTCTCCTTGGTGTCTGTTGTAATATCATCCTTTTTATGTCTAATTTTTGAATCTTCTCCCTTTATCTTTTGATTAATTTGGCTTAGTATTTGTCAATATTGTCAATTTTTCTTGAATACCCACCTTTTTGTTTCATTGATTCTTTGACTGTTTCTCTGTCTTTGTCTTTGTTTCCATCTCATTGATTTCAGCCCTATGTTTGATTATTTTATCCTGTCTACTCTTTTTGGATATTTCTTCTTGTTGTTCTAGAGCTTTCAAGTGTGTCTTTAAATTACTTATATGAGATCTCTTCAGATATTTTTATGTAGGCACTTAATGCTGTGAACCACCTTCATTGTGTCCCAAAGGTTTAGGTATGCTGTTTCATTTTAATGCAATTCTAAAAAGTTTTTTTTTTAATATTTTTTATTACATATTTTCCTCAATTACATTTCCAATGCTATCCCAAAAGTCCCCCATCCCCCCCCCTTCCCTACCCACCCATTCTTTTGGCCCTGGCATTCCCCTATATTGGGGCATATAAAGTTTGCAAGTCCAATGGGCCTCTCTTTCCAGTGATGGCCGACTGGCCATCTTTCGATACATATGCAGCTAGAGACAAGAGCTCCGGGGTACTGGTTAGTTCATCATGTTGTTCCAACTATAGGGTTGCAGATCCCTTTAGCTCCTTGGGTACTTTCTCTAGCTTCTCCATTGGGAGCCCTGTGATGCATCCAATAGCTGACTGTGAGCATCCACTTCTGTGTTTGCTAGGCCCCGGCATAGTCTCACAATTCTAAAAAGTTTTAACTTTCCTTCTTGGTTTCTGTCTTGACCCAATTTTCATTCAGTAGTGTGTTGTTCAGTTTCCAAGCATCTGCATACTTCCTGCTGTTTCTCTTGTTGTTATCCAGCTTAATCCATGATGATCAGGGTGTTACTTGAATTTTCTTATGTTTGTTGAGACTTGCTTTGTATCTTAATATGTTGTCAGTTTTGAAGAAGGTTCCATGAGCTGTTAAGAAGAAATCATGGGTGGAATATTTTGTGGCTATCTGCTAAATCCATTTGATTTATGAAATTATTTAGCTCAACATTTCTCTGTTCACTTTTTGTCTGGATGACCTGTCTATTGGCAAGAGTAGACTGTTGAAATCCCACTATCACTGTAGGGTTAGCTGTAGTAGTGTTTCTTTTATGAACTTGAGTGTTGTTGTGTTTGGTGTTGTGTTTAGAATTGTAATATTTTCTTGGTGGGGTTGTCCTTTAATGAGTGTGTAGTGTCCCTCTATGTTTCTTCTGATTAGTTTTTAAGTCTAGTTTTAGATGTATTCCTGCTTGCTTCTTGGGTCTGTTTACTTGAAATGCTTTCTTCTATCCTTTTGTGATTAGGTTATATCTGTTCTTGATGTTGAGGTGTGTTTCTTGTTTGCATCAGAAAGATGAATTCTATTTTCTTTCTTTTTTTAAAAAGATTTATTTATTTATTATTATATGTAAGTACACTGTAGCTGTCTTCAGACACACCAGAAGAGGGCATCAGATCTCATTATGGATGGTTGTGAGCCACCATGTGGTTGCTGGGACTTGAACTCTGGACCTTAGGAAGAGCAGTCGGGTGCTCTTACCCACTGAGCCATCTCACCAGCCCGAATTCTGTTTTCTAGTATATATGCTGTCCAAGTGAGCACGAATCTTTCTTTCTTTCTTCCTTTCTTTCCTTTCCTTTCCTTTCCTTTCCTTTCCTTTCCTTTCCTTTCCTTTCCTTTCCTTTCCTTTCCTTTCCTTTCCCTTTCTTTCTTTCTTTCTTTCTTTCTTTCTTTCTTTCTTTCTTTCTTTCTTTCTTTCTTTCTTATTAGATATTTTCTTTATATACATTTCAAATGCTATCCTGAAAGTTCCCTATACCCTCCCTCCGCCCTGTTCCCCTACCCACCTACTCCCGCTTCTTGGCCCTGGCATTCCCCTGTACTGGGGCATATAAAGTTTGCAATACCAAGGGGCCTCTCTTCCCAGTGATGGCGAACTAGGCCATCTTCTGCTGCATATGCAGCTAGAGATACGAGCTCTGGGGGTACTGGTTAGTTCATATTGTTGTTCCACCTATAGGGTTGCAGACCCCTTCAGCTCCTTGGGTGCTCTCTCTAGCTTCTCCATTGGGGGTCCTGTGTTCCATCTTATAGATGACTGTGAGCATCCACTTCCGTACGAATCGTATTTTCTAATTCAGTCTGTTTGCCTGTGTCTTTTTTATTGGGGGAATTGAGACCCTTGATGTTGAAAGTTATTTTTATTTTTATTTTATTTATTTATTTTTAAAGGTTTATTTATTTATTATATGTAAGTACACTGTAGCTGTCTTCAGACACACCAGAAGAGGGAGTCAGATCTCATTACAGATGGTTGTGAGCCACCATGTGGTTGCTGGAATTTGAACTCTGGACCTTAGGAAGAGCAGTCGGGTGCTCTTACCCACTGAGCCATCTCACCAGCCCGAAAGTTATTTTTAAAGATTTTTTTTTAATTAAAACATAATTCATTTTCTTAAAAAAGTTTTTTATGGTAGTTGGTGTTTTATCTGTATGTATGTCTGTGTGAGAATGTCAGATCCCTTGAGAATGGAGTTACAGGCAGGTGTGAGCTGCCATGTAGGTGCTGGGGAATTGAACCCATGACCTCTGAATGAGCAGCTAGTGCTCTTAAGTACTGAACCATCTCTCTTGCCTCAATGTTGAGAATGCATTAATGAACATTGCTTATCAGTTCCTGTTAATTTTACTATGGTGGTGTGGGGTCCCTCTCCTTTGATGTACTATTCTGGGATTATTATATTTTGTGACCTCTTGGTTGTATTTATATTTCTCTTTAGACTGAAGTTTTTTTTGTAGTACCTTCTGCAGAGCTGAAATCGATGGGTAGAAATTGCTTAAATTTGTTTTTATCCTGAAGTGTTTTTCTTGCTCCTTTGATTGTGAGTGATAGTTTTTCTGGGTATAGTAGTCTGGGCTGGCATCTGTAGTCTCTTAGAGCTTATAAAATATCTGTCCAGGACCTTCTGGCTGTTAGAGTTTGCATTGAAAGTCAGGTATTATTCTAATAAACCTGCCTTTATATGTGACTTTTCCCCCCTTGCAGTTTTCAATATCATTTCTTTGTTCTGTACATTTAGTGTTTTGTTTAATATGTGTCATGGGGAGTTTCTTTTCTGTTTCTGTCTGTTTGGTTTTCTGTACATTTTTTGCACCCGGATAGACACCTCTTTCTTTAAATGGGGAAATTTTCTTCTATGACTAAAAAAAAAAATCTTTTCTATGATTTTGACCTGTGTTTCTTTTCTTTCCTCTATAAATAGGTATAACATTAATGCCTCAGATTTCCTGGATGATTTTTGCCTGGATTATTTTAATATTGAACATTTTCTTTGTCTGAACTATCCATATCTTCTATCTTGTCTTCAAGACTTGAAATTCCTTCTTCTATGTCTTTTAATCTGCTGGTGAGGCTTACCCCGAGGCTTTTGTTTGACATTCTGAATATTTCCTTTCAAGGTTTATTTTAATTTGTGTTTTCTTTAGTGATTTAATTTCTGTTATGTCTTGATTTTTTTTCATTATTCCATCCAACTGTTTCTTTAGAACTGCAAAGTCTTCATTAAGGCATTTATTCATAGCCTCCTTAAGGTCTCTGAACATAGTCAAAATTGCTATTTTGAGGCCCTTGTCTTATGCCTCAGCTAAATTATTTTTACTTACAGCCTATTATAACAGGATGCTGGGTTTTGGAAGAAGCATAATGACCTGGTTATTAATATTTGTGTCTTGGGATCAATACATCCAGAGTTGACATTTGAAGTGTTACAGTTATGAACTGCCTGATGTGGGTGCTTGGAACTAAACTCAGATTTTCTGGAAGAATAGCAAATACTCTTAATTGCTGGGCCATCTCTCCAGCCCCTTAATTATATTTTTACTTGGCTTATAAAGTAATAGGCTTCCATAAGGCTTTTTCAGATATATTTAGTTTTTGTTAATCATCTTCCCATTCTCCTTCTCCCCTACCCCCTTCACCTAACCTTTAACCTATACTATTTTCATCCTTTTCTTTCACATCAAATGTGTTCTATTCCTTGCCCCATTAAGATCTTTTCCCTATCGCCTCTCATGGGCCATTTTTAGCTTCCTGACCTCTATAGACATGATGGAATTTTATTCAGCTATTAAGAAAAAATGCAGAAAATGGATGCAGCTGGAAAATAGTATACTAAGTGAGATAACCTAGGTCCAGAGATGCAAATGTTGAATGTTGTCTCTTAATATAAGAATGCTAGTTTCAAGTTTGTAGATTTGTATTTTAACTTTGGGTTGTCTGAAGGTGGCTGTGGAATATGTATTTCTAGCAGTATTCTTTTTGCTCAGGACTTGCTTTGGTTATCTGGGAATTTTGTTTTTTGTTTTCTTTGCTTTTAAAATAAAATGAATTTTATTTTATTTCTACTTCAGTGAAAAATGTCACTGCAGTTTTGATTGATATTATATTGACTCTGTAGATTGTTTTTGATATGATGGCCATTTTTACAATATCACTTCTACTAACTCATGAACCTAGGAGATCTTTTCATATTCTACCATCCTCATGAATTCTTTCTTAAGTGTTTTAAGTTTCATCATGGAGGTGTTCCCTATGCTTGGTATTTAGTCAGTGTTCTATTGCTGAGAAAAGATGCCATGACCTATCTATCTATCTACCTATCTATCTATCTGTCTATCTATCTATCTATCTATCTATCTATCTATCTATCTATCTATCTTTAAAGCTATTATGAATGAGATTGTTTTGCTGATTTCTGTTTTGGTATGCTTGTAAAGGAAGGCCACTGATTTTCATATGCTATTTTTGTATCTTGTCACTTTGTTGAAAGTATTAATTCTAAATGTTTTCTGCTGAAATATTTAAGGTCTATTATGTACAGAATCATATCATCTGCAAGTAGATTCTATGACATTGTTCTTTTCTACTTGTAAGCCTTTTATTTCCTTCTCTTGTCTTACTGCTCTAGACAAGCCTTCCACTACTGTGTTAAATACGAGTGGAGACAGAGATGGTTGACACCTTTGTCGTCTTCATGGTTTCAGTGGAAAGTTTTTCCTCACTTAATATAGTGCTGACTGTAGCCTTTAGGTTGAGGTATGGTTCTTCTGAGTTACTTCAGGATTTTTCTTTTTTTCTTTTTTCTTTTTGGGACAGTGTTTCTCAGCAGCTCAGGCTGTCCTGGAACTTATTCTGTAGACAAGGCTGGCCTCAAACTCAGAGATTCCCCTGTATCTGCCTCTCAAGTGCTGGGATTAAAGGCGTCCCACATCACCTGGCTTTTTTTTTTTTCTGTAATTTTTATTGATTTCTTTATGAGTTTCACATCATGCACCCCAATCCCACTCACCTCCCTGACCCTTTGTATCTGCCCTCTGCCAGGCAACCTCCCCGCCAAAAACCAACCAACCCACCCACCAACCAACCAACCAAAAATGAACAAAACAAAACAAAAAGCATCATGTGGAAGCTGTAGTATGTCACAGTGTGTTCCACAGTATACCCCTTTCCATACATATCTCTATTTGCAAATGTTCATTGCAGTAAGTCATTGCTCTGGTTCGAGGTCCCTGGCTTCTGCTACACCATTAATACTGGATCCTCACCAGGACTCCTCTTGGATACCCTGTTGTTGCCCTATGTCATGAAGATCTCACAGCTCTAGATTGGTAGGACCAGCCCCTTCACATACTTTAGCAGCTCATAGATGAGGTAGATGTTGGGGTGGGCCAAATCAAAACCCTGAACCTGGTCCTGGGTGATAGCTGAGTTGTTTAGTCTGCCAGCTCTTCTGCATTCCCATCCCCAGGGCCAGCTCTTCAGCACTGTTCCAGCTAACTCACCCAATACTGCAGCTGGCAAGGGTCAGGGCCAGCTGTCCTGTAGTCATGCCTTTCGGGCTCAGGTGAAGTTCAGGTTCTGCTCTCTGGAGCACTGCAGCCAGTGAGAGTCAGGTTCAGCTATCCTGTTCTCATGACCCCAGGGCTCTTCCACCATCCGCAGGTGGCAAGGGGCAAGGACATCTCTCCCATGCCCAGGCCATCTCATGGCAATGAGTCAAAAGTCTTTTTTATTTTTATTTTTTTGGTTTTTTTGAGACAGGGTTTCTCTGTGTAGCCCTGGCTGTCCTGGAACTCACTCTGTAGACCAGGCTGGCCTCCAACTCAGAAATCCTCCTGCCTCTGCCTCCCAAGTGCTGGGATTAAAGGTGTGCACCACTACTGCCCGGCTGAGTAATCTTTTTGATATATTTTTGAATTTGTTTGCAAATATTTTGTTGAGAATTTTTGAATCTATGTTCACCAGAGAGATTGGTCTGTGATATTCTTTTTATGTAATATTCCTTTATGTTTTTATATAATATTTTTTATTTGACTTTGGTATCAGGTTAATACTAGCTTCATAGAAGGAGTTTGGTGATTATATTAGTTTTCTGTGACATGATAAAATATCACGACCGAAAGTAACTTAATATTGCCCGTGCTTTTGTGTCCCCCTGGTAAGAACACGCTCAGGGCAACCGGAATCTTCTGCAGTACAAACTTTATTGCTTACCCCATCAGGAGCCAGTGGAGAAGGGAGCCAGAGAGAGAGCCAGAGAGAGAGATGGCGGAGCCCCCTCCCTTTTATGGAGGACTGTCCTCCGCCTCGGACGTGTCACTCCCTGATTGGCTGCAGCCCATCAGCCAGAGTTGTCGTCACGGGAAAGGCAGAGCACATGGCGTGGAAAGCTACCCCGGCACATGCGCAGCTTGCTTGTTTACTACTTAGAACACGGGTGTCAGTGCTATCAGCGCCATCTTGTAATGGCGAGTGTGAAGGCGGCTCCTTACATCTCCCCCTTTTCTTTTATTTAAGAGCAATAGGCCACCCATTTTAATGAGAGTGGAGATAGAGGTCAAATCCCCAGTGTGCAGGTAAAGGAGCCGTACACAAAACCTCCTCCCAGGCTCATCACCCAAAGGGGTCTTGGTCCGCTCCCGTGTCGTTTTTCCTGGGGGAAGGATACTTGGACACTCAACCTTCTTGAAAGATGACATGTCTCCCTAGAATAGGCTCATAAATGCCACAGAGCCCTTCTACTGCAGTGCTTAGCCATGCAACTCTCTCGGGCTGCTGAAGCACACTCACTCTATCCCGTGCAATGAGACTAGCCTCGTGGGGTGCAAGAGCTGAGTGGCCAGCGACCTATTGCTTAAGCATAGATAACCATATATCAGGGGAAGCACCATGTTCTAGTGCTGCAAGCGCCTGGGAAATAATCACCATGTCTCTCCTAGTTTGGGCCTTAAGCTTACAGACCAATCAGAAAAGCAACACTAATCCACAGCAAAGAACAGCTCCAAATAATTCCACCCCCACCCATTCTTTAAAGAAGGAAAATGTTGAAAAGATAGTCCTTAGGTCAGGGACAGGTCCAAGTGCGTGGGGCAAGTCTCAATTTTTGAAGGGTCTGTTCAAATTTAGCCGTCCAATTCTGTATCTCCCAACGCTGCTCTCCCTTTGTTGTTATCGCACTGGACATCACCAAGACGAGGGACATCAGTATTCCCTTGGTCAGTCTGGATTTTTCGGGTGAGTCTCTCTGGTATCCAAAATGGGTTGTCTTCATTCTGTGGAAAAACACAAACAGCTCCCCTGGATCTTATCAAAATAGGATCCGGGCCTTTCCATTTGTTATTTAAAACATCTTTCCATTTAACCATCTCTTTGGGCCTATCTGGCTCTGAACAATGTCGTTCAGCCGCGGTATGGCCATGAGAATCAAGATTTAAAAAATTGAGTGTAAAGAGTGCTGTAGACACAGACACTCTTGGTACTCGGGGTAGAGCCTCCTCGACTCCCCCTTTCTGTTTTATTAGATAGGATTTGAGGGTGCGGTGCGCCCGCTCAATAATACCCTGTCCTTGGGGGTTGTATGGAAGTCCAGTCAGGTGGGTTACGTCCATCTGACGGCAGAACTGTTGGAATTTTTGAGATGTATAAGCTGGTCCATTATCAGTCTTAAGGAGTTTGGGTTTTCCCCAAGCACTCCATGCCTCAAGACAATGTTGAATCACATGTGAGGCCTTTTCTCCGGTTAAAGGAGAGGCAAACATGATGCCAGAGCATGTGTCAATGGACACATGGAGATATTGAAGTTTTCCAAAGGAAGAAACATGTGTAACATCCATTTGCCAGACCTGTAGAGGTCGAATACCGCGTGGGTTAATTCCCACATGAGGAACTGGCAAGAACTCACAGCAGCTTTGACATTGAGTAACAATGTCACGGGCTTCTTTTCTCGTCAAGGAGAAACGGCGGCGTAATGTTTCAGCCGTCACATGAAAATTGTTATGAAAATTTCTTGCAGCCTCTATCGGGGATGTTAGGGCAGCAGCCACCACTTTAGTGGCTTTATCTGCCAAATCATTCCCCAGAGCC
This sequence comes from Mus caroli, assembly GCF_978045245.1. Lineage (NCBI taxonomy): Eukaryota > Metazoa > Chordata > Mammalia > Rodentia > Muridae > Mus > Mus caroli. The sequence goes on along the minus strand of NW_028227257.1, from coordinate 35,343,384 downwards.
ATGGGGCCAGGTAGGCCTGAATGGGCTCTAACATGAGTAATATAAACAGGAAATCTTCTAGATAACAAAACTAATTGTATCTGCTGAAAAATATTGGCAACTTTACTGGAAGGCTTAATCACTCCAGCCATTTCTAAAAAATTAAGGGGTTCTAAAAAGGTTTTTTAAACTTCTAAAACCACTAAACATTTTACCATTTGAGGTGAATTTTCATTATATTGTTTGGATACTACTTCACCATTAGCCACATAGACACCTATGCCAGTTTTTGATCCATCAGTATATACCACAACCCCATTTTTAAGTGGGTTTCTTACTGTTATTTGTGGAAACACAACAGATTGATTTTGGGCGAACTGTAAAATTGGATGTTTTGGATAATGGTTATCTATTTGTCCTGAAAAGGAGGTAACTAAAACTGCCCAATCATTGGATGTGGCTGCCAAGGTTTGAACCTGTCAAAAGTCCAATCTCTCTGCTCTGGAGTCAAAGCAGCAGCGTTTGCTCGGGCCTGCGTTTGTGCAGCCTCTTGCCATAGAGCTCTCCATTCCATATATTTGCCCGCATTGGGGAGAGCGGCTTTTGCAATCATTTGCCAGTCGGCAGGAGTTAGTGCCATGCCGGCAAGCCTGTCTAACTGCACCAAAGTAAAATTAGCATTGGCTCCATATTTACGGACCAATTCAGCAAGCTCTTTCATCTGAGCGTGAACACGCCCACCCTCGGCTCCTTCAAAGACCGGAAATGCCTGTTGCATCTTCCTTTGTTTCTCTCTTGGAATGAACGAGTCTGTGCACTGCCTCTCTGCACAGGGCTGACGCAGAGAAGAAGGAATGAGGATGAGGGAGAGAAGAGGCAGAGATCAGAGGGAAGAGAGTACATGAGGTGAGGGTGGAAAGTATAGAAGACACTGCTGTGCAGTAAACAGGGTGGAGAAACATGCACATGACCCTAAAATCTGACCGAGCAACATATTGAGACAAGCAAAGCATCATGAGCTGTAAATGCAAGAGCAGAGACCAAATTCTAGAAAGTAAGGACTAAAAGATGCTGGTAGGGTGAGCTGCTAGCATAGCTGGCTGAGCTGGAAGGTGAGATTCTCAGATCTCTCTGGCTATACAGCAGGCTGTACTGTGTCAGGGAGGGCTAAAGTGGAGCACTGTTTGTAGTTTCTGTGTTCTGTGTGGTTATGGGGTGCATGTGTGTGTGAGAGTATGCATGGACGCCTGTGTTTATACCTCCTTTCCTGGGCCACACACTCCATCTTAACCTTTTCTAAGACTGAAGGTCCAGTGTGTGTGAGGACCAGCACTTCTCTTGCAGTTTCTACTGGTTTCTTAAGGCTTTGGTGGCTGTAATCTAAAGTTCACTGACGACCACTATGAATTAGATGACTGTCAAAAAAGAATCACAGAGCAGCTCTTTTAAGTAGGGCTGTAACGACCAAGAAGGTAAGAAAGTGAGGCATAGCTCACTGACGTGCCTGTGTCGTAGCTTCTGTCAGTGCTGGAGCTGTCTGTGTGTCTGTCTGCCTTTGGAAATATGCGTGTGTCGGGTGGGGACCTTGTGATTCTTCAGGTAGCTCTTACTTCACTCTCTCCCCACAGGGTTCGAAAGATTTTAAATCTGCGTGTGTTTGAGGATGAGAGTGGGAAGCACTGGTCCAAGAGCGTGATGGATAAGGAGTACGAGGTGCTGTGTGTCAGCCAGTTCACCCTCCAGTGCGTCCTCAAGGGGAACAAGCCTGACTTCCACCTGGCCATGCCCACAGAGCAGGCGGAGAGCTTCTACAACAGCTTCCTGGAGCAGCTTCGCAAGAGCTACAGACCAGAGCTTATCAGAGGTAGGTGGGGCTCAGGTGGCTCAGTGGCAGGATACCTAATAAACTGTGTGAGGCCCAGGGCTCACACTGGGAAAGGACAAGAGAAAGCAAGGTCCAGGGTTCAGTGCTCAAGTACCGAAACAGTACCCGCCTCCAAATAAAAGAGACAAGCGAGGTTACTTATCCAGTACTGAAACAGTACCCGCCTCCAAATAAAAGAGACAAGCGAGGTTACTTATCCAGTACCGAAACAGTATCCGCCTCCAAATAAAAGAGACAAGTGAGGTTACTTATCAGAACGTTTTCAAAGGTGTGTTTTACAGTTATGTGTGTGTGTGTGTCTGTCTGTGGAGGTATGTGCATGTGTGCACACTTGTGCACACAGGTCAGAAGTGCATCAGATCAGGCCAGGCGTGCTGGTGCACGCCTTTAATCCCAGCACTTGGGAGGCAGAGGCAGGTGGACTTCTGAGTTCGAGGCCAGCCTGGTCTACAAAATGAGTGCCAGGACAGCCAGGGCTACACAGAGAAACCCTGTCTCGAAAAACCAAAAAACCAAAAAACCAAAAAACCAAAAAAAAAAAAAAAAGTGCATCCGATCCCTTGAAGCAGGAGTTATAGGAGGTTGTGAGTTGCCTAACATGGATGCTGGGAACTGAATTGCAGTTCTTTGCAAGAGCAGCAAGAGCTCTTAAGCACTGAGGTATTTCTCTAGTCCTGTAGATATATATTTTTATTTGGTTTAATATATGTAGGACATTATAATATTAGGAAGGTATTCAGTACAAAAAGTTTTGAGATAGTATCTACCTATTCTATCTACACACATACACATACATATGTATACATGCATATATATGTGTGAGTATATATATATATATATATATATATATATATATGCACTTTAAAAAAATCTGTGTGTTTTGAAGACATGAGTGGGAAATACTGGTCCAAGAGCATAACAGATAAGCAGTACATGATGGATAAGGTGCTGTGTGAGCCAGTTCACCCTCAAACATATATATATGTTTTCCATGTGTGTGTGTGCTCATGCACATGTGTGTAAAAGGCTTTTTTTGGTTTGTTTGTTATAGCAGAATCCAGAGGCTGGAGCGATAGCTCAGTGGGTGGGGATGCCTGCCTGTCATGAGAGCAGGAGGATCTGAGCTTTGGCTTCAGCACCCACATAAAAAAGGTGAATATGGTCATGATATGGTCAGTTTAGGGGCCTTGATCAGGTTCATTTTCTCTGCTAGTAAAAGAACTAAAAGGGGCTGGAGAAATGGCTCAGCAGTTAAGAGCACTGACTGCTCTTCCAAAGGTCCTGAGTTCAAATCCCAGCAACCCCATAGTGGCTCACAACCATCTGTAATGAGATCTGACGCTCTCTTCTGGTGTGTCTGAAGACAGCTACAGTGTACTTAGATATAATAATAAATAAAATCTTTGGGCCAGAGGGAGTGGGACCTGAATTCAATTCCCAGCAGCCACATGATAGCCCACAACCATCTACAGCTACAGTATACTCATATACATAAAAGAAAATAAAGAAATCTTAAAAAAAAAAAAAAAAAAGAACTAAAAGGCAGGAAAATCTGAAGTGCAACAGAGAGTAGCAGAGAGACCTTAAACACTGCAAACAGAATCAGCAGTTGAAGGAAGGTGTTTCTGGGGGCGGGGAGAGGCGGTGAGGAAACACACACATTCAGCAGTCACACAGAGAAGAAGACCCTTCGGGAAGCCAGAACATCTGGGTAATGATGGTATCAAAGCCCCGGAGGAGTCTCTTCTCCTAATTTAGGGTTGGTCAGTTGAAGAAAGCTAGGACAGTTGATTGGCCCAGAACTGTTGCGTGTCATGTCCTGAGTGGGCCTTGAACTTGTCCCGTCCATCAGTAAGGACTGTTCCTGGTAGTCAGAAGCCTTTAAGCCTTTGTTTTAATTGGCCAGGCTTTTGTCTCAGATCCAAGGGTGAGGAAGAAGCTGGCCATCTTCTCCTGAGTGCTGAACCCTCTCTCCAGCCCTAGACCTTTATTTCTTTATTAATATGTCTGTGGATGTGTTTCTTTTAATTATCTCCCTTATAAAATGTGTCTGTTTGGCATGAGGAAGCATAGGTGGCATTTTTCTGCTGTGAATTAAATAGTAGCCTTTGCTTGGGTTCTGATAGAGGAACATAGTTCTGTCTCCTCTGGAAATGGCCTCATTTAGAACTCTGTTCATGAGTCCGCTCCTGGATGTATCTCTTGGGACCTCTGATCTAGCTTTGCTGTAAACATACTTCCTCATAGAATGAGTGATTAAGTCAGGTCCTCTGAGCAATTGCTTCTTTGAAGACCCAAGGACTGAGAACTGTCAGCATTATTGTCTCTGCTGCTAGATGTTCATGGAGTCATTCCATTTCTGAGAAATCTCTGATGTATTTCAGGGGTCACGCTCAGTGGGGGAGCATGAGCATTGACTCTACCTATGAGATGCTTGGCTGAATGCAACACAGCTTTCATCCGAGTGCTTCACATAGTATTAGATGCTTTTAGTTTTGAAGTGGTATGCATTTTATCCAGAACATTATATGACGGGCCTGAAGTATACTGTAAACAATATCATTTTATAATGGGTCAGAATTTAAACTCAGGGGATATGATCCCTCTAATTACTTTAATAAAACATGACATGAATTTTTAACCAAAAATTACAGCGTTTTAACTGAAGTCTATTTCTGCAACTTTTGGACTTTTGTGAACAGAGCTGCACTCTCTTCTGGCCTCAGTTCTTTTCCAGCCTTCGGGGAAACAGAGTGCATGCGCTGTGTTTTCCGTGTTTACCGCCTTTGATTATTTTTGAGAATTTGACTTCCAGCTCATGGGAAGCCTTTGAGCTGAAGAGATGTGGGGATGCACACAAAGTGCTAAATGTTTGTGTTAGCGTTTCTCGGGGCCACTGCAGCAACTCTAAAATGGGAAGTAGTTCAACTAGTTTTAACATTTCTTTAGCTTCTCCTTCCATGGTTGAATATTAATTTTACCTTTATAATTAGCTCCTCCACATTCCGAATAAGCATCCATTGAATCCTATACATTTTCTTGACAGTTGGTAGCCCTTGCCACTCAGACCGGCCATAGTTCATGTGCTAGGCAGTGAAGTCTGTTGTCTCACTTCCCATTGTTTCTGACTTGTTGGTGATGTGACCTCAAGCTCTTTCCCTGCATCTACATAGAACAGGGCACCCCACCCCCTACTGGCAAGCTAGTTACGCTGTCCCTACTTTATTATTGTCAGTACATAGCATGCCAAAATACATCTCTTATTAGGGGCTTTCGATCTTCTAGAGCCCTGTGTGGAATAAGTGCTTCCCATTAATAATTTGCTTGTATTTCCACAATGACCTTATCAGGCAAGGCATTACCTTCATTTTCCAGATGAGGAAGCTGAGGTGTATCAGGGTAACCCATGAATGACAGAGTCTGGGATCAGGTGAGTCTCCATCCCTAGAGGCTGATGTCACCGATGTGATCAGTTCACTGTGAAATGCATACCTAGCCTTCCTGGCCCCGTCTCCTATCCTACCCTTCTGCCTTCATCAGGTCTATGGGGACCTTCCTGCCCTCTGTGCTGTGCTCAGGGAATTCAGTGAGGGGTTTTGAACCCCATGAAGGTTTTGTAAGAGAGTAATATGCCTGGTTTGTCTTTAACTGACAGCGATGTTTACCCAGGGCTTTAAGTTATTATGCTGCTTCCACTCAGGTAGCTGTGGTGATTTCTCCATCAGTGAGGTGCCGCCCAGCGGGCCTGCTACTGGGCTGGCTGCAGAGCACAGCAGGAAGGAGACTGCCCTTGTCTGAAGCAGCTTACAGACTGTGTGGAAGAGAGATGCTGAGTGAGTGGGGCTAGTCCTCACCATGGTACCTGTTCTAGAAGCCTCGTGTTCTGCAGAGCTGCTGAAACTCCCAGTGCTTGTGGGAAAATGGGGTAAGAAGCAACCCCCGAGGACCCATGACTCTTCTGGCACACAGGGGTTACTTCCTTGTCATTTTCATAAAATACACTGGGAACTTCTGTTGGAACTGAGGGCTTTCTCCTTTCTGTTGCAGATGCTATTTTGTTCTTGTCGTGTTGCCCTCCTTGTCTAAGAAATTCACCTGCTCTGATGTAGCTGGCGTGGTAAACATGTGTGTGTGTGTATTTATGTATGTACTTATTTATAGCTATGGTTTTGCAGTGTAGCCTAGGCTGGCCTTGAACTTATGAGCTTACTGTCTCAGACTCCCTTTCCCAAGTTCTGGGATTCTAGGTGGGTGTCTCCATATCTGGCTTCAGTACTCTTTTTTTATTTATTGTTAAGTATGAGGAAATTCTCACTCCAGAAACCATTGTCATGGGAGCCTTCTGTAATGACCGGACTGTGCCTTAGACATGTATAGGTGTTAAGGAGGTCTGGCTGTGTTCTTGTGTTTGATTCTTGGTACTCTGTGTTTAGCTCATTTGTTAGACCTTCTTGACTCAGTACACTACATTACATGTTTGAACATGGGCATCCTGGGTTACCAGTGGCTCACCATGTGCATAAATTGGAAATATATACCCTGTGTCTCTTCTCCAAATTCTGTGGGTCTCTTCATGTGCTATAATGATCCAGGGCACTGGACAGGTCAGCCTCAGAACAGACTTCAGGTTTTTCCAGGGCTCTCCAGGTCCTGCATTCCTGGATTCACTGGGCTAGCTGGGGTGGTTGGTGACCCCTGTGGCAGGACCCTGCTTAGTGGATCCCTCGGACAGCATGAATGAATGCACTCCTCTTTGCACTGGAACTGAGGTGAGTTAGGCTTCTAGGGTTAGGAATGAGCATCAGAGCAGGGGGAATGGTGATGTACCTCTGCCGGAGGAACCACAGAGCGCAGGTTCATGTCTCTAGGAATGGTATAGGCAAGTCATGCTGGCACATGTGTGACTGGCCTAAAGGGTACAAGAGATGGCTGTAGATAAAAGAGTGGAAGAGACTAAAGTGCTGAAAAAAATGTTGTTGGGAATATAGTGACTTGTTTCTGTGTTTGTTAGCAGCCAGGACATTTGGGTGAGCCCAGAGAGTAAAGGAAGATGCACTCAGAGTGTGTGTTTGTGTGACCTGTTGAGAGGTCTCTGGTGTGTCCCCAGGTCTGCACACTTTTCTCCTCACTCCCTGCTCCCCGCCTGCCTTCCTGCTAAGATGGATTGTGTGCAGTTGTCTACTGTCTCTTCTCCTATGGTCATGCTTGCCTCACTTCCTCCTCCTGAATATCTCTGACCTCACCCTCCTGGGCCGCCCTGTATTACCAGAGCATCTCAGAAGCAGATACCCTCAGTGGACTTGGGGTTCTAATGTGATGCTGGTTTCCTTTGGAGCAAGGATTCTGATAACAGGTGTGTGTGTGTATTTATGTATGCACTTATTTATAGATATGGTTTTGCATTGTAGCCTAGGCTGGCCTTGAACTTATGAGCTTATTGTCTCAGCCTCCATTTCCCAAGTTCTGGGATTCTAGACAGGAAATAGAAATGCCAGGCCTGGAAAGGGGTCCAGCCTCATGTTTGCCATGGACAGTTGGTCCCAGCAGTCTCCCAGCCCACTGTGGAGGGACATACGGACAAAGGCAGCCCTCACTGCTTGAAGTAGTGCTGAGATGTTCCGAGCCACCCCTCTCCTTTCACAGCTTGTGACCCTGGTGCTTTATCACTGCCTGCCGCTTCTCTGGATGACTGCTTAGAGGGAGGATCCTAGGATACAAACTTGACGCTCTCCCTCCTCTGTATTGGGATGAGCCAGCATTGATGGTCTTTTTCTGAGCCTCCAGACCAGTGGTTCTCAATCTGTGGGTCATGACCTCTTTGGGGGACGAATGACTCTTCCACAGGGGTCATCAAAGACCATCAGAAAACATATACTTTACATTATGATTCATAATAGTAGCAAAATTACAGTTATGAAATAGCAACAAAGATAATTTTTTTTTTTTTAAAGATTTATTTATTTATTATATGTAAGTACACTGTAGCTGTCTTCAGATATTCCAGAAGAGGGCGCCAGATCTCGTTGTGGATGGTTGTGAGCCACCATGTGGTTGCTGGGATTTGAACTCTGGACCTTCGGAAGAGCAGTCGGGTGCTCTTACCCACTGAGCCATCTCACCAGCCCAACAAAGATAATTTTATGGTTGGGAGTCACTGCGACATGAAGAACTGTGTTAAACATTAGGAAGGATGAGAACCACTGCTCCAGAGGGGCTCCTGGAACCAGAGACAGTGGTGACTTCTGCTGTCAGCCAGAGACTTCCAGCTTGGGATGAATGCCGAAAGCACATTTGGCAGGGGCATGAAACACTCTCAGAGTTGAGAGTGCTAAACAGACATTGCTTTTACAGTCATGGAAAGATAAATGTTATACCAACATGGAGTGGTTGAAAAGAAAGGACCCATCCTCTCAAGCTTCTAGTTCCAGTGCTGAGTTGTATGTAATAGGACCTAAGAAGGCTCACAGGCAAACCAGGGGTTACTGTAGTATTATAAAGAACTCCCTCTGCTTTCTCTATAGCGTCTGATCTGTTGTGGGTAAAGAGCTAGAGAAATGTGGATAAGCACCGAGGCAGGCAGCAACTTATGATTGCCCAGCCCTGGGCCCTGCATGGGACACTCATTATGTCCAGGCCTCCTGCAGCTTCATGAAGCAAGGGGATGGTGCTGGAATCTGGAGGACCTCATCTAGTTTTTGCTTTGTGGTTAGTAGCTGATGCCTATGGATTCATTTAATTTCTCACCCTTTCTACTACTTACATCATTTTAGCAGCATGAGTGAACTTTCAGCAGATGCTGACTTCAGCAACAACTGTGAGGCCAAGTCATTGTTCTTAATAGAACTTTAGGAAATTACAGTGTGAGTCTGGCCTTTACTGTTCAGGTGTTCGCACAAACAAGACCAAGTTCTCTGCACAAAGGGGATTTATTTGCCTCAGAAGGACAAAGGGCAGGGAATACGAGACAAAGACAGGAGATAGAGGATGAGGGAGAAGAGAAAAGGAACAAAGGAGAGGAGGAAGGGACATTTGCCCAGAGGGACAAATGACAGTCTCTGGATAGAAAGAAGACAGATGTGGCCCATAGCAAATGATGGTTTATAAAGGAAAAGGGGGAGCCAGGCAATGGTGACATACAGCTTTAATCCCAGTAGTCAAGAGGGAGCTCAAGGCCAGCCTGCTCTACAGAGCGAGTTCCAAAACCAACCAGCCAACCAGCCAGCCAACCAACTAAAACACCCCAACAAAACAAAACAAAACTCAAAAACAAACAAACAAAAAACAAAAAAGAAAAAGGCAAAGGCGGGGAGCCTATGTTAGGATGAGTTGGTTAATTTTGATTAATTAGGGTAGCAAAAGGGTTTTTTTGTTTATTATTGGACTTCACTGCTTTGATAGCTGGACCTTTATAGTCAGCCTCAGAAGAGAAAGTGGCCAAATAAGGGAATGGACTGTGGTGACCAGCTTTAGGAATGTAATCTGATGCTTTAGTAAGGGAGAGGGAATGGCAGACAAGGGTAAAAGGCAAACTTGTAGCACCATGTTTGCCCTGCTTGGGCCTGCTAAAGCCCTTCAAGGCCTTCGAAGGGGATCCTGGAACTTAAGCCCCTCTCTGTCTCTCTCTGTCTCTGTGTCTCTCTCCCCACCTCTGTCTCTGTCTCTCAAAGATTCATTTATTTAATGTGAGTACACTGTTGCACCCTTCAGACACACCAGAAGGGGGCACTGCGTCCCATTGCAGATAGTTGTGGTTGCTGGGATTTGAACTCAGGACCCCTAGAAGAGTAGTAAGTGCTCTTAACCTCTGAGCCATCTCTCCAGCCCCTCTCTTTCTCTTTTTAAAGAATATTATATTTTAGTTTTATTTGTGTGTGTGTGTGTGTGTGTGTGTGTGTGTGTGTGTGTATGATTTGTATGTATGAGTGCCCTTGAAGGCCAAGAGAGGTGCTGGAACCTCTGGAGCTGGGGTTACAGGTGATTTAGTATTGGAAACCAAACTCGGGTCCTCTGAAAAAACAGGAAGTGCTGCCATCTGTCCACCCTGCCCCATTGCTTCCTGCTCTCCAGGGGGATAAACAGCTTTATTCTAATACCCGCTCCCTATCATGATGCTTTGTCTTGCCACAGGCTCAAAGTGACAGATACTAGAGACCCTGGACAGGGAAACCTGAACCTATGACTCAAAACAAAGCATTCTTCTGTAAGGTGAATATCTCGGGTGTTTGTTACAGTTTCAGATGCCTGATGAACACACTGCTCTTGGCTTCACTACCTGCCTGCCCTTATTTTCCTTCATCTTTTTTTTTTTTTAAAGTCTCATATCCTGAGCTCCCTCCACACTTCTGATCATGAATTGGCCCAGCTTTCTTCTTTCTCAACAGTCTATAATGGCAGTCCAGTTTGAAGAAATAAGGACAGATTTTTTAAAAGATGAAGCAGACGTAGTTGGGAAGAAGCTACTGTTTATAATGTATTCACTGATAAGTGGATATTAGCCCAAAACTTAGGATACCCAAGATTTAAGATACAATTTGCTAAACGCATGAAACTCAAGAAGAATGAAGACCAAAGTGTGGACACTGTGCACCTTCTCAGAATTGGGAACAAAACACCCAGGGAAGGAGTTACAGAGACAAAGTTCGTAGCGGTGATGAAAGGATGGACCATTTAGAGACTGCCGTACCCAGGGATCCATCCCATAATCAACTTCTAAACGCTGACACCATTGCATACACTAGCAAGATTTTGCTGAAAGGACCCAAATATAGCTGTCTCTTGTGAGACGATGCTGGGGCCTAGCAAACACAGGAGTGGATGTTCACAGTCAGCTATTGGATGTATCACAGGGCTCCCAATGGAGAAGCTAGAGTAAGTACCCAAGGAGCTAAAGGGATCTGCAACCCTATTGTTGGAACAACATGATGTACTAACTAGAACCCCGGAGCTCTTGTCTCTAGCTGCATATGTATCGAAAGATGGCCTAGTCAGCCATCAATGGAAAGAGAGGCCCATTGGACTTGCAAACTTTATATGCCCCAATATAGGGGAATGCCAGGGCCAAAAGAATGGGAATGGGTGGATAGGGAAGTGGGGGGGCGCTATGGGGGACTTTTGGGATAGCATTGGAAACGTAATTGAGGAAAATATGTAATAAAAATATATATAAAAAAAAAATAATTGCATTGTCCAGTCAAGTACTACACGGACTTGGGATGAGAAAGCAATCCTGTTCAGCCTGCAGGAGTCACTGGAACCCTTCAAACCCAGCGACCCAGTGCTGGGAATACAGAAATATTGATGACTCTGTTGACTTATGTTCTTTACACCTATGCTTTTCTGAGGAAATTAATAGTACATGTGTCTTTTTTATCATCCTTCCCTTTGCTGTGTCTGAAGGAATCCTTCCAGTTTATGGGCCCCTTCACCCATCCTCTGAGTTAAACGTCACATCATTTATTTCTATTTCGGTATGCACACACACAACCTACAGAGTCCATTTATTGTTTAGCTTGTGTGTACATGTATGTAGGGCTGACCACTTGAGAACAGATAACCTATAGGAGGCCTGTCTCTGGGCTAAGCAGAGTCCTGTCCTCTCAGTTGCCAATTGATTGTATCTAGGGGTGGGGCCTTGTGTAATTTCCCTGTGCACTCAGCATGTCAACTGGTGTTGTCATTGTGCAGGTCCCGTTTAGGTAGCCATAGCGTTGAGATTTCATGGCTAGAAGATACTGTCTCACAGCAGGTGCCCTGGGATTCTAGTTCTTAGAATCTTCTGTGGTTTTCCTGAGCCTGAGCTGTAGGGGCTGCGTTATAGATGTACCAATTGGGAGTGGGCACCCCACAGTCAGTTATTCTCTGCATGTTGACAAATTGTCGATTTCTCTAGTGGTCTTCATCTAGTGCAAAAAGAACAGATCTACTTTACACTTACAGTAGGGTTTTTGCCTTTGTTGGTGGCTTGGGCATTCATTTTGGCACTCCCAGTTTTATTTCACTGACGTGTCTTTAAGCCCCTACCACACCATATTTTCTTTTTAAGATTTTAATGTCTTTGCCTGCACTTCTGTCTGTGTGAGGGTGCTGGATGCCCTGGAGCTGTAGCTGTAGACAGTTGTGCGTTGCCATGTGGGGGCTGGGAATTGAACTCGGGTCCTCCGAAAGAGGAGCCAGAGCTCTTAACTGCTGAGCCATCTCTCCAGCCCCCACGTTCCTCACCATTTTGATTTGTAGTAAGATTTGAAATTAGGACATCTGAGACCTCTTTGTTCTCTCTCTCTCTCTCTCTCTCTCTATATATATATATATATTTTTTTTTTCTCCCCCGGAGACAGGGTTTCTCTGTGTAGTCCTGGCTGTCCTGAAATTCACTCTGTAGCCCAGGATGGCCTCAAACTCAGAGATCTGTCTGCCAGTGCTGGGAATGCCAGCACTACCCGGCCTCTTTGGCTCTTCTGATTAGTGTTGAACAGGTAGTTTGATGCTGAAGTTTAAATGTGCACAGTCCCACGATGGAAAGTATACTCCTGTTACCCCTGTCCAACCTTGTGCCCCCAGCTTTCTACATGTAATTAGTTTTATTGCTTTTTCTGTTTACGTCTTGTATGTCGATGTAAGCAAATGCGAATGTTTGGCTTTTACTGTAAAAGGTAGCTCATGTCACGCCATTTTTATCTTCCATGTTGATGTGTCCCGGAGAGTCTTCCCACGCCAGCTTAGCCCGATGTCCTCACGTCTCATAGCTGGCAGCCCAGTCGTGCTTATGGCTGGGGTGTAGTGTGACTCAGTGCTGCTGTTGGAGTGCTGGATTTTTAAAGCTTTGGGTCTTTCCCCCTTTCTTCTTTGACAGTATCACATATGTATGCCACATAGCTTGATCATGTCCATTCTCCTCCCAGGACCATACCCATCACACCCCCTTCTAATTTTATGTCCGAATTCTCACGTTATTTATCTCTGTTTATTAACCCACTGAATCCTTAGTGCTGTTCATGCGCATGGGGTCATCCACTAGGGCACAAGCAACCTTCAGTGGCCACACTCCTGAGGAAAAGAGACTCCCTTCCCCAGCACCCACCAACCGCCAAAGCTCGTCAGCCAGGGCTGGGACCTCAAGGTCCTCTTGTCCCTCCTTGCTGGAACTTTGAACTGGCTTGATCTTGTGCAGGTCTTGTGTAGATAGCCACTGCTGCTGTGGGTTCGTGTGTCAGTGGGTGTTCTCTCCTGGTGACTTGAGCTTGATTCCCAGAACCCAACATGGTGAAAGGAAAGCACTAACTCCTGAAAATTGTCCCTTGACCTCCATGCCAAGCACTCATACACACACACACACACACACACACACACACACACACACACACACACACCCCACTAATAGAATACAACCCCCAGAGTCCCAGAGTGATGCAAAGAATAAATTTGTACATATACCACTCTTTGTGGAAGGCATAGACCTGGGACAGGTTCTCAGAAATGGGATTGACAGCTAAGTCAGAGGGTGCTGCACCCCCTCCCCCCACTGTTTGTGACACTCTCTTTTCTTCATTGCTTTGTCAACAGAATATAATTTAAATTTTTAGAAAAATATCCATCTGTGTGATAATCTCATTGTAGTTTTAATGTTCAGTGTGTGGCTGAACATTTTTCAGATTATTTTTAGTATTTCCTTTTATTTTCTTTCTTTTTTCTTTTCTTTAAGAGAACTACCTCTTAATTGTCCTAGTTCATTTTTATTTCATTGTTTTACTTTAATCTTCAGTCTTTTCATTTCTTCTTTACTTTTTGTTGTGTGGTCTATTGTCTATTTTCTTGCTTCCTTATTTCATTTAGTTTTTTTCCCCCCAAATAATAAATTTATGGTCTAAAAATGTCAAAATTCTGCATGGGTCATTTTTTGCCACATCTGATCCCTCAGGAAAATTTCCAAGCCACTCTGTTGACATTTGCATGAAACAGGATGCCACTTCTTGCACCAGCTACTCTGTGTCCAAGACATCCGAGTTTACTATTTTAACATGGTGATCATGACAACTTCACTCTCTTGCCTCCAGCTGGGTCTCCTTCAGGCAGTATTCACAACAGTTTTAGCCTTTCCCTGTAGATGTTTAGGTTGGGAAAGCTTTTAAGGATTATATTTACTTCTCAGCAATAATTACAAGTGTGTGTGTCTGTGTGTGTCTGTGTCTGTGTGTGTGTGCGTGTCTGTGTCTGTGTGTCTGTGTTCATGTGTACAGGATGGGGAGGAGAGAGCATTATTCTTTCCTGAGGATTACCCTTCACTTTTGGAGGGACAGGAACTGATGATGGAAGGTGGTTCTGAGGAGAGATGCTCTCTGCCCATGGGGGCTCCCTGTTTGACTTCTTCTGGTTTACCTTTGAGCCTCTGAGGCTCATCCTGTGGGGCATCCTATGTATCCTAAAGTTCTGACCTGGATGAGAACCTTGCTGTGAAGCCCCTCTGAGGCCACTGTGTTCCCAAGGGGAAAGATATCTCTATGTTGTTTCTTATACTGCAGCCAACCATCTTCACCAGTCCAGCAGAAGTTCTGCTATGAGGTTAAAGGGCTGTCTGACAAAAGTACACATCTTATCATGTATCTAAGATACAAGGGGAAATCAACTTCACTGTCAGCAATGTGGACATGCACAGACTCTAAATGTAACTCCCTACCTTACTCATAGCCAGGAGAGACAAAGACTAAAAATACATCATATTCAAGCTCAAAGAAATGGAAGGCTAAGCTCAGAAGACCCTGGCTGGTTTCCTAGCCAGTTGCTCTCAGCAGAGGAGTGTCCTTGGCCAGTCTGAGATGGGTTCACTTAGCAGCCATGGCCAACATATTTGCATACCTGTGTTACAAAGTTGTCCTTGTAGGTCCATCAGGGCCTCAGACACTGCAGCCATCCCACATAGGCTCTGTGTGTCCCCTCTAGGAGATGAGGTGGACTTCTACTTCCTGTGAGGTTATCTGGGCAGGGTTGTTAGGAACTGCAGATCACAAAGATGTCTGAGCCATGCCCTATGATCAGAGGCATTGCCTAGAGCTCTGTGTTAGACGGGATGAGCTTCCTTAATTGCTATGAATCTATGATCCTGGCACCTAAGCTCAGTTAGAATATCTGCCAGCTGAGGTGACTTTTGGTCCTACTTATTTACCAGCCAAATGGTTGTTTACTATAGAGCCATATTTTTGGCTCTATGGTTTGTGTTTGAGGGTAGCCCCTTCCTGTAACTAGACATTTTTGATCTTGGGCCGCAGGTATATCCCCTTCTCTAGTAAGCCTTGCTATGACATCCTGGACCTGGGCTGCCTCAGTGCACAGAATTAGCACAGCTAAGCAGAACACTTTCAGAAGGGGAGCCTGGGTCTGGGAGAATCACCAATGGTCTAGGGTTTGCCTCTCTTGTTCCCTTCAAGGCTTCCAGTATAGAATAGAGATCTATACTCAGGTCTAGCTGTTCATACTCTGAGCTCAGTTACCCATACTGTCCCCATGTGTTGATAAGCAGCTGTCTTCCCAGGAAAGTCTGAGGAGGTGTCTTTCCTGGAGAGTCTGGTTTCTGCTGCAGGCTCCTAGAGCCCTTGCCACTGGCAGTCAGTTTGTCTGGAGCCAGGCATCCATTGCTGTGTTGCAGTCGTTGACCCAGTGTGTTGCTCTGGTGAGGCCATGTCCTCTGAGGAGGTGGGGATGCTGGGATACACTGCTGTTTCCATGGAAGCAGGCTCTGTACATGAGGCTAGAGCTGCTACATATGCCAGAAGCTTGCCAGTGCCACCCCCATGAGTATCCTACCCAGTCCTGGGATTCAAAGCCCTGCAGCTTAGACAGTGGCCATAGCCTTTCCATGGCCTGGTGCTTGTGCACCCTGTGCTAGAGTTTCCACAAGCAACTTCTCCTTCCCTGCTTGGGCTCTGAACAGGTCAAGAGTGGAACAGGAAAGAAGTCTGGGTGGTGAGAACACTTCCTGGGTAGAAGGGAGCTGCCTGTAGGAGATGGGCTTGGTTCAAGCTAGCCCAAGGCTCTTGTCTAGTGCCATGTCCCCTAACATGGGTCCACATTCCAGCGGGTCATGGCAGTGTTCTGGATGGTAGAAACAACAGCACATGCCTCTTGGTCACTCCATTTTTCCTTTGATAACATTTGTTGTTGTTGTGTTTCCTGGTCAATTGTCTGGGCTGTCCCTCAGACTGACCTTATACTCTGATGGCCAATGGTAGGTACGTTAGTAACAGGGACCAAAGCTTTTACACATTCATTGCAGTCATGATGACTGGCCCTAGACTGGCGGGGTGGACCTTCTTGGTATGTGGTGAGAGTCAGTTGAGCATTGTCTAGAGAGGCATGGACAGCAGCCTCAGGTCAGTAGTGAATCCTGAGATGTGGTTCACCTTCCAGCCTGGTTAGGAAGGGGCCTTGAACAGCAGCTGCCTGAGACCAGTGTGTAGATGCTGGACCCCAGCCTGGGGGTTTTGTGTCTGAAACATGTGGCACAAACATGTTTGACACGTGCTTGTCCTGCAGCCCTGGGTGGAACCCTGAGACTTATAGTTAAGAACAACTCGATTATATCACCACATGAAACCAGATGTAATTTTGTAGATATGTTCTTGTCTTTTATTTTTAAAAGTGTATTTATTTTCCCTGGCCAGTGTAATTTTTCTTGGGGACTTCACCCTTTGATCTGGACTGGAAAAAAATGTTACCATTTTAAGACCTCTTAAAACCTGTCTTTGGATTTATTGTGTGTGCAAATGGAAATTCAGATAATAGTTCTGTTCCCCACTGAAGAAAAACAGGAAAAGAGAAATAATTTCTCACTACTTGGAATGAGAGCCACAGTGAAGCATGTGCCGTATATCCTGCCAACAGAAATTCAAGGTTGAAAATAATTCTCTTCCTCCTGAGTCTGCCTGCAGCTTCCCTGAGGAGCGTAGATGGTGAAATTTGCTACTAATTGTAGCCATAATTTTAGCATGCAATTAAACACATGATTTCCTTCCCAGCTGATGTCTTTTTAGCTAGTGTGACACAGATAAAACAAAGGCTCTGTTGATTTGAATGGCCACTTTAATCATAAGAGATCACAGAAAGCCACCATTATTTGGGCACACTTGGTTCCCCGCTGGGAACCAGACTATCTTGCCTATAAAAGATGGCAGACAGTTTGGGTGCTTTTAATACCATCTTGGGTGTTACTGTCTGTGCACTGAGGAAAACCAATGCTAGTGTGTGTGTGTGTGTGTCTGTCTGTCTGTCTTTTTAAATCCTTGTGAAATTAAGGAGGAAGTAAACAAACTGGGAAGAATCAGAATGGAAAACTGATGTGGTGGAAGTCATGGCTCCTGGAGAAAGATTCTGTACAGGAGTCATAAACCTGCCCTAAACCCAGAAGGCCAACGAATGGGGATTGATATGAGAGCCTTTAGTGGACATGGCGCCAAGATGGCGTCGCTCAGTGGCTGTGCTAGTGTGCCTTCCTGCCACACACACGACATTCTGTGTTACCAGGTCTTTCTTGCCAGTTCTCTTGGTCAGCCTGTAATGTCTGTGCTGTTTAGCTGTCTCCCCTTCCTAAGTCCTTCATGGGGATGGCCATTTGTCCTGTGTTGGCTGGCGGGCCCTACTGCCCAGGTTTCTATATTTTTATTACATTGTTGTCCATGTGGTCTTTGGCCAGGTAAACCTGGGGTCTCCAACTCTTGAATTTGTTTGATTGTTTTTTCAGATGGCAAGTTTGGTGCCTACATGCAGGTGCACATTCAGAACGATGGGCCTGTGACTATAGAGCTGGAGTCCCCTGCTCCTGGAGCTGCTAGCTCTGACCCAAAGCAGGTAAGCCTGGAGCCCGGAGCCTGTCAGTCTGGAGGGTATAGGTAATGCGCCTTGACCTAATCCTTGTCTCTGGGGTCGTCCTCATCCTGAGGTGGAGGAAACCCTTCATGGCTGCAGCCTCACGTCTATCTTACTTTCTCTCTTCTCAAGAACTCCTGAGCATGTCTCTGCTCCACCGTGCAGACAAAGTGTTCTTAGAAGCCTCTGTTCTTCTATGGCCTGTTCTTGGGCTAGGTGTCATGGCACCCAGTTGCCACTGGGTGGCAGCAGAGCAGCGACCCTGGCTAGTGTAGCCAGTGAGAGTGGTTACCTGGATTGGGTTTTGTCCAAGTGTGGGTGGTAGATGAGCCACTCAAGATTCTTTATAAGTCTTCATTTTAAAGCAACATCTGACCTGGATTTACTGCCAACTCTATAAGCATTCAGGAAGAATGTAATTAAAACAGAGAAAGGGGATGTATAATAGTCTTGCAAACTTATGCTGTCCCATTGTGTTTAGCATATATAAAAGCTTTAATTAATCCACTTGATAGAGACATGAGGCATGGCAGGCTGTGGAACTAGGCTTGTTCCTGCTCTTCCTTCCTAGCATCGTTCCCTTCCTAGGATGCTGAGGAGGATGCAAAGTGGAACGATGAGCTCACGTGGGGGATGCAGGATATAAACAAGGCTGAGTGACTGGTGTGGAGCCATTGACACTTTGCGTTGGCTGAGAGGTAGGACCATGTCTGCATGGCATTAAGCTTCAAAAGTGGAACTGAGGGTGTTGCTATTACTGACACATTTCATCTGTCCATCCATCTGTCCATCTGTCTATCTATCTACCTACCTACCTACCTATCTATCTATATGAATACTCAGTCTGCATGTTCATCTGTATAACAGAAGAGGGCTTTGGATCCTAGTATAGATGACCATTGTGTGGTTGCTGGGAATTGAACTCAGGACCTTTGGAAGATCAGTCAGTGCTCCAGCCCGCTGAACAACCTCTCCAACCCCTACTGATAACGTTTAAAAAATCACAAACAAACAATCTACAGGAAAATGTAAACTTTGAGATAATTTGAGCCTCACAGGAAAGCCCACAGAACCCTGCTAGTCTTTCCTGGCTTTCCTAGTTTTGATGTATTATTTAGAGTGATCACATACTGAAGTTAGCCCTGATCCAACACTATTAGCTACACTACAGCCTTATATGAACTCACTAGCCCTCCCGTCTTCCTCCTCCTTTCTTTCTTCTCTTCTCCCTCCCTCCCTCCTCCTTTCTTTCCTTTCCCATTTTCTGTTCCTTCCTTTTTCTGACACAAGGTATCACTTTGTAGTCCAGGCTGGTCTTGAACCCAGTCAGTCTCTTTCCACAGTCTTCTAAGTACCAGGATTCTAGGCATGAGCCGCCAGTGCCCAGTTGCTGTGGCTGCTGCCTCTGCTGCTTGGCTAGATCTTACAGGAAGGCACCACATCCTGTAGTCTAACCAGTTTTTGTTTTAGCTGTGCAACATTGCAAATTCCATTGCATTACAATTGTCATTTCTCTTTGTTTTGTTCAACCTGAGTCAGTTCCTTAGTCATTCCTGTGTTTCACGACCTTGACCCTTTCTGGAATGCTGTTTGGTAGACCTTTTCTCAATTTCATGTCTGTGGTTAGAGCAAGGCACTGTGGTGTGGTGGGAAGAGCGGCTTGTCCAAAAGCCGTCTTGTTCTCTTCTTAGTGCATCATCAGGCAGTATGTGACACCAGTTTGTCTCACCACAGTCATGCTAACCTTGCCGCCTGGATATGGTGGAGTCGACCAGATTTCTCCATCCTTCTGGTCATGGCAGACAGTTCTCTTTTCTTTGCAGAGAAAGAGGTCAGCAGATGGCATCAGCCCTGCTGCTCCCCACTTCCAGTGTAGCAGCAAAGCTTCCGTTCCCGGGCTGAGGCCAGAGCCAAAGTGAAATGAAAGTAAAGACCCCTGTTCAGACCCCTTAGGAGGTTTCCTTCGTACCGCGTGGCTCCTCAAGTAGCAGCCGGTTTTCTTCATGTGTAGTGCTTTTGGAAATCAGGGATTACTTAATTAGGGATTCCAAACTTTCTGATGTCCCTGAGAAATAAGACAATAAGAAAAAAAAAAAAACCCTAAGCATTTTCAAGGTGGTGACAGAATAGAGGCTCCTTGAATATAGACCCTTGGTGGTGGTACAGGTCACATCCTGTCCAGCCAGTCTGGCCTGGCTTTGACTCTCCCTTTCCAGGCTCTCAGCAGCCTCACTTAGCTCTCTAGGGCCTGCTTACTCATCATCCTACTCTTCCTGGCCTTGCCCTCCTCTGGTGCTAGGAATTCATCCCACTGTCTCATGCACACTAGGCAAGTGAGTGCCCTGAGCCATTCTGGGTCCTCTATGGGCTGTCATCTGTGCTTCCTGATCTACAGTGAGTGAGTCCCTCGGCATCTTCCTTCTGCTCTGCCCTCGGGGGCTCAAGGTCCCCACTGACCTCTTGGTTGTCCTGGTGCATGACAGCTTTCATGTCCCTTTCCCTCGTCCTCCCGGCCATTGCTGCCACTGTGGTCTGCTTGATCCCAGAAGCCAGTGGAGCCGCAGCTTGCAGGTGGCAGTCTCTCTCGCTTTTCTTTCTGCTCCCGCTGTTCCCTTTGGTTTTATGTGGTTGCTGTCCCATAGTTTTGAGGAATTATTCTGCTTTAACTGTATTTTGGGAAAATTTAGGTTGGCTTTTTCATTCCATCTAAACTATTTTAAAATGGCATGTTGTATACCTGTAATATTCCATAAAACCAGAGAACCCTGGTGAGCCTCAAACAGTGTTCTTTAAACATCGGAGGAAGTTATATTAATTTATTAGGTTAAAGAAGACTTTATGGAGTCCTAGAGGTCCTTGCTGTTAAAATTCATGTGCTGTCCAATTTCACATCTGTAGCTTTTCCTGACCCTAGACATTCATGCAGGTTTCCATCTGCTGGCTCTCCAGCAGGTGGCAGCCAGTGGGCACAGAAGGGCCAAGGTGACCATGGTGCCTTCCTGTGCTGTGGCCTCTCTGCCTTTCCCTTTCAGCTAGACGGGCTTCTCTTGCAGCAGACATTATTTTGGCTTGCTTTCGTGCAGATAGGAAGAGCACAGCCAAATTTGTCTTACTGATAGAAAAACATGTGTTCCTGTCAAGTAAGCTTTTAATCCTAAGTGTTTTATTTCCTTACTATATTCCAAATTCTACAGTTGTATTATGGAAAACCATTCATTTGGCAAGTTTCAGTGTTACAGAAAAATGGTTCTTTTGGCCAGTTTCTAAGAAATATCAACTCTGTAAGCCATCTGTGCAGATGAACAAGGTGTGTTTGTATGCAAGCCTGTGAGTGCCTATGTGTGTATGAGAGTGTGAGGAGGGACAGACATACTGCCTGCCACCTGATCCTTGCTCTCAGACATGGATCTAGAGTAAGAGAAACCAGGAAAGTCAGAGACCATGAAAGACGTTTAGTCAGCATAGAACACAAGGAATGTGACAGCCATATGGCTCAGACCCTTTGGTGCCTTCTCAAAGCATGTAGCAGACAATCCTAGTATTTTCTGTCAACAAGGCTGGAAGGCTGTACCTCTAGGGCCATCCCGCCCATTCTACACGCTCTTGCGAGCTTTCTTGGTGCAGAACTCAGGCATGTTCTCTCTCCAGCTCAAGAAGAAGCCAGCCAGACCTTCCTGGTTCCAGTGGCAACATCTTCTCCGAGGAGGGGCTTCTCTCCACCCTTCAGGGCAGTGGTGCCCCAGCCACTGTCGGGCTGTTCTATCTGTCACTGTCTTCCTGCTTCTCTGCTTAGCCCCCTTCTTCACCACTCCTAAGGTGTACACCCCTGCAAGAAGTGTGCTCAGAGATGTGTCATTTGAGTAGGAACAGCGCCTTGTAGGCTGTGGACTGTGCTGTCTGTGAATATCATGAAGTCATTTATTTATTTATTTATTTATTTAAATTATTAGAAACATTTATTACATTGAATACATAGCTGAAATATAAAGGTTTCTTTAAAAATTCTTTGACAATTTCATATGCTCATATATTGAATTTTGTTTTTTTTTTTTTAAATTCTGTTATCTTCTCTTATCTATTTTCTTCCCCCAGTGAAAATTCCTTTTTCCGACAAGCTTCTTGCCTAGTTTATTATTATTTGTACGTGCATGCGTGTGTGCTCGTGTGCATGTGTGTGTGTGCATGCGTGTGTGTGCGGGTGTGTGTGTGTGTATGTGTGCGTGAGATGTACTGAATTTCCTTACAGCTGCTTGCACAGGCACGAGTGAGGCATTACTTACTGGAGCATGGACAGCTTATTCTGACTAGAAATGACACACACGCCTTTCTCAGCCACTTGCCCATTTTCCCTTAGTGGGGGATGGGACCTCATGAGCTCCTCCCCCACTGATTGTCCTGGTTCTAAGAAGGCTACTGCCACTTCTGCTCCTGAGCTGGGCCAGTCTCTCAGGGAACAGGAGGGCTCAGCTGAGCTCCCTGACGGAGAGAGAAGGGATTCCTGGTTGTTTTCAAACTTGGGCTTCAAGTGCAGGCGGATTCTTGTCTTCACAGGTTCTGGTGCTTCATCAATAGGCATTGAATGGATGGAGACTGAGCTGGTAAAGTAGCCAGCGGTTGGCTTGCCTTAGCCAGAACTCTGCCTACTTCTGGGACTGGGCATTGCAGCATTTGTGTCTGTCCTACAGTCTCATCAGCAGCTTGCCTGACCGTTCTGTAGGCTGCAGTTAGGCGGATGATATACTGTGATGGCTGGGAGAAGAGCATCCATCCATCCGTCCTTTGTAGGGGGCATTTGCCCGGGTCTCAGGCTATGCGAGCCGAGCGGGAGCTGCCTCCCTCCTGTGGGAGCCCGTGCTTTCCTGTGTGCTGTGGGAGAACAGGGTTCTGGGGCTTCCTGATGTTTACCTGTACATGGTTGCAGGTGCATGTCTGGAGACGCCTAGATGGTGGGAGATCAGCACCCTAGCCCAGCATCCCTGAGGTAGAAACTTGTTCTGGTTTTAATCTTAAGTGACCTTTCCCAAGTGGGGGCTACTTCCCTGACACTCACATGGACGAAGTGACATTATGTAAGAGCAGGTGGGCATTTCTCCTAGCGAGGCAGCGCATTGGGTAATGGAAGGGTTCTTTTCTGGGGTTCAGAGCCCTCCTATTTAAGAATATGGCTAGGAATTACTTATGTGCTCATTTATTTACTGTGGTTGAAAGCCTGACTAAGTAGAAACACTGGAAGAAGCTAGAAAAATGAACCTCGAACACACATCTTTGCACTAACTCATGTGTCTATTGACAGATCACTGTCAGGAGCTGACTAGTGCAGAATGGTGCCTTTAACTCCATGAAGCTTTTAACTTTATGCTTCTTTGAGTAATGCTGTTGCTTTAGCTATAACTTCCTCTCTGTGCTTAGCCAGCCAGCGTCTATCACTGTGCCTGGACCTGGGAGGGTGGAAACAGACACATTTGTGGTATGGAGGATCTGGAGGGTATTTGTAGGGTGCAGCAGGGGATGGAAAAGAAGTCCATTTGGTGTTTCTGCTCATCCTTCTGTCGACTGGAGCAGCCTTTAATCAATGCTATGGAATTCAGGTGATACAGAGGACAGACAGATATACACACATGGCTTCTGCCAGACAGCCTGATGCAGGTGTCCACACAGCCTGCCATTTATGGAGCTGCAGATGAGGGACCTATCTAGTGAGAAGCTCTATCAGAAGGAATAGTTATGTGGATGCTGGCCTTTTCATGGAAGAAATGCAGATATTCCTCTTTCTGCTGATTTTATGCTTGCTCTAGATTAGAATCTCCCCGGACACCAGCCAGTTCCAACAGGCTCGGGTACTTTCTTGCTTCAGGGGGATGTTTGCAGGTCTGGTTGCTGGCATGGGACTTGGGTCTTACCACTTCTCACAGTATTGTAGTCTGTTCTGTCACATTAGTTGGCTGAAGAAATACTGGCTGAGTTTGTTTTATTTCTGCTTTGGTTGCTCCTCCATTATACAGTTTGTGTTGTTGTCATGGTCATTGTTCTGGTGACACTGGTTTCTGGGTTCCAGTCTATGTTGAAGGCCTCCCACCAGGGTGAGACAAGGATTTGGCCAGACCTCTCTCATAAGTGGAATCCTGCCTGGTTTCTGGTCTCTTGGTCTGAACATCTGCTTTACTGTGAGTTATGAAATAAAAACAGCCCTGTGGGGAGTGGTTTGGAGAGTGAGTGGGTGGGGCTCCTGAACTTCCTCACCTCTGCCCACTACTAGCGGCAGTCAGGTGTCCCAGGCCTTGTCTGCACCCACCAGAACGCCTAGCCCATGAATGGGCCCACCACATGTCTGCAAGCAGGCTCTCCATTCTGGTGGGGACTTGCCAGGGCTCCCCTTTCTTTCAGTTCTTTAACTCATTTCCATGTGGGCAGTTGTCCTGAGTCAGTACACTGTAGTCTTTTTTTTTTTTTTTTTTTAAGATTTATTTATTTATTATATGTAGGTACACTGTAGCTGTCTTTGTCTTCAGACGCACCAGAAGAGGGCATCAGATCTCATTACGGGTGGTTGTTAGCCACCATGTGGTTGCTGGGATTTGAACTTTGGACCTTTGGAAGAGCAGTCGGGTGCTCTTACCCACTGAGCCATCTCACCAGCCCCACTGTAGTCTTAAGAAGCCTTCCCAAGGCACATGTGACTGTGCCCCTCTGCTTGGGAACCCACGGATGGGTGGTTGGATCAATTGACTTTCATCTTGCCGTCTTGAATCTGCAGCCTGCACTATCAGAGTTGTAAAACTTGAAGACTTGTTCCTTGTGATGGGAATTTGGATGGCAGTTTTGAAACTGTGATTCACAGCTCTGTCTCTGATACATGCACAGTTTCTAGTTGCACCAAGCCAAAGAATCTATTTTTCTCTAAACCAATATATCCGAGCACAAATGTATTAGTGACTTAAATTTTTTTTTTTAATATTTTTATTACATATTTTCCTCAATTACGTTTCCAATGCTATCCCAAAAGTCCCCCATAGCGCCCCCCCACTTCCCTATCCACCCATTCCCATTCTTTTGGCCCTGGCATTCCCCTATATTGGGGCATATAAAGTTTGCAAGTCCAATGGGCCTCTCTTTCCATTGATGGCTGACTAGGCCATCTTTCGATACATATGCAGCTAGAGACAAGAGCTCCGGGGTTCTAGTTAGTACATCATGTTGTTCCAACAATAGGGTTGCAGATCCCTTTAGCTCCTTGGGTACTTACTCTAGCTTCTCCATTGGGAGCCCTGTGATACATCCAATAGCTGACTGTGAACATCCACTCCTGTGTTTGCTAGGCCCCAGCATCGTCTCACAAGAGACAGCTATATTTGGGTCCTTTCAGCAAAATCTTGCTAGTGTATGCAATGGTGTCAGCGTTTAGAAGTTGATTATGGGATGGATCCCTGGGTACGGCAGTCTCTAAATGGTCCATCCTTTCATCACCGCTACGAACTTTGTCTCTGTAACTCCTTCCCTGGGTGTTTTGTTCCCAATTCTGAGAAGGTGCACAGTGTCCACACTTTGGTCTTCATTCTTCTTGAGTTTCATGCGTTTAGCAAATTGTATCTTAAATCTTGGGTATCCTAAGTTTTGGGCTAATATCCACTTATCAGTGAATACATATTGTGTGAGTTCTTTTGTGATTGTGTTACTTCACTCAAGATGATGCCCTCCAGGTCCATCCATTTGGCTAGGAATTTCATAAATTCATTCTTTTTAATAGCTGAGTAGTACTCCATTGTGTAAATGTACCATAATTTCTGTATCCATTCCTCTGTTGAGGGACATCTGGGTTCTTTCCAGCTTCTGGCTATTATAAATAGGGCTGCTATGAACATAGTGGAACATGTGTCCTTTTTACCGGTTGGGACATCTTCTGGATATATGCCCAGGAGAGGTATTGCTGGATCCTCCGGTAGTACTATGTCCAATTTTCTGAGGAACCGCCAGACTGATTTCCAGAGTGGTTGTACAAGCTTGCAATCCCACCAACAATGGAGGAGTGTTCCTCTTTCTCCACATCCTCGCCAGCATCTGCTGTCACCTGAATTTTTGATCTTAGCCATTCTGACTGGTGTGAGGTGGAATCTCAGGGTTGTTTTGATTTGCATTTCCCTGATGATTAAGGATGTTGAACATTTTTTCAGGTGTTTCTCTGCCATTCGGTATTCCTCAGGCGAGAATTCTTTGTTCAGTTCTGAGCCCCATTTTTTAATGGGGTTATTTGACTTTCTGGAGTCCACCTTCTTGAGTTCTTTATATATATTGGATATTAGTCCCTTATCTGATTTAGGATAGGTGAAGATCCTTTCCCAATCTGTTGGTGTTTTTTTTGTCTTATTGATGGTGTCTTTAGCCTTGCAGAAGCTTTGTAGTTTCATGAGGTCCCACTTGTCAATTCTCGATCTTACAGCACAAGCCATTACTGTTCTATTCAGGAATTTTTCCCCTGTGCCCATATCTTCAAGGCTTTTCCCCACTTTCTCCTCTATAAGTTTCAGTGTCTCTGGTTTTATGTGAAGTTCCTTGATCCACTTAGACTTGACCTTAGTACAAGGAGATAGGAATGGATCGATTCGCATTCTTCTACATGTTAACAACCAGTTGTGCCAGCACCATTTGTTGAAAATGCTGTCTTTCTTCCACTGGATGTTTTTAGCTCCCTTGTCGAAGATCAAGTGACCATAGGTGTGTGGGTTCATTTCTGGGTCTTCAATTCTATTCCATTGGTCTATTTGTCTGTCACTATACCAGTACCATGCAGTTTTTATCACAATTGCTCTGTAGTAGAGCTTTAGGTCCGGCATGGTGATTCCACCAGAGGTTCTTTTTTTTTTTTTTTTTTTTTTTTTTTTTTTTCCCTTTTTAAACTTTATTTTTTTTTTTAATATTTTTATTACATATTTTCCTCAATTACATTTCCAATGCTATCCCAAAAGTCCCCCATAGCGCCCCCCACTTCCCTACCCACCCATTCCCATTCTTTTGGCCCTGGCATTCCCCTATATTGGGGCATATAAAGTTTGCAAGTCCAATGGGCCTCTCTTTCCATTGATGGCCGACTAGGCCATCTTTCGATACATATGCAGCTAGAGACAAGAGCTCCAGGGTTCTGGTTAGTACATCATGTTGTTCCAACAATAGGGTTGCAGATCCCTTTAGCTCCTTGGGTACTTTCTCTAGCTTCTCCATTGGGAGCCCTGTGATACATCCAATAGCTGACTGTGAACATCCACTCCTGTGTTTGCTAGGCCCCGGCATCGTCTCACAAGAGACAGCTATATTTGGGTCCTTTCAGCAAAATCTTGCTAGTGTATGCAATGGTGTCAGCGTTTAGAAGCTGATTATGGGATGGATCCCTGGATACGGCAGTCTCTAAATGGTCCATCCTTTCATCACAGCTACGAACTTTGTCTCTGTAACTCCTTCCCTGGGTGTTTTGTTCCCAATTCTAAGAAGGTGCACAGTGTCCACACTTTGGTCTTCATTCTTCTTGAGTTTCATGCGTTTATCAAATTGTATCTTATATCTTGGGTATCCTAAGTTTTGGGCTAATATCCACTTATCAGTGAATACATATTGTGTGAGTTCTTTTGTGATTGTGTTACTTCACTCAAGATGATGCCCTCCAGGTCCATCCATTTGGCTAGGAATTTCATAAATTCATTCTTTTTAATAGCTGAGTAGTACTCCATTGTGTAAATGTACCATAATTTCTGTATCCATTCCTCTGTTGAGGGACATCTGGGTTCTTTCCAGCTTCTGGCTATTATAAATAGGGCTGCTATGAACATAGTGGAGCATGTGTCCTTTTTACCGGTTGGGACATCTTCTGGATATATGCCCAGGAGAGGTATTGCTGGATCCTCCGGTAGTACTATGTCCAATTTTCTGAGGAACCGCCAGACTGATTTCCAGAGTGGTTGTACAAGCTTGCAATCCCACCAACAATGGAGGAGTGTTCCTCTTTCTCCACATCCTCGCCAGCATCTGCTGTCACCTGAATTTTTGATCTTAGCCATTCTGACTGGTGTGAGGTGGAATCTCAGGGTTGTTTTGATTTGCATTTCCCTGATGATTAAGGATGTTGAACATTTTTTCAGGTGTTTCTCTGCCATTCGGTATTCCTCAGGTGAGAATTCTTTGTTCAGTTCTGAGCCCCATTTTTTAATGGGGTTATTTGACTTTCTGGAGTCCACCTTCTTGAGTTCTTTATATATATTGGATATTAGTCCCTTATCTGATTTAGGATAGGTGAAGATCCTTTCCCAATCTGTTGGTGTTTTTTTTGTCTTATTGATGGTGTCTTTAGCCTTGCAGAAGCTTTGTAGTTTCATGAGGTCCCACTTGTCAATTCTCGATCTTACAGCACAAGCCATTACTGTTCTATTCAGGAATTTTTCCCCTGTGCCCATATCTTCAAGGCTTTTCCCCACTTTCTCCTCTATAAGTTTCAGTGTCTCTGGTTTTATGTGAAGTTCCTTGATCCACTTAGACTTGACCTTAGTACAAGGAGATAGGAATGGATCGATTCGCATTCTTCTACATGTTAACAACCAGTTGTGCCAGCACCATTTGTTGAAAATGCTGTCTTTCTTCCACTGGATGTTTTTAGCTCCCTTGTCGAAGATCAAGTGACCGTAGGTGTGTGGGTTCATTTCTGGGTCTTCAATTCTATTCCATTGGTCTATTTGTCTGTCACTATACCAGTACCATGCAGTTTTTATCACAATTGCTCTGTAGTAGAGCTTTAGGTCCGGCATGGTGATTCCACCAGAGGTTCTTTTATCCTTGAGAAGAGTTTTTGCTATCCTAGGTTTTTTGTTATTCCAGATGAATTTGCAGATTGCACTTTCTAATTCGTTGAAGAATTGAGTTGGAATTTTGATGGGGATTGCATTGAATCTGTAGATTGCTTTTGGCAAGATAGCCATTTTTACAATGTTGATCCTGCCAATCCATGAGCATGGGAGATCTTTCCATCTTCTGAGATCTTCTATAATTTCTTTCTTCAGAGACTTGAAGTTTTTATTATACAGATCTTTCACTTCCTTAGTTAGAGTCACGCCAAGATATTTTATATTATTTGTGACTATTGAGAAGGGTGTTGTTTCCCTAATTTCTTTCTCAGCCTGTTTATTCTTTGTGTAGAGAAAGGCCATTGATTTGTTTGAGTTAATTTTATATCCAGCTACTTCACCGAAGCTGTTTATCAGGCTTAGGAGT
Source organism: Mus caroli (assembly GCF_978045245.1). Lineage (NCBI taxonomy): Eukaryota > Metazoa > Chordata > Mammalia > Rodentia > Muridae > Mus > Mus caroli. Next base: position 35,314,421 of record NW_028227257.1, on the reverse strand, counting down.
TCTCTGGTGGAATTTTTAGGGTCACTTATATATACTATCATATCATCTGCAAAAAGTGATATTTTGACTTCATCTTTTCCAATTTGTATCCCTTTGATCTCCTTTTGTTGTCGAATTGCTCTGGCTAGGACTTCAAGTACAATGTTGAATAGGTATGGAGAAAGTGGGCAGCCTTGTCTAGTCCCTGATTTTAGAGGGATTGCTTCAAGCTTCTCACCATTTACTTTGATGTTGGCTACTGGTTTGCTGTAGATTGCTTTTATCATGTTTAGGTATGGGCCTTGAATTCCTGATCTTTCCAAGACTTTTATCATGAATGGGTGTTGGATCTTGTCAAATGCTTTTTCCGCATCTAACGAGATGACCATGTGGTTTTTGTCTTTGAGTTTGTTTATATACTGGATTACGTTGATGGATTTCCGTATATTGAACCATCCCTGCATCCCTGGGATGAAACCTAGTTGGTCAGGATGGATGATTGTTTTGATGTGTTCTTGGATTCGGTTAGCAAGAATTTTATTGAGGATTTTTGCATCAATATTCATAAGGGATATTGGTCTGAAGTTTTCTATCTTTGTTGGGTCTTTTTGTGGTTTAGGTATCAGAGTAATTGTGGCTTCATAGAATGAGTTGGGTAGAGTACCTTCTGTTTCTATTTTGTGGAATAGTTTGTGAAGAACTGGGATTAGATCTTCTTTGAAGGTCTGATAGAACTCTGCACTAAACCCATCTGGTCCTGGGCTTTTTTTGGTTGGGAGACTATTAATGACTGCTTCTATTTCTTTGGGGGATATAGGGCTGTTTAGATCATTAACCTGATCTTGATTCAACTTTGGTACCTGGTATCTGTCTAGGAACTTCTCCATTTCATCCAGGTTCTCCAGTTTTGTTGAGTATAGCCTTTGGTAGAAGGATCTGATGGTGTTTTGGATGTCTTCAGGATCTGTTGTTATGTCTCCTTTTTCATTTCTGATTTTGTTAATTAGGATGCTTTCCCTGTGCCCTCTAGTCAGTCTGGCTAAGGGTTTATCTATCTTGTTGATTTTCTCAAAGAACCAGCTCCTTGATTGGTTGATTCTTTGAATAGTTTTTCTTGTTTCCACTTGGTTGATTTCACCCCTGAGTTTGATTATTTCCTGCCGTCTACTCCTCTTGGGTGAATTTGCTTCTTTTTGTTCTAGTGCTTTTAGGTGTGTTGTCAAGCTGCTAATGTGTGCTCTTTCTAGTTTCCTTTTGGAGGCACTCAGAGCTATGAGTTTTCCTCTTAGAAATGCTTTCATTGCGTCCCATAAGTTTGGGTATGTTGTGGCTTCATTTTCATTGAACTCTAAAAAGTCCTTAATTTCTTTCTTTATTCCTTCCTTGACCAAGGTATCATTGAGAAGAGTGTTGTTCAGTTTCCACGTGAAGGTTGGCTTTCTATTATTTATTTTGTTATTGAAGATCAGCCTTAGTCCATGGTGATCTGATAGGATGCATGGGACAATTTCAATGTTTTTGTATCTGTTGAGTCCTGTTTTGTGCCCAATTACGTGGTCAATTTTGGAGAAGGTACCATGAGGTGCTGAGAAGAAGGTGTATCCTTTTGTTTTAGGGTAAAATGTTCTGTAGATATCTGCCAGATCCATTTGATCCATAACTTCTGTTAGTTTCACTGTGTCCCTGTTTAGTTTCTGTTTCCATGATCTGTCCATTGGTGAAAGTGGTGTGTTGAAGTCTCCCACTATTATTGTATGAGGTGCAATGTGTGCTTTGAGATTTACTAAAGTTTCTTTAATGAATGAGGCTGCCTTTGTATTTGGAGCATAGATATTCAGGATTGATAGTTCCTCTTGGAGGATTTTACCTTTGATGAGTATGAAGTGCCCCTCCCTGTCTTTTTTGATGACTTTGGGTTGGAAGTCAATCTTATCTGATATTAGAATGGCTACTCCAGCTTGTTTCTTCAGACCATTTGCTTGGAAAATTGTTTTCCAGCCTTTCATTCTGAGGTAGTGTCTATCTTTTTCTCTGAGATGAGTTTCTTGTAAGCAGCAAAATGTTGGGTCTTGTTTGTGTAGCCAGTTTGTTAGTCTATGTCTTTTTATCGGGGAGTTGAGTCCATTGATATTAAGAGATATTAAGGAAAAGTAATTGTTGTTTCCTGTTATTTTTGTTGTTAAAGTTGGCATTCTGTTCTTGTGGCTGTCTTCTTTTAGGTTTGTTGAGGGATTACCTTCTTGTTGTTTCTAGGGCGTGGTTCCTGTCCTTGTATTGGTTTTTTTCTGTTATTATCCTTTGAAGGGCTGGATTCGTGGAGAGATAATGTGTGAATTTGGCTTTGTCGTGGAATACTTTGGTTTCTCCATCTATGTTAATTGAGAGTTTGGCTGGGTATAGTAGCTTGGGCTGGAATTTGTGTTCTTTTAGTGTCTGTATAACATCTGTCCAGGATCTTCTAGCTTTCATAGTCTCTGGTGAAAAATCTGGTGTAATTCTGATAGGCTTGCCTTTATATGTTACTTGGCCTTTTTCTCTTACTGCTTTTAGTATTCTATCTTTATTTAGTGCATTTGTTGTTCTGATTATTATGTGTCGGGAGGTATTTCTTTTCTGGTCCAGCCTATTTGGAGTTCTGTAGGCTTCTTGTATGTTCATGGGCATCTCTTTCTTTAGATTTGGGAAGTTTTCTTCTATAATTTTGTTGAAGATGTTTGCTGGTCCTTTGAGTTGAAAATCTTCATTCTCATCCACTCCTATTATCCGTAGGTTTGGTCTTCTCATTGTGTCCTGTATTTCCTGGATGTTTTGAGTTAGGATCTTTTTGCATTTTACATTTTCCTTGATTGTTGTGCCCATGTTCTCTATGGAATCTTCTGCACCTGAGATTCTCTCTTCCATCTCTTGTATTCTGTTGCTGATGCTTGCATCTATGGTTCCAGATTTCTTTCCTAGGGTTTCTATCTCCAGTGTTGCCTCATTTTGGGTTTTCTTTATTGTGTCTACTTCCCTTTTTAGGTCTAGTATGGTTTTGTTCATTTCCATCATCTGATTGGATGTGTTTTCCTGTTTCTCTTTAAGGACTTCTACCAGTTTGGTTGTGTTTTCCTGTTTTTCTTTAAGGACTTGTAACTCTTTAGCCATGTTCTCCTGTAGTTCTTTAAAGTCCTTCTTGATGTCCTCTACCATCATCATGAGATATGCTTTTAAATCCAGGTCTAGTTTTTCAGGTGTGTTGGGGTGCCCTGGACTGGGCGAAGTGGGAGTGCTGGGTCCTGATGATGGTGAGTGGTCTTGGTTTCTGTTAGTAAGATTCTTACCTTTACCTCTCGCCATCTGGTAATCTCTGGAGTTGTTATAGTTGTCTCTGTTCAGAGGTTGTTCTTCTGGGGATTCTGAGTATCCTCTGTCAGCAGACCTGTACAGACTAAGTTCGGCGGAGTCCTGGAGCCAAGATGGCGCTCCCTGCAGGGCAGGTCACTGTCCTCCGGCTGGGAGGGTGTCGGATGTCTGCGGCCCCAAAAGGGTGCTGCCTCAGCGGCTCTGTGGCTCCCGCCTGTCCCAGAAGCTGTCTGCCTCTGTGGTCCTCACTCTAACCTGTAGACTAAGTTCGGCGGAGTCCCGGAGCCAAGATGGCACTCTCTGCAGGGCAGGTCTCTGTCCTCCGGCTGTGACTTAAATTTTAAGCACTTAATTTGTTCCTGACACGTTTGTGTGCCGGGAAGATCTGGAGAGAAGTTTTATTTTGTAGCTGGGCAGAGCTTTTTCATTATTTTGGGAGCTGGTTTCATTTGTGGTCGATGAGCAGTGACCCTCACCTCGCTTACTCGACCTGTCAACGATTATATCATCCTTTTTGTTTCTAAGAATTGGTCAATTCTGTTCTCCCCCAGGGCTTATGTTTTGAACATAGCAATAATTTCATCACAGAGGCTCAAGATTTTAATTGTGAATCCTTAACTTTTAAGTGATTTATCAGGAATCCTAGGTAATTGTAAAAAATGTTCCTCCATCCAGTTGTGTTTTGTGGGAATGGTGTTAAGTATCTCAGCATTGGAACGTGAAGAATGCTCTGGAAGTGATAGAAATGCAGTGTTTACTGTGATTGCCTCAAGGATGTGCTTAATACACAGAACACCTAACTACATAAAGACTTTGCCAAGATAATACATTTTGAGGGCAGTGTAATGATTGAAAAGGCATTTGCTCTTTTAAATTTGCTATTAGCTAGCCAGTTTCTAAGAGAAGGTTAAATTGGGCGAGTGGGGTCTTAATTGGCTCAGGTGGGCGTTTGAGATGCACAAACTATTTTGAGCTCAGCCTCATGGTGTGTGTGTGTGTGTGTGTGTGTGTGTGTGTGTGTGTAGTTTCTGGAAAATGCTATGGACTGGGGGCTGCTGTGTGTCTCTCCTTCAAAGTCAGTGTGAGCTGGTGATAGCATTCATCCAGGGGTGGCCTTAGGACTCCTGCCATACAGGTACCCAGGGTACTTGCCAAAATGCAGAACTCTGGCCCTACGCACATTTTCTGAACCAGAGCTCTGGGCATGTCAGGGTGGGGGTGTAGAAGACGAGTAGACTGCCATTTCTAATCATGTTCTCCACCAGCACATGGACATTTGAGAGCAACTGAACTGCAGGAAATCTGACATTGCCATTTCCATCTGGTTCAGGTGTTGGTTTCCTCCAGGCCAATCCCTCCTCCCTCTCAGCTGCATCGTATCTAAAAATACTCTGCAACCTCTGTTTGTGCAGCTGCCGGGGAGCAAGATGGCTGGCCTGGATTATTGAGGTCACACGTGAAGCTGGTTTCATTTGTCAGTGCTCCCTCAGTCTCCTAACCCCATTCCTATACTTGCAGTGATACAAATGTCCCCAAAGTATGGTGCCTTCTTGACACCACTACAGATGTCAAGGGAAAAGCCAGTGTAGCATCCTAATACGTTAGTGACTGATGACTGCCACTCTGCTGAGTGACACTGAGGCATGTTCTGGTGGCATCACTTTTTCCTTGAAAGTGATGAGCTCAACATGGGTATTGTTCAATGGCCATACACTTTTTGTTTCTCAAAACGTGATTTATAGTGTTCTCTCCCCCCCCCCCCCCATAAACTGCATATGGACTGCCTCACTCTTCTGTTGACATATTAATGGGACTCAAATAAAACCCCAGGACCATCCACATCTTAGTCCTTGCATGGAAATTGCAGTTTCTTGAAATCCATGAATGCTGATGTTCCCCTGGGCAGCTGGTGATCATTTACATTTAAACTCACACTAGGCATTGTTAAATGTTCCTGTTTTATAGTGTATTATGACTTATGAAATTCACAATAAAAGTTCCCTTTAGCCAATTGTAAACCAGGTTCCTGCAGTTATTTGCTGGTTGTCAAATAAGCATTGATTTTTTTTTCTCCTGTGTATTTCTATTTATCTATCTAAAGTGAGTTCCTTTTCTGTATGCCTGTTGACATATTTCCTTTTTCTACTATCAGTATGTGTGTTTGTGAGTTTGCATATGTATGTGAGTGTGCATGTGTGAGTGTGCATGTGTGTGCATGTGTGTCTATGCATATGTGTGTGAGTGTGCATATGTGTGTGTGAGAGTGTGGAGCATACCACAGAGCATGTGTGGGGTCAGAGGACAACCTTTGGGAGTTCTCTCCTCCCACCGTGTCGTGAGATAGCATCAGTTGCCTCCATGTGCTTGTGCCGTGTACTCTAGGCAAGCTTTGGGACCAGTCCACTCTGCTGCCCATCTAATTGTTGCAGTACTTGGGTTATAGATGCACTTGGCTTTTTACATAGGTTTTGGGGATCCAAATCGGGTCATCCATCTTACAGGCCCCAGTATCCCACATCTTTTCGAATCCGTTTCAGAGAGTGTTTCATTCATGGTGCTTACCCCTGTTTCTCCAGACGCACCGTCTTTGCTGGGACTCTCCTGTATGTGGTGTGGACTGTATTCCCTAGTGGAACAGCACTTGGATAAAAGCCTGCCTGCATTCAGTTGTAGTTTCCTTGTTGACTTATCTACTTCTCTGTCTTCCCATGTGTCCAACATGTATCGTCCATTCTCTTATTTATCCACCTACTTATACCACCCTCCAAATAGCTGCTTGTAAGGTGTGCACTGAGCGCTTGTCCTAGATGGAGGTTCAGCACTGAACCTCAAGCTTGTTCTCCTGGGACTCCAGTCCTAGCAGAAAAACATACAAAATAAGTATAAGTTGAAATTGTAGCAATAGCAAGGAACAAAATGGGATTAGCTGTAGAAAATGTTGCCATCTCAAGCCCAGGTGCAGAGGAGGGACACTGGGCTGGGGTGGGCGGAGCTCCATGGAAGCCGGAGGAAGAATGTGGTTGAGTAAGTGCAGGCCAGTGTGGCTGGAGCTGGGTGGTGCCATGGGGACAATAGGAAGTGAGGCAGCACAAGCAGTTTTAATTGTGGTATGAGTAGGCTGGAGAGTCACTGGAAGGCTAAGAGCTGGTGCTTGTCCATGGATGGGGGGGAGGGTGTCTGTGGACTTGGGAAGGATGGGAATATAGACAGGGTGCAGAGGAAAGCTCTGAAAGGTGGCAGTGGCAGATGGATGGGTGAATGAGATTCTGGGTGTGACGTGGAGGCAGATAACTGCTCCGATGTCTACCTCTCACAGTAGAGGCTTGTTTTGTTTGTTTTTTTCTCCAATGTTTCATGTTAGATTTCTTTCATACTGTGGTCTGAATATCAGGACAGACTGCAAAGTCTAACCTTCCATGGCTCATTACAGGAAAGACCTTCTTTTCCACTGCCAGGCTGGTGGAGGGAGTCCACTGTGTGTCTATGGCAAGCTCATGCATTTGGAATCAAGGGGTGTAATGTTTGCCCTTGGGCATGGGCTGGGTACAAAGTCAGAACCCCATTTGATGCAGTTTAGCTGAAAAAAAAAGAGAAGCAAGCAGCTCCTGGGAAGCTCTCCTCCGTTAAGTTCAGCAGGAAGCCAGATGTTTCGCTGTTGCCCAGCTTCCGCTGAAATGCAAACCAACCCTTGAATTATACAGGGTATTATAAAGGCCCAAGAAACAACATTTATATTGAATTCAATTTATGTACACCATTTTAGCTGATATTGTCAGAATCTATTTTTTTTCTTTCAGAATCTAAGTTTTTAGAGCTTGTCAGAGAGGGGGAAAAGATGTATTTTTGGAAAACTATGTTCTTTGGTGTTCATTGATCTTGGAAATTGCAAGAAATGATTGTCAGAAAAGGAGGTGGCAGTTAGAACCGTAGAGCAGATGCCCAGGATGAAGGCGATTGCTCCTGCCTGCTTCGGACTCTGAGATTTCTTGCCTCTGGCAGGTCCAGAGTCTCAGCCCACAACCTTCACATCCACTGCCTCCGAGCCACAGGGATTTATCCTTTTTTTTTTTTTTTTTTTTTTGTCAGCATGGAATACAAAAGCATTGCACTTTTGTGAAGAATCCTCACATGAAATTTATTCCTTTGACTATTTTCCATAAAATGCGAAGTCAATTTCTTTTTCTATTTTTAATCATGAAAGTGAAGCCCGGAAGCCTCAATTTCTGTGTAATGGAAAGATCTAAGTTTGTGGCCTTGTTTCTATTTTCCGGCCCTCCTCCTCTGTGAGGAACACGATACCCACATCATATCCCCCAGGCAGTGGCTCCGTTCAGAAATGGCATTGCTGTTAGACTGCAGAGGGACGGCACAGGCTTTTATTAACTGTTGGTGTCATTGTTGGGTCACGAAACCTTCAGGGGATAAATACAATTCCTATAGAATTTCATTCAAACTCCAGACTGGGTCTTGTGTGAGTTTTCTGCCCCCTCCCCACCCCAATTTCATGTTGTCCCTTTGCCCCATTCATCTCTCCTGGGATGAGTCTCTTCTTATTGTAATTATTATTATTTTTAAATTCAAAATAAGCAAGCATGTAATGAATGGAAAGTACCAATTTGGAAAAAGTTATTTTTAACAGTGAGCTTTTAATAGTATTCCTGGGTAGAAAGGTATTTTTATAGCAACAGTTCTTTCCCCGTCATTTATTTTTCTTATGAGGTCAGAAGACAGCATTTTATATCAGATTTTTGTTACATATAATACACAAAATCAATATTCTTTGAAAAATTAATGAATTTAAGATATAGCAGAACCACTTGATACTAATCTTTTATTCTCGGGGGCAGCGCTGTGGATGAGTAAGTGCCACTGTTTTCTTTCCAGTCTTAAGAAGACAGGTGTTTTCTCTGTTCGTGGAGAATAGGCGGCAGCTTCATGTGCTGAGGTAGCATGCACATGACACAGAACTTACCGTTTACCCATTTTGAGCACACAGTTCAGTGGCAGTAGCACACCCATGTTGTCTGCGGCCATTGTTACAGCTGTCCGTCACAGAGTGCTGGTATCTTCAGAACTGACACTAGACTCATTAAATAATAATCTCATCTCTCCCTTCTGGCCTTGACAGGGATAACTTCTTTTCAAATTTGGCTGCTGTGTATGTCATCTAAGTGACAGAGCACATTGTTTTGTATCTGGCTTGCTTTATCATGATGTCCTCAGGGTTCATCCATGTCAAACCTTGCTTGTGGCTCAGAATTTAATGGCATCTTAACAGTCCACTGTGCATAAATTTTGTATTTTGTTTAGCCTTTATGGCCATTTGAGTTAACGTTCATATGTGTTGTAAGCTATTCATACTTTTCTACTTATAGACAGGTTGGCAGAATATTGCTGAGAGCTTTTTTAAAATTTTTTTTTTTTTGTGGGACCATTTAAGAATAAATTTTTTGGGAGCTAGAGAGTTGGCTCAGCAGTTAAAAACACTGGCTGCTCTTTCAGAGGATCTGGGTTCAATTCCCAACACCCTCATGACAGCTTCCAACTGTCTGTAACTCCAATTCCAGGGAACCTGATACCCTCACACAGACATACATGCAGGCAAAGCACCAACCTATGCTCATAAAATAAAAATAAACGATACAAAAAAGAATACGTTATTGATCTGATGCCCCCTACACTCATTAATATATTTCTTGAAAATAAGGACATTCTCTCATAGAAACTCCAAACTCCCATAGAAATCAGAAATTTACCATTGTTTTTCTAGCATCCAACCCTCAGATGCCATTCATATTCCACTGCCATTACCAGTAAGGTCTTTTATAGAGACTGGATCCAGTTCAGAACCATGCTTTGTATTGAATTGCCAGGTATCTTCAGTATCCTTCATTCTAGGTTAGTGAAATCTTTGGTCATGGCCCTGATTTGGAATAGCACTGGCATTGATTTGAAGACTGTCTTTCAGTTTGGTTCGTATGATGTTCTTCTAGGGTTAGATGCAGTGTGCATGCGTGTGTACAGATGCCCTTGGCCTAAGTGGCACAGTACCATAAACAGCATTGTGCTGAAGCTTTATCTTGCCCCACCCCTCCTGCAGTATCACGTGTGTTGCCTCACACACGACTGGTTCATTCATCTTGACTGGAAGGTAGGGTTTTTATTCCATTTTATGAATACACTGCACTTTGTTTAGCTGTTCTCTTTTTGATGGCTTTATGGAGTCATTGGAAAGTTTCTGCTTTTATTAAAGTGATGCGAATGTTATTATGTATCTTTCCTTTTGTAGATCTGGATTTTCAAGGTAATAGGAAATTGTTTTTCTGCAATATTTGTTACTTAAAAAAATCAAGATATTTAAAACTTTCTAAAAGTAACAAGAATAATATAACAACACCTAGCTGTACAAAATATTAGTACTGGTTTTGGAATCTTTAAGTTGTTAGATTATTATCCCATTCAATAAAGGATGAACCAAGAAGCTTTTCTGAGGCTTATTCTAAGTTAGTGTCTTACTGAGTGAGAATTATTATTAGTGATAAAATTGCCTCAAAAGTATATGGCCTTTTCAAAAGAAAGATACTTTGGGGAAAAAAAAAGCCAGAAAATATGGGCTTACCTCCCAGATATGACCTGTGAATACAATACCAGGTAGGCTCAGCCAACTTTTCTTTTAGATTTCTTTCATGTCTATCTTAATAGGATTTAATAAAAAGGAACGGGAGGAGGAATCATCAAAGGTTAAGAATAATAGGCCTGGAAGAGTGGAACCTGCCTAGAGTCATTCCTCACGGTGCACCCTTGCTTGGCTCAGGTGTTGGTGAGAGGAGACACACAGAGGAAAGCATTGCGAACCATTTCAGGCCCAGGACACTTGTGAGAAATCAGTGTTGTTGCCGTGAGTGACAGTAGGCAAGCCATGGGAAATGGAATTCTCTGGAGATAAGCAAATTAATGAATTGATCTGGGATTTAGAGAAATGCCAGTAATAGTATAAGTTTTACTAAGCCAAAGGATGATCCTGTCTTCCAATTCATACACCTGTTGGAAGAAAGGACTGTGGCTCACAGTCCCTGGACTACCTGTAGCAAACACATGGCTCCAAGGGCAGCGTGCTCCTACAAGTTCTGGAAAAAGGTCATCACCACTTAGAGACGAGCTCTAACCAGCTTTGGAGCTCTTTCAGCTTTTTTGTGATCTCAACATCTAGGACAAGATCTCCATGCCTGCCTTAGTGGAGGTTTTGTGGGTTTTGAAATTGCTAATTTTGAGATGTGGCGATCATACATATTTATAAAGTACAAAGTCACACACACACACACACACACACACACACACACACACACGGGAATATGAAAGGACAGAGAATGTGAATGAATCCCAGGTTTGCTTTGAACTTGGAAACTTACTGCTTTAACCTCATGAATGTCACTTACCATGCTATCCCATACACCATGACATTTAAATGTATAAATATGTAATGATCAGAGCCTTTATCTGCTCTCATAAAGGCCATTGGGAGCTGAGAGTAGATGAGTAGATCAAAGCAAGGCTGGTGGCTAGGCTCCGGGGCATTTCAGATCAAGGTAACTGACATAGCTATTTATCACCTTCAGCATTTGTCATTTCTTTGTGTTGGGAGCATTTAGAACCCTTCCCACTGGCTGCTTTGAACTCCACAGTTAGCCATTGCCAGCCATAGCTGCTGGACTGTGCTGTAGAACATTGAGGTTCTGTTGGCACCTAGCACCTGCTGACCTCTCCCCAGTACATCTCTGAGACACTGGTAACCACAGTTCTCTCTTCCTCTTACTGTCTTATACATGGAAGTAAGACTGTAAAGTGTTTGCCTTCCTGTGCCTGACTTATTTCACTTGACATAATGTCCTTAGGTTCATCCATGTTGCCACAAACCACAGTTCCTTCATTAATGGCTGAATGATATTCCATTGTGTATATGTATTCATACCACATTTTGTTTATCCATTTTCTGCTGGAGGACAGTGATGCTGATAATTATTTTTATATAAATAAACACAAGGCTGTATTTGCCTCTTCAATGTACTGATTTCCTTTATAAGAGGCTAAAGAGTATTGTAAAAAAAAGTCATTTTGGACTTGAAACAAAGTGCCTTTTTCATGTTGTAAAACCCACTAGGATGCCCAGACCTTGCTTGTGGTCAGCATGTTGGTGCAGCAGGCCACAGAGTCTTTTCTTGTGGTCTGAGTACACCATTCATCCCATTTCTCTTTTTGTAAAGGTTGGGGGAGTTCACACAGAGCCCAGTGTATCTTCTTCCTTTACCTGCTCTCATAAAGGCCATTGGGAGCTGAGAGTAGACGAGTAGATCAGAGCAAGGCTGGTGGCTATTCTCCTGGGCATTTCAGGCCATTTGGCCCTGATATGGACCTGCTGGATTCCTTGTCCTGACATCAGGTTAGGAGTTTGGGCCTGCACTGTTTAGAGACCTGCCTCTGTGTGGAGTTGATCCTTAGCCTCAATGGAGGACTTCTCAGTCACTTAGCTGCCCTCTTTGGCTTTCTGCTGATACTCTTTCCTTGGGCCTTTGTTCTCAAGAAGAAACGGACAACCCAGAATGGCTTGGGAACCTCCCTCCCCCCCGGGGGGTGGGGGGGCTTGCGGTCTTGCAAGCTTTAGTCTCTATACCTTGATGGAAATCAGATGTCAGAAGAGAGGGGCATGCATGTTAATGAGCCATGTGGGCCTGATTGCATTTCGGGCTCATCAGCCCTGACCTTCGGAAATGAACCATTTACATTTGGCGTTACCTCGAGCTCAACAGAACAAAGTGCATCTCTTGACAGTGGTGTGTGTTGGGGGAAAGGAATTCCCACTTTCTCTGCCCTTCTAATCAATCAACCCAAAACTCTCAAAGGCCAAGTATTTTAGAAATAACAAATGCAAAATAACTTCATGTTTGTCTTCTGAATACATGTTTTCCAGAACAGATCAGTGTTTTCATTGGCTTTGAGTGGGAGTCTAAACTCTATACTTGACCCACAACCGCATATATAAAAATTGGCACAGTTGCCTGCATTTCGTTCCTTTTCATAAATACTTGTTGACAGCTTTTTATATGTCAGACTCTTTATCATGGAAAGAGAAGTAAGGCAGGGCTTCTTTTCTTCAAGAGACTTCTACTTCAGTGGGATAGAAATCATATTGGGGTTCTTAGAGGGTGCTCTTTGGGTTTAGGGAGCAAGTGGGGTACACAGAGCCTGCAGTGAGACATGGTTGTAGACATCTGGGTGAGAAGTAGCCAGGTGTGCTTGTTAGTCTTATGTCAACTTGACACATATACTAGAGTTATCTGAAAGGAACCTCAATTGAGAAGATGTCTCTATAAGATACAACTATACTATAACTATAATTAGTGATTGATGCAGGAGGGCTCAGACCATTGTAAGTGGTTCCATCTCTGACTGGTGATGCTGGATTCTATAAGAAAGCAAGCTGAGTAAGCCAGGGGGAGCAAGCCAGTAAGCAGCACCCCTCTGTGGCCTCTGCACCAGCTCCTGTCTCCAAGTTCCTGACCCGTTTTGGGTTCCTTTCTTGACTAAATGGTTAGCATGTTACCTTGGATGAGATAGGAAATGCTCACACCTCTAGGATTGTTATGTGGAAGAAGAACAGTAAAGGAGATATGGAGAGTGCAGACTCATCTGTGGGCCACTACTGGCTACTCACACTACTTCAGAATTCAGTGCTCTGACTTTAGGAGTATGGTGTGCCATGCTTCTTCCTTGGAAGCATAGTGTGCCAAGTAGGCTGGCCACTAGGTCTTGCTGTATTTCGCCTACACCCTTTCTGTTTGCTTTGATAATTCTCCCCACCTCCCAAGGTCTGCTGGATACAAAATGAACTCCTCCATGTGTTCAAGATCTGCTCCCTAGCTACCCGTGGCATAAGTGTTAGGATGAGACCTTTAGGAGATGATGCTTGGTGGCAGGAAGTTAGTGGTATGCTATTGCATGGGATATTGGAACTCCAGCCCTTTCCCACCTCTATTTGCTTCCTGGCCACCAGGAGGTGACAAGCCATATACTCCTTGCTATGCTTTGCTGCCTCACACACCCAGCTCAAAGCAGTGGGACCAGACGACTTTGGCCTAAAACACTCGAGCCTGGGAGTCAAAGTGATCCTTCCCTCCCTTTTAGCTGCCCATCCAGGCTCTGTCTCAGAGATAGAAGGCTGACTCCCCGAGTGCCCAACTGCTGGCCCTGCTTCCTTAGCTCTGTTCTCTTTTCCATTGTTAACACGATAAACACCATGACCAGAAACAGCCTTGGGAGGCAAGCGTTTGTTTGGTTTACAGCTTATAGTTGCATATAGTCCATTATGATGGGCATTCAGGGCAGGGACTGGAGCAGGGACTGAAGCATAGACTGTGGAGGAATGCTGCTTATTGGCTGGCTTCTTAGCTCACATTCAGCTACCTTATACAGCCAGGACCATCTGCCCAGGGGTGGCCATACTCACAGTGGACTTCCCACAGCAATTAATAATAATAATAATAATAATAATAATAATAACCACACCACAGTTACCTACCCACACCACAGTTACCTACAGTCTAATCTGAGACATTTTCTCAGTTGAGGTTCCCTCTCCCCAGATGGTTTCAGTTTGTGTCAAGTTGACAAATAACCAACACACCGTTGGCATGGATAAAGACCCAGATTATGGCTGTAGAGAGCCAATGCATTTTCTTCTCTGACTGCTATAGGGCCACCTGCAAGGCCCATATGCTTGGTGCTTGGTAGCTTCTGTTTAAGCCGCACATTTCAAAACTGGGCGTATAGTCACCATTGCCTGGACTGTACCCTAGACCAGCATTAGCAGATCATCTGGAAGAAAGGGGCCCCAGGTGGTTCCAGTCAGAAGTGAAGCTGGAGATCACAGAACTGGGCTGGACAAGGAGGGGCCATGAGGACAGGTTGATGTTCTAACTCAGTGCCTTGATAGGGTTGGATGGGTCTTTTTTGGGATTCAATGAAGAATAAAGGAAAAAACTAGATTCCTCGATCAGAAAGCATGGGTTATGGTGGTGATAGTGCCCATAAGGGTGCTAAAATGCCAACCTTTCTCTTCATGAATTCCTCACTATTTGTCATGATGCTTTTCCTATTAATGTCATTCTAGCAAAGGAAGAATAAAGCAGAGATGGGATTAGCATGGCTTTTACCATTTAGAGTATTCACTGCCAGTTTCAAACACATTTGACTTGCATGTAAATTACCAAAATGATGCCATTTGTATTTTGTAGTTCATGCATGTGGGTTTTACTTGTACAGTTCATTTCGACAAGAATGGAAGGAATTGATTTATCTGATTTTGTTCATCATTCATCACACACATTCTGCCAACACCTCCTCCATTTACTGAGGAGTAATGAAAGAGAAGGAGCCAGCAGAGGAGCTGCAGGCACTCCGCTTTCCTTCTCTGTATGGCATCCAAGGCTGGTAGTAATTGAGACTGATAGGAGAGAATAGAATGAGGCCCTTTGGTGGTTTGGGTGCCTTAGAGCCCTGTTGCCTTTTCTGTGTTCAAGACAGTTGTGATTCAGAGGGAAACTGAGGCCCTAGGGCTTCCAGCCTTGCTTTCTGAGTCATGGATTTGATTCTCTTAGACTATGCTTGCTTTGAGCATCACTGCGCTCCCAGGTGTTATGAGCCCGTGGGAATCCCATGCTTGTGAAACAGCCTAAAGGCTGTGTGATGACCGGGGCAGCAGGGGAAGACAGCAGACACCTGTACCGTGTATGTCTCCTTTGTGCGTGAGCATATGTCATGGCTTCCATGAGACTTTACCAATGAAAATCAGACTCCTTGGAAGCTTATTAAGAATTTCAGGATGGCAGTGGCAGAGCATTAAATACATGCACACCTTTATGAGTGTGGGGACTATGCGTTTGTTCAGTTCACACACCTGTGAGCTCAGACCTGCCCCCTCTCTCCCTTCCACCAGTCTCCCTTCCCATCCTTCTGGCCTCCCACTTACTTGGTTTGTCACTCCATCCTGGGCTGTTCTGTGCCTCACTCCCAGGGTCTCCTACTGCTCCCCATTCTCTTGTCAGACTTATTACCTCTAAAATTGTGTTTCTTCTGGTTATTTTACCTTTGACATTTGTTGTCTAGAATGTCAGTTCCCAAAGAGTGAGGGTCCCAGTCCACAGGGGTAGACAAGAGCCAGTTCAGAACGGAATGTACGTCCTTTACCGTAGAAGTTTGTGTTGTGTGACAAAGTAGGCACTATACATTTATGACAGATGGAAGATTTCTCAGGAAGTGGTAACTGGGCAACTGGTTGGCAATTATGGAAAATTAATCATTTCAGATCCTTAGTTTATGCCACCCCTTAGAATATATTTCAGTGGAGCTAAAGAGATAAATGTAATTTAAAAGAGTCTCACAGAGGGTCCTGGCCTTCCTAAATATCAAAATGTATTACGCCACTGTAGTAATGAAAGCAGATGGTGCTGCCAGCGTCAGGGAGAAAGCTATTAGAAGACTAGATAAAAGACTGAAAGAGAATCCCATTCCTTATGGAGAGCTGGGCTCTCATAAGGGCAGTGCTTCTGGTCAGTGGCCAGGGCTGGATTTTCAGAAAAGGACATATATTCAATAAATTTTAAAAATTGAGTGAATAGTGGGAAATGCAGTAGATATACCATTATATGAAATAAGTATATCTCTAAAGAATATATGTAGTGCAATGCTATTTATGTCAAAACTGGAACCATCTGTTGGTATATAATCAGTCTGGCTGCCTCCCACTATTGTGGATCTCTGGCGTCTAACACATTCTGGTAAAGAGAATGTTTATTCTACCCACTTTTTTGAGATACAGTTTTAGAATGTGGCATGAGCTGCCCACAAACTAGGGATTCTACTGCCTAAGTGTTCTCAGTGCTAGGGTTACAGGTGCGTGCCACTATGCCTAGCAAGGAGAGGGTTTATTGTAAACCCCTATGGTCCTCCCCTTAAGAGTTGCTGTACTGAAGTTTATGGCCTTTCTGCAGAGCTCTGCTGCAGTGTTAGCTTACCTGGTCAGTGTTAGAATTCCCAGGTCCTGGCAAGGGAAGCTGAACTGCACCCTGACAGGACAGTGTCATAGACTTGGCAGTGTGTCCCAGGTGACTCTATGCACATAGCTAAAGCTGAGAAGTATATCTTTATCCATCTGGCATCTAAATCCCAAGATGTAGAATAAGAACACCAGTTAAGGGCTTAAAGCATCAAACTAACACTTTAAAAAATTTTATCCTGGGATGCAGAATGTCTGCCAGTTGTCTGTCCAGAGGATGGGAGATGAAGCCTAGCCACTGATTCTTGCCCTCATGGTTTTCATGGTTTCTGAGAAAGCCTTGTGGCAAAAAGATGAGTGACCAGGGAGTATAGACATGGAGCTGTCTGAGGTGGCAGTGATAAAGGAGACAAGCTGTAGGCTTCAGTATTTCCATGTACATTGCATCTCTTTTGCAAAGTTTACTGCTCTTTTAGGCCCTTTGGAGAGTTCTCAGTATACATCAACTGGAAAATACTGGTTGTATAAATAATTTTTAAAGTTGTGGGAGAAATGCCCCCTTTCTGTTTTATGCCTGGTGGAGTAGCTGCTCGGAGCAGTAAGATGTCAGTCAAGCTCTTTTCTTTCTGAGTTCCTTTGCTTCTGTTCAGGAACTGTCAGGCTGTTCAGAGAAGCCCCTCTAGGTTTTGGCCCAAGCTATGTACAGCCCAAGGGCCTCAGAGCTGGAGCAGGAGTCTAGGGAAGCAGGCAACAGCTCTCTGGCTCCAGTTTCTGATGCTGTCTGGACTGCTTTATCCTTTTCTCTTTTAGATAGGGAGTCATGTGTTTACCAGGATGTCCTTAAACTCCTAGGCCCAAATGAGCCTTCTGTCTCAGCCCCCATGAGTGAGTGAGACGACAGATGTAGACCACCATTCCTCTTGAGTGAAGCTTTAAGGAGCAGGATGTGAGGGATGCTGTGTATCAGTTGTTTCTCAACACTGCCATCGATGCTTGGCAAGAGCAGCTTAAAGGAAGAGGTTTGTTAGGCTCTAGTTTAAGAAGCGATGACTGTCCATGATGTCCAAGGTCCAAGAAGACATGGTAGCAGAAGTCAGGAAACAAAGAAAGGATAGGAGACGGGCAAGCTCAGAAAACTCTATGCCTATGCCAAGAGATCCACTTTTTCCAGTTATGCCCACCACAAGGACCCCCTCAGCTGGGGATCAGATGTTCAAACCCATGGGCCTGTGTGGAACATTCATATTTCAAACCACAGATTTCTGGTTTCATGGAGTCTTGGCCATCTCCTATAACAAAGTACACTCATTATAAGTTTAAAAGTCCTTGTAGTTTTAAACACTTCTAAGAGAGAGCTTCGAAGTTTCTTTGGACACCCACGGCAGCCCCCGTTTGTTTGTTTTTAAATAAAAACTTTTAGATGCTTGCTTTGCTCTACAGTGTATGACTGTTTTGCAAGCATTTATGTCTGTGCACTGCATGTGCCTGCTGGAGAGTTGCATGTCACCATATGGTGCTGAGAATCTAACTCAGGTCTTTTGCATTTTGTTTTAAACAAGTACAAACTATACATTCCAAACATATAATATACAGGGTGTCAGAGGATCTGCGGGAGGCATAGCAAGGAAGATCAGAGACCACAACAAGACTAAAATCCAGCCAGCAAGCACCAAATCTTGTCGCTCTATGTCTGTCTGGCATCTGGGGTTGTGATGAAACCCTCTGAGCTCCAGGGGTTTGGGTAGCTATCCACTCTCCCTATCCCAGCTCTGCTGCCTGCAGAACATATAGCTTCTCTCTGGGGCTGGCTGTCCTATGCTTACAGCTTTCCTTGGTGGATAACCCCTGGTCCTGTCATCTCCAGCATCATGGAGTCCTTATCATAGTTTAGGCTTTATCATCACAGTTTCACACAATGGCCTTTCCAGGCATCCTGGAAGGAAATCCAGTGCTACTACACATTGTCTGGCCTCATCAATGCAGGCCTCCTCGACCCACTCACTCTCGCATATTCCACGCATGTAAAATAGTGCTTCGTGAATATTACCAAGTTCTGCTACGGGCTACAGTGGTGGTGGGTTTTGTATGCCTTTTGAATAGGGAACCTTTGGCAATATTTTCAGTTTATACTCTTTCCTTTCAAAAAGTTTGCATTTTATTTTTTACAAGATGTTCTGTCTCCCAGTCAGAACATCACTTTTCTCCAGAGCCACCATCTAGCTTTCCGTATCCACCCTGTCTGTAACTTCAAATTCACGCATAGTATTTTCCTCACCAAACCACACCCTTTTTACATCTTTCTGCTTCACTTATTGTCTCTCTTTTTGTAGTTAAAGAACAGAGGCTGCCGATGCTAGAATGTTTGAGTTTCATACACAAAGCCCTAGGTTTGATTTCCAGTGTGACATAAAGCTAGGCACATAGAATCTCAGTACCTCAGAGGCAGTTGGCAGGAGAATGAGAAGTTCAAAGCCATCTCTGGATACATAGCAAGTTTGAGGCCAGTCTGGGTTACATGAAACTTTCTCTTAAAAAAAATTAATAAAAGAAGCAAAAACTAAACAAACAAACCCTAAATCAGTGTGTGGTAATCATGACAAAGCTGGGTGAAATCCTGTCTTGTAATTTCCTCTGGCAAATAGCCTATACTTAAATGTTTAGAATTGTATTTTACATGTACTGGTGTCTTGCCTACATGCATGTATGTGTACCAAGTGTGAACTTGGAACTTGCAGAAGATAGAAGAGGGCTTTGGGCACCCTGGAGCTGGAGTTACAGGTAGCTGTAAGCCACTATGTAGGTTCTGGGGATTGAATCTGGGTTCACTGTGGGCGAGCAGCCAGTGCTGTTAACTGCAGAACCGTTCGTTCTCCAGCCCTGAAGCCCTTTCTCTTTAGTCAGTCTCACTTTGCCTCTTAGGACGGAGGCAGAGCGAAGCCAGGTTCATTGTCAGAATATGACACAAATACAAGTGGTCTTTAGCTCAGTTCCCAACAGATTCCTTGTTCCCCCCCAAAACACCACAAACCTTTCTAAAGGCTTGTAAGCTACATGCTCAGGTTTGTGACAGCTGCAAACCCTCTTCTCAGGGCTGTGACCAAAGACCTGCTGAGGAGCAGCTTAAGGAGGAAGGGTTTGTTTTGGTTACAGTTTAAGAAGAGGTACAGTCTATGGTGAGGAGGAAAGCATGTTGGCAGAGAGTGGGCAGCTGGTTCCATTGTGTCTGCTAAGAGAGGACAGGAAATGGCAACAGGCAAAGATACCTCAAGGCCTGCCCTCAGTGACCCAGTTTCTCAAGCAGGCCCTACTCTACTGCAAGCCTATCCTCAGATTTGATCAAGCATGCAAATACATGAGCCTATGAGAGATGTTTCACAGCAGACCAAAATAGATGCCTACTCTGTTACCAGTGTTCTGTTATTGTGACAAAATACCCGGGTAAATCACTTTATAAGGAAGAAAGGTTGATTAGGCTCACAGTCATAGTCAGTTAGTTGATTTGTTGCTTTTGGACCTCTTGTGAAATAGCATAGCATGATGGGAGTGTGAGGCAGAGGAAACCAAGAAAGAGGAAGAAGAGAAGCTAGGGTAACATCTCTTTCAAGGGCATTCCCCAGTGACCTAACTTCTTCCCATAGGTTCCGTATCCTAAAAGCTCTATCAGCTTCAGGTAGCAACACACACTAGAGACTGTTTTCCACACATGAACTTCTAAGGGACATTCAGGATCCAAAATACAGCACCCACATAATAGATCCAGGCCTGATGTTTCCTGCTTGGTGGAGCCCTTGGTAAGAGGGAATGCGCTTAACTTGAATCTGAGGATGTGATTATCTTTAACTGTGAGGAACCACAGCAGGAGAAATGAGGACACAAAAGGATAAAACATTTTATAGACTGCAGAAGTCTGTAACTATGCTGGGTATCATTGAAAATAACAAGGAAAATGGTAGGCTTTTTCTAGAAGTAATTTATTATTAAATAATGATGGTATGTACTCACATGATGATACATGTATATGTATGTGTGTTTCATGCGTACGATCAGAGGACAACTTTGTGGAGTTGGTTCTTTCCTTTTACCTTCTCATGGGGCTCAGGGATGTAACTTAGGACTTGAGTGCAAACACCTCTCCCAGTTGAACCAACTCCAAGCCAACTGTTGGATGGGATTCAGAAAAGAGTTGTGAAGACTCTCACATGTGCCCAGGGACTACCTGAGCGTATGGGGTTTAGAACAAGGAGGTGCTCGGGAACATGAATTGACTGACATTCTTAAAGAAATAGTTTGCTAGCGTGTCTGAGACTTCTTTAAGCAAGAATGGTATACCATCCATGTCTGGGGCTCTTAACAGGAGGACTGTAGCTGGATCCCATCCTACTTAAAGAATTGAAGAATAATTAGAAGATTCATAAATTAACTTCCTTTGAACTTAACTGTTAATTTAAAGTATATTAATGTATGAAAATAGTTGTTGAGTTTGACTTCAGAGTATGAAATATGAATACTCCAAGAATTAAAGAAGCTTTTGAAATCCAAATAATTTTACTTCTTAGTGGCTTATAATTAATGTAGGAAGAGTATAAGCTGCAAACAAATGGCATACTTTAAAAATGAGCTTCTTACTCATAAAATGCTAATTAGCTTTCTCTCTCTGGATAATGGCTCTGGTGTTCCTCCCCACATTCCCTTTCTGTTTTTAAGTCAAATGTTAGGGCGCT
Organism: Mus caroli; assembly: GCF_978045245.1. Classification (NCBI taxonomy): domain Eukaryota; kingdom Metazoa; phylum Chordata; class Mammalia; order Rodentia; family Muridae; genus Mus; species Mus caroli. The sequence goes on along the minus strand of NW_028227257.1, from coordinate 35,293,331 downwards.
GTTTTGGAGAAATTTATAACTTTAAAATTAAGCTTTGTTTTTTTTTTTTTTTTTTTAATGAAGTGACTATGCCCAAAGGAGGAGGGCGTTGTTAAAGAGCAGATCATGGCTATTAATAAGTCGGATTGGAGAACTAACAGCTTAAAGGATTCATAGCTTTGTAGCCACACACCAGATCTGCACAGGCATCCTGGCCAAAGCCTAGGCCCAGGTCGCATGGCATAGCTATTAGGTAAGAGAGATGGGCTCTAACGGAAGCTGCACAGGCTCAGATTTCTTCAGCTTGTACCGTTCACAGTGAAGCTGGTCTGTTTAAACACTAACATCTTGTCATTGCTCAGGCCAGCAAGTGGCACTTGAAGCCCCAGGAGTCAGCTACTCCATGATATTTCCATGCTCCTGCCATTTGGTCATGTGAATAGTTGACTTCACTGCAAGGCACAGGAGGTGGCCAGGTCTCTGTGTGGCCTTTTTCTGCAAAGGCTGGGTGAGGCCAAGAGAGTCCCTCAGCATCTGCCTGCAGAACCTTCATCAGCACTCAACCTCTTTGCTGTGTCCCTTTGGGCCAGAGTCCTGAGAGTCACACTGGCCAGCTCCCAGGACCCATGCATCACACTGCTGACAATACTGCCTGTATTTGACAGGTTGGAAAAATGCTTGAGGGAAAGGTTACATAAATTAAAGCCTTCAGCTTTATACATGTACAAACAAAAGCTTTTCCTGGTATTAAAGAACCTCCCTTTTTGAGCATTAATCAGTATTAATGGTATTCTTTTGGTCGGGTTACATTATTATTTAAAAAAGTAACCATGACTTAAGAAATGAGTGTTGATGGCTGACATTTCTGCCTTTCATTTTAATGTGTAATCTAAAATGGCAGCTTATTTTTAAGGGTGCTTTTGGTTATAAGAATGTTTACTATGTTGTGATAATCCTCTTTCAGCATAATTTCTGTAATGACAAAACAAGAATCCAGAATTTTAGGGTCGATAATAGTCTGGAGAATAAACATCTAATGGGAATGCTTCCAATTTGGTGTGCCTGTTTTTCAAACAAGGCCATGAACTCTGGTAAATTAATCTAGATACAAATAGCTTCGATAACCACAGAGTTTATGTGAGCGGTGATAGACTAATGAGCTAATCTATTAGCAGCCTACTCCAACCTCTGATGCCTTAGCCCAATTGCTTTCTCTGTCTGAATTAGTTTTCCTGCTTCTTGTAGTGAATGCAATAATTTCTGTTTATCACAAGGGTTAGTCTGTTTTAATTATAGCAATTTTTCTGAGTACTTATCTTTCTAACTTTGTACTATAGAAACCCCGAAGCCCACGTAAGTAGAGAGGATAATGTAACAGATTCACCCTTGATTCAGTGATTATCAGTTGTCCAAAATGCACATTTTAAATGTTCTGTGTGTGGCAGGGCTGTAAACATTAGTGACTGCAGCCCAGTTAGAAGAAGATGGTCAGAATCCATGGTAGGGGAATGGGAGGGACCTCAGGACAGCATTTCATTGACTATTTCCCATATTTGATGGTATTTAGTTTGTCTCAGAGGATATCTTTATCCATAAATATTGCTTATTTGTATTTTCTAGGCTAACAAAGGAAACATTTACAAACCAGGGAGACCTGGATACTTTCAGTCTCCTAGGAAGATTTTATTATAGTCTGGCAACTTGGCAAATAGGGCTTCCTCTTAAAAGTTCAAGGTAAATGGTTTGCTGAATGGATATACCTTTATTGGAATTATGTTAGAAATGTTAGCTGTTACAGCTGACAAACCTCGAGATCTCACTAGTGTAACACAATGAGCTTTTTCAGCAACAGGGTCTTCCCCTCCAGTTCTGGGAGGCACCGACAAAAAGCCATATTGTCTCAGGAATCTCTTGGTCTTCCCCAACCCAACAACTGCAAGTGTGGTTTCCCATGCTAGCTTTAATTTAAACGGCATTAACTCTGCTCTTGAAGGGCTCTGGTAGCAGTTTTCCAGAATATACTTGTGGGAGTCTCCTTCGTCTGCTCACTCAGGAATCTGTCTCCCTTCTGAGTGCATTGCCAAGTTTCCTGCCCAGGGCACTAGGCGATTGGAAACACCCCACCAGCTTTTATTGATATCTCTGTGCATGCCCCCCTGTGATGCCTTAACTTCGTGAGAAGGGGTACTTGGCTATTGGGTGGGGTTCTGTATCTGCTTTCATCTCTAGTTGTCGATGTTTTGGGTTCTGCAACTCTCACATACAACACTACATATATCCAGTCCATAGAGAATGGGAGGTTTGAAATCAAACTGAAACCCCCATATCTGAACACCTTCCTTAACTGTGGCTGTGTCAGGAAGGCCTTCCCAAGTGTATTCCAGAAAACTGACACCACAGTCTTTCAAGGATGAGTTTAGTGTCATTTAAATTTATGCCATTATTTTTGTTGTTATTGCTTTAAGATGAATTTTGTTTTTAAAACTTTTAAGTTTCAAAATAACTAGTTATAAGCTGGGTATGTGGCACACTCCTGTAGTCCCAGCACTGGGGAAGCAGAGTCAGGAAGTTCTATGTGAGTTCAAGAATAGCCTGGTCTACCAAGTGAGTTACAGGACAGGGCTAAACTGAGAAACCCTGTCTCAACAACAAACAAACAAACAAACAAACAACCCCCCAAAATAAACAAAACAAACAAAACCAAAAATGACTAGTACAAAAATTATAAAACTATCACATAGACTATTCACACATGGCAGTTTCTGCTACTTGTCCGACAGCTGTAGTATAATGATCCAAAGTCGGAAATGAACATGGCTCTGATACCCACAGAACTTTCAGGAATTTTGGCAAAGCTAATTCTTTCATAACGAAAGTCATGGTCAGGTTACTGTTTGTGTTCTGCATTATTCTTGAGTAAATGCACAAGGCACTCTGAGATTCCCTCAGAGCATTGCCCTCAGGGGCCTGTGCACCTTAATAACTGCAACCTAGTACTGGGCCTCTTTATAGGAGGCTGCAGCAAACCATGGCTGTTGGCAGAAACCACACCAAACAAAGTGAATGCAAGTGGGGGGAGGGGGACCAAAAGCAGCCTTTCTTATTTGTTAGGAAATAGATATAGACTCCCCAGTAGTTTTAAAGACATTTAAGATAAGTACTTCTTACAATTCTACTTTGACTTTTATTTATCCAAAATATTCTCAAAATGTATATGGCCACAGACAAAACCTTTAATCTTACTGAGTTACACATATAGTGTCTTTGTCACAAAAGCAGGAGGTTAGAGTATCTAGAGGAATGAAAAGTTATTTTGGTACGGCCTCGTTTGGATTAACAAGCACTGATTATCCATTGAGCTCTGAAAGTCCTAGAAAGATAAGGGTACACTTTGCCGTTATTACTGTGTAACAAATTCTAACTGTGTTGACGAGAACAATGAACATGTACTCTCATCCAGTTCCTGTATGGAGAAATTCAGGAGAGGCTTTGCTTGGGCCTTCCAGGACTGGACGGGGCAGGGGAGTTTGTGAGGACGCACTGAAGCTCTCTGCTCTTAGTTAGGCTACTATTCTCGGATGCTTTGATGGCCTTGGAGGCTTTATCTCTCAGCTACCTTTGTAGGGCACAGTTGTCAAGCATCATTACCTGTGCCAGGTTGAGCTTTTGGTGATGTAGCTGCCTTTGAGTCGCTCAGCTTCTGTAAGTAACCCCTGACCGCATACCCTCTGCATAGCCTCAGTAAACTCATTGTTTCACCAAGTTGGACTTTGATGGTATCATTATTTTCATCTATTGTTGATTTCCCATCTGGGGATAGTAGACTTTCTTTCTGTCTCCCCAGGAACAGTGTCCTCACAGCCCAGGCTGACCTAGAACTCAGTATGTAGTTAAGGATGACTTTGAATTTCTGATCCTCTTGCCTCTGCGTTTCAAGTTTCAGGATTACAGGTGTCTTCCACCATGATCAGCATTGCAATATTTTTAGTTGTTTTTTATTGAAATAATTGTAGAGTTGTGTAAGTTTTTATGCTGAGGGCTGCGGTTTGACATAGTGGTATAGCACTTGTCTTACCCAGCATTCATGAACTGCTGGGTACTATCTCCAACACTACATAAGAAAGTGAAAATCTTTGTCCATTTTCCCCTAATGGAAGCATCTTGCAAGTTGTAATACAGATAGTACCACAGTAAGGATCTTAGCACAGATCCATCCTTTAACTAGAACTCTTTTATTCCCCCTTCCTTCCAGCCCTGCAGCATGTTAGACTCAAACTTCAGTTTCAGCCTTAGCGGACAGCACCGCTGTCTTCTGATGGGACTATATTCATTCTGTGACTGTGTCTGTCTTTTCCGTGCATACCTGTAAAGGTTTTCCATGGTGTCTCAGAGTTAAAGCTTTTTTTGTTTGTTTTTGAGACAAGGTTTCACTATGCAGCTCTGGCAGCTCTGGAACTCACTATGTAGACCAGGCTAGCCTCAAACTCACAGAGATCCATCTGCCTCTCTGCCTCCCGATTTCTGGGATTAAAGGCCTATGCCACTACACTTGACTCAAAGTAAAAACTTTAAGGAAAAAAAAAAGAATTGAAAAGATGCTCAATTTTATTTAAGATCCAGAAAATGCAAAATTAGAAAAGTTCCCATTGTTTTGCTTGTATTGGTAAAAACTGAGAACTATTAATATCCACATGGTGTTTGGTTTAGAGGGGTGACTCAGTGGTTATGAATACTTGCTGCTCTTCCAGAGGACCTGAATTTGATTCTCAACACCCATTTTGGGTGGCTCACAACTGAGTGTAACTCCAGCAACAGGGGATCCTTGGGCACCGTACTTATATGCACATACCCACATACAGACACAAACACATAATTTAAAAATAAATTTAAAAAGATTATTGACAAACGGTGCAAGGAAATAGACTGTTTGAGACATTCTTGGTGAGGACAGGCAGTGAAGCCTTCTTTGGAAAGCAGCCATTAACACTGACTAGTGTGATAAAGAGCACACTAGCTGACTTGTTTTATGTTTTCAAATCCCTCTAGAAGTATGCGTTATTGATATAAGGGTGCTCAGCCCAGCATTCTTTTTTTTTCTTTTTAAATATTTTTATTAGGTATTTTCCTCATTTACATCTCCAATACTATCCCAAAACTACCCCATACCCTCCCCCCCACTCCCCTACCCACCCACTCCCACTTTTTGGCCCTGGTGTTCCCCTGTACTAGGGCATATAAAGTTTGCATGACCAATGGGCCTCTCTTTCCACTGATGGCCGACTAGGCCATCTTTTGATACATATGCAGCTAGAGTCAAGAGCTCCAGGGTACTGGTTAGTTCATATTGTTGTTCCACCTATAGGGTTGCAGATCCCTTTAGCTCCTTGGGTACTTTCTCTAGCTCCTCCATTGGGGGCCCTGTGATCCATCCAATAGCTGACTGTGAGCATCCACTTCTGTGTTTGCTAGGCCCCGGCGTAGTCTCACAAGAGATAGCTATATCAGGGTCTTTTCAGCAAAATCTTGCTAGTGTATGCAATGGTGGCAACGTTTGGAGGCTGATTATGGGATGGATCCCTGGATATGGCAGTCTCTAGATTCAGCCCAGCATTCTTGAAATAACCAGTAGAGGAGACATTAGACACCCCCTTTCTTTCTCTTCAGAAAGTGAGAGGCCTCCCATGGATGTCCACAGACCTTGGCATGTCCAGTTGCAGTAAGACTAGGTGCATCTTCTATTGAGGCTAGATGAGGCAGCCCAGTTAGGGGAAAGGGTCCCAGAGGCAGGGAATTGAATCAGAGATAGCTCCTGCTTCTTGCTATTGGGAGTTCCACATGAAGACCAAGCTACACAACTGGCACATATGTGCAGAGAGCCTAGGCCAGGCCCATGCATGCTCTCTGATTGGTAGTTTCTGTGGGCCCCTATGATCCCAGATTAGTTGACTCTGTAGGCTTTCTTGAGATGTCATTTGACCCCTCTGTCTCCTACAATTGTAGGTAGAAGGTTTTGTGGCTGGGTTAGTGTCCCTATCCCTCCATTGGAAGTCTTACATGGTTATAGGAGATGGCCATTTTATGCTCCATATCCCCCATTGCTAGGAGCCTTAGCTAGAATCACCCTTATAGATTCCTGGGATTTTACATTGCTCTAGGTTTCTACCTCATGCCAGAAATGCTCACCCCCTGATTCCAGTTGTTTCTCCCAGTACTTTCTCCTTCTCTCCTGCCCTACCTAGTCCCTCCTATCCACCACCCCATTCCTTCCCCTCCCTCATCCACCTATGTTATTTATTTACCCTTTTCAGTGAAACTCAAGCCTTCTCCCTTGAACCCTCTTAGGTAAACCAGAAATACTAATGTGGTATATACTCATTTATAAGTGGATATTAGCCATACAGTAAAGGGTAACTGTGCTATAATCTACAGACCCTCTAGCCTGTATTAAGCTGTGTGTGTGTGTGTATATGTGTGTGTATGTGTGTGTGTATGTGTGTGAGTGAGTGATAATAGTCCCCCATTTCCGTGAGATGGACATTCTAACATTCCTAGTAGATGCTTGAAAACAAGTATAGCACTGAGCCCTAGCTGGGCAGAATGGTACATGCCTGTAATCCTCGCACTTTGGAGGCAGAAGGCAGAGACAAGAAGCAGGAGAATTTGATTTCAAGCCAGCCTGAGCTACAGAGCAAAATCCTACTCCCTAAAACAAAAAACCCTATGAGATCAGGCTCTGTCTAGTGTATACTTTTCTTATATACAGTGTAATGTGAATATGATAGCAAAAGAATAATTCACACTCTGGGAAGTCTGGGATTTATTTCATCATATAACACTAGACTATCACACAATTTAAAACTTATGAACTGTTTATTTCTGGAATTTTCCATTTGCTATTTTTGGACTGCAGCTGACCATGAGTAACCAAATCAAGGGAACTAGAGCCATGGATAAGGAACTACTGTGTGTGCATGTCTGTGTGTATAAACAAAGATATTCATATGCACTGGGGAGAGGGAGGGAAAGTGTGTATGTGTGTGTGTGTGGTCAAGGTGAGAGCTTACTGTGCAACTAAAAAGGGCAACAACATTTTCTTCTTTATTACTAGGCAACAAAATACTCTAAACTTAGTGACTGCAGAGAGTGAAGGTGGGCATTTGTGGATCTGTGTCTCGGTGTGGCTACCATCAAGGTATCAGTCAGGGACCCAGTCACTGGAAGTCTCAATTAGTGCTTCTGTGTCCTCTTCCATTCACTTGACTGGCAGATGGACACTGTTAGCAGGAGACTGCCTCATGGCTACTTGAGGACAGACTTCCAGGACTTCCCCATGCAAGAATGAGGAGGAAGCTATACTGCCTCTTGTGATGTACCCTCAGAAGTGCTAGTGTCCTGCGACTGTATAGGCCATTACTGTGAATAGTGGTCAGGCAGGGTGACTGTGTGAATACACAGATACTAGGAGTAAAAGGCCCCTTCAGAAGCCACTATATAGAGTGGTCCTGAGTCTGCAAGCAGATCTGGATGCCTGGGGGTGGGGGTGGGGCATTGATCTAGATGATGACCTTGGGGCAGGCAGCATATAACCTGTTCCTCTTTATAATCTTGAGGAGCCCTGGAAAGACTTTTAACAGGAAAATGGCACTCTCACTTTGCATTTTCAACACACTCAAGTGGGAGACAGGCATGTGACTATAAGGTGGTGGGTAGGGTCTCTTTAGGCTTGCAGTCCTACTTAGCCTGAGCATCTGGAGTGAGCCTCCTAGTGCTTCAAATACCCCCTTCCCACTCATCATCTCCCTCAAGGGAAACTCAGGAAACAGTGAATGGTGCTAGGGGCTTAATAAGCTAGCAGTCTCTGGAGTGGGCTTTGGTGGGAAAAAGCTGTCAGAGTACGGGAAGAACATAGCTCTCCTTAGATGTTGCTTACTTCCTAAAAATTCTGTTTTAGATATATTTGCTAGCATCATTAAGTGTGAATGCCTAGAAGACATGTTGTTTATAAGTAAGTATATCACTGGAACCATGAACACCTCTTCTAATCAATAAAGTGGGGCATCACTCAGTTTAGACACTGCTGAGAGTGGGCAGGGGCACTTGGCAGCTGTGCTCAGTGTCTGTTTCTGTAACTGGTCAACTCTCCCCTGGAGGACCCAAGCACTAGCCACCTTGCCATCACTGTGACAAAATACTTGAGCTATCAAGGTTATGAGGAGGAAAGGTTTATTTTGGCTCACAGTTTCAGAAGTTTCAGCTCATGGTAAGTTGTCTCTGGCACAGCATGGTGGAGTATGTGGCAGACCCTTTGTACTTCATGGCAGTCATGAAGTGCAAAGCACAGGAAGGAGCCAGGCTCCCAGTATGTCCTTCAAGGATATATTCCCATCACCCCAGCTTCATTCTACTAGACCCCATCTCCTGGAGGTTCTACCCGCTCCTATTTGTACAGTGGGCTGGGGACCAAACCTTCAAATGGTCCTCTGGGGGACATCCCAGATCCACACTATAAATTCATGACATCTCCAGCAGCCATCTTTTGGTTGTGGAGTCAGAGTGGCACTCTCAGCAGGCCCACAAGTGTCTGATTCTGCCTGTTTTATGTAATAGGGTTGTACATACAAGTGCCAGGGCAAACTCCCTGATGTGCCCAAGGCAGGAACTTCAGGGGCTGGGAAGGAACCTACCATGTTCTCACTAGCTCCTCAGGCCCTGGTAACAGACTGAGTTCTAGGAAGAGCCTGGCCTACCCACCTCAGTTACATTTTCATCAAATGCTGGGCTGAGCTAAAAACTCGACAAGTAGCTGGGATGATAGTGTGACATGTCCTTGGCATTTGGGACAGCCGCTCCTGTCATGTTTGATGAAGCGCTCATGCTTTATGGCCTCGTTTGCAGGGATTACTTTGAGTCTGAGATTTTACAAAATGAGGTATGTCAGTTTTCATAACCTTCACAGTAACTGTGAGATGTCTTTGTACAAAAATTCCTGTGGTCTGCTGGTGTGGTTTTAGAATCTGTTGTATGCTATTTGCAAAGTGAATCTTTAAAAAAACCATTTTATTTTGAAATAATAATTTTAGACATGGGAATGTTGCAAAACCAGTAATAGGAATTTTCCATATGAGTAAAGCTTTTCTTTCCTAAGCATAGCTGAGTTATCAAAAGTAAGACAAGGTTGCTCTGTGTAGCCCTGGCTGTCCTGGGACTTGCTCTGTACCCCAGGATGCCTTGAACTTACACAGATCTACCTGCCTCTGCCTCCTGAGTGCTACAAATAGCATGTGCCACCATGTCCAAACAACTCAAGTGTTTAACCTTCTTCACATTGCCCCAGCTGTCTCACTAATATCTCTCTGCTGCAGGAGCCAAGCCAGGCCTTGCCATTGCTTCTGTCATGTCTCTTTGGGGTTTTCCTTTCTTGGATCTTGTGTGGTGTTTTGGAAATGTATAAATCTGAGCTTGTAGAAATCCTCTGGATGTAAGCTTGTTTCCTTGCTTCCTCTGTAAGGGGACGCTGCAGTTATATGCATGGCCGATACATCTTGTGAAGCCCATGCTCACTCCTGATGTTCTGCTGACACCTGAGGTATGGTCAGTGGTGTACCACAGCATCTGCCCTTTCCCATAGAGGAGTTCAGCCAGGATGTCTTAGCGTGGTACCCGTGGGTGAAGGCTTTGTTTGCTCAAGTTTAGGCTTCCAAATGCAGGTGTGCAGAGGGAAAAGCCCTCGGACTGCAGCCAGGGAGCACCTGTTTTCAGATTCAGGATGCTCAGCAGCAGGGGCTGGGTATTTTCATGCACGTGTTTTCAGAGGTCTGAGGAGCTTGTAAGAACCCAGATCCCAAACTGTCCAAGTTTGTGCATAGTAACCCATGCTGCTTCCAGTGGCATCAATACTTTCGGATAGCCGTTTTCATAAGCTTTTGCAGTAGTCTAGAAATTTATTCCAAGCTAGGTACAGAGGTGGCATTTGTGTTTTCATAGACAGTGGCAAAGAGTTCTTGTTCTTCTGGAACCAACAGTGAGTATAAATTTGCAGTGGTGGGAGCTATGTGCCCAAGGAGGCAGGTTAACTACTCAGACACTGCACAGTGTGCAGCACTACTCCCTATGACCAGACTGGCTTGATGCTTTCTGTGTAACCCAGGCTGCTGCTCTAGAGTTTCTGTAAGCACAGCTGCTTTCCTGGACTCTGGAACTGGATCTGGCTTTTTGAGTATTTCCTTCCACATTATGTATGTATTTATGTGTGTACCCTCCTTGTCCTAACACAAACACACACACACACACACACACAGAGACATGGACATACACAGAGATACACACACAGACACACACAGACACACACAGACACACACAGACAGACAGACAGACAGACACACAGACAGACAGACAGACACACACACACACAGGCACGGACATACACATAGATACACACACACAAACACACACAGAGAGGATGAGGTTTTCCTAGGATGAGAGTTTTTCTGGATTTTTCTGAAGCTTTCAGTGCTAAAAGTAGTAGTTTGGATAAAAATGGTCCCATAGGCTCGCTTATAGGGAGTGGCACTTTTAGGAGGTGTGGCCTTGGTGGAGGAAGTAAGTCATTAGGGGATGTACTTTGAGGTGTCAGAGGCTCAAACCAGGCCTAGTGGCTCATTGTCTCTTCCTGTTGCCTATAGATCCAGATGTAGAACTCTCAGCTACCCCTCCTGTACCATGTCTGTCTGCATGCAGTCATGCTTGCAGCCAAGATGAGAATGGACTAAACTTTTGAACTGTAAGCCAGCCCCAATTGAATATTTTCCTTTATAAGAGTTGCTGTGGTCATGGTGTCTCTTCATAGCAATAGCAATCTTAACTAAGACACCGGATCGTGTCAGACAAACTGAGATGGTTGGCCACCCTGGAGAAGACTACTTGGGTCAGAAGGCGAAGGCAATCAATCAGTCAGGCCTGAAAGGATCCCTATGCAGTTTCTAGTCATGGGCCTCTGCCATTTGTTCAGGTCCCTTTAAAGAAGTGCTCCTTAGTACAGACATACCACTCTTCTTTCATCAGCCTGCCTCCTGTATTTTGCTAAGAGAGTTTGAAGAAATTCCCCGATCATTATTAATATTATTATTAAATGTTAATTATTACTGACTATACATTTAATTATACTTAATTATTTGGTTATTATTAAGTTACCTTAATTATATTGTTGTTATTCTTTGTGTGGATGCATGTACGCACATGTGTGCATACATGATCTGTGTGTAGAAGCATTCCATGGTGCATGTATGGAGACCAGAGGACAACTTGAGTCATTTTCCTCCCTTTTACTTAAAAAAATAAAAGGTTCTATTATTTTGTGTGTATGAGTATTTTGCTGCTTGTATGTCCGTGTACTACATGCATATAGTGCTCCCAGAAGCCAGAAGAAGGCTTCAGACTAGAGTTACAGATGTGAGCTTCCACTTGGGTGGTGGGGTGTGAACCCTGGTCCTCTGGAAGAGCAGCAGGGCAGTGACCTTAACCACCGAGCCACCACTCTGGTCCCTCTTCCACTTTTTTTTTTTTTTTTTTTTTGGTTTTTTGAGACAGGGTTTCTCTGTGTAGCCCTGGCTGTCCTGGAACTCACTCTGTAAACCAGCCTGACCTCGAACTCAGAAATCCACCTGCCTCTGCCTCCCAAGTGCTTGGATTAAAGGCGTGCGCCACCACTGCCCAGCTCATCTTCCACTTTTACATGAGTTGCTAGTCTTGTGCAGCAGGCTCCTTTACCTACTGAGCCATCGTGCTTGCCCTCCTCCACTCTCTTTACGTTTGACTTGACTTAGACAGGCAGGCATTTATTTGGGGACAACCCCACAGTGCCTGTGTAAGAACCAGAACTCACAGTCCACTTGTAACCGGGGGCAGTTATAGGGCAGGAGATGGGAAGGTTTTAAAGGTTCCTTTTTTGACCAAGATTAGCTTTTGCAAGAAGTGAGTGAAAGAATGTCAGGTGGGTGGGTCTATTGATTTTTTTAAAAATAAACTTTACTTTGAGTAATTTTAGATGTAAGGGGATATTATTAACAGTGCATAGGGTTCCCACACACCCATCATCCATTCTGTGTAATTATTACCAACTTATACTTCCACAGCATAGAATTGAGCAGTGGACAGAGGGCGTATCACTAGCTGCAGCTCACTAGTTTTCCCATCATGTCCGCTCTCTGTTCTGGGGCCCATTCGGCCACCACAGAGCATTTCATTGTCTGTGGCAGTGCCTCGGTCTGGTGGCCAGACACCCTGTGCAGTGTCTGAGGGATTTTTCTTTCTTTTTATGAGTAGACGAGGCTCTAGCTTTGGAGAGGATCTCCAAGATGAAGTGCCCTCCATTCCCCCTTGACAGCTCTGTGTGTTATTCACCTGGAACATCAGTGCAGGCCTGATCCACTGGGAAGCCACTGTTTTCCCTTCCCCTATTCTGGTCTGTGAGACCACGTTAGTAATTACAGCCCACTCTCAGAGAGATTCTGAGGACACGCCCACCTCTCAGAGAAGTACCCATATATATTTGTAGGGTTGCATGCTGCCTGGATAAGTTTGATTTCAGACCAACAAGGATTAGTCCCTTGTGTGGAGAGGTCCTAGGAACAATACTAGCCCCTCTCATCACTAGGTAACTGCTCTCACTGAGTCATAGCCCCTAGCCCAACAGCAAATAAGTTTAAAGTATATATTCCTTGTAATTAGACTTTAGATTTAACTGGGCATCCTTTATTCTCTTATGTCTGGCCATCCCAATTGTTTGAAATGTGTTGGTAAGAAAGATGCTTCTCTTCCCACGCCCAGTGACGTCATCACCCCCCTGGTAGTGTCTCCTTCCCACTTACTGTCTTCCTTTATCAGAGTTTGGTATGCTTCTGTGATGGTACTTTGTCTACTTGATTTTCTTTTAAAGCAATGTGGAAAATAATTTTGTTTGCTTTGAAAAAGGAATTAGTTTGTGTGTGTTTTAATAAAAAGATTTTTCTCATTACATGAGCCAAAAATCACATTAGTTTCCAGCCCTCATAAATGAAACCCAGAGTTGAAGGAAACAAGAGATTTGTGCCGAATTTCCGAGCATTGGTCATGGGCGGGGCAGGGAGCAGACACCGACTTTTCTTCAAGCGGCACTGTAGGCTACAACAGCAGCTAGCAAATGGATTCCCTCAACCTTGGCAGTGCAAGGCACTTGCGATTGCTTAAGATCCTGGACTTGTAGCAGGTGTGAGAGAGTTCTAAGTGGCTATAGAAATGAAGAAGGCTTGTGGGAGCGGGTGGAGTGCTGAAGGGATCCACGAAGTTTGCTTTTAAAAGGAAAGCCGACCTCTGGTTTCCTGGAAGTGCACACAGCCCATCAAATAGTATTGCTTTTCATTAGACAGCAATTTTGCAGTCATGATTACCTTGGGTGCTTTGTTCTCAGCAGCTGGTACCCATCAAATCAGAGCCTGCTTTTCATCACCAGCAGGTGTTCCAGGCAGCAGAAGTGACTGCCGAGCTCCAAAGATGGCTCAGTTCCTCTTACAGGGTTCCTGGTGAATGGCTTGAGGGCCTGCTCATTGGGCCAGGCAGAGATGGGTGCTGTGTTCTTCTCAGTTCAAGTGAGGGAAGGACAGCTTTGGAAAGGATGCACGTTGAAGGCAGTGAAGCTGACACACGACTGGTGCAGGAGGCATTTTATGAGTTTGTTGCTCCAGTGTGGGCATTCATTTTTTTCTCCAGTCATGTGACATGTTCAGGCCTGGGGCCTGGTGCCTGAGGCCTGACTCTGCTGGATCTCCACAGACACACTCAGTGTGCCCCTCCCCCACGCCGGGCACCTTTCAATCCTAGAGCCTGTCCTTTCTGCCCAGGCTTCTGCCTCTGCTTTGCCCTCTTGTTGCTGCTGCATCTTCAGAAGCTGACACAGCACTTGGTATGCAGGAGACCTTTGTCAGTTACGTGGGGAATTAACATACGTGTCCCTCTGGTTAGGATGCTTGCTTATCCCAAATGAGAAGCGCTGACAGGTCAGATAGCCAGGGCAGTGCCTTCTGGTAGCTGCACATACTGTGATTGGCTAATGAGTGCAGCCTGGTGCTGCCGGTTTTTGTCCATAAGAAACAAGAAACTGCTTGTAGCACAGCTTCCTGAAGGTGTTATACATGTCTGTGTTTGGGTCTTGTAATGCTCTTGAACAGAATAACATATGTTTGTCCATGTGTTTAGACTTTTAAGATGCCAGATGCCTGTAGTACCAGTTTTTATTGTCTGCTTTTGAATTATGTTTTGAAGCTTAACACATCTTGGGATACTGCTGTAGAAATGAGTGCTGAGCGCTACCTGGTTGTAGACTATAGTTTGGCAAGCATTTTGAATTTTCTTGAATTTCTGTTTGTGGGACAAACAGAACTGTTTGTGTAACTGTAAACTGTAAGGCCACCTCCTGATAGTTCTAGAAAAGAGCAGGCAGTTGTGTTTTGTGGGAGGACTTTGAGTTAAAATGTTACGGTGAGGAATGGCAGCTGTATTCTGCTGTTGCTTTTTTTGAGGGGGCATGGCATATAGTCTCCTGTTGTCATTGAGTCAGCAAGCCACACCTGTGGGGAAGCTTAATCCTGAGTGTTCAGTCAGATGGGCTTGTAGCAGGTCTCACTGTCAGTGGTCAGGGGCAGAAGCTGAGGCCTCCAGAGACTATGGCGAGGTGCGCCCTCTGGGTGGTCACCCTTCCCTTTGGAGTTTGCAGAGGACACCCGGGGCCACAGTCTGAGCAGTTACTTACTCTCTTATGAGGAGACTTAGTAGACAGCTATACCTGCCCTTTCCAGAAGGCTCTCCTTCCCCATCTTTATGCCTGCATATGGGATCATCAGGAGGTTTTCTTTGTAGCTTTAATATCATCGAATTGAACATTTTTGCAGCTGTGGCCTCTTTGTTTTTCGGGTATCTGCTTCCCCTTGTTCTGGCTAACAAGCTCTCTGAGGTGCTGCCTCCCCCTGGTGCGTCTGTGGGAAGCATAGCTTCCAGTCCAGGAAGGGGACTCCACAGAAGACTTATTTCCAAACTGTATCATCAGCAGGGGACCCTTAGTAGACATCTAATTATATCCGGATGCCAGTGAGCGGCAGGAGTCAGTCTTTGAGGTGGAGACTGGGGGAGGTGATGTGCTAGGGGCTCTTAGCAATGCCTGTGGGGATGTGCCAGGAGAGGGCTTCTCCAGAGCGACCCTGAGAAACCCTTGGTCACCATGTGACCATGGCCTCATCTCTGGCGTCAGGCTTCCATAGGCATGTTGGTCAAGGGGCTACCCTCAGTGCTGCTTTGTACTGTTCCTTAGATCCCCCCTAGCCAGTGGCTCCCCCAGTCCTCCCTCTCGGCCTGCATTAAATTATAGGCCAGCTGTCTCTGCTTAGAAGTAAGGTGCTCTTGCTGTTCCTCACTGGGTTCCTCTTTCCTTGCCCTTCTCAGAGTTGCCATTGGCTCAGACTTCTGAGACCTACTCCGCTTCCTTGGCTGCCTTCACGTTCCTCAAAGGCCCGTTTCGTTTGCCTACATTGTAGCAATTATAAATACAGCTTAAGAAGTAAATGCTGGTTGAGCCCTTGTTCCACTTTAGTGCTGTGCTAACCCCTCACTGAGCCTCTAAATGGCACGTGACCATGACCCACATTCTCCATCTTTGGTGTCACTGTTCAGGATGAGCCGATGTCGCTTCAAAACAGTTCCTCTAATTGCCGCCATGGCACTGCACCAGCATGTCGCAGGCTCCTTGATGAGCTTCAGTTCCTTTCATCACAGCCGTCTCCTCTGCCCGTCCTTGCTGGATCAGTTTCCTGTGGGGTAAATATCAAATGTAAGCCCATCAGGGCTATGTCTCCTGGGCATCCTCCGCTGCTTCCCCACGGGCATCATCAGCACTTACATGCTTGCCCTTGTCAGGAGGCTGCACCTCCAGCTTTACATCTGCCTGCCTGCACGTTTGCGCACCTTCCTCTTACCCCCCACCCTCCTTTGCAGGCATGAGTATGTCGAAGTCTTGGATGTGAGTAGCAGCTGTGGCCACATGTGGAAACTGCTGACACAAACAGCTGTTTGCTACCACTCTCCAGTCTTGAAATATAGTCATTTCTAGTTGAGTTCTCAGGGGCACATGTCTTGTTATGAAATTAAATGATGGACTCCTTAAGACCAGAGCCAGCCAGAACATAAACATCTCAAGGCACAGAGCAGGCACTGACAAATATTTGCATTCCATTTCAGTTGTAAAGAAAGTCACTAGGAGAAATATTAGAAGCATCATCTTTAGCATGAGACTATGGTATGGCTAATTCTCATGCTCCCTTCTAATCTTGCGCTTCATGGATCCACGAGAGACCGCCTCATTCGGAACTAAGTAAGCAGGATAGAGAAGCTAGTGGAGCAAAGCCTCTTATGGTTTCTGTCTATTGGGACAGTGAGTCACCCTCTTCACCAGTGCTGTGTCTAATGGAAAGGTGTCCGCAGTGCTATGCTTTCATGGTAATTCCGAATCCTTTCTTTTACAGTCATGTGGATTGTTCTGTAGGTTCTTGGGTGTGCTGGCCATGGAACTGTGGGTCTCAGCCTTGTCGGGGGAGGAAGTGATAGGGTCTTAGTTACTCCTTAGCCAGCGCTCCAGCCAGGCTGTCCTGTGTAAACGCACTTGAAACTGTCATGCAGAGTGGCTTGTGTTGCTCAGTAAAGAATTGGGGCTGGGGGTGGGTGGGGAGGCTAAGAGAGGCAGCTGCTTCCTATGACAGTCTAGTCTAGGCTCCCTTCTTTCCCTCTTGCATTTATTCTCATCTGAGACCATAGCTGATTACTGATTTAAAACTTGTTCTCCCACTGTAGCAGCTTATTTAATTGAAAGCATCTCAATGAGAGAATGTTGAAAACATAGCAGTTGTAAATGATGTGGGGTCACACGGAGGTTTTAATTGATTCCTATGATGAATGGTATATTCCCCAGCAAAGGCCTCCTTTTCATTATTTCTCAAGGCCCTCATTCCAGCCACAAGTTCGGGGCAGCTTAATGTTTCTGGCTGGTTATGCTCTGAATTATGCTGCATTTTTTCTTTCTTTTCTTTCTTTCTTTCTTTCTTTCTTTTTTTTTTTTTTTTTTTTTTTTTAGCATTGACTTCGTAACCTAGAGTTGAAGCCAGAGTAAGCTGGATAACTTATTCCTGTGCTTTTTATTGCATAAGGCATTAAAGCAGCACCAGCTTGGTCATCTGTTTTGCTTCTCATAGGCACTGTCATCACTTTATTTGGCTGTTGTTAGAACAGATGTTTTAAAGGGACTATTTTAGCCTGACTTTATTTCTATATTTGCTTACTTTCTGATGACTGGGAAGGAGTGAGGGAGGAAGAAGAGGGGGGAGAGGGAGGGTGGGAGGGACAGAGACAGAGAGACAGAGAGAGAGAGAGAGAGAGAGAGAGATACACACAGATATATATATCTATATATCTATCTATATATATATGGAGAGAGAGAGAGTGAATTAGTTTGAATAGAGAGTTGAGTATTATGAGAGCAGAGTAGTCAGTCCTCAGGCCTTTACTAGACCTGGTCCTGGAAAGAGACAAAGGGGTTGCTGGGGAAGAGGTTTGGACACAGTATTCTGAACTTGAAAAACTAGGCTAGCTATAGCCAATAAAATGTTCAACAGCAACTAAAATATTAAACTGCCTTGAAAAACGGCTCTTAGGAAGTTTATGTCAAAGCCAAGTTACAATTGTTTAAAAGTAAGAAAAATTCAAAAGGAAAACCATGAATCTGTTTAGAGAGAGCATGTGAACCAATTAAGGTCCTTTAATCTCTACCTTTGTAAAGCCAAAAATTGATTTCATACTCGGATGCTCATTTCCCCAGCCACATCTAGTGTCCTAGTGAGTTTAAATGGTTAGTTTTAGTCTGAGTTTAGGCATTCATAGCAAAGCTTATTGATGCCATTCTAACACCATTTCTGTTGCTGTGATAAGATCATGAGCAAAAGCAACCAAGGGGAGGAATAATTCCAATAATAATTCCAATTTATAGCTCTTCATTAATAGGAGGTCAACACAGTAACTCAAGTAGCTAGTCATGTGATTTCCATAGTCAAGAGCAGAGAGAGATGAATGCATCCATGCTGCCTGCTTGCTCGTTTCTATGTTCAATTAGCTTTCTTCACTAATCCAGTTCACAGTGGGTTAGATCGGTTACCACGAAGTCAGTCTCCCACAGAAGTGCCCACAGTCCAACCTGTGAGCCTTTTCTGTGGTGATTCTGGTTAAGGCAAGTTAACAAAAACTAACCATTATGTTTACTAATTAAGAAACAGGTTTGGGGCTGGAGAGATAGCTCAGTGGTTGAGAGCACTGACTGCTCTTCTGAGCGTCCTGGGTTCGGATCCCAGCAACCACATGGTGGCCCACAACCATCTGTAATGGGATCTGATGCCCTCTTCTGGTGTGTCTAAAGACAGTGACAGTGTACTTACATATATTAAATAAGTACATCTTTAAAAAAAAAGAAACATAGGTTTGTTTCTATGGAAAATTTTCTAAATTTGCTATAATTTTATAACAATGCTTGCAAAATAATATTGTAACAACCAGAAGAGTTAGATTCAAAGGCCATCCCTGAGGATGAGAAGATCATTTTAAAGGGTCTTTCCCCTGATATTATTTGAATAGTTTTCTCTCTCCTTTTGGAAAATTGAATAGAGATGGGATTCTTGATTAAAACAAAGCAGCTTCCTCCTACACTGATAAAACATCAGCATTTAGAAAAGATCACGCTGAATCCTGAGGAGTCCAAAGGTGACTTTTTGGTTGCTATAGGAGTTGCTTTGGGGATGTTCCAGTATGATTATATAGCAAATTCTTGTGACAATCAGTTATGAGTCGGACACATACTATTAAATTCATAGTGAGATTTTTTTGCTGTTGTCTTGAGTACTGGGCATGAGGGCCATTTGAGGGCATAGCAAACACTCAGTAACTCTCTATCAAATTAATGAATTGTAGAAAGAGTTAAGTGGCCAGATGTCATTTATACATAGGGAACTGCTTATTGATAAGTGCCATCTGGTTTCCTTGGTCTCATTGTTATCTGTGAATGTTAATTGATAGCCTAGCTCTTCAGTCCGTTCCCGCTCTTCAGGTCCTAGCCTGGATCTAAGGTTTGCTTGGCTCTTAGTGTGATTTGTTTTTCTCTGATGGCCTGAACCATTTGAGGTTCATTGATCAATCTTTAATTTTCTCTTATTTTGTACTTATCTGACACCATACAATTAATAAGATATGTAACCTTTTCTGGTACGAAAAATGGTACAAATCAAACCACATGGCAGAATGTTTCTCTGAATCATATGTCATTTGAGTCTGTTATGCAGTTTTACATTCCACTGAAGGAGTGGGTGGAAGGGACTTAATTCTTACCAGGCTTTCTATAACATGAAAGGAATAGTTTAGAGCGATGGAGAGTTTTCCTGTCACGTTTATTGTTTTTGACCTTTGTAGTTATCTTAGTTGATTAGGAAAATGAAAATGTGACTTTGGAACACTGTCACCCACCATTCTCTGAAGAGCTGTCACTCGAAAGTCTGGTCTGTTCATAAGTAAAATGATGAAGAACTTAACCCTAAAGAGTGGGGGATGGTACTTCTCTTCTGCCCTGGGAACAAGCAGTCTTTCTGCCAGTGGTACAGGGTTAGCTTGCTAGATAAACTGGCCTATAGTCTTTTCAGCATAGCCTCCTACTAAGTCACTATCAGTAGGAGTCTGATTAGATTTGCCCTGTTAGGTTTGCCCATGTTTATATGCTGGGCTGGTGACATGGCTTAGTGAGTAGAATTTGAACCTCAGCATTCTATAACTCAGGAAGGAGGGATACATATCCTTAATCCCAGGAGATGAGGGCAGGAGAATCAGAAATTCAAGGTAATTCTCAGATTCCTAGCAAGTTCTAGGCCAGACTAAGTTACAGGAGGCAGAGTCTCCAAACAAACAATAACAAGTTTGTATGTAAAATGATATCAAACTCTAAGATTCTTTTCCACTTAGACTCCACAGTTTAAAAGCTCTATCATGTTCATTCTGCTTTCATGGAAACTGTTTCAGAGTCACCTTTTCAAAAACACTGGTGATAAAGGGGAGAAGATACTTAAGTTTTCTTCTTAAATTACCTAATTAAATTTCTCAGGTTTACATTTTTTCTTGTGATTGCATTTCAAAATTTACTTACTCCATGTAGATTTATATCTGAGATGCTTGGGTAACTTTTCCCAGTTCTCTAACTTGATGTGAGGATATAAATATACCCAGGAGCCATTGCAACTCTAAGCGGTAATAGTCTTATTGACTTGGAGACCCAGCTGTCTTGATTTCCAGTGGTGGTTTGCCGTGTTTAAAGTAACTGACAACCCTGCAATCATTACCAAAAGTTTATGATTTGGAAAAAAAAGTAAAAAGGGAGGGGAGAGCGGGGAACGGAAAAATGCTGTTTGAATTAAAGCAGGTTCCATAGGGAGGGTTGTTAACCCAGGTCACTTAAACATGGCTAAATAGTGAGAGTCAAAAATTACTATCTCTGGAGAGGACCTTAAGAACAACCCCCCCCCCCCCAAAAAAAAAAAATCCTAAGGAGCTCAACAACACAATGAAGGCCTTGGAGGCAGAATGTAATATTTTAAGAGTTCCTTTGTGGAAGGTAATTTGTTCTGTGGGGTTGCTCCACTTTGGGAACATATGATCTTGTGACCCTAATTAACCCCCCCCCCCCCAGTGCCTCTGCTGACAAGTCCTGAGCTGGAAGAGTTGGTGTCTCCTTTACCTTGTCCCTGTCCTCGGAGTCACCAAGGAGCCTTACACTTTGGTGGTAGGAACCTGCTGCCTCTTCCCCAGGCGCTCCAGCTGGCCGCTTGCGTGCTGATGCAGAGTCTTGCAGCTTCTTTGTGGCCATTGCTTCTGGGCACTGTGTTCCTTCATTTTAAAGCAGACTAACTGAACTGCTACATAGTAAGTTACCCACAAACTTAAGCCAAAGTTCAACCCCACAGTGTTTTTCATACAATTTCTGTGGGTTAGTAATTTGAAGTATTTCATTGGTTGGCTATGGCCAGAGGTTTCATGAGACTACAGTCAAGGTGTTGGTTTGGAGCCATGGTCTACTGACATTTTAAGAGGCCAGAGACCCTGCTTCCAAAGGGGCCCACTTGAGAGGCTAGCAAAGCGTGCTGGCTATGGGCGGGAGGAGAAGGTTTCTTGTCATATGCACTTCTTCTCGGGGCTGATTGGATGTCCTTAGAGCATGACAATTATCCTCTCCTAGAAATCTGGCCTCAGAAGCTACAAACTATAACATCTGTACTTACCTATGGCTATATAGGGTAGTCCTATTTATTATGATCAAAGTTGAGGCAATCAGGAAGACCATTGGAGACCATGGGAAGTATCTTTTCAAGGGGTAAAAATCTGTCACATCATTATCTCATGATGCAACTTGAGGATGAACACAGTATATGATGCACTGCAGAGCTCGTAGGGGTGCTGCGTGGCCATAATAGACAAGAGCTTGGTTCTGGGTGAGTGTATGCTGGAAGCATTTTATTCAAAGATTTTATCCTTAAATCAGTATTAGTACTTCATCTTGTTTTTATAAAGAAGAAAATAAGATTACCTTTAATTTCACCTTCCACAATACCAAATGCATTATCTTTTTCTATGCAGCCATCCTGTCTGTCTACATATATATAGTATATGTACCTTTCTGTACCTATGTACATCTCCCCGCATTAGATCCCACTGTGCTGCTTTATAACTAACTTGTAGCATCTTAGTGAGGAGAACAGTGAACAGGCAGTCTTATTTTTTAATTTTAATTTGTTCTTCTCTTACATATTACATCCTGACCACCGTTTCTTCTCCTTCCTCTCCCCTCAGCGCCTCCCCACCCCCCCAACCACTCTCATCTGTTTCCCTTCAGAAAAGAGCAGGCTTCCCAGGGATATCAGCCAAACATGGCATGCCAAGTTGCAATAAGACTAGGCACCTCACTTTTTTTTTTTTTTGGACTTAAACTTAATTAATTAATTAATTTATTTTTTAATTTTTAATATTTTTTATTATGTATTTTCCTCAATTACATTTCCAATGCTATCCCAAAAGTCCCCCATACCCCCCCCCCCACTTCCCTACCCACCCATTCCCATTTTTTTGGCCCTGGCGTTCCCCTGAACTGGGGCATATAAAGTTTGCGTGTCCAATGAGCCTCTTTTTCCAGTGATGGCCGACTAGGCCATCTTTTGACATATATGTAGCTAGAGTCAAGAGCTCCGGGGTACTGGTTAGTTCATAATGTTGTTCCACCTATAGGGTTGCAGTTCCCTTTATCTCCTTGGGTACTTTCTCTAGCTTCTCCATTGGGAGCCCTGTGATCCATCCAATAGCTGACTGTGAGCATCCACTTCTGTGTTTGCTAGGCCCTGGCATAGTCTCATAAGAGACAGCTATATCTGGGTCCTTTCAGCAAAATCTTGCTAGTGTATGCAATGGTGTCAGCGTTTGGAGGCTGATTATGGGATGGATCCCTGGATATGGCAGTCTCTAGATGGTTCATCCTTTCATCACAGCTCCAAACTTTGTCTCTGTAACTCCTTCCCTGGGTGTTTTGTTCCCAATTCTAAGAAGGGGCACAGTGTCCACACTT
This sequence comes from Mus caroli, assembly GCF_978045245.1. Classification (NCBI taxonomy): domain Eukaryota; kingdom Metazoa; phylum Chordata; class Mammalia; order Rodentia; family Muridae; genus Mus; species Mus caroli. Next base: position 35,270,641 of record NW_028227257.1, on the reverse strand, counting down.
TGGTCTTCATTCTTCTTGAGTTTCATGCGTTTAACAAATTGTATCTTATATCTTGGGTATCCTAAGTTTTGGGCTAATATCCACTTATCAGTGACCTCACTTCTTATTAAGGCTGGACAAGGCAACCCAGTAGGAGAAAAAGGATCTCAAAAGCAGGCAGAAGTGTCAGAGACAGCCCGTGCTTCCACTGCTAGGAGTCCCACAAGAACATCAAGCTACATAAGCATAGCATGTGCACAGAGCTAGGTCAGATCCATGCAGGCTCCCTGACTGTTGGCTCTGTCTCTGTGAGCCCCTATGATTAGTTGATTCTATGGGCTGTTTTCTTGTGGTGTCTTTGGCTCCTGTTGCTCCTATAATACTTCCTCCCCTACTTCCACAGGATTTCCTGAGCTCCACCTAATGTTTGGCTGAGGGTCTCTGCATCTGCTCCCATCAGTTGCTGGATGAAGCCTCTCTGATGACAACTGTGCTAGGCCCTAGTCTATGGATATAGCAGAATGTCACTAGGAATCATTTCATTGACTTCTTTTTAAAATGTCTGCTATGTTTGGTTCTATCCTAGGTCTCTGGGCTTTCTAGACTGGTTCCTGGCCTTCCAGGCAGTGTCAGACGTAGGCTCCCTCTTATAGCATGGGTCTCAAGTTGGACCAGTCATTGGTTGGCCATTCCCACAAGTTCTGTGCCAGTTTTACCCAAGCACATCTTTCAGGCAGGACAGATTCTGTCAAAGTCTTGTGGCTGGGTGGTGTCCCAAACTTCTACTCTGAAACCTCGGAACAGGCTGTTTTAAAGAGGCAAAGATGAGAAGAGCACCAGAAATGACTTCTGTAGCCCCATCCCTCCAGCAGGGAGTTCAGTGTATAGCGACTGGTTGACTTGGACAGACGCTAGTGCTGTCTGCCTCCCCACTCCTAGTGTACTAAGAGACACTTCCTGATGAAAACATCTGCCTTCCAGCTCAGCACAGCTGTGACAGCAATTCACTTCATAAGTATCTTTTTACTTTCTAGTCTTTTCTCCAGGCTTGCATTTATGACTCATGATGGTTGTGCTTGTCTCTATACATTGCTCAGTCAGGTTTTAGGGTCATGTGCATGTTTCTCCACCTAGCTGACTCCATGGCACTGTTTTCTACACTTTCCACCCTTACCTCATGGATTCTCTTCACTCTGATCCCCGTTTCTTCTCTCTTCTTCATAACTCTCCCTCCTTTACTTCTTGTAGCCTTCCACAGCTTAGCAACCTCTAAAATCTGTGCACTGTAATAGCATCCCATGTGCCTCCTCAACAAAGGGAAACTCTGAAGCAAACCAGTGAGCCAAGGAGAGGGCAGAGTATCTGAGCTTAAAGAGGACCCAGAGCAATCTGAAAAGGATGCAGATAAAGCAGTAGGGTGTGAATGGTAATTCCAGGACTCATCTGATACTATGAAAGGACCAAATCTATGGTTTCTGTGCCTTTCATCCTAAAGGCATAGAAAACATTTCCAAAAGAAGTCATAACAGGAAATTTCCCTGAGTTAGGAAAAGAGATGCTAGTCCAGACATAGAAAGCATATAGAACACCAAGCAGAAAATAATTCTCTCATCGTATTATAATGAGAACACCAAATATAGAAAACAATGAAAGTGTACTGAGAGTGGCAAAAGAGAAACATCAGATGGTATATAAAGGCAGGTCCATTCCCCCAAACAAAAGCAAAACCCCAGCAGGCAGTTGGACTGGGCCTGGAAAGATGTATTTCAAGTTCTGAAAGACCAAAACTGCCAACCCAGGCTACAGTATACTTGATGCTATTTGTCACAATTGAAGGAGAAATAAAAACTTTCCATGGTAAAAACTGGCTAAAAGCATTTATGATCACTGAGCCAGCTCTGCAAAAGATGATTGATGGAATATTTCAGACTGAAAGAAAAAAGATCTTTTACAAGGTCACAGGAAGAAATAGGACACATATGAAACTCAAAGGGAGGAGTACTGGAGATAAAAGGCTTCGTTAGGGGGTAAGGGTGAAGGGGGAGGGAGAACTGAGAAATGGGTCAGTCAAAACTAAGGATGTATGGAAATAGACTCAAATGCATTCAGAATTCAACATAGATATGACCAGAGGAGAACTTCTCCACAACAATTTAAGTTGCCCAAAATACAAAACCAAGGAACAGTGTGAAAATTTGTAAGAGAAAAATATACCTCACTTGCAAAAGTAAATGCTTCATATAATTTAAAAACTCTTAACAGAAACCATAAAAGTGAGGAATGTAGGGAATGATATATTTCAATCCCCCAAAGTAATTGCCAACCAAGATTGTTCTATCAGCCAAGTTTTCTTTTAAAATTGGAAGTATAAAGACATGTTAAGAAAACACAAACTAAAGCAGTCATGATCACCAAACCAGCATTACAAAAGATGCTTAAAGGACCCTAAACACAGGTGGGAAGAAAGAGTCTCAATTATGGGAGCAAGGAAAGAGTGAAGTCCCTCAGAGGAAACAATGAGAAAGATGAAACAGGCAACGATCAATCAGGCCCCACTTAGTAAAGCAGCAAACGCCTGTCACAAGTAGAAGAGAAAAGAAGAGAACAAACAATAATTGAACCAAGCAGGCAAACAACCAGCAAGATTCCACCAATCAGCCATGCTCCACAGTAATATCCTACAGGGAAAGCCTTTGTTCTCATAAGGTGCAGACTAGTGGACTTGGAATAAAAAGCAAGGCCCAACTGTTTGTTGTGTACAAGAAACATACCTCATTGGAAAACATGCATAAGCTGAGAGTGAAACCATAGAAGTCAGTATATCAAGCAAATGGAAGCCCCAAACAAGCTGGGGTAGCTATAGAAATATCTGATAAAATATACAAGAGGACAAAATTAGAAGACATTTTTTATTAATAAAGGGAATAATCTATCAAGACAATTTAACAATTACATACACACCCAACACTGGGATGTTTCCAAAATTCTTTATGAATCCATTTACCCTGAACACCAAATCCATATCAGAGAATGAGAAGGGTAACAATACAGATCAATTTCTGTGAATATACACACAAAAATTCTCAACCAAGTATTTGCAATTCAAATTTAAGAGCACATTAAAAAAATCACATACCACCATTAGGTTGGTTTCATATCAAGGATGCAAATATATACAAATCAGTAAGTGTAATACAGCAGTTAGGAACGAATCACATGATCATCTCAATAGATGTAGAAATACTCTTAGTCTAACATAGATATCCTTTTCATGATTAGAAACCCTGGAGGAACAGGAATAGAGGAACACATGCTTCAGTACAGTAAAGCTATCTGCATAGACCTGTATCCAGCATTGTATGTGTTACAGGGAAGGCAAATGGAAAAACACTTTCTCTAAAGTCAATAATGAGACAGGACACCCCCTCCTAATTCAGTATAGTGCTTGAAATGTTAACTAGAACAATAAGACAAGAGAAAGAAATAAAAGGTATACGTTTAGGAAAGGAAAAAGAAAAACGAATTACCTGTGTCTGTAGGTGGTATATAAGATCCCACATGAACTTGAAGTCCTCACCAGAAAACTCTTCAGTCGAGTAAGTTTGTGCTTAATTGTTGAAAGAGAAATCAGGGTAGGGGTGTAATCCCATTCATCATAGCTTAAAAGAAGTCTAGGAGTAGACCTAACCAAGGAAATGAAAGAACCCTGTAATTATGACTTAAGACACCGATGAAGGAAATTCCAAGAAGATACTAGAAAATGGAAAGACTTCCCGTGTTCATGGATTGACTGAGTTAATATTGTGAAAATGCCTAAATTACTAAAATCAGTCTTCTCATCCAATGCAGTCCTTATCAAAGTCCTCACAGAACTGGGGAAAAACAGTCCTAAGTGTTCATGTGGACGAACAAGTGACTTCAAGTAAGCAACACAGTCCTGAGAAGAATGAGCAGCGTGGGAAGCATCACAATACCATATTTGAAATCATATCATGTAGACACGATGCTGACACAGAAATACTCATGTAGACCAGTGAAATAGGATAGATGACCCAGAAATGGACCTGTGCTGCAATAGCCACTCAATTTTCAGCCGAGGTATTAAAACATACATTGGAGAAAAGACAGCCTCTTCAAATGGTGCTGAGAAAATCGGTTAGCCATGCAGGAGACATGGAAGCCCTTGTGATCACAGATAAGCACTGTGGGAACCAGGAATGTTAAAACACACACAGGGTTGTTTCTTCAAAGGGAGAGGTGTCTGCCAGAGTCCTGTTTCGGCAGGTCATGAAGACTGAAGAGGAGGTGTGGAGCTAATTACACAGCAGATGTTCTCTGAGGCTGCAAACTCAATTCTGTGTGCCTAGTGAAAAAGGGGAAACGCGTGCACGTACACACACACACACACACACACACACACAGGGACACACACAAGGACACACACAGGGACACACACATTCGTTTTATTGTTGAAGCATGTTCAAGTTTTCTCTTTTTATATTCCCCCCTACAGCTTATATTCCCCAGCAAAATCTTTCAAGCAATATAAAAATTACAATGTGGTTTCACCCTGTTTCTTCTAGTAAATGATGACCATGAGTGCAAGTGAAGGGCAGCAAGTCCCCAATACCCTTACAAGATGACATGCTTTACGGATGAAAACCAAAGGATTCCCAAGGACTCCCATGCATTCATGTCTAAGCAACTTGTTATAGATTAATAAAGTGCAAGCAAGCAAGGTACTCTTCTTAGCCAGTTCTCTGACCAGCAGGCTACATTTTGTGATTACAAAGAAAGAATCAATCATTTTATTACTTATCTCAAAAAGTAATCTTTAAAAAAACCTTAAAGGCATCATAATCTACTTTTTTTTTTTTTTTTTTTTTTTTTTTTTTGGTTTTTCGAGACAGGGTTTCTCTGTGTAGCCCTGGCTGTCCTGGAACTTACTCTGTAGACCAGGCTGGCCTCAAACTCAGAAATCTGCCTGCCTTTGCCTCCAAAGTGCTGGGATTAAAGGTGTGCGCCGCCACACCCAGCTCATATATATATCAAAAACAATGAGTCATTTTTACTTTAAGTCCTCAGAGTGCACATCTAGTCACCAAGAATTTTTACCTAAATCATATCAGGAAGGTGAAGGCAAAAATGGGTACAAGAAAATATTACTCGCCCTTGATCACCAAGACATCTTTAGCAAGGCAGGCACATCAGCTAGTAATAACCGGCTGCTTCCGCTCCTGTTCCCTGACACCACTCAGCCATCTATGGAAAGTGAACCTTTCTAAACTTCAGTTGTTCCCCAAGATTTTCTATGTCAGAGCCATTAGCAAAAACATCTTAACCTAACTTTTCTCTGCGTTCTTTCTAAGGGTGGTGGTTGAATCATTAATCTGCTCCAGCAGCTTGGAAAAGATCAGCCACTATTATTGTAAGTGCCAGTGACACTGCCCAGTGAGGGGCTGGCAACCTCTTTAGAGTTTTCATACAGTTCATAGATTATGAGTGATGTGGCAACAAGCAGATTGATGCTCTATAACATCATGAAGTCCTCAGGACGCATAGTACTCAGGACCCTGCTTCTTTGAGGCACATCCATCGTGGTTACAGTAACCGGTGGGCCATCCTCCATGAGTTCCGAAGCTGCTTGCTGTTCCTCTTGCATGGCCCCTGACAGATGTATAACTTGTTTTCCACCCAGAAGGCTGGGAAAAGACACGGTTAAGTGACCTTCGAGCTATCTGTGTGGCTGAGATCCCCCTCTAGATCTTTATCTTGAGCTAGTTTTCTCAAGCTATAACGCTATCTGCGTGCCTGAGACCATACCACATCCTCCATGTGTAGAAAAATAAAACTAAATCTACCTCTCTCACTGCATATAAAAATCAATTCAAGATGGACTGCCCTGTCTTATGCCTTTGTATATTAATATAGCTATTTATAAATCATACATTCATAAATTATAACTAAATTAATAAAGTATGTTACATAATTATAAATGATAGTGCAGTATAAAATATGTTTTAAGATATATACATATGTAGTACACAAAAATATATAATATACATGACACACAAATGGGGGTACTATAACGGGGAAGGGAGTATAAGTGGAGGGACAAAAGAGAGGTTAGCTCTTCGCAGCTTGGGTAGAGGACACCCAGAGGTCTGCTACTGCCACTCATGTGGGCAGGCGGACAGAAGTCACCCAAGGCCCGCCACCTGCATGACAAACCTGTAGGGGGAGCTATGACAATGTGCATGTCTGTGGTGGACACTTGAGGGAGGGAAAAAAGCAGAGCAGTTTGAGCATTATGAAGACATGTGGAACTGGAGATGCGAGGGCAGACTGTGACTAGCCTGCCCCATCACCTGAGGCCTTGGTGAAGTCCCAGCCTATGCCGCTTCTGAGAGCCATGTCTGGGTAAGTAGCCATGCAACAGCAGGGCTCTGTGTCAATGTCCATTGTTCATGGCTCATGTTATCACTACAGACCATGCGGACATCTCCAATCTGGGCTGCTGCCAAGGACTACATTGATGTCCAAGAGCTGTGCAGAGATGGTCCTGCCCCACCAAGGACTACATTGGTTGTAGCATGCTGGGGAGCTGGCCCCAGCTCTCACCTGTTGCTTCAATTGCACTTCGCCTGAGCAACACAGTAGAGCTGGCTCTGCTGGTGGGGGTGTGGGTACGCTGGCCCTGAGATGAGTGCAGGAGAGCTGGCTCTGCCCCTTGCTGGGTACAGCATTGGGTGAGCTAGCCAAGGAGGTGCTGGAGAACTTACCCTGGGTGTTCAGGAAAGCTGTCAGGCTGAGTAGTGTAATTACTACTACCCAGGCCCAGATTCAGTGCTTTGAGTTGGCCCACCACAACACCTACTTCATCAATGAACCACTGGAGTGTGTGAAAGGGCCCGTCCTGCAGATCCAAAGCTGCAGCTTACATGACGAGACATTTTCTATGCTTTGTTTTGTTTATTTGTTTATTTTTGATTTTAATGTTCTTTTAGGGGAGAGGTTGCAAGGGCAGAAAGTAGGTACAAAGGGACAGGGAGATGGGTGGGATTGGGGGTGCATGATGTGACACTCACAAAGAATCAATACAAAGTTAAAAAGGAGTTAGTGGTGTAGAGAAAGAAAAATACTATATGTTTTCTCTTGTAAGCCAAATACATATGTACCTAGATGGATCTTCATGGCACACCCCACACCTAAGGCTCAGGAAACACTGTGGAAGATGAGGTGGAAAGATTTTAAGATCCAGAGGATAAGGGAGCTTGCTGAGAGATGGTGTCTCCTAGTAACATTAGACACTACACTCATCAAGTCTCACCAACATGGCAGCCCAAACCTGAACTGAACAAGGAGTGTACCATGGGCGTTCCAAAGTGGGTGGTCCGTGAGGTGTCAACCCTACACAAAGAAGAAAAGGCCATTGAAGAAAGCTGGGAGTGGGGGAAGTGGTCTTTCCTAGGGCAGGTTATCCAATACCAAGTGGTCAGCCCTGAAAACATACATGCATGGAACATTATACAGACTGGGCAGGTTGTATCTAGGAATATATATGTATACACACATGTATGTGCTTAGATGTATGTTATATGTATAATATATATACATATATATACATATATACACAATAATATGTATATAATATACATATAAGCATATAGTAATACTGAAAGAAGAGGCCATGAATTTGAAGGACATATGGGGTATATGGGAGGGGTATATGGAAGAGCTTAGAGGGAATAAATGTAATTGTATCATCAAAATTAATCTCAAAAATTAAAAGAAAGTATAATAAAAAATTAAAACAAAAAACTAAAGGGGCTGGAGAGATGGCTCTCTGGTTAAGAGCACTGGCTGCTCTTCCAGGGGACCCAGATTCAATTCCCAGCAGCCACATGGCAGTGTCTGTAACTCTAGTTCTAGAGGATCTGACACCTTCACAGATATATATGCAGGCAAAACACCAACACACATGACATGAAAATAAAAAACAAAACAACAACAAAAAAATTCAATTAACTCCCAGTCACTCAGAGGTTAAGAGGGAGTGGTTTGTGTAGGGTGGAGCTTAGTACTCTAGACAAAATTGCTGCCACCTAACAATTTAGCCAGAAACCCAGTGTCTTCCCCTTCAAGAGACTGTGCTGTGTGTTATTTTTCTGTGTGTTATTTTACTAAAACTTCCTCTTGCATATGACCCTTATGAGCAACTCATGTTTTTTCACCTGGGCTTTTGTTTTCTTGGCCTGGATTAAGACCTTTACACCCATTCACAGTCCTTCACAGCCATGGGCATATTAAATGATCTGAACTTTTGTTATGCTGCTCCTATTTTTAACAACACACACACACACACACACACACACACACACACACTTTCCCCATGAGTAATTGATAATGTGTGTGTATGTGTGCATGTGTGTGTGCATGTTCTAGAACCTTACCTGTGGAACCAATGTGATTTATTGTGTGGTTTTAGTTATTTAGGGACTATTTCTGGGGAGAGCCACTCCTGGTTTACCTTATCTTCTCCTAGAGTTGTTGTTGTTGTTTTGTTTTTGTTTTTTTCTTGTTTTTTTTTTTTTTTGTCATTTAAAAAAATAGAAAAGAGAAAAAAAAAGAAAAAAAGAAAAAAAAAAAAAAGAGAGAGCCAGGTGGTAGTGGCGCATGCCTTTAATCCCAGCACTTGGGCGGCAGAGGCAGGCGGATTTCTGAGTTCGAGGCTAGCCTGGTCTACAAAGTGAGTTCCAGGTCAGCCAGGGCTACACAAAGAAACCCTGTCTCGAAAAACCAACCAACCAACCAACCAAACAAACAAACAAACAAAACTATTAGGATCTTCAGACTAAATAGACTGAGCAGACAAGTACTTTCCAACAGAACCTTGGACCATACTAAACAAACAGGTACCTGATACTTTTGATAATACTAACACTAACTACAAACATCATCCCCATAGCAACAGTTACCAGGCCAACAGACCTTTTCTGATCCAATCAAAGAAAATGTAAATCAAGAAATGTTCTCACAACTCAAAAGAATGATCTTGGGAAAACCAGAAATAAGTCCATAGCTTATTCAAAGCCCTGAATAAGATGGTTAATTGTGGGTTTAACTCTAAATACTAAGGAAACGTCAAACTTACCATCACAGAGTACTCACTGACAGAAAGCCTGTGGTCTCAACTAGCTTTTTCTGCTATTTCTCATAAGCCACCAGACAAACAAGCAGGAAAAGCAGCAGCCCACCTACCCCCACCTCAGCCAACACATACACACTGCAAAAAAGCACTACAGGGAAACAACAAAAAGACTCAAGACTGAAAAGGTTGACTGGTCACAAGCCCCAGACAGACAGAAAAGATAAATTCTCTATCTAGAGCTTGGGAGACACTGGCAGTGCCAAAGAGGGCGGGGCAAAGGAAGTGCCTGAACAGACAGAAGGAAGTAGGGACAAAATGAGATGGGGAGGTGACAAAGGGAAAAACACTACCTTTCTGGGGGATAACAGGGAACCAAGACAGTTTCATTCTGAGCATGCAGAAAAAAATCCATTTCAAATCCTAAAAGCATATTTTTGAAATACAATTCTGATGGGTTCTAGTCTTCTTTTAAAAATTCATTTATGTTTTACATCTTTTTTTTTTTTTTTTTTTTGAGATAGGGTTTCTGTGTAGCCCTGGCTGTCCTAGACCAGGCTGACCTCAGACTTAGAGATCTGTCTGCCTCTGCCTCCCAAATACTGGGAATTGGATTAAAGGCATGCACTACTGCCACCTGTCTCTCTGTCTCTGTCTGTCTTTGTCTGTCTCTGTCTTTCTCTTTGTCTCTCTGTCTCTGTCTCTCTCTCTCTCTCTCTCTCACACACACACACACATACACACACACAGCAGCAGCAGCAGTAGCAGGAGGTCATGTTTATTCTTACTAGAGCCACATTAGAGGCTAGTGTCTTGTGGCTGAGATATCATTAGGAGTTGGGCCATCACCATGCCAGCTCAGTCTTCATACAGATGTTTAGCACTTACTTTGTACCAGGCACTTTCTAGACACTTGGATTCAGAAGTGAACACTCAAATCCCCCTGTGGAACTCAGGGTGTTGGGGACTGAGTGGAGCTGTGGGAAATGATACACAGAGAGAATGTCAGTCAGAGGTGAGATGATGGAGAGACTTGAGTGGGAGGACAGTGGTTGCATTTCTCAGGACCCATTAGAGCCAAGGTCTGAGGGAGAGGAGGAGCCAGGCAGGGGTCTTGTGAAGAACACTGTAGATGGAAGGGTCAGGGTGGGGCCTGCAGGGAGATTTCTTGGTGAGCCTGAGGTTCTGTGAGTGGCAATCAGGACACAGGGGTGGCAGCATTGGTTTAGAAGGGCTGGGACGTGTGCCAGGGCCAGAGCACAGAGCTTCAAGTCCTAACTGCTTTGGAAATAACAGTTTAGGAGCAATGAACACTTGCTCAGCAATGGTGATTGCAGCACAAGCTTCTGATGAAGGGGAAGCGCTTCCAACCGCAGACTTCGTCAGCGAAGCAGAAAGAGGACCGTGACTGCACAGCATTGCGCTTCTCATCCGTGGCTGGAAAGTTGTTGTCTGTTCCCGTGTGCGCGTGCGTGATGGAGATTAAACCAAGGGCCTTGTGCATGCTAAGTATGTGCTGTGTCCCTGAGCCAGCCCAACTCTAGGCCGCCTGCCTGCCTGCCTGCCTTCCTTCCTTCCTTCCTTTTTAATAATGGGGTACATGGTCTTTTAACATTAATGAAACAAATGGATCCTTAGAATTTGAAAAAGCTTTTTTGCAGAGGACTGGCTGAACGTCTGCCTCAGGCTTTAAGTGTGGCGTTCAGTTAGTGCTTTCCACCTTTACCATTTACCAGAAGAGCAGGCTGGCACAGAGAGCTGGTTTCTAAGAAGGAAACCCAAGCTAACCCATAGCTCTGAATGAGTCGGAGCTCTGCTCTGGCTGTCTAGCTCTGAGCTAAAGTTTTGGTACGTGTTTTCTGTTCAGGAACATTTTCACTCAGGAATTGATTTCTCCACCCATTGGATAGCATGGATTCTTATTTGCCATACCTAATACAGTGATGACCAGCTGGACACAGGCCTCCTCTTACTGTGCTTGAACACCTGAGGCTGGGGCAGATAGATACTCTGCAAATGATCCTTCAAAAAGTATCCTAGTATATGATACCTGCTTGGAACTGTAAGGTGGTCAGTTAGGGGAGGAGTCTCAGTGAGGGGAGGAGTCTCTGTGAGGGGAGGAGTCTCTGGAGCTTCTTGGGGCAAAAAGAAACAGCAGAGGTCCTGAGAATAGACCATGATCATTCCAGGGCAGTTTTCCAGAATGTCAGAATAAATGGTAATCTTTAGACACAGCTAGGTACACTTTAGGGTATGCACACTGTGTTCCTATGTGTGTTCCTCTACCTGGAGCCCTTTACTCTGTTATGCTAGATAGTACAATGTTCTTTTAGTTGTCTGCCCTCATTTTATTTTCTAGTGTTTGTTCTTTTAGCTAGGAAGCATTCACGAAGATGATCTGAGCAGGGGTTTCCTTCTTAGGGATGGTGCCTTTTCTGGGAGGAGATGTACAGAGCAAGGATGGAGTGGGGAGAGCAAGGCCTTGCCCTTCTTTGCTGTTGACTGGGGGTAGAACTCTGGGGTCGGGGGGGTGGGGAGGCGTAATGTGTAGCAGGTGGAGCCAGGAGACACTAGGACAGGATGACGGAATGAGAAATCAAAAATTCAGAACCCTCTGAAAACATTACAGACCATTATGGGAATTGAAATTAGAAACATTGTATGCATTTTTAATATTTCTGGTAGGAAAAGGACTGTAGCCATGTTAATGTTTAATGTATGGACCGTAATTGAGGGCCGAGCAGCTCTCCATGGTCCCATTATCCCAGTCTTCTTTAGAAGAAGTTGGGTTCTATTTTAGGCCTGTGTTTGGGAAGTGGGTGCTACTGGGAGTGAGAGCCCTAAAATCAGAGATGCCTTCCCATCCTTTGTGAAGGACATCAGGGGAAAGGTGAGGTGCTCTGGGCCAGAGGTAGGGCTCACTAGCAGAGTACTTGCCTAGCATGTCTGTGTCACAGTCCATTGCTAGCACTGGGGGTGGGGGGGGGTGGGGGGGTGGGGGAGGGGGAAGGTTCATTCCCTGTCACTGGGCCTACCCTTCTGTATGTTGTGTTAGATATCCAGTGATTGCGTGCAGTTCAATGTTTGGAGGTTTTTTTTTTTTACCAAATTTTCAAAGAATGAACTGGGACTCTGTTAGGTGCGACTGGGGCAGGAATGGTTCCCTATGTCTCTAGGCACGTACAAATGCAAAGCTGGTCTCTAATATTGTCTAGGATTACCAATACATGTGGACAATACAAACCAGAATGTTTCTGAGTCAATTTCATTATTGTTTTGAAACTATGAAAACATTGCTCTCCAGTGTAATTTCCACAGTGTTGAATATACTTTAAGCCACCATGGTCCAGTGTGTTAGTCACTAGCCACTTGTGACTAGGGGCAGTTATATGCCATTAGCAATACTGGAATGCTTAGAATTGAATTTCACTCAGTTTGAATTTAAGTAGCCATCTTGTCTAGTGGCTACCATCTTGGCCAGTGTTGAGCTGGATAAGCAGCCTGTTCTTGCTGCCTGCGGACTGCAGTTGTCCACTGCTCACTATGTAAGATAAGGTGGTCAGTGTACAGAAGCGCCATGTAAGATGCTATTTGCCAAAGGTATCTGAGAAGTCCCCAAACTGTCTTCTCCTGTAGTTTACTGTGCTCTCTGTCTGCCCCTTAGCTAAGACAAAGACTAGCTCAGGGTTTTCCTTGGTTTTGTGTAATCAAAAAACAACATGGTATTTAAGACAAGGAGATTTTTTTTATCCTCCCCATCCTTCTTAAAATGAGACAGGGTTTTACTCTGAAGCCCAGATTAGCTTGGAACTTGAAATCCTGCCTCTACCACCCGAGTGCTGGGTTTATGTGCATGCACCACTGTGCTAAGCAAGGCTGGGACTCTAGCTCTGGTGCTTTGTGAGTGACAGAAGTAATGTGGGGTTTTTTCGCCCTAAGGGAAAAGCCTCAGGCTTATGGAGACGATGATTTATACCAGCTGCAAATGGTCTTGTTGCCTTCTTTGGCTCCTTATTAAGGATTGCTTCTCATTAGCGGCATCGGGGCAAGCCGTGGGTGAACTAGTCACCTTCTCAGCCTGACTTGCTCAAAGCTGCCCATTAGCTGACACTAGGACAAGTGTTCTGCCCACTGTTAATCTTATTTCTGTAGTAAGCAGCTCAGTGGGACCTGCTGTCAGTGGCTTAGCAGGACCAGCTGTGGCGTCAGCCAGCTGTGTCCGGAGATGGCTTGCTGGACACTGAGATGAGCACTGTGCACTTACCCATCAACAACATTGCCTCGAACTTGAGATTACTTATATAAACACACCCAACAGTCTTCATGACAAGCTATGAATGAGTTATTAATCAACATTCCTCCTTCTTAAGATATGTCTTATGTTGATATCAATCAAATATATACATATGTGTATGCACACTGTCGCTTCCTATTCCGACCAGCAGAAAAGAGCAACAACACTACGTTCTTCTCAAAGCAGTTTATTCAGGAACCTTTCAACATCATGCATGAATCTCTCTACAGAAATCAATCTCTCCAGGAAAAAACAACAACAACCCGCCCCAATCGCAATCCCTTATATATCCTCTCAACCATGCCCCATCAGCCCAGTCCACGTAACAGCAGTCCATTGGCCAGAATCATCATCACTCGTCATATGGTCCAGTCTTGCATCATGGTGCACCTGCGCAGTTCTCACAATGGATGCGGTTTATTTATATTCAGGTGTAGGAGGAAGTCAGGTGCAAGTCATAAGACTTGGCTGCAGTCCAGGGCGCCATCTTGGGACTGCTACCCCACCCGCTCCTCACAGCACACATTTGTATATTTTCTAGAAACAGGATTAATTTCTCTTTCTAGTTTGAATTAGCATCTGAGAAACCAAGACTCACATTAAAATGTTTATGTGGTGGCACATGCCTTTAATCCCAGCACTTGGGAGGCAGAGGCAGGCAGATTTCTGAGTTCGAGGCCAGCCTGGTCTACAAAGTGAGTTCCAGGACAGCCAGGGCTACAGAGAAACACTGTCTCAAAAAAACCAAAAAAAAAAAAAAAACCCCAAAAGTTTATGTGTTTTTAAGTAAATGTAAATACGTAAACAATAATGTGCTTTATGTAAATGAGTGTTTTGCCTGCATATTTGTATGTGCACCATCCATGGACGCCAGTAGAGGGTGTTAGAATTCCTGGGACTGTAGTTACAGATGCTGTGAGCTGCCATGGTAGGTCCTGGGAATGTATGCAACCTGGAAGAGCAGCCAGCATTCTTACCTGCTGAGCCATCTTTCCAGCCTTGACTCAAGTTTTTGATAAGGGATTAGTAATGGTTGTCAAATTTACAAGATCTAGATGACTTAGGAGACAAACCTCTGGGCATGTGTGTATAAAGGAGTTTGGATTAATTAGGTTGGATTAACGTAGTGGGAAGTCCCACCCTGAATGTAGGTAGCACTCTACTTTGGGCTGGGCCCTCTGCTGAGTACAAAGGGCAAAGCGAGTCAGCATCCTTTACTGTGGGTTTCCTAATTATGTGTGCAGTGTGACCAGTGCTCCCTCCCGCCCTCCCTCCCTCCTGAGACAGAGCTTCCTTGTGTAGCCCCAGCTGTCCTGGGAACTTGTTCCCTAGACCAGGTTGGTCTCTAACTCAGAGATCTGCTGTCCCAGCTTCCTTAGTGCTGGGATTAAAGGCATGCCCCACTCTCTTTCTTAAATTGCTTTTATCAGATATTTTGTTACCTCATGGAGAAAAGTAGCTGACACACTGGTATTTTGATTTTTATTATTCTTTTCTTTTCTGACCTTTTACTATTCTTAAAAGTATTGTGGGGTTGGAGGGGCTAGCTGTCATGAGTCATGTCACCGAAGAGTCATGTCATTGATAGTTTATTTTGCATCAGCTCTGTTATAATAAAAATTGTGCCTTCCCATGGATCATGCTCAACAGACATATATTTGACTTCTTCTTTTGCTTAACTGATCACCTTGGGAGCAGTACCTCTGACCCTACAATGTGTCTAGAACCAGTGTGATTTACAGAAGCAAACACATGCCAGGACGAAGGCTGAAGTCCTGGTAACTAAAAGAAGGATCAAACTGACTGGAATGGCTGACCCAGGACCATGAAGCCAGGGGAATTTAAATTTATAAGAATTAAAAAGACTTAAAATTCTATTCAGTCACAGGATCGATGTTTTAAGTGCTCCATGGCTACATGTATCCAGTGTCTATCATGTCCTACATATGTCTAGTGGCTGTCATGTGTGCTACATGTGTCTATTGGCTATTGTGTGCTATATATGTCTAGTGGTTATTGTGCTAGGTAGTAGAGACTAAGCAGAGTGTGAATTCTTTTTTTTTAAAGATTTATTTATTATTATATCTAAGTACACTGTAGCTATCTTCAGATGCACCAGAAGAGGGCGTCAGATCTCATTACGGATGGTTGTGAGCCACCATGTGGTTGCTGGGATTTGAACTCAGGACCTTCGGAAGAGCAGGCGCTGCTTTTAACCACTGAGCTATCTCTCCAGCCCGAGTGTGAATTCTTGCAAAGTGAACATTAGTTATTTGGTCCTGTTGAGATCTTGTTGGAATCTGTTCTGACCACAAGGACAATGTAGAACCTGAAAGGCATGGCCAGTCACGCATACAGCTACTGTCCCTGGAGGAGTGGTGTGAGAAGCTATTGTACAAAGCCTCAAGCAGGAATAACTTCCTGTGCATGCTGATCCCTGGGACATTCCCTTTTCTCAGCAGAGAAGAAAGCAAATTCAGCAATC
Organism: Mus caroli; assembly: GCF_978045245.1. Taxonomy (NCBI): domain Eukaryota; kingdom Metazoa; phylum Chordata; class Mammalia; order Rodentia; family Muridae; genus Mus; species Mus caroli. The sequence goes on along the minus strand of NW_028227257.1, from coordinate 35,254,735 downwards.
CATTTCCAAAGGACAGACTGAAAATGTGACAGAATGTCGCCTAATGCATGCCCTGTGTTCCATCCCTTGAGCTCTCTGAGCCTCCTGTCCTGACACTTTCATGATCTCTCTGAGCCTCCTGTCTTGACACTCTTGTGACTGGGCTTTTAATGTCTGCTTACTAAGCAGTTGTGAGGGTTAAAAAGAAAACACTTCAAATTGCTGCTCCTCACTCAGCATTAAATGATATTATTACCCTAACTTTTGAATTATAAAGTGGTTGGAAGCTAAAGGGCAGCTTCAGCTGGAGGCAATGAATGGTGGTCCTTCCCAGGGATGGAGCTACCAGGTAGGTCCATGAGCAGCTGGCCTGGCCTGTCTGAGAGAAATGATGGCATTCCCCATCATTTTGTACTCAGGAAGATCTTTACTGTAAATGGTACACATTGCCCATGCTGGCCTTATGCTCATGGCTATAATGCTATGTACCAAGGCCTCACTGTCTTCCAAGGAAAGGGCACATCTCCTTCTGAACCTTCTTCAGGAAGGAGAAGTGTGTGGGGTGCTTGCTCAGCCCTTGCCTGCCCAGGTGTGTCCCTTACCTCTTGGAAGGTAAGTCGTGAGCAAATCAAGTCACATGATTGGCTCCATCTCCTGTAGGTCAAAGCAGAGATGAGCACAGTCTTGCCAAGACAATGAAAGACGTCAAGCTGGGTTTCCCTGTCTCTCATAAGTTCTTGGGTTCCCCACTCTATCAGGTCATCCTGATTGGAAGTCCCCGAGCCCTGACTTGAGATACTGGCATGTGTCATGAAAACAAAGCCATGGGATTGGCTGGCCAGCATGTCCAGCAGAGTCTTTAAAAGAGTTACTGTGCTTGGCTTGTGGCAAACTGTAATTTTCTTTTTCTTTTCATGAAAAAAAAAAACCTGAGAAACTAGAGAAGAATCTTATATTCTAGAGAAGAATCTTATATTCTAGGTTGTGTAAATCTCTTAAAAGCAATTAGGATATCATTCACAAAAGCACTGAATCCAAGCTTAGTATGTACTCAGTGGTAGAGTACTTACTTGCCTAGCATAATCAAGACCCTGAGAGTGCACTCACAAAGAAAAAAAAATTAAATTCCACTCATCTTTTTTTTTTTTTTTTTGGTTTTTCGAGACAGGGTTTCTCTGTATAGCTCTGGCTGTCCTGGAACTCACTTTGTAGACCAGGCTGGCCTCGAACTCAGAAATCCGCCTGCCTCTGCCTCCCGAGTGCTGGGATTAAAGGCGTGCGCCACCATGCCAGGCTAAATTCCACTCATCTTTAATACAACTATTTTTATTTCTTATTTATATTAAAACACCCACATATCCATCCTAACTTTTTGACTTAAAACTTTTTTAAAGACATTTTCTCTTAGGGTGATAGTTTGTGTAGTTATATGTATATATGCATGCAATGAATTCTGTCTACCATGACCTGTGATCTTTTCTTTAATTGTTGGACATCTAACCTTTCAAAATTGTAATACCTAATGGGATATATCTATTCTGATAATGTTTAATGTTTGACTAAGAAATTCTATGAAATAGGCATGAATACCTTTATGTAAAAGCAAATCAGTACAATTACAGTAAAATGTATATAGAATTTTACAAGTTGTAAGATTTTCAAAATGTGTTTTATTTTGAGAATTTCATAGAGTAGTACAATTCATTTTCATTATAAATCTCTCTCTTCCTCTTCCTTTCCTGTGCCTCTGTAGGGTTGTAGGCCCTTGTCCCATTGGGGAGGCAGAAAGCTTACCCCACACCGCCTGCCTGCTGGGGTGGGTGCTGGGCAGTAGGGAAGTATCAAGACAAAGCTCCCAGGAGTGGGAAAGCAGTCTTAGATATAGGAAAGCCAGAGCTAGTTCAGGTGTCCCTGGGCCTGCAATGAGGCCTGGGGGTTGGGGGGTGGGGGTGGGGTGTCTCAGACTCTTGGACATCCAGGTACCACTGGGAGTTGCAGAAGAGCAGAGAATGGCTTGAAGAGGGCACAGCAGACTGACAGGGACAGGCTTAGCTTTGGGGTTTTGCACAGTGTCTGCAGGATAGATAGGAGATGTGGGATTCAGGCAGAGAGAGAGAGAGAGAGAGAGAGAGAGAGAGAGAGAAAGAGAAGAGAGAGAATATGAATATTCCCTAGTAAACTTCTGGACTTAGTGGTTTATATGAGACATATCTACATATCTACAGTCACCTAATGAGGGCCATGGATAGCTTTAAAATACTACAGTAGTTCTGTAAATAACTTAGTTTCTGTGAATTCATTATGCCTGTTGTCAGACTTGGATGGTATTCTTGGCTTATACTATTCCAAGATGAGGCAGAAGCAAGAAGGGAGAGTGAACCTCTTCAGAGATTTTGTTCTGTTGTTCTGTACCAGCCTCTCGGGGCCTCCGGTGGGTGCAGGAGAGCACAGGCTGGCCTCTCCCAGGACTTGTCCCAACTCCGTAAGGAATCAACACTAGCAGCAGACTCCACAAATGAGGAGGCATCAGCCTTCCATCTACTGACAAACACATGAAGCAAACCGCTGGGTCTGAAGCAAATCAGAGCTTGTTCCTGGGCAAGTGCGGTGTCAGTCAGAGCTGCTGATTTGCATAGAGATCACCTTGCCACTATGAGCCTGGGTGTTCACGGGAAAAGTTATCTCCTATAATTTAAATCTCATGTCTGTACAGCTCCTCACTTTCACTACAGAGTGAGCATCCATTTGTATGTCCTTCTAAGCGTTGGAAGGAAATTCTTTTATTGGCCCCTTGTGCTAAGACAGAAGTATGGCTATGTAGTCTTTGTAAGCTGATAAGATTCATCTTCTCCTCCCGGGCTCTGATTCATCTGCAGCTATGAGCCTTCCCCCGGCTCCCTTCTACATTTGGTTTTAATTAACTTAGGGGACAATTGTACCATCAGTTGGCTGTTACTCCAAAATTCGCTTTGTTCATTTTCCAGGCAGGCAGTTGTTGAGGCACGATGAACCAAGCTCTAGTGGTAGATGTCCCTGAAATACACCAGCTCCTTCGGCTACAGCAGTGAGGCCCCAGGACCCAGGTTTAGTGGCTCCTTTCAAGACACCCTTGTTCTTTCTAGGAAAGTCTCCCAGGCATCAGAACATTTTTTTCTCTCTGGATGAGTGGCCACTCATAAAACACACACGTGTGCACACACACGTACCTTCATTCTGCCTTCTTTCTGTCTCATATTGGCTGAGGAGCAGAGTAGAAGGGGCCTGACAGAGATGGAGAGAAAGGTATGGCTTCACAGAGCCCAGCCTGGTTCCTCCCCTGCCTCTGCTTATCTCAGAAAGCAGGAATCCAGCCATGGCTGAGACAGAACTAACTGCTGCAGTCTCTGTACCCATCCCATCGATCCATGGGTCTTGCAGGTCAGAGGCCTCCCTTCTGAGTGAGTCCCAGGGAGGACGTGGATTTCTGTACAGGGACACCACTGTAGGCCTAGCCAGTGTGGCTCATGTTGAGTGTACATGGGCAGGACTCAGAGTGGTGTGCTCCATGTACCTGGGATGGTAGGGCTATTTCTCTACCTCTTTTTTTTTAATGCTTTTAATTGTAATAGAATTATTTTGCTTTCCCCCCTTCCTCCTTCCAGCCCCTCCCAGCTACCCTCCCTTGAGCCCCTCTGATTTCCCTCCTTGGGTTGATAGATTCTTTTTCTTTATTATTGTTACATATGCACACATGTGGGTATGCCTGTGCACAAACAATGTAAATACCACAGTCTGAGTCCATCCTCATTGGCGGTGTGGAGAAGGAGAATTGTTCTCTCTCAGGGATGAGCCCCCTCATCCATTGTCCACTGCAGAGTTGTCAGCCTTGAAACACCTCTACACACCTCTCTACCTCTTCAGGAAAAGTAGCCTATTGTTAATTTTCATATAATGTTCGTAACATTTCACCTTTTTGGTTTCTCTCAGTGTGTCTACTGGCAAACTTAAAATGCCATTTGTTGCCTGTCTTCTTTTACCATTGAACTGTGTTGGTTTAAGGTCAACTGAAATCTGGGGCAGTCTAGTGAACAAAATACTTTTTGAGACAAAGCTAGGTATGCTAGCTCCAGTCCTCAATACAAGGGGAATTTTGTCCAGGTACCCTTCAGAAGGAAGTTACAATAAAATCAAGGAAGCAGTGAGAGCAAGCACAAGTGTCTTTGTATAAATATGTGCTTGTGTAGCCATAGGAGTGTGCCCATTACCTGGTATTGTGCTTATGTAGCCATAGGAGTGTGGACATTTGATGGTATTTGAAATGAAAATGACTCAAATCTTAAAACTGTAGACTTCATTCTTTCTGTTTCTCTCTATCTCATCAGGGCATTATGAAAGAACTGTGAGAATTAATAGCTGTAATAAAATGCCTTGATCTCAGGAGAGAAAGTGCATTTATTGTTGAAATAAAAATCTCGTTTAAATAAACATTTTTTTATATTCAGGAAGTAATTTCACTGATGCCTAGCTTATTACTCACTTTAAAGAGATCAGTTTAGTTTGGGATTCCCCAAATGATGCTCTTCACATCCTTGGGAAGTGACTGTCGTCTCTGTTCTAATAATTCTGTGCGACACTGGGGTAAATGGTATAGCTTGCTACCCAGAGCAGGAGCACTCTGTAAGGAGAACAGCATTTTATATTAATGGCCAAATTTTACTTTTGAAAAAGATAAAACCTGTCACACAAGAGAGTAGTGAGCAGGCCCTGAAGATTGATTGCTCAATTGTGAGCAGGTCAGAGGAGGCTGGGAGAGACAGGGATGGTGTGTGAGCCTCATCAAGGATGAGTGTGGGCACCAAGAGTGCTTTCCAAAGCTACGAATGTGAACACGGTTGGTTAATCACACTCAGCCTGTAGACTTTAGGATTTTTCCGTTTCCAGAGGAGTCATTTGCTCGTTCTCAGTCTTTTTTTTTTGTTTTGTTTTTTTAAGATTTATTTATTTATTCTATGTATATGAGCACTGTAAGCTGTCTTCAGACACACCAGAAGAGGGCGTCAGATCCCATTACAGATGGTTGTGAGCCACCATGCGGTTGCTGGTATTTGAATCTGGGACCTTCAGTAGCGCAGTCGGAGCTCTTAACCCCTGAGATATCTCTCCAACATCATTCTCCATCTTTTATCATCCAATTTGACAGGATCTAATCAGCAGTAATAGTCACAGGGGATCTCTTCAGATCAGGTTGGTTTGTCTGACCGTGCTCCCTTTGGCTTTCTTAGGACCTCCTTTCTGAATCCTGGCTGCTGTTCCCTGTAGAAGAGGCCCATCTTCCTGTATGGGCATGTGTGCATGAGTGAGTGCTTTTGTGTGCATGTGTATGTGTGTATGTGCATGTGTATGTGTGTGTGTGTATGTGCATGTGTGCATGTGTGTTTTCCCAGGAGTTCTCCTTCTCTTGTACTCTCTGGGGCCTTTAAAGCAGTACCCAAGGCTGCTGTCATTTCCACTTTCCATCCTCCCACTCCTTTCAGACCAGAGCAGACCAGCCCAGCCCACTAACCTGGCCTGCCTGTCCGAGCAAAGTGCACCAGATGGGACACTTGGTGTGCTGCATGCCTGACCCTTCCCATGGGGGAAGGCTTGCTTTCTCAAACTTGTTTTAGTTGTTGGGTTTTCTTGGATAATGGTTAAAATGCACAGCAATCAAATTGGTGGGACCAACTTTAAATGTTTCTCTCTTGATACTTACTGTTTACAGAGCTGCACTTGTAGTTTGGGACCTAGAGGGCTGTCTTTCCTTGGCTCTCCTGCCTGCCCCTGATGTGGCATCAGGAGTGGTTATGAGGAACCTAGCCGTCCACTCTCTGCATGTGATATAATTAAATAAAAGGGATAGGTTTGCATTGCAAGTGCTGGTTCACGCTAGTTGCCCTACACCCTAACTCCACCCCTAACTAACGGGACACCTCCAGGTTGCTCATTTGTAGAACTTCTGGAGCCATCCCTGCCCCACCTGCCTCTAGGCTTTGGTCTTCACATGTTTTGCAAGGAACACTAATGTGCAGAGTAGGCTATTTCTCAGCCTCCATTATGGAATAACCCTTTGAAGAATTTATTCACAGTAAATGCAGTGCCCATTTGCCCAAGGATATTTTTGGTCTCTGAAAGAAGCTAGCCTTCCTTTAAAAGGGCCCCCCAAACCTTCTCCAGCCATTATGTAAAAATGGACTTTCTTAAGCTACTTTAAGAACAAATCAACTAACCCCCTGCTGTCCAGTAAGTTTGAAAAGGAAAACATGTTCCTTCTAGCCCATTTCCATCTCCTTTTACCTCATGGACCCGAGCCAATTTATAACACTGCTGTGCATTTGCTATAAAAGTGTCCCTGGGGAACCTGACTGTTGACAAAGGGGCTGAAGCAGCTGGAGAGGATTTAACAAGCTGCCATCACACCAGGACCCAGGGCAGGGAGGGCAGTGCTTTCATGTGTGTGTGTAAATACGTATGCTTAATGCTGGAGAACTGTATAGGAAATGGACGGTAGAATCCTCCAGCCTTTACAGCAGGTTTAATTCTAGGACATATTAGGCTAACTGATTACTTGATTAGAAGATCTTTTCACTTTTTTTTCTCTCTAAACTTTTTTTTAAAAATTATTTTATTTATTTACATTCCAGTCATTGCTCCCCACCCCCAGCCTCCCACAGTTTCTCATCCCATTCCTCCTTCCCTTTGCTTCCAAGAGGATGCTCTCCATCCCTCCATGCCTCCACGCCTTCCCTGGGGTCTCAAGTCTCTCAAGGATTAAGCTCATCTTCTCCCACCGAGGCCAGACTGGGCAGACCTCTGCTATCTGTGTGCCAGGGGCCTTGGACCTTGCTCCTGGTTGGTGGCTCAGTCTCTGGAGCTCCCAGGGTTCTGGATTAGTTGAGACTGCTGGTCTTCCTGTGGAATCTCCTTCGTCTTCAGCTTCTTCAATCTTTCCCCTAATTTAATCATAGGGGTCCCTGACTTCAGTCCAATGGTTGGGTGTAAGTCTATGCTTCTGTCTCAGTCAGCTGCTCGTAGGGCCTCTCAGAGGATAGCTATGCTAGGCTCCTGTCTGTAAGCACATCATAGCATCAGTAATAGTGTCAGGCCTTGGTGCTCCCACCATGAGATGGATCCCAAGTTGGGCTGGCCATTGTACCAACTTTCCTTCAGTCTCTTTTTTGTTTTTGCCCCTGCAATTCTTTTAGACAGGAACAGTTCTGGGTCAGGAATTTTGACTGTGGGTTAATAACTGAGTCCCTCCACTTGAGGCCCTGTCTATCTACTGAGAGGTGGGCTCTTTGAGTTCCCTTTCCCAATGTTGGGCATTTGTGCTAAGGTCACCCCCATTGAGTCTTGAGAGTGTCTCACCTCCTGGGTCTCTGGTACTTTCTAGAGGGTCCCCCTACCACCTAGCCCCCTCCCCCTGAGGTTACATATTATCATTCATTCTCCTGGCTTTCTGGGTTTCTCTCCTATTCCCCCACCCCCATACCTGATTCTGTTCTCCTTTTCCCCTCCCTCTCTCCTCTCCTACCTAGATCCCTCATTCCTTCTGCTTCCTGTAATTATTTTCTTCCCCCTTCTAAGTGGGATTGAAGCATCCTCATTGGGACTTTCTGCTTGTTATACTTTTTACGGTCTGTGAGTTGTGCCCTAGGGATTCTGTACTTTTTCGATAATAACCACTCAGTGAGTACATGCTATGCATGTCCTTTTGGGTCTGAGGTACCTCACTCAGGATGATATTTTCTAGTTTCATCCATTTGCCATTCATGATGTCCTTGTTTTTAATAGCTGAATAGTATTCCATCGTGTAAATGAACCACATTTTCTGTATCCATTCTTCAATTGAGTGGCATTGTTTCCAGCTCCTGGCTATTACAAATACTGCTCCTATGAACATAGTGGAACATGTGTCCTTGTGGTATGGTGGCGTATCTTTTGGGTGTATGTCTAAGAGTGTTGTAACTGGGTCCTCGGGTAGAACTATTTCCAATTTTTCTGAGGAACCTCTAGATTGATTTCCAAAGTGGTTGTACCAGTTTGCAATCCCACCAGTAATGGAGGAATGTTCCTCTTTCTCCACATCCTCACCAACATGTGCTGTCACTTTAGTTTTGATCTTAGCCATTCTGGTTGGTGTAAGATGGAATCTCAGGGTCATTTTGATTTGCATTTCTCTAATGACTAAGGATTTTGAACATTTCTTTAAGTGCTTCTTGGCCATTTGAGATTTCTCTGTTGTAAATTCTCTAGCTCTGTGTCCCATTTTTTAATTGGGTTGTTTGGATTTTTGGAGGTTAACTTCTTGAGTTCTTTATATATTTTGGACACTAGCCCTCTATTGGATGTAGTATCATCTTCTATAGGGCTGAATTAGTTTTCCTGTATTTCTTTAAGAAAAATTTTTATATCCTCCTTATAGGCCTCTGTTATCTTCATGAGATGGAATTTTAGGTCATTATCTTGCTTTTCAGGCCTGTTAGGGTATCCAGGGCTTTCTGTGGTGGAGGAACTGTGTTCTGATGGTGCCAAAGTTCATTGGTTTCTGTTGCTTATGATCTTTTGCTTGTCTCTTGATATCTGGTTATCTCTGGTGTTAACTGGCCTAGGTGTCTTTGACTGGAGCCTGCTTCCTTGGAGGCAGGTAGAGCTCTGTGACCTGGGTTAGAGCCAGTCTCCTTGGAGACAGGCAGTGCTGTCCCTAGTTAAACAGGCCTCCTGTGTCCCTGGTTACTATGGACATCCTGCGAGGCAGACAGGCTGTAGGGTGTGGGAGGGTATCTGGCCAGATGATCTGGCCTGGGTGGGGAAGTAGACCAGAAGGAAGGTGGAGCTCAGGAGAGGGGGTAGGTCTCAGCTGGTGTGGGTTTTTGGGTGAGATTCTCACCTGTGTTTTTGGTTACTGCAGACCTCCTGGGGGCACACAGGCTATAGGTTGTGAGTGGGTATCATAGACCCAATTTGATCACTTTTTAAGGGTATAGTATTTTCACTTTCATTATGAAAAGGTCAGCCCTATAGTGTCCAACTTGAGACACTTGGAGTATGAAAAGGACAATAAAAGTAAATGTTGTCCTGCACAAACAAGAGCATGTAGTTACCCTAATTCTGGGGATCACTTTGGGTTATTCATCTTCAAATCATCACTTTTGATGGAACTGAGAGAGTGAATACTGTATCATATAGTGGGGAACTTTTCTATTGAAATTGGGAAAGTCAGACATGTGAAAGACGTCTTTATAAAGGTCACTTCATAAAATAATAAAATTTTGATAAAATGCAGAAAGAACAATATGTTGAGAATCTGTTAGATATCTGACATTTTTTTTTTTTTCTGTATGGACAGCATTTGAAGGTTTGGCCCTTGCTGATTTTGCTGTGAATTTACATAAAAATAAGCCACTTGTTTTAAATTATCCCAGAAATTGACAAATGTCATCCAAATCTTTAATAATTGAGTTATCATTATAGGAATGATATTTCTCATAAAGCTATGTCACAGGAAAGAGAATTTTGGTCAGAAAGATAAGCTTTCCAAGATGTAAAAGGAAGACACCTTAACTTGGTTTACTTGCATCAGCCTTAGCAACTGCTGCATTCTAAGATTTGTCGACAGCCCGGGTGCTACAAGAAGAGTACATCACTGTTCTATCTCTCATATTTAATCCTTCAGCATAGTTGGATAAAAGTGGCAACTATTATGGTGTGACTGTGACATGATTTCTGTCCCTGGATGGTAGTACCACCAAAGCCATGTGAACTCCTGTGTGCTGGCTGAAAGGAATCCTGTGACTTGAAAGTCATGAGCCTGCTTTCACTGCATCCTTTGGCCTTTGAGGGTGAAAAATGCTAATCGTGGATTTTCTTTTTCCTTTAGCTGTGGCATAGTTTTGTTGGGTATAGCAGTCTAGGCTTGCAGTCTTTGTCTGTTAGAACTTGGAGTGCATTGCTCCAGGGACTTCTGTCATTCAGAGTCCCACTGAGAAAGAGGCTGTTAGACTGATGGGTATTCCTTTATATGTGCCTTTATAGGTTTTCTCTTGCAGTTTTCTTCCTTCCTTCCTTCCTTCCTTCCTTTCTTTTTTTTTTTTTTTTTTTTTTTTTGAGACAGGGTTTCTCAGGGTAGCCCTGGCTGACCTGGAACTCACTCTGTAGACCAGGCTGGCCTCGAACTCAGAAATCCGCCTGCCTCTGCCTCCCAAGTGTTGGGATTAAAGGCGTGTGCTACCACTGCCCAGCTTCTCTTGCAGTTTTCTATACACTTCCTCTGTTCTGCTTATTCAATGTTCTAACCATGATTTGCCATGGGGATTTTCTTTTCTGGTATTATCTATTTGTTCAGTGAGCTTTTTGTATCTGTATAGGCATGTCTTTCCTCTGTTTGGGGAACTTTTCTTATATGATCTTGTTAAAGATCTGGTCTGTGCTGTTGACCTGGGCTTATTCTCCTTCTACTATGCTTATAATTCAAAGGTTTAGTCTTTTGATGGTGTCCTACATTTCCTGAATGTTCCTTTCTTGTGCTTTATATTTTTTCATATTCTTTGCTTATTTGGTCTAGACCTACTTTATCTTTGAGTCTTGTATTCTACCTTCTGCTTAACTCACTGTACTTGTAAGGGTTTTCCCTGAGTTTTCTAAATGGGATATTGAGGTTTTCAGTTTCACCTTCATTTAAGCTTGTGTTCTTTTCAGCTTTTCTATCTCCATATTGAATTCAGCTTTCGAATCCTGAAATTTCAAATTACTGTCATCATTTCATTTGTATTTTTTGGTCACGAGTCAGGCATTTATTACTATCTTATTGGAGTTCACTGAAGTATTTGTTTGTGTCTTTAAATTCCTTGAATTCTTTGATAATGTTTATAATCATTCTTGAAAATTATATATTGTGGGGTTCTTCTAGGTAGGTCTCACTAGAGAACACTTTTATCGGGACAGTGAGTAGCTCAGTTTTTGCATCTAAGGCTCACAGAATCTCACAGAAGAGGAAGAAAGATGATGGTAAGATCCAGAATACTGGGAAGCTCTGTTTTGAGACGGTCTTTCCTAGAAATGGCTGTATAAACATGAACAATGACAATATCAATAGATGTGCAAAGATGAGGGGGAAAGCTCATGGGATCTACCCTTAGACAAAGAGCTATAGGCAACTGATGATGAGAGGTGGGGAGGTAGGGAGAAGGAGGAAGAAAGGAGAGGGAGAGGGACAGTGAGAGGGAGAAGAAGGGGGAGGGAGAGGGAGGACAGAGAGAGAGAGAGAAAGAGAGAGAGAGAGAGAGAGAGAGAGAGAGAGAGAGAGAGAGAGAGAGAGAGAGAGAGAGAGAGAGAGAGAGAAAATATGAATGAATTAGCCTTTCCCAGAAATGAACCCCTTAATTGGTTTCCCAGTACAATAGGTCACCATGAAACCATACATAGAGAGCATGAATGGATTTTGCAGAGGTTATATTTTATGCTTATACAAGGGGGGGGGAGGGGTTGGAGGGAGAGGACATGGGAGGAGTGAGGAGGAGGAAAGGGAAAGGGAAAAAGGGAAAGGAGGAAGTGTGTTTTTGTAGGGTTGTTGGCCTGCATCTGCTCCACTACTGGGCGTGGCCACTTGGGGAGGCAGAACTCGGGAGTTTGACTGCGCTTATCCCTTCCTGCCAGGGTGGATGCTGGGCTATAGGGAAGCACCTACCACAGCTCCAGGGGGGTAGGAAAGTGCAGTCTTAAGTGTGGGAAAGCTGGAGCTGGTTAGGGCGTTCCCTGGACCTGCGATGAGGTTGGGGCTGTGGGGTTCTCAGGTTCTTGGACATCCAGGCTCCGCTGGGAGTCTCAGAAGATCAGAGAATGGAGTCTGGACCAGAGGGCTGGGACGGCATCTAGTTTAGTATGGGGTGGGGTGGGGTGGGGTGGGGGTTTGGGGAGGTGGGGAGGGGACCTTGGTGTGTCTCCTGGTGATTTTCCTCAGCTTGATGGCTGCAAGCTTGGTGGTGGTTGTGGCTGGGAGCACAGAGAGATCTTTTACTGTGAGATACAGCTCTGTGAGCGAAGGCTTTCTCTATAGCTCCCTACAGCAGATCTTGATAAAAAGAGACAGCCTGTGCTTCCAAAGAGTTTATTGTCATGGAGGAAAATGGATGTGTAAAACCATACCCCCCTTGTCTGGGTGGTCCTGAGATTAAATACCTTCTGCAGGGAGAAAGCTGCACGGGAGGCTGCTTGGAGGACCCTGGGTAGGTCATTAGAACTCTGCTTTGAGCCTACTTGACTGTGGTCAAGTTTCTTTTCCTATTGTCTTGGTCTGAGGTGTTAGGGGTGTGTCTCATCTACTTGTGTAAGGGTCTGGGGAGTTGCCCTTATGTGACTGATGCCACAAGTCTATGGGGGCGGGGCTGGTGACAGGAGCAGCAAAATTGCTACAGTCCCTTCAGGGTCTCAGGGCTTCTAGCTTGACCTTACCAGGCTTCCTCGTGAGAAGGACTGTGAAGTCCACTCCCCCACGTGTTTTTTTTTTAAAGATTTATTTATTTATTATACATAAGCACACTGTAGCTGTCTTCAGACACTCCAGAAGAGGGCGCCAGATCTCGTTGCGGATGGTTGTGAGCCACCATGTGGTTGCTGGGATTTGAACTCTGGACCTTCGGAAGAGCAGTCGGGTGCTCTTACCAACTGAGCCATCTCACCAGCCCTCCCCCACGTGTTTTAGTTTGAGATGTATTGAAAATGTTGAGATACTCACTTCGTTGAATACTAAATATTATTTTATTCCTACCCACATTGAGGTTTCAGGTACATTACAGGGAATCCATTTAGTTTTTAAAATTTATATTTTATTTTTATTTTTTGTGATATGTGAGTGCCTGCATTTATTTTTAGGCACTGTGTGTGTGTGGTGACTTCAGAGGTGAGAAGAGACCATCAGATCCCCTGGAACTAGAGTTACAGGTGGTTGAGTGACCCAATATAGATGCTATGAGCTGCTTTGGGTCTTTTGTAAGAGCAGCATGTATTCTTAACTGCTGAGCCACCCTTCTAAGATCTTCTTAATGAATTATTAGCTGAGTTCGGAGCAGGCTCAGTAGTGTTTACTGCTGGGGAAACATGTCCCTATTGAGTCCCATATACACCGAGATGTGGGGCATGGTTCTCCACTGTGGCTCAGGGGATGGACACTATCCCCATCACTACGAAAGCCCCAGGCATTGCACACTACTCCCCATGGGAGTTTTTTCCCATGGCTGGGATAGCTTTTTCATCTGGCTACCTTGATGAGTACTTGGTCACTGCCCTCAGTCCTTCCGCATGTCTCCAGCGGTCTCCAGTGTAGCTCGTTCTGGCCAACGCTTGCTCCTTAGTTTGCTAGCTGCCGTGGCCTCCAGGACACTCAGCTCTGTCTCTACTTAGGACACTTTGCAGGCTTCACCTCAGACCTCTCTGTGGTGGGCCTGACAGCGGCTGCAAGTTCTCCATTGGCAGTCAGCTGCAGCTGCCACCCAGCTTCCCTGGCTGTTTCCCGACTTAATTCTCTGATGTCCAGTGTCTGAAAAATGGTTGCTTCTTAAATATTTTTCCTCTCTTTCTCTTTAAAAATTTTTAGATAAGAGTGAATTTGTTGCTCTATCTTGGACAAAAGCACAAGTCTCAGACAGTGCTTCTGTGGCTCCTGCTGTCTTCGCCGCATTCCTACCGTCGTCGGGACTTGTTTCCCTTACAGGCTGTTCTCGGCTCGCTCACCACATTCCTACCATCCAGGTCAAGGACCTACAGAGTCCTGCTGGTTTCTAGAGGATTTGAAGTTCTTCCACCCTTCGTGGTATTTCTTTAGGACTAAACCTTCTTTAACAAAGTAGTTTCTGGGTATGGTGGCACATGTCTTTTATACCAGCAGAGGCAGGTGGATGTCTATGAGTTCAAGGCCAGCCTGGTCTACCTAGCAAGTTCCAGGACAGCCAAGGCTACAGAGGAGACTATCTCAAAACAACAACAACAAACAATAACACAACAACCAGAACTAAACAAAGCAGTTGAAACAGAATTCTGTGCAACTTGTCATTAGCTCATTAGAAACTTCAGCAGTCAATGATGCATTGCCTGGTAGTCATTCATCTCTGTTTCACAGGGTTGAGTTTTGGTTTCAAAAATTTCCTGAGTCAGGGCCGATGTTTGTACATTCTGTGGTATCCATTGAGATTAGTAGAGGGATAATAATAATAATCCCTAAAGCACTGCAAGTATGTTTTGCCTTTATGGTTACAGGATGAGAGGAAAGCATTTGGATAAGCACTGTCTTATTCCATTTTGTATTATATAACAGAATTATTGTGGCTGGATGCTCGACATTGGAGGAAGGAAGTCCTGCTCAGCTTCTGTCACGGACCCTCTGGTTATGTTACCGCGAGGTTGTTAGCTTTGCACAGTGGGAACAAGAGCCATTGGTGGGTGCAGAAGGAAGAGGTTACAAGCTAAGAGTGGGAGCAAAAGAAAGAACAGAGAAAGTGGAGTTTGCCTAATAATGTTCCATCCTCACACTAAGCCACCCATCATCTCTTGATGGGTATCAGTCCTTTCCGAGGGTGGGACCCACATTGTCCCAATCAATGCTCCCCTCCATTTCCCCTAGAGGGGCACTGCTCTTAAAGATTCTGCTGCCTTTTCAGTACTGTCCTGCAGTGAACAAACCTTTGGGGATAAAGCATATTCACATGCTTCAGGATTGCTCTCTGGTGTATATGTGTGCACATGTGTACATGTGTATGTAGTACACATGCACATGCAAGGATGAAGCAGCAGCAACTTCCTCCAGGGTCAGATGGCAAAAGATAGCTCCCTCAGTTTTTACATCAGGTAGCCTTTTTCTTAAGGCAATGTCACAAGTAAGCATTGAACTTGACATAAAGTTAATGCATGGTTAAAGACAGATGTGGTAATGTCAAGTTGTTTCCCTTCCACAGTATTAAAAAGAAGATTTATTGACTTTTAATCAGAGGCTGAAGAGATGGGTCAGTGGCTAAGAGCATGTATTGCTCTTACAAAGGACATGAGTTTCCAGCACCCATGTCAAGTGGTTCACAATTGTACTGTACTAGAGATACAGTCCTCACCCCCTTCTCTCTCTGGACCCCTAACATTGGGCCCTTTATTCAAACATGCAGGCATGCATGTGTGTGTCTGCACACACACATACACACACACACACACACACACACACACACACACACACACCTACTTCTAAAGGGAGTGTGACATGTTCCAGGTCTAGCTCATCCAGTCATCCAGTCATCCAGTCATCCAGTCAGACAGCAGAGTCAGGTCCTCAGCCAGACACAGGAGCCCTGAGATTTTATGAGAACATGTTTCAGAAGGAGCAAAAAGATTTACAGGAGAAAGTGGCTGTCTGAGAATAAAGCTTTCTTATCACCATGGGGTCTGTGCCTACAAATCCAGACACCACACAAAACACCTCCTGAAATGCCAGGATCGTGGGCACCAGGGAGAGGGCAGCTGCCAAAGGTGCACAAAAGAGGCATTCTTCAGAGTGCCTTCTGCAAAGGAGGTCCTGCTGGCCTGGCTCGGCAGGAGGCCTGGAGACCAGCGGTGGTTTTGAGTCTGAGCCTCAGGACAGCTTTCTGGCAGCTTCCTCCAGCCAAGGCCAAAGAGCAGGAGCAGCATTGGGGAAATGGGAATGAGGGGCAGGAAAGAAAGCAGCGTGAAATGCTAGTGCCATTATGGAGGTTTAAAGACAGGGAAACCAGGAGTCTTATCAGCCTCCTTGGCTGACACTGCTAGCTAAGCTGGCATGGCAATCTAAGATTTCTCCAGAGGGGCTGGGGAGGTCACTTAGTGGGGAGAGTACTTAGCACGAGCAAGGATCTGAGTTGAGATCCCCAGCTCCCATGTAAAACTTCCATCCCTAACCCCAGTGATGGAGAGGCAGAGACAACGACATCCTTGGAGCTCACGGCCAGATAGTCTAGTTGATTCACTGATCTCTGGGTTTAGTAAGAGATCCCTTTTCAGAAAAAAATAATGACAACAATTAAGGAAAGTACTTTAGCCTCTGCATGTATGTATACACACATGTGCACATTTACACTCAAATACCCCCCTCACCCACACACACACACACACACACACACACACATACACACACACACAATTTTCTTCAGAGCAAAACACATTGTTTGTTTTCAGTGGAAAGTTTATTAAAATAGAGGAACCTTTAGCACCTCAAAGAGGGACTGTCAACACACCTCTCCCTCAAACCTGTGCATGTGAAGCCGTTATTAAAAAGTCTGTGTCCAGCCCTAGGTTCATCCTGATGTCCTTCTGTCTCACTTGTAGGCTCCAGGACAGCCTGAAACCCAGGGAGGACCAGCTGAACTGGACCAGCTCTGAGCCCTGGGTGCTTACCAGAATACTGTGTCAACCCTGCCTTTCCCAGCGCCTCTGCCCTTAGGCACTGACTCAGCAAGTCCTATGGCTGGACTTCTTTAGGGGACTCTGGTGAAAGTCTGTCTGTTCCTTTCAAACTGCTCCCTATGTGGGCCCCAGCTTGTTTCTGAAGTTTCACAGGCTGGACAACTTCCCAGCCCCTATAATAATGGGGCTCCCCTGCACATCTGCCTTGCCTGTGGATGTGGCTTTCCGTAGGTGCCTTCCCAGCCCTTTGTATGGCAGCAGTTGCTACAGTATGGCCTGATAGGCCAGGGCTTTAATGCGGAGAGAAACATCACAGGAGGCTAAAGTCAAACCAAGACGTGGCAAAGCAGTTTGACGGTTCTATTTTGATGGTAGAAGCCACCATAATTTAAAACTTGAAACTCTGGGATTTTCTGTGGATTCAGTCTATAAAATGACAACTAATGAAAGCTGCTAAAACCAGCATTAAAATTCCTTGAACTCTGAAATTGAAAAATTTCTTGCCAGCTCTGAAGACTGGTGTGTCAGGCTGTCGTTTGCAGGCTTTCTGCTCTGGATGAGCAGGAGGGCTCTACTTGCTCACTGCTTTCTTGGGGGACTCTGTTCTGGTCTCTGGTGTGCAGACATTTCTGCATGTGTCTCCCAACTGTTGTTAGCACTGACTTGTCTGGTTTGAATTCATCTCATGTTCAGAACATATGTTGTGTCATTTGGGGCTGGGCCTCTTTCCTGAACCTTAGGAAAGGCCACGTGCTTGTGGCCTACCAGATGGTTCCATCACACCGATTGCTTGAGCTTTGGCATCCACTGAACTCCAGCACCAATCAATGGCATCTTCCCTGTCAATTTTCAGAACCGTGTGTCTTCTCGAAGGGACTCATGGGTCTTTTCACTCCATTCAAACAAGTGTTGGTTTGGCAGCCGAGCTCTCTATAACCCAGAAGCATTGGGCTCTGTTCTTAAAACACTAAGGTGCCTGGTGCTCCCTGTGCCCCAGAATGGGAAAAACATGTTTTTATATATATATATATATATATATATATATATATATATATATATATATATTATGTATTTTCCTCAATTACATTTCCAATGCTATCCCAAAAGTCCCCCATACCCTCCCCGCCACTCCCCTACCCACCCATTCCCACTAGATTGAGAAAGGAGAGCCGGGCATGGTGGTGCACGCCTTTAATCCCAGCAGTTGGGAGGCCGAGGCAGGCGGATTTCTGAGTTCAAGGCCAGCCTGATCTACAAAGTGAGTTCCAGGACAGCCAGGGCTATACAGAGAAACCCTGTCTCGAAAAAAAAAAAAAAAAAAAAAAAAAAAAGAAAAAGAAAATTGGTATGCTTAAAGGAGGGAGAGGTAGCTCTCCCTAGAAGTCCAGCACTCTGGAGGTAGAAGCAGAAGGATCTTAAGAGCCAGGCTATTCTGGGCTATTTAATAAGACCATATTCCAAAATGAGAACTTATCTAGTACGCACCACTTTGCTTTCAGTCCCCAAGACAACAAACAAACAAAGAAATAAGTATGTTCCATTAGCAGGTTAAGAAGGGCAAGGACCATGTGACTGCCTTAAAAGATGAATCAAGGTCTCCTCCATTGAAGGTCAGTGTCACCAAGAGACACCACCACTCTATAATCATGGATCCCCAGCACATTTTGCTAAGGAATATGAAGTTCTCCAATTCCCTTCACCTCACTAATTAAAAGCTATGAATTTCTAGCTTTTCATATCATATAACTACCCATAGTAATATATTATTACTCAAGTTTTCTAAGCTCATCCCTCTTTTTAAATGTGTTTGTGTGTGCCTGTATGCATACAAGTGGGAGGAATTCACTTACTCAGGTATGTGTGTGTACACAAAATGGCCAGAGGCCAATGTTAGGCATCTTCACCAATCACTCTGCACTTTATTTTTTGAGACAGGGTCTCTCATTGAACCCAGAACTCACTGATTGGTTGGTGAGCCAATGATCTCTAGAGATTTGCATGCTTCCATCTCCCAAGCACTGAGGTTGCAGACAAATGACAATGCCTCTGGCAAGCTTGTATGACAGGTACTTTCCCAACTAAGCCATCTTCCCAGTCTATGCATGCCCCTCCTGTCTGAACATTTTTCAATAAACACAAAATAGAAGATAAAAAACTGTGTCTAACCCAAGGCCAGCGAGATGGCTCAGCAAGAAAGGCGCTTGCTGCTAAACCTGATGACCCAAGTTTAGTCCTTGGATCCCACATAATTAAAGTAACAAGCTCCTACAACACACGCTCGTGTGCACACACACAAACGCACACACACATACGCACGCACTCGCACACACATGCTACCATGTACTAAATAAATAATGTATGAAATTTTTATAGAAGAAAAGGCTAGTTCAAGGCTTAACCTGAGTCCCTGATTGTTCTTTTCATTTAGTTTCTTGTGAGACTCACAAAGATGACCCACTGACTGCAAACAGATGGCGCCTTTTGTTTATATCCTCCCAGCTCCTTTACTTTCCACATCACTAATCCCTACTAGCAAACATATTCCTCCCCAGTTTAAAGAATGCCATGCTGATTTCTCTGCTTCCAGCGGCACCCCAGAGCCCCGGAATGGGTTTTGAATCAATATGCATGAGCAATTGTTTAAAGGTTCTAAACGGTTTGCATTTAGTCCAGCTCTGCATTTTCAGGGGGAAGAGTCCGGATGGTTAAGTAACAGGAAATCCTGACAACAGCTAAAGCAATTCCGACACAGAAGATGAACTGCTCTTTCCCCTAGCCTGGCAGTTACAGAATCGCAGGCTGGCCAGTTGGCTTACTTTTAGGAGACTGTGATGGCTCCTGGCTAAAAGCCTTTCATGAGTGGTGGTGACCCAAGAGATCAGACCTGCTCTTTCCAGAAGCCAAGAAGCAGACTGGAAGGGTGTGTCCACAGGCCTCCCCAGCAAGGATGGGCTAGCCACACAGGTGCCCAAGGAGAAGAGTCACGTGTGACCCTGGAGGGACAGGCGTGACACAATGCCATAGACCAGATTCTGGACAGATCTGAGAGGTGGCTCCTTTTTCAGTCTTTTTTTTTTTTTTTTTTTTTTTGTAACCCTGGCTGTCCTGGAACTCACTTTGTAGACCAGGCTGGCCTCGAACTCAGAAATCCGCCTGCCTCTGCCTCCCAAGTGCTGGGATTAAAGGCGTGCGCCACTACGCCCGGCAAGAATACCAATTTTCTTTTGTTCTTCTTTTCATGTGTCTCTGTGAGGTGTGCATGCATGGCATTATGTATGTTTATATAAGTGAGAGCCTGAGGATGATGTGGGGAACCTACTTCCACTGAACTCCATCATCATCATCATCTTCTTTTAAAAATTTACTTTACACCCCAGTCACAGTTTCTGCTCCCTCCTCTCTTCCCAGTTTCCCCCCTCACCTCCCCATATCCGCTCCTCCTCACCTTCTCTGTAGAACAGGGGAGGTCTCTCATAGATATCAACCTCAGCGCATCGAGTTGCAGTAAGATTAGGCACATCTTCTTCTATCCAGGCTGGACAAGGCATCCCAGTTAGGGGAAAGGGATCCAAAGGCAGGCAGTGTAGTCAGAGACAGCCCCTGCACCCGCTTTAGGAGTCCTATGTTGCTGAGGACAGGAGAGGAGGAGGAGGAATCCAAGATGGAACAGAACCACTTGGCCACTTATTCTCCTTATAGCTGTGGAATAAGTAGTATCATGCTAGATCTGCCCAACCTAGGCACATAGCTTACAATTATAATGACTGGACCATGTGGGTTTTTTTTTTTTGTTGTTGTTGTTGTTTGTTTGTTTTTTTAATACGGGCATATTGGGGTTGAAAATTCTTGCAACAGTCCCACATGAAGAACTGGCTGCACAGTTGTTACCTGTGTGCAGAGGGCCTAGGTCATTCCCATCCACGCTCGTTTCCATTTTATTCTTGAGGAATAAGTTCAGCCCAGTTCACCGATCTGGGTAGTCTCACTGGCCATCTAATTTCAGGGATCCGCATCTTTGCCTTCTGAGCTGGAATTACCGTACTCACCTGACATTAATATGGCTTCTGAGGCTCTGAACTCTGGCTCTGTTACTGAGTCATCACCGCAGCCCTAAGGATATTAATTTTCTTTGTGACGTTTTGCCAAGTTTGATTATGATATGGCATCTTTTTGACAGAATTTATGTGTTAAATTTTATTGAAGATTTTTGTGTCTATGTTTATCTCACCATCCCCTCCCCCCATCACTAAGTTAATATCTTCCTACAATTAAAGAGTCGGGAGCATTTTTTCTTTGTATAGCACAAGCATTCTCTGAGCCCTGGCACATTGTGCCCCTAAAACCATCTGCTTTGCTGGTCTCTTTGTGGGACGGTTTCCACCTCTTACTTTCAAAGTCTTGTTTGCTTGCTAATTTTGGCTTCCTAATTTAGTTTTTAAATCATTCTGTGGACTGTAAAGATGTTTGAAAGCAGTGATAGAAACATAAATGAGGAACTATAGAGGCAGAGCTGAGCATGTAGCAAGCTGCTGATTTCTCCTGTGCAAGGGCCACAGGCTGCTGTGTCTGAGAATCAAGGGAGCCAAGGCGATGCCAGCCTTTTCAGGTGACTCCCTTCCACAGAGTCAAAATACTTGCTCAGCTCCATGAGGATCCTGGCATTATTTTTACCAACCCATGTGTGTTAACTGGAGATGCCAACAAGCCTGTTCTGGCTCTTCATAAGAAATGTCTCAAACTCAGGACCATTCATTTCCTTATTTTTTACATGCACTTGTTACCTGGGTTTAGTCTTCATCTCCTGGGCTTGTCTCTCTAGGCCTCTTCCCTTAGCTCCATTATGTGCTGTGGTATCCATTCTGCCTACCCAACCACTTGCATTGCCTGGAACCTTAACATACATGGGCCACTTGGCCAGATACTAGTGGGCAGGCAGAACTGGCAAAACAGAGGTGGCATGGCACACAGCACAGATTCCAGCTTCTTTGTGTTTTAAGTAAAGGGGTCTAAGGTGGTCATGGAGGTGGGATGGGAAAGATATTAGATTTATGTTTATTAAAAAGGCACACCCTATTAGACAACTTTTTTGAGCTTATATCTGGTTGGTGGAGATTTAAGTTTCATATTGGGTTCATCTGATTTAGGTAAAATGCATTTTTTACTGACTTATTCATCATTCGTATCAATTCTATGACTCAAGGCGAATGGTTCAGCTGTATTAATGGGATCTCTGCTAGCTCATTCTGGGCACACTCAAAGTTTCACCATTGAGCAGAATAAGAAAGACGTCACCTAGGCAGGTCGATTTTCTGAGGTTGCAAAATACTCTTAGGAATGACCTGTCTCTAGTGTAGTGGCAATTTGGTGTAATACAAACCATTATCCAGATAGAGCAGATTCTGAGCATGCTCCAAATTAATATGCTAGGTTTCCTTGAACTCTGAAAATGCTGTCTTATTTTTTGAACCTGAAATCAATAACATATATATTTAAAGACAACAAGAAATAAATCAGCATAGAGAGTTGTTATTATTAGCTCAGTGGTTTGTGGTTACCTTGTGGAAGGAGTCACATCATGTTAGACAAAGGTGTCCACACCTCACACCATTGCCATGGTGGGTCACATGAAGGAGTCACATCATGTTAGACAAAGGTGTCTGCACCTCACACCATTGCCATGGTGGATCATATGATCTCTGCTGTAGGAGGCTGCCCTGTGCACTGGAGGATGTTTCAGTATAATCCCTGCCTTTTCCACTAGAGGCCAGTAGTCCCTCCCTATTGTGTGATAACCCAGAACATCTCCAGACATGGCCAGTGTCTAAATGGAGTTGGGGAGAGAAGAGGTGCTGGGTTCTCCTCCAGTAGAAGGCACTGGTTAGGTGCTTTGGTGTCCCTGTGCATCACTGGGCCTATGGCTTACTGGTGACAGATTGATACAGGCAGCCTCGCTTACTTTGCCCATGTAAGGCATTTACGAAAGCCAGAGTAGTTCTAGGGATTCAGTGTCACCAAAGGATTAATTTGTGGGTTAGAGCTGTTCTGAGTGATGATTAAGATCTCTTACAGAGGTCATCTTTGCACAGCTCTGATGTTCAGAACATGGCTTCATTTTTACACTGTCCCCAGGGTTTCAGAACCCTGTGCAACCCTGTAGGTTTAGCATATAATAAATAGTATTTAAAATTATTTAGAAGCAATAGACTGTTAGAGGCAAATTATATACATCAAATTATATGTGCTACAGTTCCATTATAGAGATTAAGGGTATTTTAACCTGTTGATTCATAAAACTTAACAGTTCTGTGAGTTCAGATATTTGGCAATAGGTCTTTTTTTTTTTTTTTTGGTTTTTTTTTTTTATTAGATATTTTCTTTATGTATGTTTCAAATGTTATCCCCTTTCCTAGTTTCCCCTCCGAAAATCCCCTATCCCCTCCCCTTCTCCCTGCTCCCCAATCCACCCAATCCCAGTCCTGGTCCTGGCATTCTTCTATACTGGGGCATAGAGCCTTCACAGGACCAAGGGACTCTCCTCCCATTGATGACTGACTAGGTCATCCTCTGCTACATAAATAGAGCCACAAGTTCTACCATGTGTTTTCTTTGATTGGTGGTATAGTTCCAAGGAACTCTGGGGGTCCTGGTTAGTTCATATTGATGTTCCTTCTATGGGGCTTCAGAGGTCTTAAAAATAGCAAAAAAGTAACTTGAATGATAAAAATTATTATTTGTATTTAAACATGTATTTATCTTTATTTTATGTGTGTGTTTTTTTTTCCTGAGTGCACATGTGTATGTCACATGCATGCAGAGCCTGTGGAAGACAGAAGAGGATGACAGATCCTCTGGAACTGGAGCCACAGACAGTTGTTAGCTGCAGTGTGGGTGCTGGGACCTGAACTCAGGTCTTTATTTCATTTCATTTCATTTTTGAGATAAGGTTTCACTCTCTGGCCTAGGATGACATTGAGCTCACTATGATGGCCAAACCTCATGATATTTCTGTTACTATTACAGGTGGACTCAACTACATTTAGTACTGTAAAGATTTGTTTCATAAAATTATATTCAAAGGTTGGGCTTTATCTCTACAGAATCTTGTAATACTCTCAGGAGTCCAGACTCCTTCTGATTCTGGCTTACTTCTAATAGGGTTATTTGGTTCTCTGGAGTCTAACTTCTTGAGTTCTTTGTGTATATTGGATATTTCTCCCTTACATCTAAGTGTGTTGGCTTCTTTCATGGTTCTGGTATAACTGCCACATTTGCAAGTACTGTATGAAGAGAGACCTCAGTGTCCAAAGGCAGGAAGAGAATGTCCCCATCTCAAGTCTCTCTTAAAGACTTTCTCAGAATCCCTTGGCCAATTCCCTTCCGGGACTGTTGGCTAGAACTCTATCTCATCTGGTCTTTTGGCTTAGCCAGTGTATGGTAGGCAGACTGTAGAGTGAGCACCTGTTGGTTGACCGTGACACTGAGAAGGCCTGCACGGTCGGGGTGATGTGTTGTGTTAGGTGTTATAGTGAAGAGAGAGGTGGGGGAAGCCATGCCCATGGGTCTTTCACCATGGTGTCAACAATGGAGCACAGTGTTTATAGTTTAAGGAATTGAGCACGCTGGACTCCTGTTGCAAGTAAGAGTAGTGAATATCTGAGCTTGAAGTAAGAGTACCTGAATATCTGAGCTTGTAGCATTTTTCCATTTTTGTAAGAGATCTTGATTATAATTAAGAAGCCCACAAACAAAGACTGGCAGCAGTAGGCAGCATGGTGGGAAGTGATTGCACTGGCAGTTAGGAACACTCCTTGTTGGCATGTGGTACAGTAGCTAACATGCCTGAACATCAGGCCTTCAGGGTACAGAGCTGCCACATGATCCTGGCAGCTTGTGTAGATGACGTGTGGAAGACAACTACAAGCAAGCCACCCAGCATATGGCAAAAAAAGAGAAACAGCTGTTTGGCCGTATGGCTGCATGGCTTCTTAACACCTAGTGAAACCTTTGGCTGATAGTAAACCAGGTCCAGGAATCACCTAGAATCTTGCCAACCATGACACTTCCTCTGGAGAAGAGACACAAGGTAAAGGGAGCAAGGCCTTGCAGATGAGTGCAGCTCTCGATGTCAGTGCACATCAGTCATGGCCAGAGGCATCTCACATGTCCAGCTTTAAGCTTCCTGACTTTGTCCGGAAGATTCCACCCAACAGATGTGAGGCCCATACTTAGGGGGAAGGAAACATCACTCCCCCTGCCCAGGAGGCCTGCAGATTTGAATATTGTGGAGAATATGCAGTGCATCTTTTAGAAATGATTGGTCTTTGGCCTGAGATGGCCTTTTTCTGTAAGGAGCCTGGACACCTACCACTGACTTCTTGTCTGCTCTAGGCCCTCAGTTCCAGAGACATGTGCAAAGGCTGGTTTTCATGGAGGAGGTAAAATATCATGTTTCTGGTAGGAAACTCATTTCAGCACCAATGCAGGCCATACTCATCAGAAAAGAAATAGAGGTTGGGGCAAAGAATGCAAAACCTGTATTAACTCCATTTGTGCATTTTCTCATGTATTGAGAGAGAGATGATGTGTCTTTTGTCAACTGTCTGAAGTTCCTTGGCCGAAGACGCAAGTGTTTCCATAATTCTAGTTGGTTTGATTCTTATTTTATGAATTGTCTCATACTGAGTTATATTAGATTTTGTTTTGAATTTCGCCTTTTGTTTTCTAATAATGTGGAGGCCAAGATTGCACTGGCAAACCTTGAGTTTGTATAAACATGATGTATAATGTGTGAATGTCATCTTACACCTCAGCAACAGTGGAGGTGTCATGGCAACACAGAATGTGATCCAGGACCTGTATGGACAAGACACTCTTCTATAGTCTTCCATCTGTCTTCAGTACCCCAATCCCACCAACCCCAGTAAAAGCGGGATTAATTCCCTAGTCTGAATTTAAACATTTGAAAGTGTTTCAGTTCAAATTATCCCTGTGTAAGGCTTCCATTGGCAATTGCCGTCCCCAGCAAGAGCAAGTCAGGCCTTAATTGAGAGACCCGGTAGGAGCCACGTTTAAGGACACTTTCTCTGTAAGATGTCACTGTAGTCTTACTTTGGTCATCTCTTCAGGATGCTCTCTGGCTTGGCTCACCCATAGAGCCCAACTGCAAGCCACCCACTGACTGCCATCTCCATATGGGACTTTGTCAGTATCGTCTGACTCTACCCAAATTCCCACAGACTTCTAATTGTGCTGACAAAGCCGTGAAAGCTGTCACCAGTATTTCCTCTTTCCTCTATCTCAGCCTGTGGCATTTTATCCCTTAGAATTCAGACAGTCCTTCATGGATGGTCAGAGAGAGATACCCAGCAGTACGGGGCATCACCCTCTTCTCACTGGTCCTGGTCTTTCCAGGAAGATAGCACAATTGTCAGTTCTAGACAACTGGTACCTTGGGTGTGTGGCTCTTTCTGTCTGGATTGTTTTGCAATGGAAGCAGAAGTTACTCTGTGAAGAGATGGTGGGTTGTCTGCAGGCTCACTTGGTCATGGTCCCCATAGGTTCCTGGGGAGTATTTATAGTATTAGAATTTATAGGTGTGAAGTGGGAAGGCATTTGGCTTAGGCATTCTGTGTATAACTGATTGAACCTGAAATTTAAACATTTATCTTGATGGCCTGACCTTCGTAGTGACAGCAGAACCATTTTCTTTTCATGCTTGGTCAAGCTCATTCTTCATCTATTTGTCCAGAAATGGTCCTGATCTTGACTTAGTGACAGAGAATCATGTAATTTATTTGTTGACCTCTGAGCCCCATACTGACATTAATTCTCATCACAGCCTCACATTGCACATGTAATATCACATCATAAATTTAGCCAAAATGGAGGGGTGCTTGGTTTCAGTAAGAGGTTTCTTTATACCAGGTTCTCCATAGAACTTGGCCAGTTTCTAATCAGTGTGAATGTTGGGTGTTGTCACAAAAATTGTGTTGTCTTGTGATAGACATGAAGAGTCTGAAACTCTCAGGGATGTTTCTGAGGGGAACTCTGAGGGGGATTCTCCTTGTCATGAAGTCGGACTCAGGAGGAAGAGTCTATTCATTGGCTAATGAGGCATAGCCTAACATGGCCTCTCTCTTTCTGCTTTCTAGGGGGCGAATGCCTGCTTCATTGTCCCTTCCATCTTGTGCTTATCTGTGCCACATGTTGTCCTTTGCTCATTGTCCAGAGAAGGGAGTTGGGGACGAAGTGTCCTAAGATGTTAATTACTTTCAGGGGGCCAAATGAAACTACCTTTGGGACTGACTTCCTCTTTCCCTGAGAAGGTTGAAGAGTACCTTTGTATTCAAAAGCCTGGGCTCTGGCTGTTTGGGAGCCTGTGAGGAATGTGTACCCCATGCTGGGCCATGAGATCCAGAGGTTTGAGCAGGGAAGGTGTTACTTTTACAGGCACATTGTGATCAGATCGTAGATATAACCCAGGACTCAACCGCTGTGCCTGGGAGCCTG
Source organism: Mus caroli (assembly GCF_978045245.1). Lineage (NCBI taxonomy): Eukaryota > Metazoa > Chordata > Mammalia > Rodentia > Muridae > Mus > Mus caroli. Next base: position 35,227,819 of record NW_028227257.1, on the reverse strand, counting down.
TTCAGTCTGTAAGTGGACACCAAGAGTCATAACTGTACGCTTCAGAGTTGAACATCAGACTGTGGTGTTACTGCGGGGATCCCAGGAGGGAGGGCCTTCCTCAGCCCAGCTCTGAGATGGGACTGGGGTGTGAGGCCAAGGTTTCAATGATGATGTCCCAGTTAGAAAGGGGGAGCGCATGATTGGGAGGGTGAGAGTCTGGGATTCCAGCATATGAAAGGAATTGGGAAGGGAAGCCAGTAAGGTATTTGGGGCCAGATCATGGAAAATATTCTGGGACTCTGAGGAGTCGTGGCTTGGCCCAATTGGGGTTTTAAGTGAGAAGTGACATCATTTTGAAAGCAACTTTCCTGAGACACAGTTCTCCCACCTGGAATGTATAGCTCGCTGGCCCATCGTCTTCAGAGTTGTGCAACCATTACAACATCCCTATCACCACAGAACAAGCCTGTCTTCAGCTCCTCCTTCCTCCATCCTCCTCAGCCCTAAGCAATGAGTAGCCCACTTTCTGTCTTCAGATGGCCCATTCTGATGATTTCATAAAAATACATTCACCATACATTATGTGGCCTTTGTGACTGGCTTCTTCTTTTTTTTTTTTATGAAAATTTTTATTTTTCAGTGAACACATGCCTGATTTATTTAACACCCTGCTTTCCCACAACCTAAATCACAGAAGGGCATAGATTCACAAGAAACTTAAAAATCTATTTACAATATGAAGCAAAGCTCACATTCTTACCTATAGCCATGAGTTTTGCAGGTTATCATCATGACATCTTTGTAAAGATTCCTCTGGGAAGGATCATATATTGTATAAGTGTTTCACTTTCTTTGTTATTGTTACCTCAAGATATTTCATATTATTTGTAGTCATTGTGAATGGTGCTGTTTGCTCGTGACTGGCTTCTTTAACTCAGAGTGTAATGGTTTTAGTGCCCATCCATGTTGTATCATGAGTCAGTGATTTGGTACTTTTTATTTCCAAATAATATTCCATTGTGTGGATAGACCATACTTCATTTATCCACCCATTCGCTGATGGACACTTGTATAATTTCCCTTTTTTGGTTGTTGTGAATTATGCTGTTAGGTGGTGACATCTACAGTACACTGGGTTGGCATTCGGACTGCATCTCTACAGGGTTGAGTACAAAGGTAGATTTGAAAGAAGCAGATATTCCTGTGAATGCTTTTGAAATGTGTAGAATTTTGGGTTTTGGCTAAAATCTCATGCAGAATCCAACTGTAAAGAACACATACACACACACACACACACACACACACACCAGTGAAATGAAGGCCTGGAATCCTACCCTGTGGGATCCATTTCCTAAGGGTTGGTAGAGGGTTTCACTTCCTGAAAATGGCCAGTATTGGCTGTCTAGGTCAGTTCGAGGAGTTTCCCATGGGCAGTATAGCTAGCCAGGGAAGGAGGCCAGGAGCTGAGGAGAGATGGAATGAGTGTGACAAGACCAGAATTCAGTAACTTATGGGTATAGATAGTGCTGGAAGGAGGGAGTGTAAGAGTCCTGTGGTGAGACTGATTGCTGATGGATGGGCCTCGACTGAAATAGTGTCATTGAGGAGACAATAAGACGGAGGCCAGAGACCAGGGACAAGGAGTCCTGTGAAAGGAAGAGTCCTGAGAGTGCCATCTTGGGATGGACAGGAGAGGGGTTGGCAGGCCTCCTTTTGGGGTTAAGTACAGGAAATCAGAGTAGAGTAAACATGCAGGTTGTGAGTGTGGTAATTTACATTGTCAACTTGAAGAAAAACCTCTAGGCAATCTATGAGGGGGTCTCTGGATTTAGAACATGCATGTGGCACTGGTCCTTGGATCACAGTGCAAGCACAGTGCAGAGGAAGGGTTTGCTAGGCGCCTCCCTATCTTCCTCCTCCCCTCCTCTCCTCTCCCCTCTCCTTTCCTTCCCTCCAATCCCTCCCTTTTCCTCCCCTTCCTTTCCCCTCTTTTTCCCCCTCCCCTTCCATTCCTTCTATTTCCTTTGTCAGATATTTTGTTGCAGAGCTGAGAGAAGTGATTAATATAAGGACCCCCCAGGAGTGTGGGAAGATGGAAGGCAGAAACTAGGTGTACTGGCTGGTTTTGTGTCAACTTGACACAAGCTGGAGTCATCAGAGAAGAAGGAGCCTCAATTGAGAAAAAGCCTGCATGTGAACCAGCCCTGAGGCATTTTCTCAATTAGTGATCAGTGGGGGAGGACCCAGCCCATGGTGGGTACTGTCATCCCTGGGCTGGTGTCCTGAGTTCTATAAGAAAGCAGGCTGAGCAAGTCATGGTAAGCGAGCCAGTAAGCAGCACCTGTCCATTGCCTCTGCTTCCAAGTTCCTGCCCTGCTTCAATTCCTGTCCTGACTTCCTTCTGTGATGAACAGCAATTTGGAAGTATAAGCCTAATAAACCCTTTCCTCCCAACTTCCTTATTGGTCATGGTGCTTCATTGCAGTAATAGACACCCTAACTAAGGCATAAGGGTTGATGTCTCACCAACAGTAGCCTCAAGATCTAGCTGGGGAGAGGGACTTAGTTTCTTTCCCATTATCTCCCACCAACCTTGCTCCAAAGCCCCTGGATGTAGTCTTATTTCCTACAGTGCTCTCGTGCAGCTTCTCTTTACACCAGTCCTCAGGCTCAGTGAGCTCACAGCTCCAAGGGCATGGATTCTCTGAGGCTCTGACTGTAGGTCTCGGTAGATAGAGCTCCAGGTGTCGTTGGCTGATAGGCACTTGGGCCAGCCCCACTTCCAAGAGAGCTGTTCTTAATATCCCTGCTTGACATGTGTCTGGATGTGGGAGGCTGTTGAGTAGAGAGACATGGTGTAACCAAGGTGATGTGGGTACACTGGCCAGGCGGCTTGGGGTTCTGAGAAAAATCACAGTAGCTGTGACAGTGCTGTATGTTAGGAAAGCCCCTGTAACCTCTGCTGGGTATGTCTAGCAAGCTGAGTGTTTTAAGACTACAGAGTCCAAGTAGCACAGTGGCTTTAAACACAATGTTTCTGCTCTAATTCTATCACAGGCAGATTTCCTCTTGGGAGGTGATTCTCTCTCCTTTTTTTTTTTTTTTAAGATTTATTTATTTCATTTATATGAGTACACTGTCACTGTCTTCAGACACCAGAAAAGGGCATCAGATCCCATTACAGATGGTTGTGAGCCACCATGTGGTTGCTGGGAAGTGAACTCAGGACCTCTGGGAGAGCAGTTAGTGATTCTTCCTAACAGCCTCCCATCACTCCAGTTGTGGCAACATCTTGGCTCAGGAATTGGCAGCTTCTGTTTCTACCAAAACCATGGCTGATGCCTTTATGAATATGAGTTCTCCCACAGTAGAAGACTTTATGAGAGGCCTGTGGTATTCTGTTTGAGAAGTAGCTGGCAAGAGCCAACATTAGATTGTGGAGATTTTGGTTGCTACACCTCTGGTTTCTGTTGAGGTGTTGGCTGGTGGAGACCAAACAGGCTCTGAGTGACATGGGGGTGTTCAGAGCTGGGCACACAGGAATATGTGCAGCAATGGATCATCACACTTCTAAACAGCACGTTGTTTTGTCTGGCAGCTTTGAGAATGGTGATGGATATAGATTGCTCTCGTTACCTGCAGAGAGGCAGGTTGGTTGCTTGAGCTGTTGGGCAAAAGCACTAATGAAGGGCAAAAGCCTTGTCCCTGTGTTCTTACTGTCCAACTCATGCATGTAAACAGTGTGACTGTCAAGTGGAGCCGACTCTCTTTCTCCATCTAACAACTAGGATATCGCCCTTATTGGGGACCCTAACTCCTTCTTCCCTTCACCGACCTTCCATGTCTCACCTGCTCTGCCCTGCAGCATCCTGGTTCCCTCTTCTTTCTCAGAGTGGTGGCCCCTGGAACACCGAGTGCCCCTAGCAAGGCTGTGCTGGTTTCCTGACTAGGTCCCTGCCCCTAGCCCCCTCCCCCCGGCTCCTGCTGCTGCTCTCCTCTGTCTCTATGCTCAGCTCTGTGTTCTCAGGTCTGGCCTGGGATGTGTGCATTCAGGCTTCCACACCTTCCACCACCAGGCTGTCGTTCACAATGATTTTATGCTGTTTCCAAAAATACACTTAAAAAAAAAGGTAAAGAGATGAGAGGCCTCATTTTGATTCTCTAACCACTGTTGTCCATAGCAACACCTCAAGTGGTACATGCCTGGGTACAGAATACCTCATAATTTGTAGAAGAATACCCTCTTTATAGATGTTTAGATCACTCATAAAATAGGAAAACACAGTGAACATTTTCTTAAACGTGTCTTTACACTTAATAGTAAGATGTTTCCACAAGATCGATCCTGAGGGATGAAGTTATTGTATGTTGATGTCTTGATGTGCATGTGTGTAGATGTGTGTATGCTTATATATACATGTTTAGATGTTGATGTACTTAGCTGTGCATATGTTTACATGTACACATGTTAGATGTGTGGATACTTACATGTATGTGTGCTTAGATGTGCATATGCTCACATATATGTTTGCTTAGAAGTGCCTATGCTTGGGGCTTTGAAGTCCATTGCCAGACTCTTCTCTGGTTTTACAATCCTCGTCACCAGCATGAAGGATCTGTTCCTCAAACCCTCACAAAGGCTCAAGGGTGTCATCGTTAGCTCTTGTCAGTTGGATGAATCACAAGTTATAGCTATTTCTATTTGCATCATTAGTTGCTAGTGACCTTGAACTCTCTCCTTTCCTGGAGGAGCTTATTAGGCATGTGCATTTTCCCATATTTCAAGCATCACTTTGGAACTGGGTTTTTAAGTTCAGAGAAGCTTGGCTGTGTTTTTGTGTGAATTATACATTTCCTCATTTAAGAATTAGTTTTATAATTTGCATAACTCATTTTGTTGGTTACATTACTTAGCATAATTTTCCTTAGAGGCTGGAATTCTTTTTCTTTTCTTTTTTTTTTTTTTTTTTTTTTTTTTTGGTTTTTCGAGACAGGGTTTCTCTGTATAGCCCTGGCTGTCCTGAAACTCACTTTGTAGACCAGGCTGACCTCGAACTCAGAAATCTGCCTGCCTCTGCCTCCCAAGTGCTGGGATTAAAGGTGTGCACCACTATGCCCGCTGAGGCTGGAATTCTTTTATGGGTAATTTATTCTTTTGCTTTCTAACTGTAGAGGTGGGCATACTAGTTTCTGAGTGCTTGCATGTTCTGGAGTCACCACAGTTGACAGAGTGTTTGGGTCATCATCTTTTATGTGTAGAGCCTGGGACATTGCCATGGTGGTTGGTTGGTCTTGTTCCATGCTTCTTTTCATTTAGGCACTTGTCTGCCCCTTGAGGTCATTCTGTCATCTTTTCAACACCGTTGATCAGGGGCTTACCAGGTCAGGGCGGGACGGGTGACTGTCGCTGGTGTGGTAGGGAAGAGACTTCCCTCACTGCATCTATTAGCTTCTCCTCTGTGTGTACTTGAGCCACAGGAGGGCCTTCAGTGATGTCATTGTTTATGCTTTTGCTGCACCTACCCAGATCTTTCTCCCTACAACTCCCACCCTACAGATATTGGGACTTCCTGTGTTCCACTTCTTGTTTCTGTTCTTTTTATTTAGTGTCTTTCCTTTGACTCTCAGAAGAATCATATGAACTGGTATTCCTCAGTTACAATTGTTGTTTTCTGTATTGCTTGATTTTTTTTTGTCTGTATCTATTTTATTTATTTTCTGCATTAAATCAGTAATTATGCATACAATTAAAAACCATAATATCTGTAGATGTTTAATGAAAAATAACCTATGCTGATTCCTCCCTGTCCCTTTCCAAGCAGCAATCTTTAGCATATTTCACGGTATTTCTTTCAGACCTTTCCTCTTATCCTACACTACCGGCCCTTCACTGTTTTTGATTGACTGAATTTTGACATGTTTTCAGGTTATTACAAAGGAGGACTGGGCCCTGTGTCTTCTTTTCGCAGAAGCAGTCAGCAGCATCCACCCTGTAGCTGGGAGGCTGGAAGCCACTCCAAGCCAGGCTGCACCCTGTGGTTCTGAGCCACTGGCATTTCTAGACATGTTTCCTTTCTTTTCTTTTTGCAGTCTTGTTGAAGGCGTTTCTCTTAACCCTCTCTGGGGCCCTGGCCTTCTCTCAGACTGCCCATCCCCATGGAAGCCGACATTCTTTATCCCTCTCCTGCTCCCTGTAGACAGGTTAGACTTTTGGCTGTTGAGGGCTCACCTTGTCTGCCCTTGTCCTCAACTTCTTTCTCAGGTCATGCCCATCGCCTTTCTGGATCCCATGTCTTCCCCTTTCTGTTTATGGTTATTCTGTGCAAGAGTTTTTCATTGTCCCAGATCTGTTCTCTTGGCATTTGTCCAACATATAGACTAAGTGGGACAGAGACCCCCCTTTTCCTTAAGATTGTTGCAATTAAAGAAACATTTTGAACCACTTAAAGAACATTATTTGCTTAAAATGCCTATGAAGAGTTTTCTGTTACCAATTATGCATTGGAAAACCATGCTGAAATTGTTCAAGTGCCTCTTTAAACTTCACCGAGGTTCATGATTTTTTAACCAGAAATGTGCCAAATATACCATATATATTGACTCAAGTCAAAAGTACACATTGACTAGAGTTGTTTATTATTATATGGTTGTTTATATTATTTTGTGTTCAGCTGTCTATGTCCTGAAAAAATGGTAGGTCCATAGAAGGATGGAACAGTGAATGGAGGTGTTCTTTGCCTGCCCTCATCCATAAGTGGAGAGGAAGTGGCTACTTCTGTCTCAGAACTCTTGGAATTTTATGATCATCCCTTACTGTAGGAAAGCCCCAAGCCACAAGTGTGGGGGGGAAGGCAGCTTCAACATAGCAGGTGGGAAATGCCGTCAACACCTTCTTTCTGGTGGGGTGGGGAAATAGACACAGAGCAATAAAGTCACCACTACTCTTGTGTTTAGTTTGCCATTTATGTGGATAACTGATTTGCAGAGAAACTACATGTATGGTAAAATTCACTCAACAATCCCTTCAGTTTGTAGCCTTTTCCAGTGCCTTGTAAGAGAATTCTAGGCAATGAACTTAAATATCCACACGGTTCTCCAGTGCTGAGACACGTGAAGAAGTGGTGCATTCTGGTTGATAGACGGCCAGCTGACAGACAGGTTATGCCTAATGAACGATCACATTAAGATGTGGTTTGTTCCAGAGTGTTTACAATGCCCATGGTTAGGCTCCCCAGAGTGAGAGGACTTAGGGCCAGGTAGTTGCCTCAGGAAGCATGTGAGGAACAGAATGGCAGCCCGGCAGCCCGGCTGAGGAGAGCCCGAGAAGGTACACAGCAAGGGAAGGGAGCAGCTGATTACAGCTCAGAGTTAGTTGGTCCTTTGAAGAATGTTAATGGCCTGACTCTGCGGCTGGCCAGAAGGCATCTTCATCAAAGAGGGGTAGGTACTGGAGATAAGCACCCAAAGGTTTGAGAGAGTAGCTGTTCCCAGGAGTGGCAGTGTCCTCTGGGCTGGGGACATGGGGACTCTGATATCATCTGCTGTGCTGCAGGAGTTCACTTAGGACCCAGGGCTGACTGAACTTTCCACATCCCACTGTGGTCTAAAACAAGTGGCCGGCCACTGAGATGGGAAGACTGGAGTGGATCCAGCGATAGCCTGTGAAGCCAAGGCCTAACCCAGTGCCACACCCTCCTAGCTTTGCACGCTGAAACAACAGGGAATTAGAAAATAAAATTAGCTTGCACGATTTCAGATGGGGACAGATGCCTTTTTACTTGATTTTTTTTTAATTCCCACAAAAACCTCAAGCAGAGTTAATAATGTATGAAAATTAGGTACCATGTGTGCTCTTTGCTTTGTAATGTTTTTATTAAGCAGCTAGTTGATTTAAAAATAACAGAACACGACAGTCGACATAATGGCAGACTCTGGTGTGGATGGAAACTTCTCCTTAAATGTTCTGTCAGCTTTTCCATTACATAAGAATATTTTTAAAAATGCCTTCCGAATTATCACATAAGATAAAATTATAGCAAGCTGCAGTTTGATAAAAACAAATTATTCAACTACAAATTCCAGTTGCCTTTTTTAAAAAATGGCTTAGTGAATTACAGGTCAGGAATGGGAATGTTTCGCAGATTGCGTCAATGCATGGGAGATACAGAAGTGCATCTTTTCTGTCCTGCTGGTCATTTCCCGGTTAGAACCTCCTGCCCTTCTTTCCTCTCACTACCCTTTGTCACCTGGACTTTGAGTAGTGAGACAAGACATGTCAAAGAGGGAGGTTTTAGACCACAGACTTCCCAGCCAGTCAAGAGATGCCTCAGTTCTGAAAGTGGGAATGAATATGTGTGACGTTGGCCTATAGCCATTGGGCTAGCTGGTGAACGTTCTTCCCTGGAGTTTGAGTGCAGGTTTCTTTCTATTTTTTATTCTTTGAGAATTTCATACACATATACAATGGAATATGGGCATACCTCCATTCCCCATTTCTCCTTCTGGTTCCTCCATGTCCCCTCCCAGCTTCCCATGTCTCCTAGCTTCACTTTAGAGTTGTTGCCACCTCTTCTCTTTTCTTCATCGCACAAAGTGCTGCCCATGTGTGGGTAGTGCCATTCACTGGAGCATTGGAAACATGCCAATGGCCTCCTCCTGGAACAGCAACCCCCCCCCCCCCAGCTACCAATTGCAATAGCTCTTGAGGGCAGGGTCCTGTCATTCCCTCATTAGTCTATTCCTGAGGACATTGCGCACTATCTCAGAGGACAGTGGACTCCTCTGGTCCACTAGCATTGTCTCCTAGCATTGTTTGGGCCGTATGTACCTGCATGGCTCTTGGTAGATTGGCTCCTTCCACATTTACATGGCAGGGGAGATACCATGATCAAGAAGGGCACCTTCCAGAAGTCTCATGGTTTAACAGAGCAAACTAGGGCAGAGTGAAGGTTAGCTAATTAGACAACAAAGTTCATGACTGACTTAACTTTTGTCTGCGATTTGCTTTTCTCATATATTGCATTGGAATAGCTAAGTATTCAGTAAAACAAATAGGACAGCACCTGCTGATCTCTTGGGTGAGAAGGATCATGTGTAGCCGAGCTGACTTGAAAAAGTCATGGTTTGTTCACTAGCATTCTTTGTTCTTGGACGCTTGGGACAGATGGCATTGTGGAGAGAAAATTCTGAAGCTATTGAGATGAGTTGTTTTGAGCATTTGATTGCCTTTTAGCTCTTACCTGTCTCAGGAGACTTGGTTGGGTTTCTGTCTCAGGAGACCTGGTTGGGTTTCTGTCTCAGGAGACCTGGTTGGGTTTCTGTCTCAGGAGACTTGGTTGGGTTTCTGTCTCAGGAGACCTGGTTGGGTTTCTGTCTCAGGAGACCTGGTTGGGTTTCTGTCTCAGGAGACCTGGTTGGGTTTCTGTCTCAGGAGACCTGGTTGGGTATGTCCTTTCTTGCAAATCCCGTGACTGACAGCCTTAACATCAGCTGAGTCACAGGTGTGGGCAAGCAACCTGGAGGAGTCATGCCTTGTATACTTTAAAGGTAATTGCAGGGGGCATTCGAGCCATATGATTTGCACTACAAGACATTCTTGGAATCTCTGTAAGGGGTTGGTTGGAACAGAACTTTCCCATCTACACCAGAGTCTATAAAAACCACAGAACTGACTTCATGGGGCTTAAGTTTTTCTTTTGTTATTTTCTTCCCCCTCTAATTAGATTTTGCTCATATGCAGGACAGAGCAGTCTGGCGTGGAATAACTGGCATTAAAATAACTCAAAGACCCGACTCTACCCCACATTATCCTAGCAAGAGTGGAAATGGGATTTGCTGTCTCAGTAAACCCCAGCATAGGTAAGCATTTGCTCCAGAGAGAAGTCAGGTCAACTGGAGGTTTGGCTGGCATTCCTGAGACCTGGCTCCTGGCCAGCCTGACCGGCCTGGATGTGGCTTTGGGCAAGCTCTCTCTTGACTGTCCTCATTGTGCTCAGAAAGAATCTGGGAGTAATAACGTCTGCTCTTGAGTTCTCAGAATCCCACAGGGGAGCAGTTGGCTGTTAGGATCTAAGGGCTCATTTGTTTCCTCAGTGTGAACATAGGAGTTTAGAGGACTGAAGTAGAATTTTCACCTTACTTGTATGGGTCTTTTGAGGATGCAGGTATTCTCTCTCTCTCTCTCTCTCTCTCTCTCTCTCTCTCCCGTTAAGTTATAGATTCCAATAAGAGAAAGAATATGACCAGACCATTTTTTTTTAACTTATCAGAAACATAATGAGAAATAGCTCGTCTATAGCTGCTGTGGTTTTCCACTGCTGTCCCTAGTCATGTTGAAAGCGGGTATGAGCTACCCTTACCATCTCACTCCAACTGTGACCTTCGTCAAGTGTAAGAGAGCACCTCATTTGCTCTGAAAGAAGCCAGTTCTTGGGAATCCCTGCAAAGCTGAATGCAGTGCTTTAGCTTGGTAGGTTAGGATGTGCCCAGGGAGGTAGGTAGGGTAGGGGGACAACATCCCCAACCCTTCCTGCTGGCTCCAATTGAGCCCTTTAAAGCCTTGTGTGGTATAGCTAACTGCAGGTTAGAAGACTGTATCTGATTCTCTAGAGATAGTAGAATCTTCAAGGTTGCAGGGTCTGACTGAACCCTTCATCGTTTCTGTCATCGTGGCACCGTGTGTCCTCAGCATGAAGAGATCAGTCTCAAAAGATGCCCCGAGTAAAGGTGTGTGTGAACGAACAGGCTAGTGATAACAATTCCTTATGTCATTTACATTAAAGCAGGTGGAAGAGTAGGCACTGAGGGCCTGCCTAGCTCTGTCTTCCTCTTGCCAGTGACCTGCTACCATCATCAGAGACAGATAGCCCTCATCTGTGAGCAGACAGTGCCACTCACATCCCTGTAGCTGGCTGAGTTCTGCCCTTCCTCATCATGCACTGTAGGTGAACGGCTCTTTAACCACTCTGCTGAGGCCTGGGAGCTGGAGCCTCCCTTCCCTCCAGGGCAGTTGCCCGGTCTGCTCTTGCAAACGGCCCGTTCATTTATGTTTCAGGTCTGTGTGGCATTTTGTATGTGCCACAGAGCACTATCCATGTCCCTACTATTGTAATGAATACCTGGCTACCACTCTGCCTTGATGCCCCCTGCACGTGCCACTTTACCGTCTGCTCTGATTGGTTGGGGCTTTGCACTTGCTACTTTCCCATCTGCTCTGACTGGGGCTTTGGGATGAGTCCACCAGCAGTTTTCTCAGCCTCCACGCTGGAAGGTGCTCCAGTCATGGCTTCAGGGGCAGCACAGTCCCAACTTGTCCCTCTCTCGTCCCCTTTGCTGGCTTGCCTCATCTTCCCTGGGACTGACTGGGCATCTATTTGTTCAGGCTTTCCTTCTGGGACTTTCCACTCCTTTGGCTTCTGCCTTCCTGCATGCAATTTTCTACTCACCCTGCACTGCCTTATGCGGTCTGCCATCACAGGCCTACCAGTGAGCCAGATGTTCTAGGCAGATGGGGAGCATCTGGGGAAGTCCCAGGTCCTTTGCATTTAGGTGGGCTTATGATGAATCCATCATACATACATTTCAAGTGTTTAGAACAGAGACTGGCTTCTGGCAGATAAGTGGGGTTACCAACCATTTTTCTGAAGTGCTGTGCCAGAGTTGCCACTGGAAGATCCAATTTGACTCTTAAGATACAAAAGCCAGACCTTGGGACAAGGTCCACTTCACAGCGTCATCATTCTCATCAGTGCCCTAAGCTTAACAAGGAAAAGAGAAAAGACTCCAGAAGCCCTCAGCATCAGCACCTGTAGCTGCCGTGTTCACAGAAGCACTCAGCATCAGCACCCATGGCTGCTGTGTTCACAGAAGCACTCAGCATCAGCACCCTGGCTGCTGTGTTCACAGAAGCCCTCAGCATCAGCACCTGTAGCTGCCGTGTTCACAGAAGCCCTCAGCATCAGCACCCATGGCTGCTGTGTTCACAGAAGCCCTCAGCATCAGCACCTGTAGCTGCCGTGTTCACAGAAGCCCTCAGCATCAGCACCTGTAGCTGCCGTGTTCACAGAAGCACTCAGCATCAGCACCTGTAGCTGCCGTGTTCACAGAAGCACTCAGCATCAGCACCTGTAGCTGCCGTGTTCACAGAAGCCCTCAGCATCAGCACCTGTAGCTGCCGTGTTCACAGAAGCCCTCAGCATCAGCACCTGTAGCTGCCGTGTTCACAGAAGCCCTCAGCATCAGCACCCATGGCTGCTGTGTTCACAGAAGCACTCAGCATCAGCACCTGTAGCTGCTGTGTTCACAGAAGCCCTCAGCATCAGCACCTGTAGCTGCCGTGTTCACAGAAGCCCTCAGCATCAGCACCTGTAGCTGCCGTGTTCACAGAAGCCCTCAGCATCAGCACCCATGGCTGCTGTGTTCACAGAAGCAATCAGCATCAGCACCTGTAGCTGCCATGTTCACAGAAGCCCTCAGCATCAGCACCTGTAGCTGCCGTGTTCACAGAAGCACTCAGCATCAGCACCTGTAGCTGCCGTGTTCACAGAAGCACTCAGCATCAGCACCCATGGCTGCTGTGTTCACAGACGCCCTCAGCATCAGCACCCTTCGCTGCTGTAATCAGACTCACAGCGCTTTGTTTTCTCTTAGATATGGAGCTCCTGTTTATTTGGAAGCCAGTCTTTCCATGTGAGCCCATGCATAATACTATGTTTTTCTTTCTTTTTCTTCCTTTCTTAGTAGTTCCCAGGAGGGAAGGAAATAGAGTGGAGGGGAATGGAGAGAAAAAGAGAAAAGGGAATATCTGCTTGAAAGAAGAAAGGGAGGGAGGAAGAGGGAGGTAAAGGGGGAAGAAAGGAAGGAAAATAGTCCATCTGTTTCTTTGCCCTGAGATATAAATTCCACCTCCTGGATGCATTGGACCCAGTTTTCCGAGAAAAGGCTTAAATGTATTAATTTGGTTCATAGTGTTCTCACAGAGAACTTTATTTGGTGGCCTGGAGCCATGTGGGATCGGGTTATTTTAAGATAAGTAATGTAAGAGAATCAGCATTACATGGTTGGCAGAAACATGGCTCTGCCTATTGCTTAAAGAGTTATCACATGTGATTTACAAGCTTGGCTCATGGTGGTGGGGATCAGGGTTAAGGTGAAGTTCAAACCCGTGTCTCCATGTGTGTGCACCATGGGACAATGCTATTGCATCTGGTGGATGCTGCTTGGAGCTGTGATGCTCTGGAGAAGTTCCTGTTGCCTGGGATCGTGCCCCGTCATCCCCTGTGTGGGATCTGGTGTCAGGAGCAGCAGACCAGGCCTTGGGGGAGATGTGGCAGTCCAGCTGACATTCATCTTGGCCCCTGTAATATTCACATTTCCTGATCGTTACCTCTAAAACAGAAATAAAACTGAGAGGGCCTCTTACTTTCTGAAACAAATACCATATTTTCAATACCTGTCTTAGATCACATCTGTGATTATCTACTTGTATGTGCATATGTGGGTATCTCCCTATACCTAGTGCATGCAAAAGTAAATATATACCAAAAAGCAGCTTGGCACAGTGCACTGCAGAACACTGACTCCCAAATTTTTTGGTTTTATGAACCAGAATACAGAAAATAGAAGAAATTGAAGAATTCAGCAAGTATTGCCAACTTATATTTACCAAAACTATTGTTTTTTGTTTTTGTTTTGTTGTTGTTTAATTTGAGACAGAGTTTCTCTGTGTTTCCCTGGCTATCCTGGAACTCACTCTGTAGACCAGGCTGGCCTTGAACTCAGAGATCTGCCTGCCTCTGCCTCCGGAGTACTGAGATTAAGGCCGTGAATCACCACATATTGACATACAAAAGTTATTTTTTATGGGTATGAGTGTTTTGTCTAGAGGTATTCGGGATGCCTGATACCCACAGAGGCCAGAAGAGGGTGTTGGGTCTCTGGCACTGGAGCTTCCAGGAGCCTGCTAAGAATGGAGCAGGGTTCTCTGGAAGAGCAGTAAGCACTCTACACTACGAGCAATTTCATGGCCCCTAAAATTATTTTAAAATTTTAGCAAAATACACATATAATTTGCCATCTTAGCCATTTTTAGTATACATTTCTGTACCACTGTGTGTATTTACAAGGTAAAATGATTCTAAAAAAAGAATAAGACAGAGAGACTCTTTTCTATCTTCATGGTTTTAAAAACGAAAGAGGTTTTCATTGCCAAGAGAGAAATAAAAAGTGTTCTTAGGTAGAAACCCCTTCCACATCTGTGCAGAATATATAAAGGAAATATTTGTTCTTAGAAAATAACGCTGCAGAGAAAATGAAACAAAAGTTTGTGTTGTCATTTCCATACTAAAAATGTTATTACCTTTTCTTTTGACCTTTGCTACTTTAAGGGCTGGCATGTGAGCTGTTCCTTACCAGGCCATGACCACACAGTGAGCTTCTTTCTGTCAGCATGAAGTCAGCTACACACTGAGATCATAGCATAGTAGGTTTTACCTTTCACTGGGTGACTGTCAATGAAGGAAGCTCTGTGCTGACGTCCACCCTGCCATGAACATCTCTCTGTCTGTGGTCCAAGTGTTCTATGCAAATAGCTCATGGCTGGCTCTAACTCTAGATCTGGTTTTGTTCTTAAAGAAGTGAAAGTTGACAGTTTGAGTTGAAGCCTATGTGTATTCAGTCTATATTTTTTTCCTCTCTCCTCAAGATAGCCAGTGTACTGGAGCCGGAGTCTGTCTTCCCACCCCTTTGCCTGGGCTTATTGCAGTATGTAGTGAGTAACTTCATCACAGTGTGTGTGAGCTTGTCACAGTGTGCAGTGAATGAACTAACCCTGGTGTGTAGTGTGGGAGTTTATCATGCTGTGTAGTGCTGTCTCTGAAACTTTGTTTTTGCCCAAACAAACAAACACCAAACCACTGATAGGTCCAATTTGTCTGCTCAAATACTCTTGGGTGTGGGTCTGCCCTGGAGAGTGGTTGATCTACTAGGGGCCACACCCTTGAAACAACCAGACTCTTCCTCTTTTAGAAGCTATCACCAGCTAAGAGCTCCTCAGCAAGAGGTGAGACTCTGGGTGCCCCTCCCACTGTCCCATGCTGGGATTTTAGCTGGCCTGAGCTGACACGGCTCTTGTGCATACTGTCAGTCATGTAGTTCATATGTCCAGCTGGCCTGTTGTGCCTGAAAAACACCATTTCTTTGTAGTTATCCACCACCTCTGGCTCTTGTAATCTCTCATGGGTGGAATCTTGTAAGGGAACTTGCCTGGGAAGTCTCTGGATCAGTGGCACAACTCAGCACACGCATCTGATTAGCACACCAACCAGCCTGGTTATTTGCTATTACTTTTCAGGGTAATGGAAATTGGGAAAGATAATACTGTAAGGCAATCATTAATACATTTGATTTCTTGGACCAAATCGAAAGCTATTGATTGTTCATCAATAAAAGGTTGAGTTCTAAGTCTGTCTACAAAAGAAGCAGTGCTCTGGAAGGCTCTGGGAAGTGATTGTCATGGGGCAGAGGCGAGCTGGGAGAGGCTAGCCCGTCACTGAATTTCTTTCCATGTGATGGAGAAAATGCCTTGGTCTGGGAAGCAGATGGAGCTGGGTGTTGCTGTCTCTCAGGCTTTGGTACAGATACCTTTCTTGGTCCAAGAAAATCTCGTGAACCAAAACTTGGCTACTATTCTCAGCAGGCCTTCTTGGAGTGGCTGTTCTGTGGCTCACAGTGTGAGATGACCTAAGTTTCTTCTGACTGTCTAGTCTGTGGTTACTTTGAAACTGTTGGGGAGATATCAAGGGAAGAATTGGGTCACTTCAGAGCATGTGCTGCCAACCCCATCCCTTCTACCCCCGCCCCCTCCCCCCAGCTGGATTCTCTAGTGGCCGGTGGCCCATCTGTGACTACCATTAGCATAGTAGGAGCACATGGCATGGGTGAGTCAGGCTTTAGGCTCCGGAATGAATGTAACTGACACTGCTCAGTGTATTTTATTTCGGTCTTCTCTGTTACCTTCCACAAACAGTGGAATGCTTTGAACACTCTTTAAAACATACTCAGTGGGAAGACAATGTGAGAAAGGCTACAGCACCATCAAAGAAAATGGTAATGAGCTACAAAAAAAAAAAAGTCTTTCCATTTAAGGAAGTCTTCTGAGCCTGAGGAAGAAGCCTGTTGCATGGCTGTCTTCACATCCCCCATGCTGGGTGAGGAAAAGTCAGAGTGACATTACAGGTAGCAGGTAAGCCATTGTGTGTTAAGGATTCGGGTGCTGTTTGGTCAGTGTTGTCCATAATTGGATCTGTGGGCCATCGTGATAAACCAGGCACCAGGCACCAGGCAGAGGCTTTTCCTGTGGTTTCCACCTGGGAAGTTCTGAGGATTTGGCTACTTAGTCACGTCTTCACAGCTTTAAACTATTTTCTTCTTTTTCTTTTTAAATCAGCTGTCAAAGCTGGAGAAACAGCAGCAGAGAAAAGAAAAGACCAGAGCCAAGGGCCCTTCTGAGTCAAGCAAAGAACGGAATGCACCCCGCAAAGAAGACCGCAGCGCCAGCAGCGGGGCAGAGGGTGACGTGTCTTCTGAGCGGGAGCCATAGATGTGGATGCATGAGCTCAGGTAGGAGGTTCCCACTGTACAGCCTTGTCCCCACCTGCTACAGGGGGGACAGAAGTGACAAGGGGAGATGGCTGCAAAGGCAATGCTCATCTTTGAACGTTTCTTCATGGCATCCTTAAGTGTGCTACTTTCCAGCACAGTGAAGGTTATTGCTGTAAGACTGTGTTGTAGTCACTGAAACGTGTACAGGCAAGATACATGCAAGCCGGGAGGCCCAGCCAGAGGATGGGTGTGGGTCCCTCTTGCATTGCCTGTATCAGCCACACTGCCTGGGCCTGACTAACATCTGTGCCCTCCTGCCACCTGGCCCATCAGTGTCTTACTCTACCACTCTGTCCACCATTGTCACTCTTAGCTCAGCCCCTCTGGCAGAGGCCATTGTCCTCTGAAGTCGTCACCTCTCACCGTTGCCTGGTTTGTATTTTGCACCATTCTCTTCATCCTTCATGACACTGTAATTTATCTGTATGCTATATCGAGGGCAAGACTGTGTACCTTATGCTGTCTTCATACTCACAGCAGTATTTCTACCTCTGCCCTGTGAGCACTGAGGCTACAGACAGGACCACCATGCTCAGCTGGCATTGCCCCTCTGCTTTCCTGAAATGGTGCTTTGTTCTTCACCATTTCCACGCCCAGGATTGTGTTGAGGTCACTGTAGCATTAAGTTCATCTCCCAGAGTCCCCAGTGGCCTTCTGTCTCAGTTTTTCTCATTTCATATATTATCAAAGCCCCTTGTTTGATGGACACCGGACCAAACATTCAGGTACAGATGTGAAGGAGCCCTGGCTTGACCTTATCAAGTTTACACATTCAAGAAGAATAGAAACAGTTGTGTCACAGCCCAGTGCATTGTGGCATGGATGGAATGGAGTTGTGCACTAGAGAGGACTCTGGAAGTTGACCTTGAAGGACACATGGAACTGAGAAGGACAGGAGCAAGGGACTGCTGCCAAGGCAGAGGAGCAGTGTGTGTTAGCCTGTGATCACTGTAAGGAAACATCTGGCAGAGGAACAGTATGTGTTAGCCTGTGGTCCCTGTAAGGAAACATTTGGGAAAGGCTTATTCTGGCTCATGGTTTTGGAAGTTTCAGGCAATGATTCATTGACTCTGTTGGCTTTTGAGCCTTTGGCAAGGCCATATATCATGATAGGAGCATATGGTGATGCAAACCGTTTACCTCATGGCTAGGAAGCACAAAGAGGAGAACGGGGAGGAAGAGACTGCTGGGACTCTACAGTCTCTTTTTTTAGGAGCACACCTGGATTAGTAACATTATCTCCTCTACCAGGCTCCATCTCTCAAAACTTCCCCTGCATGCCAGTAGAGCCACGGTGGAGACCAGGCAGGCCTTGGCTATATGAACACTTGGAAGACACTCTAGATCTAATCTATAGGAGGGTGCCAACATTATTTTGTTGGAGGACTGGAAGAGAGGAAGTGAAGATTAGCTGAATAGTTGGGTACCAGTGCAGAGAGCAGAGAGCTTCTTGTGAAGTTGGAGGGACCTGGTCTATAACTGCCAGGAAGGTGGACTTCATCCCAGTCTAATGAAGTACCTTTTGCAAGCGAAAGATCATAGTCAAGCATAACATGCAAAGGTCATCCTCCAGCTCCAGCAAGTGAGGCTGGAAGTAGATAGGCCAGTTTGGAGGAACTATAGAAGTCCAAAGAAATAGCAGGGCTACAGGAGAGAGGTTAGGCCGGAAGATATAAAGGATCCGGGTAGAGACTAATCAGTGTGAGGGTAAGGGGTGTCTAGAAGGATGCAGGGACAGGGAACTCACAGGAAAAAAGGGAGGGAATACCAATAATAGCTATTTTGGTGAAAGTCTTGTGGCTGTGGGTCTGGGACTGAGGACAGGTCTTAGGGCTGCGTTTAAAAAAAAAAAGATTTATTTATTATTATATATAAGTACACTGTAACCATCCAGAGACTGCCCCACCCGGGGATCCATCCCATAATCAGCCACCAAACACAGACACTATTGCATATGCCAGCAAGATTTTGCTGAAAGGACCCTGATATAGCTGTCTCTTGTGAGGCTATGCCAGTGCCTGGCAAACACAGAAGTGGATGCTCACAGTCAGCTATTGGATGGATCACAGGGCCCCCAATGGAGGAGCTAGAGAAACTACCCAAGGAGCTGAAGGGGTCTGCAACCCTATAGGTGAAACAACAATATGAACTAACCAGTACCCCAGAGCTCATGTCTCTAGCTGCATATGTAGCAGAAGATGGCCTAGTTGGCCATCATTGGGAATAGAGGCCCCTTGGTCTTGCAAAGTTTATATGACTCAGTACAGGGGAATGCCAGGGCCAAGAAGTGGGAGTGGGTGAGTAGGGAAGCAGGGTGGGGAGAGGGTATAGGGGACTTTCAGGATAGCATTTGAAATGTAAATGAAGAAAATATCTAATAAAAAAATTGAAAAAAAAAGTACACTGTAGCTGTCTTCAGACACACCATAAGAGGTCATCAGATCTCATTACGGATGGTTGTGAGCCACCATGTGATGAGATGTGGTTCTTGGGATTTGAACTCAAGACCTTCGGAAGAACAGTCAGTGCTCTTCACCGCTGAACCATCTCTCCAGCCCCATATGCCTGCATTTCTTTTGTTTTTGTTTTGTTTTTTTTTTCGAGACAGGGTTTCTTTGTGTAGCCCCGGCTGTCCTGGAACTCACTTTGTAGACCAGGCTGGCCTCGAACTCAGAAATTTGCCTGCCTCTGCCTCAGGCCTGCATTTTTGAACCTTCACCTCATAAACTGATTAAACCAAGTCTAAAGACAGGGTCATTCTGGAGATATCAAACTTCAAGAGTAGAGTGGCCAGCAAGGCCTTCTCTTCCCTTCTATAAGGGCAGTCTACAAGATGCCTATGGCTTTGAGGATGTTGGAATGCAGATGGTGAGATATGTTGAGAAGAGTTGGGTGCCATAGTCCCTGCTCAGCAGATAAAGGAATGAATACATAGCACAGAGAGCCTGGGCAACTGGCTCACAGATAGTTTGGGGGCTAGGAAGGACTGCTCCTGCTTTTCCCTAGTGAAAGCATTGTGCTCTCCTGCAGTGTACTTAGGGGAGATGATGGTTCAGTAGTAACTGGTCTTGACTGACTTACCATACATATTCATGTAGGAGTGAGTGAGGCAGAGAAAGGTCACATCACACTGGGCCTCACTGGGCACAGCCACCAACTCACCAGTTTCTCATTGTAGTGCTCAGGCCTAAGGCCACTGCTTTTTAGTCATGAACTGAAAAACATGACATGGCTTAATTGTATATAAAGTGTGATATTTGGGTTCTAATTAATGTTAAGTATTTTGAATATGTGAACATAAAATATAAAATATCCACCCTAAATGTCCTTCTAAAACTTGATATTTTTCCTGCTGGTAGTCAGTTTTGTCATACAAATACTGCTGATGCTCCTGGTTAATTATCTGTCTGGAGGCAGGAGTTGTGACACATGCAGGCAGGGCAGGGATGGAGATGGGTGATGGAGAGGAGGCCTCTGCCTGGCTGAGGGCAAAATCGCCTTCAGGGTGTTGATAGACAGTGGGAAGAGCAGAAGGCCAGTCAGACGGAGAAGAAGCCAGAGGCCAAGCTCATGCTCAAATAGAGGGGACAGCAAGAAGTCAGGGTTAGGCTTAAGACCCACTCAATAAGAAGGAGACCATGCCTGGTACTGGATACCTAGCCAACTACTTAGTGCTAATGAAATCATGATTATTGGAGAAGAATCTACAACCTCTAGTTTACTAAAGCAGCATAATCCCTAACAAGAATCTATAAACATTTGTCCTTACATTTACAGATCTGTGTAGTCTTCGCTCCTCACCAAGGGACCTTCTCTTGTAACAGACAAAGATCATTATAGAAAACCACAACCAATCAAAATGCAGAGTTAATGTGGAGCTCAGTCCTAATGATGATATACCCGAAACTCTTCCACACCCAAGGCTCAGGAAACATTGTGGAAGAATGGGTGGAAAGATTTTGAGAGCAAGAGGATAAGGGGGTTTGCGGTGAGATGGTGTCTCCTAGTAACGTTAGAAGCTACATCTATAAAGTCTCACCAACATGACTGCCCGAACATGAACTGAACAAGGACACCACAAATGGACACGCCAAACTCGACAGCAGGGGTTGAGAGGAAGTCCACAAGGCTGCAACCCTACACAGAGAACTATGGGCAAGCAAGGAGAGCTGGGAGTGGGGCAGGTGGTCTTTCCTGGGAAGAGCACACTAATGGGTTATTCAGGGCCAAAGAGACAGCCCTGAAAATACACATACAAGTAACATTTTAGGACTGAAGAGGTTATATTTAGAAATATGTACATATATATGTATACGAATATGCATACAATAACAGTGAAAAAATCTGAAGGAGAAAGGGAAGGAGTATATGGAAGGGTTTGGAGGGAGTGTATAGGGAAGAGAGAAATGTAACTGTATTATAATCTCACACAAATGGACAAGAAGGAAGGCATGGTTAGGCCTCAGGTCTGTCCGGCTACTTAGAGATAGGTACTAACTCAGGGGCCCATCCAGGTCTTCCTCTCATCGAGCTGGTTGCTTCTCTTTATGTGATTTCTGCCTCCTTGGTGTTAATTAGATCCACTTCCTGCAGCTGCTGCGGGACGTAGGCAGGTGGAAGTCACAGTGTCAGAATGCATGTGGCAGTCTGTGCTGGAAGGAGACACTGACCTAAACTCCAGTGCTTTTAAGCCTCCACAGTGGAAAGCATTGGAGAGATGGGCTGTGGGTCCTAGGAGTGAGGGCTGCCACCCAGATTTCAGGCCTTCATTCTCTGGACACTTGGAGATGTCGCCCTCACTCCTAGGATCCACAGCTGGAGGCCCAGGCTAGTGTCCACTTCTGAAGCAAGTTAAGAGCTTCCCCAGCACAACAGTCTGACAGGTTGAGTCCTTCTGACCTTCCTCAGTGGTGGGCACAGAGGAGCATCTTCCAGTGTTGTGAGAACTCCCCAGGGAGGAGGTCTCCAGGTCATTTCCAGCTCTATTCATCCAGGTTTGTGTCCCAAGTGTGGTGTCTTTAGCAATAGGATCTTCTTTTCAAATTCTGGAAGGTAACCAAAGGCAATGGCTATAGCCCATATTGTCCGGGGAGACTCTTGTCTTACAGTTGTAACTCAGAGCTGAGGCAGCTGCAACAGCACCTGGCAGGGAGAGTCTCTCAGCCTATGCCAAAGAAGGTCTCTGAATCACCATTTAGCCAAGGACCAGTGAGGGGCTGGGATGTACCCACCTCTGAGAATTCAGCCACATTCCTGGATTTAAAGACTTTGAAAGGGGCCAGAAGAAGGGGCGGGGCTACTACAATCACACGTTTAGGTTTTGTGTTGTATCTTTGAAGAAGTTTGTCATCCCAACAGGCCACAAAATCACCCTCAGATATTTAGATATTTGTGCGAGCTGAAGAATGGCAGACTATGACCTTGTGTTTGTTTTGCTGCAGTTCTCTTGATTTTCTTAAGAAAGAGAAAGAGCCCTGGGGATCTTGTGCAGCCAGGGGAGCTGCTTTGGCTTTCTAGGACTTGAGAGGGAAAAGGGAAAGGCAGAGAGAATAGACTGAGTAGCTCACACTAGTGGCTCTATTTGTCTTTGAAAATGATTAAAACCCTTTGTGCTTGGGAGGATAGTCCCAGGGCGGGGGCGTTCCTCTGTCACAATGCAAATGTTCTGCTCTATTTCATCAGACAGACATAAGGATGCTAAAATTAACAGTGGTCTGTGTTTGGACCTATTTCTTCAGGTTCCTCACCTGACTCCTCAGGGTGAGAGGATTTGTGGTGTGACCCCAGGCTGTTTGTTGCCAGGCTCGTGTTAGCGCAGCCTGGGCTGGCAGGCCTTTCCTTCTGTGTCACCCATCACTTCATTTGAGTCTTTACTTAGCTGCAGTAAATTGGGTGTGAGAAGAGCTCCTGACCAGCACCCACATTTCCTTCTCAAATGTCAACACACTCAAACAAACAAGGGAAGTGTTTTGGAAGCTGCCATCTGTTTGCCTTTCCAACTTGACCTTTGCTGGAATAGTAAGATGCTGCTGTCTTAGAGGAGTTCTTCCTAATGAGCTGAGTCAACTAGAGTAGTGTGTGTGTGTGTGTGTGTGTGTGTGCGCGCGAGAGAGAGAGAGTGTGTGTAAGTACATGCACACGTGTATGTTTGCTCTAGAGTTTACAATATGCATCTTAAACATCTCTAATTCTGCTTTTAAACAGCTCCACACTAAGTAACCCGGACAGTCCTGTAACTTATGGCTCTTTCCTCGGGGTTGCTGCCGTCACCCCCACCTGCCACATGGTGCGATCACTGGTGCAGTGGATTTTATTGTTTCCTGAATGGTTATTTTAAAGAGAAATTAAGGTTAAAAAAAGATTGTTTGCCTTCATTTCTCTGATTATGGCTTTTCCTTTCATGCTGTGAACACAGCTTTCTGAACTATTTCATGTTCCTTCTCTTTGAAGAATTGCTTTCCATAGTCCTTGAAGCACATATTTGAGGAAATCTTTAGCTTTCTCTTTCACTTTTGAAGGGTAATTTTACTGGTCTGGAGTTCTAACTGGTACTTTTTATGCTTTCAGGATTTAAATGTTTTGTTTCTCTTTAAATTTTTTTCTAATATATTTTCAGTTTTAAAGGGCATATAATAGTTTTACATGTTTATGGTTCATAGTGTGACCTTTTAGTACATGTAAACACGTGTTGGATATACTGACCACCAAAGACACATTGTTTATTATTGTTTGGAACGTTCAAAATCCTCTACACCAGCTATCAGGAAGCATTCTCTTCTTTGTTGTCAAGTGTAGGCATCCTTCCGTCCATGTGATAGAAGAGTAATAGTCATTCGAATTCAGTGTGTTCCTACCCAACTGTACTCCCATGCTCATTTACCAGCTTTAGTTTAGGGGCTGGAGAGGAGCAGGGAGTCTCTAGAGAAAGGCACCTACTGAACTGTCTGTCCTAAGACAGAGATTTGATGCTGCAGGGAAGCGTCTGAAATCAGAGGCTCAGTCCTTGGACACAGTGTCATACCTACTCATAAAGGTTTCTCAGGGACGGGGGTGGTCTTTTACTACAAGGAAGCAGGCTTAGTTAATATGTAGCCTGTGTTACCTGACTACTGACAGTTGTCCCTGGATTCCTGACAGTATGAGAGTTAGCTCTTGTGAGAACTGTGTGGCCTGTTAGCTCTTGCCTGCAGATGTGAGGAGAGTAGGGCCAGATTATGAGGCTTTTCACACTAGCACCTGGGGGTGGGGTGGGGTGGGGTGGGGGTGGCTAGTTCTAACACCATCCCTTTGCTTCCTCTCCCCATCCCCCTTCCCAGACTCTAGTCACGTTAAGTCTGTTCTCCACCTCTCTGAGATCAACTTTGTCTTCTCCATATAAGTAAAAACATGCAACATTCACCTTTTTATATAAAGCTTATTTCTTTTACATAATGTTTGTTGCTTCCATCCACCTTGTTGGGAATGAAAGTATTTCATTATTTATTGAATGAGTACATAATACTTCATTGTGTATGTAAAACACACTTTTATTTATCTATTGATAGTCATCTAGGTCAATTTCATCTCTTGGCTATTGTGGATAGTGCATTAGTAAACAGGCGGATGCCGCTGTTCCTTTAGAGTGCTGATCACAGTGATTGCAGATATGTTGCAGGTAGTGGGATGGCTGCACCATATGGTGATTTTATTTCTAGGTTTTTGAGAAACTTTCATACTGTTTTCCATATGGCTAGTTTAATTTATATCCCCATCAAAAGTATGTCAGATTTTTTGACTCTCCTTGCTATCATTACTTATTTTTCATTTTACAACAGTCATTCTAACTGAGATAGAATAATATCTCATTGTGTGAGCTGTTTTTATTTTATTTTATTTTTTTCTCTATTTTTATGACCTTCTTTTTTTTTCTTTTTTTTCCCCATTTTTTTAAATTAGGTATTTAGCTCATTTACATTTCCAATGCTATACCAAAAGTCCCCCATACCCCCCCACTCCCCTACCCACCCACTCCCCCTTTTTGGCCCTGGCGTTCCCCTGTACTGGGGCATATAACTTCATTTTATTTTATTTTTTTGGTTTTCCAAGACAGGGTTTCTCTGTGTAGCTCTGGCTGTCCTGGAACTTACTCTGTAGACCAGGCTGACCTCGAACTCAGAAATCCCCCTGCCTCTGCCTCTCAAGTGCTGGGATTAAAGGCGTGCGCCACCACTGCCTGGCTGCGTGAGTTTTTTTATATGCACACTGGCTATTTGGATGTCTTCTGGGAAATGTCTGTTCAGGTCATTTGCTCATTTAAAAATCACATTGTTAGTGTTTTAGATTGGTTTGTTTGAATTTCTTATATATTCTAAAAATCATTTTTTCTTACAGTTTCCATATATTCCCCCCCTTTAATCTTCACTCTGCTGACGAATGCTTTCCTCTATAGAAAGTTTATAGTTTGATGCAATCTCCTTTGTCAGGTTTTTTGCTTTCGTTGACTGTGCTTTTGCAATCATATCCAAGTGTTTACCCTATGATGTCCTCGAGTGTCTTCTTATATTTTTATAGTTTCAGGACTCACACTTAAGTCTTTGGTTTATTTTGAGCTGATTTTTGTATATGGTGAGAGATGGTGTGCTGTTTTTAAAACAAAATCTCAAACGTTTGATTTACCAAAAGAAGGCTCAGGAGCCAACACTGAGGTGAAAGCCTGCTAGCTCAGGGAGACGGGGAAAGCACCCAGCTCACCTTTCTGCTTCACTGACATCCCAGAAGGAAAAAAAAAAAAATTCTCCATGCTTTTTTAAATGCCTGCCTTTGAATCCCTTTCTCCTAGCGGGGCTGCCTTGTCTGGCCTCAGTGGGAGAGGATACATCTGGTTTTCCTGTGACTTTATGTATCAGAGTTGGTTGGTACCCACAGTGGGGCCTCTCCATCACTGAGGGAAAGAGGGTGGGGGATGGGTATGTGTGTGAGGGTGGGACTGGGAGGGGGGCTGTGGTCAAGCTGTAAAGTGAATAAGCACATAAACCAATGAGAAACCAAAAAGAGGATGCTTTATGATGGCAACATGGAATCACCAGGGAAGACATGGAGAAGGAGAAAGAGATCTGGGTCAGAAGAGATCCTGGGAGTCCCTGTCTCCTGGAAGAAGCCCAGAACCTGTAGTAACGGAGCTCCACTGAGGATGAACCTACTGGAAAGAGGGAAGGCAAACTGGATTGTCTCCTTACTCACAGTGGGGACTGGACATTCCTCCCTCAAGGCTCAGGATGAAGCAGGAACAGATTACAGGTAAAATCAGCTCAGCATCACCAGACGATGAGCGGAGAGGCCCTAAGGAAGATGAACAATGCTGAGACCACCAATAAAATCAGCATCTCCAGGATGTTTCATTATCCACGAGCTTCTTCAAGTTAAGGAAGAGGACTACTGTCCACATCTGCTTTGTAAGCAAAACTGCTCCTTGACTTGTCACCAGTGCTTATGCAATTTTAGTGGCAAGTACCAACTCAAAAGTCCCACAAATTGGTGAATAAATCCATATGAGATTAATTCTTAATTTTCAGAAAGAATATTAAAGAAATGGCAAATGAATTTGTCTGAGTACTTCAAACTTTGTTGCATATCTTATTAATAAGCAAGATGTAGCACATGAAATTCTATGCCTAGAGATGCTCACTTTGCTATTGGAAAGACCAGCAGGTGATAATGTCATAGCAGCTATTGGCTTGCTCAAAGAATGCAGCCTCAAATTAACACAGTGCCACCAGGAAGAATCAGTGCTCGTTTTGAATTTCTTTGAAGCATTCTGCATGAGTCTGAAATTGGCAAAGGAGTCCACCATGTGATTGAATTTGGATTCAATCATACAAAAAGATGGATTTGAGAACTACTTGTTATCCTAGAAAGACTTGACTCAGTTTACCCACATGCTCACTTTGGAGGATGACTGTAATCCAGTAGATATTCTTAATGTTTCCAAGATGGATCCCAGTCTTGTAGAGAATAAAGAGAAGTACAGGTTATTAAAAAGGAAAAAAAATTCTTATTAGAATATTTTATTTTAGGAGATCACTCAGAAAAGACCCTCCACATGGGCAAGTCACCCCCACAATACCCTTGGCCTTTTTTTTTTTTTATTATTACATATTTTCCTCAATTACATTTCCAATACTATCCCAAAAGTCCCCCATAGCGCCCCCCACTTCCCTACCCACCCATTCCCATTCTTTTGGCCCTGGCATTCCCCTATATTGGGGCATATAAAGTTTGCAAGTCCAATGGGCCTCTCTTTCCATTGATGGCCGACTAGGCCATCTATCGATACATATGCAGCTAGAGACAAGAGCTCCAGGGTTCTGGTTAGTACATTATGTTGTTCCAACAATAGGGTTGCAGATCCCTTTAGCTCCTTGGGTACTTTCTCTAGCTTCTCCATTGGGAGCCCTGTGATACATCCAATAGCTGACTGTGAACATCCACTCCTGTGTTTGCTGGGCCCCGGCATCATCTCACAAGAGACAGCTATATTTGGGTCCTTTCAGCAAAATCTTGCAAGTGTATGCAATGGTGTCAGCGTTTAGAAGCTGATTATGGGACGGATCCCTGGATACAGCAGTCTCTAAATGGTCCATCCTTTCATCACAGCTACGAACTTTGTCTCTGTAACTCCTTCCCTGGGTGTTTTGTTCCCAATTCTAAGAAGGTGCACAGTGTCCACACTTTGGTCTTCATTCTTCTTGAGTTTCATGCGTTTATCAAATTGTATCTTATATCTTGGGTATCCTAAGTTTTGGGCTAATATCCACTTATCAATGAATACATATTGTGTGAGTTCTTTTGTGATTGTGTTACTTCACTCAAGATGATGCCCTCCAGGTCCATCCATTTGGCTAGGAATTTCATAAATTCATTCTTTTTAATAGCTGAGTAGTACTCCATTGTGTAAATGTACCATAATTTCTGTATCCATTCCTCTGTTGAGGGGCATCTGGGTTCTTTCCAGCTTCTGGCTATTATAAATAGGGCTGCTATGAACATAGTGGAGCATGTGTCCTTTTTACCGGTTGGGACATCTTCTGGATATATGCCCAGGAGAGGTATTGCTGGATCCTCCGGTAGTACTATGTCCAATTTTCTGAGGAACCGCCAGACTGATTTCCAGAGTGGTTGTACAAGCTTGCAATCCCACCAACAATGGAGGAGTGTTCCTCTTTCTCCACATCCTCGCCAGCATCTGCTGTCACCTGAATTTTTGATCTTAGCCATTCTGACTGGTGTGAGGTGGAATCTCAGGGTTGTTTTGATTTGCATTTCCCTGATGATTAAGGATGTTGAACATTTTTTCAGGTGCTTCTCTGCCATTCGGTATTCCTCAGGTGAGAATTCTTTGTTCAGTTCTGAGCCCCATTTTTTAATGGGGTTATTTGACTTTCTGGAGTCCACCTTCTTGAGTTCTTTATATATATTGGATATTAGTCCCTTATCTGATTTAGGATAGGTGAAGATCCTTTCCCAATCTGTTGGTGGTTTTTTTGTCTTATTGATGGTGTCTTTAGCCTTGCAGAAGCTTTGTAGTTTCATGAGGTCCCACTTGTCAATTCTCGATCTTACAGCACAAGCCATTACTGTTCTATTCAGGAATTTTTCCCCTGTGCCCATATCTTCAAGGCTTTTCCCCACTTTCTCCTCTATAAGTTTCAGTGTCTCTGGTTTTATGTGAAGTTCCTTGATCCACTTAGACTTGACCTTAGTACAAGGAGATAGGAATGGATCGATTCGCATTCTTCTACATGTTAACAACCAGTTGTGCCAGCACCATTTGTTGAAAATGCTGTCTTTCTTCCACTGGATGTTTTTAGCTCCCTTGTCGAAGATCAAGTGACCATAGGTGTGTGGGTTCATTTCTGGGTCTTCAATTCTATTCCATTGGTCTATTTGTCTGTCACTATACCAGTACCATGCAGTTTTTATCACAATTGCTCTGTAGTAGAGCTTTAGGTCCGGCATGGTGATTCCACCAGAGGTTCTTTTATCCTTGAGAAGAGTTTTTGCTATCCTAGGTTTTTTGTTATTCCAGATGAATTTGCAGATTGCACTTTCTAATTCGTTGAAGAATTGAGTTGGAATTTTGATGGGGATTGCATTGAATCTGTAGATTGCTTTTGGCAAGATAGCCATTTTTACAATGTTGATCCTGCCAATCCATGAGCATGGGAGATCTTTCCATCTTCTGAGATCTTCTATAATTTCTTTCTTCAGAGACGTGAAGTTTTTCTTATACAGATCTTTCACTTCCTTAGTTAGAGTCACGCCAAGATATTTTATATTATTTGTGACTATTGAGAAGGGTGTTGTTTCCCTAATTTCTTTCTCAGCCTGTTTATTCTTTGTGTAGAGAAAGGCCATTGATTTGTTTGAGTTAATTTTATATCCAGCTACTTCACCGAAGCTGTTTATCAGGCTTAGGAGTTCTCTGGTGGAATTTTTAGGGTCCCTTATATATACTGTCATATCATCTGCAAAAAGTGATATTTTGACTTCATCTTTTCCAATTTGTATCCCTTTGATCTCCTTTTGTTGTCGAATTGCTCTGGCTAGGACTTCAAGTACAATGTTGAATAGGTATGGAGAAAGTGGACAGCCTTGTCTAGTCCCTGATTTTAGAGGGATTGCTTCAAGCTTCTCACCATTTACTTTGATGTTGGCTACTGGTTTGCTGTAGATTGCTTTTATCATGTTTAGGTATGGGCCTTGAATTCCTGATCTTTCCAAGACTTTTATCATGAATGGGTGTTGGATCTTGTCAAATGCTTTTTCCGCATCTAAGGAGATGACCATGTGGTTTTTGTCTTTGAGTTTGTTTATATACTGGATTACGTTGATGGATTTCCGTATATTGAACCATCCCTGCATCCCTGGGATGAAACCTACTTGGTCAGGATGGATGATTGTTTTGATGTGTTCTTGGATTCGGTTAGCAAGAACTTTATTGAGGATTTTTGCATCAATATTCATAAGGGATATTGGTCTGAAGTTTTCTATCTTTGTTGGGTCTTTTTGTGGTTTAGGTATCAGAGTAATTGTGGCTTCATAGAATGAGTTGGGTAGAGTACCTTCTGTTTCTATTTTGTGGAATAGTTTGTGAAGAACTGGGATTAGATCTTCTTTGAAGGTCTGATAGAACTCTGCACTAAACCCATCTGGTCCTGGGCTTTTTTTAGTTGGGAGGCTATTAATGACTGCTTCTATTTCTTTGGGGGATATAGGGCTGTTTAGATCATTAACCTGATCTTGATTCAACTTTGGTACCTGGTATCTGTCTAGAAACTTCTCCATTTCATTCAGGTTCTCCAGTTTTGTTGAGTATAGCCTTTGGTAGAAGGATCTGATGGTGTTCTGGATGTCTTCAGGATCTGTTGTTATGTCTCCTTTTTCATTTCTGATTTTGTTAATTAGGATGCTTTCCCTGTGCCCTCTAGTGAGTCTGGCTAAGGGTTTATCTATCTTGTTGATTTTCTCAAAGAACCAGCTCCTTGATTGGTTGATTCTTTGAATAGTTTTTCTTGTTTCCACTTGGTTGATTTCACCCCTGAGTTTGATTATTTCCTGCCGTCTACTCCTCTTGGGTGAATTTGCTTCCTTTTGTTCTAGTGCTTTTAGGTGTGTTGTCAAGCTGCTAATGTGTGCTCTCTCTAGTTTCCTTTTGGAGGCACTCAGAGCTATGAGTTTTCCTCTTAGAAATGCTTTCATTGCGTCCCATAAGTTTGGGTATGTTGTGGCTTCATTTTCATTGAACTCTAAAAAGTCCTTAATTTCTTTCTTAATTCCTTCCTTGACCAAGGTATCATTGAGAAGAGTGTTGTTCAGTTTCCACATGAAGGTTGGCTTTCTATTATTTATTCTGTTATTGAAGATCAGCCTTAGTCCATGGTGATCTGATAGGATGCATGGGACAATTTCAATATTTTTATATCTGTTGAGGCCTGCTTTGTGACCAATTATGTGGTCAATTTTGCAGAAGGTACCATGAGGTGCTGAGAAGAAGGTATATCCTTTTGTTTTAGGATAGAATGTTCTGTAGATATCTGCCAGATCCATTTGATTCATAATTTCTCTTTGTTTCACTGTGTCCCTGTTTAGTTTCTGTTTCCATGATCTGTCCATTGGTGAAAGTGGTGTGTTGAAGTCTCCCACTATTATTGTATGAGGTGCAATGTGTGCTTTGAGCTTTACTAAAGTTTCTTTAATGAATGTGGCTGCCTTTGTATTTGGAGCATAGATATTCAGGATTGATAGTTCCTCTTGGAGGATTTTACCTTTGATGAGTATGAAGTGTCCCTCCCTGTCTTTTTTAATGACTTTGGGTTGGAAGTCAATCTTATCAGATATTAGAATGGCTACTCCAGCTTGTTTCTTCATGCCATTTGCTTGGAAAATTGTTTTCCAGCCTTTCATTCTGAGGTAGTGTCTATCCTTTTCTCTGAGATGAGTTTCCTGTAAGCAGCAAAATGTTGGGTCTTGTTTGTGTAGCCAGTTTGTTAGTCTATGTCTTTTTATCGGGGATTTGAGTCCATTGATATTAAGAGATATTAAGGAAAAGTAATTGTTGTTTCCTGTTATTTTTGTTGTTAAAGTTGGCATTTTGTACTTGTGGCTGTCTTCTTTTAGGTTTGTTGAGGGATTACCTTCTTGTTGTTTCTAGGGCGTGGTTCCTGTCCTTGTATTGGTTTTTTTCTGTTATTATCCTTTGAAGGGCTGGATTCGTGGAGAGATAATGTGTGAATTTGGTTTTGTCGTGGAATACTTTGGTTTCTCCATCTATGTTAATTGAGAGTTTGGCTGGGTATAGTAGCCTGGGCTGGAATTTGTGTTCTTTTAGTGTCTGTATAACATCCGTCCAGGATCTTCTGGCTTTCATAGTCTCTGGTGAAAAATCTGGTGTAATTCTGATAGGCTTGCCTTTATATGTTACTTGGCCTTTTTCTCTTACTGCTTTTAGTATTCTATCTTTATTTAGAGCATTTGTTGCTCTGATTATAATGTGTCGGGAGGTATTTCTTTTCTGGTCCAGTCTATTTGGAGTTCTGTAGGCTTCTTGTATGTTCATGGGCATCTCTTTCTTTAAATTTGGGAAGTTTTCTTCTATAATTTTGTTGAAGATGTTTGCTGGTCCTTTGAGTTGAAAATCTTCATTCTCATCCACTCCTATTATCCGTAGGTTTGGTCTTCTCATTGCGTCCTGTATTTCTTGGATGTTTTGAGTTAGGATCTTTTTGCATTTTACATTTTCCTTGATTGTTGTGCCGATGTTCTCTATGGAATCTTCTGCACCTGAGATTCTCTCTTCCATCTCTTGTATTCTGTTGCTGATGCTCGTATCTATGGTTCCAGATTTCTTTCCTAGGGTTTCTATCTCCAGTGTTGCCTCATTTTGGGTTTTCTTTATTGTGTCTACTTCCCTTTTTAGGTCTAGTATGGTTTTGTTCATTTCCATCATCTGTTTGGATGTGTTTTCCTGTTTTTCTGTAAGGACTTCTACCTGTTTGATTATGTTATCGTGTTTTTCTTTAAGGATTTGTAACTCTTTAGCAGTGTTCTCCTGAAATTCTTTAAGGGATTTTTGTGCTTCGTCTTTATTGTCTTCTGCCTGTTTAGCAGTGTTTTCCTGCATTTCTTTAAGTGTGTTATTAACGTCCTTCTTGAAGTCCTCTATCATCATCAGGAGATATGCTTTTAAATCCGTGTCTAACTTTTCCGGTGTGTTGGGGTGCCCTGGACTGGGCGAAGTGGGGGTGCTGGGTTCTGATGATGGTGGGTGGTCTTGGTTTCTGTTAGTAAGATTATTACGTTTACCTTTCGCCATCTGGTAATCTCTGGGGTTAGTTGTTATCGTTGTCACTGTTTAAAGATTGGAGCAGAAGCTGTGTTCCACTCACCAGCAGTCTCTAAATCCTGCGGCGGGGGTTGTGGGTAGCTGATGGTACCCTGGTGCTGGTCCAGCCGGAAGAGGCCTGTGGTCCTACTCAGGCCGTTTTTCTGCTTCCCTAACTAATGCAGTCTCTGGTCCCGTGTGCAATTGGATTGGAGCAGAAGCTGTGTTCCACTCTCCAGAAGTCTTAAGATCCTGTGGTGGGTGTTGTGGGTAGCTGGTGAGTGTCAGCCGACCCTGCGCCCCAGCTGCCCAGGTGCTTTTCTGACCGGAAGAGGGTTGTGGCCCTATGTAGGCCGGATTTCTCTCTCCCCAACCAGAGCAGTCTCAGGTCCCGCGTGATTGGACTGGAGCAGAAGCTGTGTTCCACTCACCAGCAGTCCCAAAATCCTGCGGCGGGGGTCGTGGGTAGCTGGCGGGTGTCAGGCAACCCTGCGCTCCTGCTACCCCGGCACTGATCCGGCCGGATGAGGCCTGTGGCCCTACTCAGGCCGGTTTCTGCTTCCCTAACTAATGCAGTCTCAGGTCCCGCGCAATTGGAATGGAGCAGAAGCTGTGTTCCACTCACCAGCAGTCCCAAAATCCTGCGGCGGGGGTCGTGGGTAGCTGCCGGGTGTCAGGCAACCCTGCGCTCCCGCTACCCTGGTGCTGATCCGGCCGGATGAGGCCTGTGGCCCTACTCAGGCTGGTTTCTGCTTCCCTAACTAATGCAGTCTCAGGTCCCGCGCAATTGGATTGGAGCAGAAGCTGTGTTCCACTCACCAGCAGTCCCAAAATCCTGAGGCGGA
Source organism: Mus caroli (assembly GCF_978045245.1). Lineage (NCBI taxonomy): Eukaryota > Metazoa > Chordata > Mammalia > Rodentia > Muridae > Mus > Mus caroli. The sequence goes on along the minus strand of NW_028227257.1, from coordinate 35,194,474 downwards.
GGTCGTGGGTAGCTGGCGGGTGTCAGGCAACCCTGCGAGCTCCTGCTACTCCGGCACTGATCCGGCTGGATGAGGCCTGTGGCCCTACTCCACCCTTGGCCTTTTTTTGGTGTGGTCTTTTCTCTTATTTTCTTTTAATAGATAATATGATGCTTAAAATAAAAGACATGAACTACTTCCAAATCATACTTTAGGCAATAGATATGTGTGGTATGTATGTATATATGTATGTATATTTTCTATCTTAGCATACCAGGGAATGAGCGAAAGCACCTAAATAAATGATCAATGCTGAAGCCACCAACAAAGTTGACATCTCCAATATCGACTTATTTATCCAATATATGCATTTACTATAGTATATATGATATATATTAAATATATGACATATTTATATATAATACACTTTAACATATTAATATATGTTTCTGATCAGAGAGGAGGGAGGATGCAATTATGGCACTTTCTGTGGTTCAGAAGTGTGTGGGCTTTCTGTTCCCAGTGAGGAGGCTCTTTGGGACATTCTTAATGAAGGTAACAGTGATGGCTCATGACAAAACTGAAGCTCATCTACCCGTCTTTTGTCTTATGACTTGCTACTCAGTCAAGTTTTGAGTTTGAAGGAGACACAGAGTGAACAAAAGGAGTTCCCTGAAAGTCCAAACAGAAGAACACCGTGATGTGGCGCTTGATTGCTGTGCCATCAGAGGGTTTGTGAGAGTCGTTTAGGCTCACTAGCTGGGCGAGCTCACATGCTGGGAAAGGGGCACATGGAATCATTTGAAAGACTATGCAGTGAGCAGTAGGATACCGCACACCACGTAGAAACAATCACTGAGAGGTGTGGCTAAGGTGTGTACATTTTACACGCTGATTTGCTTCTCTGGAGTGTACTAGAATGTACTAATGTGAAGAGGCCACTGTGTCACCTTGTAGAATTTTTGTCAAAATATTTTCCAGGAACTGTGTAAGCTTCATGCAAGATTAAACATTCTTTGAAGGATTAGTGCCTCAAGACAAATGCTTTGGTGTCAACTTTTATACTTCTATAGGCCTTAGAGGTTTGATGGATGGATTGTGTGAGCATCTCAGAAATTCACCTAAGGTCATTATAGCACAGAACCAGATGCTGAGCAGAAGAAACCTCCCCCTGGCCTCTTGTCATCAGTGTTGGCCTCGTTGGAGTCTGATTCCTCTGACTTCAATTCTGACAGCACTGAGAAGAACTCTGCTTGGGGATGGGAGTGACAGTTGTATCTGTGGGCTCCTGGCTTTTTCATGGTTTACGCTGGGCTTCAGTGTGTTTTGGAGAAGTGTCCAATCTCTATTGGACCTGTCTTCACTTTGACAGCTTCCTTTCTTTGTGTACCAAGACCTCTGTTGTCCACACTTAGCTTTGTGTTCTATGATGTTCCTAGGCTGTCCTAATTGAGGGGACAGGGTATTCTAAAATATGTTGGGAGTTATGAGAAGCACCTGCAGCACTGAGATCTGTACAGGCAAAGACCTGCAGTAGTTTTTGTCAGGACCTCCTGACTCTTAATCACTGTACTGGAAGGATGCATCTGTGGGCATGAGGTACACTGTTGGAATGTCAGTGTTCTCAGTGACAGGCGATTCCAGGGGTTGAACCCACCCACTGACTGTAGGCTCATGGCTATCAAAGTGTGCATCTCAGTTGATGAGTCTTGATCCCATCTATTGAAGGAGGAGTTGTGTGCTTTACAGCTTCAGTCAAGCTTCCCAAATCCTCTGCCACTCAGCTCCTCAGGGTTAGGCTTTCTTGCTGTGCACAGCTATCTCCTAGAACTACCTTTTGCTCTAGGGTTGAGGCTGGTTTAAATTTAGATTGCCTAATTTATGGATTATTCTCAACCCCCCAGAGTGGGTTAGTTTTGAACAACAGGTACCTTCTCAAGATGGTGGCTAGCCCTTTCTTGCTCCCTGAGTCATACAGACTGACAAAATGGTTATTCTGATTATCCTGACCCAGGTGGAAGGAATCTGTCTCACCCACACCCACTGCTACATTTAGGCTTTTGAGGAGTGTGGAATTGTTTCAATGGTAGGAATGTCCCTTTCTTTCCACCTGAGACCCCTAGATTAGCCCTGGGATGAGGGTTGTTCTGTACCTCACTGCACTGTGCAGCTGAGCATCTGAACAATGTTCACCTTGGCTTGGGGGGATGGGCACCCAGCTCTGCGTCATTCGCTCACTGCCTTTATGGCTCCAAACAACTTCCATTTCCTCTCTTTGCAATAGGCAGTTCTTTCTTATTTGGCAGTTTCACCTTAAGTGGGTCACAAGGAGAGGCACCTTCTAATCTTCCATCTTAACTGAAGTCAGGCATTGGTTCCTACCCCAAAGTTTTGGGAACAGGGTCTTACTATGTAGGGCAAGCTGTCCTTGAACTCTTTAAATACCCCTGGCTGGCCTTGAGTTCCCTAAGTGTCTCCAAAGGGCTGAGACTGTAGTATAGAACCACCACTCCTTGTCAAATTTCTATTGTTTAAGACAGATCTTGCTTTGTGGGTCTAGCTGGTAAAAGACCCAAGTCCCCTTGGCAGTTCATTAGAGGCACTCACTGAAATCTTTAATAGTGCTAACTGGTCAGAAATTCACTGATAATGTTGACTTTTCCAGAAAATTGTAAGTTTTTGACAGAGCTCTTCTAGGTAAATGAAAGGTAGTTGGATTCCTAGCTGTGATATGAAATTAGTAAACACATCAAAGCTTGGCTTTTATTTTGTTTTGCTTTGAACAGTGAGTTGGAGAACACCTGTGGTGTCCTGTATGTTCTGAGTCTAGAACTTGTGTCTTGTTGTTATACAAATGACCCAAAGCTACAAACTGAGCAGTTAAAAATCAACAAATAGTGATGTGGTTTCATTCATCATCACCACCACCACCACCAGGCATCACCATCATCATCACCATCATCTGAGACAGAGTATTATTCTTTAGTCTAGGCTAGCCTGAAACTTACTATGTAGCCCAGACTGGCCCTAAACCCAGGCTAGTCTTCCATCTTCAGCCTCCCAAGTACTAGAAGTACAGACCTCAGCTACCATATCTATATTTGAATAGGCTGTTGAAGGATTCCTAGCTTCAGGTCCTGCATTGGCCTCATTGAAGTTGTTCCTCACTCCTTGGTGTTTGAAAGCAATAAAAAGCCACTAGCACATCTGGAGGAAGCTGGTAGTCCAAAAGGCTGTTGGTTGTGGTGGTGGTACAGCTTTCTAACACATAACATCGTTGTCTCCAGGCACTCCTAGGTGATGGCCAGCAACCAGTGCCTAGGTGTTTCTATAGTTGTGGAGGAAATGAGGTGGAAAAGGACAACAAACAGGTTAGAAACAGCAGCATCCATTGGACAGTCCCACGGGGAACTGCAGTTTTCAGCTAGGACAGTGTCTGCTGCTTGTCAGAGGCTCTGCGGTGTGTTGAGAGCATGCTATTTGTGGTATTAATGCTGACACATGATTAAGCCCATTGGAATGCCCATCATAGCAAGGTCAACTCTAAAGGCACACTTAGCCTCTAGCTGTTCAAGACAGGTGCTGTGTGAGGTCCTTCTGTCTTAATGCGTACCTAAACGCTCAGAGAACTTTTAGACTAAAACCTCTAAGAGTCCTTCTAGTCGGGAATCACAAATTTAGTCCGGAATTCACAAATGAGTTTTCTCTTTTAAAACCTATTTTGAAATATAATTTTATTACAATTTTTTTCACTTAGCACATTTCAGAAATGACACATTGCTCAAAGAAGGAAAACAAACACAAACAAACCTAACCAAACCCGGCAGCTCACAGTCCCGAGACAGCTGTTGCTGGCCTGACTCCTTTGCAGGGCTCTCCAGTCGGGTTCCTCTGTGTCCTTGCCTTCTCAGTCTAAGAGTTCAGGACTGCTTGGTGCACAGCGTCAGCTGCTTCACTTCACTTGAAAGAGTGAATGTTCAAGTCATTTATTCTTCCAGAGTAAACTTTATATTTTCCATTTGTATGTCATACATTTGAATCATAAAAATATCCCCCCAAATTTAGAATATTATAGAGTACTTAAAGTTTATCTAGAATGGAAAGGAAAGTTTATTCAAGCAGAATCTTAAAACTCAAGTCGAAAAAGCAAAAGTGCAGTTTCCGTCTGTGCCAGGCGATGGGTGGACTTCTCGGATGGTCAGCGTGGGAAACGATTCCAGAGTGTCACTTATTAGAGTTGCAGCTGAAGAAAGAGCCTTTCAGAGACTCAGGTCTGTGGGTTAGTTATCACCTCAGCATCATACAGAAACAAGCGTGTTCTCTTCTTTTCTTTGACTAAAACCTGGAAACAGGTCCTGAGAATGGCATCGAGTGGTTCCACCTGCCGCACCTTCAGATGCTTGTTCAGGAGTGCAGGACTGGAAGAAGGGGGTCTCAGGGATGAGTGGGCCTAGGGGAGAAGTCCGTTCCTGACCGGTTTCCAAACCAAACCAAAGGTCACAGACTAGCTATGCACACTAGCTGTGTTTCTAGCTTGCTTTTCTTATATTCATGGAGGGGCCTCCATAGCAAACTCAACCCCATAAGGCATCTGCTCATGGTGGCATTGAAGTTATCAGAAATCACACTCACAGAGCACTATTGCTATTAGGATCTTAGGCTTTCCCTAAAACCCATGCAGGGAGCATTTAGACGAGGGGAGATAGAAAGTGCCCTGTTAGGTGAGGGATCATGATGCTTAGTAGTTAGTTAGCTGGGTTTTATTGTACCCTCAGAATCACAAAGGGACACACACACACACAGAGCCAGGGCTGGCCTCTAGAAATGCACATGATAATCCGCTTTATTGTTCTCTCCCAATTTGCATTGCTGGGATTAAGGTCAAGAGCCATCACACCTAGTTTCGGGTTGACTGAGAATGCCATACATAATTAAAACCTTTTTCTCACATAATTCACATTATTGCCGTATCGTTTAAAGTTCACTTGGACATTTCATATTAAAAAATAACTATTTTGAGTGGTATTAGAAAATATCTCATAGACAGGTGCCCAGTTTATCCCTTCCTTGTCCTTGCTTTAGGTCCCAACTCCCCAACTCCTATTCCATTAAATGGGTTTGCATCTGTTTTTCAAAGACTTTATCCCATATGTCTATGTCAGCATGATATTGTGATACATAGATATATAGATTTTATTTTATTTTATTTTATTTTATTTATATTTAACTTAATTAAATTCTTTCAGACAGAGTGTAAAACAGCCCTGGCTGCTCACAGACACATGCTGCTTCTGTCTCAGTCTCCCAAGTGCTGGTGTCACAGGCATGTGCTACTGCACCGGCCTCTGTTTTGTTTTATTATTATTATTTAATGTCTTAGGGTCTACACTGATATTGCCATTTTTATCCCTTATATCAATAAGGATTAGCCCAGGTAGAAATGATTGTTTAGTTCCCTTACAATTCAAACTTCTCAATATGACGCCTCAGTTCTTGATGTATTGTCTTTACTTCCAGCCTATTGTATTATCTACACCGGCATGCCTTTTACCCTTATACTGCCCTTTAATGCAGGTCCTCATGCTGTGGGAACCCCCAACCATAAAATGATTTTCTACAGTTCATTGCTACTTCATAACTGTAATTTTGCTACTGACAGGGTCTCAGTTTCTAAGACCATTAGAAATATGTGTTCTTAGATGGTTGTGACGCACAGGTTGAGAAACAGTGGTCTAGAGTAATTTGAGAGGTGGGAACCTGAGTTGAGAAAATGTCTCCATAAGATCAAGCTGCCTACCAGGCTTTTAGGTCATTTTCTTCATTACTATTTGGGGGTTCTGGGTTCTGTTAGAAAGCAGGTTGAGCAAACCAGGAGGGGGGCAAAGTAGTAGACAGCACTTCCTCATGGCCTCTGCATCAACTCCTGCCTCCTGCCCTGCTTGAGTTCCTGTCCTGATTTCCAGGGCTATGATGTGGAAGTATAAGCCAAATAAATTCTTCCCTCTGCAACTTGCTTTTGGTCATGGTGTTTTTTTTTTTTTTTTTTTTTTTTTTCTGTCTCCATCATTTTTTTTTTATTATTATTAGGTATTTTCCTCAATTACATTTCCAATGCTATCCAAAAAGTCCCCAATACACTCCCCCCCCCCAGTCCCCCACCCACCCACCCCCACCCCTTGGCCCTGGCATTCCCCTGTACTGGGGCATATAAAGTTGGCAAGTCCAATGGGCCTCTCTTTCCAGTGATGGCCTACTAGGCCATCTTTTGATACAAATGCAGCTAGAGACAAGAGCTCTGGGGTACTGGTTAGTTCATAATAATGTTCCACCTATGGGGTTGCAGTTCCCTTTAGCTCCTTGGGTGCTTTCTCTAGCTCCTCCATTGGGGGCCCTGTGATCCATCCAATAGCTGACTGTGAGCATCCACTTCTGTGTTTGCTAGGCCCCGGCATTGTCTCACAAGAGACAGCTATATCTGGGTCCTTTCAGCAAAATCTTGCTAGTGTATGCAATGGTGTTTTATCATAGCAGTGGTAACCTTGACTAAGACATTTTGCCATCAGATTTTTAAAAAATATAATATCAACCTAAACTCCTTCTCCAATTGCCTCCCAGAATTGCCTCCCCAACTTCTCCCAACTTTTAGTGTTCTCTCTCTCTCTGTCTCTCTCTCCCTCCCTCCCTTCCTCTCCCTTTCCCCACTGAATCTTCCAGTTTTTGCTGCCTATATACTCATGAGTTTGGGACCATCCACTGAAGCATGTCCAACCTACTAAGGGCCATTTTCATCTCACCAGCCTCTTCCTCTTCTTGCTGGAATAATGACTGGCTTGATCGTGTATAGGAAACCACAGATGCTATGATTTCATGAGTTCAGTGGTCCTGTCATATTCAAAAGACTTGTTTCTCGATAGTCCTCCTGAAGTTGACTCTTACAGTCTTCCTCAATGGTTCCCGAGCCTTGTGGTGAGAGGGTATGACGTAGATGCTCCTGTGGTGAGTACTCCCTTGACACTCTAGGCTTCAGCCACTTGTATGTTTCTGCACTAACTGCCAGTCACTGTACAAAGAAAATGTTCTCCTGAGATCTGTGAGCTGTACTTATCTCTGGGTAGAGAGAGATGAAATTAGAGGACAGCTTGATGCTATGTCTGTTTAGCAAAATAATAATAGTAGGTTATTATTCTGGGGCTTATTAGTTCTCCAACCATGGCCTGTTGGATGGATTCACAGTACCAGGTATGTATTTCATCTTAGGGCGCATGCCTTAAAACTAAACAGAATGAATGGTTGGTTGTTCCCATGACATTCATGCCACTGTTGCACACACTTGTGGCTTTTGTAGATCAGGATACAAGGTTCACATCTGGATAAGACTACTGGTGACTTTTTTTTTTTTAACCCCCCAGCAGCCTGCATAATTCCCTTCCAGGACTATGAAAGCTAGCCATTAGTGGAAGCTTGTTAGTCAGTACTAACTTGATTTCTCCTGGCACTGTGACCACTGTGTGGTGTCTTCAGCAACAAGATCTTTCTCAAGTTCTGGTGGGCAATCAAAAATAACGGCTTGTATTGTTTTGTATTGTATTGTTTTGGGGTTTCTGAGACATACCTGACTTGTGGGAAAATATCCCACACCTAACACTCACAAGGGAAGGTACAGCAGAGAAGTGGATTAGGAAGGGATAAGTAACACTAGGGTTGTTTGAAAATCCATATGGAAACCTACTATTTTATAATATTCAAATATACATACATACATACATACATACGTGCATACACATATGCTTTCTTTGTTTCTCTTGTTTAGATTTGTTTTGAGGGTTATTCTGCCTGTATTATTTCCTTAAGTAGAAATTCAGATTATGGATTTGACAGTTTTCCCCCTTGTATAAATACTAAATGCTGTGAATTTTCTCCTAGTGAATGGTGAACATTACAGTTTTGGTATGTTGTATTTTCCTTTTCATTTACTTCAAAGTGTATTCTATTTTGCCTTAAGAGTTCTCTTTGATGCAAAGGCCATTTAGAAGTATGTTCAGATCCTGCATGGTGGTTCAAAACTGTAATCCTAGGAAGTTTAGGTAAGAAAATTAATGTAAGCTCAGAGCCAGCCTCAAACTACATAGTGAGTTTTAGGTCAGCCTGGGCTATAGGATGACCCACTGCCTCAAAAAATGAAGATGGGGAGCAGAGGGGGAACGACTAGAGAGATGGCTCAGCAATTAAGAGCACTGACTGCTCTTCCAGAGGTCCTGAGTTCAATTCCCAGCAACCACATGGTGGCTCACAACCATATGTAGTGGGATTCAATGCCCTCTTCTCGTGTGTCTGAAGAGAGCAATGATGTATTCACATACGTAAAATAAATAAATAAGTGAAAAAATGAAGACAAAACCTAAATCTAACCAGCTAACCAATCAAAGACCTGTGTTCAGTAATTTGATATACTATGTTTTTAACTCAAACACTGGGTTATTGTAGGAGACACTCTGGTGAGAAGGTTCTTGGGTTTACATATCATACGTTGCTAGACTGTTTTGCACAGTGAAGTGAGGCAATGTGATGCTGTGTTTTTGCATGAATTTGAAGTGATGCCTTTAGCTAATTCTTAATGTTTCTGGGCCTAGTGGTATGTTTTAAAAGCAGGTTTTGCAGTCCATCTTATTTTCTCTTTGTTCCTTTTAGCAAATTACCATTGGGCAGAATCGGATCCTGAAAAATTCAAGATGCTAAAGCCCCTACACTGCTTTAAGAATTCGGGACTCAAATATGAAAAGAAAATCAGAAATAAGACCCTGGGAACCTGAATATCCCTGCTGAAAAACACCAAAGGACCATTTCATTTTGTGTATTGCTGTGGTCTGATTGGGGTAGTGGGTGCTGTGGGATGGGAGAGTGCTTGTGGGTTCACACCCATGCCCTCCCCATGGAGAGGGGACCATTGGTTTCCTTGCTTTCTACCATGTTTTGGCTTGCTTTTGGAACAGGCTGGCCCAGCATCATCTGTCCTCATCTGTGGTGTACTGTGAGTCTGTGATCCATCTCCAGCACATGCCTGCTGCCCACCATCTCCATCATTGAGTCACAAGACAGGGCTGGTGTTAGGCAACCAATAATAACATATTGTATGAGACTTTGCATCTTGTACATTTTCTCTTCTTTTCTAAAAATAAATAATAAAACCATAAATCTCAATGAACTACTTTATTATTAGATTCTGCTGTGTTTGTTTAATGATGTTTTCTGTAGAAATGTGTTGTGTCTTAATCCACTGGATGTATTATACTTCATTTCAGATAAGGCCTTGCAAGTGGCTCCCATAGGCCTCTGGTTGCAAAGTCAGAGGCTATCTGTGTTAATTTATGACTGATAGCATTCTATTTGGAAAAGTGGTGGCAGGGAAGGATATGCAGATGGGCCACTTTCCCATCTTTCTTCAGAACGGCCAGAGCATCCTAATTGAGAATGGATGCAGCTGTGCATAAGCACTTGTCCCACATTGGCTCTGTTGTGGATATGACCAAGCCAGCACACAAAGTCATGGGAAGGAAATCACATTCTGTCAAAGGAGTTAACTGGCCAGTAAGACACTTAAAGCAGTCATTTTTAAATACTATATAATGTTGAGAAATAATATAGTTGCTTATGGTAAATACTAATATCCTCTCTTAAAATATCCCTTGTCTCATTATAGAGGAGACACCCTTATTTGGCAATGCTGCACTGTCTACTCATGACCTTTGTAATGACTGAGTCCCTTTTAAATGAAAGCATGTGAGAGAGGGGGGGAAGGAGGGGAGAGAGAGAGAGACTCAAATACCATTTATAACACACTTTCAACTACTTGGGTTAGGAAAGGATTTGTTACCTAGTAATATCTCTCTTTGTTCTGAATCAGTACAGACATAGAGCAAAATGTATAATATTTAATATCCACATTTGAGGTTAAAAACATTGCACCCTGTGCAGACCCAGGTCAGTTTTCCCAGCCCATGGGCAGTGAGGTCCAAGAAGCCACCAATCCCACTCCATCTGAATTACCAAACTAGGGTTTGACATGAATAAATTTACTGATATCTCTTTTTAACAGGCGTCAGTGAGAAGATTTGTCATATATTTTCCTGCCACTGCAGTTTATCAGCACCAATTAGTGCTCACTGAACAGCTGCAGCCTGTCCTCGGCATCAGGGAAGATGCGGATTGGGTTGTAAGAACTGACAGGTAGATGCGTGGACCCTGGGAATGACACACACTCATTGTCCACAGCTGTTTCTGGACTCCGTTTTAAAGGGACACAGGCCAATTGGAGTATAAGCAGCAGAGAGTGGTCAAGCAGCCAAAGTGTCTGACACCAGGAAGAAGGAAGCTGAAAGGGCTCTGTAGCCCAGGAAAGAACATTGGTGAGGATGTAAAAGACGTAGAAGAGACCCTGGATCAGAAATAAAGAAGAGGACCAGTGGGTATAAGTTGTATTCGAGTGGAGGCTGGCTTTTTAACAACAACAAAAATTTGCAAAGTGGATCATAATGTTGGGAACTTTTGTTGTCTGAGCAGAAAACCCGACCTACTTATGTGAAGGGGAAGACCTTCTGTTTCAAGAAATTGACTTCAAAATCTCCCTTAGCAAACTACAGGGCCACATAGCATTTGATTGAAGAAAACATTTCCACCATCATGAAGATCATTTTTAGCTCCTGGGATCAGAGAAGCAGTGAATACATTCCTGACTGGCCTGGGAGGGTCATATTTAACAGGCCAACATGATAGAGAGACAATGTGAGGTCAAGGAGAAACCCCAAACAGCTATAGACCCATCAAAAACAAAGTGCCAGTCTCCAGTGTGTTAACCCTCCTTTGAAAGAAAGGTTGTTTCTAAGTCTGTCTGTGGGAGTAAAGGCTAAAATTAGATTTTGGGCTCAGTTCTGCTTGCATAGGATAAACTCCTCTGTCTTTACATCCTTTTTAGCATCTTTTCCTTTTGCTTACTTATAATGCTTGCTGTTTACTGTCTGCTCAAACATCTTTTGTACAGGGATGGGAGAGCAGAGTCGTACCATGTATGGCTTTTTTTTGAGGAGCCTTGGCAGATCTTAGGCCCAGTACTTTAAACAGAACAGCGTGCCGGCAATGCTGGGAACCAAGACCCGTTTAATCTTGCCTTTTGTGGTTTACTTTACAGCAGAACAAGCACTTGTGGCTACACAAAACATAGACCAAATAAAGGCATCCTCTCAGCCTGGATGCTCCACAGCCTCTCCTCATGGTTGGTGGTCCAGGGCAGGGAGGGCGGGCAGTTCCTCTACCATGCCACTTTGAGATGATGATGATGGAGCTGTGCTGATGGGCATAGGCCAAACTTGGCATCCATTGATTTGATCCTACGAAACAAACATACATACACACCAACGCTCACTCCCTTGATCCTACTGTCATTTTAGTGTTGAGAACCAGAGAGATGGCCTTTGCTACAACTAATTTATCATTGTCTGACCTGTTCAGCCAGGTGCTTCCAGAATTCTTTGTAAATTCATTGCTGATATGAGTCCTTATAAAACAGAGGAGAAGAACCTCGTATCAGAAACTGGGCAAACTTCACAAGTTGGACCCCTCTCAACTGCCATAGGAAAGATATGGGAGACTACTGTTTAAGGGGAGTCAGCCTTCTAAAGTGCTGCTGTGTTTCTATCCTCTCCCGAGGTCTGGACAGCAGAGCATTTAATTTTGGAGTTCCTAAACAGCAGCTTTAAATACCCACTAGGAAATTACCTGTTAGTGTGGCATTTTAGACTGCTAAATCTAAGCTAATAGATTACTTTGGGATAATGGATTTGATATTTATAGGGGCTTCTTAATACCCTGCTTTGGTTCTTTACCGGGGATGAGTGAGCTTAAGGGCTCAGTCCTTGAACAGAAAGTACAGTGTGGGTGGTCTCTTGAAGGGGCTGCAGCTGATAGGCCCTCTGTTGGAGGGAGATGGCTCAGGCTTAGATACAAAAACAACTTTTTCTTTGGGGGAGTAAGAGATCTGTGGGCAGAGGTAGTATCAGCCCCACAGCCACAGTGGGTGACAGAGGTATGGCAAGTCTGATGTCCTCGAGGTGACAGAAAGGAAGAATGTCCAGACAACCACCAGCAGGTTGGTAGCACTGAGGCGGGGGTGGGGGGCAAGAAGGGACACAGAAAGATAAGGACAGAAGCCGCACCTAGAGCAAAGGGATTGATTATTCATAGTTAACGCCTGTCACTGGCCACATCTTCCCCAGACCAATGTGTTCTAGTTCTTCAGTAATTTTTCCTGTAACTGTGACCACTGAAAACCAGATACAGTTCTGCCATTGTGTGGCTGAGGCACCTTGATGTGAGCACGTGAGCGTGTTGGGCCCTAAGAGGTCAAGGGATGGCATAGACCTGGCTACCAGGGAAACCTCGCGACAAGTTACTGTTCTAGCTGTTGAGGACTGTCCTCCCTCCTCTGTCAAGGGGAAGCAATACTTCCCCTTGCAGCATGGCTGTAAGATTGAGTAAGAGGATGCTCAGACTCAGAGCAGTCCCCCGGACAGGCACATTGCCTGGGTGGACAGGTGCTGTTGCTGCATCCTATTCTTGGCTCATGTGGAGCCTACAGGTAAGTGAGATTAACCACCCCTCTTCCCCCACCAAAAAAAAAAAAAAAAAAAAAATCCATGCAGTCTTGGTGGGGGCAAGGCTATGGTCTTTGAACTGTTTCTACAGTCATGTGTGTCCTCCCTCCCAGCTTCAATGTCATCTTCAGACCGGTTCTAGTTTTAATTCTTGGCTAAGTCCACACACAGGAGGGAGCTGGTTCTCCACAAAAAAGTCTTCCTTCATACCAGTCAGTGTATTATTTATCTTCTCATTTAACACACATTCCTCCTGCCCATTTTCCCCATTCCTGCTGAAACCAAGCTATATTCTACTTTGCAGCATTTTGGTGATTAGTGATCTTGTCAAACTGTAGGAAGCCAACTCTAAGATCATGCCAGATACAAGGCTGTGGTATATCAGGCCATGATTGCTGTTGTTGTAAACAACACCATTGCACAGGCGTAAGCCCGAGTCTGGCGCCAACCCCTCCCCAGCGGGTACTTGCTAATTCAACCAATCCCAGGAGGACACGAAGCCTTTCCCTGTGCTGGAGTGCATATAAGCAGACCTCCCTGGGTTCCCGGGGTCCCTGTAGCAGCATCGAGGCGTTCCTATAATAAAGGCTGTTGAGAAAAATCAGACCGTGTTGTGTCTTCTTTGCCGGCCGAGGTGGGCGCAACATCAAACAATATAGTATAACACAAGGTGTTACTCTGAACTCACCCTGCCTCCCAATTTACTGAGTTCTTTTTCACAGTGCCCCAAACTGTCCGTGTAATCATCTATTCTAGAATGCTCTAGGAGATCATATCCAGCTGGGATGTTTGTAGTATCTGTCACTCATTCTACAAAAGTGATTTTTGACACGTTTGGATTTCATCTCCTCTCTTTAGCATGACTCTTTTAAAGTCACCCCATGGTAACTCCAGTCTGTGGTCACATCTTTTTTGAAACTTCATTTCATTCAGAGAAATTTATAATTGGTTCCTCACCTACCTTGGGCTCAAAGGCCACTTTTATGATGTCTATTTTTATCTTTTCTGAGTTTCAAATGTTTGTTTATAGGAGTAGATAGAGTAATTAATTAGAGCACTTACCCATGGCCAAAAGCTTGCCTCAGCCCATTGCAAGCTTCAGCTGATCACCACAGCCCATCTGTTTTCCCCATGTTAAGTGGAGAAAGACTTAGAGAGAGGCATGGGAATCCAGAGCTGTGAAGAGTACGGTGGCATTTTACCTGCTTGACCAGTAACTAGTTAGCTACTGCAGGGCTTTGGGAACTAGAAGAACATAGAGGACCCTGGGCCAGGATAGGACTGAGTATTAACCACAGCAACTGCATGTCTACAAACCAGGTGACACTAAGGGCCCGGTGTCTATTGCCTGCTCTTTGAGGAGACACTCTCCAGTGGCAGTGATCTATATGAACAACCTTGGAAATGAGGTCTCAGTTGACGAAACACCAGGGAGAATGGCCTCTCGACAACTGTACTTGTTACATTTATCATGACTATGAGAAAATCCCTGGCAGAAAGTGGTCTCTTGATCCTGTGTGCTTGGGCAGAATGTCACAGTAGCAGGAACATGTGGCAGAAACACACACATGCACAAGTATGTGTGCATACAGACACATACATATTATACACATGGGTGCAAGGAAGGAAGGAAGGAAGGAGAGAGAATACCTATCAGAGAAGGGACAAGATACCTTCAGTGTCCTGTTCCTAGTGACCTACTTCTTCCAGCCAAGTCCTACTTCCTAAAATGCTAGTACCAGCTGGAGACCAAGCATTCGAAACATGATCCTATGAGGGTCTCCCATGTTCAGGCCGTAACACACACCTCCATTCAGAGGTGATAGAGCCAGGATTTGAAGCTAGACTTAGGATCCCACTCTTCTGACCCACATGACCACCAAGTGCATGAAGATAGCATTGAGCTCTGGTGCCATGTCTCACTGGTCACCTGCTCCTTCTACATGACTTTCACCCGCAGTCATGATGCGGACACTGTTCTTGTAATTACTACTCTTGCACGTTTCCTTCCAAAAGCTGATGACTTCTTGTACTCTTGCTCTTGCCTGGGATTGCTGGTGGGTGGGAGCAGTGCAGATTGAGGGAATGGGACAAGGTGGCAATGTTTTCCACAAAGGCTGTAGCTGCTGGCAGCTCTCCCTCTCCTGCAGAATTTTCCAAGATTCACCCACTTTGGTTACAGGGGTGTTGACACCCTGCATGGCTACCAAGTCTAGGTGGTGCTGTGCCTCTGGCCTCATGGACTTCTGTTAGTCATTCCGTCATCAGCTTTGCCATCACCTACACTGCTGGATCTTCACAATTCTCCTGTGTGGCTGGATGTTTTCTTCCAGTGATTTCCTTCTCCCTGAAATGTACCTTCTTTTTGCTGTGTTGTTCTTTGGGCTTAAAGTCATGCGCACTGATACCATAGATCTCTGTACATTTCTTTTGGAACATCACTGGGGCTTTCCTGCTTTATTGTTCTCACCTGCAGAATGTTCTGCAGGAGTCATGTAAGCTGCCCCTGTGGCTATCTGAAAATGCTTTCTACTATCCCACCCTTATCATTTTAAAGCCTGGTCTGAGGGCCTGAATCTCCTGCAGGTTAGGTGAGTACTCTGTGTGTACACATTGTCTTATGCCACAGGCCAGGCAAGGGTGTGCATTTTTTCCTTTACTTGGAAGAAGGAATGAAAATACCTCATGGGTCTTCCAGTCTCTGGATTTCTCTCACATCCTGTGATATAGTAGCCACATGTGCCTAAACTCATTTAAACAAAAATTAAAAGGTATCAACAGTCCTTAGTTGGAACTTGGTGATAAAACCTCATGGTGTTTTGAACCCAGTAGTTCTCAGAGCAGGGACCCCAGATAAGCAGAATCCCTTGGGAACATCTGGGAAACATGATCCGGATTGTTCCTCAGAGCTGCTGAGTCATAGACTTGAGCGCAGTCCTGCGCTCTGGTTTAACAACCCTCCAGCTGATGTTGATTCAGCCAAGCTTCAAGAATCCCTTGCCTTTGCCCATTTCAAAGTGGAAGACTCAAGTGCTAGCCACCGAGGTGAAGGCATCACGGCCCAGGGTCAGCCAGCGTTCTCAGTCTAAGCTGCACATCAGACTCACCCGGGTGAGATCTGAGAATCCCGGAGTCCTGTATTGAAAGCCAGTGAAATTTTCCAGGCAACCTTAATGAGTAGCTGAGGCAGAGAAGTTCAGGCCAGTCAGATCTCCCAAGAAGCCTTGCCCCTACAGCCAAGGTTCTCAACCTGTGGGGATCTTTGCCAGGGGCCAAATATCAGATATTCTACATGCCAGATACTTATATTGTGATTCTTAACAGTTATGAAGTAGCAGTGAAATAATTTATGGTGGGAGGGCGGGGTGGGGGGGGGTCACTGCAGCATGAGGAACTGTCATAAAGAGTCTAAGAATTAGGAAGGTTGAGATCAACTGGTCCACAAAGTTTCTTGGCTACCTCCTTCTATTACACCATAATGGCCATGGGAATTGTTTTTCTGGAACAGTTAGTTCTGTACTAGAGAAGATTTATCACCATTGTGTAGGTGAAGCCACCAAGAAGGTAAGTTGACTTGTATGAAAGAAACAATGACTGAGCCAGGGCATGAAACAAATGATACTGATTCTTGGGAACCATTCATTCATTTGCCCATATTACTTAGAGTGATAGTTTCTGGGTCCGTAAGTCTAAATGTCACTCACTGAGGTCTGGAGCTGGATACACAGCTTACTAAGACAGACAGACAGCCACAGCCGTGGAGGGGGCTTCAGTAAACATAGCAACAGCATGTTTCTGACATAGCCTTCTGGGGACAGGATGTCTGAGGGAATTTTCAAGGGAGCTTGATTGGCAGCCTAGGGCATGTAACTGTTTAGGTAACAGCAGATAGCTCATCCAGGGGCATACCCAGAGAACACACCTGGGGAGATGGAACATACTGGGAACCTCAAGGACGGTTCAGTGCCTAGACACAGTGCAAGCCTTTTGTTTATTAGAGGCCATTGTCAGGGTATTCAGAAAGATCAGAGCCTTTGCACGAGAGCAATGCCTGCATGCCAGATCCCATGCCATATTTGGAGGCATCTTAGAGAAAATGAGCTTGGGTCTCAGGATCTTGGCTATCTCTCCATCAAACAGAGTCAAGATGGTCTTCACCATGGTATGGTGCGCAGGGTGCATGCTGAGGAAATGGCTGGAGATAACCCGTGCATCGAGTGAGAAGAGCTGAGGTTGCTCCAGAACACAGCATGAGCAGAAGGAACAACCTGTTATCTAGTTGGAAGCCTCAGCTACCCGCTTCTCACCTGTAGCCTATGAAAGGTCTAACCTGCATCAAACCACCTGCCTTCCAAGCCTTTCCTACCTGTAGCAATGCTTCTGCACTGCATAGAGCACTGTGGGACATCCAGGCGATGGTTCTGAGGACCACATACAGCTCAAAAGCCTGAAGCTCATCTCGCTCCAGCACAGTGAAAGAATAACAGAGTGGAGAGTGGAGGATTATAATTACTATGCAGCTTTCCCTGCAAACTCTTAGCATAGGCTTGCGTTCCAAAGCTGTGGGCTCAGGTCAGGTCAGGATCGAGAAGTTGAGAGACGTTTGGTGGGTCTCCATAGGCACACTATTCTTTTGTGTAGTGTGTCTGCTTTTTTTTTCATCTGGCACAAGTAGATATGAATGTTGCTGTTCCATAGGAAAATCCAAGTACCAGACATGAGAAACCTTCTTTCAAGATGTTGATCAGGGGAGTCCAAGAGACCACATCCAACAATGTAGGCTATTGCTGTTGCCTTTGGCTGCTTCCCAGAATTAGAAGGTAAGTCCCTTTTGCTGAAAATAATGGACAACTTGTACACAGGACTTGGGGGAATCGAGCTGAAAGCAACCTGGAAGCTTCCTCCGTGAGAACTGGTGTTCATAGTATCAGAAGGTGTTGTGCAAGCTTCCTCCCGGAAAAAAGCAATCAGTAGTCTACCCAGCTGTGGTGCCTCTGGACCACACTAGGGACCAAGCACTGTAAGATATCCTTAAAGGTGAAGGAGTGCTAACTAGCCACTGTCTAATGGAACTTAAGCTGGCTCAATAGGAGAGAATTCATCCCTACAACTGTAAACCTAGTCAACTCCCCATAGCTGGTAGAGCCACGGACCCAGAGGAGAACCTAAAGCCATCACTTTCCTGAACCAGTATAATGTCTAACTGCATTCTAAGTGCCTTATATGTAAGCCAAATGTAGTGCTTACCCCACATCAAAGATGCTTCTTTTTGCAGCAGTCAGAGACAGTTACGGAAAGCCACATGGGTCAAAATGGAGAGAATGACTGAATATGAGTGTCCAATGCAGCTGATACATTTACAACACTAGCCCCACACTTAAGGCTCAGGAAACATCATGGAAGAGGGAGCAGAAAGACTAAGAGCCAGAGGACTAGGTCACCTGCTGTGAGATTGTGTCTTCTTTGTAGAACAGGGAAGCTAGATCCATGAAATCTCAACAATACGGTAGGCTAAACAAGCGAGACCTAAACTATGACAATACCAGTTGACATGTCAACATGGATGGGGGTCTGCACAAGGCTCCACGTCTAGGTGAAAAGCTATAGACAATTAATGATTGCTGAGAAGGAGATCAGACTTCCCCAGGAATGAATCTCTAACTGATTATCCAATACTAAGAGGCCAGTCCCCTAAAAGCATACGTGCAAACAACACTAAATGGACCCAGTAAGTTGTATTTATAGATTTATATGTATAAATGTAGCAGCAACAATACTACTACTACTACGACGACGACGACTACTACTACAACTACTAAAAGGCATGGAGATGGATATGGGAGAAGTTAGGCAAAGAGTGGGGTAGGAAGCAAATATTAAAAATACATTGCATGAAATTCTCAAAGTGTCAATTAAAATATTACATTAAAAAGAAAAACAGAAATGGCACATGGATGACATAGACAGCAGGGGATAGTCTCCCATGTTGATCACTATTTCCTTCTCAAGGAAAGAGGGGGCCCTTGATCTCCCACCCAGATGCAATCCCAGAGGGAGCCGATCCTTGGCTATCGTCTGATGAAAGGGCCAAGGCCTTGGGCACAGACACAGCCCGCCACCTCCAGCTATAATCGGTTACCCAAGCAGGCTTCCCTGACGCTAGTCCTTCCCCAAGACAACAATCAACTATTTCAGAAAAACCACCCTGGAAGGCAATGTTATCAGCAAACCAAATTATGTCTTGGCAGTTTTAGCTCAGTGATATGGAGAATATTGAAAATATGGAGGGAAATCTCTAGATTTCCAGGCATGTAGGGTTATAACCTATTATATTAAAGGACTGAAAAGATCACTTTAAATTTTGTTATTTGAGAATAAGTTTCACTTATGGGAGAAAAGCTACAATAACTGCAAAGAATGTCTTATATCATTTGTCTAGCTTCTCTGTAGCTAACATTTGACTATCTGCTTTGTCATTTCTTCCTGTCCCCTTTTCTAAATTGTTTGAGGCTAACATTCATATTTGAGGGGAAAGTAACAGAGAACACCCCCCCTCTTTTATAACAACAGTTTATACCTCAATGTCTTTAATGCTCTGTTCTTGGACTTACTGTCCATGTTCTAATGTTATCTGCTAGTTTATTTGATAATGTCTTTTGTAGCATTTCATGCGGGATACTGGTGAAGAATCTGGCTGAGTTTCTGTCCTTTTTGTCTCTTCTGGTTAGCCCACGAGCAGACACTTGGGTCCTCTTTTATTCCTCTGTAAGCTGCAGAGGCCCGGGCCACTGTGTGTGAGTTCTGTAATCACGATGCCCCACAGTATCCAGTAGAGTACTTTATATGATAGGGTTCTTACAGTGTTTAACGGACCCCCCCCCCCCTTTCTCTAGAGGGGACTGGGAATCACTGCCTATTCAGGAGAGTTAGAAGTCTTGTCTCTCCTCAAACCGGCCTTTTGGAATTGCAAGCAAAGCCTCAAGCTTCTGTCCTTGTCTCTAAAACAGTCAAATACAACGATCTAAAGCAGTGATAGTACCAGTGTATTTGACAGCATATGAAGAAGTGGGACAGATGACAGTGATGTCACAAGCACACGAGAGAGGGATTGAGAGTGGCTTTTACAGATTTCTGCACTCTAGATGATGTGGGAGGGGGCTATCTGAGGAAGGCTTAGTTAGGTAAGTTTAAAATGTGCCTTCTAAGTTCTATGGCTTTCTGTAAGACATCTGTCTCTTTGTTTATTTTTGAGGTACTGGGGATCACACACAGGGCCTTGTACATGCTAGGCAAGTTCTTTACCACTAAGCTTCACCCTAGGTCACCCACCCCAGTCCACTTAAAATATGAAGACTGATAGCTTGAATGTAAAAAGATGGAAAATATATAGCGTGGTAACACTAACTGAGAGAGCTGAAGCACCAATGTTAGCAGCAGACATCCAAACAAATATAATTATCATGTAAAAAGAAGGGGCTGTGAAATGGCAGATCCATCAGTTCTCTGAGAGGACATGGCCGCGCATGTGCCCAGCAACACAGTATCAAAATGTGGGAGGCAGAACTCGGGAAAACTGAAAGGAGAAGTGATCAAATCCATTTCTGTGGTTGGGAGACTTCAACGTCCTCCTGTCAGTAATTCATAGATGCAGAAGTCAGAAAAGCAATAAAGACAGAGGTGGCTTGAACAGCACTGTTAATCAGCGTAATCTAATTGACTCTTATAGAATATACTTCTTTCACGGAGGGTACACAGTTTCCTCCAAGCTTGCCTGGAGCATTCACCAAGAAAGATCATATGCTGAATCATTAAATGTGCTTTAAACATTTAAAATACTAGCAGCTGTACAAAGTCAGTTCTCAGATCACAGTGGGATTAAAATAGAAATTAATGAAGGGCTGGGTGTGGTGGTGTGAACCTTTAATTGCAGTATTTAGGAGGTAGAGGCAGGCAGATCTCTGTGAGTTTGAGGCCATTCTGGTCTGAGCCAGAGTTATGCAGAGAGACCCTGTTTCAAACAACAACAACAACAACAACAGCAGCAGCAGCAGCAGCAGCCGCCGCCGCCGCCACCACCACCGCCGCCGCCACCACCACCACCACCAATATAAATGAAGAATCTTTTAGAGAAATCTTCAAATATCTGAGTATTCAATGACATACTTCTTTTTTATTTTAATATTTTTCGTGCAGTATATCTTGATCATGTTTTCCCCTCCCCTAACTCTATAGGTTAAGGGGGGAAAAAAGAGTTCTTGACAGAATTGTAACATATTTGGAAAGAAAAGAAAGTGAAACCAACTTATTAAAATGTGCAGAATAGAATGAGGAGCACTTAGGGGGAAATTATAGCATTAAAGTAGACAAGAAAAGGGTGAAGAGAGAAGATCAGAGACTTGAAATGCCCATCTTAGGAAACTAAAGATGGAAACACAAAAATATTAAAGGTGTTTGTAGTCTCTTTTCCTAAAAGCTACAAGGAGAGATACCCAACGTGGGGCTGATGTCTGTGGGCATTCACATTAATGCTCACAATAACACTGTGAGGAAAGCTCGACTTTCCTTCCTCCACAGGTAAAACAGAGAGCCACAGAGCCATTAAGTAACTCCCCTAGGGGCACACAGCTGCTAAGGGAAGCAGCCAGTGTTGAATGTCTATCCAAACTCTGGCTCCAGAAGAAGCAGAAGCATTCAGCTCCCTCTATTCCCCTTTTCCCCAGGAGAAGGTTGGGTTGGACCCTAGAATGATTTGTGAAAACTAGGGAAAAAAAACAAAACAGCAGGAGGAGGCCCAAGATGCCATCATAGACTGCAATAGAAATACAGATGCTCTCATGACCTTAAAGCAGCTGTGATTGATGTTGGAGAAATCGTAGAGATAAGGATGCTGCCAGGATATTTGCGGCAGATAAATTCCTCACAGGAATTCACTGGGAGAACGCCCTGGGGCTCTTCTCCAGACAGAACATTTATCAACAGCTTGGATGAAATCGAGCCCACGAAGTGTGCTGATGCTGCTGAGCTGAGAGGAGAGCCTGAGTGGCCACAGACTCTGCAGCCTGGATCTTTCCATATAATGCAATGAAGTGAAGTAATTCAGATTAAATGGAAATTGCCAAGTGCAGGCCAGGGACCTAGGTAAGGAGTCTGGCATAGTGAACTTGTGGTTTAAGAAATGAGTTACAAATGGGAGGTGGCTTTCAGGACATCTAGTCCTGTCTCCAGCCACAATGAAAGGGGTCTGGTGTTCATAGTGGAAGCTCTCCACCTGGAAACCCCATCAAGATCCTTTAAAAATTTTAGTCCCTCAGAGATGCCGGCATGGAGGTCTGCCCTGCGATAATGGACTAAGGATACCGGAAATCTCTTGAGCTGTTTCGAAAGACACAGAGATGGAAAACTGAGGGTCTCATGGGCAGTTGTCCCAGAAAGGAGGGCAAGCTGGTTTTGCACAGTAAAGTGGAGGGAGCCCTAAGCTCATCCTCTGCGGATCAGCCTGGTGCACAACAGAGGCCAAGCCAAGTGAGCATTAGCTGTTCTGTTCAAAGATGCCTCTTAAAGCTGTTCTCACTCTACTCTTTAACCTTCAAAATCTTCTAACCTTGGCTAACTCCACATGCTGCAGGCCTCCTCTGCAGCGGGAGTCTTCCCAGCTGTCCTTAGACAATAGAGTGAATAATTGTGGTAGATAGACAACTCTTGTGACTGTCACAACCTAGGTCCTTCTCTTCAGAGATGTCAGGTCCCCTCTCTTGATGTCCAGGTATATGCCATGTACTGCAGTTTCAGATGTCTCTTCAGGAGTCTCCTGAGACTCCCTGTATTATCATCCTTGCAAGCTTTAATTTCATCGAATTGGAGTTGATCTGTATAATCAAAGGAACACAGCAAAATGAGAAGCCGCCCTCCAAAAGCACTGCTTCAACTCTGTTTTCTTGAACAGCTCGTTCTGGGAGACCCCAGCCTTTTTGCTGTGGGGACACTTAAACAGCCCTCAAAAGGGAAGCAGCTGACTGTTGTTTCACTTGTCAGTCATGAGAATGGGCCACCCAGGAAATGAATCCTTCTGTTCTACTTGAGCCATCAGATGGTGGCAGCACCAGACAGCATCTGGCCGAACTGTCACAGCTGCCTGCTTCAGGTCTTTTTTATGACACGAGGAAGAAAATAAATCACTATTTCTCTAAAGCAAGGGTTGGCAAACTGTGACCTATGGACTGGCTTCCTGGTTTTGGAAATAAAGTTTTATGAAAATCAATCATTTACTTACATGTTGTCCACAGCCTTTGTCTGACCCTTTGAGAAACTTTATCAACACTTTACCTAAGTGCTTCCTTTTTCCTTTAAATGATAAATAGCAAAGTCAAGGGTCCCCTATTCTTTCTTTTTTCCTTTCTTTCTTTTCCCTCTCTCCCTTTCCTGCTCTCCCTCCCTCCTCCCTCTTTTCTTCCTTTCTGTCATCAAATCCAGAGCCTCACCTATACTGTGCAGACTTTTATCATGGGACAAATATTTTTAAATTTTATCAGGGCATTTATTCTTGAAGAATGAGACACTCAGTCATATGGTGGTTCATTTGAGGAGCCAATCAGAATACCCATTGCTATTCTAAATTCTGTCCTGCCCAAAGGCTTGATTTGCCAATAGCAGAAGGAAGGGAATAGAGTCAACTTTGGCTGACTCAAGCAACGCTGATGAAGAACTTCTGACAGAGATGAGAGAGATGAGAGAGGTCAAGAGAGCAGTCGTGAGGCCTTGAATCACAGGAGCAGTGGGAAGCCATACTCACTGGCAGGGGAGGGAAGGAGCAGAGCTACCAGAGCTCACTGGGTGCCTCTGATCTAACTCAGCTTTTATATCCACTTAGAAATTAGGAGCAATTAATAATTATAATTTGTGCCAGGCATGGTGGCACATACCTTTAATCCCAGCACTTGGGAGGCAGAGGCAGGGGGATTTCTGAGTTGGAGGCCAGCCTGGTCTACAGAGTGAGTTCCAGGACAGCCAGGGCTACACAGAGAAACCCTGTCTCAAAAAACAAAAAAGAAATTATAATTTGTATAAGCTACAGTAACAAATGTATATCTGATTTGAGCCAGTTATACCAGAGCAACATTTGGAACATGGACCATTACTAGGAGAGGTAGACTTTAGACTTTTCCTTGCCACAAGTCTACCTTCTAATTCTAAATTAGCTTGTGGTCTGTCTTCTTGTATGTCTGTTCTGCCTTGAAGAAAATCTTTTCTCATTTTATTGAAATCCTCAGGCAGTGCCTAAGTTGTCATTTTATTAGATTATTTGTTTAGCCATGAGTATATAATTAAAGGAAGAAACTGGCCAAGTTCTTACTTTTTTCTTAAATCCCAAGAGACATTCATAATGCTTCAGTTCTCTACACAGTTCAAAATATTCCCTTCTCTAGAGACTTTCCATGTGTTGGGTCAGAGCAAGGGAGACCCTGAAAAATAAGCCCAAGCAGGGGCTCCTTCATTTGCCCTCCTATGTCTTGGGCTCTCAGCCAGATCCTGGGTGTTTGCAAATGCTGCCAAGCTGGCCATTGTTCCAGAAATGTCAATGCTCTTATTTGGCAATTCTTACCAGAATCATCATCTTTTTTAAGGCACAGTTTAGTTACTCTTCTATTGCTGTGATAAAAACACCGTGACTGAGATAACTTACACAAGAAGTGTTGAATTTGGCTTAAAGTTTCAATGGGCTAGCGTCCATGATGGTGGAGTAGAGGAAGGGCCGAGAGCTCACATCTTGATCTACAACAAGTTAGAGAAAATTAACTTGGGAATGAGCTTTATGGATCCCAAAACCCACTCCTGAAGACAACACCTCTTAATCCTTCATCAACAGTTCCATCAATTAGGGACCAAATATGCAAATACATGATCTTGTGGGGGCCACTCCCAATCAAACCCACAGACAGTAAGACTCATACCCTGCCCCAGGCACAGTTCAGATGTTTTAAAAGGAGGGACCAAACTTCCTTGCCATAGACTGCCTCTGAGGACCCTTCCCAAAGTACCAGAGCTTCTGCTGGATGCCTGGCTCATCACTCATTCATTCTGCAACTTGCCTTTCTAGTTATCTGTGCTGTTTCAGAAACTACCTCAAGCCCGGTGGTGGTGGTGCACACCTTTAATCCCAGCACTTGGGAGGCAGAGGCAGGGGGATTTCTGAGTTTGAGGCCAGCCTGGTCTACAAAGTGAGTTCCAGGACAGCCAGCAGGGCTATACAGAGAAACCCTGTTTTGAAAAACCAAAACCAAAACCAAACCAAACCAAAACCAAAACAGAAACTACCTCAAAGCATCACTACTAAAGCAACCATTTTATTTTGCTTAATGGATGCAGTAGGTCAGTTTGGACCAAGCACAGGGGTAATGTGTGTTTGATCCCCACTTTCTAAAATCTGACCTGGGAGAATTCAAGGATAGGATGGCTCAACAGTCTTGTGCTAAGCCTGAGGCTAGGTATGGCCTCAGGTTTGCTCCCAATTCACCACCAGCAACAGTCATACGGATAGCATGGTCTGAGGATGATTACATGTGTGTAATCATGTTTCTCCATGAAGTCTCTGTGTTCTGGTTTACCAGTGATGGACACCATAGTATCTGGTCTCTAATTTCAGAATGATACCATGTTCAGTCATTGGCAATGTTACATCCATATTATCATCATATCATCTAAGACATGGCAATACCCAAGGGAGATCTTTTCCAGCTCACCAGCATGCTTCTCCAAATTTCTGATGGTTCTCCTGTCAATCTGCTTGCACCAGAGTGGATTCTAGTGTCTTTAATTAAGCACAAGGCTTAGTATAAACATTTCCTTGCCCCTGACACTCTGTAAATGGTTAACTACAGTGTGTGTGTGTGTGTGTGTGTGCTGTATCTTGTTCCATTTTGCATCTCTATCAGATACATCAGCTATGAGAGTGAGAGTTCAAACTACTTTGTATTCTTACCACTGTGTCCTTTATCTACACCTTACTGATGTTAGTAAAGGAAGCAGTATAAGCTGAAAAAGTGTTCTGGTATCATAGTAACATAGTAACACACACACACACATACATACATACATACATAGACACACACAGCACTTTTCCAGTAGAAAAGCCTGGTTGAATTCAACTTCTTGTTGTTGTTGGTTTGTTTGTTTGTTTGTTTTTTTATGACCTAAATAGTCATAGACAAAGGATTTAGGGAGGCCTTTCCTTTGAGGTATGTGTGATTTCAACTAGGAAAACTTGAGGTCCCAAGGTAACTCTGTCTTTCCCTTGGTGGAAGGTGGATGGAGGGTGACATTCCACGAATTTCTAGATTGCTATGAATGGGGGAGGAGAAGGGAGTGAAGCAATCCAGGAGTAGCTGCTCAGCTGCAGGACTCCCCTGTAATGGAGTTTTCATTTTCATGTTAAATTAAGAAGCACACCAAAAGACAAAGGCATATGGTTAACAGCTGATTAGCGACCTTGGTAGAATTCTGGTCAATTTGGGAGACTGTCCTACTTGGAAACAGTGGCCAGCTCCCTCTGTGAATATGCTGTGCTCTGTCTGTCTGCTCTGATTCCCAAAGTGCTGCAGAGATAGATGAAGAATTCAGCATAGACAGCAGCCAAGAGACACACCTCGCAGGGGCTGGAACCCCAACCTAGGGCCCGGATGTTAGCCTTTTATCTACAGGAAACTTTCTTGCTAACCTTCTCAGTGCACCATCCCAGACCTCAAGCACTCTCTGGTCTTCAATGGCAGCCCTCCCCATAAAAGGAGAGATTTAATAGACATCCTGCAGGGCACATGGAAGGGGAAGGCAGAGAATGGGGCAGGGGTAGGGGCAGGGGTGAAAGCTGGTATAAAATAGTGTGCAATAATTTCAACATGTTTTGATAAATGCCAGTAAGCACAGTGATTTATATGTAGTAAAACTGTGATATATATCATATATATTCATATATATATATATATATATATATGAATGAAGTGGAAGCTTAAGGGCTCTTTGGAAAGTCAGTTGTGTTGTATGGTGTTTTGTTGGGGCACACATGTAAAGGAATGTTTTGATGAAGTCGATAAAGGAGAAAAGGATGTTCTGCTGAAACAAGCATGTGAAAAGACATGTAATAAAGGATTCTTTGCTAACAACATGTATGTATTGGTATGCATTGTGTAGTTGAGCTCTATTTGTCAGGACTCCATAGAAACACACTAAAAAAAAAAAAAAAAAAAAAAAAAACCCGAAACCAAACCAAACCAAACTAAACCAAACCAAACAAAAAAACTTCTGGTGGTGTGCTGCCATTTCTTGCCACTTCCATGAATTTGGGCTGATTGACAGGGTGATGTCAGCTGAGACAGACTCACATGCTGAAACCAAACACCTGATGAGGGAAGAGACCTATGGAGGACACGTGATGCTTGGAGTATAAAATGGACTCAACAGACAGCGGCAGAGGCTGAGGTTGGCTTGCTTATAGAGCTAGCTGTGCAATGCTTGTCGGTCTTGCACCTTTGCTGATCTTCGCTGTGCAGAGAGAGGCACAACTGGGAACTTTTCCTGACATTCCTGTTGGTCCCAGTCCCTGATAACTTGTGCCAAGGCTGAGGCCTGGCTGGGGAGTGCTACAAATGCTGATTCGTGTTTGCCATCCTGAGTCTACTGAACTAGACTGCTGGTATATCCACGAAGTGTTTGTGAGTGGATTGAGTTGCCTCTGTTGACCAATGAACTGAACTGCACATTTCCAGACAACTGAGATAGGAGTTGCTCTAAAGAACCATTTCTAATCAGGTCTACTTTCCCCATATCCTTTCTTTTCCACTACCTCTGGTAGGTGGTGGGCTAAAAGGAAGGTTAAAACCTTTAAAAATCAACATTAAAAATAGGGTTTGAAAAAAAATTCAAGTTACATATGTATATATATTGCTGTTGCTTTATTTTTGAGACAGAATCTTGCTATACAATTCTCCTGCTCCAGTCCTTTAAGGGCCAGAATTACAGACAAGTGCCACCCCCCCCCACTTAGCCTCATTTAGTTGCTTGCAATATTGGGGATTGAACCCAGGTCCTTGTGCATGATAGGCAAGTAAGTCACTGAGCAAGCTACAGCTCCATCTCTTGGTTTAGTAGGAGGAACTGCTAACCTATCGTCAATAAGGCTGTGTTATTTTGTATCCCATGCTCAATGAATGGATTGTTCACACTGAGGCCAGCATTTGATGTCATCAGCTTTTTGCTCTTCTAAGATCTGTGTAGTAGTGACATGTTTTTGTTTTCATGATTCTGTGGGATTTGTAGGTAGCACTTCCCCTCTACGCTGATCAGTTGGGCACAGTTGTTGGATGATGTTGATTCTGTCTGGATGTGTTAGCTAGGATAGCTGGGGGCTTGCTCATCTTTGATATGGCTAGCCCAGACTTCTTCACATGCAGATGGAAGTTTACAATGGCAAGAAACAACGCATCTGAGTACATAGCTCTCACCAAGCCTCTACTCAGTCTCATGTTTATGACATGAAGAGAGCAAGTCATAAATATAGGCCTGCATTGAAGGGGAAAGGATACAGAACACTCTAGTCATGTTTATTCCTAATCTACAGCAATTGACTATGGTACCTAATTAAGGAAGAGGATGCTCTAACACGACACTCAGACATTCAAACCCTCACCCCAGGGGCAGCCATGAAAGCACTAAACAATAGTAAAGGAAGAAGATGAACTCATCTCACCTCTTTCTTTTCCAGCTATCCAGTTGGTTCTGTTCCAAGGGGATTATCATCATCTCCCTGCATTAGGGACCCCTGGCCTTAATGTTCCCCAAGAAGAAGACAATGCATCAGTTCTTGTCCTTCATTTCCTAGCTGCTGAGAAAGACTTTTGAGGTTCAACCATACCTCCTCCCCTTCCACCTTTAAAAGCAGCTGAGAATCAGATGAATATGCCTGTGGGGGGTGGCGGTGGGGAACAGGGAAGCTTTCCAGCAACCCTTTCTAGAGAGGATGGGAAGTCAGGGGGAAGCTTCCCTCACTACACTTTCTAGTCTAACTTGCATTTTTTCACATGCATTTTTAAAAAGGTTCTTGTTGAAGCCTGTAACAGTTGGGCCTCTGTGTGGATTCCACACCATGTATTCAATCAATGAGGCATGCAAAATATACATGAAAAAGAAGGTAGGCATGAGCTGAACATGTGGGGGCATTTTCTTCCCATTGTTTCCAGTATTCCTGTTATATTGGCTGTTTAGGCAGGATTCACACTCTACTGGCATTATAAATAATCTAGAGAGGATGTAATGTTTACAAGAGTGTGTTATGCAAAGGCTACATCATGGTATATGTCTTGAAATACCTATTGGTTATAGAAAAGATAACCCTCTGTCCTCTTCCACTTGCTAACATAGGGACTCTGGTACTTGATTGCCAGCTCTGGTTCTCACTTCCTCCTCTTTATCTTTATTGCTCGCCCACTGAAACTGAACAAAGGCACTCTAGCAGGACAGGCAGAAGCCTTTCCCTACAGAATATTCAGGGAAGGATGCTACCATCTTGAAAAAAAATCATATTGAGATTCTAAAGACTTAAATAACTTCCCCTCAACAAACTATCTCAGCTCAAAAGAGAGTACCAACACACTGGAAGAGACAGAGATGAGACCAAACCCTCAGGCCCAGGCTTCAGAAGTGAACAGTACCAGTGTCAGTGGTAAAGGAGAACAGATAATAATGATAGACAGTCCACAAAAGGGTCTTCCTGCATTTAATGTCTGATAGTGTGTGTGTGTGTGTGTGTGTGTGTGTGTGTGTAGTAACCTGTGCATTCCTTGCTGCAAATGTGTGGGTCTATTTAGTTCAACAGCTCCCCACAGAAGCAAGCACTGCTCGTGGAAAGGCCTTCTGCTTGGAATTCTGCAGTCAGCAAACAAGCACGACTCCAGATCAACACTGCCACAAGAGAATAAGAAAGACATAGAATGCAGCAGGGTTAGTTCCCATTATTTTAAAATAACAAAATTATTAAAGTAAGGAACATATACTAGATTTTTGTTTATTGAGACAAGATCTCATTCATTAGGTTTGGTTGGCAGGGTGTTTTTCCCACTGAGGCACCTTGCCAGCCCAACAAACACTTTTAGGTAGAATTATATATGGTAGTAGAGTTAGACAATTGGGATCAAAGATGTTTTTATTTAGCAGTGTTAGATAGTGATTATGAAAATCCAGACACTGAAAAGCTTCCTAATCCAGTGAAGGATTCTTCTCCATCATAGAAAAGACTTGCCTTCAGATGTTGGCATCAATATTCAATTTTACAGGGGGGTCTTCAATCTTTACATCCCAGTTGTGACCTTCCCCTCATCTCTATACTTCACCAACTTCAAAGTACACTTGATAGAAAGGGCCCCAGGATAACATATTGTACACTAAGCACTTTGAATTCTTTCTAGTATTACAGTTGATTGTCTGAAAAACATGTCTGCAGAGGCAGAAAATAAGTTTTTCTATGATTGAAAAGAAGTAATTTTTTTGGGTAATTTTCAAGGTACTGGTGAGATAGATCACCCATAAAGTGCTTGCCATGAAAGCATGAGGACCTGAACTTGACCCCCAGCACCCCATAAAGAGTTAGCCATGGTCCTGTGTGTTTGTTATACCAGCTCATGGGAGGTGGAGACAGAGTTCCAGATTCATTAGAGATCCTGTCTCAAGACAAAGTAAGAGAGGAAGATTCCTTTTATCTTCCTCTGGCACGTGTGTGTGTGTGTGTGTGTGTGTGTGTGCATATACACACCACAGAAGACAGACACATACACAGACAGACACACACACAGAGTGAGAGAGGGAGAGACAGACAGACAGACAGAAGAGACAGAGAGAGAGACAGAGAGAGAAACAGACACACACACAGGAGTAAGACATACAAACACACACACACAGATACATAGAGACATATAGACCCACACAAACACATAGACACACACAAACATATAGACACACAAATAGACACAGACACATACATAGGCACATATACGTCAGTATACACACATACACTCCACAGAAGATAAATACATACACAGACAGATACACACACAGAGTGAGTGAGAGTGAGAGTGAGAGAGATACAGACAGACAGATACACACATACAGGAGAAAGACATACAAACACACATACACACAGAGAGATATATAGAGACACACACAAACACATAGACCCACACAAACACATAGATACAGACACGTACATAGGTACACACACACACACACAGAGAGTTATAGTTCTATGGTTTCTAGCTTGGTGTCTTGTTGCTGTGATAATTACTATGACCAAAAGCAGCTTGGGAAGGAAAGGACAAGGGCAGCCAGGTAAGGAACAAGTTAGAAGCTTGAAACAAAAACCATAGAGGAATACTGTTTCTACTTTGCTCTTCATGTTCATACAACATTTTATACAACCTAGCACCATCTATCCAGGGTTGGCTCTGCCCACAGTGGCCTGGGCCCACAGACATGACCACAGGCCAATAAACTGAGCTCTCCTCTTCCACTTGTGCCAATTTGATAACCAGGATTGTCGATTATACACACACACACACACACACACACACACACACACACACACACACACATCAGTTTGATGATTTTTACTGTATTTGTTAGGTACAAGTAGGAGAGTGATTTAGAATCTAACTGTAGAAACTGGAGATGAGCCCCGAATCTCACTTAGTTCTGTTGGAGGGGGCAGTTTCTTTAGACAAGACGTTCTCTTCACAGAAACAGTGATGAAGCAGCAGTTAGTGACTGCAGCAGTGGAGTGGGAGTGTTTAACCTTTCGGGTGTGCCAACAGTGGGCTCCTTAATTTGAAAATAGGGTGCACAGCGTTTGCAAGAGGAGAGCAGCAATGGTTGATCGCTCAACTTGACATGCCTCCTTTGCTGCAGACACGAGAGAAGGGATCCTCTCTGCTCCATTTGTTCTGCCTTTTGCCTAAATTCTCAGAGAAAGCGGCAGATGCTCTAATTAAGGGTACCAGACACTGAAAATACCTGGCATCCCGGGAGAACATGCTGACAGGTTCCTCTTGAGAAGCCAGCCTTCCTCTGGAGCACCTTGGAGCACCTCGTGTGCATCACCAGCAGCGAGCCTTATTATCCCCCCTTTTTTGCAAATGGTAGAAAAGTGCAGCAAGGAGATTCAAAAGGCTCACTTGAGGCTACAGGGAAGCCAAATGCTCTGCTCAAAATAGAAATGGAGAGCTCTGGGAAGCTTAGACAGCTCGAAAGGGCCCTTTAATCTCCGGACCCTTCTGTGTCGTTTTTAGACACTTCTTTGCCTCATGAAAGGGCTGCCAACTCTTCCTCCAGGATGTCATAAAAAGGTGACATTTAGAGAAGGATACTGAAACTCTAATTGACTTCTACTAAAGCAGAAAAATAAGTGCCCTGTATTCCTTCTCTTGGCCAGATGTTTGTAATTTTTCTCTTGGGGATTCTACCCTGAGGAGAGCTGGAGTCAAAACAGAATAGGCCACTGGAGTTGGTCTGCATAGACATTTAAGATTTGATGATGATTATTATTTTTATTTAATGATGGGTGTCATGGACAGTCCATCCAAGGAGACACACAGAGGAAAGGGGGTTCTCTCACTTCTGGGACCTCGGAAGAGAAGAGCCCCTGAGTGTCTTGCAATGAAGCATAAGGAGCTTGAGCTGAACACTCCATTTCCAGGTCTGGGGACAGAGGTACCTGTGATGACTTACATACATCTTGTTATTTGCTTGGGATAATTTAACTTTACCCCGATGGTGGGACGGTTTTGAGATCACTTATGCAGAATGTTTTGTATTCCTTTGCAATCAGCATCACAGGAAGAACATGACCCCGGGTGCCTGCTGATCTGAGGAAGAGGAGAGACTCATGAAGCTTGGATCCCAGAGCAACTGAGCCCAAGCACTTGGGCGGGTCCCCAGCCACTCTGTACAAGCATATGCAGGTCAACATTGTTCACTATTGTGGGTGACTGGGTTTTGTAATGGTTTGCGATGCATTATACCATGTTACAGCTGATGGAGGCAGAGCCTTTGGAGGAGTGCATGGTGGAAAATTCTTAATGGGCTGTGGACAATGCTTGCAAAAATGTCAACTTAATGTAATGACATAGAACTTAACATGTATAAGAACTCAACAAAGTGTTTGTATTTGATGTATTTCAATAGAATAATCATATCTAATGTTCAGAATAGCTGGCCTTCTCTCTTAGCTGACAAGTTCCTTTATATCCTTTCTGTAGCCCTTTCTAACAAAGTCTTACCCTTTAGTGCCCTGTCAGGATTTGGCATTTATCTAAGATTTAATTCTAGGCTGAACTATAAAACTATCTAGATTCTACAGTGAACATTTTTGATACATATTTTTGGGGTACATTTCTACCTATGCACCCTGGCAAACTCATTTTAATTCTAAAATTTATAGTTATAGTGTCGTGCATGTATGACATGTATGTAGATGTATTTGTGACACGTGTATAGGATGGAGAAAACCCCCGTGGAGTTGGACCTCTTTTTCTACGCCCCCTTGGGTTCTTGTTAAACTTATATAGTAAGTGTCTTTACTTGCGGAGCCTTCCCATTGGGCTCTCCCTCCATTTGATTGTATTTTTTTATATAGTTAAAAATAAATGGCAGGTGCCAGCGCACTTCACCAATGAGCATGCTCATAGCTCTGCAGAGTTTTCTCAGACCCTTTCCAGTCCATTTTACCCCTCTGCCTGGAGGCATACACTCTTCTGATTTCTTTTCAGAGTTTGTTAGTTTGGCCTGTTTTAGAACTTCATCTAATAGGACTATGCACTGTGTGGTTGCCCTATGACCAGCTTCTTCTTTGTCGATTAACACTTCTTTTTGTTCATGAGTAGAGCATCTTTGTCAGGATCTACACATTGAATTTCCCCATGGAAACTGAACACGGTGATGTAAAAGACCTGAGTAATAGTCTGATGAGCCCCTGGTCATTACCTGTCCTCTCCTCCCACCCAGGGCCACCAAGGAGACAATGATTAGGTATTTCAAACTACTTAGGGAGAGATTTACAATGGCAAACAATTAACACTGTCTGCTTGAGACTCTTTCATGTTGGCCTCATTCTCAAATGAATAATTGAGACAAGATCGTCCAAGGCAGCTCTTAACCTTAAAACTTGGGGCTTCTATGATGTGTACCCAACTCCACTAAGCAACTTTAAATAGCACACTTGAACTAAATGGCCCCCCAAAGCAGGCAACCCTCTTTCTTCTTTTATGCTGTTGTTTGCCTGCCCTGTCTCTCCATTTAGGGTTAAAAAGTCTTCCAAAACTGCAGAGAGGATTTATTGACAGCTGTCTCTTGGGCGCAGGGCTTTTGACTTAGTAACTTCAGGAAGATGGAAGGCCTGACCAAGCTCTTAGGATTAATTGAGCTTTCCCCTGGGGAGGCTGCATGCAGTATGTACCTCAAGGCCCCACCACAGTGGGAGCAAACTGACTTAGTGGGAGCAGTTGAAGAACTTGGCCAGTTGTCTTCCTTACTCTCTTCTGGTGGTCAATCAGCATATAGGGTGGGGCAGGGAATGAAGTATAAGCTAAGTGTGACAGATTTCAGAAGGGCTAAGTTCCAGGCTAAGTTTGCTTAACTGTTTTAGTTCTTAGACTCAACTTGAGGTTTTAAAATTATCCCAACTATAAAAATAAAAGCTACTCTCTAGATGCCAGTCTTCATTTCCCAGAATCCTTCTGTCTGGGGACTTCCAGTGTCATTGGAGATCAGGCGACTTGTTTTAAGGGACACAAAGCTGGTTTGTGTCTATGTTTAAAGACCAGGACAAGGGCCAGACCCCATGACCATTAACAAAGCTGCCAGTCTGCTTGGTCATCCTATGGGATGGAGATTTTTTTCCTTCACTTGTCCTATCTACTGATCCCTGTCTGCAGATCCTGTGTGGCTGCCCACCTACACCAGCATCACATAGCTGGACCTCCGCCTTCAGTTTCCTGTAGTTCTGGGCTAGGCAGCTTTGCTTGCCAACCTGAGCCCAGCTCACAGACATGGTGCTGGACTTATGGGTCTCATCTTCCAGGCCCTGAAGTGAGGTGAAGCTTTAAGTAGAGGGCTTATCTAAGCAGCCCTGGTCAAGGTGTGGTCCTGACCATCACTGTTCTGTCAGGCTGACTGACAAGTTGAAAGTCTCTCTGGGGGGAGAGAGTTTCCCTTCTGGCTGAGTCAGCCTTCAGGGTTTCTCTTCTCCCCCATATGAGATTCCCGGAGAACATAATCCCAGTTTCTTCGTTCCACTGTCTCAATAACGTAAGAGCCGATGTGAAGGATGTATGTCTCTTTAGAACAGTTGTCCTCAGCCTTCCTAATGCTGGAGCCCTTCACTATAGTTCCTCAGAATGTGATGACCTCCAATTATAAACTTATCTTCTTTGCTCCTCCATAACTATAATTTTGCTACTGTTGTGAATCATAGTGTAAACATGATGCAAGGTGTCTGATATATCACCCCCAAAGCGGTTGTGACTCACAGGTTGAGAACTACCTTAGAGTATCTTCCTTCCTTAGAGTATCTTCCTTCCTTAGAGTATCTTCCTTCCTTAGAGTATCTTCCTTCCTTAGAGTATCTTCCTTCCTTAGAGTATCTTCCTTCCTTAGAGTATCTTCCTTCCTTAGAGTATCTTCCTTCCTTAGAGTATCTTCCTTCCTTAGAGTATCTCCTTCCTTAGGGTATCTTCATTCCTGCCAGGCATTTACAGAAGCAGCTGCCTACAAACTCTCACTCCTCTCATCTTCTCTCTGGTATTCTAGTTTGGTTCTGAGGCACACATTTACTGGAGTGTACTCAGGGCTTCTGGGAGAGTTGGTGGAGTCCCACCTCAAAGGCAGTTCTCAGTGAACACAAGCCACTATGGTAGGACAAAAGTCACTCGGCCCAGTCATGCCTATCCCTATAGTTAATAGGAAATTGCCATATATGTACATGAGCTCCAGAGGAGACCAGGATAACCTCCAAGCAGACCACAGCCCAAACTGCTGACTTATTCCCATAAGATAATAAATGTGTATTGTTTTGAATCTGTGAATTTGGGCATGGTTTGTTACATGGCGTTATCGAGTTAACTGATAACTAAGGCATGTTTTAGCTAGCCACCAAAGACAATGTCTAGGTAGTTAAAAGAAGTTGAATGTGTCACCTCACCATTAAATTATAATTAATAAAATTATAATGTATTTATTACATAACTATAATTAAATTATACTTTCTATAATTTTACTCACATGCTACTCAGGAATCACACCCTTGGGCTAACATCTATACTCTTGGGAGCTAAATGCAACGGTACTGCTTTATATTTAAGCTGGTAACATGACCCCTAATGAGCGGGCCCCTACTTCTGTAAGAAGCTGGTCTCTATTCTGTATGTATACTAATCTCAAATGAGTCTTAAAAATAGATTTTATATATAAGTGTTGTGTAACTTGGTGACTTAGGAGGAGACTGTCATCAAGCAGACACTAAGGTAACTTCCCTGCCAGGATGGTTTCCTAGGATGCTGATGAGAAATCCCACAGGACAACATTTAAATTAATTGTAATAAAATCAAATAAACTTGCTCCGTCACAGTCTCTGTACATCAAGTGCTCAGCAACTATGTAGGGCCAGGAGCCAGTGCTCTGGAGAGACTCATAAAGAACTGAATGAAAAAGGAAGGAAGGAAGGAAGGAAGGAAGGGAGGGAGGGAGGAAGGAAGGACGGAAGGAAGGAAGGAAGGAATGAAGGACGTGACTTCCTAGGAATGGTGGAAGAGGAAGTTTATTGTAGGTAAAAGGGAGAGCATAGCCAGAGACAGAGACATTTGGGAGAGAACCAGACTGAGCTGGTTCTCTGGCCATATGAGGAGAGAGGGATGGGGACAGGGGAGGAGAATGGCCAAGAAACAGGCTAAAAAAATAAAGACCCAAAGGGCCAGGTAATTAAAATGGATTACACAGGGCAGCTGGGGAAAGGGCAGCCCAGCCCTAGGTTGACAACTTTAGGTTAGTGGGTGGGGTATGGTATCCAGAAGGACCCTGTAACAGGTAGGGACTGAGGCATGCTGGGAGAACCTGTTCCACTTTGATATGTTAAACAGGACGTTTGCTCAGGGTTTGAGACCTAGTAAGTACAATGTCACAATCTGAGTCAATGCTACTGGGCAATGTTAGCCTCAACGTTTGCGGTATAGTTTCATAGAAGTCTCTTCTCTGACCATCTGACTTCTGTGGACCAATTGATTCTAACAGCTCCTCACCCTGTACCCAAGGGGAAAATGAGCTATGATGTCCTAGAATATATATTTTGGAACTCACATTAGCCTGGTTTGACATCTGTAGTACTGACTGTTCTCTTAGCGTACAGGTCACAAAGCTAGCCATTAAAACAGTGTTTTTTCTAACACACCGGCAGAGGGAGTGTAGCTCTCTCAGGACACAGTCAGGTGGTGGGAGAGAGATGGAGGGCCTCAGGGAAAAGCCCTACTTTGAGTTGTAAAGTCCCTAGCCAAACCTTAGGGGAAGTCAAAGAAGAAAATGAGACACAAAACATCCATATTGAGCAAAACCAGGAAATGTCCATGTTCTACTGGGCAAGAGTCCCCTGGGTTTACCCTGTACCCAGATCAGCTTGAACCCAGCTTCAGTAATGGGAGGGCCCGTGGGCCTTCTCTGGTTTCCCCGAGGGAAATTCTCTCAGAGAAATTCCCTAAACCGCCCTTGGCCTCTCTTCTCCCACCCACTCACTTAATTCGCCTTTTTTGATGAATAAACTGTGACTATAAACCAAGCTCCTGCATGGGCAGAACTTCCCCTGGG
The DNA here is from genome assembly GCF_978045245.1 of Mus caroli. Taxonomy (NCBI): domain Eukaryota; kingdom Metazoa; phylum Chordata; class Mammalia; order Rodentia; family Muridae; genus Mus; species Mus caroli. Next base: position 35,156,969 of record NW_028227257.1, on the reverse strand, counting down.
CGTTCCGTTTCCAGCCTTCCTGCAGAAGTCTCCAAGTGATGAGAACAGGAAGGGCAAAAGTTCTAAGCGGCTAGGAATGCAGTAAGAGAGTTCCGCCTCCTGGCTTCTTGTCACCTCTTACCTCTGTGTGGAAGCTATCTATGAGCACACAGCTAAAACCAAGAGAAGGCATTTGGATGTCTCAGGGTTGGCTCCCCTGGACTGACCAGCATGTTCCCTCCTCATGCCTCACTCGGTTTCTCCTAAGTCCTATACAGTCCCTGGACTATCAGCTTGTTGGTGCCATATTTCCTGGGAGCCACTCATGCTGTTTGGAAGCTCTGTCCCCATCTCTTGCTCTAGCTTAAGATCCCAACTACAAACTTATTTGTTTATTTATTTAAAGATTTGTTTATTAGTATATGTAAGTACACTATAGCTGTCTTCAGACACCAAAAGAGGGCGTCAGATCTCATTTGTGTTTGCTGGGATTTGAACTCAGGACCTTTGGAAGAGCAGACAGTGCTCTTACCCACTGGGCCATCTCACCAGCCCACTGAACTTGTTTATTTTTAAGATTTATTTTATTTTATTAATATGAATACACTGTAGCTGTTTTCAGAACACCAGAAGAGGTGGTTGTGAGTCACCATGTGGTTGCTGGGAATTGAACTCAGGACCTCTGGAAGAGCAGCCAGTACTCTTAACCATTGAGCCATCTCTCCAGCCCCCAACTATGAACTTATAACACACTTCCTAAAACTCACTTGTAGGCTGTGAAATTCACTTTGAATTCATGAGCAAAGGCCCTCGTCCCATTGCTAGTTTTATGTCCAGGTGACACAAGCTATAGCTAGTCACCCGAGGGTAGAAAACCACAACTGAGAAATTTCCTCCACAAGGTTGGGCTGCAGGCAAGCCTATAGGGAATTTTCTTTTTTCTCCCCCCAACTTATTTATTCACTTTATATCCTTATAAAATGACTGACTGGTGGTTCAGTCAGTCTCTGTGAGCCCCCATGGCCCAAGATTAGCTGACTCTATAGATCTTGTGGTGTCTTTGATCCCTCCAGCTTCCTCAATCCTTCCCCCAACTCTTCCACAAGACTCCCTGAGTTCTATCTAATGTTCAGCTGTGGGTTTCTGCACCTGTTTCCATCAGCTGTTGGGCGAAGCCTCTCAGAGGACAGTTACAGTAGGCTCCTGTAATCACTTAATCTTAGTGATGTCAGAGCTCATTGACAGTTCATTATTGGAGGGTCCATCACACGTGGGCTTGAGGTCCACAGGTCAAGCAAGTTATGAGGAGCAAGCTAGTAAGTCATACTCCTCTATGGCCTCTGAATTGATCTCTGCCTCCGGGTTCATTCCCTGCTTGAGTTTCTGCCCTGACTTCCTCCTTCAATGATGAACTATGATAGGGAAGGGTGAGTGAAATCAACCTTTTCTTCCCCAGCTTGCATTTAGTCATGGTGTTTCATCACAGCAATAGAATCCATAACTAGGAAAGAAGCCTCAATGCCATTGGCTCGAGGGGCAGCTTTGGCAGCCATCAAGTTTCTGAGGCCCTAGCCCCTGAGCTAAGTTCACCAGGAGCTAAGAAAAGCTCTGTCACTCTAAGACACTTCCCATATTTCCCATACATGTGGAGATGAGTAACTCCGACTTGTATTGTGGAGTCTCTTTGTTGGTCCACCGAGTTCTCACATTAAGTCTTTCCCTTCATTTATGCTTCTTTCAGCCACAAGGGCCAGTTATTAGCTTCCTCCTGCTGTTTCTTATTTTTCTTAATTGCTTTAGAATCAGTGTAAACAGGAGACAGCATTACTAGATGTCTCCACAGATCCATGGACTCACTGCGGTTTTTTTCTGAGATTGCCTTGTGCCTGGCATGTGGACCTCTCTCCGGTTTAGTATGTGTCTGATCCTTGGATTCTCAGGCATGTCCGCTAGCTGCTTGAGTGGATTCTACTGGCTGCTGCTGGTTTGGGGGAGGAGGGAGATGCTTGACAGAAGTCAACTCAGCTAAAGATGAGACTTGACAGAAGAATAGCTTGGATAGAAATAGATGCTAGAGCCGGGCATGGTGGCGCACGCCTTTAATCCCAGCACTTGGGAGGCAGAGGCAGGCGAATTTCTGAGTTCGAGGCCAGCCTGGTCTACAAAGTAAGTTCTGGGACAGCCAGGGCTATACAAAGAAAAACAAAACAAAACAAAAACAAACAAACAAAAAGAAATAGATACTAGGAGGCAAAAAATGTTCTAGCAATAGAAACCTCAAGAAACATTCAGGAAGGTTGTATGAAATCAGTCTGTCTGGGATGAAGGGTTCCTGTAAGGGCAAGGTGAAAAAAGGTCAGAGGACCTAGACAGGGCTGGCTTTCCTCCCCACCCCTCAACTCCCCAAGTACCAGCAAGTCATTGAGTCTCCTTGCTGGACAGGATTAATGGTTGACTGTATTTCTTCAACCTCAACCCTTCCCACTTCCTCCAAACCCATTGTCTCTGGCTTTCAGTGTTGAGAGGCACTGACCATACTATGGTGGGTGGGTACTTGATAGGTAGAACTCTTGCTCTGTTTACCGTTCCAATCTGTGACATGACACGAGCAATGATTTTATTCTCACTTTGAGGATGCATGAAGGGAGCCAGGTAGTCGGCTGTTCAAATGAGGTTTGATTATAATTTATAATTGATTTGTTTTATAATTAATTTATATTAATTATACACAATGGGACTTGCTACACCATTTTCATTTATGTATATACTGTACTTTGATTTTATCCACAAATATACTCTACTATCCCCATTTATCTGCCTTCCATTCTGGCTAATTCTCTTTTTTTCAAGAAGTCCCATTAAGGCTTGTAGTGGCTATTCCTGGTTGTCAAGTTGAATTTGTCAAGTTGTCAATGCCTGGAATGAACTACACAATCCAGAATTGGAAGACTCACCTGTGATCCTAATCTGGTGACTGGGAGATACAAGTTTCTGACCTGGATCTTGGTATGGAGTTCTTGAGGCATAATGGCTATGAATCCCAGAAGATTAAGTCAGGGAGATCTCTGAGTTCTTGGTCATCTGGGACAAAGCAAGTCCCAGATCCAGGCGTGGTAGTACACACCTTTAATCTGGGCCACACCCTCTGATGGAGACCTACAAAGGACATTGGAAAATGGAAGATTTACTCTCTCTCTTCTTTGCCTGCTTGCCTTGTGGGACTAAGCAACTGCTAGATCCTTGGACTTTCATTCACAGCTGCTGCTGACCATTGTTGGGAGTTGGACTACAGACTGTAAGTCATCAACAAATTCCCTTACTATACAGAGACTACCCATAAGTTCTGTGACTCTAGAGAACCCTGACTAATACAAGGCTTTTTGGGTTTCATTTGTTTTGTTTTGTTTTTTTGTTAACCTAGTGTCAGGAGCCATCATAGGACAAGCTAATAACTAGCCGGTGATCTTGCTGAGATGGGTCTGCCTTGGATTAATAATCCATGATGGATTTGCTCTGATAGACAAGGTCCAGGAGAAATTCATTTTAGGAAAGATTCCTGCTATTATTATGCTTTTCCTGTTATTATTAAACATATAACAATCACTAGGTATTAGCCCACCCTTTTGAGCAGATTTCTGCAGAACAATGAAGATGTCTTATAGTGATGCTATATAGACAAGTAGATGATTTCTTAATTTTAAATTATGATCCTATAAGAATTCCTAAATTTATAGTAGCTATTAAGCTCTTTAAATAACACTGCTATTAAATCATTTCTGATAGTCAAAACTGCAATGAGAACTCTGCCAGTCTTTAGTGTCACTTCTGATAGTAAGCAGGCATTCCGAAACTTAGAGCACATTCCAAGAGGTTGTAAGACCATTAACCAAAGGTCATAAAAGGGGAACTAATGATTTATTATATGTACTAAATAGTAGATAAAACATTGACTGGGTTTATCTATACAAAACTTTACTAATAACTTAGTTATAGTTTTTAACTCTCCATGAACCTGTGGAGCTGTGTCAGTTGATGAATGTTTAGCCAGATAATTACTCCTAATAGATATGCATGTAAACATTCTCTGTTGTAAACTTCTTATTCGGTTTATGATTTGAATTCATGTTTAAACTTCTGATGAACTTTTTTACCATGTGATCATGTATTATGAAAGATGTGAGGACAAGTGCTGGGGACAAGAGAGGAGAGCCTTATTATTCTCTCATCCCTGTCTTCTTAGCACTCCTTACCCTGCTTTTTTTAGACACCTTATCCCCATTTTCTTACAAGCCTTTCCCCCTTTTTTCTTAGAGAGCTTTCATAGAAAACTTTTTACAACTTAAAAAGTAAATGCTAAAATGACTTAACCCAGAATTGGTCCTGTCTAAATGAAATACAGGGACAAAGAGTGGAGTAGAGACTGAAGGAAAGGCCATCCAGAGACTGCCCCACCTGGGGATCCATCCCATCTACAGCACCCAAATCATGACTCTGTTGCTGATGCCAAGAAGAGCTTGCTGACAGGAGCCTGGTATAGCTGTCCCTTGAGAGGCTCTGCCAGAGCCTTACTCATACAGATGCGGATGCTTACAGTCAATCATGGTCTGAGCACAGGGACCCCAATGGAGGAGGTAGGAAAAGGATCAAAGGAGCTGAAAGGGTTTGCCACCCCGTAGGAAGAACAACAAAATTCACCAACCAGACACCCCAGAGCTCCCAGGGACTAAATCATCAACCAAAGAATACACATGGAGGGACCCATGGCTCCAGCAGCATATGTAGCAGAGGATGGCCTTGTCTGGCATCAATGGGAGGGGAGGCCCTTGGTCTTGTGAAGGCTTGATGCCCCAGCATAGGAGAATGCTATGGCGGTGGGGCAGGAGTGGGCAGGTGGGCAGAAAAACACCCTCATAGAAGCAGGAGGAAGGGGATGGGACAGGGGGTTTCTGAGGGGGGAAATCAGGAAAGGGGATAACATTCGAAATGTAAGTAAACAAAATAACCAATAAAAAATTAAAACAAAACAAAATGCGAAGTGTCCCATTTTCTTCCTGCAACTTCAACTAGAGGCTGAAAGTTAGAGCCTCAGTTCTTACAGAGATAGAACAAAGGCTACTAACAGTCTCTCGCCTGATGTTGTAGGATAAGATGCTAACAGTTTTAATTTTTGCCTCAAAGGGACTGAGGCAGGTCAGCCACAGTAGCAGAGTAACTTAGACTTATATAGGTAAATGTTTTATTATTATTACACAACAACCCTAAATATCTTCGAAGACCAAGTCTTACTCCCCCTCCCTTTGCTTTTCCCCCTCTGCTGCTTCAAGAAGAACCAAAAAAGAAAGAAGACCCACCAGGGATGCCCACCCACTTCTGGCAACCCAGTGAGTTACATTAGGGTAGCTTATCACACCATGAGTGAGGGGTTGTTTATTGGAACACAGGCACCTTAGAACCAGTGGCTATACTACTGAGAATGTCCCTCCCTCTTCCACCAACCATTAAATGCATATAAATCCATAGGGAGGGGCAAGGTGTGAACTCCTTTTCCTATTCATGACAGGTTGTCCTGCAGGTAACCAAAGCATTTGTGAGTTCAAAAGCACAATGGCTATGTCATTGTCGGAAGATGACATTCTCCATCACCCTCCCACTTCCCCTGGGTCTTACATTATTGTATGACACACTACCTGGGAAGACATGCACAAACATCTGTTTACCCCAGATTGGGAATTGATAACAGACCAAAATAAGAATACCACTCAAGTATAGTTTGGTGACATAGTGAGTTTATTAGGGCTACTTCAGGAATATCAGTGGTCAGTCACAGGCATGGGGGTAACTCAAAGATAGATTTACTGAAAGCCCACGCCAGCATGGGTGACAGCTCAGAAAAGCTGAAAACGTAGAGCTCATTGTGCAACTTGCAAACAGAGTCACACAGTGGCTCAGGGAGCTTGACCTGGCTGAACTCCCAGCAGTTCTTATTGCTTATTTGCAGGGGGAGGGGCCTAGTGCTTCTGGTCAATTTCAGGGATTTCCTGAGATTTCTGAGTTATTTCTTAATTATTAAAAGCCCCCCTTTAATATAAAGAGCTTTCCTCTAAGATGGAATATTTTACTTCAGAGGAAATTACTACATAACATGTGTACATTGCATCCTGTGTTGTGTTCTGCAATGTGGCTGGAGCCTTGGGAGCAGGGAGAGGATGTAGATGTCTTGTGTGTTGCTGAACATGAATCTGTCACTTGTTTTCGTCATTGACCAGCACAAGTCTCTACAGTTATTTCTTCTCACTACCAAAAGAGCATTCTTTGACCAAAACTGACAGTGACAATAAGAAGGGTGCACATTGTGTCCACCTAGCAAAACAATAGCAGTCCTCCTCCATTAGGGCATATGACATCTCTACACATGGGCTTTTGACTGTGTTTACAGAAGCAGACACATCTCTCCTGGGAAGCAGGCAGCAAATCCAATTAGAGAGCACTTAGTTACCACCATAACAGACTTGCCATTGTTGTGCCAGTGGGCACATTTTTATACGGCCCATTGGATATGTTGTACATGAGATTCACACCTGAGTAATACTACTGAAAACACATCTCCCTCTAGATCCTCACAGTACCTTCTGGCACTGTGAAGATTATGTGTTCTATCTTTTAAAGGGAGAAGTAGTGAACAATTTGTGGACATATTTAAAAACTTGTTCAGGGATAGGCTGGTTTGGGACTTTCCCTTAGGCCCTGATATATGGGGAAGGAACTTAGTTGCTTGTCTAAAACCAGGAACAGGCATTGCAAGGCTAGTAAAGGCCTGGGGTTAGGGCCTTGAGGGAGCTAGGTTTCAGATCCTGGAAACCTGATGTTTCCCTAACTTGTGGTTATCAGTGCTAAGGTCACTGAGTGCATGGTCTGGGGAATATGGGAGCTATCCTTTGTGTTTTCCTTTGGGCAATTTTTTCTTGATTAGCTTCCTGCTGACTTTGTCCTATTGGATGATAGCTTTCTGCTGACTCTGTCCCAGTTTCCTACTAAAACCATACATAAGATGCTGTACATCTTTATAAACTTGCTTGGAGTAAGATGCAGCTCGTGCAAGACCTCCTGACCCCATCTTACCTGTCTTTGCTATTTCTTTAGTCCTGCCTCTTAGGAACCTGCTATATGCTGATCCAGTCAAAAACTGTTATATCTCTTTTGTGACACATAATTTTCCTTACACATTAGATATTCATGTATATATTTTATACTAGACTATAAGCTACTTATAGATAAATTTATTTTTCATTATATTTTTTCCTTATTATGACTAATGCACATAATCTAACTTTATGAATGTTAACTTTATAAACTGACATTTTAAATGTATAGTTCACTGGTATAAGTGGCATTAAGAACATTTACATTGCTATGTAAACATCACTGCTCTCATCTCTTGAACTTTTAAAATTTCTAGTGAAGCTATGTATCTATTAAAAAATAACTTCCCCTTCTCCCTTTCTCCACCCACATCCTATAGCCTTTATTTTACTTTTGGTCTCTATGAATTTGAATCTCTAGGTACATCAGGTAAATGAAATTATACAGTCTTTGTCCTCTTGCATCTGACTAATTTCACTTAATGAAATGTATTCAAGTTTGATCCACATTGTAATGTGTGTTCAAAATGTCGTGCATAGGACACATAACTTCACCGCAAACTCCCTGTTTTACTCATTCTTAAAAATCTTCATATTTTCTCTTCTGCAATGATCCCTGAGTTTGAGGTGTGGGAGTTGCATTATAGATGTAGCAGTGGAGGGGACTGGGTTCCACAAATCTGAATTTTGATTGGTTGTGATTCTCTGTAATGGTTTCTATCTGTTGCCAAGAGAAATTTCCATGATGTGGGGTGAGGACCACACTTATCTGTGGGTATAGGGATAACTATTTAGAATGTAGGTAAGAATGATGATGGTTTAATAAGTGGCAGTTGTAGATTCTCCTCTAAGACCCATGAGTCCTGGGTAGTTGGCAGCTTCCCAGTACCAGGCATGGTTTCTCTCTTGTGTGTCTTATGTTCAATCAGAGAGCTGGTGGTTACTGCCAAGGTATGTGTGCCACTACTGCACTCTTAGGGTTATCGTGCTATGGTGGTCATTGTTCATAGGCTTCACAAGCTTCATGGTGGGAGAAATGCACTTCTCTAGGGAAGAGCATGGTAATGGTCAGCCCTGAAAGCATACACTCAAGTAGCGTTATACAGATGGAATAGGCTGTATTTATGTGTTTAGATATGGGAGGGAGGGAGGAAAGGGAAGTGGGGAATGATGTCATTGTATTATAATATAAAAAAATAAAAGAAATTGAATAAAAGCACTTACAAAAAATGCCCATGCCTTTAAAAAGCTGAATGGTTTTACATTACCTAACACCTTTGGTTACCCATTTAGTCATTGATGGAAAGTATTAGCTGTTTTTTGGCTGCCATGAAAAATACTACTGTAAATCTAGGTGCTCAGTTTGAGATCCTAATTTCCAGTCTTTTAAAAATGGGGCATAGAGCTGGGCGTGGTGGCGCATGCCTTTAATCCCAGCACTCGGGAGGCAGAGGCAGGCGGATTTCTGAGTTCGAGGCCAGCCTGGTCTACAAAGTGAGTGCCAGGACAGCCAGGGCTACACAGAGAAACCCTGTCTCGAAAAACCAAAAAAAAAAAAAAAAAATGGGGCATAGAACTAAGCTGAGAAGTCACAACAGAGAACTTGAAAGGCTAAGAAGCACCTAAAGAAATGTTCAAAGTCCTTAGTGGTCAGAGAGATGCAAATCAAAACGACCCTGAGATTCCACCTTACACCAATGAGAATGGCTAAGATCAGAACCTCAGGTGACACCAGATGCTGGCGAGGATGTGGAGAAAGACGATCACTCCTCCATTGCTGGTGGGATTGCAAACTGGCACAACCACTCTGGAAATCAATCTGGAGGTTCCTCAGAAAATTGGAAATAGATCTACCTGAAGACCCAGCTATTGGATCTTTCTCCGCATCCTCGCCAACATGTACTTTAGGTGCTTTTTAACCTTTTAAGATTCCTTTGTTGTGAATTCTCAGTTTAGTTCTATACCCATTTTTAAAACTCTTGGGAATATACCCCACCATGCCACAGGGGCATGTGTTCCACTATGTTCATAGCATCCTTGTTTGTGATAGCCAGAATCTGGAAACAACCCAGATGCCCCACAACAGAAGAATGGATACAAAAAATGTGGTTCATTTACCCAATGGAATAGTACTCAGCTTTTAAGAATGAGGACATCCTGAGTTTTGCAGGCAAATGGATGGAACTAGAAAATATCATCCTGAGTGAGGTAACTCAGACCCAAAAGGACATGCATGCTATGTACTCACTAATTAGTGGATATTAGCCAAAAAAAGTGCTGAATACCCAAAATACAGCCCACAGAACTCAGAAAGGTCAACAAGTTGAAGGGCCCAAGTGAGGATGCCTCTGTCCCATTTGGAAGGGAGAAGAAAATAACCGCAAAGGGGGAGTAAAGAGGGGAACATGATCCGGTATTGGGTGGGGGAAAAGGACTGAAATCTCTGAGGACCAGCAGAAAGAGTGGAAACAGGCAACCTCGGGAGGTAGGAGTTTGGGAGAACCCTCCAGAATGTACTAGAGACCTGGGAGGTAAGAGACTCTCATGACTCAAAGGGAGGGACCTTAGATGAAATACCCTACATTGGGGAGAGGGAACTTGTAGAGCCCACCTCCAGCAGGAAGACAGGGCATCAAGTGAGGGATGGGGTTGCCATCCCACAGTCAAAACGCTGACCCATAATTGTTTCCTGTCTAAAAGAACTGCAGGGATGGAAATGGGGAGGAGCTTGAGGGAAAGGAGGTTCAGCGATAGACCAAAGTGGGATCCAGCTCAAGGGGAGGCCCCAAGGCCTGACACTATTCCTGAGGCTATGGAGCGCTCATGAAAAGGGATCTAGCATGACCATACTCTGGAAGACCCAACAAGCAGCTGAAAGGGTCAGATGCAGATATTTGCACCCAACTAATGGACAGAAGCAGCTGACCCCTATGGTTGAATTATGGAAAAGCTCGAAGAAGCTGAGAAGGAGGGTGACCCTGTAGGATGACCAGCAGTCTCAATTAACCTGGGCCTCTGAGAGCTCTCAGACACTGGGACCACCAACCAGGCAGCATACACCAGCTGATATGAGGTCCCCAACACATGTATAGCAGAGGACTGCTGGGTCTGGGTCCAATCAGAGAAAATGCACCTAAACCCTCAAGAGACTGGAGGCCCCAGGGAGTTTAGAAGTCTTGTGGGGTGGGTGGTGGGTGTTGGGGACATCCTTGTGGAGACAAGGGGGCACGGAGGAGGTATGGGTTGGGGAACAGTCAAAGTGTGGACTGGGAGGGGAATAAAATCTGGAGTGTAGAAAAAAAGATTAAATAAAAAATTTTAAAAGTAAGAATAATGGTGCTCATATGATTATTATGCATGCGCGTGTGTGTGTGTGTGTGTGTGTGTGTGTCTTTGTGTGTAGGGGTGGTTGGCAGGCATGCATATGGTACACTGCCAATGTGGAGGTCAGATGATAGTCTTTGTCTCTAGCTCCTCTCCTTTCCATTTTGTTTAAAATGGTGTTTCTTCCCCGCTATGGAAACCAGGCTAGCTGACCCACAAGCTCCCGAAGAGCCTCCTGCCCCCACCTCCCGTTTCCCTGTAGGCATGCAGGGATTCCAGACACTCGTTCTATAACACAGGCTCCTAGCTGGGGTTGTCAGGCTGGTGTGGCGAGTGCTTTTACCCACTGATCCATCACTCCAGCTCACAGTGTGTAAAGTTTATGGATCCTGCTGCACTATTTCCCAACAGATCTTACATCCCCACCAGCAATGCACAAGGGCTTCACTTTGTCCACACCCTCTCAGACACTTGTGTGTTTAGTTGTGCTTGTCCACAGGCTGCAGGGCGGTGCTTCCACACAGGGGTGCTCAATAAATATTTACTGAATGTCTGGCTATAATGGGGTCTTTGTAATTCACATTGTCCAAATACAGAATTCATGATGAAACTAGAGGGAAAGAGCTCAGGGATTCTGGAACATTCCTTCAGAGCACTGGACTCTTTGAAAAGGTCATAGGGCCCAGGCAGAGGGTGAGGGTAAGCCACGGAAGCGAGAACCTCACCGGCCTGAAGCGAGCAGCCTCTCATTTTCAGTGCTGGTTAATCATTGTCATCTGGGGATGCAGGTTGGAAGTAATGAGTCTTTCAGGTGAAAACGACAAAACAGGAATTTTAACAAGTGACATTTTCCTCTCCTTGGAACTCTGTAGCAGTGGGAGGCTAATCATGGTCCCCATTTTTCTTTCTTCTTCATCTCTTGCCCTGTTGCCTCACTGTGGCTGTGCAGGGTTGTGGGGTTGCGCATCTGCTCCTCTGGGGAGGCGGGCTGCAGGGAGTTTGACCACACTTACCCCACGCTGTCACTAGGCAGGTGTAGGGAAGCCCAGGGATACTGCTCTGGGGGTGAGGAAACAAAGTCTGAGGTGTAGGACAGCCGGAGCTGACTCAGGGGTCCCCAGGCCTGCAAAGAGGCCAGGATCGTCTGGTTCTCAGGCTCTTGGACGCCCAGATGCCGCTGGGAGGTGCGGAAAAGCTGAGAATGGAGTGGGGACCCCCACAGGCTGGATCTAGCCTGGGCCTGAGAAAGAAAAGAGGGGAGCTCCCGCTGGTCCCTTGGGAATAGTCCTTGGCACGTCTAGGGCTTGGTGGCACAGAGAGGCAGGCCTTCTACAACTCTGTAGGTAAAGGCCTTCTCCAGGGCTCCCCACGGTGGATCCTGATGAAAAGACGCAGTCCTTGGTTTTAAGGTATTTATTGTCTTGACGGAAAGTGGATGAGGAAAACCATACCCCACTTCTCAGGGTGAGCCTGAGGTTAAACACCTTTTGCAGGGAGGAGTGTCTGGGAAGGAAAGTGAGTTGGCTAAGCCCTCCAGTCCTCTAGGTACCTCATTAAAATGGAGATCTGTCTTGAGTCTACATGACCACAGGTCACATCCTCTACCTGTGGAGGGGCTTGGGTGTTGTCCTTGTGTGACTGATGGCCACACATCTTTGGAGGACTGGGGCTAGTGACAGGGCCCTGGTGTCTGAGAACAGGCGAAACACCTACCTTTCCTTCAAGGTCTCCGGGGTTTAGAGCCTTAGCTCAACCAGGAACCAAGCTACCTCTCAGGGTCCCACAGGGCTGGGCTGTATTTACTCAGCCTTTGCCTTTGTCTTGGCTCCGAGCATTGGTTTTCCATTTGTCCATGGGGAGGAGTAACTGCGGTTCTGCTACTCTTCTGTGCTTTTGCTAGCATTACAGGGGGGAAATAAATGCCTGGTTGGTCTTCTAGCCCCACATAGAAATAGCTAGCTGCTCTTAGCCCAGTCAGCTGACCACAGCTCCCTGACAAACCTTTGAGAAATAAAACATCTTATGGTATAGCTACTTCAATTTCATGGTTATTGTTTCAGTGCATGTGGTAGCAGGAGTGAACTGATGTTCAAAGCAATTATAAAGTTAGAACCGTGCATCTCAGTGCCATGAGAGCCATCCGTATTGATATAAAAACTAATTAAGAAAATTCCAGTATGCTAGACCTGGCTTGTCACCTCTGCTTTAGAAGCTCACATCTCATGTCTGTAGCAATGCAAATATGGCCCTACACCTATGTGTCTTAGAAGTCAGACATGGGACCTAGGGAGATAGCTTTGTTGATAAAGTGGTTGTTGTCCATGCACGAGGACCTGAGTTCTGCACCTCAGCACGTCCCGTGGGTGGCTTAGCACCAGGAAGGGGGAGACACAAGGATCCTGGGGCTTGCTGGGTCACTCGGCTCCAGATTCAGCCAAGACCTTGTCCCCCCAAATAAGGGTTGAGAATGATTGTGAAAGGCATGTGATGCCAACCTGTTACCTTCATGACTACAAGCACACATGTGCTTATACACCCACATACGTACATGTGTACACAGACACATACTTAGACATACTTAAGACCCATCATCCCACCTACCTCCACCCTTTTAGGCTTCTCTATGCTTTTTGTTTGTAGATAAACCAACTTTCGACTCCTAACTCCTGCAAACTCCTGATTAGGAACATTTGTTCCCATCTTTTATTATTTTAGCTGCCATATCTATGTAGTCACACAGTATACTGATCTTTGAGTCTGGCTTTTCTTCAGTCAGCTCTTGTAGCTAAGGTTCATCTGTGTTCTGTCAAAGCTCATGGCTTTTAACTGCCAGGTAGATTCCATTCTATGGGTATTACCACCATTCATTTATCCATTTCCTGTTGATGAACAGATGATGAGAAATAGATGAAGAAGATGTCTGCTCCAGGGGTTTGCTTGGGTTGGTGCTGCTGGGAATATTTGGGGCATGTTGGTTTGAACACACACATTCTATTTACCATGCATATAGATCTGAGAGCAGACAATGGATTGCATAGTAATTGTAGGCTTGGTTTTCTGGGATACAGTCAGGCAGTCTTCCAGAGCAGCAGTACTATTGTTAGGATTCCAGCCAGTCCATATCCCAGCCTCTGTCCCTGACAGCCTTCAAGTCTAGCCATTCTCATATGGGGAAAATGTACCTCATTGGATAGTCATTCATCAGGATCCTTGATGGATTGGTTCCAGGACCTCAGTAGATATATGTTCTGCATATGTTCAAGTCCCTTCTAGAAAGATGTTGTATTTGCAATAAACTATGCAATTCTCCCAACTATTTCAAAGCATCTATATTACTTACAATGGGCAATACAATGTAAAATGTTACATAGTTATTAGTCTCTATTATATCACATTGTTTAGGGAATAATCACAAGAAAAAAACCTGTGCATGTTCAATATAGATGCAATTAAAGTATTTCTGTCTCTCCATCCACCATACACACTTTTAAAAATAACTCAATGTTGTATATAACTGTGGCAATCTTTCTTAGCCTCCTGAATGCTGGCATCATAGACACGTGCCACCAGTTACAACTAAAAGAGTACTTTCGTTCCTAAGTTGAATTGTGCGATATGAGGTCTCCAGATGTGGAAGGTTGGCTGGAGTTCTAATTCACACTTCCTCTGTGAACAAAGATTTTCAATACTTTCCAGTGTGCTTGATGGCCGTTTGTATTGGTATCCCATTAGTGATGGAGATGCCTGCTTACTAAAGATAGAAATTCATGAAGGGAACAAAAAAATCATGTTTCTATAACTCTTAGTATGCTTATTTATTTAATATTTTGTTTAGTTTCTCTCTCTCTTAATGTATGTTGGTGTGTATACATGCACGTGGTATGGTGATCATGTAGAGGTCAAAAGACAACTTGAAGTAGCCAGTTCTCTCTCCTTCCATCATTTGATCCCAAGGATTGAACTCAGTTCACCAATCTTGGTAGCAATCACCTTTACTGACTGAGCTATTTCACTGGTCCCTGTTGCTTTAGAGAGAAATATAAATTTCAGATATTAACCCATAATGGCAATTCTTCAAGAAACATTATTGCAAAAGGACTAGGCAACACAAAACTCTCGAATTTGAGATTTCCAAATCAATAAAGCCCTAAGTCTAAAGTTATCAGCCACAGAACTTTGGACAAATTACCCACCCTCCCAATTTCTACACTTATAAAATGGAAACAGGTTTATGACTACATTAGAACAGCATGAGGATTGACTATGAAGATTGGAGCTTGTGACTGTTCAGTCAGTGAAGAACAGTGACAGTAGGAAAGGGCCATAAGCTTCTGTCCAAACAGAATTTTGTATATAGATGTCATTGATGGGACTTTTATTCATAACTGACAATCTTGAAAGCATTAAAATATCCTTCAGGGTGAAGCAGGCAAGCACAGGGAATGGCTTGGCAGGCTGGGACAACACTTGGCTTGGGCTATACACATAGCCCTTTGCAAACCTAGAACCTAATCTTGAATAAAGAAATGGAAACAATCCATTGAAATAAATTATTCCCTATAGGAACTATTGATAGTACTGTTCCTTTCTTTAAATAATATTTTAAATTTTTTTTGAGAATTTCATAACTTATTTTGAACATATTTATCTTCTTTCATCAGCTCCTCCCACAACTACTCTCTTACCCTCTATGCCTTCCCACTAACTTTGAGATTTTTTTTCTCCCCCCATTAAGCCCAGTTTGTATTGTTCAACTAGTCTTAAGGATGGGCCTGTCCTGACCTGTGGTCAGCCTACCAAGGTTATATCATTAAAGAAAACTGACTGTCCCAGCCCAGCAGCTACCAAAGGCCAACAGCTCCCCAGCCAGTGATGGGGTTTTGTTATTACCTTCTATGCTCCTACCCCCCCCCCATGTTGGATTTTGTCTAATCAAAGCTTTTACAGAACTTGTACATGTCAAATCCCTGTGACTTCATATGTTCAACTTCCCTGTTGTGTCTGGAAAATACTGTTTCCTTGATGCTATCCACCACCTCTGAAGCTTACCATCTTCCCAATGTTCTCACTTTTATGAAGATCCCTGAGCTCAGGGGAAGGGTGTGATATGTATGTCTCGTTTAGGGTTGAGTGTTTTCCAGTCTCTCAGTCCCTGCATGCAGACTTGTTGAGATTCTCTAAAGTACCCTGTTTGTGTTCAAACATACTCTGGGACACAACCTGAGAACTGACCTGATCCAGTCTAGACTGATATTGGGTACCAGAAAATTATGTTGCGCTGTGTGCTTAAAGTGAACTTCTCAGGAGAGCCCCTGTTTGTTATCTTATGCCTTTGTATGAGTGCGTGTAAAATGAGGAAAGTGAGGTGCATTATGGGAAGGTGTATGTGCAGTGTCCAAAGGCTTACATAACCCACACATGCCAGTTAAAACAGAACCACACAAATTATGGCCCCTAGTAGCCAAATTTCTTGTTTTGAACTTCCTAAAAGAAAACCCCTCCCCCAGCCCAAAATCAGGGTCCTTGAGTATTTTCATTCACATGGCTTACTGTCATTCTTGTCACTTCATCTGACCTGTTTCAGCACTTTGCTTTGAACAGTTTTCTCATTACTTTTCAATCTGTGTGGACTTTAATTTTACTCTTGCATAAGAGTCAAAACCCCTGAAATACCTGACTCAGACCACTGCTGAAAAGGGGATAAAGTAATATGATAGGAAATTATTTAGTAATAATGAAAAGAGCTATAAAGATGTGAAAAGAGGTGGAGGGTTCATTATTTATTTATTTATTTATTTTGTTCTTTTGAGACAGGGTTTCTCTGTATAGCCCTTGCTGTCCTGTAACTCACTTTGTAGACCAGGCTGGCCTCGAACTCAGAAATCTGCCTGCCTCTGCCTCCCGAGTGCTGGGATTAAAGGTGTGTGCCACCACGCCCGGCTCAAGGTGGAGGGTTTTTATTTTTTATTTTTAATTAGGTATTTTCTTCATTTACATTTCCAATGCTATCCCAAAAGTCCCCCATACCCTCCCCCCACTCCCCTACCCACCCACTCCCACTTCTTGACTCTGGCATTCCCCTGTACTGGGGCATATAAAGTTTGCAAGACCAATGGGCCTCTCTTCCCAATGATGGCCGACTAGGCCATCTTCTGATACATATTCAGCTAGAGACACGAGCTCTGGGGGTACTGGTTAATTCATATCGTTGTTCCACCTATAGGGTTGCAGACCCCTTTAGCTCCTTGGGTACTTTCTCTAGCTCTTCCATTGGGGGCCCTGTGTTCCATCCTATAGATGACTGTGAGTATCCACTTCTGTATTTTCTAGGCCCCGGCATAGCCTCACAAGAGACAGCTATATCTGGGTCCTTACAGCAAAATCTTGCTAGTGTATGCAATAGTGTCTGTGTGTCAGGAGGCTGATTATGGGATGGATCCCCGGGTATGGCAGTCTCTAGATGGTCCATCCTTTCATCTCAGCTCCAAACTTTGTCTCTGTAACTCCTTCCATGGGTGTTTTGTTCCCAATTCTAAGAAGGGGCAAGGTGTCCACATTTTGGTCTTCGTTCTTCTTGAGTTTCATGTGTTTTGCAGATTGTATCTTGTATCTTGGGTATTCTAAGTTTCTGGGCTAATATCCACTTCTCAGTGAGTACATATCATGTGAGTTCTTTTGTGATTGGGTTACCTCACTCAGGATAATGCCCATCCATCCATTTGCCTAGGAATTTCATATATTCATTATTTTTAATAGCTGAGTAGTACTCCATTGTGTAAATATTCCACATTTTCTGTATCCATTCCTCTGTTGAGGGACATCTGGGTTCTTTCCAGCTTCTGGCTATTATAAATAAGGCTGCTATGAACATAATGGAGCATGTGTCCTTCTTACCACTTGGAACATCTTCTGGATATATGCCCAGGAGAGGTATTGCTGGATCTTCCGGTAGTGCTATGTCTAATTTTCTGAGGAACTGCCAGACTGATTTCCAGAGTGGTTGTACAAGCTTGCAATCCCACCAACAATGGAGGAGTGTTCCTCTTTCTCCATATCCTTGCCAGCATCTGCTGTCACCTGAATTTTTGATCCTAGCCATTCTGACTGGTGTGAGGTGGAATCTCAGGGTTGTTTTGATTTGCATTTCCCTGATGATTAAGGATGTTGAACATTTTTTCAGGTGCTTCTCAGCCCTTTGGTATTACTCATTTGAGAATTCTTCATTTAACTCTGTACCCCATTTTTAATGGGGTTATTTGAATATCTGAAGTCCAGCTTCTTGAGTTCTTTGTATATATTGTATATTAGTCCCCTATCAGATTTTGGACTGGTAAAAATCCTTTCCCACTCTGTTGGTGACCTTTTTGTCTTATTGACAGTGTCTTTTGCCTTACAGAAGCTTTGCAATTTTATGAGGTACCGTTTGTCAATCCTTGATCTTACAACACAAGCCATTGCTGTTCTGTTTAGGAATTTTTTCCCTGTGTCCATATATTTGAGGCTTTTCCCCACTTTCTCCTCTATTAATTTCAGTGTCTCTGTTTTATGTGGAGGTCTTTGATCCACTTAGACCTGAGCTTTGTACAAGGAGATAGGAATGGATCAATTTGCATTCTTCTACATGATAACCACTAGTTGTGCCAGCACCATTTTTTGAAAATGCTGTCATTTTCCCACTGGATGGTTTTAGCTCCCATGTCAAAGATCAAGTGACCATAGGTGTGTGGATTCATTTCTGGGTCTTCAATTCTATTCCATTGATCTACCTGTTTGTCATTGTACCAGTACCACGCATTTTTAAATCACAATTGCTCTGTAGTACAGCTTAAGGTCAGGCATGGTGATTCCACCAGACGTTCTTTTATTTTTGAGAATAGTTTTTGCTATCCTAGGTTTTTTATTATTCCAGATGAATTTGCAAATTGCCCTTTCTAACTCAGTGAAGAATTGTGTTGGAATTTTGATGGGGATTGCATTGAATCTGTAGATTGCTTTCAGCAGGATAGCCATTTTTACTATATTAATCCTGCCAATCCATGAGCATGAGAGATCTTTCCATTTTCTGATATCTTCTTTAATTTCTTTCTTCAGAGACTTGAAGTTCTTATCATACAGATCTTTCAATTCCTTAGTTAGAGTCACACCAAGGTATTTTATATTATTTCTGACTATTGTGAAGGGTGTTGTTTCCCTAATTTCTTTCTCAGCCCATTTATCCTTTGTGTAGAGAAAGGCCATTGATTTGTTTGAGTTAATTTTATATCCAGCTACTGTAATGAAGCTGTTTTTCAGGTTTAAGAGTTCTCTGGTGGAATTTTTAGGGTCACTTATATATACTATCATATCATCTGCAAAAAGTGATATTTTGACTTCTTCTTTTCCAATTTGCATCCCCTTGATCTCCTTTTGTTGTCTAATTGCTCTGGCTAGGACTTCAAGTACTATATTGAATAGGTAGGGAGAAAGTGGGCAGCCTTGTCCAGTCCCTGATTTTAGTGGGATTGCTTCAAGTTTCTCTCCATTTAGTTTGATGTTGGCTATTGGCTTGCTGTATATTGCTTTTATTATGTTTAAGTATGGGCCTTGATTTCCTGATTGTTCCAAGACTTTTATCATGAATGGGTGTTGCTCCGCATCTAACGAGATGATCATGTGGTTTTGTCTTTGAATTTGTTCATATAGTGGATTACATTGATGGATTTCCGTATATTAAACCATCCCTGCATTCCTGGGTTGAAGCCTACTTGGTCAGGATGGATGATTATTTTGATTTGTTCTTGGATTCGGTTTGCGAGGATTTTATTGAGTATTTTTACATAGATATTCATAAGGGAAATTGATCTGAAGTTCTCTTTCTTTGTTGGATCTTTGTGTGGTTTAGGTATCAGAGTAATTGTGGCTTCATAGAATGAATTGGGTAGTGTTCCTTCTGTTTCAATTTTGTGGAATAGTTTGAGGAGTGTTGGAATTAGGTCTTTTTTGAAGGTCTGATAGAGCTCTGCACTAAACCAATCTGGTCCTGGGCTTTTTTTGGTTGGGAGACTATTGATGTCTGCTTCTATTCTTTTTTTAAGGGAAACGGGACTGTTTAGATTGTTAATCTGATCCTGATTTAACTTTGGTACCTGGTATCTGTCTAGGAAGTTGTCCATTTCATCCAGGTTTTCCAGTTTTGTTGAGCCTTTTATAGTAGGATCTGATGATGTTTTGGATATCCTCAGGTTCTGTTGTTATGTCTCCTTTTTTATTTCTGATTTTGTTAGTTAAAATACTGTCCCTGTGCCCTCTAGTTAGTTTGGCTAAGGGTTTATCTATCTTGTTGATTTTCTCAAAGAACCAGCTCCTGGTTTGGTTGATTCTTTGAGTAGTTCTTTTTGTTTCCACTTGGTTGATTTCAGCCCCGAGTTTGATTATTTCCTGCGTCTACTCCTCTTGGGTGAATTTGCTTCCTTTAGTTCTAGAGCTTCTAGGTGTGCTGTCAGACTGCTAGTGTATGCTCTCTCTAGTTTTTTTTTTTTTTTTGGAGGCACTCAGAGCTATGAGTTTTCCTCTTAGGACTGCCTTCATTGTGTCCCATAAGTTTGGGTATGTTGTGGCTTCATTTTCATTAATTCTAAGAAGTCTTTAATTTCTTTCTTTATTTCATCCTTGACCAAGGAATCATTGAGTAGAGTGTTGTTCAGTTTCCACATGAATGTTGGCTTTCTATTATTTATGCTGTTGTTGAAGATCAGCCTTAGTCTGTGGTGATCTGATAGGATGCATGGGACAATTTCAATATTTTTGTATATGTTGAGGCCTGTTTTGTAACCGATTATACAGTCAATTTTGTAGGGAGGTTCCATGTGGTGCTGAGAAGAAGGTATATCCTTTTGGTTTAGGATAAAGTGTTCTGTAGATATCTATTAAATCCATTTGTTTCATAACTTCTGTTAGTGTCCATGTGTCTCTGTTTAGTTTCTGTTTCCAGGATCTGTCCATTGGTGAGAGTGGTGTGTTGAAGTCTCCCACTATTATTGTGTGAGGTGCAATGTGTGCTTTGAGCTTTACTAAAGTTTCTTTAATGAATGTGTGCTTGGAGCATTGGTATTCGAATTGAGAGTTCATCTTACTAGATTTTACCTTTGATGAGTATGAAGTGCCCCTCCTTGTCTTTTTTGATAACTTTGGGTTGGAAGTCAATTTTATTCGATATTAGAATGGCTACTCCAGCTTGTTTCTTCAGACCATTTGCTTGGAAAATTGTTTTCTAGCCTTTCACTCTGAGGTAGTGTCTGTCATTTTCCCTGAGGTGGGTTTCCTGTAAGCAGCAAAATGTTGGGTCCTGTTTGTGTAGCCAGTCTACTAGTCTATGTTTTTTTATTGGGGAATTTTGTCCATTGATGTTAAGAGAAATTAAAGAAAAGTAATTGTTACTTCCTGTTATTATTGTTGTTAAAGTTGGGATTCTGTTCTTGCAGCTGTCTTCTTTTAGGCTTGTTGAAGCATTACTTTCTTGCTTTTTCTAGGGTGTAGTTTCTGTCCTTGTGTTGGTGTTTTCCCTGTGTTATCCTTTGAAGGGCTGGATTCATGGAAAGATATTGTGTGAATTTGGTTTTATCATGGAATACTTTGGTTTCTCCATCTATGGTAATTGAGAGTTTTTCTGGGTATAGTTGCCTGGGCTGGCATTTGTGTTCTCTTAGGGTCTGTATAACATCTGTCCAGGATCTTCTGGCTTTCATAGTCTGTGGTGAGAAGTCTGGTGTAATTCTAATAGGCCTGCCTTTATATGTTAATTGGCCTTTTCCCTTACTTTTTAAAAAATTTTTATTTTTTTATGTTTTTTCGAGACAGGTTTTCTCTGTGTAGCTCTGGCTGTCCTGGAACTCATTTTGTAGACCAGGCTGGCCTCGAACTCAGAAATCATCCTGTCTCTGCCTCCTGAGAGCTGGAATTAAGGGCGTGTGCCACCGTGCCTGGCCCCTTACTTGTTTTAATATTCTATCTTTATTTAGTGCATTTGTTGTTCTGATAATTATGTGTTGGGAGGAACTTCTTTTCTGGTTCAGCCTATTTGTAGTTCTGTAAGCTTCTTGTATGTTCATGGGCATCTCTTTCTTCTACCCTTTTTTTTTTTTTTTTTTTTTTTTTAAGTATACTGTAGCTGTCTTCAGACTCTCCAGAAGAGGAAGTCAGATCTCATTATGGATGGTTGTGAGCCAGCATGTGGTTGCTGGGGTTTGAACTCAGGAACTTCAGAAGAGCATCTCTCCAGCCCTGGGCATCTCTTTATTTAGGTTTGGGGAGTTTTCTTCTATAATTTTGTTGAAGATATTGCTGGCCCTTTAAATTGAAAAACTTCATTCTCATCTTCTCCTATTATCTGTAGGTTTGGTCTTCTCATTGTGTCCTGAATTTCCTGGATGTTTTGAGTTAGGATCCTTTTGCATTTTGCATTTTCTTTGATTGTTGTGCCCATGTTCTCTATGGAATCTTCTGCACTTGAGATTTTCTCTTCCATCTCTTGTATTCTGTTGCTGATGTTTGCATCTATGGTTCCTGATTTCTTTCCTAGGGTTTCTATCTCCAGAGTTGTCTCACTTTGGGTTTTCTTTATTGTTTCTACTTCCCTTTTTAGGTCTTGTATGGTTTTGTTCAATTCCATCACCTGTTTGGTTGTGTTTTCCTGTAATTCTTTAAGGGATTTTTGTGTTTTCTCTTTAAGGACTTCTACCTGTTTAGCAGTGTTTTCTTGTAATTCTTTAAGGACTTCTACCTTTTTAGCAGTGTTCTCCTGTATTTCTTTAAGTGAGTTATTAATGCCCTTCTTAAAGTCCTCTACCAGCATCATGATATATGGTTTTGATTCTGAGTCTTGCTTTTCAGTTGTGTTGGGGTATCCAGGACTGGCTGAGGTGGAAGTACTGGGTTCTGATGAAGGTGAGCAGTCTTGGTTTCTGTTATTAAGATTCTTACGTTTGTCTTTTGCCATCTGGTAATCTCTGGTGTTAGTTGTTATAGTTGTTTCTGGCTGGAGCTTGTTCCTCCTGTGATTCTGTCAGCAGTTCTGGGAGTTGAGCTGTCTCCTGAGTCTCAGTGGTTGGAGTATTCTCTGTATGCAAGTTCTCCTTTTGCAAGGAAGGTGCCCAGAGGACTAGTGTTCAGACCTGCCTCCTGGCTGAAGATGAAGGCTCGGAACAGGGCCTGTCCCAGAAGATGTGTTGCCTCTGCAGTCCTCACTCTTACCTATACAAACTGGTCTCTGAGGGACCCGGGACACAAGATGGCTCCCTCACCTGCTCCCAGAGCAGTGAATCTTAATTATCAATAATATATGAAAATTGGTCCAGTAGTTGTAGCCAATGCACCACATTAATGCAAGGCAGGAACTATTGCTAAGAGGAGGGAATACTTGAGAACTTTCTGTACTTTATGAAGCCTTGAACTGTCCTAAAGGGTAAAAAGACAGTCTGAGAAGGTTGAGGCAGGAGGACTGAAAATTCCAGGCCTTCCTAGGTTACAGAGTGAGTTGGAGTGTAAAGTCAAAAAGGAAGGCTGGAACATACCTTGTTGGTGGAACACTTGCCTTGTTTGTGTGAACCCTGGGCACACCACCTGGTATACTAAAAGAGCAACTAGCTAAGAACCCTTTTGTCAACTGTTCAGATTAAAAGCTTTCTTAGTTTGTGTTATATCATTCCCTGTCTGTGCACTTGTTAATTGTGAACATTAACCCCAGGACACATTATAAAATTGCTTGTATTTTCAAACCAGAGGGGTGCTAGCAGGTGTGGGAGTGGGCATGTGGACCTTCTTCTTATGCCTGGTTTTATTTCCCCCTTGCTAAATTTTAATGAGCTGTGGATTCCCTGGGGATCTTGTTAAAGGTAGATATTGCTGTAGCAGATCTTAGGTGGGGCCTTAGATTTTGTATTTCTTACTAGTTCCCAGGGATGTTGCTGCTGCTACTGGTACTCAACAAATCCTATTTCCAGGAACAACTGTGTAAACAAAACTGACTATGTTTGTTGCCTGGCCCAGGTGAGGGCCTGTCTATTGTCTTAGCGAACTTCAGCACTAATTCAAGGCCTACCTTGATATGTGAATCGTGCATGTGGACAGATTGCCGGTTGTCATTGCCTAAGACATGGCTGTTTTCAGACTGAAGATCCTGGTTCCAAGCCCTGTTGGCAGTTTCAGATTATACTTTCTGTACACAAGTCAGCTAGAGCCACAGGGAAATTGCTGTGTGATGGATCAAATTTGGGATCCATTGGATTTGCTCAAGGCCAGCTCCATGTCTCTTCCCTGTACTCACAACTGCCCAAGGAACAATATTCTAATGGCCTTGGGACAAAAGCCCAAGGGTAGAAACCCAATTTTGACACATTTCAAGCCTCTGCTCATCTGATGTCACTAACATCACATGGCCCACAGCAGTTCTCGTGGCTATGACCAGCTCCAGAGTAGTGGGAGCCATGTCCCCACTTACAGTGAAAGCCATTACAAGGCTGTGGATGAATAACTGTTTCAGCAGTGTGCAAGGTTGAGAGCTGTAATTTGCTCTGGTGTATTCTTTCGACAGGGTGAGAGAATTCTGTTCAGATAACAATCCCACCAACTATATGCAGTCATGCCATTCCCTAAAGCCATTTCTAGTATAGAAAAGCTTTTCAACATACCTTTGAATAGACTACCTGTCACAGTTGTCGGTCTTAGAACTAAAAGACACATAGGCTACACACCTATTAGAATAGCTAAAAACAAATGAAGCAACTCCCCCACACCTAGCCAGAGGTGTATGTGTTTGCCTTCTTGGGCTATTATAACAAAATGCCATATCTTGGGTAGCCTATGCAGTAGAAATGTGTTTCTTTTTATTTTCAGTTTATTTTTTATTTTTTTATTAGGTATTTTCCTAATTTACATTTCCAGTGCTATCCCCAAAGTCCCCCATACCCTCCCCCCCACCCACTTCCCTACCCACCCACTCCCACTTCTTGGCCCTGGTGTTCCCCTGTACTGGGGCGTATAAAGTAGAAATGTGTTTCTTATAAGCCTAAAAGTTGGGAAGCCCAAGGTCAAAGGAACTCCATGATAGCAATTCTAAGCTATACCATTGGTGAGATGCTCCCTGGGTCCTGGAAGAACGTAAAGAGATAAGAAAGTGAACAATTAAAGCCATAAGAAAGAGTTAACTCCTCCCAACAGCAGAAACCCAATTATCAGGCCTCAAGAAAGTAATGAGACTATGAGATACATTAAGTGACCACTTGGCACCATCACGTAGTTGCAGGTATGGGTCAAAGATAAATGCAAAGAGGAATGGGCAAAATGTGACATTTGAAACATCACAAATTGCTATTTATATGTACTCTTTACAAAACCCCAAACAAACAAACCAACAAACACCCAGAGGACAGGGGAGATGACTCCATCAGTCAAGGCACTTGCTGAGAAAGCAGGAGGACCTGAATTTGACTCTTCAACACTCACATATGCAAGACCTAAGCTTCACATGTTTGTCACCTCAAGTCATCGCATGACTGCATGTCAGAGATAGAGGCATCCTGGACACTAGCCAGCCCACCTAGCTAAAAAGGTGAGCTTGAGGATCAGTGAGAGAACTTGCCCCAAGACAATAAGGCCAAGAATGACAAAGATACCCAATGTCTCCCTTTTAATTCTGTGTGTCCTCACAGACACTACACCATTACACAATCACACACACACACACACACACACACACACACACACACACACACACACACAAAACCAAGATCAGTATTGAATCCCAGAGCAGAATCTAGGCTCTGGATCAGAATACGGTTATTAGCGGGCCAACAGGCAAAACTCATATATTGGTTCTAGTTCAATTAGCAACATCAAGAAATTCTCAATGTTAATTTCTTCTGTTGGATTCTCATGCTGCAGTTATGTGAGATGCTAACATTTGGGGAAGCTGGATGCAGGATATACAGGCATTTTTTAAAAAATAGGATGCTAGAGTTAATATGCTTCTGCTCAAACACGGCCATGGTAGTCACTAGCTTAGCTTCCTATCAGTTGACTTCCCATAGTTTTGTTTTGTTTTAAATCTATTCAACAGGGATAAAAGAGTGCCTTCCTCATGGGTTGTAATGAAAACTAAGTATGGTATGCTAACAAATGTAGAATGCTTGAATTATATCATCATCATCATCATCTTTTGGTTTTTCAAGATAGGGTTTCTCTGAGTAACACCATGGCTGTTCTGGAACCCACTCTGTAGACAAGGCTGTCTTTGAACTCACAGAGATCCACCTGTCTCTGCCTCTCAAGTGTTGGGATTAAAGGTGTGCGCCACCACACTTGGCTTAGAATTCATCACCATGGCTCAGAGCAGGGGCTGTGGTGACATAATTACCACGTGAGGCCAGCAGGCTCTTCTGCTTGGGAAGATTTTTTCATCTTTGCTTTTCCCTCTTTTTAATTCTGGGTCCCCCTCTGCTAGGGAACGGATAAACCCACATCTACAACCAGGATTTGTGACTTAAGCATTAGGTATTTTTAAAGAAATCAAAATAACTGTTCCCTCAGCCAGTTCTGAAACCTGTGGGGAGCCTGATTTGGAAAGATAGAGCTGTCCACGTCACCAGCGAACATTCTGGGGCCAGGTTCCCTGATCTCCTTTGGCCTTGTGGCGCCAGGAGTTCTAGTTGGTCTGGTCTGGTCTGGTGTTGGTAGTACTTGGGGGTGGGGGGAGGGCATGGCATATTTCTGCCTCACAATAGCTTGTCTGAGCCTCCACCCTACGTCACATTTTAGGATTTGTTTGACCAATGAGATTGCAGCACACACACTAGTCTCAGCCTGAGGCCTGAGCCTTGTCTTTGATGTCACAATCTGACCTGTAGCCATTAATGTGGCCACAGCCACTCACAGAGCAGATGGCAAGGTCAAGGGTACCACAGTAAGATGTGGAAGAGACCTGATCCTCAAGCCAAGATCAAAGCAGGGGACAGGCCTCAGACTTGCCAGTCTCTGGCTCTGGGATCGGCCACAGAGTCGGCCCTGCCGCAGGCTCTAAAACTGTCAGACTTTCAGAACTTTTCAGTATTTGAGGACATTAGTCAACACATCAAAGAAGTGGGAGCCCAACTGGTAAAGAAAGTGAACGCTATCTTTCAGCTTGACATCACCAAAGATGGGAAGACCATTCTGCAGTGGACCATTGACCTCAAGAATGGTGCCGGGGACATGTACCTGGGATCGGCCCGGCTTCCTGCAGACACCGTCTTCATCATCCCTGACTCTGTCTTTACAGAGTTAGTTGTGGGTAAGATAAACCCACAGAAGGCTTTCCTGGCTGGCAAGTTTAAAGTGAGAGGCAAAGTTCTCCTTAGTCAGAAGCTGGAGAGGATCTTCAGAGAGTGGGCTAAAATTTAAGCATGTGGGAATACCCAGGAAAGACCAAGACTTCTGGCTTATAATAATGTTGAGTAGCAATCATGCTTTAACTGAAGATTAAAGGAAAACATAGCCAATATTTTTACTCAAATTCTTCCTATTCAAGTTCGATTGATTTCCTGCCGATGTGTATGTTTGCTGGGATCCGGAATAGTAAAACGTGTTGGAGTGCAACACCTGCAACCTTTGTCCTTTCATTGTCTTAGCTGGGCCTACACTTTCATATGTCAAGGTGAGGGCCACATGGAGCTGGATGGGTGGTTCTGGTGTTTGGACTTAAGCGCTGGTAATTGTCTATACATGTACTTATGTATATATATCCTATGTGTGGAACCCAGCAATAGAGGGATGATGTTCTTGGTGTAGTGTAACCTTTGACAGATTCAATGCCAGGGAAGTTGAAGGGCCTGAAAGATAGTCAAGATCAGTAGTTCTTAGGGCAGATCATGTAGCAGAATTGTCCAGAGCCTTATAGCTCAAGTTCAGATAATGGGAACCTCACTTTCTGCTCAGGGGGTGTGGCTTGGGGAAAATGTACATTTCTGCCATGTCTCCAGTTGATAGGGTCATTCATCCTTGTAGAACTTCTGCCCTCCTTGATTTCATAGAAAGCTTTCGGTATTGACCATCATTGTTCTAGGCAGGACCATGAGATCCTGAAGACAGGCTGCATAGCTCTCTTTGAGACATTTCTAAAGAATATTATCTGGAGTTTGTGCACTGAACATTTTAATAATCAAAGTTCACACTGGGGTTTCTTCCCCTTCCTGGTAGCTTTTGTTGCATGTTTTCTAGGATTGGTATGAAGCTTGCTGTAGCTGATTTGGTCTCCTTCTGAGAATGTGCATATCATTGGTTCACAGGTGGCCTGGGAATGCCTTTAAATATGTGCCATATAGGCACTCTGAGACTCACATGAAAGTTATGTCAGAATTTTTATGATCAAGCACAAGTTTTGTCTTAGTCTACTTTGTGCTGCTATCATAAAATACCCTAGATTGAGTACTTTATTCAGAAGAGAGGTTTATTTGACTCATGGATTTAAAGGCTTGGAATTCTAAGAACATTGAGTGGAATATTACTACCATCTAATAGGGGTTTTTCTGTGGTGTTGCAAAGTGGAAAAGGGCATAGCATGGTGAGATAGTGATTTGCTAGATCAGGTGACTTTTGTCTTATATAAAGTCACTAGTGACATCACAATGGCCCTATACTAATGACCTCACCTCATCTCAATCATCTTCCCAAAGTTCTGCTTCTAAATACCAGTAACATAGACTTGGGAATTCAGTCCAGGGCATGATTTTTTTAGAGACACATTTAAACTATGGTACCTACCCAATGCCATTTCACCTTTAAAGTAATATACTAAGGCAAACACATTATGTACAATTATAAAAACTTGTATGTGGTCCAGTGAGGTGGCTCAGTGAATGAGGGAGACTGCCGCCAAGGCTGATTACCAAGTTTGATTTCTATAATTCATATGGTGGAAGGAGAGAACTTGCACCTACAAATTGTCCTGGGACCTTCATACAAGTAAATAAATATAACTGTGTTTAAAGTTAAAAACACTGTTAGATTGAAAAGAAGTGACTGTGGGGGTGTCTCACCCCAACTGGTGCATCTACAATCCAACCTGTACAGAAAACGTCATAGAAGGGGTGTTCACAGAACGACTGTTAAGGGCAGAGGCACAGGACTTCTGCCATAAAATGGGTGTCTTCTCTACATGATCCTAAAGCTGTACTCATGAAGTCTCAACAATATGGCTACCCAAACCAGACCTTCATAGAGGCAATAGTAACATGGCAAGGTGCATGGGGGAAATTTCATAAGGTCCCACCCCTAGATGAAGATTCACAGGTGCCACTGGCTACTCAGAGGGAAAGTCAGTCCTCTTCTGGGATGAGCCCTCTGAATTAGGTTATCCAATCTCATGTATTCAGCCCTAACTAAACACAGGTGTATATAAATAACACTAAGTAGATTCAGGTATACATACTTAGTGTGCACACACACACAATAAGAAAAGGTCGTGAATTTAAGAGGGAATAGGGAACATTGAAATAGCTGGAGGAAAAGGGAAGGGTTGAAATGATATAAATACAGTACTCATATGAATTTCTCCAGAGCTTAAAAACCCTAAAGTAAAATAGAAAAAAAAATCAGAGAAATATAAAAGCTTGGAAGCAAGCATTCACTGTAGCTATGTTGGTAATTATTTAAAACTGAAAGCAAATGCCTATCAATAGATGGAATGACTCTCTCTCTCTCTCTCTCTCTCTCTCTCTCTCTCTCTATATATATATATATATATATATATATATATACATACATATACACATATATGTATATATATACATAAACACACACATGTATGCATATATACATATATATACATATATATATCTCATATACCCAGCAAAGAAGATGAAATAAAAAAAGAATTATGATTATGTTGATGAAAAGAAGCCAGAGAGACTGAGCAGATACTTACTACACTACTATAAAATACTAGAAGATGTGAAAGAAAAAAAACATTAGAAAATATAAACTTTGGTGACAGAAGAATAATCAGAGTTTGCCAGGAGGGGAGAATGGGGTGTGGGAAGGATGGGAAAGAGGTGCTATACATGGCCATGAGGAAACTTGGGGTGATGGATCTTTGAGTGTGGTAATGAGTCACAGATAAGATCTAGACCAGTAACCCAAAGTGTACAGTTTATATATACAATATACATGTACTTCCCTTGTTTTTGTCTCAATATAAGCTGGTAAAGTGAGTTTTAAAAGCCAGCCTTTATTCACAGTAAGGGCATTTCTAAAGAGAACTTATGCCTAGCCCTGTCTGGAAAGTGAGTCCTTTGACCTCCTCACAGGCCTGGTTCCCACCCCTTACTGATTTGGATGGAGCTTAGTCCCTCTCTGAGGAGAAGGCACAGCAATGGTTGCTGCTCACAGAGCATTGCTTTGTAGAAAGGAAAGGATGTGCTGTTGAGTAGAGTCTACTCCATGGTAGAGAGTTTTAAAGGGTCAAGATGGGCACCTGGCATGCACCAAAGCTGCTTTTCCTCTTAGGATCATGCAGTTCATGACCATGATTGCTGTGTCCTGCACTCAGGGCAGCTGTGGAGGTCTTGAAGACTCCACTCTGGGGGTTCTTTGGTTAGTAAGCCCAGGCTTCCTCCAGTCACATGAGGGTGGGCAGATATATGGGGTATTGTACACTTAGATCCCCTTTTAAGGGAAATGGGCAGCCCAGTCTCAGGTACCTAGAGAGCTGTGCTTGTGATGTGTGTTGGCCTTAGCTTCCACTGCCACTTAGAGATTGACAGAATAATCTTGCTTATGCTTAGACCTATAGCATCTGACCAATAGCCCATTTTAACTTAAGTAACCCCCCCCCCCCCAACCAAAACCAAACCAAACGACAAACAAACCAAGATGAACCTGACTCCATTAGATTCCTTCCTTGAGAATCTGGAATTGAGAAAATGAGGCCGAGCTACAAGCATGTGGTGAGACTAGGTTTGAGGGGCTGGGATGTCAGAGGAGCCAGTGAGTCGGTGGGAGACAGACTACTAACTCTCATGGCAAAAGCTGGAGACAGGAGTCAACGGGAGCCTCGGGTAAGCAAAGGAAATGATCTGGCCTTGGGAAACATGGCAGGAAACCATTGGAATTATCAAGAAACGGTGCATGTCATATCCATGTCACCACTGGTTACTGAACCACTCCTTGCCCTAGATGCCTCATCTGGAAACAGAGCCAGTAGCCCATGCACTGCCAGATTGCCAGGGTGCTGCAATCAGGACACGCCCAAAAGGCCACTCACAAAGCTGTATTTCCCATAAGTATAAATTCCCCTTCTCTTCTGAATGAAGCAAGAGGAAGGTGAGTGGAGGCTTTCACGGACACTCTTTCCTCTCTGAAATGCCCATGCTTGGGATTTCTCATGCTATGCTCCAGGGACTTCTCTGCCTTTTGTCTTATACTTCGGTGGTGCTCTCAGGAGGTCACATCTGGCTCAAGTACACATCAGTGTTTTGTTTAGTCAGCACAAAGCTGGCCAAGGCAGTGTTTTGAAAGACTGAGTTAAGATGTGAAAATAAGACTTCTGGATTCTCCCGAAAAATTAGAATTTTGTTCACACTGAGCCATGTTTCCTGCCAGGCAGCTCAGGGGTGGGGGCCCCACTCTTCTCTCTGCATCCTTGGCTCTGAAGCTGTACCAGTGGTCGCATGGTACAATGTTCACATTATCTTTTTCCCAAGCTGTGCCTGCTCCCAGGGGGGTCCTGACAGCCTTTGTTTATGGAATGGTACACAATGGGGTTGTATTTTGGGAAGTGCTAAGCCAAAACAAGCATGGCCAAGATAGAAGAATGAGGATGGATTTGCCACCTGCCCTGGCAGATCTAGAGCGGCTGGGAGTTATTCCAAAGCAATGCCCTCCTCCAACGGAGGAAACTGTGAGTCCTATTCTTGGGGGGATAAGCATATTCATAAGCGGTTGGGGCTTAGTCCTGAGCATGCTCAGTTTATGGTTTTAATTTTTTGAAAAGTTTATTTTTTAAATTTTATACTTGTGCGTTGTTTGTATGATGTGTGTATGTGGGTGTGCAGTGTGTGTGTATTGTGTGTGTATATGTATGTTATGTGTGTGTTGTGCTATGTGTGTTATATTGTGTGTGTAGTATATGTGTGTTTTGTGTAGCATATGTGTGTTGTAGGGTATGCATGTTGTGTATGTAGCATATGTGTATTGTGTGTGTATTGTATGTGTGTGTGTAGTGTATATGTGTTATGGGGTGTGTGTGTGTTGTGTGTGTGTTATGTGCATGTGTGTTGTGGAGTGTGTGTGTATGTGTATGGTATAATCACACAAGTGTGCTCCCCACCTGTCTTAGTCAGGGTTTCTATTCCTGCACAAACATCATAACCAAGAAACAGTTTGGGGAGGAAAGAGTTTATTCGGCTTACACTTCCATACTGCTGTTCATCACCAAAGGAAGTCAGGACTGGAACTCAAGCAGGTCAGGAAGCAGGAGCTGATGCAGAGGCCATGGAGGGATGTTCTTTACTGGCTTGCCTCTCCTGGCTTGCTCAGCCTACTCTCTTATAGAACCCAAGACTACCAGCCCAGGGATGGTCCCACCCACAAGGGGCCTTTCCCCCTTGATCACTAATTGAGAAAATGCCTTACAGTTGGATCTCATGGAGGCATTTCCTCAACTGAAGCTCCTTTCTCTGTGATAACTCCAGCTGTGTCAAGTTGACACAAAAATAGCCAGTACACCACCCCAATGCTCTTAGACAGGGTTTCTCACTGAAACAGAGGTTCATCGTTTGGCTGGCCAGTGAGCTCTCAGGATTCATTTGTCTTTGTCCTCCTACTTTGGGGTTTCAGGTAGGCTTCCAAGCATCCCTGACTTTCTACTTGGATGCTGGGGATTCAAGCTCAGACTTGCTCAGCGAGAGCTTTTACTCACCGCGCAAGCATCTCTCCACCATTATTTTTGAATTTAAAGAATGGGTGCATATGTGTGTCTGTGTGTGGGTTCATGATCACCACTGCAAGGCTTACAGGACCAAGAGAGGATTAGATACCTGGAAGCTAGAGGTACAGGTGGGTATGTGCTGCCTGGCATGGGTTCTGGGAACTGAGCTTGGAAGAACGGCAAGCACTCTACCCGTTGGGCCACTTGTCCAGATGCTTAAGGTCATATTTTAAGAGGGAAAATACTGCAGCAGATACATTTTGGGGGATGCTTAACTCAAGGCCCTGGGACATGTTTCAAGGGTTAAGAGGACAGACAAGAATAGGTTTGGCTATCCTCATAAAAATCTAGCTGAAAATAAAGGAAATAAGACCTTTCAAAGAGGCAGTGCTCGCAGTCCTCGCAGGTACCAGTCGTGTTCAGTGGCAAACACAGCTCCCTACAGTAAGAGGCCTTATTCTTCTCCCCTTAACTGAAACACTGCTTCACCTTTCCATGGCCATATGACAAATACCGCAAATTTAATGACTCAAAACAAAAATCCATGCATAGAGTCTTGCTGACCAGAACTCCAGGAGGGCTCAGCTCCCAAGGATGCCATAAGGGATTTGGCTAGGCTGTGCCCTGTGTGAGACTTCATAGAAAAATGAACACTGCACTCACTCAGGGTCAGACAGGATCAGCATTTTTGAGGGTGTCCATGGAAACTGCCCACATTTTTGGTTGTGTAGCTTGTCCATCTGCAGGGTGGGAAATGATGGGTGGAGTCTTTCCCAGGCTCCAAATCTTTCTAATCTTCCACCTCAGTCTCCTTTGTCTACTTTACAGGACCCACGCGGTCCCATTGAGCCACCGTAGTTCCAGGCTACTCTCCCTTAATCTCTACTGAAGGGTTGGTTACATTCTCAGAATCCTATTGGCTCTGTAAGGTAACACTTACCCAGACCCTCTCCGATTCATGAGAAGCATGTGATTGGTGGTTATGGCTTAAAAGTAGAGCATGACAGGGCTCTGGGTTACAGTTATGGCACCATGAAAAAAAAATCCTCATAAGACAAAGCACTCAACCCCGTTGAGAAGAAGTACTGCTGAGCGGTCCCTAGGGAGAGTCGCCCATATGAGGTAACTGCGTTTGTAAGAAGAGGGGAGAACAGCCTCCAGAACATTGAGAATGAGTTGTCTACTGTTTAATCAATCCTGTCTACTTTATCTTGTAACGGCAGCTTGAGCTAATGCATGCACATAACCTGTGAACCTCATCATGGCTACAGCCCTCAGGACTGAGATGCAGAACCTCATGGGGCCCACAATTCTATAGATTCTCTCTCTGACTCCACCATCTAAATTGCACCTAAACCTTCATGAAACAGTCCCCAATTCAGCTGTTCTCTTCTTCCCTAATATGTGTACCCCAGCCCTGTGTTCTGTTGGTATGGATCTTCTCATCTGTGACAGAGACATGTCCTGCTTTTGCCAGCACGGTCCTGGTTCACATTGTCATCTTGCAATTCAGTCAGTCATTTCTCCCTCCTCAGGAAAGTCTCACCTTGGCAGGTTCTGAGGTCGTCTCTGCACTTCCTAGGGCTGGGAGGTCCAGAGAGCAGGGGGGCCAATTAGGCCCCTTTCTGGGTTCACTTGGTCTTATTCTCTGAGAGCTTGATGTGCACTGTAGACCTCGCAACTGTTTGCTGAGTGAATGAACAAACTCTTTTACTATTAAAAAAAAAGGACATGAAAAATTCCAAACAGGGGCCTGGCTCAGTGGCTCAGGATGCTTATTGCTCTTCCAGAGAGACAGGGTCTGATTTTCTAGCATCCCTGTAGTGGGACTTGCAACCAACTGTAACTCCAATGGGTATCAAATACCCCATGTCCTCCACAGGCATTGCACACAAGTGTATAAGCCCCACCCATATCCCACACATAATTAAAAAAAAACATATAAAAGGAAAAATCTGATTGCTATAAAAGAACATTTAAGGGAAATTTAGTTCTTTGGATGACATCCCTTCCTTGTTCTTCTCAAAGCTTCCGGTCCTTTGTCTCGATATAATCCGACAGGGACCAACACATGGGTTGGGTCAGCCCAGCCCAGCCCAGCCCTCCTTTTACTGTTTTTTTTTTGTTTGTTTGTTTGTTTGTTTTGTTTTATTTTCACCTGAATAAAAGTTGATCATAGATGCTAGTCCCTAACTTGTGATCGACTTTTTTCCTAAAATAACCACACAAATCTCTTCCTTCAAGCATGCTTCCCTGTAAGGGTCAGAGACTCGACCCCGTGGAAACCTGTTCCCAATTGCTAATGTTCTTTAGAAAATTTGTCACGAGGTGCTGCTTCTAAACAGAAGGCACAGAATCAGCCCTTTTTTTTGCTGTGGGTAAGAGATTTACCCACTGTTTTCTCGAACTATGTCCTTTGGGTCACCAGCGTTCTGGGTTACAGGATGGTATAGGATACCTGCTTAGGGACAGGGAAAACGGTGTGGTTCCTCCTGGGGTGCCTGAAACATTGCTGCCCTTGGTCCTTCTGTCTTGGGTAGGGGTCCCCTCTGTTCATAGGTCGATAGAGAATGCTCAAGTATGCTCAGAATGTTCTGGTTTCTGGAACCCAGGCTGCAAAGCAGGAGCCAGTAGGTAGAACTAAATGATCAATTATATCTGCCCTGTGAGAAACCGAGTGAGGACAGGAGAGCAGGCAGTTGACTCTTAAGTCTATTCATGGAAGTTTTGAGTTTTTCCACAACCAGGAATATTCTGCTTGTTTGACCAAAGCAGGAAAAGAAGGAAAATGTATTCTGATGAAGTATCTTTATCTCTCCGTCACAGGCATAGGGTGCTCTTTGGGAGCCACCTCCTCCCCTGTTTGCCCACCTTGCTGTTAACATGATTCATTCACATTAGCAGGTTTTCTCTTTTTCAGCTAAGGGGTGGAAAGAAGAAAACTTGAATCATTATCCTGTATTAAACAGAGAATGCTTAAATTTCTCTCTCTCTCCCTCCCTCTCTCCGCTCTGTGTGTGTGTGTACTTAGAGATGTGTGTTGCATGTGTTATATGTGTTGTGTGTGTGTGTTGCATACATGCCAGATTATCTGCTGTGTATCATTGGAAAACAGTTCTTCACGTCCTGTTTTTACCTTGTATTAATTTCTTTTCTGTTGTGACAAAATATCCCAACAACACCAACTTCAAGGAAGTTTATAGTTCCAGGGGCATAGAATCCATTATGGTGGTGAAGACATAGCAACAGGCCTGATAGCAGGAGCAGGAAGCTGGTTAGTCACAGTGCTTCTGTACATGAGAAGCAGAGAGGAAACTGGTATTGGGGGGTCATCTGTCTTTCAGTAAGAGACTTCCTTCAATAAAGTGCCACCTTCCAAAGGCTCCACCTTCCCAAATAGTGCTACCATCTGGAACCAAGTGTTCAAACGCAGGAGCCCATGAAGAACATTTTATATTCAGACAACTGCACAGTTGCTTCATGCCTTCCATAGAATGTGTACCACCAATTCAATGGATGGGACCTGGGAAGCAGTTTGGAGGACAAGGTCTGGGCACAACAAGGACCTAATTCAACCCACCACTGGACTGTCAGCATTTAATTGATTGAACTAATCATTTAACAAATACTGGTGAAACTCCCAGTGCCTGGCTCTGTGTTGGCAACAGAATGTGAGGGTGGTAAAATCCTTTCTCTTACCCAAGGTGGCAGGACAGCCATGGAAGGAAAGGGAAGCTGAGGCTCAGAGATGGTCTAATCACTTAGACCATCTGGGTTCTGAGTTAAAAGCAGAGTTTGGAATACATACCAGGAGATGCCACTTCCTTCCTCTTCCAATGTGCATCATATAGTGATGATGTTTGCCTGCCTCAAGATAGATAGCTGTATGATCCGTAGATAGATGATATAGTGATAATAGATAGATGCATGACAGATAAACAATGATAGATAGATAATAGATTAACATGATAGAGAGGTAGTAGATAGATGATAGTTAGGTATATAGGTAGATGATATATAGCTAGCTAGCTAGCTAGATCAAGCGGAACCTTTAGAAAGTGATTAGACCATGAAGATTTTGTTCATGACTAGTAGGATATCCAAGGAGTAGTGTGTCTAGTGTATTCTGTAAAGTCCTCATCAATAAGAAGGACCTTACTAGAGGTTACCTTCTGACTTCTAATTTCCCAGCTTCTAAACTGTGAATTGACTAAAACTTTGTTACTCTATGGTTTTCATTTACAGTGGTAAAAGAGTGTTTCAAGACCAGGGGCTATAGGCATAAATTTTTGCAATCTACTTTTAATAAGGGTTCCACCTCTCCTCTAGCCCACCATCCAGCAGAGGTAGTGGAAGAGAAAAGTTATTAGGATATGGGTAAAGTGGACCTGTTCAGCAGTAGTTCTTTGGGGATGAGCTCAATCTTCCAGGGCAGCAATTTAGTCCTGTAGCAAATACCAAGTAAGGCTCAGCAGCTACAGCCCAGTTCTTTCAGCAGGCAAACACCAGGCATGAACCAGCAGCTATAGTTCAATCCTGAGGTAGCCACCATGCTCACCAACTGGCCTGAGGTGAGGGCATGGAAGCAGCAAGCTGCCGCAGGGATCTTGAGAGCAGTTCTTGGGCAAGTTTCTCTCAATGGCAGTGTTACCACAAGTTGAGCTCAATACCAATACCTGCGTGTTGTTAGCGAAGAATGGTGAGGTGGAGCAGACTGAACAAAAGCTTAGTGCTTGTTTCCCACTGTCTGTGGGGTCAGATTTATACTCCTTCATCAAGTGTCCTTTCACGTGTTTGCTATATCAAAACATGTTTTCATGTGTTTGCTTTAGCAAGACATTCTTTCACCTGTGAGCCCCAGCAAAAAACAAAAACAAAAACAAAAAACCCAAAAAATGTTTGACATAACTTTCCAAAGAAACTAGAAGTTTCCTCTTCACATCCCCTTTCTGTTTAAGAATTGTCATTTTTCTATCATTAGCAATCAGTAGAAATAATTGTAAAAACCATCACATTTTCTTCTGGTGTGCCTGAAGAAAGTTACAGTGTACACATATAAATAATTTTTTTTTGTTTTTTGTTTTTTGAGACAGAGTTTCTCTGTATAGCTCTGGCTGTCCTGGAACTCACTTTGTAGACTAGGCTGGCCTTGAACTCAGAAATCTGCCTGCCTCTGCCTCTCAAGTGCTGGAACTAAAGGCATGCTCCACCACCACCCGGCTAATTAAAATATTTTTAAAAAAATACTTAAAAAAACCATCACATTTTCAATAAATGCCATACGTACAATATAGTCAAATAATCTAACAAAACAATTTTACATTTTATCAATATTCAATAATTCAAACAAAATGACTTTAAAATTTTATCAATATCTGATCATAACCAAAAACAACCTTCTACTCTAGATGCTAACAACTATAGCACATCAAATGATCAAACCTATTCACTCCAATTTAAGGAACTAGGGCAATGGTCTTCATAAAATTGCTTCCTACTGAATTGAGGTGAGGAATTCCTATATGGCCTCCAAGGAAAAATGGTTAGTTTGTAGTCTAATCTCTTGATTTATCCAGTCTTGGTATTGTACAGTCTCTGTGTGGTTGATTATTGATTTGTGTGCATATTTTGGAGAAATCAGTAACTGAGACCATCTGTGATCCACATGGGCTCTTTGCTTTGTGAAGACATTCATGCCTCAGCTCATAAGAGGTTTTCCCTGGTCAGATATAAGTTTTGTTGATAACCATATTTTTTAATTCCTTGTAGATATATAAGTATAATCACATTCCCACCTTAAAACTATTGCAAGTTTCCACTCTAATGTTAACATATTAGAATTGGTTGGCCCAGTTCCTCAGTTTTTTTTTTTTTTAATAACCCAGTGTCTTTCTGCTATTGTTGTTCCTTTTTTTTTTTTTTAACCAGCATTAAGAAAATTTAGAGTTAGCAATGCATTATTTAGTCTGTCCCTGGGTTTTTTTTTTACTTCCCCCCATTTTTTTTGTTTAATAAGCGTCTCTTTTAAGGTACGATTGGCTCTTTCTATAACTTCTTGTCTTGTGGGAATATGTGTAACAAGTGAAAGTTCTTTGGATTTGATGCTCCTGAAGCCAGTACCCGGATCGAGATTTGAGCGTTGAACTGGAAGGCAATTCCAGGAAGCACCTTTTTGGGAGATGGACAGTGAGATGGGAAGAAGGCAGGTGTCACGGGGCTAAGCAGTATAACTGGAACCCCACATAAACACACCTCAAGATCTCACCGAGAAAAACAGCACAGGATGTTGAAACCATTTCTCACAAGCCTTCAGCTGGGGGCTTCTTGCACAGTTGCTGATTTATGGACTTTTGGGAATCTGCCACATATGCATAGGGGACTTCCGACCCTGGGGAAAGCCTGGGAAGGTAGAAGTGAGTTGAGAAAGAAGAGATGACAGAGTGCAAAGAAGGACGAAAACAAGTGGTTCATTAGGGCCAAACCTCAGCAGGGCTCTTGTTCACGCCAATGCTTTAGAGTAAGAGCTCAGACTCTAGGATAAGACTGCTAGGCTGGGTCTTGCTCTTACTATTTCCTAGGTGTGGGACCTGGGCAAGTTACATATGTACATATATACATATATATGTATGTAAGTAGGTATTTATGTACCCATACATTGGCCCTATCATATAGCCTAAGCTAGTTTTCAATTCACAGTACTGTCGCCAGCTCACAAATGCTGGGATTTCAGGCATGCATCAATGCCCCCACCCTCTATCCCTTTCTCCATCCATCCTTTCTTCCATCCTTCCCTCTCTCCTTTCTATTTTCCTTTTCTTCTTTCTTTCTTTTTATTTTTTTGTATTTTTTTGCTTGTTGGAGTTTTGAATCAAGGTCTCCCTCTGTAGCCCAGGCTAGCCAAGAACTCACTGTGTAGCCTAGGTTGGCTTGAACTTGTAGTCTTCCTCCTGCCTCTGTTGCCTAAGTATTGATATTACAGGGGTGTGTCACCATGTTCAGTTCTTCCTCTTTTGACTTTTCATTGAAGGTTAATAGCCACAGAGTATAAGTTTATTGTACACCTCAGCATATACTCATGTGATAAGCCCCCCAAATAAGGCCTGACCAGTGTTCTAGGAAGTCCCACTTGCACCCCCTACAAGTCAGTGATCTTCTCAAATAGAGACATTAGTTTACTTCTGACACCACAGTTCTAGCCTGTTCCTGTTTTTTACACTTTCTGTTTGTGAAGCCATGTGGTGTGTGCTGTTACCTGGTCCCCCCACACCCCGATCTGCACCTGACTTTTGTCCATACATGTGTACTGTTCATCTCTTGTTGATACATGGTGTTGTGTGGTATTTGGGGCTGGCTCCACTTTGAGGCAATGTTAAATAGTCTTCTTGTGAACCCCACGAACATCTGGGTGACCCGAAGCCTTCTCTCACTGAGTACGCACTACTATCTTATCTGAGTCTTTAGTGACAGCATGGTGTCTTACACACAGTTGGTGCTTCATAAATGCTTGAACATTTGTATTGGGGGTCATGAGGCAATGCAATTCCAGAGGCACAGAAGCAGCCCATGCAGGGTCATGGCTTTGTCCATCTGCTCCACCATACTAGACTTTGGACTTGCTGGGTTTCAGAGTGAAGCCTGCAGAATGTAGAGGTCCATATGGCTGAACCATGTCAGGATGTGCCCACAATGATGGCTGAAGATTCTCATTTACTTTCCTTTGGAAGAAAAAAAAATTCCTGCAGACCTGTGACTTGGCTGATCACACGAAACATCTGTGGGTGCCTAAAAATATGTTTTGTACCATTTTGTGGAGCACAATATTTATATAGTCTAGCAGTGTAATTAAATTGATGTTTGGTTAACTCTTGAAAACAGCTGGAGGCTCCCAAAGGCCAGATGAGATTTATAGGCGGCCCAGGCAATGGGCTGGAAGGGGGCTCTTGTGAGTCACTCCCACAGGCTCATAGTTGGAGCAGCTACAGAGATGTTGCCAAACAGCTGAGGAAAACACCAGGCTGGAGAGCTGCTTGGCTGCCTCTAGGGCAGATGGACGAATGATGCTTATTTCTTTGTGTCGGCCTGTAACCTTATTTCCTAAAGACAAAAGGCCAGGAGCATCTCACCTCAAAGTACCTTTTTGTTGTTTTGTCTAAGGGTGAAGGGATGGGTGTTGGTGATGCTAGAATCTCAGGGAAATGGTCATTGGCCCTCAGAAGAGCTATATGTACTGATAGGAATTTTCGCCAGTGGTGTTAGGGTTGGTGTGCTGGCCCTTGCTACTCACTAGTAAAGATGCAGTTTTTAAGGTAGAGGAATTATATAGCTTCTCAGGGGAGTGAGTTTCTCATTTGAGCTACTGGTGTCTGTAAAACAGGATTGGAGTCTACTGTAGGGCAGACCTAGAATGTGATCTCTGCTGAAGCTTGGGACTCTGTGAAGATGTTGGAGCTGTTGTAGGGCCATCAAACCTGAGCTGGGAGGGGGTGGGATTCAGAGGTACTTCTAGGATAACTGAGAAGCCTAGAGTTAGGAGGGAAGTCTGGGGATAGTCCTGTCCCTTTTGGCCTCCCCATCCCCCTTTGGGATCTTACCTTTTGCTTGAACAAAAGGGACAAGCCATTAATGTCCCCAGTCTTTCACCCTTCAGTTATCTGCTCATCCATGTATCTTGTAATAATTATTGAGCACATACTACCTAATATATCTGCCCTATGCCATGTCTAAGGGTATAGTAGTGGGCAAAGGGACATCTCCCTCTTTCAGGGAACTTTCTGTGTGGCTCCTAGCTATGTGCTATGAGGAGGGTTCTGAATGGATAGCCTGGGGTGGGTAGTCAGTCAACCCCATAATAAGGAATAAAGTCAGATTTCCTGACGGATAGCGTCCTGGAAAAGAGAGGGAGATAACCCAAGGTGGGGCAAAGATGATAAACTTCCAGGCAGAGGAAACAGAATGCAGAATTGTCTTGTGGCTCAAAGGGTAAGTTCTGGGAACTAAAGAAGAGGCCAGTGATGCTGGAGACTGGAGGCATGGTGGCTAATCTTCATTGTCAGTTTAATTAGACTGAGATGCCTGGGATATTAGTAAATATTTGGGTGTGTCTGTGGCGGCATTTCCAGAGACAAGATCACGTGAGCTAATGAGAAATCAATACCTTTATTGATTCATAATATGACAGCATTATTGGGAAGTGGTAGGAGGTGAAGGTCACTGAGGGCATGTCCTTGGGGGTTAGACATTGCCCCTTTCTATATTCCCTCTCTGCTTGCATCCTGTTTGCTGTAAGATGAAAATGTCCCACCATCACAGTCCTCCCATTGACCCAGGCACATGATGTCAAGCTACCATAGACTGAACCAATGAAACCACGAGCCAAAGGAAAGCCTTCTCCTTTAGTATTATGTTGAATATTTTGTCACAGTAACAGGAATAAAAGGTGACTGATACTGGAGGTCACAGACAGACATAACAGGGGGGAAGATGCAAGAGCCAGTCATGAACAGGGATGTAGGAAAATGACTGGCAGTTATCCTCAAGTGGTCTGGGCTAGGAAGTACCTTCAAAGCTCTGAACCTCATGCAGATTCTGTATTCTGGAGGAGATTGTTGGATTAGACTCCAATCAAAGACCTTTAAATCTGGAAGTGCTAGAATAGTTTAGGCTTCTTTATTTTCCATCTTGACACCCATGATCCTAGACTTCACCAAGGACTGGTGATCAGTGTCAGGATGGAAGGGACTCTGTGACTTCTCTGAAGGGACAGTGATAAAGGACGTGTAGCTGGAGACTGTATTCCAAGAAACCAAGGGCTACATTTGGGTTTCTGTCCAGGCAGCAGCCAGTAGGCTCTAAATTGGAGAGTTACAAGTATCACTTATCAAGAGATGGAGTGTGTGGTTAAATGCCAGTCTACTCTCCCCCATCTTTTTTTTTTTCAAAACAACAGTAAATAATTATAAAAGCTTCACTCAAATGAGTATTTACTCCATATCACTTCCTGAAGGCATCATCTCTAACCCCTATGGCTACATTAAGTCTCACCACATTTTAAAGAAATGAGCATGAGTTTTAAAGGGGATAGATCATATTCCAACCATACCCTTTGAAGCTCTACCTCTCTTGGGGATGTAGTTAAGACCGATTAGTAAAAACTTGAATTCTTCTAAACCAGTGGTTCTCAACCTTCCTTATGCTGTGGCCCTTGAATACAGTTCTTTATGTTGCGGTAGTCTCCAACCATGAAATTATTTTGTCACTACTCTCTAACTAATTTTTCTATTGTTATGAATCATAAATGTCTAATGTATAGGATATCTGATATGAAATACCCAAAGGGGTCGTGACCCACAGGTTGAGAAAAACAATAAAGTTCTTTAACTATATTTCAATCTCTTGGAGTAACTTTTCCTTGTGCTTAGGAAAGGAAGCTGGGGTAGTGGCTGACATATATGGTTTTTCAAGACAAGGTTTCTATGAGTAACCCTGGTTGTCTTGGAACTTTCTCTGTAGACTAGGCTGGCCTTGAACTCACAGAGGTTCACCTACCTCTGCCTCCCAAGTGCTAGTTTTAAAGGCATGTGCCACCACTGCTCAGCATTGAGACAATTTATAAGGGAAAATGTATCAAAACCAAATAATCTCTACACCCTCCTTTTAAAGGAAATACCTGGTATCAGAGCTTGAGACAACTGATGAATGTATGATGAATTTATTTTTTTTTCACTACAGAAAAAATCACTGATAGATGATTTCCCACTTTCATACACATATCACACTCAGGGCACACATATGCCTAGACATGGCTTCCCCAATGTAGTCTGGGATTCAGTCCTCATAGGTAGCTGACATTAGTGAGCTAGTCCAATAGCCAATCCTGCCAGGATTTGACAATGGATTTGATGGGAATCTCTTTGGAAAAGTCAATGTTAGAGTTCATGGTCACAAGACCTTAGAAGACTTTCTGAAATATTATTTAACAGCTAGCTTTGCATGTTAATTTGTTTCCCTATTTATAATTTCTTCATCTCAGGTAAACACACACACACACACACACACACACACACACACACACACACACACACAAACACACCCCATAGGGTCTTCTTATATCTTCCAAATACTATTTCTGATGTTCCAATGACTATTTTGAATGTCAGTCCAACAACCACTCATGACCGCAAAGCTCTTCATCATAAATTCTCTCAGGATACTATGACTTGGTACTGCTTTATCCTCATGAATTTTAAACTTACTATAGGTCTGTTAAAGCAGGCTGGCCTGCCTGTGATAACATAGCTTTGTTTCTTCTTTTTTCCCTCCACTAGGTTCCATTGCTGTGACAAAATATTTGTCATTTTCAAAGGTATCATATAACTATTATGTCTAAATTTAAGATTTTATTTCTGGAGGGAAGAAGAGGGCTCATAAGACCCAAGAAGCAAATAAAACTTAACCAGGATCAGGAAGCTTCCCTCTGGGTTGGTTATATGTTGTTAATGTGTTCATAAATTCACACAGCTTGATGGCACTCAGGCAGGGACCTACAGAACCAAGGTTAAGTTGGGAGAACAGTTTCATGGCGCCTATGAGGGGTAAATTCAACTGTGATTGTTCTTTTGTAGGGTGAAGAAGCATCTATGGGGTCAGTCCTGGCATGGCTGCGTTATCTAGTACAGTATGGGATGCTGTGCATTTTTTGTAGTAATGGCAGTTGTGTGCTGTGGTGGGTGGTGGTAAGACATGTAATCCATGCCAAACCATCCAAGAGTGCAGCATCCTTGGGAAGAGTCTATGTGATATTGGATGACATGCCTCTGTGGTGAGGCCAACAAACGCAGCATAACTGAGACAGGGTTGTAAGCAGGCTGTGGTGTCAGTTATGTGATCC
Organism: Mus caroli; assembly: GCF_978045245.1. NCBI lineage: Eukaryota > Metazoa > Chordata > Mammalia > Rodentia > Muridae > Mus > Mus caroli. The sequence continues at coordinate 35,112,706 of NW_028227257.1, read as the reverse complement.
TTGTTTTGGTAGGGAAGAGATGCAACTGAGGCTCAGTTAATGCCTAGAAAGAACTCCTGGGTGCAAAGGAAGAATTACAATTTGAAAAAGACATGGATGTTATCCCTTGCATTAAGTTCTGGTTTGACAGGGAAGAGAGAGAGAGAGAGGAACAGAGAGAGAGGGAGAGAGAGAGGGAGAGAGAGAGAGAGAGAGAAACCCACCCACCCCCCTCCAAAAAAAAAAAACAAAAACAGGGTGAGACACAGATGTTGGCTTGCCTTTTCTTATAGTGATAGAATGCAACAGGAGCAGGTAACAAGTTAGATCTGCGCTATAGAGTTCTTCCTGGCAACCCAAAACTTGAAATCCCTGGGAAGAATCCTATAGTGAAAATGGAGTGGTGTAGAAACAATAGATAACTTCCTTCCCTAGTTTGACCTCTAATACAAAGGAAGGGAAAAATACATGTCCCAGCATTCAGATATCCTTAATAACCACTCAGTACAGGAAACTGTCATAATCAGGGAATATTCAGCACATGACTGCTTGAAAATAAATGAAGGAGGCCTTCATGTCCAGTATTAGAAGGCTCTGGTATATGGAGGCAGACAATATCAGTCTCAGTGTTAAAAAGCAGAGAAATTAAGTAGCATACACAACTACACATCTCTCCTTGAGACAAAGGCTACACACAAGGAAAGTAATTTCCTGATGGACTGGCTCATACAGGCCTTTAGAAACAGCTTTTTTTTTTTTTTGTTATTATTGCTGGCTGAGGTACTGAGGTGCTGAGGTAGATATCAAGAATTGGGAAACAATAAAGGAAAGGCAGGTATTGGTGAGAGAATTGGGCACAGGAGAGACAGCTTTGGGTCCTTCTCATCAAGTCAGATAGAATGATGTTTTCAGCTGGATGATTCAGTAGGGACCTTGGGACTGGTATTAAGAGTTTTGCTGAACCCAAGGTAAGAGTGTGATTTTTATGGGGCTCTGGGAGATCTGAATGATTTATGTAAGCATATAGATTAAGTAATAAGATGATAAAGGATTCAAAGGAGGAGGAAGGGGAGAGGAAGAAGAATAGAGGGGTGTGCAGAGAATACAAAGGGGGAAATCCAAGTCACTGGAAGACAAATGTGTTGAGATTTGTATCGAGTGGAATTCCTAGGGAGAATAACATGAACAGAAAGCAATATATTATGCTCGTAAGCTTCTGGAAGGCTTTAAATCCTGAAGGACAGTTTTGAAAGGCTTAAAGAATAAGATAGTACAGGTATAAGAGATTAAGCTTGTTCTAGAAGTAGACCCATGTTCCCTGTAGGGCATTTGATTCTTCCATGCATAAATATATCAGGGCTAGAGATTACACACTCATTCCTTTCAGCTGACAGAAAGTAGACAAACTTCATGGAGAGACGTGGGTGTGAAAGTGAGCATGCTGGCACAATCATTGTCAGATACATTGTTATAACTCACTAGCTGTGATGGCTTAGCATCTGTACAGGTTCTAAAGTGTGGGTTCTATGTTATTCCTCTCTTTGACCTTGAGGGATGACCTTGAGTTTGCCTTGATGAGCGCAATGTGGCAAAAGTGACTCTGCATGACTTCCCAGGATTCTTATGTGCTCTCACACATATAGACTTATCACCATGTGGGGGGCTTGTAGAGAGAATAGACTGATGGGCATGTGTTGTTTTAAAAACAAAATCCCAAATGTTCAATTTAGCAAATGAAGATTCTCAAGCCAGATGCTGTGGAGAAATTCTGATAGCTTAGAGCAGCAGAGATCTTCCTTCTCCACCAACATCTCAGAAGGAATAAAATTCCTTTTCCATACTGTCTTAAATACCCTTCCACTCACAGACTCTTCTTTCTCTTTCCTGGGTTTTCTTATGTTCACTTGCAGTCAACAGATTGCTTGCTCTGCCTCTTGACCTATCGTTGACTTTATATAGCCCTTGTTTACAGAAAACCCTTGGGTTCAAGGTGTATGTTAAGACTGAGCCACACCACAACAAGAAACAGGTTTTTCTATTTCACAATCTTGGGGTTCACAGCATGGTAAAAAAAATCCTGCAATAGTCATGGATGTCACAGCTACCAATAAAAAGCCTCAAAACCAGCCATAGACCCTCATTTCTATGCATGCATAGGATTCTCTGACTAAGGACCACATAGTGGTGTCATTATTTCTAGATTTATAAGTAAAGCATATGGTCATCGTGCTCTCTCTCTCTCTCTCTCTCTCTCTCTCTCTCTCTCTCTCTCTCTCATCCAATTATTGCTTTCTGCATGCATATAGGTATAGAGCTGTCCGGTGTAGCATGGGCAATCTACCAGGGGCTCCACCCCTAAACTGGATTTTTCCCTAGCATCCATTGACTGCCTGTAGCTTCTCAACTGAAAGTGAGACCTTGTGATTGTCCCTATCCATGTTGGAATACTGAGTAGACTGATTGTGTGCAGGTCTTGTACAGCAACTATAGCTGATGAGCTCATGAGAGAAACTACCCGTCACATACAGAAGGTGTTGCTTCACAGCAGACCTCCAGGACATCTGGCTCTCCTCTGCAATGTTCTCTGAGCCTTTTTGGGAGGAGTCAAGATTTAGACATCCCATTTGGGATTGAGCAATCCACTGTTACTTATTCTCTGCACAGCAATTATTTATGTTATTTATGTTTCTCTGTGTTAACCACCTCTGCCTATTGCAAAGAGAAATGTCTCAGATGAGGAGAGAGCTTCACTCATCAACAGTGTCCATGAATGCCAGCTCTGAGTGCACCATCCCTTCTTTCAAGGTAGTAGACAGATTGATGTCAGAATGAACAGAGTCTTACCACCCACTACTAGACAAGTTACATAGGTTGGAGAAATACTTTGTGGTAGGGGAATATTAGAGCTTGCATGAACAGTCTTGAGGAAATTATAAGCAAAAACTGAAGGAAAACCAACAAACAGATACCATAATTAAGTTTTTTTTTTTTTTTTTACTCTGCCTTAGATGGGTAGTTTCTACATGTGTTTCCCATGTATCTATTTCCCTGGCTTGTGGTTTACCTTTGTCCCAAATGCCTAAAACATGTGTTGGAGACATAAAAGAAATAAGAAAACATCTTTGCAACAGGTTGCTAGGAGTTGCGAGTGGAGAACTTTTCCTCTCATCTCATCTCACCTGGCTCCCAGGGCCTGAAATCTCATCCTCAGAGCCTACTTCCATGTCCTCTGATAAACTGATCCTCACTCCTACATCCATTAGTGGTAGCTCCAGGATTTCCATCCACAATATTGATCCTCACTTGATAGGTTTTGTTGCTAGTGTTTTGATAGTCAAGCGTATATGGGCAACAGAAATTAAGGAATCTTTGATGATAATATGAAACTCAAGTTCAATGCTATTAGGATGGGAGAAATCAGGGCAAGACCATGGCTGCTAGGTATATGCTCTGTCATTTAATGACATCCATATTCCTAAATGTAGGGAGTTTGAGTATAAACCAATGGATCATGACTTTCACTAACACACATCTATTTCAGGACCAGAGCCTTCAGAAGCTCACTGTCTTGACAAAGGTAGCAGTCTGAGTCTAAGCACTCGAAATGTCTCCATCTTTCTATAATCCCTGTATGTCGGTGGAATGCACTGATCTATTCCCTACGCCTTTCAAGTAAAGCATGCAACATGACTAGTTTTTATAACATAGAGAAAAAAAAAAGAGAGAGAACTATATCTACATCCAGACTCAAGGTAGATATAGTTGTGTTCACTGTCTGTTAGTCATGAGCCCACTCAACTTCAAAGCAGTCCCAGAGGAGGGCAGACTCTAGGCCACCGTTGTCTGTATTCTTTATCTTTGGCATGCTTATTCATGTGTGTGCATGTGCCACAGTTATTGATTGATGAGGACTGAACCTGAAAGAGGAGTCACAGGCAAAGTTCAATTTCCTCCACTTACCTAAGTGAGATAAGCTTTAGCTTTGGGGGACAGAATGCAAAGTTCTCCATTGCCCCTCTATTAAAGAGATGGACCTCTCTAAAAAGGATTTGTTTTGTTTTGTGGACAGAGGTTCATTCTGAAAGATGTATAGGAAGTACCCCAGGGGTCTTTATTTTTTTATAGCACAGGAACATGAATGTCCAATATTCATCTTTCTGAATGCGGAGTTCAGATGAGAACTATGCTGGCTAACTTTATGTCAACTTGATACAAGCTACAGTCATACAGGAGGAGGGAATGTAAGCTGAGAAAATGCTTCCATAAAATAGGACTGCAGGAAACCTGAAGGCATTTTTAAATTAGTGATTGATGGGGGAGGGCCCAGTTCATTTTGGGTAGAACCACCCCTGAACTGGTGGACCTGGAATCTATAAGAAATCATGTTGAACACGTTATAACGAGCAAGCCAGGAAGTAGCACTCCTCCATGGTCTCTGCATCAGCTCCTGCCTCCAGATTTCTATTCTGTTTGAGTTCCTGCCTTGGCTTCCTTTCCCTTGGACTGTGATATGTAAGCCAAATAAACCCTTTCCTCCCCAGCTTGCTTTGGTCATGGTGGTTCATCATGGCAATAGAAACCCTAACTAAGACAAATAAAATAAATTAAAATAAAAGCCACAGTCTTTGCAGAGATGGTCTTGCAATATGACTTTCTGGCTTTCCCCAATGATAAAGTGGGGCGTGTCTCTGTCTACACCCTTTGTTTAGTCCTTCTGATTTTCTTTAAGTCAGTAGCTGGAGTGGAGGAGACAGCTTTCCAGTCCGGGCTGTGCCTCCAGCAGGGGCACATTCCTCTGCTTGCTCGCTTTAGGATTCTGTCTCCACCATGTCATTATGCTAGGCTAGCCTTTCAGAGGCTGACAGAATCACTTCGTCAGAGACAGAGATTGGTTTTGGTTTCTTTTATGGTTGTGATGAAATACTCTGGCAAAATAAACTCAGGTGACAAGTAGGTCATTTCAGTTCATAGTTCTGAGCTATAGTCCGTCATTGCAGGGCACTCTCAGTGCCAAGGCCTTGAACCAGCTGTCACAGTGCATCCATAGTAAGAAACAGAGGGCAAAGGATGTATGCATGCATGATAGTTCTCAGCTCACTTTCTCCTTTTCCTTCAGTCCGGGGCCCAGACCATGAAATGATGCTGCTCATGCCAAGGGTGAGTCTTCACATCCCAATGAGCCCAATAAGGAAAATGTCTAATCAGCACATTCACAGGCCAACTTAATCTAGACAATTCCTCCTTGAGGTCCATTTCCCAGGTGATTTTTCTTTTGTATCAAGTACATCAAAATCATCACATTTTATTGAAACCTTTACATGAGAAACCCAGACAAGATCAGCAAAACCATCTTGAAGACACATGGACCAAGCAATAAAGATGAAAAGAAAAAACAACCTTGTGTGTGAGTATAACCCTGTAAACCTCTAATTCACAGACTTGTGAACTAGATAATATGTTTTAGAGTAATATGTGTCTTCCAGGTTTCTGTTACTGTGACAAAATACCTAGGACAACTTAACAGTAAAACACAACCTCTGGCCCATGAGTTTACAGGTTTTAGCCTACAGTTGCTTGGCTCTCTGCCCTTCAGGGCAGTGGTGTGGCAGAGTATTGCATCAGGGTATGTATAACATAGCAATGCTTCTCTCATTATGGCCAAGAAGCAAGGAGACAAGAAGAGACAAGAGTTCCAACATCCCTTTGAGGGGCAGTCCCCCAGTGACTTCACTCTCTTCTGCTTCTCTTAAAGGCTCCATCATTTCCCAACCATGCCATAGCCTAAGAATAAATCTTTAACAATTAGATGTCTATAGGATACTTATTCAAACCACAGCACAGAGCTGTTGTGGTGAGAGCAATTTATTCCAAAGGCATTGTGGATGGCTGGTCATGGTAGTCACATCAGGCTATTCACAAACCTCTACCACTAACCTTCTTTCTTATAGGCAACATATCTATATATCTATATAACTATAGCTCTATCTCTAATAATATAAATAATAATGGAAAGAAGAAAGTAGGAAAGAAGACCCTCTGACTGCAGAGTTTCTCTCTGAGCCCACACCTATGTCTTCCCTTGTCACTTCTCCCTTGGCTCTGCTTCCTGATTCTGACTCCCACCTTTTAAAGTTTTTACAGCTTTTGCTCCTTGCTACATTTCAAAGCTAATGCTGTTTCATAAAAGGCACACTCCAGAAGCAGAGAGCTCACACATCTTAGCTGTTCAGCTGGCTTCTGAGCCATTCAGGAAGCAGTGGGAACCTGCCTCCATGTTGCTCTAAATGGGAAATTAGCAAGCACAATGTAGTGAAATTGCCCCACATTTGAAGGATTAATGTAAGGATGCAAGATGGACAGGAGCAAAAACCGTAATCAGGGACAATGGTGTGCAATGAATGGAGGCAAATGAGAACTCCTTGGGTGACACCCAGAACTGCTTCTTATATTCTGTTCCCCTCCCCACGTTCCTTTCCTCCAGACCCCTAGGCTGATTGTGTTTATCAAATACTTGCCGTTGGCTGTCTTGCACCCCATTTTCCAGACACAGTGTTAGCTGAATTCACAGAGGCTTCTGCTTCCTGAGCTTTGGGTTTTGCAGGACTCTGATCTCAGGACAGGGATGCTGCAGACCTTGATTGGCTCCCAAGTGGCTTGCTGTCCTCTTCCAAGCTCATGATTGCTTGCAAGTGCCAGGCCCTGTCCCTGTGTCTATAGGACAGTCATACTGTGAGTGCACGAACAGGAGAATGGCTTATGTTGTCGTTTCACAGGGAGGACATAATGTCTACTAGACTGTAAGCTTTTCTTTTCTTTTCTTTTCTTTTCTTTTCTTTTCTTTTCTTTTCTTTTCTTTTCTTTTCTTTTCTTTTCTTTTCTTCTTTCTTTTCTCTTTTCTTTTCTTTTCCTTTCCTTTCTCCTTTCCCCTTCCCACTTTCCCCTTCCCCTTTCCCCTTCCCCTTCCCCTTTCCCCTTCTTCCCCTTTCCCCTTCCCCTTTCCCCTTCTTCCCCTTTCCCTTCCCCTTTCCCTTCCCCTTCCCCTTCCCCTTTCCCTTCCCCTTCCCCTTTCCCTTTCCCTTCCCCTTCCCCTTCCCCTTCCCCTTTCCCTTCCCCTTTCCCCTTCTTCCCCTTTCCCCTTCCCCTTTCCCCTTCTTCCCCTTTCCCCTTCTTCCCCTTTCCCTTTCCCCTTCCCCTTCCCCTTCTTCCCCTTCCCCTTCTTCCCCTTCTTCCCCTTCTTCCCCTTCCCCTTCTTTCCCTTCCCCTTCCCCTTCTTTCCCTTCCCCTTCTTCCCCTTCCCCTTCTTCCCCTTCCCCTTCCCCTTCCCCTTCCCCTTCCCCTTTCCCTTTCCCTTCCCTTCCCTTCCCTTCCCTTCTCTTTTCTTTCTTTTAATGGATGTTTTCTTTATTTACATTTCAAATGTTATCCCCTTTTCCCAGTTTCCACACCCCCTGAAACCCCCTATCCCATCCTCCCTCCCCCTGCTTCTATGAAGGTGTTCTTCCACCCACTCCCACCTCCCCGCCCTCGATTCCCCTACACTGGGGCATCTATGGGGCCTTCATAGGACCAAGGACCTCTCCTCCCATTGATGCCTGACAAGGCTGTCCTCAGCTACATATGCAACTGGAGCCATGTGTACTCCTTGGTTGATGGCTTAGTCATTGGGAGCTCTGTGGTGTCTGGTTGGTTGATATTGTTGTTCTTCCTATGGGGTTGCAAACCCCTTCAGTTCCTTCAGTCCTTTCTCTAACTCCTCTATTGGGAACCCCATGCTCAGTCCAATGGTTGGCTGTGAGCATCTGTCTCTGTATTTGTAAGGCTCTGGCAGGGCCTCTCAGCAGACAGCCACATCAGGCTCCTTTCAGCATGCATTTCTTGGCATTCACAATAGTATCTGGGTTTGGTAAATATATATAGGATGAATCCCCAGGTGGGACATTCTCTGGATGGCCTTTCTACATTTTAACTCCATATTTTCTCCTGTGGGTATTTTGTTCTCCAAGAAGGACCGAAGTACCCACACTTTGGTCTTCTTCCTTCTTCTTGAGCTTCATGTGGTCTGTAAATTGTATCTTGGGTATTTAGAGCTTTGGGGCTAATATCCATTTACCAGTGAGTGCATACCATGTGTTTTCTTTTGTGATTGGATTATCTCACTCAGGATGATATTTTCTAGGTTCATCCATTTGCCTAAGAATTTCATGAATTCATTGTTTTTAATAGCTGAGTAGTACTTCATTGTGTAAATGTACCACAATTTCTGTATCCATTCCTCTGTTGAAGGACGTCTGGGTTCTTTCCGGCTTCTGGCTATTATAAATAAGGCAGAACATAGTGGAGCTTGTATCCTTATTACATGTTGGAGCATCTTCTGAGTATATACCCAGGAGTGGTATAGCTGGATCTTCTGGTAGTCCTATGTCCAATTTTCTGAGGAACCACCAAACTGATTTCCGGAGTGTTTGTACCAGCTTGCAATCCCACGAGCAATGGAGGAGTGTTCCTCTTTCTCCACATCTTCACCAGCATCTGCTGTCACCTGAGTTTTTGCTTTTAGCCATTCTGACTGGTGTGAGGTGGAATCTCAGGGTTGTTTTGATTTGCATTTCTGATGATGACTAAGGATGTTGAACATTTCTTTAGGTGCTTCTCAGCCGTTCGGTGTTTCTCAGTTGAGAATTCTTTGTTTAGTGTTGTACCCCCTTTTAAAAAATAGGGTTGAGAAAAGCACCGGGGTAGCTAGGGCGCAGGGTCGGCTGACACTCGCCAGCTACCCACAACACCCGCCACAGGATCTTAAGACTTCTGGTGAGTGGAACACAGCTTCTGCTCCAATCCAATTGCGTGCGGGACCTGAGACTGCATTAGTTAGGGAAGCAGAAACCGGCCTGAGTAGGGCCACAGGCCTCATCCTGCCGGACCAGCACCGGGGTAGCCAGAGCGCAGGGTCGGCTGACACCTGCCAGCTACCCACGACCCCCGCCACAGGATTTTGAGACTGCTGGTGAGTGGAACACAGCTTCTGCTCCAGTCCAATCACGTGGGACCTGAGACTGCTTTGGTTGGGGAGGCAGAAATCCGGCCTACATAGGGCCACAAGCCTCTTCCGGTCAGAAAAGCACCGGGGTAGCTAGGGCGCAGGGTCGGCTGACACTCGCCAGCTACCCACAACACCCACCACAGGATCTTAAGACTTCTGGTGAGTGGAACACAGCTTCTGCTCCAATCCAATTTCGCGCGGGACCTGAGACTGCATTAGTTAGGGAAGCAGAAACCGGCCTGAGTAGGGCCACAGGCCTCATCCAGCCAGACCAGCACAGCAGTAGCTAGAGCGCAGGGTCGGCTGACACCCGCCAGCTACCCACGACCCCCGCCACAGGATTTTGAGACTGCTGGTGAGTGGAACACACCTTCTGCTCCAATCTTTAAACAGTGACAACAACAACAACTAACCCCAGAGATTACCAGATGGCGAAAGGTAAACGTAATAATCTTACTAACAGAAACCAAGACCACTCACCATCATCAGAACCCAGCTCTCCCACTTCGCCCAGTCCAGGGCACCCCAACACACCGGAAAAGCTAGACACGGATCTAAAAGCATATCTCCTGATGATGGTAGAGGACTTTAAGAAGGACTTTAATAACACACTTAAAGAAATACAGGAGAACACTGCTAAACAGGTAGAAGACATTAAAGAGGAAGCACAAAAATCCCTTAAAGAATTGCAGGAGAACACTGCTAAAGAGTTACAAATCCTTAAAGAAAAACAGGATAACATAATCAAACGGGTAGAAGTCCTTAATGAAAAACAGGAAAACACATCCAAACAGATGATGGAAATGAACAAAACCATACTAGACCTAAAAAGGGAAGTAGACACAATAAAGAAAACCCAAAATGAGGCAACACTGGAGATAGAAACCCTAGGAAAGAAATCTGGAACCATAGATACCAGCATCAGCAACAGAATACAAGAGATGGAAGAGAGAATCTCAGGTGCAGAAGATTCCATAGAGAACATCGGCACAACAATCAAGGAAAATGTAAAATGCAAAAAGATCCTAACTCAAAATATCCAAGAAATACAGGACACAATGAGAAGACCAAACCTACGGATAATAGGAGTGGATGAGAATGAAGATTTTCAACTCAAAGGACCAGCAAACATCTTCAACAAAATTATAGAAGAAAACTTCCCAAATCTAAAGAAAGAGATGCCCATGAACATACAAGAAGCCTACAGAACTCCAAATAGACTGGACCAGAAAAGAAATACCTCCCAACACATAATAATCAGAACAACAAATGCTCTAAATAAAGATAGAATACTAAAAGCAGTAAGAGAAAAAGGCCAAGTAACATATAAAGGCAAGCCTATCAGAATTACACCAGATTTCTCACCAGAGACTATGAAAGCCAGAAGATCCTGGACAGATGTTATACAGACACTATGAGAACACAAATTCCAGCCCAGGCTACTATACCCAGCCAAACTCTCAATTAACATAGATGGAGAAACCAAAGTATTCCACGACAAAACCAAATTCACACATTATCTCTCCACGAATCCAGCCCTTCAAAGGATAATAACAGAAAAAAAACAATACAAGGACAGGAACCATGCCCTAGAAACAACAAGAAGGTAATCCCTCAACAAACCTAAAAGAAGACAGCCACAAGAACAGAATGCCAACTTTAACAACAAAAATAACAGGAAACAACAATTACTTTTCCTTAATATCTCTTAATATCAATGGACTCAACTCCCCGATAAAAAGACATAGACTAACAAACTGGCTACACAAACAAGACCCAACATTTTGCTGCTTACAGGAAACTCATCTCAGAGAAAAAGATAGACACTACCTCAGAATGAAAGGCTGGAAAACAATTTTCCAAGCAAATGGTATGAAGAAACAAGCTGGAGTAGCCATTCTAATATCTGATAAGATTGACTTCCAACCCAAAGTCATTAAAAAAGACAGGGAGGGACACTTCATACTCATCAAAGGTAAAATCCTCCAAGAGGAACTATCAATCCTGAATATCTATGCTCCAAATACAAAGGCAGCCACATTCATTAAAGAAACTTTAGTAAATCTCAAAGCACACATTGCACCTCATACAATAATAGTGGGAGATTTCAACCCACCACTTTCACCAATGGACATATCGTGGAAACAGAAACTAAACAGGGACACAGTGAAACTAACAGAAGTTATGTATCAAATGGATCTGGCAGATATCTACAGAACATTCTATCCTAAAACAAAAGGATATACCTTCTTCTCAGCACCTCATGGTACCTTCTCCAAAATTGACCACATAATCGGTCACAAAACAGGCCTCAACAGATACAAAAATATTGAAATTGTCCCATGCATCCTATCAGATCACCATGGACTAAGGCTGATCTTCAATAACAAAATAAATAATAGAAAGCCAACCTTCACGTGGAAACTGAACAACACTCTTCTCAATGATACCTTGGTCAAGGAAGGAATAAAGAAAGAAATTAAGGACTTTTTAGAGTTCAATGAAAATGAAGCCACAACATACCCAAACTTATGGGACGCAATGAAAGCATTTCTAAGAGGAAAACTCATAGCTCTGAGTGCCTCCAAAAGGAAACTAGAGAGAGCACACATTAGCAGCTTGACAACATACCTAAAAGCACTAGAACAAAAGGAAGCAAATTCACCCAAGAGGAGTAGACGGCAGGAAATAATCAAACTCAGGGGCGAAATCAACCAAGTGGAAACAAGAAAAACTATTCAAAGAATCAACCAATCAAGGAGCTGGTTCTTTGAGAAAATCAACAAGATAGATAAACCCTTAGCCAGACTCACTAGAGGGCACAGGGAAAGCATCCTAATTAACAAAATCAGAAATGAAAAAGGAGACATAACAACAGATCCTGAAGACATTAAAAAACACCATCAGATCCTTCTACCAAAGGCTATACTCAACAAAACTGGAGAACCTGGATGAAATGGAGAAGTTCCTAGACAGATACCAGGTACCAAAGTTGAATCAAGATCAGGTTAATGATCTAAACAGCCCTATATCCCCCAAAGAAATAGAAGCAGTCATTAATAGTCTCCCAACTAAAAAAAGCCCAGGACCAGATGGGTTTAGTGCAGAGTTCTATCAGACCTTCAAAGAAGATCTAATCCCAGTTCTTCACAAACTATTCCACAAAATAGAAACAGAAGGTACTCTACCCAACTCATTCTATGAATCCACAGTTACTCTGATACCTAAACCACAAAAAGACCCAACAAAGATAGAAAACTTCAGACCAATATCCCTTATGAATATTGATGCAAAAATCCTCAATAAAGTTCTTGCTAACCGAATCCAAGAACACATCAAAACAATCATCTATCCTGACCAAGTAGGTTTCATCCCAGGGATGCAGGGATGGTTCAATATACGGAAATCCATCAACGTAATCCAGTATATAAACAAACTCAAAGACAAAAATCACATGGTCATCTCGTTAGATGCGGAAAAAGCATTTGACAAGATCCAACACCCATTCATGATAAAAGTCTTGGAAAGATCAGGAATTCAAGGCCCATACCTAAACATGATAAAAGCAATCTACAGCAAACCAGTAGCCAACATCAAAGTAAATGGTCAGAAGCTTGAAGCAATCCCTCTAAAATCAGGGACTAGACAAGGCTGTCCACTTTCTCCATACCTATTCAACATTGTACTTGAAGTCCTAGCCAGAGCAATTCGACAACAAAAGGAGATCAAAGGGATACAAATTGGAAAAGATGAAGTCAAAATATCACTTTTTGCAGATGATATGATAGTATATATAAGTGACCCTAAAAATTCCACCAGAGAACTCCTAAGCCTGATAAACAGCTTCGGTGAAGTAGCTGGATATAAAATTAACTCAAACAAATCAATGGCCTTTCTCTACACAAAGAATAAACAGGCTGAGAAAGAAATTAGGGAAACAACACCCTTCTCAATAGTCACAAATAATATAAAATATCTTGGCGTGACTCTAACTAAGGAAGTGAAAGATCTGTATAATAAAAACTTCAAGTCTCTGAAGAAAGAAATTATAGAAGATCTCAGAAGATGGAAAGATCTCCCATGCTCATGGATTGGCAGGATCAACATTGTAAAAATGGCTATCTTGCCAAAAGCAATCTACAGATTCAATGCAATCCCCATCAAAATTCCAAATCAATTCTTCAACGAATTAGAAAGTGCAATCTGCAAATTCATCTGGAATAACAAAAAACCTAGGATAGCAAAAACTCTTCTCAAGGATAAAAGAACCTCTGGTGCAATCACCATGCCGGACCTAAAGCTCTACTACAGAGCAATTGTGATAAAAACTGCATGGTACTGGTATAGTGACAGACAAATAGACCAATGAAATAGAATTGAAGACCCAGAAATGAACCCACACACCTACGGTCACTTGATCTTCGACAAGGGAGCTAAAAACATCCAGTGGAAGAAAGACAGCATTTTCAACAAATGGTGCTGGCACAACTGGTTGTTAACATGTAGAAGAATGCGAATCGATACATTCCTATCTCCTTGTACTAAGGTCAAGTCTAAGTGGATCAAGGAACTACACATAAAACCAGAGACACTGAAACTTATAGAGGAGAAAGTGGGGAAAAGCCTTGAAGATATGGGCACAGGGGGAAAATTCCTGAATAGAACAGTAATGGCTTGTGCTGTAAGATCGAGAATTGACAAGTGGGACCTCATGAAACTGCAAAGCTTCTGCAAGGCTAAAGACACCATCAATAAGACAAAAAAACCACCAACAGATTGGGAAAGGATCTTCACCTATCCTAAATCAGATAAGGGACTAATATCCAATATATATAAAGAACTCAAGAAGGTGGACTCCAGAAAGTCAAATAACCCCATTAAAAAATGGGTCTCAGAACTGAACAAAGAATTCTCACCTGAGGAATACCGAATGGCAGAGAAGCACCTGAAAAAATGTTCAACATCCTTAATCACCAGGGAAATGCAAATCAAAACAACCCTGAGATTCCACCTCACACCAGTCAGAATGGCTAAGATCAAAAATTCAGGTGACAGCAGATGCTGGCGAGGATGTGGAGAAAGAGGAACACTCCTCCATTGTTGGTGGGATTGCAAGCTTGTACAACCACTCTGGAAATCAGTCTGGCGGTTCCTCAGAAAATTGGACATAGTACTACCGGAGGATCCAGCAATACCTCTCCTGGGCATATATCCAGAAGATGTCCCAACCAGTAAAAAGGACACATGCTCCACTATGTTCATAGCAGCCCTATTTATAATAGCCAGAAGCTGGAAAGAACCCAGATGTCCCTCAACAGAGGAATGGATACAGAAATTATGGTACATTTACACAATGGAGTACTACTCAGCTATTAAAAAGAATGAATTTATGAAATTCCTAGCCAAATGGATGGACCTGGAGGGCATCATCTTGAGTGAAGTAACACAATCACAAAAGAACTCACACAATATGTATTCACTGATAAGTGGATATTAGCCCAAAACTTAGGATACCCAAGATATAAGATACAATTTGCTAAACGCATGAAACTCAAGAAGAATGAAGACCAAAGTGTGGACACTGTGCCCCTTCTTAGAATTGGGAACAAAACACCCAGGGAAGAAGTTACAGAGACAAAGTTCGTAGCTGTGATGAAAGGATGGACCATTTAGAGACTGCTGTATCCAGGGATCCATCCCATAAGCAGCTTCTAAACGCTGACACCATTGCATACACTAGCAAGATTTTGCTGAAAGGACCCAATTATAGCTGTCTCTTGTGAGACGATGCCGGGGCCTAGCAAACACAGGAGTGGATGTTCACAGTCAGCTATTGGATGTATCACAGGGCTCCCAATGGAGAAGCTAGAGAAAGTACCCAAGGAGCTAAAGGGATCTGCAACCCTATTGTTGGAACAACATGATGTACTAACCAGAACCCCGGAGCTCTTGTCTCTAGCTGCATATGTATTGAAAGATGGCCTAGTCGGCCATCACTGGAAAGAGAGGCCCATTGGACTTGCAAACTTTATATGCCCCAATATAGGGGAATGCCAGGGCCAAAAGAATGGGAATGGGTGGGTAGGGAAGTGGGGGGCGCTATGGGGGACTTTTGGGATAGCATTGGAAATGTAATTGAGGAAAATATGTAATAAAAATATTAAAAATTAAAAAAAATAGGGTTGTTTGGTTCTCTGGAGTTTAACTTCTGGAGTTCTTTGTATATATTGGACATTAGCCCTCTGTCAGATGTAGGGTTGGTAAAAATCTTTTCCCAATCTGTTGGTTGCCATTTTGTCCTACTGACAGTGTAATTTGCCTTACAGAAAGCTTTGCAATTTTATGAGGTCCCATTTGTCAATTCTTGATTTTAGAGCATAAGCTATTGGTGTTCTGTTCAGGAAAATTTCCCCTGTACCCAAGTGTTCAAGACTTTTCCCCACTTACTCTTCTGTTAGATTCAGTGTATCTGGTTTTATATGAAGGTCCTTCGTCCACTTGGACTTGAACTTTGTATATGGAGATAAGAACAGATCAATTTGCATTCTTCTACATGTTGACTGCCAGTTGAACCAGCACCATTTGTTGATAATGCTGTCTTTTTTCTACTGGATGGTTTTTAACTCCTTTGTCAAAGATCAAGTGACCATATGTGTGTGGATTTAATTCTGTCTGTCACCATGCAGTTTTTATCACAATTGCTCTGTAGTACAGCCTGAGGTCAGGGATGCTGATACCCCCAGAATTTCTTTTATTGTTGAGAACAGTTTTGGCTATCCTGTGCTTTTTGTTATTCCAAATGAATTTGAGAATTGCTCTTTCTAAGACTATGAAGAATTGATTAGGAATTTTGATGGGGATTGCATTGAATATGTAGATTGCTTTTGGCTGGATGGACATTTTTACTATATTAATCCTGCTAATCCATGAGCATGGGAGATCTTTCCATCTTCTGAGGTCTTCTTCAATTTCTTTCTTCAGAGACTTGAAGTTCTTGTGATGCCGATTTTTCACTTGCTTGGTTAGAGTCACACCAAGGTATATAATATTATTTGTGACAATCGTGAAGGGTGTCATTTCCCTAATTTCTTTCTCAGCCTGTTTATCCTTTGAGTAGAGGAAGGATACTGATTTGTTTGAGTTAATTTTATATCCAGCCAACTTTGCAGAAGTTGTTTATCAGCTTTAGGAGTTCCCTAAAGGAATTTTTGGGGTCACTTAAGCATACTATCCTATCATCTGCAAATAGTAATATTTTGACTTCTTCCTTTCCAATTTGCATCCCTTTGACATCTTTTTGTTGTCTAATTTCTCTGGCTAGGACTTCAAGTACTATATTGAATAGATAGGGAGAGAGTAGGCAGCCTTGTCTAGTCCCTGATTTTAGTGGTATTGCTTCAAGTTTCTCTTCATTTAGTTTGATGTTGGCTACTGGTTTGCTATATATTGCTTTACTATGTTTAGGTATAGGCCTTTAATTCCTAATCTTTCCAAGACTTTTAACATGAAGGGATACTGAATTTTGTTAAATTCTTTTTCAGCATTTAATGAAATGATCATGTGGTTTCTTTCTTTGAGTTTGTTTATGTAGTATATTACATTGATGGATTTCTGTGTATTGAACCATCCCTCCATCCCTGAGATGAAGTCTACTTGATTGTGGTGAATGATCATTTTGATGTGTTCTTGGATTCAGTTGGCATTCTGTTAGTTTCACTGTGACTCTTTTTAGTTTCTGTTTCCATGATCTGTCCACTGCTGAGAATGTGGTGTTGAAGTCTCTCACTATTATTTTGTGAGGTGTGATGTGTGCTTTGTTATTTAGTAAAGTTTCTTTTATGAATGTGGGTGCCCTTGCATTTGGAGCATAGATGTTCAGAATTGAGAGTTCTTCTTGGTAGATTTTTCCTTTGATGAGTATGAAGTGTCCTTCCTTATCCTTTTTGATAACTTTTGGTTGAAAGTCAATTTTATTTGATATTAGAATGGCCATTTCAGCTTGTTTCTTGTGATCATTTGCTTGGAAAATTGTTTCCCAACTGTTTACTCTGAGGTAGTATCTGTCTTTGTCACTGAAATGTGTTTCCTGTATGCAGCAGAATGCTGGATCCTGTTTACGTATCCAGTCTGTTAGTCTATGTCTTTTTTTTAAAATTAGGTATTTTCCTCATTTACATTTCCAATGCTATCCAAAAAGTCCCCAATACACTCCCCCGCCACTCCCCTACCCACCCACTCCCACTTTTTGGCCCTGGTGTTCCCCTGTACTGGGGCATATAAAGTTAGTCTATGTCTTTTTATTGGGGAATTGAGTCCATTGATGTTAAGAGATATTAAGGAAAAGTGATTGTTACTTCCTGTTATTTTTGTTGTTATAGGTGGAATTATGTTTGTGTTGCTATCTTCTTTTGGGTTTGTTGAAAGATTACTTTCTTGCTTTTTCTAGGGTGTAGTTTCCTTTCTTGTGTTGGTGTTTTCCATCTACTATCCTTTGTAGGGCTGGCTTTGTGGAAAGACATTGTGTAAATTTGGTTTTGTTATGGCATATCTTGTTTTCTCATCTATGGTAATTGAGAGTTTTGCTGGTATAGTAACCTGGGCTGGCATTTATGTTCTCTTAGGGTCTGTATGACATCTGCCCAGGACCTTCTAGCTTTCAAAGTCTCTGGTGAGAGGTCTCATGTAATTCTGATAGGCCGCCTTTATATGTTACTTGACATTTTTCACTTACTGCTTTTAATATTCTTTCTTTGTTTAGTGCACTTGGTGTTTTGATTATTATGTGATGGGAGGAATTTCTTTTCTGGTCCAGTCAATTTGGAATTCTGTAGGCTTTTTGTATGTTCATGGGCATCTCTTTCTTTAGGTTAGGGAAGTTTTCTTCTATAATTTTGTTGAAGATATTTACTGGCCTTTTAAGTTGGAAATCTTCACTCTCTTCTATAGCTATTATCCTTAGGTTTGGTCTACTCATTGTGTTCTAGATTTCCTGGATCTTTTGGGTTAGGAGCTTTTTGCATTTTGCATTTTCTTTGACTGTGTGTCAATGCTTTCTATGGTATCTTCTGCACCTGAGATTCTCTCTTCTATCTCTTGTATTCTGTTGGTGATGCTTGCTTCTATGACTCCTGATTTTTTTCCTAGGTTTTCTATCTTGAGGATTGTCTGTCTCCCTTTGTGATTTCTTTATTGTTTCTATTTCCATTTTTAGACCCTGGATGGTTTTTTTCAATTCCTTCACTTGTTTGATTGTGTTTCCCTGTAATTCTTTAAGGGATTTTGAGTTTCCTCTTTAAGGGCTTTTACCTGTTGACCCGTGTTCTTCTGTATTTCTTTAAGGGAGTTATTTATATCCTTCTTAAAGTTCTTTATCATTGTCTTGAGAAGTGATTTTAGATCTGAATCTTGCTATTCCAGTGAGATGTTATATCCAGGACTTGCTATGGTGGGAGAATTGGGTTCTCATGATGCCAAGTAACCTTGGTTTTTGTTGCTTATGTTCTTACACTTACCTCCCAACATCTGATTATCTCTAGTGCTATCTGTCCTTGCTATATCTGACTGGAGCCTGTCCTTGTGGTGATCCTGGTTGTGTCAGAACTCCTCAGAGTCCAGCTGTCTCTGTGATCCTGAGATCCTGGGTGTGTCAGAGCTCCTGGGAGACAAGCTGCCTTTGGGATCCTGAGATCCTGGTGTGACCAAGCTCCTGTGATCCAGTGATCCTGGGCATGTTAGAGCGCTTGGGAGTCAAGTTTCCTCTGGGTGTTGTGGTACTGGCTGTGGAGTTCACAGCCAAAGTCTGCTCAGGGGCCCCTGCTCAGACTGGAAGGAACTTGAGCCAGTGGCTGGGAGGGGTTAATTTGTCTCTGGATCCTGCTGGTTCCAGTTTGAAAAGTTATTTACAACCATAGTCCTAAGACAAGGAGAGGGAAGTCTGCCACCACAGTTACCACAGAGAGAAGTGGGCTTTGGATACTATGCAAGAAAGAGGTCTCTTTTAGGTGAGTTTCTGTGTCTGGGGAGTCCTGAAAGTCATGACTTTTCAAAGTTAGAATTAGATCCCTTAAGAAGTAATTATGAATATGCTATCAGGATTTTAGAGGTGAGGCCCAACAGAGGGACTTATCTAGGTTGCCCTGAGATGAAATGTGGAACCACTGGGTATGCCATAGATTAATTAGGCTTTTGATGTGACTCAAATTGCTCTTCAGAGAAGTGGACCAACTCTTGTCCTTATGGTGTGCCTGAGTATGTTCATTTGCTCACCTTGTCTCAGTAACCTGACTGCTGAAGCTGTGTTGTCTGAAGCTGTGTTAGTTCACTTTCTTGCTTACCAGAGCAAGTAATAGGCTAAATTTGATACCCATGTTTTGATTTTGTAGCTTATTTATTTATCCCCCTTTTCCTTTTGGGGTATTAAAGGTTGAGTTTTCAATATCTGTATATAGAAGCTATTGTTCTTATGCTCTTGGATATCCCTAGTTGGCATTGCTAATTAGGACAATGGCCACTTGAATTATCCTTACAAATAAAAGATAGTGACTGTTCTTCCTCTAGGCTGTATACAATTTTCCCTGGATTAAATTTGTTATTTTGGGCTGGGGAGATGGCTCAGCGGGTAAGAGCACTGACTCTTCTCCCAAAGGTCCTGAGTTCAAATCCCAGCAAACGCATGGTGGCTCACAACCATCTGTAACAGGATCTGATGCCCTCTACTGGTGTGTCTGAAGACAGCTACAGTGTACTCATTTATAATAAATAAATCCTTTAAAAATTAGGTCTCATAATATTTAAAAAAATTGTTTTTTAATTTTGAGTTTTTGATAGTAATTCTCCCTTTTAAGAAATTCAAAATTGGATGCTAAGAAATGTTTGTTGAAAGGAGACTAATATAGCTGTCTCCTGAGAGGGCCTGCCAGAGCCTTACAAATACAGAATCAGATGCTCACAGTCAACCTCAGAGGGCAGGGAGGTGGGAGTGGGTGGGTGGGAGGAACACTCTCCTAGAAGCAGGGGGAGAGGGGATGCAATAGGGAGTTTTCAGGAGGGGGGAAACTGGGTAATGTAAATAAATTAAAAAAAGATGCAACCACAAAAGAAAAAAGAAATTCAAAATTGATATTATTAAACATTATTATAAGATTTTTCTTCCACACTTTACTATTCAGTGCATGGAACAATTCTTTTCCCTCCCACTTTTTTTGACTCTGCACTCATTTTGTTGTAGCTTTATCTACATAATCTAACTCTTCAGCAGCTGAGATTTATTTTTGGACTTACTGTAAGGTAGACACCTAACCATAATTTTAGGATGCAACATTTAGATTCTTTGCTGGGGACTTGGTTTCACACTGCCTGGGTAGACAAAAGGAATAATCATAATTGTAAGTGCTGTTGGCAAGCTGAAGATTAGATATGTGCTACATTGAGTCAAAACATCTTCTAGGATGGCGTTCGGGTGGATATCCAGTTATTAATTAACAAAATGTGACAATCAGATCATTCCAGCCTACCAGGACCTCAGAGAACAAGGTAGAGTTAGCATAAATTTATGAACCACTCTGGAAAATTTGTGAGTAAATTAGCACCATTCGTGGATTGTCACCCTACGTACAAAGAACTTACTTGCCAACCTCTTAAGATTAAGGACTGATGTCTCCTCAAGCAGTGAATTTCTCTTGGCAGCTTAGGTTCCTGGGTAAGCAGAAATTCACTGGATGGTTAGACTTTTAATAAATATTGTCAGTTTCTGAAGTTGAAGCAGAAATAGGCATATTGTAGTAAATATTGTAGTAAATATTATTTGGGGGTTTCTACCCACCTTACATTATCTAATTCCCCAATAAAATCCATCAAACCTTTACATTTATAATAAGCTTTAAAACATTAGAGTTGGGCAGATAACAACCTTCTATGCTAATCATCTATTTTCCTGTCAGTAACCTGAGATATCACTTGTTCTGCTTGGGCCACTCCTACTCAACTGGCCAGCCCTTATGGCCATGAGCTGGAGATCCACCTACCCCATGTGACTTCTTCCTTTGTTCTCCTCTCTCTTCTAGTGGTTTCTGCCTCAGACCCCAAGCCTGAGAACCCAAGTCCCACCTAACTCTCTTCTGCCCAGCTACCGGCTGTGGCATCTTTATTCAAGCAATAGTTTTAAATTAAGAAACAAAGTTTGCACAACAAAAACTGATCAACTTGAGGTAACTAGACCTTCGGATACAGAATTTAGTGCTACAATATATAGCAACACACCAAACCTCAACACAGGGAAGATTTCAGGAAGAATTAACATTATTCCCATTGAGATGGCCCTGATTCCCTAGAGAAAGATGTGCTAATTGGTGTCTTCTCCTGTAACAAAACAATCCAGACAATTTACAAAAGTGAGAGATTTTGGCTAGGTTTTAGTCACTGGTCACTTGGAGGGAGGGTACAAGAAACTAGGATTCCAATGTCTTCTTCAATGCCAGGCTCCCAGTGACCTCACTTTCTCCCACTAGGCTCCTAACTCCTGGGGCTTTCACCAGCTCCCATAGTGCCACGGGCTAGGGACCGATCCTTTTTCAATGAATGTTTGGGAAACACTTCAGCTCCCAATTATAGCAAAGGAGACTTGAAACTGTGACACGTTTGGGAGGAAGCTGCTTGGGATTAGTTGCTTAGGCAATCTATGAATATTTTAAGGAACCGGTTTGCACTCACATGGAGCTCTGCAATTTCTGGGCATACCAACTGATTTCCTCTGATGCTGTAGTGCCACTTTTAGTGAAAAGGTCAATTGGATCAGTATGCATATGTGTGTGCGCACACGCATGTGTGTGTGTGTGTGTGTGTGTGTGTGTGTGCACTGCATTCACACATGCATGCATGCATGTAGTTGTACATGTATGTGTTCATGTTCATGTGTGTATGCATGTATAGGAGGGAAAGGGGGTATACATGTGGATACATGTGTATCCATGTGCATGTTGAGGCCAGGAGTCCACTTCAGGTGTTCCTTGGGAGCAACCCATCTTGTCTTTTGACAGAGCCTCTCACTGGTCTGGATCTCACTGATCATGTCAGTCTGGCTAGCAGTGAGACCCAGGATTATAAGACTATGACTCCTCTCTCCAGTCTTTTATATGAACTGCAAGCATGAGACTCAGGACCTTATGCTCACCCAACCAGCACCTTATGGACAGAGCCATCTCTTCAGTCCCTGATTGCTTTTGAAAGTGGCGGATGCTATGAAGATATCCCTGTGATTCTTTTCCTTTCAGGTCTTGGAGTGTGGAAGCCATGGTACAGATGTTGTGGGAGATGTAAACACCACAGTCAGCATTTGGCCTGCAGGCTGCTCAGCAACCAGCCTGTTGACTTTTTCCATGGAAATATTGCTGCCAAGCTCTCAGTGTGCATGTCCCTGGGTCCCTACTGTTTCAATGCGTGAGGAGAAGGGCTATGGATGACAGCATTGTGATTGGAGTATAAACTGAAGACAGGTTTATGCTTTTAAAGGCAACTTACTTGTCAGGGTAAGGTTGTAAAAATTGTTTTGATATAAGAATAAACAGGACAGCTTCCCAATGCTTCACCATGCGGTGGATATGGAAGTAACTTCACAGCCCCAGGATATACTTACTTCTCCCTTTGAAGAGCTTAATTGCAAAATGAGTACCACATAAAGAGGTAAAGTCTCCATGAAGAACAAAGAGGTTTAAAAAATATTTACTCTTACTGTGTATGACATTTTGCCTGAATGTATTTAAGTGAACTGAATGTATTTCTGTTGCCAATGGAGGCAGAAGAGGATACTGGATCCCCTGGCACTGAAGTTATAAATGATTGTGAATGGCCAGTGGGTGCTGGGAACTGAACCTGGCTTCTCTCTAAGATCCACAAGTACTCTTTACCTCTGAGGCTTCTCTCTAGCTCCAAGGGAAAAGGGTTTTGTTGGATTTCCATGGCTACTGTGGCAACATTAAATAACAAACATATCTTCTAAGAATTCTGGAGGTCTAGAGTTTAATATTAGAAGGGCAGTGTCTTTCTAGAGGCAAGAATGGAAATCCCAGGAAAATTGGCATAATATGTCTGAGTTGGTAGGCTATTCTCTTTTCTGTTCCATGTCTTCATCTTCCTTGACCTGCTCCACATAATCAATTATATACAAGATCCTTCTGGTCATCTTGGTAGACTTACAATAGCTCAACATATATCATCAGAACATTATCTTCTGCAGGCATGGTGCTACCCATGGTATGACTATGAAGTTTCTTTCCCCCAAACTCCATGTGTTGAAGGCTGGGGAGTGATTGGTTCATAAAGGCTCTGACCACACAAGTTTTACTACTACATTGGTAGAGTTATAATCAGAGGCAGCATTGGGAAGGGGTGGAAACTCAGTGATGGGGCTCAGTTAGAGGAAATGAGTCGCTGAAGAGATGCCTTGGAAGGTCACAGCTTTCCCTGATTGCTTCCTTGCATGTTCTATCTGATGCAGGATTTGAGAAGTTTTGTTCCATCATGCCCTCTCAACTCCTTGCTTTGGACACAAATTGATGGAACCAGCTGACCATGGATGGAAGTCTCTGAAACCATGATTTCCAATTCTCTTTTAACTTGTTCCTTACTGATATTTTGTCACAGTAACAAAAATTGAACAATATACCCATAATCCCAGTTAGTATTTGAGTAAATGAGACAAAGATTTTAAGTCTGAGGCCAGCCTAGGCTACATAGCAAGACACTGTTTCGAAAAACAAAAGCAAGACCAGAAAGACTGAGAAAGACATTATTATCTAATTAGTCTGCTTTCTGTTGCTGTAATGAAGTTCTTAAGTCTGGTTAATGTATAAAGATAGAAAGGGTTGTTAGGCTTATAGTTTTGAAGATTCAATGGTGTGGAGCCAATATTTGTTGGGCTATAGTAAAGGACCTTACAACAGATGGCATTATGATTAAAGTGTTGTCAAGAAGGAGAAATTAAATGGAGAGACAGCAAGACAGAGAATGGGAGAGGACAAGTCACTACTTTTTGTAGCAACCATTTTCTTGAAAATCAATCAGGCACAATCCCATGAGAACTATGTTTTCTCTGAGACCAGCACCCCAGTGAGACCTCCATTGTGACTTTCCTCTTAAAGTTTCCGTAATCTCCCATAATGCCACATTGGAGATCATGTTTTCAGCTCATGAAACTTTGAGAACACATTCAAACCATATGTAAACCACACCTACCTTCCTCTCCTCTCCTCTCCTCTCCTCTCCTCCTCTCCTCTCCTCTCCTCTCCTCTCCTCTCCTCTCCTCT